>NC_057350.1:27032500-29432500 GCF_016509475.1 Prionailurus bengalensis | reverse complement strand
AGGAAATGAGGACGTTGAAGCTACATGCAAGGGAATGATTGACCATGGAATTTAGGCAGGAAACAGGCTAAGAGAGGACCTCGAAAGAATATGGTTCAATGTTAACATGATAAGAAAATAATAGAGGCCCCAGACTGACTAAAAGGTTTTAAAGTCAGAGTATGGGAGGAAATGATGAAAGGAGATCAGAGAATGGGGTACATGAAATTATGGGCCCAGAGGAGTTGCTGTTCTAAATAATGACAAGATCTTGGCCATTCAGGAAGTGTGGTCTGTAGACCAGCAGCATCAGCACTACCTAGAAAATTGCTAGAATTGCATAGTCTCAGGCTCTACCACAGATTTACTGATTCAGAAACTCCAAGGACACATCCCAGTAATCTTTATTTTTACACAACTTGAGACAATTATGATGTACACAGTAATTAGGTCTAGGATGTATCCTGTAGAGAAGAGTGAACAGGTAGGGTAGTGTGATAATGTGATAGAAGAAATATATATCTGGTCTTTGCCCCAGACCTTGGCACAGAGCTCCTAAAACCACTTAATTGCAAGCGCGATAGGCGTCTTTTGTTATTCATAATAGCTCCCTTTTAACTGAATCTGAGTTTATGCTCATGAGATGACTAGGGTGGCCAGGGGCCCCTAGATAGTCTCAGGGTGGTTGCCATTCACCAGAAAGACCTAGACAGGATTAAAGGTTGGAATTTTCATTCCCGCTTTCTGGGGATGGCAGAAGGGCTGCAGATGAAATCATTAGCCATTGGCAATTAACCCAATCAATTACACCTACCTAGTAAAAATGATAAAACCTCTGGGAAAAAGAAAAATGAGAATTTGGGGAGCTTCTGGGTTGGTGAACACAACCAGGCGCTGGTGGGGTGACACAACCAGCCTGGGTGCTGGGTATTATCAAACCTACACCAGAAGCTGTAGGAACTCTGATTTATAATTGGTGGGTGGTGGGTCACAAGTACTGGAGGCCCAAACTTGTGACTGGTATCTGGGGAGATTGTCCTTAACTTGTGTAATAGGACACTGAGGGAAACAGTTTCAAAACTGAATTGAATTGTAAGACACCCAGTTGATACATAGAGAGTGGAGATCTGGTTAGTGTTATAGGGGCCCAGGGCAGACTGCCCCCAAATGTACCACAATGGCATATAGATTATTTTGAATTGAAGCTACTTGGGAAGGAATCCAGACAAGGACACTCAGACCCTCACCGTCTCCTAGAAAGTGGGAAACAAATCTCCCATATGAAAATACCACCTTACATGTACTAAGTGAAAAGACACCTTTAGCACCAAAGTGACATTAAAGTTAATTAGGCTATAGAAATGAACCTTGTGACTTTTTTTCTAATCTACTACCTCAGCCCAAATTCCACTTAGAACTCCTTACTAATTGAAGTTCCCAAATATCTGTTTTCCTCATCCTGTAAATTCCTCACAAACTTATTTTTCCTGTCTAAAATGTATAAAAACTGACTCTTTTGACAGTTTTTGCTGCATCCCAAAGGTTTTGGACCATTGTGCTTTGATTTTCATTTGTTTCCATGTATTGTTTTATTTCTTCTTTGATTTCCTGGTAAACCCATTCATTGTTTAGTAGCATGTTGCTTAACCTCCATATATTTGTGGTCTTTCCAGATTTTTTCTTGTGGTTGATTTCTAGTTTCATAGCATTGTGGTCAGAAAAGATTCATGATATGACTTTAATTTTTTGTATTTGTTGGGGCCAGTTTTGTGACCTAATATGTGATCTATTCTGGAGAATATTCTATGTGCACTTAGAAAAAAATGTGTATTCTACTGTTTTAGGATGGAATGTTCTGAATATAAATGTCCATCTGGTCCAATGTGTCATTCAAAGCCATTGTTTCTTTGTTTATCTTCTGTTTAGATGATCTGTCCATTGATGTCAATTAATTCTTCAACAATGCAAGGAAGAATGTCCAATAGAAAAAAGACAGTCTCTAAAACAAACGACGTTGGAAAAACTGGACAGCAACACACATAAGGATAAAACTGCACCACTTTCTTACATCATACACAAAAACAAATTCAAAATGAATTAAAGACCTAAATGTGAGACCTAAACCTATAAAAATCCTAGATGAGAACACAGGCAGTACCTTCTTTGAAATCAGCCATATCAACTTCTTTCTAGATATGTCTCCAGAAACAAGGGAATCAAAAGTAAAAATAAACTATTGAGACTACATCAAAATAAAAAGCTTCTGCACAGTGAAGGAAACAATCAACAAAACTAAAAGGCGACCTATGAAATGGGAGAAGATATTTGCAAATGACATATCTGATAAAGGGTTTGTAAACAAAATCTATAAAGAATTTATAAAACTCAAAACTCAAAAAAAATCTGATTAAAAAATAAGCAGAAGATATGAATAGACATTTTTCCAAAGATGAGGGACAGATGGCCAGAACAGACACATGAAAAGATGTTCAATACCACTGATCATCAGGGAAATGCAAATCAAAACTACAATGAGATATCACTCCACATCTGTCAGAATGGCTAAAACCAACAGCCCAAGAAACAGCAGGTGTTGGTGAGGATGTGGAGAAATGGGAACCGTCCTGACTGTTGGTGGGAATGCAAACTGCTGCAGCCACTCTGGAAAACAGTATGGCATTTCCTCAAGGTTAAAAACAGAACTACCCTACGATCCAGCAATTGCAGTACTAGGTATTTACCCAAATAATACAAAACTACTAATTCAAAGGGATACATCATCCATCCCAATATTTATGGCAGCCTCATCTATAATAGCCAAATTTTGGAAACAACACAAGTGTCCATCAACTGATGAATTGATAAAGAAGAGGTATATATATATAGTATACTATATATAGTATAGTATAGTATAGTATAGTATAATATAGTATAGTATAGGTATAGGTATAGTATAGGTATATATATAGTATACTATATATAGTGTGCATATATATATATATACACACACACACTATATATACAATATGATATAAAAGAATATTACTCAGCCATAAAAAAGAATGAAATCTTTCCATTTGCAATGACATAGATGGAGCTAGAGTGTATTATCCTAAGCAAAGTAAGTCAGTCAAAGAAAGACAAATACCATATGATTTCATTCATATGTGGAGTTTAAGTAACAAGGGAAACAAGTATAGTGAGGAAAGAAAGAGGAAAACCAAGAAAGAGACTCTAAACTATAGAGAATAAACTGATGGCTACCAGAAGGGAATGGGTGGGGGCATGGGTTAAATAGGTGATGGGGATTAAGGAGGCATTTGCGATGAGCATCAGGTGTTGTATGGAAGTGTAGAATCCCTATATTGTACACCTAAAACTAGTATTACAATATATGTTAACTAACTTGGGAATTTAAATAAAAACCTAAAAACAAACAAACAAACAAACAAACAAACTGAAAAGTTACTACTTTAAGTCATGCCCATTTCGGATCTCTCCAGAAATGGAAATTGGAAAACAGTAGGAAGAAGCTTTGACAGAAAATCTGTCTTTATTCTCAGGAGGAAGTACAGGCAACTATACTACACAAAAGTTTAGAAGAACTTTTATAATTATTTGCTGTCATATTTTATAAACAGAACTGCCTGGAATTCTCTGTTAAACTAGAATCTTCTGTTAAACATCATTTTCATACTACTTAGACAAGATCTTTGTTGTTGAAAATCTTAGTCTTCCTTTGATAATTCAGTTTTCAGAGGCTGAAATTGATTCATGTAACTCTTATTAAATGTAACTGTGCATATGCTTTGGGAATCATGAGGGAGATTTTTGGTCAGGTATTCCTAGCAGCTTTGTATTACATCACATATATTCTAGCTACTCATGTCATTACTTTCAAATCTAGTATTGAGTTGAGGTTTTGCTACCTATTTTAACTGCAAAGGATAAAGGTAATTCATTTCTCTGATTGAAAAATTTGGTTCCTTGGGAGCAGAAGCGTCTAGTTTCTCTCTTCTCTGTTCAGTATGAAAATACAAAAGCATGTGAACTTTGGATTATGACAGCCCTGAGTTCTGCTGTGGTTTCTTTCTCTCATAAGCTACGAAATCTACAGCAAGTTATGAACTCTTTCAGAGCATGAAAGCAATTACATTAGTTGGAAAAATGAGTGTGATAAATAGAAGAAAAGGTACCAGTACAATTTCTGGAGCATAGTCAAATTGTATAAATGTTAGCTTTCTTCCTTTACGATTCAACATCTAATGATTCTGTGCCCAGTCCTGATATGTGAGGCTTTTCCCCCAACACCAAGCAATTCTCTGATACCAGCTGAGTGTCCTACAATTTCACTCAATTCTGACACTATCTACCTGGATATTTGCCTATCAGTCCCACAAGGCTGCCCACCCCCCTTCAGATGCTGATCTCAAGCCACCTATGCTTCTACCTAGGCTATTAATCGAAGGTTCCCACAACCCCCTACTCAGGATCACTTAATTTGCTAGAGCAGCTCACAGAACTCAGGAAACCAATTTATCGCCTTAACTACAGGTTTATTACAAAGGATTAAAGGATACAAATCAACAGCCAGAAAAAAAAAAAAAAAAGCAAAGGATGCAGAGGGTAAGGTATGGGAAAACATGTGGAGCTTCTATGCCCTGAGTGCACTATTCTCCCCAAATCACAACTTGTTAAGCAGCCCAGAAGCTCTATGAATCCCATCCATTGGAGTTAGTGGAGGCTTCATTATGTAGGCATGATTGATTAAATCACTGACCATTGGTGACTGATTCTACCTCACTAAAAATGAAGGAAAGGGACTATTCATGGTGGTTTCCCCTGCCTGCCAGCAACCCCAACCCCAAATCTTTCGGGGATTCCTAAAAGTCACCTCATTAGCAAACTCAGGTATAGTTGAAAGGTACTTACTATGAATAAGACAGCATTCATCTCACCTTTATAGCTCTGAAGCAGTTTCAGGGACAGAGGACAAGAGACTAAATATGACAAAAAAATGTTCTCATGGCTCTTACTGCTCAGGAAATTCCAAGGGTTTTGGGAGCTATAGGCCAGGAACCATGAACAAAGACCATAAGTCACAATGTCACTACCATCTAAATAGAAGCCAGCTGGCAATTGCAAGACACTAGTATGAAAATAAAAGTTTGCTGATGAATCTTCAATTATTGAGACCATACTTTATAGGAAGCAAAATTAGCAAACATTTTCTCCCCACACTCACACAAAGTAGGAGACAGACAGACAGTGTTCCCCCCCAGATATAGTATTCTGTGTACACTTAAGAAGAATGTGAGACAATGGTTTTATTATCAGGTGCTGTCCTTTTACTGGCAATAACATCTGAAGAACTCAAGGGCATATGCAATAGACCTTAAATGGACTTAGGGACTGGGAAATTTTCATAAGTGTGTTTTATGTCTTCTCTGGAAATCTGGGAACCAATAAAATCACTTTGATAATTCATTATGTTCTTTCCAACTGAAACTATTTATGATTTAAAATTTATAGATATGCATTATAATTATTAATGCAAAAGCATAGCATATTTCTTGTGAATTCATGAAAACTAGCTATATAACAAGGGAAATGGAATTTTGAGCTATCTTAAAGGAAGGTTACATAATTTGACAAAAGTTTATGAATTCCTTTCCCTACTATAAAAGTACATATACCCCAAATAAATGACTGAAAGTAAGTGATCTCCTTAAAGAACTTGACTGTGAAATAGGTTTTTATTTCCATACAAACTGTAATACTGTTGTTCTGTAATTAAAAAGAAAGCACTTAAAAGTGAGAATAAAGATGTAGCTTATTAGCACCTTAATTTGTGGATCAGACCTGCAAAATTATATCTTTCTTAGGGACAGATTGAAGTTAGTTGTGTATATGGAGCGTAAATTGATAGTGTACATATTTTCCTCTACTTAAATAGAAATGTGTAATTTGCACTTCAAAACCCTATTATAAATTAGCTGTGTACTAAGCAGTTATTCATAAGTGTTAAATTTATTCTCATTAATTATCAGATAGGCCCTTGGCTTATTATAATGAGATGTTCCTATGATCCAAAGTTGAACAATATAGACAGATTTAAGAATCTTCAGTTCTTTGGAAAATCAGGGATAATAAGGGCAATATTTACAGAATACTATTTCTACTCAAACATATTTTGACTTACAACAAGCTTTATCAATGTTAACGACACAAGTGTTTCTGACTAGCAGCAAGAGCCATTATAGTTATGTACAATTATCCAGAGGTGAATTAAACATCTAGATGGAAAGAATTAAAGGGTTATAAGAATAAATATTATATCAGGCATTTAAAAAAATTAACGTTTATTTATTTTTGAGACACAGAGCATGAGCAGGGGAGGGGCAGAGAGAGAGAGAGAGAGAGAGAGGGAGACACAGAATTCAAAGCAGGCTCTAGGCACTGAGCTGTTAGCACAGAGCCCGATGTGGGGCTGGAACCCACCAACTGTGAGATCATGACCTGAGCTGAAGTCGAACACTTAAATGACTGAGCCACCCAGGTGCCCCTCTATCAGGCATTTTTTAGGCATCTTTTGATACATTGCTATACTTGAGTATTTTTGTGACAAAAAAACATAACCTGAGTAGCTTGAATATCTATGTTATCAAAGGAAAAAATATTCAAAGCATGATTTTATAAATAGAGCATATGTGTAAATCAAAAGCATAAAACCTCTACATTTAAAATTGTCTTTAATAAAAAAAAATGAAAGTAAGCAATTGGACAGCCAGTTATGGGCATTATCATAAGACTACCCTGGTAACCAAGTACCAAGAGGACCTTTGGCAGTAAAAAGCCTAGTGAACCATTTGCCCCCACGAGACCATCATTGCTGCCACCAATTATTACTCAAAAAGGCAATGGTAGAGATAAAAGACTGATGCTGAATCCTATGTGTATTTAAACCAGACATTTACCTATTATTACTTAAAGTGACTTGAAAAACAGTATCTAGAGGTTCAAGGGTTCGGCCTTCTAAAGAAGCTTCCAACTGAGATAGGCAGGTCTGCTGGGAGATTGTTATTGTTTGTGTTTAAGGCAGTTGACTCTTTAAGTATCTTGAAAGTGATACACATTATTGAGGGACAGAAGTTGTCCAATTTCTGGACTATTCTGGATTTTATATTTTACAGTTGAAATACCAAAATTGGCTTATCATTATGGTGAAAACATACCAAATTAGCTTTTGTTCCAATCTCAAAACTCCCGGCTGCTGGAGAAATGTTCTACAATTAGGAATATGCATCCAAGGTTGTAGATGGTACCTTCTGATAAACTATACATGATGGCATATACTCATTTGCTGCCTAAACCCACTTTATGAGACACTTGTAATGAAAATCAGGGTTGAGAAACTATTTTTTAATGACAAGCTACAACACAGAAAAAGAAATGCATCCATTCTGGACACCTGCAAGGAATATACAGCCTCTCTTACTATATGATTCTGTTTTTAGACACAATTCTTAAATTGTTACTTCTCTTTTATTTTCAAAAATCTGTAGGAGGACTTTGAGAAAACATCTAGATGATTCGATAAATAGGAAATAAATGTTGGCATGCCGAATTAAGTTAGTGATCCAACTAGTAAGTGGTAACTTACAAGTTAAAGTTGTATAAACGGAAACAAAAGGAACACTTGCCTAAAAATTTTTAAATGCTTGAAAATTATCCTGACTATCCTGAAACCCACACAATTTGATATATTCTACAGCCATAATTCAAAAAGATAGCTTTATATACCATATGGAATTTATATTTATACTGAGTTTAAGTAAGGAATATATTACTTGTTATCAGAGAAGGATAATAAACTCACACCAGAATTGATGTGCATTAATCACGTTAGAATATCACTGATGTAGAAATTAAACAACATGTTCAGTCCCAGAGGTGTGAATAACATAGAAAAATTTTCAATTTGGCTATTAAATTCCTTCCCCAAAAGGTCTTTGAGTCAAGACACTTGTGTCCATTACATATCCTCAGAGTCTCAGGTGTCAAATCACATTCTGTTGCAGCTGTAAATTAACCAGACATTAAAAAAGAAACAGTCAAAGATCTAGATAGGTAGTAAGGGTGAGGGAAGTTCACCTGCAGGTGGGTTGGTCCTGACAGGGGTAGGTAGTATGCCAAATGATAGACAGGTCACCAGAACAAGAACAAAGCAACAAATTAGCAGAGTCCCAGTTATAACTGGAACCAGGTATAGGACTTGGAATCTATCCCTACTTTTCTCACTTAGCAGCTAGGGTTTTAATGTCCTAATAAGGTCAGAGAATGCCCTTGATTTGTTTGTTTGATTTAATTCTTGCATAGTTTAGGACTATGCCTTCAACTTAGCTATTTGTTGAATAATTGATGATGACTAAAATCTGTCCACAGGTCAGTGTAGTACTAAGGAGGGACTTCAGCTATTAAGGTACCTATTAGAAGTCTTACTTTTTAAAAAGCCTCTAATTAATTATTGATAAGTATTGCTGACAATTTCACTCTCACAAGGTAGAGAAAGCAGAAAGGTTATTTGGCCTCTTGGCTCCTCTTCCTTTGCCTTCCACAGCCCTCTCCCATGGTCCACACACAGGCAATTTTGTGGCTCTCGATTTATTTTGCACTTCTGATAGAACCTCTATCAGTGTATCCTCAGTGTAACCAACTTGTCCTCATGGACAATGTCCTCCAACATTTACTCACACAGAGACAAACAGCAAGAAGTCATGCTGTAGATGATTAGGAGAAAGGAACGTCACTTGGACTAGAACGACTATCTCCTATGCTCAAATGGGTATTTCCGCTGGATCTCAGCACCATTTTCCATTGATTCCATGTCCCAAATTGGCCCTGAGTTAGGTAGAGGAATAAAGAATAGGAAACTGTTTATCTCCAAATTCCCTAATCTAAGTATCAAGCTATGAAAGTTAAATGCTCAACTCATCATCCTTTGTTTCTTCATCTTAAGGTATTGATGGTGTTGGAAGCTCAACTCAAAACAACCCACAGTGCAAAATTGTTAGCAACCAACCCTCTCTCTCCTTGTTGAGTTACATCTCAAGGCAACCTCTTAGCAGGTCAGCTTTCAGCCCACCTGCCCAATCATGCATCTCAGTAGAGTCCTCATCAGAGTCAACTTCAGTTATAACCAACAAGACCATACTAGAGACTGGAGTTTCTGACTACCTGACTTGCTGCCATCATGTGCCTGAAAAAAGGAATCTGGCATATAAAAAAGCTGATATGTAGGCAAATCTTTTTTTTCAAGCTTCAAATTTATATCATCAGGGCCAGAAACCTGTGATAGAGCTAGGCTTACTTTTAAAGAAGCTAAAAATACTTGAAGACAACAGTGGTAATTAATTTTACACAGGAATTTTTAATACATAGCTTCTTAATATATCTCTTTTAAATTTAGTATTTGTTTAAATATTATTTATTTTATTTATTATTTGTTATAATACTCTTTTTAATGAAGTATGCTTTTTTAATAAAAAGAGTGGAAAATATAATATTGACATCATCAAAGCTGTAGAAAAACCATCTGTATGTCCCACAAGCCTCCATCATCCATCTGGCAGCCATTTACCCAAACTGAAAATCCAAATACCAAAAAAAGTAAATAATATTTGTGTTGTTTTGGACTTGCAAGCTTTCAAGCTCAAATCTATAAAATAAGGAGAAACCTCCTAATTATTCTTAATTTGCTCTATGGAGTTGAAACAGATGGATTATAAAGATGATTCCATGATAAACAACTAAATGTGGTTACTACCTTCTGTGCTTTCTTGGTTCATATTTTTATTGTTTTTTTTATAAGCAGATAATACTTTCTTTTCTGTAGCAATACAAAATTTGTAGCTGCATTGGAAATGTCATAGTTATTTCTTTCCTTACTGTAGGTGTCTATTTTAAAAAGGTAGAGAAAACAAACAGGAAAATCTGGTGTTGGAAAGGATAAAGAAAAATAAAGCTTGAAAATGAAGGAAAGTGAGAGTTATTTGAAAACAAAAATTCTTAAGAGATTGGGGAGCTAGTTAATTAGATGAAGGTTCTTTTCTAATTTTTCCTGCTTGTTCGTCTCTTGGATGACACTTATTGATAGCAGAAAATATATAAGGAATTAGAAAGAAAATACACAGGTGTAACAAGACTGACCATTTCATGAAGATGTTACTAAAGATGCACCTTTTCCAAGAATAGTCAACCTGGCATAATGTCTGTGTGCAGTGTGAAGAAAAGTTAACACACATTGTTGGATGGGTGATCAAATCGTGATTCCCAGAATAGAATCAGACACTGATTCATTTTCCTCTTGAGATTCCATAATCTTAGCATCTAAAATTGAAAATTCAGAGGAAGTTTAAGACCCATAACTTTTCCCAAAATTAAAAATCATCAGGAGTCTATTATTGCAGGTAAATATGTTTTGTTTCACTGTTAGTACTAAGGAATATCATAGATTTAAACAGTGCTTATATAGTTAATATAATCTAATATGGCATGTATTATGTGATGTTGTACAAAATGCTTTTCTAACATTAAAATTGATCTTTAAAGTAATTATCACGAGATAATTTTGCAGGTAAAAGGAAAGAAATGATATTGTGGGGTAAGGCAAAATGTTTCTGTTCAACTTACATGATCCTGAATGAAATCATTATCTCAAAGAGATAGGTGTACTCCCATAAGTACAAGAAAAAAGAAAAAAAGAAAGGATGAAAAGAAACCATTCTCAAAATAATTTGACAAAGGTTTATTTATAAAAGACTACTTACAAAGGTATTGGGGATAGGATTGTATAAACCACAGTGAGTAGCCCTGCAACTCTGGGTTAGTAGCAGCAGAGAAAATCATGGAGGAGAAACCATCTTAACAGGAGAAGGGTCTCCCATGCTTTGGCTCTCTCCCACTCTAACCTCTTTTTTTTCCCCCTTCCCCTCACCCACGGGTTTCTGTTAAGATTCTCAGGATCCACATAAGAGTGAAAACATATGGTATCTGTCCCTCTCTGTATGGCTTATTTCACTTAGCATAACACTCTCCAGTTCCATCCACCAATATGACAATAAATTTCATATATTAAAAAAATAAATAAAATAAAAAATAAACATGAAAAAAATAAAAAAAAACAAAGAGGAGAAGGGAACACTGAACTTCTTATGAGAGACACAGATTGGCCAGGAAGACCTACTAGGGAGGGATCTTGGGGAATAATCCCTGACCCTTCTCTCTTCCTTCCCTCTAAACTCTTCTTTTTATATATTTTTTAATGTTTATTTATTTTTGAAAGAGACAGAGCCAGAGTATGAGTGGGGCAGAGAGAAAGGGAGACAGAATCCAGAGCAGGCTCCCGGCTCTGAGCAAGCTGTCAGCACAGAGCCCGACACGGATCTTGAACCCACAAACAGCAAGATTATGACCCTAGCCAAAGTCAGACACTCAACCAACTGAGCCACCCCTCCTCTAAACTCTTAAACATAAACAAAAGCCAAAGGGCAAAGTAGCCTACTGATACATTCAATTTAGGTCATTCTACTTGGACAGAAACAGGGTAAAACTGTGCAGAACTGGGGATGGAGGCAAATAGAAGATACCAATGGTATTTGCCAGTCCAGATCAATGATGTCAACAATGGGAGGGGCAGTTCCAGTATTTGACTTGCCCAATAAAACTCACACACATTGCCATATTGTAGCTTTGCATTTACAATGATTCAAGATACAAGCACACACATAAAAATTGTATTACCTTCCATAGTATTTACATATGTAAATACTTTGATATAACTACATTCATTCTTTATTATACATTTATTTCAAATCATTTCTCCTTTATATTACTTTAGGCATTATATTCATTTCTTAAGGACTCAAATATGTACATTATATTTTTCACTAACATTTTAGTGTAGTGAAGGGACCATTCAAGAATGTGTTATGATTTAGAGGCATTGGATCAGAGAGAACTGAAAACCATTGGCTTAGATTTATCCTTATTCATTCTAGGACTGAGGAGGGCCTACTAAAGAACACAGTGTCCAATTCCTGTATGAAATGGGAATTCTATTAACCAGAGAAATTGAGAATGTCTCTTATGTAAGTAACAAGTGTGTCTTCTATGGTTTATAACATTATGCACTGTCTTATTAATTAGCAATTATATAATTAAAAAGCTAGCCCCCATAATATGAAAAACACTTGATAAGTCTTTGAAACAAAAAATATATATAGTTCTTATTTTCAAGTAATTGGCAGGCTAATAGCTGACGTTAGATAACAGGTCTTTTGAAGGACATTAAACAGAAGAGAATGAAAGAAGTTCATCTCTTTAATAGTGTCTGCAGTATGGGCTTTCTTTGCTTCCTGTTAAAGGCACATTCATATGATCTAATAATTGAGCATAAAGCAGCCTAAAGGATAGTTTATTTATTTATTTATCTATCTATTTATTTATTTACTTATTTATTTGCCAACCAACATAAATTTCTAGATCACAGAACAACCAGCCTTTTTTCAGAAATCCTTGCTGGGAGAAGCTGTGGGCAGAGGCTAAGGGCAGTGGTAGCCCAACAGTAACTCTACCATGGAAATATCCAAATTGTCTATGTCTAAAGCCTACATTTTTTTCCATCAGTCAGGTCTTACTGAATCACTTAGTGACTCATTCTTAGTGAAAGTCTACTGCCAGCCTTTTATCCTAAGTGTTCTCAAAACACTCATTTAATGGACCTTCCTGAAATTGTGCTCAGGATCAATAAGAAGCTCATTGACATTTGGAATTCACCACTTGCTTCTTTTTCAAACATGGGATACTTATCTATCTTCTGTGTTCTGACATCTCAACCCCTCTCCATGGCTCTCTCTCAAAATCACCAACATTGCTTCCAATATCATTCCTAGAAGACTTTTTGACCAAATGTATTTATCTGACACTTGAACTTTTATAGCAATGGAAGTCTAGCTATCTCTCCCCAACTTAAATTCACAATTACACATTTTATATAATCTTTGAGGTCCTTATCATTAATACCAGAAATCTTTTATAAATCTTAGTCTTAAAAATAATTTCTACTTGCTTCTCTGTGAGTTTACCTGCAATCTTTTACTTGTACTCTGCTATTACTAGAATTACATAATATATTGAAGGATAAATCTGTCCAATTTTCTGATTAGATTAAGTTGGAAATGGGAATATGTTTTCTTCTTTTCCTAACTAGGCAAAGATCCTGATTTTTGCATTCATACTAGAGGCAGACTAAAGCACTCAGGTTGTGAGATTGTGAGAGACTTTACACAACAAGTGGACTTTATCTGAGTAGTCCCTTTCTAAATCATGATAAAGACATATGAACATCATGGAGGAAACAAACTGATTACTTGGTAAACACTGCCTTTGTGATATCCAAAAGAAACCATGTGTTTTTGTGCTTGGGCTCACAGAGCAAGAACATGTAGCTTGCTTGGTTATCACTAGAGAAGAGTTTTGTAATTATTTATAGAATTCTAATGCATTTAAGCCATCTTGAAAGTAGCCCCCATGAGGAAAAGAACATATGGAAAGCTTATTGTTTTTAGGTTTGGCATTCCTTCGGATTAAATTTAGTACTTTTTTTTTTTTAAAAACTATCTCCCTTTGCAGGTCGTGTGTGATCTATATCCACTTAACTTTCTACATGTACATCCAGAGCTACTTTCACAGGAAGAAGTGGGAAAGGATACCCAACGGGGATTCTTTGCTTGACACTGCTCAATGAGAGCACTTTCTAAAGGAGTGTCTAACCAATGTTCTTCTGGATTCACATTATTCACCTAGGTATGTTCTGAAAATCCTATCAGTTTACGCCACTTGTAAAGCCAAATAAAGAGGTCACATATCGAACATTCACAGACTTTCGATTCTGAAAAAAAAATAATAAAAATAATTCTGTGTTAAAGGTGAAAGGAGTTTTTTGTTTTTACTTATTATTTTTATCTTTGTACACAATCATATTGCTGCATTGTTGACTGCCCACTGGGAGCAAAGTCATACCAATCACCAATGCATACCCTAAAGAGACATGTTTATTACTCTTCCATGAATTCTATCTCCTATTATGCTTTAAAGATGCTACAAACTTGAGCCATTAATATGTAAATGGCATTTCCAGCAAGCCCTCAAATAACATCTTATGAGATTTCAAATGTTATGATTATGAAACAGTAAAATAATTAAGGAAATAAAGAAAAGCACAGTATATGTATAGAAAGTATTAAAACATAAAATTTTCAATTATTAAAACAAATAATAAGAAGTGAGCTTTATTCTAAACACCAATTAAATCAGAACCACCACACAGGGAGTACAGGTGCATATTAAACCATCATACCAACAAGAACAGAAATCTCTTTCTCCTGCATGATTAAATTTAGCATTTACTAAGGAAAGCATAACACAAAATGCCTTTATAAATCCTTCCATCAACTTAAGAAATGTATACACTATTGATAAGATTTTAAGAAGTCTCTGGACAAAAAAAGAAAGAAAAGAAAAAAGAAAAACACAAAAAATAAAATGAATATCAGTGAATAGTGAAATAAATGCATTTATTAATATTATATTAATAATATATTGAATTCTAAACATTACATTTATTTGTTGAGCCAAAACTCACTTAACATCACCATATACAACATTGATATACTATTGAGAAAAGAGCTTACCATCTTCCAATTCTTTCTAAAGCCTTTACATGTGTTATTTCATGCAATCCTCACAATAACTTTATGAGGTATATGCTGATTTTATAATTTTACAGAGAAGAAAATTGAGTCATATAGAGAGTAAGTTGTAATAACACTCAGGTGATCAGTGACATAGTTGATATTTGAAGTAACAGGATAGTAGAGTATGATTTAGAGAACACTGAAATGATAGTTGAAAGCATAGGCTCTGGATTGAAATTTTTAGCTCATCTTTTTAGTAGCTGTGCCTTAGTTTTATATACACATCAGTTTGTGCCTCTCTTATGAGCTGGTATTATACTGGTTTATGCTTGCAGGACACTTACAACACTACCTGGAATTTGAAAGATATTAGCCATCTTGTACCATTTTCTTTACCTTGAGTAATTCATGGATCTGATAGAAATCAATGTGAACATGAATAAATGGTTTTAAAGGCACCAGGAAGAAATGCAAAACCATACAAACAAGTCTACTTGGCTGGAAAATATATTTGAAAGTTCTGTTAAATTGAGACAGGGAAGGGTGAGATCACAAGGGTGAATCAGTGATTGGAAACTGATGAGGCTTGTCAGGAATATTCTGTTGGACATCCCAAGACTTAAAAACGTTTTGACAAAGGGAAGGAGATGATTGAATAGTGTTAGGAAAAGACATTTTCTGAAGTCAGCAGGTATGATAGTTCAATAACAAGAAAAGACAAATACAGTAAAGGAAAACAATATAAATAATGTATTTGAAGTTATTTCTATAGGGTAATGCATGTAAAATCTCTTATATGTAAATTATTATTATTATAATATCATTATCACCTGGTTAATGCATGCCAGCCACATCACTTGGCCATGTGAGGCCAATTTCCCATGCCTCAGAGAATACCAATAACATCCGATCAGAGGTATCAGCAACCTCTGTCCACACCTGAGTAGACCCTCACAGCTACTGGGTGAAATTGATTGTGTCTTCAAATGCAGTTTTCAAGACATGAAAAATGTATTGTCAGTGAGCAAAGTGTAGGTTGCTATCAACACCTCTGTTTAATGAGCCTCAGATCACATTACAATACGACTATCAATTTATCTTGTATCACATTCCAAACTTACTCCTTATTCCTGGTGCAAAAATATCTTCGTTAAAGATTGTGGCATCTAGCTGTATCTCTGCATCTTTTAAGTCTGTCTTCCACAGACTATCAGCCTCTTACTCAGTCTTCCATTTAATCCCAAATTCTGTCCCAATGCAGTTCCCAGAGTTTATTGCTAGCACTGAATCTGGTTACTGGGCTCTGTTACCCATTCCATTCCCTAAGATATAGCTTCAAGTATTTCTCCCCAAATTTCTTCACCTCTAAGCACCTAGGATCAATTTCTTATGTTCTGACTATACTTCTCCAGTGTTTCAGACATCCCCTATCACCTCTTCTACTCTTGCTTTTCATCTGCACAGAGATGTCAACTTCACTGACTCTTCCAATTGCTCTCATTTTCACTTATCCCAGGCCTTTATGGGTCCCTAAAATGTGTATATGTTCTCAGGAATTATGGTCCTATAATCTGTATATGACCACAGGTCCTATGCTAGGCATTATGGAAATAAGGATAAATACATCTCAACCCCTGCCTACAAGGAGCTAGTTTCCAGCCTAATGCACTGACAAGTAAAATGCATAACAGTAAATCTCTAGAAGTTCATGTGCATGTGCCTAATTCAGACTGGGAATATCAGGGGAAACTTTTTAAAAGTGGTTATACCGCACTGTGCCCCCCAATATGAAAAATAGTAGAAATAAATAAAAGTAAACTAGAGGATTATATGGGTATGCTGGGTATCTCTTCAGGCCAAGGGAGCTTAGAGATGAAAGAAGGCATGAGGGCATATAGGGAAGTTCATTAGCTCATTAAGGTTGGAGAAAACAGTATGAGAGGAAAAGCAGGAAAGAAGGCTACAGAGGAAATTAAATTGTATCACAATAGGATCTATATAATGTGCTAAGCTTTTTGGACTTCTTCCTTATGGCTGACAGGAAGACATAGACTTGGTGTATAAGTGTGACATGCTTAGTCATGTGTCTTAGAGCACTCTTACAGCAGTGTGGAAGATGTTTAGAAAAAAAGGCAAAACTTCCAATAACATGAGATTCTAAATTAAGAATCATTAGTGGAGATGGAAAAAAGGGGTAGGCTAAGGAGTTGGAAGAGATCGGTTATGTAGAATAAGCATGCATTAGGGTAGAGGGAATAATAAATTGAGTATGGCCTATAGTCCTTGGATAACCCAGTGACTGCTGATAGCTTTCACGAAATATTAACAATAGCCAGAGAGATAAAGAGAAAATTATTATAGTGTTATATTTCCTTCTCAGTGGAAACCTAAGCAAAATTTATAATCAAATACTTGATATTTTAACTGACCAATACTCATTTTACTTCCTGGATTAACATATTTTACTTCCTGGATTAACATATTTTTCTGCCTAAAAAACTGCTCAACGCTTCTGGCTGGCATGTTTCTTGCTATCATACCCAGGTATTTCTGCTAATTCCACTGAGTTACAGGTTTACTAAGGGTGCCTCAGTTGTCCCTCATTGTATATACAGTATTTTCTGTTATCATTGTCAACACAAAATTTAATTAAATATTATTAACACCAATAGCATGAGTGAAAATGTAGTTTTAAATGCTATAAAGATTAAACTGATGCCTTTTCAAAGGTTCTCACATCTTAGATGCTGAGTTTGGAGTGTGCATTTCTAATAAATGGATAGTTGGTTTTAATCATTCTGTTTCATGACTAAATAATATGGGAGTGGCTTTAATCTTATCCTAAAACTTAGAAAACAGAAGACCATAAGAAGAATGGATGGGGATTCAGAGTCAGTACAACTTTAGCATAAAACACAGCTCACCTGAGTCAAACTTTGTTATTTTATGGGGGTATACTTATCCGTCATTATTAAAAATTTAGAATTTCAAAAGCAGAACATTGCTCTGGGAAAGTTACCATTGCATATATAGAGGAATCCTCCTGAGAATAACAATTCTAATGATCTCCTTCACCAGTGGTTCCCAAATGAAAACCCATGGAGAGTCTACATAAGGATAATTTGGAAGGACATGCAAGAGAAATACATATTCCCAGCTCTCCAACCCAGAGATCTAAGAGAAAGGTCACAATCCTTCCCAATCTATCTATATCTACATACTGTTGTCAGTGAAGGCCTTAAACTATGTTTCTTGACCACATGTAATTTGACAATTAAAATGGCTAGAAGGTAGACTCATAAATGGCACTTACATTTCACATCACATATTAAAAAGAACAAATACCATATGATTTCATTCATAAGTGGAATTAAAAAAAAAGAACAAAAAGCAGAATCAGACCTATAAATACAGAGAACTAATTGATGGTTTCCGGAAGGGAAAGGGAATGTGGGATTGGGCAAAACAGGTGGAGGGGAGAGGGAGATACAGCCATCCAGTAATGGAATGGATAAGTCGTGGGAATAAAAGTCAGTATAAAGATAGTCAGTGATACTGTAATAGTGATGGAACAGGACAGATGGTAATTACACTAGTAGTGAACACAGCATAGTGTATAAACTTGTCAAATTACTAAATTGTACACCTGTAACTAATATAGGATGGTGTGTCAACTACACTTGAATAAAACAAGTCTCATGTCTTCTATGACAAATAGGCAGAAAATCATGACCCATGTTTTGGGCCATAATAACTACAGAAACATTCAAGACAGACCAATGCCTGCTCTGTTTGGAGATTAACAAGAAAGTACATGCATTTTTTTCTCTCTCTTTTTTTTTTTTTAATTAGGCTATACACTCAACGTGTGTCTTGAACTCACAACCCTGAGATCAAGAGTCACATGCTCTACCAACTGATCCAGCCAGGCACCCTGAAAATACATGTCTTTATAATGTAAGCATTTGCCACATTTGATACCATGTGATCTTCATTATGCAGCAATAGAGAATTCCAGGATTTATCGGATACACATTCTCTGGCAGCTGCAGCACTTCAGGAGAACAGCCATGTGAGCAGGAAGGAAGTCACTTCCCATTTCAGATGATCAGAATTTAGCAAACACACTTTTCATTTACTGAAATCATGGTGGGCACTTCAATACTGTCATTTATTAATTCTTTCATTATGAGATATTGCTATAGGGACTTCGTGGGAAATGGACACTATAGCTCCAACACAAACAGAAACAAGGTCTTATTTACAGCAAGAACCACTTAAAGGAAAGTTGCACGGTTACAACTTCCAGATATTTCACTTAGTATCTCCCCAGGTTATGAATGACCTGAACAGATTTATTGAGTCTCTGCTTGTTCACATATGATTTCATCAATCAGTTGTTCCAGAAGCATCTTACATTAATTTTCCAACTACTGCTTTATATTATGTTACCATTGCCAACAATAAAAAATAGACCTCACTCAGTGAGGTGATATAAATGCTGGGCAGTTAAGTCTTGCTGATGTATGACACCATTTTCCACCAACATCAAGAGCATCCATACCTACAGCCATCTAGACAACATCAAAAAGAGAGAATCTATAGATAAAAAGGCACTGATGAAATATTGGTGCAGGATAAATGGGTTACCCAGAATCCTGCCTGATCTGAGTCTGAATACATTCAAAGTGCTGGTGCTATTTATGTCTCTTCAATAATTCCAAATCTATTGATTTTCTGGGCTGTACCTTCCACTGATAAGACTGCTAAATGTATAGGAAATACCAATAAGTACAGCTGACTTTTTTTTTTTTGATAGAGAGAGAGAGTGCGCACACGAGTTGGGGAGAAGGGCAGAGGGAGAGAGAGCAAGAATCCCAAGCAGGCATGGAGCCCAATACAGGGCTCTATCCCAAGACCCTAGGCTCATGACCTGAGCTAAAATCAGGATTCCGACGCTCAACCAACAAGGCCACCCAGGCACCCTGAATACAGTTGACCCTTAAACAATGCAAGGGTTAGAGGCATTGACCCTGGACCCACACAACTGAAAAATCACTTCTTAACTTTTGACTCCCCAAGAACTTAACTACTAATAGCCTACTGCTGACTGGAAGCTTTGCCAGTGACATAAAGAGTCAATAAACACATATTTTGTAAGTTGTATATATTACACACTGCATTCTTATAGTAAAGTACACTAAAGAAAATATTATTAAGCAAATCATAAGAGAAAAGACATTTACAGTCTATACTGTAAAAATGTGCATATAAATAGACCTGTGCAGTTCCAACCCATGCTATTCAAGAGTCAACTGTATTTAAAAACTGGTCTTGTGACTTTAAGTGCCCTTAACCATAATTATATGTTCCAGCGATCTATCTTGGGGTTTATCCTAATGTTTACTTCCCTTGATAAAGTAGAGTTGTTAAGACTGCTTATTTCTTGGTTATTGCTACATCAGTAATTGATTTACTGAATTCTACAGTGAGAACAATTAACTTCCTGGTAACAAATAAACATATCTTGTAACCTAGACACATCTAAGCCAAGTATGTTCCTTGGGCTTGCTAAGTGCAAGAGTGGTTGGAGACAGAATGGCCAGCAGTGTTATAATTGTTGCCTGAGATGCTCATGGGAGAGGCAGGCTACTGAGCTTTGCTTATGTGTGGCACACTTCCCACCAGCAATTTTGGGAAGCTCTGCCCAGGCTCCATGTATCTTTTGATATGTGGGTTATGTCAGGAAGAGAGAAAGAAATACTGAACACAAGCATTCAATACTTTACAGCGTTACCTAGAGCTGGACCTGTCCCAAAGCTTTTGCATACACTTGCTTGATAAGCAAATGTTCTCTGTTGGCATGTTCATTGTACAACACACACTATCAAACTTCAAAGCAGAAGATCAATATTTATATTTTATATTTTGTAAAATTTAATGAAAACTATTTTAAGCTTATACTCTTTTACAAATGCTATTAGATTTTTTTTTTTTGAGAGAGAGAGAGAGGGTACAAGTGAGCATGGAGCAGAGAGAGAGAAAATCCCCTGAGTGGCAGAGAGAGAGAGACAGAGAGAAGCAGGGTTCACCCTAAGTAGGGCTCGTGTTAGCCTGAAGCAGAGCTTGTGCTCACCAAATGCAGGTCTTGAGCTCACCCAAAGTGGGGCACCAGTTCACCAGCTCACCTACCCTAAGCAGGACTTGAACTCACAACCGTCAGATCATGACCTGATCCGAAGTCAGATGTTTAACCAACAGAGCCACCCAGTCGCCCCTGGTAGATATATATATATATATTTTTTATTCAAGGCTATGCAAGTTAGGAAATTACGTCTGGTTAAATTTAACCAGCCCCCTGCAGGTGGGCTAATTAGTTATAAACTGCAGTTATATTGGTGGCTATAGGTCTTACAAGAAGATCTTGAGAGTGTTATTCCACTTACAAGGACGTAAATAAAATGATCTATAAAGATCAATTATTAAGAAAGAAAAATATAGTGAACTAGCTTTTTACTTGTAGGGTTCAATTAATTGTACCATTTAATATTTTATTCTGATAGGCATCATCTTATAAACTTTCAAGCAGAACTTGAAACTTGCTGAAAATTAAACAGTAAATATTCCATACACTTTGATAGAGATTAGCTCTTTGGCTGAGCTTTTGCCAGGGAGACACCTCTAGAAAATCTACTGGGGGATAGTTTCAGGAGGTCATTACACCCCTTAAAAATCAAGATTATTGCTTTTAACATGAGTATAAATAATTCATCCACTATCAACCACTTTCAAGATCATAATATATAGCCTTTATTGTTTGTTTCATGACATAATTTACATAAATAGGTGATCAATCATCTCATGTGGTACACTTAGAAATGCTGCCTGGTAAAGTCACGTTTTGAAATTACCTCCCGTCTGATAATTTTCTTATACGAACAATTCCACTTAAAGGCCTGTTTCTAATTTGTTCCTCATTTTCACCTACACTCCATCCTTTGTGTCTTGCCTGTTACTTATGATCAGTGACTTGTAGCATTACATATTTTTGGAAACCCTTCAACATAAAGATGTTATATATAGAAAAAAAGCATCTATATCAAACATTGTTTTATTCACAGGTGTCTTTGCCTATTCGCCTATGGACAACTTTTTATAGATTTCATATGCTCTTAACTTATGTGCACTTTTAGAAGAATTTTCTTCAAAAAATTTTTGCATAATTTAAATTATATGCTGCTGTTACCATATAGTGTTCATTTGTATTCCACAACTCATAAACTGAAGCAATTAAGATTCAGTTGTGCAGGATTTATAACATACACCCAAAGGTTGTTATAGAATGCCATCAGCTTTACTTTGTCTAATTACTCTTTATATAATTTCATATATATCAGTAAAGCTGGAGGCCTGGACTGGTCAGCAACTATATTAAACAGAAGAAAGAAAGGTCGCTTGGGGTTCAGTTGGTTAGGCATCTGACTCTCCTTGTTGGCTCAGGTCAGGATCTCATTGTTCCTGAGTTCAAGCCCCGCCCTTAAGATTCTCTCTCTCTCTCTGCCCCTCCCCCACTTGTGTTATTTTCTCTCAAAATAAATAAATAAATATACTTTTAAAAAAAGTTTAAAAAAGGTTGTCAAATTTCAAAACCCAGCTAAATGAAGGAGCTGACCATTTTGAATAAAACAGACACAAGACAGCCTTTAAAAATTAAACAATTTCACTGTTTTGGAAAAAGTTGATATAGTTCATTTAACTTTTTCAATTTTATTAACCAGAGAGTACTCATACTCTAACCTCATTAGTATCCTTTGAGGTGAAAAAGAAAATTTAAAAAATTTCAGATAAATAAATTAATGTTAGCATTTATTTGAGGTACTCTTTAACCTCTCAGATAACATTCTGAGAACTCATTAGCCACATATCACCATAATGCAGGCTAGTAATAAATGGAAATAATGATTTCATTGTAAAGTTTAAGCCAATAGTAGCATGATCAGGAATTTTTGTTAACCTAGAATGCATAATTAGCTCTAGAGGGGAAATGAAAGGCAAAATCACTTTACATATTAGTGTAAAAACTGGTGTACAAAATTAGAACATAACTTTTTAAACCACTACTGTTCTATTGCCATTAAGAATCAATGGAATCTGTAATTAGGAAACATTATGGAAAGGTTAAAGATGAGAATACATGTGGTCTATCTACAGGAAACCTAAACTGTTTAGGTTAATGAAATGTCTATGAAAGTCATATTAATTAGCAAGTTCACAGGAACCTAACTTTTATTTTATAAATGCCATGATAAAAAGTACTAAGGCTCCATGCACACACTGTGTTCCATCTAGATTACTGCACAGTGCTCACCTCTTTCAATCTTCTATCCATTTCCCCCCTAATGATCTGGATGCTATTAAGTATTGCATATTTCTGGAAATCCTTCATGAGGCAGAAATCACATTTAATTATATTGTATTGAAGATAATGAGAAACAGTAGAAACTTTCTATTTTTTGAAAAAGAGATTGTTGACTTTTCAATGTTTCATTAATATAACGTTATTAAGATGATGTATTTCCTTATTTTCCTCCTTTTGTTATTTCTGTCTAATGCTAACCAAAACTCTTTCTTTTATTCAAAAGTGAGGATGTTGTCCACCAAAATCCAGTTTATGCTGGGAAACAAAAAGCTAGAATCAAATTGTATAGGAGCGATTATGTACTGTACAGATAGCAGGACCAGAAACAGAGGGGATTTAACATTAAAAAAAAAAAGACAAAACCAGAATATTATCAGAATCAAGCAATAACACCATGCCAATTCTAATTCTGTACCCAGAAGAACAGGAAAACAATCACTGAGGATAGAATTCTCTGGCAAAAGTCGGTTCTTGTTGCTCTTCCCTGTATCAATTAAAACGATATCAACAAACAGGGCCTTTTACCACTTTTCTCACTTTCAAATGTACGAGTGTGTATGATTAGCTGAGCTTAAGTTTCATGTGAACATCTGCCTACAAAGGAAGTAAAGAATTTAAGCCTTGATTCAGTTTACAGGGGAATTCACCACTTGGAAAGTTCCGTAAATATAGAGAGGTTTTTCAAAAGATGATGGACTAAAATTTTACGTTACAATGATGTGGTAGTAGCTCATATCTGACTAACCCAAATGCAGAGGAAAAATTATCAACTCTAATCAACTCTAATCAAAACATTTTAAAAAGCAACAAAAACAGAATCCTGATGTTTTGAGGGAAAAAAAAATAGAAAATAGGCAGAAATATCAGAGTATTCAACCAATGATCAAGTGTCTGACCAAGGAAGGAAGATAACTGCACTAGTTAAGTTTGCATTAATACAGATTTACACCTGATTACACCACAGTCTTGAAGAACTGGATGACTAAAATGAAGCAGCAATTCTGTTCTAGTGTGAGGAGTAACAGTAAGGAGTTCCATGCTGAAAAACGCCAAGAGCTGGGGGATTGAGTGGAGGGGAGAGACTCCCTCATAAGTGAAAGTCACAGAAAAGAATGTCACAGGTAGTGAAGATCTGAAATATTAATATAAATTCTATTCAGACTATCAGTGACCCCTAAATTGCACATGCATAGAGGGGACTCCATAGATTCCAGCAGAAAGCAATGGCTGAAGGACAAGAACAGAGCAGAGATTTCAACCACTATACACTACAGAGGTTTGAAGGTTTGGTGTTGGAGAATAGATAGATGAGTAATACTAGAAAAGAGTCTCTCTTCAAAGAAAAATAACAGAACCCAGAGTCTCTACAATGTATCAACCCCATATCTAGTATATGATTAAAAATACCTAGACATAAAAAGTCACAGGAAAATATAACACACAGGAAAAAAGTAGACAATGGAGAGACACACTGAGATGGCCTATATTTTGGGATTAGAAGGCAAGGACTTTAAATTAGCTGGTATAAGTATTCAAGAATTAGAGAAATAGATGGCCATGCATTTGAATATATAGGGAATTTCAAGGAAGAAATAAAAGCTATAGAAATAAGGAAATATAAATTCTAGAACAGATGAATACAATATCCAATATGGAAACTTTAGTAGATAGGCTTACCAGACACGGTAGAAGAAAATATCAATAAACTTGAATAGATCACGAGAAATGTTTCCAAAATGAAGAATATAGAGGAAAAAAATACTGTTTAAATTATATACTTTCTTAACACAGAATTTAATTAAATTCTCTAAATTATCTGGAATGTTTGTTGTCATACCATTTGCTTTTTTCCATCACTCAAAACCACAGTAGATTTTCTTGAAAATTTTAAAATATCCATTAGAACTGAATCAGCATCTTAATGGGTAATATTCAGGCTTCTAATTTTTGTGTTTTAAAGTCCTCAATGATTCCGCCATGCAGTCAGACTTACAAACCTCTGCCTTGTTCAACCACATCCACCTCATTCAATTTCTCTAACCATGTTTTTCTATACAAAACCAGCCAGTTTTGACTACAAACTTGACCACTTAGTTACTTAGAAAGTATATTATATCTATTTATTCAACCAATACTTACTGATAAATGATTCTATTTTTAGTTATATGCTAGATCCAGGAATATAGCTGAAATTACTCAAATAATTTTGTTGTTTGTTTAAAGACAGAAAGAGAAGTATACTCAGTCTAGCATCAAAAAGAAATTTCAAGTCTCCACAGTGAAACTACATCATTCCATGGAATTCCTAACTGCTTTTATCATTTAGGCCCAAACCTGCTAATATACAGGAAATGAATATACCACATCACATAGAAATGGTTTAATTTTTAGGTTAATAATCTTCTGGTGTTAAAAACTTAGTATCAGGGTGCCTGGGTGGCTCAGGTCATAATCTCATAATCACAGGAAAAACCCTATGTCAGGCTCTGTGCTGGGCTTGAGGCCTGTTTGAAATTTTCCTTTTCCCTCTGCACCTCGCCCACTGTGCTCTCAGGTACACGTGAAAACACTCTTTCTCTCTCAAAAAAACAAGCAAACAAAAACTTACTATCTATACGTTTCAAAAATATTGAATTTACAGGTATTTCTTTTGGAGTTTACTCATCTAAAATCCTTAAGCCACACACTTATAAATTTATTGAATTACATTCAATGCATAAAATGCTGATTAATGATGCATAAGGCTTTGAATTATATGGATAATGTGAAAAGCTAGCCAAGTTCATATCACACATTATATATATATATATATATATATTCAATATTATATTATTAGATATATATTTAAATATTGTCATTAGTATTTCTCTTCTGATTGAATCATATTTTTTCTAGCTTGAGACCAAAATGGCCTATAGTGATTAGATTTAGTGCCTTATTATATAGAGATAAAATGTTTTCAGTGCCATTTTACATATTTTGCTGATATACTATCTAATTTTCCTAGTAACTTATATTTTAAACTTTTATTTTAGATTGAAAATTGATGAGTTACTATGATTTTTATTATCAGAATGTAAAATAACGATTTTTTAAAATCCCACTAATTTAAATAAATCCCACTCCATCTCACATGAAGATTAGCTGTGTACATGTTATTAATCTTCAGAGGGAAAGATCATACTGTGCTCCATGTTTACATCTGGCCTGATAGGTGTGTGTGATGTTCCCATCATTTTATAAATTTATAAAAGAAAGGATTACTTCTTACTAAGAAAGTTATTCCCAGGGTGCCTGGGTGACTCAGTCGGTTGAGCCTCCGACTTCAGCTCAGGTCATGATCTCACAGCTCGTGAGTTCGAGCCCCGCATCGGGCTCTGTGCTGACAGCTCAGAGCCTGGAGCAAGCTTCTGATTCTGTGTCTCCCTCTTTCTCTGCCCCAACCCACTCGCATTCTGTCTCTTTCTCTCTCAAAAATAAACAAACACTTAAAAAAAATTTTTTTTAATAAGAAAGTTATTCCCTCCTAGTTACAAGGCTGAAAATTGCTGTTAAGTTGCCATCAAATGGATGTCAAGTACAAAGCCACTAGGTGGCAAAATTTAATTATCTGTTCAGATTCTCCTCCATCCTCTTCTCAGAATTGCATCTAGATTCCAGGGACCAGGCAGGGGTTTTCGATATTGTTGAGATCTTACATTGGGTTGGAAGTAGCACCAAATGTTAACCACAGAGGTAGACTTACTCATTAGTCTGGAGATCACTTTTGTGTCCACTTTGTCCCAGGCACAAGTACAAGCCCTCTCCAGATCTGCCAGGTCTGTAGAACAAACATTTCTTAGCTCAAGTCCACAGAATAATTATGAAGCTCCCCTGTCACTCCACCCACTGCGTGAAATCCATTAATTTGACTAAGCACCTTGCTCTTTTTTGAAAGCAGTGTCCAGTATGGGGTCACAGAGAGGTTCCTCTGTCTCATAGTTATAACTGGAATACTCTACAACTGTCAGAGGTGATGCTTAAATACAACTTCAAAACATGAGGGCTTTTAACCCCTCTGCCATAGATTGGGATTGGTCCTGGAGAGAGAGAGAGTCAAGTATAGTATACAGATATTGGTGTGTTGGGGTAGTAAAGGGGAAGGTGAGGGCAACTAAACGGCCAGGCTATGGATAGGAGAGAGGTATTAAGGCTGAAAAATTAGATGCAGTCTTTCAACCATACAGGGAAATTCGGTTCTTTGCTGCTCTCTGCCAGTAGCTGCGAATACTCCTCAATCAGAATCACCTGGAGGGCTTGTGAAGCCACAATTGGCTGGGACAGTTTCTGATTCAATAAGAAGAGAAACCTAAATTGGAGAAAGGTGGGGCAAGTTGGGGTCAGGTGGTTATAACACCTGGTGCTACTCCTGGAAAGGACTCATGGCGTTGGGGGAGGTAACCATTCACCGGTGTTATAGACCCAAACCATGCATACACCAAGACGCCTTGCAATTTACTCTTTATCAATATATCCAATGGCATCGTGTTTTTAGACACTTAAAAGTTTCAAAACTAGAAACAAACAATCCAGTGATATTAATTTGCCCTTGGCTAATGTATCAGTCTTGATACTTCCAGTTTGCCTTTGCTTGGTTAGACACCTTTGGTTTTATAAAAATTTGGTTCACTCAACACAGCCATTGATCTACCGACTTAATGTTTAAAAAGTACAATTTGTATAAACCCATTTTGTTACATGAGACAATTTCAGCCTTTGTTTTCTTTATAGATTAAAAAATATTTTTTGTTAGCAGTAATGAAGAAAAAAATCAACATGCATAAAGCAAAGTATCTGCATGAATGTTTTGTATTATTTTATTATTTAGTTGTATGGATCTCAGTAACTTAAAATTTCAAGGACTGTCTGCAAATTGGGGAACAATTCATGTTAAAAGACTGCCCTCTTGTGACAACGTCTTGTATGTTTTACTGGTAAAATGACCTTATACCCTCTAAAATACAATTCATAATAGCATTAAACAGATATAAAACCTCAATGTGGGTTTTTTTTCGTTAAAAATTTTATTTTGTTAAAAAATATCTTGCTTTTATGGCAGTTTTAGGTAATGAATTGTTCTGATTAGGTAGATGTTCCTGGGAACTGAAATTTAAACACATCTCATTATTTAACTAATTTATTAATACATATATTTCCAATATATATGGCCCACTTTTCTGCTTTTAAAAAATTAGTTAATTTTGCTATACACTGAGGTGTCAGTGGCGTACATCATAGAACTTAGAAACTCATCTATGTTACTGTAACTATGAATGTCACCCCCAGATTGAAGAGTCAGTTAATCAGTAAGTATCACTAGTGGAAAGATAAATAGTTCATATCTTCTGGCTTTGAAGAGCTCTTGGTCTAATGCAGGAGATAGGTCATGTAAGCAATTACAAAGAAAAATCATAAATGCTACAGTACAGGTGTAAATACTACACCTGGAAATATAGAAGAGAAAGTACTTAGCTTTTCTGTAGAGAACCAGGGAAACAGACTAAAAACAGCTAACATTGGAGACACCTGACATTTGAGTAAGACACACAGGATTTTATTATATGCTAAGTACTCCCTAGATGCTGGAAATGTATTAATGAAAATATTTAATCCCTACTCTTAAGGAACTGAGCTGTAATGGAAAAACAACACTGTAGACAATTTGAATACAACATGATAAGCGTTTATAACGTTCTGTGGACGTTCAGTGGATTTTCTCTCCATATCTCTTGAAACTGTTCCCTTCTTTTCATTTTATCACACCCTATAGTTACAAATATAGTGACTGTGGTGTTTTGTGATGTTAATTTTGTTTTCTTCCAGTATTTTTTCTAGGTCTTCTTCCCAGTTCTAGGAGCAAAGTTATTCTGGGCTCACTGACTTAGAGGAATGTAAAGAAAGCATTTTATGGAAAGTAATAGTAAGTGACCTACAATTCTCTCTGACTCATAACTTCTAAAAACTTAAGCCTTAGAGCAAATTTAGAAGAATCGTGGAACTGGTGGAGAAAAATATTTTTATGATTGAGAAACACAGTATAAATATGAAAGGAGACAGATTTTCCCCAGATTAGGAAGAAATCCACTCTCTGCACCTCTACATTCTGTCCTCATGGTTGAGAGGAGGGGAAAAGAGAAGTGTCCCTTGACCAGCAGTGGAGACCTAGAAGCTATTTCCTAGAAATACCCCATGAGATGTAAAGATCCCAGAAAAAGTTTTTTAAAAAGTTACAATGGTGTTTAGGCAGAAGGGGCCATGGGCAGACTCATGAGAGGATGTTTGCACTCCAGACATGAGCAAGAAGCAACATTGGACTTGTGGGCCTCAATGAGTCCTGCAGAAATAGCAAAGGAGAGGCAGACAGTCAACTGAACACCTGACTACCATCCGTCCCCACGCTCTGACTCTGCTTACCAAAGCTGTGCTCTGACACCCAGATGCCTTCTTCAGCACTAAAGCACCACTCTCCCAGCTCCTACGGGTGCTGACAGCTGACTCCTTGCGGAAATATCACAGGTGAATAAAAACATCTTAAACAAGTTCACAGACCCTTCTCAGAGACAGCCGCTATCCAAAGACTGGCAAATGTGGGTGTATAAAGTCCTGGCTACTTTACTCCAAATTAGGATAATTTGAGACCCATCAGAGTCAAGCTACCAAAAAAAAGGGGGTGAGAGGAGGGAGGAAAATTAATTTATCAAAGACAATAATTATTCCTAATAGAGTGACATCAAAATTGCAATTAAACACAACTTTAATGATTAGTTAAATAAAAAGTTTAACTCCAGTGGGATATAGAAGAGATTGGTAATGGCTTTGACTCCAGGGCAAGGAACTCTGGATAGATGTATTTTTAGTAAATTTTGATTCACTGTCATGTCGAGAGATTAAACCCTTAAATAAGGAATAGGAAATTCTTTGTGACAACATTACACATATATTTCAAAAGTTCTGTAATTCATACAATGTATACAGACATGAAACATATGGCCTAGAAACCCTGTTATATATGCTAAAGGGGTCTTAACTGATAAAAAGACATTGATCTAAAAAAATGCATGTGATGCATTTGATTAAATTATTTCATGAAATGTGAGAATTTCTAAAAATGTCAAAGAAATCTAAATGCCTTACATAATATGTATGATTAATAAATATTATAAGTAGATAACTTATTTTTATTCACAGCATAACTTACATGTTCAATTTTTATATTCAATTGTACTCACTTGAAAATTGAGATTTCTAACCCTGTTTCCCCTCGCCCACAGGGGGATGTAAGCAGATATATATAGTTGTAAGTCAGCGAGTTTTCCTAGGAAAAAGGAGAAAATAAAAATAACATTGAAGATCCTTTATCGTGATGTCTATTTAAAAAGAAAAAAAAGGAACAAACAAAAAAATCCTTATTCTGGAGAACAAATGACAGAGATAGGATGCAATTCAGAGCTACCGAGGATGGACCTAACTCACTTGGAATATATATGATTGGCAGGCATGGATTTGCAAAGCACTTCTACTAGCTGCCCCTCAAATAGCAGGTACCAGCCAGATTGACCTCTACTATGTACATCAACTCATCCTGCTGTTTTCCTCACATCTCTGCTATTGCCGGAAGAGAAAGTCTATTAAGCTTTTTAAACTAAAGCCCATGCAATTGTTAAGTGGACGATCTACAGTAATCCTCAATTGTTTCTCTTATTTTGCCCCTCACTCCATTTGAGCCCGCTTATGGAACTTCCGCTAGATTTTCACTTTGATGGGGCTGCAAAGGGGGTCTCAACATATTTAGAAAAAGGATGAAAAAATGATGCCATATTAGAAGGCTACATCTATACAACACATAAACTTTTCTTTCTCTCCTGCCAGAAAGTTGTGACAAAATGCAAAGCATTGCTATGCTGAATTTCTCCATCTTCTTGGAGATGCTTGCCGTCCTCACCTAACATCTTTTATTATCCTACTCCGTGTGCCCAGGGCCCCAGCACCAAGGTAGGAAACAACTCTTTCAGTAAAGGATATGAAAGATACATCCTTTTGAAAATATAAGTATGTTCATGCCCTGTTCTTACCTGAGAATCTTAAGTAGATCTATTTATAGTAAATCCTTTTCTGTGATACACAAAACTTCATATAATCTCACCTGCCTGTATCACCTCTGTTCTTCCTTCCTGCCTCTCATTCTACAACTGTACCATACTCTTCTATATTTCTCTCTTTGCATGTACTAATCCCTAACCATCCATCAAGAACCAATTTTATTTGTTTTTAAAAAGAATTGATTATTTGTTGAACTGGGGCAGATTAGATAACAACGAATTTTAAGTTTACATCTTTTTTTTAATATTTGAGAGAGAGAGAGAGAGAGAGAGAATGAGAACAAGCAGGGGAGAGGCAGAGAGAGAGAGGGAGATACAGAATCTGAAGCAGGCTCCAGGCTCTGAGCTGTCAGCACAGAGCCCAATGCGGGGCTCACACTCCTGAACCAAGAGATCATGACCTGAGCTGAAGTCAGATGTTTAACCAACTGAGCCCCTCAGACACTCCCAAGCTTACATCTTGTAATTCAATTTTGAAGTGCTTTTGGGGCGCCTGGGTGGCGCAGTCGGTTAAGCTTCCGACTTCAGCCAGGTCACGATCTCACGGTCCGTGAGTTCTAGCCCCGCGTCGGGCTCTGGGCTGATGGCTCGGAGCCTGGAGCCTGTTTCCGATGCTGTGTCTCCCTCTCTCTCTGCCACTCCCCCGTTCATGCTCTGTTTCTCTCTGTCCCAAAAATAAAAATAAAAAACGTTGAAGTGCTTTCACACACACACACACACACACACACACACACACAGACTGGCATTGCAATAGTTGTCTTAAGGTAAAATAGTCACCTTAAACTGTTGTAAGTAATTTTACCCAAGACTGAAAAGCTGTTTGTCCTGAACAAGAAAACCTGTAACAAATTCAAATTAATTATATAAAACTCATTAGTTTTCTCTTTATAAAGAACCCCCCCCCAAAAAAAAGTACAAGTAACTAATATACCTCAGTCACAATATAATTCTGGATCATCCCCTCACCACTACCAAATGTTTCTTTTATTTTAAACCTGTCATCAGAGACCAAGAGAACTTTTTTCATTTTATACAAGACAAAGCTCACATGTGCCAAAAAAGAAAGGCCCAAGAGAAACAAAAACAAAATCCTAATACTGACAGTGATATTCAGTACCCTAATTAAACAAAAGCCAAACTGCCACTGATAAAACAGTGGCTGTGTATCATGGCAATTACATTCAAGGGACTTTAAACCTTTGGCATCAGAAATCCAGATTTTCCCAATTTCATGATGTGTGTTTCCTACATGCTGAGAGTAGAGAATATGGATGTGCCCACACAGCAAGGAAAGAGGTACTGTTTTTTGTAATATAGAGAGAACTAGCTTTAGGAAAGACTTCTTACAAGGCTAGGCAGAAACCGAAAAATGGTTATTAGCTGGTTGTGTCATCAATTTAATTGGAAGTGATTGAGTCCTAAGGTTCAAAATACCAATTTGGTGTGTGTGTGTGGGGGGGTGTAGTTGGGTTAAGACTTATCTTTAAAGAAAAAGCAAGAGAGACAAGTATAAAAGTACCAACCTGGTAACATACTCAAGTCAGAGCTCTGCCAACAGGATGGGTACAAAATGTCAAGATTCAGACTGTTGCTTCTCATAAGAACTGAACAGAATGAATCTTTAATACTTGAACTGCAGGGTAAGGGATCCAAAGAATGCAGTCCTTTGAGTTAAAGTACTATCAGTAACATACTATTCCAAACAAATCCCATTTTATCGTGAAAACAAAAGGAAGATATAATCGGGACTATACGCCTATCTTTCGCTTACAGGGTTTGAGTTCTGACAGACCTGTATAATGCAGGCAGAATTCAAATAAGAAATTATGCCAATCGATTGTCAGATCTTCACTACAACTTTCCTAAAAAGGTGTTTTCACTCGATACCTTCTCTTTTTTAGCTTATTTATTTTGAGAGAGCAGGGGAGAGCCAGAGAAAAGAGGAGAAAGAATCCCAAGCAGGCTCCACACTGTCAGCACAGAGCCCCATATGGGGCTCAGTCTCACAAAATGTGAGATCATGACCTGAGCCAAAATCAAGAGTTAGACGCTTAACCAACTGAGCCACACAGGCGCTCCGCCCCCAATATCTATTAATCACAAAGAAACATAAGCTGTGAATATATAGTTCCAAAAGTAAAATTATAGAAACTAATGACATTATTATGACCTAGATATTTGGTAAACAGTGAATTATGATTTTGAGATCATCAAAAAAAGGCTTTCTGAACAATCTTCCACACTTCACAAAACTCTCTTCATGTAGTAGATCTGTCCCAGTGTCGTGGCAACTAGAACAAGAGCTTCAAAGAAGGACCAAAGGGCCACTCTGCTGTTTGTGTTGCCACTAATCACTCTGTGTATTCTCTCCGAACTTGTATGCATTCCTGCTTGTGCTTTACACTTGTCATTGCCACTGCCAACTCATCAATCATTTCTTCTAGCTTGTTCTCATTAGCTTCTCTTTCCATGCCTTGTCCTTTGGGGACTTCCCCAATATCAGTGGTGAACATCATTCTTTGGAGTCATGGTAGACATCCTGTCCCTAAAACAAAACTTAATATGTTCCATCCATATGAGCAGCCAATATGTATTTCCCACTGATCAATCTGTCTCCTTTATAAACTCTTTTATTGTCAGGCCCTGTAATTTCCACATCTATGTCCAGGAAGCCACCCTTGGCCACCTGGAAGATGAGGCCCATGTTGATGCCTGAGGCGACCCGCAGTCCTCTGCATGCACATCAATGCCGATGAAGTAGCCCAAGGCTGTGGCCTGAAGGGTGGCCAGGAGCACCAGCCACTCAGGGATCATCACCATGGTGAGACTGGGACTGAAGCCAGGACCCAGAGCAGGGCTTCCAGAGCCACCACCACCACCACTGCCACCACTGCCTCCTCAGCCACCATCACCTCAGCTCCTTCATCAAGAACCAATTTAATCATCTCTGTTATCCACCAAGCCTTCCCTAACCTCCTCTGCTGAGACTGATACTCAGCCTTTCTCCACGCCGCCTCTTGGAGTAATCATTATTTCTGCAGCTACTGATGGGGTTTTGGAGTGACGGGGGTTTGGAGGTGACAGCAAAGAAAGAATTCTTGAAGACGTCTGTGGTGCAAAAAGGTAATTTTATTACAGCACTGGGACAGGACGAGTGGGCAGAAAGAGCTGCACTGGGGTTGTGAAGAATGACTGGTTATATGCTATGGAGTTGGGGAGACAAAATCAAGAGGAAGGTTCTTAATGGGATCTATATGCTAAAGAAGACTCAAAGATGACTGGATGCCTAGCTAGTGTCAAACTAAGGTTGTTTCCCTGTAGAAAAGCATTATCATGAAAACAGTAAGGAGTTCCTGGAGATTAGGCTATTGATAAGATTGCCTCTTTCTTGATAAGATTGCCTCTTTCTTGTAATGTACTAAGATGTCTGTAAACTGATGGAGACTCTATCAGTTTAATCCTTTGTTTTCTGTCCTTTCCTTTGGCACTCTTCATCCAGGAGTGCCTGAAGAATATCAGCCATCTCCCACTTGGGGGAGCGGGATATTGTTAGCTTGTGTTTGGCCCTCAGCTTGCCTTATGCTCCCTCCATCAGTTATCACGTGGTATATCACAACATATGTTTATACAAACAAGTAGCTTTCTCATTACAATATAAATTCTTTGAGTCTAAGAATTCAAGCTTTTCCATTTTTGTACTCCAAATACCTGTCATAGTTGAGGAAGGCTTATTGAAGAGATTGATTGAGATGTTTAAGTACACAGTAACCACACTCTTTTCAAGGAGATGCATGAAAAACACTTAAGTGTTTTCAAAATATTTTAAAGCTTCAAAGGCAAGACTTCAGGGACACACCCTCTAAAAAGTATTTCAAGAAATAGCCATGACAATATTGTAGGAGATTAGCAAAGCTGGAGGAGCAAAGCTGCCTGACTTTAAGACTTACTATAAAGCAACAGTAATCAAGACAGGGTGGTATTGGCAGAAGAATTGACAAATAGATCACTGGAACAGAATAGATAATGCAGAAATAGACTCACATAAATACAGCCAGCTGATTTTGGATAAAGTAACAAAGGTAATACAGTGAAGCAAAGATTGTCTTTTCAACAATGGTTGAATAATGGAACAATTGAACATCCACAGGCAAAAAAAAAAAAATGTATCTAGACAATGATCTTACCCTTCAGAAAAATCAACTCAAAATGGATCATATATTTAAATGTAAAATGAAAAGCTATTAGACTCCTAGAAAATAACATAGGAAAAAAACTTAGACAACTTTTGGCATGACCATGACTTTTTAGATACAACATTAAAGGCAGGATCCATGAATATAATAATTGATAAGCTAGACTTCATTATAATTAAAAACTTCTGCCCTCTGAAAGACAATGCCAAGAGAGTGAGAAGACCAAGCTACAGACTGGGGGAAAATATTTATAAAAGACACATCTGATAAAGGACTTATCCAAAATATACAAAAAAGTCTTAAAACCCAACAATAAGAAAATGAACAACCCAACTGAAAAATGTAAAAAAGACCTTAATACACACCTCACAAAGAAGATATATGGATAGCAAATAAGCATGTGAAAATATGCTCAACATCAAGTGGCATCAGGGAAGTAAAAATTAAAACAACAGTGAGATTCCACTACATATCTATTAAAATGGCCAAAATCCACAACACCGACAACACCAAATGCTGGTGAGAATATGTAACAACAGAACTCTCATTCATTGCTAGTGGCAGTACACAATGGTATAACCATTTTGGAAGACAGTTTAGCAATTTCTTATAAAACCAAACATACTCTTATCATACAGTCTAGCAATTGTAGTACTTAGCATTTACCCAAAGGAATGGAAAACTTATGTCTACACAAAAACCTACACATTAGTGTTTATAACATCTTGATGCATAATTGATAAAACTTTAAGGAAGATGTCCTTCAGTCAGTGAATGGAAAAATAAACTGTAATATATCTAGACAAATGGGATATTATTCAGTGCTAAAAAGAAATGAGTTACCAAGCCATGAAAAGACATGGAGGAATCTCAAATGAATATTTTTAACTGAAAGAATCCAATATGAAAAGGCTATATACTGTATGATTCCCTTCAAAAAAACAAACAAACAAAAAACTATGGAAACAGTAAAAACCAAAACTATAGAAACAATAAAAAGACAAGTGGTTGCCATGGATTGGGGAAAAACAAGGGATAAATAAATAGAGCACAGAGAATTTTTAAGGTCATAAAAATACCTTGACTGATATCATAGTGATCGATATATGTCACGATACATTTGTCCAAGCCCATAGAATGTACAGCACCAATAATGTAAACTATGTAAACCATAATGTCAACAGTGGACTTTGTGTGATTATGAGGGACCAATGTAGATTCATCAACTGTAACAAATGTATCACTTTGGTGGGGGATGTTGATAAGGAGGGAGGCTCTGCAAGTGTGTGAGCAGAGGTGTTAGAAGGTGGAGGAGGGGAAGTATGCTCCACATTAGGAAGGCACTTTGAGACCAAAAAACAAAGCAAGTCCCGCCTGCAGTTTACACAATTTTATTCAAGGTAACTTACTGACTGGCGATAAGGCAGGCAGATGATGCTATGCAGCTATTCTCCCCCAAATCTGGATCTTAATCTGATTGTATAGAAGGAGAGGATACTAGTTATCTAAAGTGATGCCATCTGTGTGCTAGAGGAGAGGGAGGGGAAAGAACTATGTTATCTCTAATAGTTATCTGACCAACTTTAGGGAAGATCAGAACAAGCCTTCCTGCACTGAGGTCAGGATATACAATAACCTTCAAGGGGCCTGGAACATGTAGCCCCAAGGAAGGTCATTGCAAGTATGTAAAAAAGACAGAAGGCCAAATATGGTCAGTATTGTCAGCATCCCTACAAGAGGTATACAAAAAAATCTTTGTACCTTCTCCTCACTCTTGCTTTGAAGCTTAAACTGCTCTAAAAAAAAAAAATAAAGTTTTAATAAAAGAAAATGTTTCAGGCAGTGTCTGAATTGAGACCATGTGGATTACAATCAAGCCAGATGACCAGCTTCTAATGACCTCATAGCACAACCTTGCCCTGACATATATTGTCCACACAGCATGGCTGCTCTGTAACTGCTAAAGTAGCTGACACCAATGACCAATGAACAATACCTTGCTTCTTGCCTCTACTACATGTAAAGGGAGTGGTTACCCCACATACAGGTAATAGTGTATTATTCTGTTATGTGCTAGGCATTATAATTTCTTCATCCTCACACCACCCCTGTGAAGAAAGCATGATTATTATCACCGTTTCTCAGCTGAGGAAACTGAGGCAGAGAGCTTAAGTAGTCAGATGAAGACCACACAGATGGTGTGTGGCAGATTCAAGATTTGAACTCGGGAAGCCTAGCTTCTGGGCTTGGACCTGAAACCACTCTCAGTCACCACAGACCCGTTGTAGGAGTCCTCTCCCACAGAGTCAGAATCCTAGGCATTCCAGGTCTGTGCAAATGCACTCAGAAGGGTTTAAGACATGAAGTCCTGAAGGACGACCACTAACCTTCTGTAGCTTATTTTGTAAAATGGGATTTCAGGGAGGAACTAGTGACAGTAACAGAGGCACAGCATATTTTCTCTTATAAATTTATTCATCACAACGTTTTATGCCTGAACACATAGTTTGTATGCTCATTGCACAGTTATAAATAGATACACTCAATCTGGTAAAATGTACAGAAAGTGGGCAGAGTATTTATAATCTTGAGAAAATGCTTCAAAAAGAATCCCATTCTCAGGCTCTTTTGGCTCAGATATAGGGACATTCATGGACCAGATTCCTTACCTCTTGCTTGGTATCCTTGAATGTAGGTATTCCAGGTTGAGTCTACTTTTGTTCCTAATACCATAGCAGTTGGTACATCCTGGAGTTCTACAGAGTTCTTCTGTCTAATTTAGATATTCTGATGTCCAGGCAGTTCTTACCATTAAGGGATGATACTTCATGGGCATTTCTGTTGAGATATTTCTTCTCAAAAGCCAATTCCATTTTACCCACCTACGTTTGAAAATGAACCATTTAATTCATTTATTCTAATCTTTTTCTTTGCAGTCTAACAATTTTATAACATAAAATAAACTCTACACTCATTATGACAACTAGGAATAATGACTGGCATTATTTTTGCATGTCACTTCACAATATTGTTATCATTTTTTCTTTATAATATAAAGTTAATACCTCTTAGTTATTTCAATCATTCCTATTTAAACTAGTACTAAATAAAATTAAATTCCTAGTATCTTTCTAGACTCAGAAATTGGAGTATTTCTTAATACCATTTTAGAATATGATAGCATACTGGTGGTGCATTATTATGTAGAAAAATAACTGGTTAAGAAAAACTGGATTAAAAAAAAACTGGATTTGGGAAGTGTTCGTGGGTATCTCATTTCTGCCCAATTTATAAGCACTGGCTGCCTTTTTTGAATATCTATTCAAGAACATCTGTATAGGAAACAGGATTATAGATTAGTGTCTCCTTTTGGAGCAAAGGAAAGGCTTGCTTACTGTCCAGTGTAATATAGAAAATGTCTCTCTCTTTGGGGAAAAGTTCTGGCACATGAGATGCCATAATAGAAGATGTAGGTTCCCTAAGCTTGTACCACGTACAGGCATTACTTGGCCCCTTTGTGTTGTCCTGTGAGAGCTGTGTACTCCCGCTATGCTGTTGCTATGAGCAATAGTTTGTTGTTGTACCCCCCCCCCACCCTCCCACCTCTGAGCCAGAAGTCCTATGTCTTTAGTGAGCATCCATAAAACTGTGGCAAGAAAACTTGTTAGCTTGCAAGTAGGGTAACGTCTCAGACCCTTCTAAGTTATTGACAAATATGATCTGAAAAATTTAACGTGTATTTTTATACATATATACATGTGTGATGTGGGGAGAGAAAAAGAGAAACTAAGAGGAAATGCTAATAGGGATAGGATTTTATGATTTTTGAGTTCCACTTCTTTTTGTTTGTCCATTTTTCTGCCACTGATATAAACATAAAAAAATCAATGTTTCATACAAATAGCATAGGTATACTCTATTGTCAATGTGAATTATATCTCTTTTACAATTGTAGTTTCAGTGCTTTCAAACTTAGTAATATAAAGAAGTTGTTAATGTCTCTATATTCTTTTACATCCTACCACTCTCCAGCATTTTATTTGTTACAAGGGTAGCTGATTGTATTGTGTTTTGTTGTGAGGCAGTATTACCATCAACAAATAACTTTAGAAGTGAGTACTCAGAGTTAGTGGTGCTTGTAGTTGGTAGTAATACATAATACAATATGTTACTAGAGTGTATTACATAAAATACCTATATAAGCTACACATCATATATCTTCTTTGTTGTCTATCAAATTTATAGGTGTTTTATATATGCATATGTTTCCAGTTCACATTTTAATTGGGCAAAACTTCCAGATAAAAATACTACTAATAGTGTTAACAGGTTACCTTACCTTGACTATGATTTCAACAAGAGTAGCTTGACTGTTGTATTATTAATTAAAATGAAAACTTTCCTTTTATTTGTAGTTTAATAAAGTTTTATTTTGTCCTCCCATTTTTTGAGATGAGTTTTAGGTTTTGTACTGGGTTGAAGAGTATCTCCCCAAGTCCACATCCATTCAAACCCTAAGAATGTGACATTATTTGAAAATTGGGTTTTTGCAGATGTAATTAGTTAAGATGAGGTCATGCTGGAGCTTTCCTTCCCTCAACTTCCATATCTAATAAGTGGCATGACCTAGTTCTACCTTCAGAATACTTGAGCTTAACCACTACATCCAACAAAACAAACACACAACAGCAACAAAAACATCATAGACCAAGCCACCATGATCACACAGCCTTCTTAGTGGTTTCTCTGCTTCCAAACTTACCTGCCTACCTAAGATGCCCTTCCAGTAATGAAACACAGCCAATGTTATTCTCATGTGTGAATGATATTATTAATGGTTTCATATTGTATTTAGAATATATTGCAAACTATTACCATGACCAAGAAGATGTTTAAAATCTGGCATCTGCCAATGTCATCATCCTCAACTCCTGCAATCATGCCTCTGGATTTCTAGACTCCCAGCTCCACTGGCCTTCTTCCTGTTGCTCCAACACACTTTCCTTCCTTGGGTCATTATACTTGCTATACCTTTGCTGCAAATGCTGTTCCCTAGATCCTTACATGGGTGGTTCTGCCTTATCCCCCAGGTCTCTTCCAGGGAGGCTTGCCCCGACCATTTCAACTAACTCAGTCCCTCTAGTATCACTATCTCTTTTCACTGTTATTTTTTCTTACTGCCTTATCACTCTCTGAAATTATATTTGTGTTCATTTATTTAGTCTTTGTCTTACCCACTAAAAACTAAGCTTTCTAAGTTCAAGAGCCTGCTCACTTTGCTCATAGCTGTGTTTCCAATAAAATGTCAGGCACATAATAAACATTCGGTGTATGTTTGGATGAGTGAATAAATGAGTGAATGTTTATGTAAACGTATCTAATTTGCACATTCTGTAACACATCCTTCTAGAAGCACCACATAGTTTTTCCTGTTACCATCCATGGTATACCTACTCCATGTTTCAGAAAGTATATTGCTTAACTTTTGCTACATAACAAACCATCCCAACACAGTGCCTTGGTCTATTGCATTTCTTCAAGTCTGGGCCAATTCTACCAATCTTTCTGCTTGTGGTCAATCTGTTGAGTGGCAGTTGTTGGCTGAGGTGTATCATTTCTCCTCCATTCAGTGTCTCATCCTTCCAGCAGCTTAGCTTGAGCATTTTAACATGATGTCCCTGGGATCCAAGGGCAGGAAGTATTTGTCAGGTCTCAGGTTGGGTTACATTTACTATTGTCCCAGTGGCCAAAGCAAGACACATGTTCAAGCCCAGATTTAGGGTTTGAGGGTATTACATATGGGAATGACTACTAGGAGATTTGAACAAACTAGGCAATATTACAGAAACAACCTACCACAGGCAGAAAGCCACATAGCCTGTCTATATTAATTTCCGATCATATAATTTTCCTGGTTTTGTGGGATACTGATGACTGAAAAGTCAAATAATGGAAGAGAATGTGAGGAGTGGGAATTTTCTTGCTCTCAGAAAGTTACGGATTTCCAGTAGGTAAATGTCCATACACCTCTAGTTGGAAAGTGAAATGGAATCACAGTGCAATGGGTCACCTCTCTACCTGCCCAATGGGGGCATAATGGGGATCAGCTCAATTATCTGCCTGAATGTCCCACTTGTGTGTGATTATTATAACTTCCTGCTGAAATTTGGAATATTATATTTAATTTCCCTATGCTGCAGACATTTTCAATCCTAGATTCTGTGTATTTCCTTGACTTGTTCAAATGAAAAGGAGGTAAGGGGGAATCTGGCACTACTGCTTGCCATCATCATAACCCTGAGGTGCTTTCCACATTTTTCTTTATATTAAAACTGTGCCTATATTCAAATCTATAAATATTGGTCAAGTGTTACCTTTTTTGTACAGATTTTAGGAGAATATGATTGAAATAAGATAGTCTGTATGATCAGTAACTCATTATTTCATAGAAACTATATCTTGTGTTTCACAATGAAAGTTTTTCGGGGGGTGTCCTAGGCCATGTGGTTCTGAGAATACATTCCATTTAATCATTAAAATAAGATGTAATACTGATAAATTATAATTCTCCTTCTCTCTCTCTCTCTCATCCCATACCCCCCTAACTTAAAAAAAGTGCTCTGCTAACAGTAAGCCCATTTTCCAAGTTATTCATTCTTCATTTACTTTGACAACCCTTATCTTGGAAACGTTCTCCATAGACATTTTCCCAATTAAACATGTCTCCTATCAATTGTTAAAGGGTAACACAAAATTAACAAGTATTGGAAAATAAAAAAAGTCTTTGATAACTTATGACAAGTACAACTGAAAAAGGTCCAGTGGTTTCAGAATCTATACCTTTCGCACACTTTGTTTTGTGGTTTTTTTTTTTCCTTTTCTCAGGTAGTTATTTTTAATAGGCCTGAATTTTTATCATTCTTCTATGTGTTTAGAGTGTTAATGTTTTAATATTTCAGTGATACGTGTGAAAGAATTTTTAAAATTCAGCTCTAAACGCAAAAATTATTCTTAAATACTCTGTTTTGACTAACATCATCTAATGTTAAAATCTGGTTTTACCACATTTACTACATTAGAAAAGAGCATAAGGCATAGATAATCTCAAATTTGCTGTACAGGAGAGCTCTGTGATCTCTAGCCAGAACCACTTGTAACATTTTGTTCTTCTAAATAGCTTGCAGTCAATGGTCACTGCCCACTCTTCCCAACTAAGCTAAAAAATATTTACTGCTTCATTTAATTTTGCATTTATCATTCAACAAATATTCATGGAACCCCTGAAACAGGCGAGGCAGTCATCTAAACCCTGAAAATACAAAGATGTATAATACAAAAATTTCCTACTCAGGAAAATCACATCTTTGTGACGGATATAGACAAGTAAGCAAAGAGTTAACATCCCAGGCTGTAACAGAGACATAAAATAGCATCTCTGGGAAACACAGGAGGAGGCAAAAGCAAAGGAAGGAGTCATCTGGGGAGATATGCAACAAGCTGACCATGGAAAAGGCCAATAAAAGGCCCAAGTGAGAAGGAAGCTATGAAGACAAATCTGAGTTAGGAACTGGAAGGTGCTGATGGTGATCAAACAAGAAAGCTGGAAGACTATTCAACTGAGTCCTAGAGAATCTGGGTGAATGATAAGTTGCTTTGAATCTTCATACGCTTTTACAATATTATGTTCCATTTAAAACACTTTAATCATGACTGCTAGCCTACATGCAAACACATTCTTCCGTGTCCCTGTGAGAAATAATTCTACCCTTAGCCAAGAGCCTAGCATTCCAGAAACTTAAGTCGTGATACAGAAATCCAAATTCAATTCAACACCATCTGCATAACCAGCTGTTCACCTCCCATATTTCCTTCTTTTTTCATGTACCACATGTTCACGGGAAAAAAGAAATTATGAATGAAAATGTTTTCTGTGCTTTGAAGTCCTACATTTCATTATCCCAAAGTCATCCACTGATATTCTCTGAAAGTGTTGTTTATGCCACCCAGAGAAGCAGATTGTATTGTCTTGGGGCAGGAGTCAGGTATTTGGTAACTTTTAACAATGTCTTCATACTAAGATCCTAAAAGTACATGCCAGAAAACCAGTACATGTGCCTGGTGATTTGCTGGAATGGTTACAACCAGCAAGCCCCTTGGCAGTTGGCAGGCACTCACCAGCCCCATCACAATTTCTGAGTCAGGCTCTTCTTTTTGTCCTATGCTTCTTTTCCAGAGGATTTGAGCTCCTGTTCACACATCTATCCATTTATTCATCCACAAACATTCACATAATGCTTATTACATACTCGGTAGACAACAAAATACAACAAACATATCTTTCAAGTATTGCCAATTGTTCAAAGGGTTTTTTTTTTTACTCTTTTATTCCCCTTAGCCACTGAAGGTAATAAAACTACCTAATGTATATGGTAGTTTTCAATACTAAATGAAACAGTGCAAGTCAAGGACTTCCTAAAATCACAGACTGGTGGGGCACCTAGGTGGCTCATTTGGTAGAGCAGGAGACTCTTTTATTTTAAGTTTATTTCTTTATTTTGATAGGGAGAAAGAGAATTCCAAGCAGGCTCTGCACCATCAGCACAGAGCCCGACACAGGGCTTAAACTCACAAACTATGAGATCATGACCTGAGCCAAAATCAAGATTTGGACACTTAACCAACTGAGCCACCCAGGTGCCCTGAGCATGAGACTCTTGATATCAAGGGCATAGTTCAAGCCCCATGTTGGGTGTAGAGATTGCTAAAAATCAATCAATCGATCAATCACAGACTGTCCCATAGTAAGTATCCATTATGTATTTGTTATTATTATTATAATAATGCAAAAAACAGGACTAATACATAGGCCATAAATTTTATGACTCACAACAAACCTTTATGAATAAAACTATTTCTAAGTATTCTTACATAATTTTGCCTTGTCTATATTGGCTACACACACACACACACGTGCACACACACACACACACACACACAAACAATTATCCAATACATTAGAATGGTATTACAGCCAATGCAAATGATGCAATTTGGTTTTTTTAATGTGTAGTTTATTAAAACAAAATACAGTTTGCCGAGGATTATATTTACTCCTCATTTCAGTCAACCATTATTGGAATAAAGGTATGATTTGTTGCTTTGTTGGTGATTTTTTTAAATATAAAATTTATTATTCCATGGAAACACAAGAAGACACATCAATAAAATTGTAATATATTATTTAATTAGATAAATCCTAAAACTAACCTAAAAATAACCAAACTGCATTGTTGAAAGGACTTTGAAAGACAGGGTTGAGTCTGATTCTGTGATTCATGCCAAGTAAGCATCATGAAAGATAGAAATTAAACATCTCATGTCTGTTTCCTTTTCTATCTGTTCCAGAACAGCATGCCTTCAAAGCATCGTGGTGTAACATATTTTGTGCATAATTCTTATTTTTTCCTTTTGTTGTCCCTGATTATTGCTATAGAATACCTGTGCTTCACCATAATCCTACAAAAGGCACATTTTTCCCCTTTTATTTTTGATCTATGATTTCCACAAATTAAAAAAAAAATTATGATAAAAAATGTTGCTTAAGGACTATGAACTTGAGGTCAGAAGAGTCACAGCCTTCTTCCCTTCTCTGTTTTTATCTTTTAAAAAAATGGGAATAATTAGAATCCTGGAAGATATTATAATATGGAAACCTATAAACATTTTATAAGCTTGTGTCTTCAAGTTATCCTTGGGAGAGTCTATCACCTGTGGCAAGAAGTTTTATTATAAAGGTTACAGGAGTCATGAAAATGCTATAAGTTTCTCTATTATCCAGGAACCCTAAGCAACTGGAATACTGGAACAGAATTTCTGGTCCTCATAATTTATCTGTAGTGCATTTATTGACATTTAATTTTAAATGTCATTCCCATCACAAACAGATCCAAAAGTTGCTGGGAATATCTGGCAAGTTAATTAGAGAGGATTAGCAATTACATGAGGGTTTGTAGTTTTGTTTAAGACTGTGAGCAGACACCTCAGAGACAGAGAGGAGCAAACAGGTGTCTCTGCAGACTTGAGTCAGAGGCCTGTGTGGTGAAGGCTGAGGCAAAACCCGAAGGCGCTGTTTTCAAAAAGGACTATCAGTTGAGGTACAGGCTGCACTGATTAAATCCCTGGACAAAAAGTGAGGAGACTTCTACTTGTTTCTCCCTGGAACACTCATCTAGTACATCAAGAGTCTTCACACATCAGTGTTTTCCAGATGGGCAACAAAAATGACCCCAATTAATCTTCAAATGGCTTATCAGGCAAAGGTCATCATTGTGGAGCTAATGAGTCATGGCAGGTATTATGGACTGAACTGTGCCTCCTGACCCCACTCCCTTCCACCACCACCCCCACCACCGCCAAATTCATATGCTGAAAGCCTAACCCTCAGCACCTCAGACTGTGACTATATTTGGAGTTGGGGGTCTGCAAAGAAGTGATTAAATTTAAATAAGTCCTTTAGGGTAGACCCTCATCCAACTGGACTGGTGTCTTCATAAGAGGAAATTCAGACACATGGAAGAGACATCATGCACAGAACAAAGACCATGTGGGGAAACAGCAAGAAGACAGCCATCTGCATGTCAAGGAGAGAGGCCTCAGAATAAATGAAGCCTACTGACACCTGGATCTTAGACTTCCAGCCTCCATGCCTGTGAGAAAATAAATTTATGTTGTTTAAGCCACCCATTCTGTGGTATTTTGCTGTGGAAGCTGTAGCAAACTAATATAGCAGGAAGTCAAAACACACGGACTGTGACTGTAGTTGACATATTGGTTTATAAACACACATGAAACAAACCTTGGGAGTATTCAGACATAAGTGAGAGAGTGGAGGCCCAGGATTCCCTCAATGTCTTTATCAACAGAAATAACGAGGTCAATCTCATAGGGTTTTTGTAAGGATTAAATGAATTGATATATGTGTTATTAAACTGTGCAGCAATACAGGGATTTATGTGTTAACTCTCAGTATTTTTATTATTATTTTCATTATGTATTTCTTATTATTATTATACTAATTTGAAAAGACACCAGTCAAAATATTGACTCAATCTTCACAAAAATTCTTAGGTGACTGAAACATGATGAAGTTTAGCTACTCAAGTTCACACCATCAGTAGGTGGACCCAAAGTCTGACCTTAAACATTACAGACCCATATATTACTGTGCTCCATAGAAATAAATTTATTTACAGTGCCAAATAAATCAAATATATCTCTAAATGCCAAACAGATCACTAAACACAAGGTGTATTTATGTTTACCAAATTTACATTAATCCAAGTGACTTCTCCAAGTGACAAATTTACAGTTAAAAATACTTCTTTTATGACTGCAGTTTGACAAGTAGGAAATGATAGTTTAGACAGTGTATTGAAACAATAGGCTTCTCTTTTTTCTAAAGACATATTATCTATTAAGTAATTAAGGGAAACATTTAATGATAAACATTTGATTGAGGTAAACAGAGATAAACAGCTTTTAGAATATATTCAGAATGCTTTACTATATGCATTTTAACATTTTTCTATATTTTTTATTTTTTAAATTTATTCAGGAAGTAGAAATATGTGAATCCCAGATTGAACAATGCCTTCATAAAGAAATGCTGATTACATTGTCCCCATTTGCAAGTTCTTTAATCACAATCCAAATCCTGATGTGCATGTGCTTGGATTGAGAAATAATTCCTCATTTCCTTTAAGAACAAAATTATATATGCAAAGTGGTGGTCTGTGAAAAAGCAAGGGAGAGAGAGAAATAATTATTAATAAAAAGCAGCAAAGTTTATTTTTTTTCTCATAAACATTAGAATATTCAATGCCTGTAATTAATTAGTTTTCCAAATGCAGGGACAAACCTATAGCATCCTTTCCATTCCATCTCACTTGGCTACACAGGGATGAAGTAGACACAATATTTATGAGAAAGAAAAAAACTGTGTTTCAAATTCTTCTCTCCTTGATGCCTCTTTGGGATACTAACTTTATATGGGAAATATTTTTGGATACTGAAATAGCTGAAGCCTGAACTCAACTCTTAGTGGCTGGGCCACTTTTTCTACTGGGAGAGCCACCATGAAAGAATGGAGCTTAACTGCATAGACAAATTCTGTCAAAATAATGTAATCATTCCTTTTTTCCACCTGCTAAAATGGAAGTAATAATGAGTAAAGAATTCTGTGTCTTGGAGATATTGTGTATTTAGCATTTGAATATTTCTGAAAAGTCAAATCACTGTGGTGAATCGAGCATCTTGTCTAGTTTTTATCTCCCATTAATGTCTTAAAAACTTTCAAAACAGGTAATCAAGGAGGATAAGAAAAGATAGGTTAAAGTTTAGGAAAGGAGCTAAAGAAAAGATGCATTGCTCTAATTCAAGATATACATTGCTCCCAATCTCCTTCTAGCTTGCTTGAGACACCACTGAACAAGTTTTTAAAATATTCAACAGCATTTTTAGTCAAGTTATTCATTTTTAGATAAATCAATTTTCTATGCCTTCAAATTTGATTAAAATAATAAAATATAGACATATTAATTTTTAATTATAAAAACTGAAAAAGAATACTAGAGTATCTTCTATTTGAAATAATAAAGGCACCTTGGAATTTTAATTTTAATGCTATAACAGTGAATATAAAATGATAATACTTCAATCATAAGAATTTTAGGTGTTAGCAAAAGTAGTTTTTTTGTCACATTATCAGAGATCATCAACCTTCCTTCATTATTAAGAAATAGGTGTAGGAATGACTTTACCACTTCTCCAAACAAATGTATATATACTTGTGTCAATTCTTTACCTATGCCGCTATACCGCTTATCCATTGAATGTGCCTTCACCGTTCTGGACCTCCCTGATCTACCTCATTTTTAAGTTGTCATAGTAGAACAAGTGTGTCATTAGACTTATTAATAGGCAAATTACCTCAACCATTAAGTAATTATTCTATTCACATATTTATAATATAAAGACAAGTGTGGTTTTACTTGTTTTCTACAATAAAATATCACAGTATGTTCAATCAGTAATATAATAAATGCATATTTTTGAATTAAATATTCTACATTTTACAAATCTTTGCAAGCATTACAAGTCAGCTGGGGCAGGTTTATAATACCTACCAAAAGTTAATTTTCATCAAAATGTATGAGAAAAATTAATTTTCTTTGTTTTTACATTGTGAAAAGCCCGTCTACTTCCTCTGCCAGGACTCTAATTTTGACATCATTTATTCTATGTTATTAGTTCCTACTCCCCAACCTATAAAATTTTTTAAAAACTATAATTTAGAAGAAAACTCGTGTTATATATTGAACTACCATGGGGAGATTATTATATGTTTATTTGTTTAGTTTTAAAAAGAACACTAAATATTGCATTTCAAAAGCTTTACTTACCACAAATTAGTGAAATAAATACATTACTCTGATTATATAAAATAACAGAAGAAATCTAGTAATAGAAAACTCTAAAATTCAAACATAGTTCATTTTTTAAAAACTTAAATCCGTGTATTATTCCAAATTACAAAAAATACATGTACTTCCTTATTTTAAAAAGCTCCCTAGGGCCTTTGTACAATAAATCACCATATCCAAGCCTATCATACTGTTTTTAAAAGTTACTTAAGGTTCTCAGCATTAATTCAGGTGCCTGTTCCCACCTGCCAGATGGGAAAAGTCAGTATTTCACAGGTCACTGGGGAAGGCATATGGAGGTTCTTGCCTCAGTAGTGGGAGTAATTAACCCTAAACTACTCCAGGACTGCCTAATAAATCTTGAAAACAGGACCTGAAAAAAAATCAACCTGTTTATAAGAGCTTAAGTGCATCTTCAGAATAAACCTGAAGAATATTTATAGAAATATAAAAATATAGAGCACCCAACATAATAAAATACACAAACATCTATCATCTAATCAAGAATTACCAAACATGCAACGAAGCAGGAAAATGAACCCATATGAGGGTCACCAATTGGAACCAACCCAGAACAAAGCACAGATGTGAGAATCAGCAGGGGACATTAAAGGAGTTATTATAACTTTATTTCATATGTTCAAATAGTAAATAGAGGCATGAGAGATACAAAAAGATGCTAGTCAAACTTGCAGAGGTGAAAACTACAATGTCTGGGATCAAAAATACCCTGGATGGGATTAATATCAGATTAAACATTGCTGAATAAAAGAATAGGAACTCGAAGACATAACAACAAAAGTATTCAAAATAAAATACATAGGGAAAATTAAATATAAAAATTAACAGAGCATCAGTGAGCTGTGGGATAACTTCAAGCAGCCTAATGAACTTGAAATTAGTGTCCCCAAAGGCACAGGAGAGAGGGGGGACATGGAAAAAATGTATTTTAAAAACTAGTTACGATTTTAGATGAAATTTGATGAAATCTATAAAACTATGGGTCCAAAAAAGGTTAACAAATACCAAACACAAGAGGTATGAAGAAAATTACAAGTAAGTCACATCATAATCAAACTGCTTAAAATCAATGGTAAGGCGATAATAAAACCAGCCAGTCGGGGGTGGGGGTGGGGGTGGGGAAGACATATTATATTTACAAGAACAAAGGAAGGATAGCAATAGATTTCTCATTAGGATCAATGCATAGTAGAACACAGTCCAGCAACATCTTTAACTAACTGAAATTAAAAAAAAAAAAAAAAAACCTGTCAAACTAGAAGTCTATACCCAGAGAAACTATTTTTCAAAATCAAGGCATCACAAAGAATTTTTCAGACACATAAAAGTTGAAAGAATTCACACCAGCAAACCCAGACTACCAAACCAAACCAAACCAAACCAACAATAAACCTTAAAGGAACTCTTTTAGTCCAAAGGTAAATTACACCAGATAAAAATATGCATCTGCATAACAGAAGCATATCAGAAATGGTAACTATGTGAATATATAAATACATAAGACTTTTCCTAATTATTTATATCTCCTTAACAGATTGACCCTTTAAACAAAAATGATATACTGTATTATGGAATTTTTAGCATATATCCAAGCAATATGTCTGCCAACAACAGCACAAAAGCCAGGATGGGAGAAATGGAATTATACTACTCTCAGGTTCTCATGTTAAATGTGAAGTGATAAAATTCACTTGGAGGTAGACTCTGATAAATTAAGGATTATAATATGAACCCCAAAGAAACCACCAAAATAATCAAAGAGTTAATAACAATAATAATAAACCCAGAAAGGAAATAAAACATAATCCTAAAACTACTCAATTCATCCAAGAGAAGGCAGACAACGACAAAACTGGGAACAAAGAACAGATGGGACAAATAGAAAAGAAAATAATAAGATGATAATAATAAGATTTTAACTCAACCATATTAATAATCACATTAAACTAACTAATCTTTATACCCTCAATTAAATGGCAGAGGCCATCAACATCATGTGTCATTTGAGAAATCCAAATTAAAAACACAAGTTAGTAATGAGAAAATAAAAACCAAACAACAAAAAAACTTGATGATGATGCAGGAGAGCAAAGGAACTCTGCTAAGTGTTGACAGGATTGCAAAATGTACAGTCACTTTGGAAACCAGTCTGGCAGTTTCATATAAAGTTAAACACACACTTACAGTATGACCCAGCGATTTCACTGCTAGATATTTATCCAAGAGAAATGAAAACTTATGTTCACATAAAAACCTACATGCAAATATTTATGTTGGCTTTATTCATAGATAGATATCAAAAACTGTGAACAGACCATATGTCCTCAAACTGGTGAGTGGTTAAACGAACTGCGGTAGTCATCAATAACATTCCATTGATATAAGCAACAAAATGCATGAATTTGGAATGTTTGAAGCTGAATGAAAAAAAGCCATATTTAAAAGGCTGTACATACTGTATGATTCCATTTATATAATGATCTGGAAAAGAAAAAACTAGAGACAGTGGTTGCCAGAGAGTAGGAGTGGGTAGTGGGGTTGAAAATAAGGGGGCAGCACAAGGCAGTCTTTGTCATTGATGGAAATGTCCTGTACCTTGAATGTGATGGTGGTGTATGAGTCTATGAATTTATCAAAACTCATAGCACTATACACCAAAGAGTACATTTTACTGTTAGGTAAAATTTTTAAAAGTAGATTTAGTCCCACTTTTTGCAGGAAGTCATCCCAGGTCACTTCCACTAGAAATATCCTTCTCAATCCCTAAGTTCAAAGGCCCTACTCTCCTGGAAACGCCCTGAAGGAACGATGCTGTAGTCTCTATCAGAGTTTGTAACCGAGAGATAATTACTGGTTGAATGCATACACAGTATATCTGGGCCATACGGCGTCCCACTTTTATAACTCACGTTCCCAATAATTTGGCAGTGCTAATTCTCATTAATTGCACATTATCTGTAGGGACAGATCTAAATAGGAAAAGCAACTAAACAGTTATGGCAATTATCTAGGTAATTAAACTTAAAGTATACATTTCATCCAAGCATCTGTTAGCACCCTCAACCAGCAGGGAATGCTGTGTTTTGCTAACCACCCACAAGTTTTTTTGTTTGTTAGTTTTTTGTTTTTTTTTCCCTCATGAGTAGAAACAACTGTATCTATATTGTATAAATTTGGTAAATTTTCATAGTCTATTCACTGTTTATATTTTACATAAAAGTTAAAATTACATGTATGCTTATTTTTTCTCTATAGCATATTCGATTACATTCCCCTATTTTTACTGATTAACCAATGAATGAATTGTGTACAATATTTGTCTGTATAAAAATGATTAATAGGGATTGACATATAATAGTGGACACATCTGTCTGCTTTTACCATTTCTTTTTCCCTTATGAGTGACTTAGAAAAGAGAAATGCATGGAAAAAGTCACAACTCTCTACGGCTCGCCAACAATCTGTATGAAGGTGTGAACATCATGTGCTAAGGTGCAAGATTTGAAACTGTTCCTCATCCTTGATGTTCCTTCTATGAATGTAAAACAAGGAAAATTGTTTACCGTGCAGATAGTTGTCTCTGCACAGAAAATCAGTATCTATGATAAGCAAGCACTGGGGGGAAAAAAAAATACTCAACAAAACAGGAAAGACCAATTTGAATGTTCCACAAAAGACAGAATATAATGGCAGCCATTAACTTACATTTTGGAAGAAAAAATTGCTTCTAATCAGGCCCAAGGTACTGCACAACCCCAAGTACATTATGTTCACATTGTTATCTATGTAAACAGTGATTCTCGCAAAGCTACTGCAGTGAATAAGCTGCATGATTCTACACAGAAAGCCTGCTTATAATTTAACGTAAATAATCAGAGTCAGGGGCGTTTGCATGGCTCATTTGGTTAGGCATCTGTTGGTTACCACTGAGGCCACGATCTCACAGTGTGTGGATTCAAGTCCCGCTGTCAGCACAGAGCCAGCTTGGGATTCTCTCTCTCTCCCCACCCCTCTCACTTGGCCCCTCCCCTGCTCATTCTCTCTCTCTTTCTCTCTCTCTCTCTCTCTCTCTCTCTCTCTCTCTCAAAATAAATAAACTTAAAAACAATAGATTCATGATTCAGTTATAACATGTGTGATTATTAGTAAGCATGACAAAATATTAACAGTGATATCTCTTAGTTGTAACATTATATTTGAATTGTCTGAATACTCCATAATGGAAATAATTCACTACATTAATTAATGAAAAAAATGTTTATTCCTATAAAAATAACAGCAACTAAAACAAAAGAAAACAAGAACATTGAAAACCCAAGAAAAGCCAGGCTTCAAATCATTGCAAAGTCACTTCTAGGTTTAAAAACCTTAGATGTGTTATACAAAACCCCTCAGTTTCTGTTCCTTTACTAATAAAACAAAGAAAATGCCTACCTCAGAAAGGTGTTGCAAAGATCACAAAAATAGTGTCTGGGATGTAGTAGATCTAAACAAATTTAGCCACTATTATTCATCTTGAAAGCAGCTTACTAACAGAAAAAAGAAAACTTTGGGATATCTCTTTCATGCCTACCTCTTCAAAGAAGTCATCTTTCGGGGCGCCTGGGTGGCGCAGTCGGTTAAGCGTCCGACTTCAGCCAGGTCACGATCTCGCGGTCTGCGAGTTCGAGCCCCGCGTCAGGCTCTGGGCTGATGGCTCAGAGCCTGGAGCCTGTTTCCGATTCTGTGTCTCCCTCTCTCTCTGCCCCTCCCCCGTTCATGCTCTGTCTCTCTCTGTCCCAAAAATAAATAAACTTTGAAAAAAAAAAAAAGTCATCTTTCCTTGCTTGGTACATAAGAATTTTCCTTTAAATGGTATACATCATACAAAACATGCACCTAAAAAATCCCTTCCATGTGTGCTAGTTCCCTAAAAAAGAAGGTTAAATTACATTTAGGGCAAATAATTTGGACAATAAGTTCTACTTTATGAGATGAAATTGGAATCAATGCGAGTTTTCTTCTCTGAAGTTCTTAATCGATAGTCTCAGAGTCTTCCTATGTCCCCAACAAAGCCACTGGGTGAAGATTCTGATCACAGCATTATCAGAGAGGATAGTGTGGGAAAGCAAATACAGAGTTTGTGTAGGAAGTTTCAAAAGGACTACAAAAGGAAAGTTTTACAAGAAGGTAGAAGGATGTATATATGGAGAATGAGACAGTTTCATAAAAATATTGGGAATGAGGCATTTTAAGGATGAATTGCTTTAGCAAGACAAACAGATCTCTTTCATGTAATTATTGGCTTGGTCAATCTTTTGCTTTAGCTGTGTATTTACAGGTTAAATGAGGTCTAAGAAAAGTTAAATTAAGGACCAACAAGAGAAGAGAAGAAAAATGAGAAAAAAGGGATTGCTTTAATTGACCATCTATTATCATCCAAATATAAACTTTATGTATATTCTGCCACTGAAAATATTTAGAGCAAATTAAATCACAAGACAAATATACAAAAAAACAACTGTTTTATGAACAGTAAGGATTGACTGAAAATATATTTGTTTGTTATATATTTATGTAAGGTACTTTTAATTGAATGTTGTTAAGATTTGTATTGCTTATTGGATATTTGTGTAATAACTATAACTGCACCTAACAGCATAGTGAAAATATATGTGTTGTACCTTTTATGATTACAACTTGAAAACCCTGATTATGTTGTCCAGTTTTACAACTGCAAATTGGAATTATGTCATCATAACTTTTAAGCAAATTAAAGAGAACCACTTATTTCAATTATCAAATATTTTAAAAATCCTTATATAACCGCAAGAGAATTTTAATCTAAAACAATGTTAGGAGAATATGAATAAAACTATCTTGTCTCTTAATAATTAAAAAAATGAATTTCTAAAAATATTTAGGTATAACATTTTTGTTCAATAATGACGCTAATAGTATATAATATGAGAGTTTGGGTGCCTGGGTGGCTCAGTCAGTTGAGCATCCAACTCTTGATTCCGACTCAGCTCATGATCCCAGGGCTGTGGGATCGAGCCCCACATAGGGCTCTAAACTGAGCATGAAACCTGTTTAAGATTCTCTCTCTCTCTCTCTCTCTCTCTCTCTCTCTCTCTCTCTTCCCCTGCCGCCTCCCCTGCTGTCTTGTTCTCTCTCAAAGAAAATAATAGAAAAGAAAGAAAAGAAAGAAAAGAAAAGCTCATTTCCAGTCGTCCTAAAACTACTTAATTCTCTCTTCCTCTGCCCCTCTCCCCCACTCTCTTGCTCTCTCAAAGAAAAGAAAGGAAAGGAAAGGAAAGGAAAGGAAAGGAAAGGAAAGGAAAGGAAAGGAAAAGAAGGGAAAGAAGGAAAAGGAAAGGAAAGGGAAAAGAAAAAGCTCATTTCCAGTCATACTAAAACTACTTATTTCTCTCTTCCTCTGCCCCTTTTCCCCGTTCTCTTGATCTCTCAAAGAAAAGAACAGAAAAGAACAGAAAGGAAAAAGCTCATTTCCAGTCATCCTAAAACCACTTAATTCTTATATGAGGTGTAGCTTACATTACATATAGAAACACTATATGCATGCACTACTCACATAGTTGACATTGTTTTGGAGTTCCTGACCCATATCACCTCTCAAAATTACAGTGACCTAGAGAACATCATTTGGGGACATAGGAAAAAGTGGGGTGTGGATATTGAAGATGGAAGACAAGTTTCAAGAAGGATGAACAAATTTCGGGAAAATGTAAAATGAGTTATGTCAAAATTGCTACCTGTAAACACCCTTCAGAGTCCTAGAGTTCCAATCCTCATATTCCCCCAAAGTACTGCACGGGTCGGCCTTCAGCCAGGCAATTTCAAAGACACAAATGCAAGGTTGAAGACTTTAGCACAAATAATGTAACTGTAAATGGGTTTTCTAAGATTACTCTTTAAGTTAAAGACAGTACTGTTGCCTTTTCCTAACTAAATACTCTCATTAAATTTAAGTTCCATGTATAGTATTTTCAAAAGAATCTTGAAACCATTCAGCTAAATGCAATACTAAATAACTAGAGAAGTATCAGGAAGTAAGTAAAGCATTCAGGCAAAAGCTACAAAATTATTGATCAAAATATTTAATTAATTTGAAAAAGGACAAAATGTCTAAATGTATTTATAAGCCCTCCAAGATATATTGGACGAAATTATTTGAGGAGTTACTACAATGTTCAATCTCAAGTTGTTTTACAGGCAAAATATTACATTGTAGCCATCCAGAACAATAAATATAACCACTTAAAAAACCTAACTTACCCCCAAATTGTTTAAAGTATCTTGAAAAATCTGAATTTGAGTACTCCCACTTAAATATTCATTTTTTGTCTTCATTCACAGGTTAATTGCATCTGGCAAACAAATTTTGATTTTTTTTTTTTTGTTAAACCAATATTTAACTTTAGTAGGATACATTACAAGCCAATGTACTTTCAATTAATGTTTTGCTCGATTTATCAAAATATTTTCAGTTTTGGGGCGCCTGGGTGGCGCAGTCGGTTAAGCGTCCGACTTCAGCCAGGTCACGATCTCGCGGTCCGTGAGTTCGAGCCCCGCGTCAGGCTCTGGGCTGATGGCTCAGAGCCTGGAGCCTGTTTCCGATTCTGTGTCTCCCTCTCTCTCTGCCCCTCCCCCGCTCATGCTCTGTCTCTCTCTGTCCCAAAAATAAATAAACGTTGAAAAAAAAATTTTTTTTTAATATTTTCAGTTTTTCTGTAGTGTCCTGTTATTTTTGCCACCAAGCATCTATCCCCTTTCAGGTAATATAATCTTCTTTGATAATATTACCTTTGTCATTCTTTATCCCACTCTCAATATATAAACTTTGATTGAATTTGATTCCATCTTGTTTCAGAGTAAGCATAAACCAAAGGACTTATTTCCTTGGCCAATCAGAAGAATCTATTTCCTTGACCACAGTGTAAGGTTCAAAGGTATGTACTTGCCCAAAGTCACTGAGATGCAGGAAGACCTTAAAACCTTTTCTCCACCCATCCTCATGGGATTAGAACTTGGAATCAAGTAGCAGCCAAATTGGTATTATATAGACAGAGTATGAAGCAATGTAAAGCTTGGTAAAGCCAAGAGCTAGCACAGAACTGTTCTTTGAATGCAGACAAACCAGGAGCCATATCTTCCATGGGATTTTCAGATATGTCTGGCTACATGACCCTTTTATCTTTAGGGACTTGCAGTTGGATTTTCTGTCTTTTGTAGTAGGGAATTCGCTTGTTTGTATTATCTGCTATACAACATTGTGCCTATAGTAAATAGTATTGTATTGTGCACTTAAAATTTGTTGAATGTAAATCTCATGTTAAGAGCTCTTACCACCGGAACAATAATAATAAAAAAAAAAACCAATAGACAACTGAGGGGGTGGTGACAGAGTTTGCCTTTTGCTTCATGTGAACTCTGAGCAGCAGGGATAAGGTCTTTAATGAATAAGCCATTTGGTGAAACAGGTAAGGTGAAAGCACTTGGCAGAATGTCCACAGCTATTAGAAAGTATATTTGTTTACATCTTCATTACACATTGTTTATACAACAAAAGAAAAATAAAACATAAAATAAAAAGCTCAGATCATTTTTGTAGTTTGTACATTTTCTCTTTTGTGTCCTTGTCTGTTTATCCTCGTAATATATTCATCCTTTTATTACTGATTTGTAAGATATCTTTTTAAATTAATTATTTTTTCACCTTTATTGAGATATAACTGACATATAACACTGCGTAAGTTTGAGGTATACAACATGTTGATTAGATACACTTATATATTACAAAACAATTACCACCATTACCATTTTTTTTGTAGACAACATTTAAGATTTACTTGTAGCAACTCTCAAGCATATGATACAGTACTGTTAACTATAATCACTACATTATACATTATAACCCCAGAACTTATTCATCTTATAACTGGAAATTTGTATTTTTTACCAATATCTTACCTTTTTATCTGCCCCTTAGGCCCAGGTAACCACCATTCAAGTGTCTATTTCTATGAGTTGGGCTTTTTTAGATTCTACACACAAGTGATACAGTATTTATGCTTCCCTGATTTATATCACTTAATATAATGTCCTCAAGGTCCGTGCATATTGTCACAAACTGCAGCATGTCCTTCTTTCTTCTTTCCTCTATGATGAATAACATTCATACGCATATGCACACATACATATAGTGATCCATTCATCCATTTGATGGACACGTCAGTTGCTACATTTAATCTTCCACTCTATGAAGATTACTTTGAATACTTGCAGAATTCTATCTTTTTTTAAAAAGTTTATTTGTGTATTTATTTTGAGAGAGAGAGAGAGAGAGAGAGAGAGAGAGAGAGAGAGAGAGAATCCTAAGCAGGCTCCATGCTGTCAGTGCAGAGCCCGATGAGGGGCTCAATCTCACAAACCATGAGATTAAGACCTGAGCCGAAATCAAGAGGCATACACTTAACAGACTGAGCCACCCAGGTGCCCCACAGAATTCTATCTTTTAAAATTTTTTTATGTTTAGTTTTGAGACAGAGACAGAGCATAACTGGGGGAGGGGCAGAGATACAGGGAGACACAGAATCTGAAGCAGGCTCCAGGCTCTGAGCTGTCAGCACAGAGCCTGATGTGGGGCTTGGTCTCATGGACTGTGAGATCATGACCTGAGTCAAAGTTGGACACTTAACCGACTAAGCCACCCAGGCACCCCCAGAATTCTCTCTTTATCACCAAATTTTAAAAAATAAAATATATAAAAGTGAGTCTAAAGATTGGTCTCTTTTAGTTTCTGGTTCTTAGTTTACTCTATCAATTTGTGATCTGTATCTTCTTCTGAAGACAGTTTTCTTGTATCACATCTGCACTTAGTTCTTCTGTTGTGTCTCCTCTTCAACAACACCAGATAGCTACATTTTGCATTTCAATTATTTTTTCCCAACAACTGTTCCTCAATCTTTTATATTATGTATATCACCTATTCTGTAAATTATTATAAAATGAGTTTTTTACATTAGTGATCAATTCTATTTTTTATTTTTAATGTTGATACTAAACTTGATACTGTCTTTAGTTTAACTGTGAGCTCACTCTGCATCATAGTCAGCTGTTTCATAATCACAAACAAGTGCTCTACTCTTGTTCTTTAATGAATTACTGTTTTCTTAAATATTATTAAGAACGCCAAGCAATGATTTGTACAATTTCCATCTATTTCCTATAATAAATCTTTTAAAGGGTCAACCTTATTTCTAAATCTTGATTGTTAGATCTTTTTTTTCTATGTTGCTTATGCTGAAATAGGCAGCATTTTGTTGTTGTCATTGTCACTGTTGTTGTTATCGTTTTTTGTGTTTTTCCTGTTCACTTTTGCTAAATGATAAAAGCAGTATCCAGTCCTATCATTTGCCCATATAAACAAAGGGTGGATTATTCTTAGTTCCTGTTATTGTCCTTGTGTATGTAATTAAACTTCTCTTTCTCATCTTGAGCTTCTGTGCTATTTTATGTATAAAGGTTCTAGCTAATACCTGGTGTCTGGCCAAAGCTTACATTATATGCTTCTAGACTGAAGAGAAAATTCTTTTTCTTTTTCCAGTTGTGATATATAGGGAAAAGACTTCATTCAGGGACAATATGAATTCTTTACACTTAAGTACCAGACAGAAGTTATAAAACTACAACCTCTAAACTTCTCTGTTCATACCTTCCTTAAGCTCAGAGGAGTATTAATGGGGGAAATTAGGAGGCTATGATGGTGTAACAAGTTTGGTCCCTTTAAAACCTAGCTTTTGGAAACACAAGTATAGTCTGCATTCTTATGTTTACCAGAACATTTTCATGTTTAAGATAATAAATACAGAGATCAGTTGAAGATTACAAATCTTGAGACTAGTCCTTTAAACATTACCCCCTAATGTGCGTGTGTGTGTGTGTGTGTGTGTGTGTGTGTGTGTCTCTCTCTCTCTCTCTCTCTGTCTGTCTTTGGTATACTCTGGTAGGGAATAATACTGCTAATATTTCTAGCTGAAAATTTCAAATATTTTGGCATTTTTGGTAGGTATTTCAATCAAAGGCAAAGAAAAGTAGAATAACCCTGAGATTTTTTCCACTATAATGACATCTTAATTATTGACTTTTGAGTGACTAAATATTCTCATACCAAAGGTTACAAAATAATTTACACTTCAAACAATCCAGTTTTCCTGTGTTAATATAGACCTCATCTAAATGCATGTTCTCGTCATTTATTATTTTTATTCTCCAAAACTTCTTATTTACTCTGTTCAACATTCATATAAAGGTAACTAGAGAATCAAATATACAAATACAGAAAAATAAAGAGAAATAAAAAGAAAGATCTACAGTCAACTAAAGAAGAGTGATTTCTAGCAATTCACAAACCCATTGCTATTGACTCTCAGTTGGCACTCACAGTTGGAACAACTCACATCTCACATATCCAAATTGACAGATGGTCAACTCATTAAAGGGGTCTTAGTGGTTCTTAATGTTTTCACAGAGGTGTTTCTGTGGGAATATGAATTCTGTCATGGTGAACATGTACATCAATATCATGGGCACAAGGATAGTAGGAAAATCTCTTCAGTTGTGAGAACATGGAACTAAGTAAAGCATATTAAATGGACAAAGAAAAATACTGATACAGTCTATCATCTTCAAATATCCCCATCAAGTCAGGATAGTATCACATTTTTGTGTAATGGAGATATTTGTGATGTAACAGAGAAACCAAGGCATAGGAGTCAGACTTTCCTCCTGCTGTTATTGTATGTATGCTAGAGCTTCACTTATGTCAATATATTCCTAGGGTTGAATCTCCATGATGTCTAGACTCTGATATATAATAGATAAAAATGGATTTTTTTTCTCTTCCCAAATAAAAATAAAGAGAAAAATCATTGAAAGTCCTGATGACTTCTATCTTCTATGATGATATGCTTCGTGATAGAGTTTTCAGCCATTGAACCCCATCTAAAGAATTGTACAAAAGGAATCTCAACCAATCTATAAATATATATGTATATGTAAGAAATTATTGATCAACTTCTAAGGCAGATATTTGTCTCACATTTTTCATTTTTATCGTGTCTAATGAAATGATTGTGTTTTTTTTTCTTTGCCTAGGTAATGCGACTCCAAACTAAACTTCATTCAAACTAATTTTCATTTTAAAAGTGCATTTTGCACCTTTTAGATATTTTAATATTTGTGTAAAATATAATCTGAAATACACAATAAACATATATCTGAACATATGAATTCTTAAGCCATTTCTTAGCATACTGATATTTTCAAGTTTAAAAGATAATATACTGAAATCAAAATTTAGTTTTCTTACCTTTCTGGATAGGTAAGTGATTGTACCATGACACGATGGATGTTGTAATTACATTGGAAACATTGCCAATTTGAGCTCTGAAAATATCCCAAACCAATGCCTGAAATATTTACAACATCATTTGAAAACTGAGCAAGAATCTTGACTTCTTGAAGTTGATAAAATGATCTGTTCTTCCTAAACAGAAAATTTAATATGCTCACCATATTAGTAATTTAAAATTTAATTTAACTCTAAAGTCAATATAATCTTAATGTATTATAGAAACAACAATCTTAAAGGAAAAAAACCCAAAACATATTTGTGAAGTATTTATTAAAATAAATTAAAACAAAATAAAATAATAATATAGGTATCCTCATACAAAATTATTTGGGGACACTTTTTGAGAAAAAAGTGGGGCATCTTGTCTTTCTGACTTGGTGTCTAGATTGTACATTTGTCTAAGATTACAGGAGTCATTTTATGCTTCCTGTTTTAGACACCGTAACAACTATTACAGTTCCCTGAATGGACAGGGTACTCAAATAATAATTCTTAATTGATCTGTGCCATTTTGTCAAATATTTGTGAATTATTACAAAAGCTTCAGATTCAAAAGGAAAAAAATAAATGTAGAATTTAATAAGTACAATTTCCTGAGCATTTACAGTGTACCCAGAACTATAATGAAGCTTGACATGCTTGACCTTATCTAACTATCTTGACAACTCCATTTACTAGGTACTATTAGTATTGCCATTTACAGATGAGAAAACTGAATATCAGAGCATACAAATGACTTTCCAAAGCTAGTGAATGCAAAACAAACACAGCCACGTCAATGATCTTCTTCATCACTCTACTCAAATTCCTCACCCCTATGTGCCAGAAACATAGGGGGGCCTGGAGTCAGATCAATAAGGATCTGCTTGACTACAAAGGAAACTCCAAAGAAGGTGAAGGAGGAGGAGGAGGAGCAGGATAAGTAAGAGAAGGAGGAAAGAAAGGGAGGGAGAGCAGGAGGAAGGTGGAGGAGGGGGAAGAGGAAAGGAGGAAGGAAGGAAAGAGAAAAGAGGAGAGAGCAAAAAAAAAATTTAAAAATCTGTCGTGGTAATTTCCTCCTTCAAGGTGACAATGATTTGCTTGAGCAAAGGCAACAATCATACGTAAAACAGCTGAGGAGCAACCAGTGGTGTCTCCAGCTCTTGTGCCATCTTATATTTATCCCTGCTCTTTCCTGCTTTTGATTCTTCGAAACAGCTGGGCTCCAAAAAGGTTGTCATTACTCTCCTCAAAGCCCATATCTATTACCCCCAGGAACTGATATTACCTCCTCTTTCATGGAATATAATGTCATTGTTCATATCTCTAATTTCTAAGACGTTATCTAGATTTCTCAGAGATACTTCAGAGTCAGTATGTCCAGATGGGAACGTGCTATCTCTCCCTACAATTTCACATCCACTTCAATGATTTCAAATACCAACTATTTGCTCGTGACCACCAAACCTCTGCCTCTATCTGAGCTCTGTTTGCTGAGATCTATTGCTTTTCACCATGTGTACCTGCATACCTTAAGGATGTCTAAAACTCAGTAGGGTTCAAATCTAAATGACATCTTTCCCAACACCCATCTCTCACAAAAAAATAAATAAAATAAATAAAAATAAAACCTACAACTAACAAATTTTCTTATTATTTTAAATGGCATCACTACCTATTACCCAAGCTAGACAACTAGGATTCACCCTTGGTATCACCCCCTCTTTCAATCCCTACATCCAATCTATCATAAATTCCTACTGATTATTCCTACTAAATATCCTGAATCTGCTTTGAATTCATACATTTCCACAGCAAGCACTCAGACACCACTGTTCCTTTCCTATATTCTTGCAACAGCATCCTGTCTTTTTCCTTGTCAACACATTGTGGTCAAATTGTTTTTCCAAAATGAAAATCCAACCCGGCTCCAACCAAACTGCTCCAACTAAAACCCTTTAGTGATTTTCATTTGCTCAGTGAGTAAAATATAAATCCCAAAATATGCCTTACAAGTTCTAGTTCTTACAAAATCCAGGGGCTCTATACTTCTCTCATATCTCTCTTGCTGATCCTGCCTCCATTCTAAGACATCAGAAAATTCCTTCAGATCCTGAAATGGGCTATGTTCCCTCCTGCTTCAGGATCTGTGCATTTGTTGATACTTTGTCCTGTAATATAGCAAAGAAAATCAATCTTGTCCCTCATTTAGGTCTCAACTAAAATGTCCTCAGAGAAACTTTTAGTGACCTCACTAATTCATATCCCTTATTTCATGTTTCCATGCACACTATAATTTGCCTCAAGACATTTTTCAGATTTTATTTATGTAGTTTTATTTAATTTTTATAACTGTTATATATTTCATTAGGGCTTCAAGCTTAAAGAGGGTAGGACCATGTCTATCTTTCTCATCACAGTATCTTCAGCACTTAGCACAATTCCTAGCTCAGTGTAGATTCCTCTGTTTGAATAGAGGAATGATGAACATCATCATTTTATTTGTATAATGTATGTGTAAAGTCTATCTGCTGCACTAGACAGAAGTTATGTAAAGACAGCAATCTAATTTGTCCAGAATTGTATCCCTAATTTCTAGTACAGTCATTGGCCTATAGAAGCTTTCAAGAAATTATATTGAATGATTAAACTGGCTCCTCTCCATGACTTTCTAGCTCAATAAATGGCATCATAATTTAACTAGTTACCTTGAAACTGGTTTCTTTACTTAACTTTCACATATTTAATTAATCATAAAAATATCTATCCTAAATCCTAAAAAAAAAAAAAGGAAGAAACACCTCCACGTATTGAGTCTAGACCTCTATCATGTCTCACATAAATTATTATAATAGGTACCTCCACCTCTTTGGACACGTGCCACTCTAATCTCCCATTACTCATCCTCTGGGGGAATCCTTCCAACCAGAATGTCCAAAATTGATACCTCTTGTTTAAAATCCTATATTTATATATTATTATATTTAGCATATTATAACGTGTGAGTAATATTTAGCGACATCAAAAAATGATTGCACTGTAGCATTCAGTATAAAAATCAGGATACAGAACACATTTGTGGTAAGATCCTAATTTTGCTAAATGAAGAAAATAATGTGTGTGCACAAGGGTATATACCAGAATGAAGAGAGGAAAAAGAGGAGGTAAAGGAAGAGGAGACATAGTTGTAGACCACATAGTAAATGTGAACATCCCTGGATGATATAATTATATATGATTCTCATTTTCTACTGTATAATATGACACATTTTCTACAGTAAGCAAATCTTCCTATTTTAATTTTGAAGAGGGAAACAAAAGGTCATTTAAAAATCTCTGACTTCCCTGGTTTCTGAAACAGTTTAAATCTCAAAGCATGACTAAAGTTATTAGCAAAGAATTATTAATAGAAAAACAATAAAGCCCTTGGCCAGTAATAGATGGACAGATTTGTCATGAATATATCATCCTTCATGAAAAATGCACTAATTCAAGGACATGAATAAAATATATCAATATTTCAGGGTGTTCTGCATACACAATGATGTTTATAAGGGAAATGAAGAATCACAATTTCATTGCCTTTTGAACAAGTTGGAAACAACTTCTCTAGGACTGTAGTCTGTGAGCTGTTACTGAACTCAGATACTCTCCTATCTCCATGCCTTTGAAAACACTGTCTCCATTCCTTGATTGCAATATCTCTCCTTTAAATGTTTCCTTGCATCCTCTTCATACACCCACAGCATATAAGTATTCTGCTACTATAGATCTTATTACTTAAAGCTGTAATTACTCATCAGTCTCCTTCAGTGTTCTGTGACTTCCTTAAGAACCGTAACAGTGCTATTTTAGTTTGAGTATCCATTATTTAGCAAAACGCCTGAATAAATTTTAGTGTTGCTGAATAACACTGTTGAATAAGTGGATTCAAAAGCTAAGAAAGCATATATTTCATAAAAATAAATAAAGGATCATATGCATATGTGTGTGCACAGATAGGCACATACATACACTATTTTAAGCAACATAAAGCAATAAACTATTACAAAATAACTATTATAACCCAGTCAATCGTGCTGAGAATTAGGTGGAAAGAATTTGAAGTTTCTCTTATTAAAATATGGGCCTTGATGTAAATGAAGAATTTAGATTGAAATCCCGATTTGATTTATTTAATAGTCTTTGGGTGACTGAAAAGAAGTTGAGAAAAGGGAAAAAACAAAAATAATTGATGCTCACTCAGGTCAGGTTTTATCCAACTACTAAATTATCTGCAAAGCCTTTTAAAATTTTATGAAAACTAATTTGGTAAGGCTCTAATATTAAAAATACATTTATCTCAAAGTTAAAAAATTTTTCTCTGACTTATGACTCAGAATGTTATTTCCAAGAGTGGCCTTAGTATCCCATGATACTATAAATAGTTTCTATGTTATGTCAGTACACAGGTTCTCAATATTTGATCATAATATACTTCTTTTACTATTATTTTCTTTGTGGATTTTAGGGTGTTAAAGATTTATCTACAAAACAAACTTCGTTTATTATGAGCTATGGCTACTTTGTATATTTTCGTTATTTTAGATTTTAAACAAAGGTTCATAATAATACTGTAAAATTACATACATCACTGCCGTTATTTGTGACACTAATGTGCCGTTATTTGTGACACTAATTTGAGACTTTTTCCTGGTTCACTTTAATGGTTGCATAAATTTGGATGTCATGATGTACTCCAGTCTGAATCCCATCACACACTAGATTTAGTCAATTCAGGTATTGTAACTACCTAGACTGTGACAACAGTAAACGTTGGATATACCAACTATGCTTCCTGAAATTCGAATGATGTTATCAGTAATCAGTCTAAACTTAAACCAAACTGTTGTAAGTCCAGGTGTAATAAAATAAAGTGTTTCTTTTATCTCATCACTAGATATGTTACCTGTGAGCCTTTCAAAAAGTTACATTATTTAATAGATTTCTAGAAGTCTAGCACAGCAGGTTGGAAACTACTATTTAAAAATGTTTTTAATGTTTATTTATTTTCGATAGAGAGAGATGGGGGCCCGGGGGTGGGGCAGAGAGAGAGGGAGACAGAATCTGAAGCAGGCTCCAGGCTCTGAACTGTCAGCACAGAGCCTGACGCAGAGCTCGAACTCAAAAACCGAGAGATCATGACCTGAATTGAAGTCGGACGCTTATCCAACTGAGCCACCCAGGCACCCTGAGGAAACCACAATTTTAATAGTAGCATGCATCTTCATACCATTCTTTTATTTAACAGAAAATGAATTTCCTTGCTTGAGAACTTATGAAATAGACAGGTATACCTTCAACAAATTCAAGCTGAGAATATTCTTTGAGATGATTAGATAACTTTTAAAATATGTATATATAACATACATATATACACAAAAAGCTAAATAGAAGATTAAGCAAAAAAAACCCTCTTCTATTTTGTAGGATTTGTAGCTGCAAGTGTTTCTCTGAAATACTGAAATTGGGTCGCTCTACTGACAGAAGTTACTTGACATTTGGTCATATCACTGTGAATACAATGTTGCCTGAAAACTAGAGAGAAATAGAAGCCAAGGTAGTTTGAGAAGAAGAACATGGGAATGACAATCAAAAGAGAAAAAAAAAAGTTTTCCTAATGTTTGTAGTCCCTAGGTGTGTATGACATAAAGAACTTAAGTAGTAGACTTCATATTCCACATCTTTCTGCAGACAATGAATGAATTAGAATATAACACCTGAGATATTTTAATATTTAATATTTTAAGACTCTCTGGAGAAAAAAATTTATACTATTTGTATTATATTCCAAAGTGGATGCTCAAGAAAACAAACATTTAATTTATGAAAGAAAAAAATTACTAAATTATACTTACTCATAGACCCTGGACTCTTCAACCATTCCAAGCTGGTTTAATAACTTAAATGTAATACAGCCATTTTTCATATTGTTATCCAGAACAGTTATACTCAGAACAAAATAATAGCCTACAAAAAATATAGAATGCAATTGACATTATTATTATTTTCTACTTATTTTTGGTACCTATACAGATATAGATGTGTGTTTGTAAATATGTGTGTATAATATATGTATTATATGTAATATACATGTAATACATGTAATTACATACATGTAATCTAGACACATATTATATTTGCACATAATATCAAGGGGCATTTTGTACGTGGGTAATATATTTTCATTTTGTCAATTTTTAACTAGACTTGAAAATGAGAAATGGAAAAACCTGCCAGAAAGTCATTAGTATGGTAAAGAGCTGGCCAAATAGAGAATACTAACTGGTGTGCAAACCATAAAAAATCATAGTTTAGGTCAATGAAACAATTTTTATTTTTCAGTAGCACACCTAAAATAAATATGATAAGTTTCCATATTTATCTGAGGAATTGTCTTGGCTAAAATTGCTTGACAAATATAATTCCCAGTTTCATTGTTTTTTAGGAATGACTGTAAAATTAAGTATTTTTATATATACCCAGCTCGTAGTATCTCTTATTCAAAATACCCAGTCAAAATATCTGTACACTGAAAACTACATAACACTTATGGGAAAAAAACTGAAGAAGACACAAAGAAATGGAAAAATATTCCATGCTTTTGATTTGGAAAAACAAATGTTGTTAAAATGTCAGTACTACCCAATGCAGTCTACATATTCACTGCAACCCCTTTTCAAAGGAACATGAGCATTCTTCACAGAGCTAGAACAAACAATTCTAAAATTTGTATGGAACCAGAAAATACTTCAAATAGCCAATGTAATGTTGAAAAAGAAAATCAAAGCTGAAGGCATCACAATTCCATACTTTAAGCTGTATTACAAAGTTGTAATCATCAAGACAATATGGTACTGACACAAAAATAGATATAGATCAATGGAACAGAATAAATAATACAGAAATGGACCCAAAAATGTATGACCAACTAATCTTTGACAAAGCAGGAAAGAATATCCAGTGGAAAAAAGACAGTCTCTTAAGCAAATGGTGTTGGGAAAACTGGACAGCGACATGCAAAAGAATGAACCTGGACCACTTTCTTACACCATACACGAAAATAAACTCAAAATGGAAGAAAGACCTAATTGTAAGACAGGAAACCATCAAAATCCTAGAGAAGAAAACAGTCAACAACCTCTTTGACGTTGGCCACAGTAACTTCTTACTAAACATATCCCTGGAGGTAAGGGACACAAAAGCAAAAATGAATTATTGGGACTTTATTGAGATGAAAAGGTTCTGCATAGTGAAGGAAACAATAAGCAAAACTAAAAGGCAACCGATAGAATAAGATGAGATATTTGCAAATGATATATCGGATAAAATGTTAGTATCCAAAACCTTAAAGAACATGTCAAACTCAACACCCAAAAAACAAATAATCCTGTGAAGAAATGGGAAAAAGACATCAACAGACACTTTTCCAAAGAAGATATCCAGATGGCTAACAGAGACCTAAAAGGATGCTTAACATCACTCATCACCAGGGAACTACAAATCAAAACCACAATAAGATACCACCTCACACTTGTCAAAATGGCTAAAGTGAATGACTCAGGAAACAACAGATGTTGGCAAGGATGCAGAGAAAGGAGAACCCTTTTGGACACAAAATGCTGATTCGAAGAGGCACATGCACCCCAATGTTTAAAGCAGCACTATTGCCAATAGCCAAATTGTGAAAAGATCCCAAATGTCCACTGACACACACACACACACACACACACACACACACACACACACACACACAGGAATATTACTCGGTGATCAAAAAGAATAAAATCTTGCCATTTGCAACAATGTCAATGGAACTAGAGTGTATTATGTATGCTTAAGTGAAATAAGTCAGTCAGAGAAAGATAAGTATCATATGATTTCACTCATGTGTGAAATTTATGAAACAAAACAGATGAACATAGGGAAAGGGAAGGAAAAATAAGATAAAAATAGAAAGGGGGTCAAACATAACAGACTCTAAAATACAGATAACTGAGGGTTGCTGAAGGGGTATGGGGTGAGAGGATGAGCTAACTGGGTGACAGGCATTAAGGAGGGCAGTTATCAGGATGAGCACTGGGGGTTAAATGTAAATGATGAATCACTAAATTCTACTTCTGAAGCCATTACTACATAAAATGTTAAATAACTTGGATTTAAATTTAAAAAAATAAAAGAGGAAGAAAAAATTCCCAGCTAAAAATTGATACATATTTCAGAGGCAAGGATACTGAACTCACCCCCATACTCAGTGTTTTCTGAACTATAGAGAAAGTTCTGACTCCCTGTGAGATTTTTTTTTTAGCACAGAAGAATTTATTAAGGAATATGTAGCTCAAACAAGCATTCAGGGCCAGAGAACAAGGCTCAGCCAGAAACACTGCCCCAAAATCATAGGACAGACTGCTTCAAGATCCCATTGCTACCACTCCCAAACATGAGCTAGAAGATTAGCTAAGAAAGCAAGTTTAAGACACTTTCATTTCTATGATGAGAAAATATTAACACATCTGGACAGGAAATACCCAGAGGGAGGATTTAAATTCACATCAAAGAGACATTTTTAAGTATGCACTACATCTACCCCTTTTACCAACTAACATCAATATCCACTCTTCCTCCTATATTTCAAGCACGATGCTATTATTGCTTAGATGCCCATTCCATAGTACCAATAACAGCCAAGTGGGCTACATTTGGCTGCAATCCAGTGTAAGGCAATACCCATTCTTTTAGTTCTATCCCAATCCTGTTGTGATATTGTAACTTATGGGCTAGAATGTACAGTCCATCTCCATCATACTTTATATAAGGGAGGTAGACACTAGTCCCTGTACTGTGAACTATTTCTTAGAAGAAAACATATAAAAACAGAACATGGAATGTATGAAATTATCTTGTGAGAAATACATGTAGTAAAACCATGCAGGCTAGGTGTTAACTGTTGCTACCGAACAGACAAGAGTAACTTCTTGTTTTATGCCTGATGCTTACTTAGTACCACCTTAAATGAGATAATTTATTTACCACTGGACCTCAAGAAATTCTAACACAAGAGACTGAAGAACCACTTCTTACTCTGAAGTGACTCCCCAGCTTTAGACAAAAGACTGTTTCACCTCACCCGGAAAAGTAGGTGTTCAGACTCTCTCAGATGATTTCTGGTAGTGTGACATATTAAGATGTCACAGAAAAAGCCCATCTCGTGTTACAAGTACATGGAAATGATGACTGTACAATCCATAAATTAAATACAAAACCAAGCTCAGATGAAGGCAGGGAAAATATCACAAGGCAGAAAGGAAGAGAAAATAAAGACAAAACATAAGGAGGACTGAAGCCCTGGATCCCTACACGACCTGGGAACTAGATTTAGCATGGAGACAGAGGATGCATGTCAGCTTCCATGCACAGGAGGCATGATGCTAAGTAAAGGAACTCAGTAAGATAGAAGTTAAACCCAAAAGGAAGAAGTAGGGGAGGGAGAAGAAGGCCAGATAAAATGTAGAAAAACAACTGGTAAATAGAGTATTTGATGTAATAGCATCCATAATAAATACTAATTGTTAAACAACAAGTGAAATAAAATACTATAGAACATAATATTCAATATGGAAAAAAAGACACAGATTCAAGGGGTCTATGAGACAAATTGTTGTGATAGAATCAGATAAAATCAGGAGGCAATTTTATGTACAAAGAAAAAAAGAAGGAAGTCACCAGGCAACTATAAAAATCCTCAACTTTTATACATCTAAGAAGCCATAGTCTCAGAATAAAGCTAAAATCTAAACAATAGCTGCCTGCTCAAAATAAAAGATTTAAATAGGACTCAAATTCCAACATAATAGACAAAATGCTCAAAACATTATTGAAAATTGCCCATTATACCAAGAACAAAGACAATCACAACGTTGGTGAGAAAGGAAATCAACTGATGCCAACACTGAGATGAATCAGATGCTAGGATTATCTGACAAGGATTTCAAAGAAGCCATTATAAAAATGCTTCAAAGTCAGTTTCTTGAAAAAAAATGAATAGAAAAATCTGAGCAAAAAATAGAAACTGGAAAAGAAAGTAGAAATTACATAAGTAAAAACTACAGTAATGTATATATAACTCATTGCATGTGCCTGACGGTAGAGTGGATGATAAAGGATAGAAATCAGTGAATCTGAAGACAGATCAATTTGGCACTCAATCTCAGCAATGTAGAGAAAAGAGATTGAGGGGGAAAAAATTAACAGGGCCTCAGACACTTGTGGGACTAAACAAAAGATGTAATTTCTGTGTTATCATCATATCAAAAAGAGAGAAAGGAGAGTGAGGCTGAAAGAGTATTCAAAGAAATGATGGCTGATGGCTGAGGACTTTCTAAATTTGGTGAAGGAAACTAACATGAAGATTCAAGAAGCTGAGTGAATGTAAACAGGATACCAAACAAATCCTCACCATGTCATCTCAAAACTAAACTTCAGAAAACTGGGAGGAGGAGCCAAGATGGCGAAACAGCATGGAAGGTTTTTGTGTGTCTCACATCCATGAAATACAGCCAGCCCAACACTAAACCATCCTGCACACCTAGAAACCTAATCTGAGGATTAACACAACAATCTACACAACCTGAACCACAGAATTCAGCAGGTACGTGGCATGGAGAGGTGAACTTGGGGAGAGAGAAAACATGGAGGGCAGGGAACTGCTTTTGCATGCAGAGAGAGGATGGACATGGTGGGGGAGAATAAGGGGAAAGCACCCCTCCCTAAAAGCAGCTGGAGAGAAAGTGGAAAATTGGAAACAGCTGCAGGGACTGAACTAAAAAGGGAGAAAGGAGAAAGGAGAGGGTTTAAATTCCATTAAGACTGTAAACAAGGGGATCACAGTCTGAAACTCTGCAGCTCAATACCTGACGGTGGTCTGGTGTAAAGGGTGAATCCCCAGGAGCAGAGTGGGGTCCGACAGGTTCTTGGGCTACAAGGGGAGAAGCGGTTCCACTGCTGGAGAGAAGCGGTTCCACTGCTGGAAGGATGTTTGGTAGAGGCTGTGAGGCCACCTGTGCCCAGCAGACCCCAGAGAAGGGCTACATTCACTGGTGCTGGAACAAGGTCATTGGGGGTGAAGCCTGGTGCCAGATGTGTGTTATTATTTTCCATACCCCTGAGGTGCTGCTGCTACACTGTCTCACGAACTTTTTCTGGGGCGGGCTAGCACCCAGCCGCAGTTAGTGGGCATCGGCAGCAGCATGATCCCGCAAGCATTCCTGGGTGTGGCCGGCACCCGACTATTGCTCTGTGAGACCCTCCGCAGAGGGGCAGAGCAGGTCAAAGCCACAGTACCTCAGAAGTGGGGGGATGGGGAAGGCAGCGGCATCTGAGACAAAACTCTGGAGGGAGGTGCTACCTGGGGTCTGGTCACTAATGGTGTGGAAGCGGCGAGTGGACAGAAGCTGAAGATGAAGGATGGGTGCACGATTGCTGATCAGGGAGAAAAGAGTTCCAATACTAGAGACTGAGTAGTTGGGTGACACCATTTTTACTGCTCCCACACATGCGCATATGCACCTACAAGTGCCACAACAATCCACCCCAGTATGCTAGCAGCACCATCTAGTGGATAAGGGAGCCGTTACACTAAGCCCCGACCAACTGGGCTGACCAAGCTCTTCAAGAACACAAGTCTCACTGCTTGCTCAGTTTATGTACTATAAAGTGCTTCATAGTCTGACTTCCAGGGGAAAATGAAGTAATTTAAGTACTATTTCAATCTGTTAGCAGGTCCAATTGTTCAATTTTCTTTTTTTCTTTTTTTCACCTCTTTTTCTTGAATACAGAAAGAGAAAAAAGTTATTTTTATTTTTAAATTATATTAAAAATATATTTCTTTAATTTTTTCTACTATATTCTTTACTTTTGTGTAATTTTTTTCAAATTCTATTTTACTTCCATCATTTCATTTTAGTCTATTTCAGTGTTTTCATTTTTTTCAAATTCTCAATTTCCTTTGTTTCCCCCTTTTTTCTCTAATCTATCAAACCACTTTCAACACCCAAACCAAAACACACCCAGGATCTAGCATCATTTATTCGATTTTTTGTATGAGTGTGTTTTTAGTTTTTTAATTTTAATATTTTTTAATTTTAATTTTTCTACCTCATTAATTCCTTTTCTCCCTTCAAAATGACAAAACGAAGGAATTCACCCCAAAAGAAAAGAGCACAAAGAAACGACAGCAAGGGATTTAACCAACACAGATACAAGCAAGATATCTGAACCAGAATTCAGAATCATGATAATAAGAATACCAGCTGGAGTTAAAAATAGATTAGAATCCCTTTCTGCAGAGATAAAAGAAGTAAAAACTAGTCAGGATGAAATAAAAAATGCTACACCTGAGCCGCAATCATGGGTGGATGCCTCAGGGGCAAGGATGGATGAGGCAGAACAGAGAATCAGCAATATAGAGGACAAAATTATGGAGAATTATGAAGCAGAAAAAAGAGGGACATTAAGGCAAAAGAGCATGATTTAAGAATTAGAGAAATCAGTTACTCATTAAAAAGGAACAACATCAGAATCATAGGGGTCCAGAAGAGAAAGAGAGAGAAATAGGGGTAGAAGGGTTATGTGAGCAAAACATAGCAGAAAACTTTCCTAACCTGGGGAAAGATACAGACATCACAATCCAGTAAGCACAGAGGACCCCCATTAGAGTCAACAAAAACCGACCATCAGCAAAGCACATCATAGTCAAATTCACAAAATACTCAGGAAAGAAGAGAATCATGAAAGCAACAAGGGGAAAAAACTCCCTAACCTACAAGGGAAGACCAATCAGGTGTGCAGCAGACCTATCCAGAGAAACTTAGCAGGCCAGAAAGGAGTGGTAGGATATATTTAATGTGTTGAATCAGAAAAATATGGAGCCAAAAATTCTTTATCCAGAAAGGCTGTCATTCAAAATAGAAGGAGAGATAAAAAGTTTCCCAGACAAACAAAAATTAAAGGAGTTTGTGACCACTAAACCAGCCCTGCAAGAAATTTTAAGGGGAACTCTCTGAGAGGAGAAAAGATGAAATTATAAATAAATAAACAAATAAATAAATAAATACCAAAAGCAACAAAGATTAGAAAGAACCAGAGAACACCATCAGAAACTCTAAGCATCATAATGGAAATAAATTCATATATTTCAGTACTCATCCATTAAATGTCAATGGACTCAATGCTCCAATTAAAAGACATAGGGTAACAGAATAGATAAGAAAACAAGATCCATTTGTTTACAAGAGACCCACTTTAGACCTAAAGACACCTTTCGATTGAAAATAAGGGGATGGAGAACCATCTATCATGCTTATAGTCAACAAAAGAAAGCCGGAGTAGCCATACTTGTATGAGACAATCTAGACTTTAAAATAAAGACTGTATCAAGAAATGCAGAAGGGCATTGTATCATAATCAAGGAATGTATTCACCAAGAGGACCTAACAATCATAAACATTTATGTGCCAAATGTGAAAGCACCCAAATATATAAATCAATTAATCACAAACATAAAGAAACTCATCAATAGTAATACCATAATAGTAGGAGACTTCAACACCCCACTCACAGCAATGGACAGATCATCTAATCATAAAATCAACAAGGAAACAATGGCTTTGAATGACACACTGGACCAGACTGACTTAACAGATATATTCAGAGCATTTCATCCTAAAGCAGCAGAATACACATTCTTTTCCAGTGCACATGGAACGTTCTCCAGAATAGACCACATGCTAGGACATAACAGCCCTCAGCAAGTATAAAAAGATCGAGATCATACCATGCATATTTTCAGACCACAACGCTATGAAACTCGAAATCAACCACAAGAAAAAATGTGGAAAGGTAACAAATACTCGAAGACTGAACAACATCCTACTAAAGAATGAATGGGCTAACCAAGCAGTTAAAGAGGAAATTAAAAAGTATATGGAAGCCAATGAAAATGATAACACCACAATCAAAATCTCTGGGACGCAGCAAAGGCAGTCATAAGAGGAAAGTATATAGCAATCCAGGCCTTTCTAAAGAAGGAAGATCTCAGATACACAACCTAACCTTACGCCTTAAAGAACTGGAAAAAGAACAGCAAATAAAACCCAAAACCAGCAGAAGACAGGAAATAATAAAGATTAGAGCAGAAACTAATGCTAACGAAACCAAAAAAAACAGTAGAACAGGTCAATGTTAATTCTTTAAAAGAATTAACAAAATTGATAAACCACTAGCCAGTCTGATCAAAAAGAAAAAGGAAATCACCCAAATAAATAAAATCAAGAATGAAAGAGGAGAGATCACAACCAACACTGCAGAAATAAAAACAATAACAAGAGAATATTATGAGAAATTATATGTCAATAAAATGGGCAGTCTGGAAGAAATGGACAAATTCCTAGAAACATATACACTACCAAAACTGAAACAGGAAGAAATAGAAAATTTGAACAGACCATAACCAGTAAGGAAATCGAATTAGTAATAAAAAATCTGCCAAAAAACAAGAGTCCAGGGCTGGATGGCTTTACAGCATAATTCTACAAAACATTTAAGGAAGAGTTAACACCTATTCTCTTGAAGCTGCTCCAAAAAATAGAAATGGAAGGAAAACTTCCAAACTCTTCCTATGAAGCCAGCGTTACCTTGATTCCAAAACCATACAGAGACCCCACTAAAAAGGAGAACTATAGACCAATTTCCCTGATGAACATGGATGCAAAAATCCTCAACAAGATATTAGCCAACCGACTCCAACAATACATTAAAAACATTATTCACCACAACCAAGTGGCATTTATACCTGGGATGCAGGGCTGGTTCAATATCCACAAAACAATTAATGTGATTGATCACATCAATAAAAGAAAGGATAAGAACCCTATGATCCTCTCAATAGATGCAGAGAAAGCATCTGACAAAATACAGCATCCTTTCTTGATGAAAACCCTCAAGAAAGTAGGGATAGAAGGAGCATACTTAGAGATCATAAAAGCCATATATGAATGACCCTATGCTATTATCATCCTCAATGGGGAAAAACTGAGAGCTGCCCCCCTAAGGTCACGAACAAGATGGGGATGTCCACTCTCGCCACTGTTATTCAACATAGTATTGGAAGCCTCTGCAATCAGACAACACAAAGAAATAAAAGGCATCCAAATCGGCCAGGAGGAGGTCAAACTTTCCCTCTTCGCAGATGACATGATACTCTATATGGAAAACCCTAAAGATTCCACCAAAAACTCATAGAACTGATTCATGAATTCAGCAACACTGCAGCATATAAAATCAATGCACAGAAATCGTATGCATTCCTATACACCAACAATGAAGCAACAGAAAGAGAAATCAAAGAATAGATCCCATTTACAATTGTAAATTTACCATAAAACACCTAGGAATAAATCTAACCAAAGAGATGAAAAATCTATACACTGAAAGCTATAGAAAGCTTATGAAAGAAATTGAAGAAGACACAAAAAAAATGGAAAAAGATTCCATGCTCCTGGATAGGAAGAACAAATATTGTTAAAATGTCGATACTACCCAAAGCAATCTACATATTCAATGCAATCCCTATCTAAATAATACCAAAAGTCTTCACAGAGCTAGAACAAATAATCCTAAAATTTGTATGGAACCAGAAAAGACCCCAAATAGCCAAAGCAATCTTGAAAAAGGAAACCAAAGCTGAAGGCCTCACAATCCCAGACTTCAAGCTGTACTACAAGGCTGTAATCATGAAGACAGTATGGTACTGGCACAAAAACAGATACTCAGATCAATGGATCAGAATACAGAACCAAGAAATGGACCCACAAACGTATGGACAACTAATCTTTGACAAAGCAGAAAAGAATATCCAATAGAATAAAGACAGTCTCTTCAAGGGGTGCTGGGAAAACTGGACAGCGACATGCAGAAAAATGAAACTGTACAACTTTCTTACACCATACACAAAAATAAACTCAAAATGGATGAAAGACCTAAATGTAAGACAGGAAGCCATCAAAATCCTCAGGGAGAAAGCAGAAAAAAACCTTCTGACCTTAGCCGCAGCAACTTCTTACTCAACACGTCTCCAGAGGCAAGGGAAACAAAAGCAAAAATGAACTATTGGGACCTCATCAAAATAAAAGCTTCTGCACAGCAAAGGAAACAATCAGCAAAACTAAAAGGCAACCGACATGATGGGAGATGATATTTGCAAACGACATATCAGATAAAGGGTTAGTATCCAAAATCTATAAAGAACTTATCAAACTCAACACCCAAAAAACAAATAATCCAGTGAGGAAATGGGCAAAAGACATGAATAGACACCTCTCCAAAGCAGACATCCAGATGGCCAACTGACACATGAAAAAATGCCCAACATCACTCATCATCAAGGAAATACAAATCAAAACCACAATGAGATACCACCTTACACCTGTCAGAATGGCTAACATTAACAGCTCAGGCAACAACAGATGTTGGCGAGGATGCAGAGGAAGAGGATCTCTTTTGCATTGTTGGTGGGAATGCAAGCTCACACAGCCACTCTGGGAAACAGTATGGAGGTTCCTCAAAAAACTGAAAATAGACCTACCCTACGACCCAGCAATTGCACTACTAGGCATTTACCCACGGGATACAGGTGTGCTGTTTCGGAGGGACACATGCACCCCATGTTTATAGCAGCACTATCAACAATAGCCAAAGTATGGAAAGAGCCCAAATGTCCATCGATGGGTGGATGAATGGATAAAGAAGAAGTGGTATACATATATACCATGGAGTATTACTCGGCCATTAAAAAGAATGAAATCTTGCCATTTGCAACTACGTGGATGGAATTGGAGGGTATTATGCTAAGTGAAATTAGTCAGAGAAAGACAAATATCATATGACTTCACTCATATGAGGACTTTAAGAGACGAAACAGATGAACATAAGGGAAGGGAAACAAAAATAATATAAAAACAGGGAGGGGGACAAAACAGAAGTGACTCATAAATATGGAGAACAAACTGAGGGTTACTGGAGGGGTTGTGGGAGGGGGGATGGGTTAAATGGGTAAGGGACACTAAGGAATCTACACCTGAAATCATTGTTGCACTATATGCTAATTTGGATGTAAAATATAAAAAAAATAAATAATGTAAAATAAAATAAAAATAAATAAAATAAAATAAAATAAAATAAAATAAAATAAAATATCCAGTTAAGAAATAGGCAAAGGATATGAACACACATTTCACCAAAGAGGATATACAGAAAAGATATTCATTATTATAAACCATCAGGGTAACAAAAATTAAAACCACAATATGGCATCACTATCCACCTATTAGAATGAATAATTTTTTTAAATAATGACAACACAAATTATTAGTAAGAAATCAGAGAAATTGGATCACTCATACTTTGCTGAGGGGATTGCAAAATGATACAGCACTCTGAAAAACACTTGGTCAATTTCTTATAAAGTTAATTATCTTCTGACCTAGCAAGTGCATTTCTTAGGCCTTTGGAGAAATAAAAACTTAAATTCACACAAAAACTTGTATATAAATGTTCATAGCTTTATTCATAAAGCCAAAATTAAAAATATCCCTCGTGTCCTTCAAGAGATGAACAATTAAACCATCTGTAGTACATATATACCATGGAATACTACTCAGCAATAAAAAGGAATGATGGATAAACCTCCAGAGAAGCTGAGTGAAAAAAAAAAAGAGGCAATTAAAAGGTCACATACTGAATGAGTCCCTTTATATAACATTTTCAAAATGACAAAATTTTATTTATTTTTTATTGTATCTTCTTTTTTTTTCTTTTTTTTAAATTTAAACTTTAGTTAGTTAACATACAGGGCAATATTGGTTTCAGGAGAATTCAGTGATTCACCACTTATATACAACACCCAGTGCTCATCACAAGTGTCCTCCTTAATACCCATCACTCACCTAGCCCATCCCACACGCACCTCCCTCCATCAACCCTCAGTTTGTTCTCTATCATTAAGAGCAAAATGACAAAATTTTAGAAAAGCAGGACAGGATGGTATATGTGGTTATAAAAGTATCACCCAAAGGATCCTTGTGGTGATGGAACTGTTCACGATCTTCACTGTAGTGACAGATACTAGCCTTAAACGTATGATTAAATTGTACAGAACTACACACACACACACAGACACAGAGGAGTGCCTGGGGAAATATGAATATCCTGGTGGTGATATTATATTATAATTATACTATGTTGCAAAATATTAACATTGAGGAAAACTGGATAAAGTGTACACAGGAGCTCTCTGTATTTCTTATATCTGCATTTGAATCTAAATTTAATTTAGTAAAAATTTTAATTAAATAATAGGCCTAATTCCAAATGGTACAATATAACACTAATATTTTAAAAATTATTTTAAAATATTTTAAAAATTACAGTATCTTAAAATTGATAGCAACTGTGTCTGCAAAATAATAACACTAACAGCCCTAAAAATACTTTTAATTTTATTTATTTTTTAAATGTTTATTTATGTTTTAGAGAGAGAGAAAAAAAGAGTGTGAGCAGGGGAGGGGCAGAGAGAGAAAGAGAGGGAGACACAGAATCTGAAGCAGGCTCCAGGCTCTGAGCCGTCAGCACAGAGCTCAAGGCAGGGCTCAAACTCACAAACTGCGAGATCATGACCTGAGCCAAAGTTGGATGCTTAACTGACAGCCACTCAGGAGCCCCCAAAATACTTTTAAATACGAGAATCGATTTTAAGTACTTATCCATCAGTAACTAAAGTCAATGGCAGTGACTTGAAACTTCTCGTAAGATTCTTCTTATAATAGGATTTACCTTTATTTATAAACAACTACCAGCTTTTCATCTTTAAACAGAATAAAATTTAAAGTAGCTCCTCATAAGTCTAATTATTTAATATATTTCTAAGAGATTCTCTCTTGTTCATTGAATTTTCTCTTGTCTCTAAATATATAGGGGAGGTTATTATTTACTTATACATTTTGTATTTATACAGTTTAGGTTCAGTTCCCAAAGGATATTAATAGTGTAGACAGATGTCTTGAACTCTATAATCGGGTATATGTTGACATAACGCTAAAGGTGGGAAGGATATTCAGGCAAATTTGGAGGAAAAGAACAAACACACTTTATTGTTTCTTTGGGAAAATACTGTCCAAAGCATATGTTCATTCAATCTAAAATATCAAGTCCTTATTTGAATTTGGCTCTAACAAATTTCAGAATTCCTTGAAATTACATGATGAAATTGGAGTGGGTAGAAAGAACATTTTGGAGAATATATAAATTAGTATATAAAACTAATTATTTGTTCATTTGTTGAAAATGTTAACTTACTGCAGAATGGTTTTGTGCCAGTAGTATCCAAAAACACAGTGGTCCTGAGAAATCTTTTTTCTTTTCTTTCTTTTAAAACATCTTTCCATAGCTCAGCTTGATAACCTGAGATTTGAGAAAGAAAACATTAGAAACTAGACTTCAAGCAAATAGCACACAAAGCTTTCAAATCACTAAAGGAACTAAAGGATCAATGTATTATAATAATTATTATAATTATAGTTCAGGATCTTTATCAATTAAAAATGACTTTTCAAATAATTTTACATTATATTTATTTTAATTACATGATAATTCAAATTAAAGATTCACAAGCAAATCTACTCCCTGGAAATCTTATCAGAGGTTAGAATACTCTATATGGCTACAATCCATTTGTAGCAGTCTTTACTAATATATCATAAATTAAGAATTTTATTTGTGTCTTTTTAGTAAATATAGCAGAATAAAATTATTAGATAAAATAAACACAGAATTTAGTTCCATGAGTACACCCCCCAATTCTCCTACAAATACACATTCAAAGAGATACAGTATATATGTCTGTACATTATATATAATACATGAAGTGTAGATAGTATCTATATACACTATATATTATGTATATAATATGTATATTTCCAATATATACATTATTACTAAATTTGAAATATTATCGCACACATATATATATTGAAAATGCTTCCCACTTTATGTATTTGTCTCTTTCCACTTTCTACCTCTGAATTTGAAATGTGAACAAGGTAGAAAGAACACTGAATTGAGAATTAAGGATTTTAACTCTAGCTCTCACTCGTGTCCTTACACAATACTTATGCTCACACTGGGTCACAATTTTCTCATTTATATGGAAGAGCAATGAAACCAGAAAAGCAATCCCTAACATGAGGTCTGAAGAAAAGGAATCCCACAGGATGTTTTCTGGACAGAAGAGGTCTACAAGAAAATAAGTCTGACAAAGCCTGCATATTGCCTGTCTCTCCTAGCAATTCTCTATGCATGTTAGTATAAACCTCCTGCTGAAGAAAACTGCAGGAAGCTTTTTAATTCAGCCTTTGTAATTGCTTCCCATTTAATAGAGCCCCTTTGGCTCTGGAAACATTTCTGGCAGATCCTGATCATGACACTGATCAGATGTTTACATGCTCATAACATGCCTGGGGGTTGGTAATGTCTTTGGAAAATCCTGAACAAACAACCTCTGAGATTCTTTCCAGCTCTTACGTTCTATTTTTATGTGGATTCATTTTTCTCTATAATTTCCCACCAGCAGGCTGTAGTTATCGAAAGTTGGAATACTTAACCGCTCTTGCCAAGTTTTATCAATTTGGAAGGTGTGAACCATGTATGATTCATGTCTACTTGCTAATAGCAAATGAAAAGCTAACAGTGGTTTATACCTCTCCACTTGCTCCTAAAGCTTTCCATAAAAATAAAAACCCTCAATGCCACTAAGAATGCACAACTCTCAAAAGAAAGAAAGAAAGAAAGAAAGAAAGAAAGAAAGAAAGAAAGAAAGAAAGAAAGAAAGAATGCAGTCTCTTTCTTTAATGGAAATATGCATGGATGATAAATAGTGAGAGTCCTCTGCAAAGCAAGAACAAAGATCCTCATGAGACCACCAGATCTGTATACTACACTGAGCATAGAAAGGCAGTTGATTAAACTTCTCTCACTAAATACCTTATAAAATACTTAGTAGGAAATAAACTCTCGTGTCTGGTTGTTCCACAGGCAATTTTTACATAAAATGCTAACATGTTCATAAGTAAATAAAAAGCTTCCAGCAAAAAATACTGACAATTATGTTATTCATTTTCCACAAAATCTTATAGTCATCATACCAATCTCACTTACCTAGCCTAGGACATGATTTTTCCTTGAAGTCGTCACAGTCCACACATGAACCAGCATGGAAATCTTTGTATGAAGGACAAGGAAATGAAATAAAATTGCAGGTTGTTTCCAAAGATGCCATGAACAAGTAAACGGCTCTCTGGTGACTGCATTTAATAAATGCAACGCCTTAAGTGTTAAAAAACAAAAAACAAAAAACAAGCAAAAGAACTGCAGATGTATTAAACCAAGTTCAAGCAAATTAGAGAAAAAATTAAAGGTTAAGTTCTACTCAATGTCATGCACTTGTGAATATTGAAATGTTGCCTGACCACAATGTGCCATTTTATCTCAAGCAGCTAGAGGTAGTACCATTGAAAATGTAAATTCAGTATGCTTTTACAGGAGATTTAAAAGACATTTTTCTAAAGTAATAATTATCACAGGGGAAAAATGTGTTTAATTTCAATAATCTGACACACTACAAACACAGTGCCACAACACTTAATGGCTATGTACACATGGTTCTCTTCTAACCCCTCACCCCTAATATTTCTATTTAATGTCAGAGAGGATTATGAAACCAGGTAACATTAGAACTTCATTATGTCCCTTTCTTTCCTCAACTTCTCACATCCTTATAACCTTTGATCAAACTTCTCTAGCTACAGTGGGCTTTGGCCATATGTTACTTGACAGGTGTCACTGTAGATGCTTCCTATGGCTCTGAACTGAGCCAAACTCTACACCTGGAGCAGCTGTTTGGCTATTTATGTAACAACCAAATGCAAGAGATTATGAATCTGTGTTTGTACAATACTATAGTGATGGTAAAGATTAAGTCCTGGAACCAAACTCATGTTATGTGATACTTTGACCAGATTGCTTCTTCAATAACTCAGAATTTCTCCTAATGTTTAAAATAATGAAATACAACTGTTGAAACTAATGTAATAGGTTTCATCATGACCAAATGGTATATCTACTGGTCAACTTTATGAACCAATAAAAATCCAATTAAACCATTTTTCACCAGTGACTCTCATTAATCATGAGCAACAGTGATCAAAATCTTGCCCATAGATTAAGAGGGAAAAAAAGTAAACTGATTTTCTTTCATCATTCTGAATCATCTGTAATTCATTCAAAAATATTATTGGTATACCTGAAAAAATGGATTTGGGACAGCCAGGTTGCTTTTTTCCTCCATTTGCATAAAAATCTATATGTCCCAAAGGTTCATTAATGCCTAAACCTGAGAAGAAAAGCACTGGAGAATCACAAAGTGAACATAATCAGGTCAGCAACACTTGTACAAATAGCATCTCCTATAAATTCCATTGAAAGTGACTCCTACAGTTTGAATTGAAAATAAAATACATGCTATTTTTAAAAAGACGTGTTTTAATGCCTCAAATTAACTCCTCATGAAAATTATGTCATTAATTTAACATATTTATCAGTCACCGATTTACTATGCCCATCACAGTTCTTTGTGCTATGAATATGCAAGTAAAAAAGAAAAAGAGAGAAAAAATCCTTTTTTTTTGGTGGAAATTAAATTTTAGTGAGAGAAAGACCTAATAAACAAGTAAGAATATAGTATGCCAGATAATAATAAGGGCTGTAGAGAAAACACAAGTAGAACAAGAGTACAGTTAGTGCCTAGTGAGGGAGTCAGGTTGCTCTTTCAAACAGTTTGGTTAGGGAAATTCCCATTGAGGAGGTAGAGTCACACAAAATGTGAAAGATGCAAGACAGTGAGCCAAGCAGAAAACCATGTGAGCATACCTAAAGTATTCAAAGAAGCCAGGCTAGCTGGAGTACAACGTGGATGAGGGAGCACTGGAAAGAATGAAGCCAAGTCATACAGGACCTTTTAAGCCAGTGTGACGATTTGCTTGTACCCTGGATAATAAGGCCTAAGACTTGGTACTAGATTCACTAACTGGAAAAATCTAAATATGCTGCTTCAGCTGGAACAAACTGGGCCAGAGTGACATAAACCTGTAGCTATGATTTAAGGGCTTTTGTATATCTGTAGATCCTCAAGGCACTGGAGAATTACAAATTCTGAGTCCATGATTACCAATATGGGATCTATAACTTGGGGAAGTCATAGGAATGAAAGAGGGTAACAAGTTCAGAATACTCAGGACTATGATTAGAAATGAAAATCTTGCTGCCAAGTAAGCCTGCTGGGCTTTGGCTTAGGGACTACAAATTTCCTACAACATAATAAACTCTTAAAAGTGATCGGCAATAGATTTATATAACAAAGTAAATACTTGCGGCTGACAGTCAGGATTAAGATGCAGCAACATGATTTAGTTCTAGTATGTAACAGAACAAGATAACCGTTAGTGAGGTATTTATTACCAGAGCATAAGAACACTGGGCATGTGCAATATCGGGGAGGGGATTCAATGTGTAAGGAAAAGCAAAGAACAATTTTTTTCTTTTTTTTTTCCTTCTTTTAATGTTTATTTATTTCTGAGAGAGACAGAGAAAGACAGACGATGTGAGTGGGGGAGGGACAGAGAGAGACAGGGAGACACCAAATCTGAAGCAGGCTCCCTAAGCAGGCTCCAGGGTTTTAGCTGTCCACACAGAGCTCATGAACCACAAGATCATGCCCTGAGCCGAAGTCGGATGCTTAACCAACAGAGCCACCTAGGCACCCCAGCAAAGAACAATTTGGGTGAGTTCATTGGAACTCCTTAGAATTGGGAAGCATAAGTGTGATTTGACTGTAACAGTGGTGAGGGTTTGATAGCCTCTTTATATTCCATCAACTGCCTGCAATTTCCTAAATATGGCCCAAAAAAACAAAAAGGCCAATGATTTTGGAGACCTTTAATTTCCTTATCTCTGAACTCAACATGGAGTTCCAAGAATAGGGGTTCCATGTTGGAGACATCATTTTCTCCAATCTTCTACTAAAGTAGAATCAAGCCAAGAAGACTCCTCAGGGATCAAAGAGAAGCAAAAGACATTTATATTAACTTAAACAGCCCTTGATGTCATTTTCCCTTTATCAGATGGAGGAAGATGAGCAGTTTGGTCATTTAGGTCATTCATTTCCTTCATTTGAGGAAGTATAGGAAAAGCATACATCGCTTTTTAAATTTTCTTTTTATTATAGTTTATAATACATATATGAAGAAAACATAAAGCTATGGATTAATTACTATCAGGGAAATAGCCAATTAGCTACCACACCAATGTCAACATATAGCACCTGGAAACCCCTACAGTGTTCTTATCTAATCACCAGCTTCTCCTTTTCCTACAATAATAACTACCTTTAAATAAAATAATTTTTTTGCTAATCTTTAGCTTCTAAGGATGCCTCCCAAAACATTACAATTTATATTTTCCCATATAAAAACTGACTCATATTCATGTATCCTTTTGTGTATGCTTTTATTATAAACTTGCTTTTTTATAATAATCCAAATTGGGTATGATTCATTATCCATTTTTATATGTTGCTGAATTGGTTTACTAGTGTGATGTTTTACGTAGAATTTTTGTATCCATGGTTATAATAGAAAATGTCCACAAATTTTCTTTTCTGTAATGTCTGTCTCAAGTTTTGACATTAAATTTATGAAGGCTTTTTAAAAAGGTTGTAAACAGTTTCCTACATTTTTTTTACTTTTTAATTTTTTTTTTTTAATTTTTTTTTCCCACGTTTATTTATTTTTGGGACAGAGAGAGACAGAGCATGAACGGGGGAGGGACAGAGAGAGAGGGAGACACAGAATCGGAAACAGGCTCCAGGCTCTGAGCCATCAGCCCAGAGCCTGACGCGGGGCTCGAACTCCCGGACCGCGAGATCGTGACCTGGCTGAAGTCGGACGCTTAACCGACTGCGCCACCCAGGCGCCCCTACTTTTTAATTTTTTTAAACATTTATTTATTTTTTGTGAGACACAGAGTGTCTCTCTGTGTGACAGAGTGTGAATGGGGGAGGGGCAGAGAGAGAGGGAGACACAGAATCTGAAGCAGGCTCCAGGTTCTGAGCTGTCAGCACAGAACCTGATGTGGGGATCTAACTCATGACTACGAGATCGTGACCTGATCCGAAGTCAGATGCTTAACTGACTGAGCCACCCAGGCACCCTGGTAATTTTTAAATTACAGTTTCTATTTCATTAATAATTATAGAACCAAATTTTCTCTCTTAATTTGTTAGTTTGGTAAATGCTTTTTCTTCTTCATAAAATTTTTCTATTTTATATATCATGCCATATAATCATATATTTTCATTTCTGCATAATATTGTTCATTATATCATAATACAGTCATTTTAATACCTGTAGCATCTGTAACACTATCTCCTGTTTATTATTGATATTGTGTCTTCTCTCTTTGTTCTATTTTTTCTCTCAAAGAATATATTAACATGGAGAGTGATATATAAAATTTAAGCATTCTATATTTCCTTCATTTCATGGAAAGAAGATAAAAATGAGATGTTTTACAAGCTTCATGTATGGGTTTCAAAAATATTTCTGATACCTCTGCATCAGAGAACCTACTATGAGAAAAGTGACTCCAAATCGCCAGTTCACTTCTAGAATTTTTCTAGATGTTGGACTGGTAAGTTTTCCCTGATATCCCAGCAGGAGTATTAGCCCAAATTACCTAATTCACAATTTTGGAAGGCGACATAGATTTTTTAACATATACAACTGAATAAGGACAAAACCTATTGGTAAGTAAAAGATGCACTCTGAATAGTATTCAAGGAAGAATTAATCTGTCAGATATGTACTGACCCCAAATATCTCATTCAGAAATTCCTTGAGACAGGTGGATATGCAGCATCAAAATTCTGTGTCCCTCATTTGTGATGGTCATGAAAAGATCAACCAAAGGTGCCAAAACAATGTGGCATTTAGTGGTAAGTTAGATCTGATAGGTTGGGTCATCAAAAGATGTTGAGAATGAAAGACAACATAAAACAGTTTATTAGGAAAATCCAAAAAAAAAATAAAATAAAATAAAAAGTAGGAAGAGCTAATTCCAAGGCCATAGGCAGAGATAAGGTTGGGATTTCAGAAAGAAGAGCTCAGACAAAGAACTGCAGAGCAATTGGGCAGTAGGTGTACTATGTGTGGGAATGCTAAGCTGATATAAGAGCTAGAGATAAGGAAGACTTGAGAGGTTGAGGTATCACACTAGAACTGTGAACCTTAGGCACTGACTCCCTGTGAGATATAGGTGAACTCAGATTCCACTTTTGAAGCAAAACTGTATCCATATAGGGTTAGCCCAGGCATTGATATTGAGAAATTGTCATCTATGGCATTTATAGCATTTGTATCTCTTGCAAAGGCACTGGTATGGATCACCATGAAGTCAATTCAGAGGACTATGGGAGCAAATAAATTACCTGGACCAAAGAGAAAAGTAACCTGAGGAAATAGGAGAATCAGAATAGTCTTTGCATCACTTCCTCCTTTCTCCATGGTAGCACCATAACCTCCCCATGCCCACAGTGACAACACATGTAAATTATCAGCTAATCAGAGCAAGAAACTGGTGAAGGCAGGCTCTGGAATCAAAAGATTTCAAATTTTTTGAAATTTTGAAATTTGAAATTTCAAAAAATTGAAATTTTGAAATTTGAAAGCAGCTCTGCCACTTACTGGCCTTGTGACTTTGACTCTAGCTTCCCCATAAGTAAAAAAGAGATGACATTTACTTATCTCATGGGAACTTAGGAGAATGCCATAATTAATTCACATAAAACATTTAAAACACTGCCTGAAGTATATAGGAAGTGCTCAATAAATATTAGTATCATCAATTCCAAATCAGAAAAGGGCTTAGGGCCATCTAACTTATTCCTTGAAAGTGCCTGTCCAAAGCATTCTGGACCAAACTATCAACAGCATATTTGACATTTTCAGGAAGATAATTAAAAACAATAGAGAAATTATTTCTCTACCTTTAGGGGAAGGTATTCTTTATCTGTGCCTGAAATGCTGTTTTCATTTCTAGTTGATAGATATCACAGCAAGAAAATGAGTGGAGAATGGTAACCTAAATACATCAGGAACATTAAGCATGGGAGAATTTGTGATCAAATCAAAATTGTCAATAGCATGAACGAGATGAAGTATTTTTTAATCAAATTTCCGCTTTTTAGGATGATAGGACAGGTCTTGAAACCTGAAGGAGGTAAATTGAAGGCAAAAAGTGCCATGTTAACACCATAGGATATCACTAACTCTAAGAAATACCACTTGTGGGAAACATAATCATTTTATAATTACAGACTCATCATCACTTTATCCACTAATCTTCCTCCTTTTATGTTCTCTGCATCCCAATGTCTACATCTCCTTTTCATTTTCAAGTAATTAAGCAATAAATCCTACATTGTTACCATTGATATCAGAATGGATGACATCCACAAACTTTGCATCAGTGTAATCTAATCTGAGATCACATGGCTGTCCAGAGAACTTTGGCCCAGCTGGGTCAAGACCTGAAATTCAAGAAAGAAACTATCAATCAATTAATCAACTTCTACTATAGTGTTTATTAGATCATATGTTTGCATTATTATATTATAAACATAAGTCTATACAGCTTTAAACTTGTCTAAAAACTAATCTAAATATAAATGAAATTGGATGAATAGCAAATATCTTCATTATCTGAATAATTTATACCAATCTTCTGAGTTTACCAACAATCTAGTGTTAAGCCACACTAGAAATGCCTCAACAAAATATTGTAGGGGTTTTTTTAGCGTTTTTATTTAAGAAGTACTTAGAGATAAACTGGTAGTATTTTTATAGTTAATAAGTAACTACTACTTTTCCTGGAGGGGAAGGGGAATGAGTAATAGCCTGGTCCTGTCTTGAACTTCATGCCTTACTAGTTCGTCCCAGATCTATCTGCAGTTCTAAAATGAATTTTAAGTGCCAAATACAATTTGTGGTGGGGTATAAAACATAATTATTATTATGTTATCATTTACTTTCCACCAAAAGCTTCCCATATACACACAAGAAAAGAAAAATGTATTAAAATTTCCATGGAATATAGATATTATTTCTGGTGCATGTGAAATTCTACATAGAAATTCTAGGCTCATGACCTACTGGCAACTGTCAAAAAGGGGCAAAGAGGTAAAATTCAACACCTTGAGAACATCTGTGCAATGGGAGATACACTCATCTCAAAAACGAGATTTTTTAAACTAAAATATAATGTTGCTCATCCCAAGCCCTTTTATTTTCCCTAGTGTATTTAGCCCACTTGACTGAATGAGGCAGAAACTTCTCTTTTCATAAATAATTCTGATGTAGAACTACTACACTTGCTGGAATTTTAAACCCTGATGATTGCTTGACATGTGGAGCCATTCAAACTGGACTAATGTGTGAATAAACACACTTTAACATAAAGTAGGATTACTGTGATGGTTGAAAGAGAAATAGGCTTTGGTTGCTAGAAAGCTTTGCATAAATCCTGGCTTAGCTGTTAAGAACTTTTGACCTTCCTACATTCATTCAGTTAACCTGTTTTCATATCTGTATAACAGGGATATTACTAAAACTGATCAAAGTAAGAAAGGTATACTTAAAGTTTGTAAAGCTCTTACTTATGCAATTTATTCACCTCTCCCCTCCCCCTTTGCTTCAACTTAATACTCTACTACTTTTTTTTTTTAATTTTTTTTTCAACGTTTATTTATTTTTGGGACAGAGAGAGACAGAGCATGAACGGGGGAGGGGCAGAGAGAGAGGGAGACACAGAATCGGAAACAGGCTCCAGGCTCTGAGCCATCAGCCCAGAGCCTGACGCGGGGCTCAAACTCACGGACCGCGAGATCGTGACCTGGCTGAAGTCGGACTCTTAACCAACTGTGCCACCCAGGCGCCCCAATACTCTACTACTTTTATTAACACTCAAAATCATTATAAATCTTCTACAGACACATATCTCAATAATTGTTTTTAAAAAACAACTATAGGGCACTTGAGTAACCTGACTATAGGGCACCTAGGTGTCTGACTCTTGATTTCAGCTCAGGTCATGGTTTGGGTTCCACACTGACAGTGTGGAACCTGCTTGGGATTCTCAGTCTCCCTTTCTCTCTGCCCTTCTTCTTGTGCTCTCTCTCTCTCTCAAATAATAAACCTTTTTTTTTTTAAGCTAAATTGGTTGGGGAAGGATACTAACTTTCTGGTTCTAAAATCACCACCATTCCCAAAAGGAAGCATGAAAATCCACATCAGCATTATTTGGCTACTAAACTTTCTGCATGCAGGAACTCTGTGAAGGAAAATATGAGAGGAATCAGGATCTAGACTCCCTCAAGCCTGGTTGTCAACTCCTGATTCTCTCTTCTGGTGTTCAAGTAAAATTTTTAAAAGAACTGAAATATGTTAAAGTTTATGAAAATTAAATACATGGGTATATATTTAGTTAATACATGAAAAATTTTTATAAAAAAAAAGTTACAGAGAAAAGGAGGCAAACCATAAGAGACTCTTAAGTACTAAGAACAAACTGAGGGTTGATGGGGGGTGGAACAGAGGGGAAAGTGGGTGGTGGGCATTGAGGAGGGCACCTGTTGGGATGAGCACTGGGTGTTATATGGAAACCCATTTGACAATAAATTATATTTAACATAAAAAAAGAAAAAAGTTTTATATTTAATGAGTCAAGCTTTTCTCTGGATTATTACAATAATAGGTTCTTAAAATTCACATGGAGCTGCAGAAATTGATCTTCCTCCCAGTTCTATATGAGCACTTCAACACTGCTTAGAACTAAACAAGAAAGAAGACTTTAGAATCTAATTAAAACAAAGGCGAGCATTGAATATAATACAGAAAAAAATAATGTGCATCATTTTTACCATTTAACTATTGTGCTTGTTAACTTGTAAATAAAGTAATTTCTCATGGTTAAAATTATGCTAAAACACTAATTTTATCAAAAATATTTTACCTGTTATTCTTCCAAGTTGACCTTGAAATATCTTTCCAACAAATCCACTAACATGAGCCCCTAAGCTCATACCTATGAAATGAAAATTATCAAGAGTCGCTCCATGGTTCTGCAATTGAAAATGAAGTGTTATGATTTTCATTTCAGAAATCACAAATTATGCCTTGTGCATCAATATTATAGTATTCACTATTTTTTTTTTCTGGTTTAATACATTTCTGGGAGATAGAGAATGGGATTTTATAATTTCAAAACAACATATTGTTGTTCAACTTTTTCCATAAGATATCTGATTTTTCTCAATATAGTTTTAGTAATAACATTAAGCTTTTAAAAACCTTTGTTATGTATTATCTAAAATAGTATATGCAAAATAATATATTAATTAATAAATAATTTTGTAATAATAGTAATAGACATTAACAGGTACTTAACTTGAATAAGTGTTTTATAACTATCATATTCACATTAACTTGAGTAAGTGTTTTGTAAATCTCATATTCACATTAGTCCTATGAGTTATTTATTTTTATCCTATTGCCCAAAGTTATTAAGAGCACCTATTAAGTGTTGAATGAATAGTTTGATAATGAGTTGCCCAAAGCCAAATATACTTATTACTGTAAGGGAAAAAGATGGACTTCAAGTCCAGGCCTATTTAACTCCAAAATATATACTAATCTGCCTCCTTGTTTTATCTGATCAGATTGTGTCAAAATCCCTAGGAAGACTGGAACAGTGTGAATTATAATTCTCATTTCAGAGATGATAAAATGAGACTCATGGATTTTAAGTGATTTCCCAAATCCACAAGCTGGAGAGTGATGGAATCTGATCTTCCAAGCTCAAGTTTTGAGCACTTAGAGTCTTAGCCCTGGAGGGCCACTAGGGAGCTAACAAGGAGGGAAAGTTTCTCCCACCACACTCTCAGAAAGCAGGTTGTGGTCCATTCAGCAGAGTGACACATTTGATGGCTTGGAGAAAGATGTGGAACATTTACTGCCAATGAGAAACTAGACCCAGGCTTTCCAGCCACAGGTTAATTTTCTTCAAATTTCTCAGAGCAATGCCCAGAAACCTGAAGGGGTATTGCTGTCAACTTTAGTGTTATTAATCTTTTCATTTTTTTCCTTAATATAAAGCCTCTTTCTAAATTTCTATATTTAATAATCATATTTCCAACACTTTGAAGTACATGTTTATTAGAGAAAAGACCACTTCTATAAGCAAAAATCAGTTATGTAGTTTACAGGTGATAAGAACAGGTGAATCAATCACCTCCTCTGTCTCTCTATAGAGAGATGGTTTGGTTTTGTCCAAACTTGGGGATGTATAAATTATACTGATCCTGATTTTTACTCAGATTATTTTATGCCAGGTCCTGATTAAGAATTAATGTCATTTTATACTTATATAAAATATTGTCATAAAGTTTGGTTATCTCAAATATATAGATAAATAAATGAGGCAGAGAGATTAAACAATTGGTCAGAGTCACACAGAGGATAACAGACTGATTTGATCTTTGAACTCCTCCAGTCTGACTCCTAACCATTATATGTAACTGCTTCTTGGATCAGTTATGCCTGCTTAGTTTTAAGAGAGTCTCCCAAGCACAACTGAGCAAGTTGAGTTGAGCACAACTCAAAACAGATTTCAAGCCCATGAATGCCCCAGAAATTACCTTTCTTTCTCTCAAGCGCTCATCACCACCACATCTCTCTCTAGAATAGACACTGATCGCCGTATGGGTTGACATAGTAAATGTAGATGTAAATTCCTGATAAGCCCAAATTAGCCTCAATTTGTTAGACTCATCCCAACCCTGGACCTAAATGCTGGACATATCTAAATGGTATTAAGACTGGTCTCGAAGACTGGCAGAAGTATGCAACTTTTTAAGATGTTTTTCCCTCACTTTTACCAATTCACACTCAATTAACTATAAACATATTAGCCATACCTTAGAAAAGAACTTAATGATTATATAGTTTATCTCCTTGGTGCACAGAGAATCACTACCTTAACCTCAAGTCAGTATAGGTAAAGTTACAAAAGGATAAAAATCTTAAAAGATTGTCTTGAGTTTATTTATTTGAGAGAGAGAGCATGTGCAGGCATGCACGCATGTGAGCAGGGGACGGGCAGAGAGAGAGGGAAAGACAGAATCTTAAGCAGGCTCTGCACTGCCAGCACAGAGCCCAATGTGGGGCTCGAAGCCACAAACAGTGAAATAATGACCTGAGCTGAAACTAAGAGTCACTTAACTGACTGAGCCACCAGGTGCCCCCAAAAATCTTAAAAGATTTTTAAGACAAAATGTATTAACTAAGTCTTTAAGACATTTCTTCTAAAAATAAGACAGTACACATCTATGTATGGCATTTATCCATTTCCACAAAGAAAAGATGGCTGTAAATGGTAGCATATAAAAGCAATAATTCTTAATGCTTATAGAAAAAAAAGTATTTATCTTACTACCACTCTGTGGTATCGCATAAAACACTGTATATTGTATAACATACATAATATATAAAATTCTTACCAAAAGAATCTGAATGTATATACCCAAAGTAGCAGCAACTTTTCTGATGTTTTTAACTGCTCTGTTGTAAATAAAAGTTGTAGCACCCCGGTTCCAGTCTACTACAATTACATTCAGATCCTCGTGATTCAACAAAACCTTTAGAAAGTTCTGAAGCCATTTAGGGGTGGAGCCCATTGGTCTGTATCCATGAATAATCCAGACTGTTTTCTTGCTTGTATTGAAATTAACATTAAGTGAGTTATTCTGCTCAAACAGTGGCTCAGCACAGGAAGGGTTGTTTCTTGTATACATCATCAAAACAATGTCCATTTGGGGAGAAAACAAATCTTTGATGGAATGCAATATGTTTAGCTGAGAGAATTCAAGGCATGGTCTTTTATTCTCTGAAATTGAAAAAAAATTCAGTTAAGCTGAGTACTGGGATAGTATTTGATACAATTCTTATTACTGTTAAAAAGAACAGATTTGAACTTGAAGGGTGGGAAGGATTTTATTTCACTAGTATTTCAACATAATATCCTGAGCAACTACAATGATTAATTTGTTGATTATATAAAGACTTTTTGAACAAGAAGCATTCAAAATTTTAAAATAAAATATAGAAAGAAATATGGTTAGTTAAAAAAATTGTTTTTTATCTGTACAAAACAGCAATGGTGTGACTAAAATCATTAATATTGTTAGTAATGAAAGTATTATTCATACCAGTAAAAGTACATAAATTGATTGTGAGCTTTAAAAGAAATTCTGCAGAAGAATACTTACATGTGAATAATAATCATTCAAAAATATATTTTATCTAATTAGCGATCAAATAAAAAATCAAAACAATATGGTATAAGTTTCTTACTATCAAATTAAAGAAAATGAAGAAAATCATATTAATACTTAATACTTGTGAAGGTAAATTTGACACATAATTATATAAATGAATGCTAAGAGTATAAATTGGTATAACATCCTTTCCTTTTGAAATTGAAATTATGTGGTACACATTCATAATCTTAAAAATATGTAGTCTTCCTCACTTTCCTTCGAGGATTTATATTAATGAAATAAACAATTTGTATTAAATATAAGACATTAATAACAGGTTTATGCATAATTGTACAAAAATTTAAAACAACTTAAATATCATCATTTAGTATTTTCTACTTTTTTTAAGTTTATTTATTCATGTTGAGGGGACAAGAGGACAAGTGGAACAGAGACATAGAGAGAAAAAGAAACCGAGAGAATCTTAAGCAGGGCCCATACTGTCAGCACAGAGCCTGATGTTGGGCTTGAACACACAAACCATGAGATCATGATCGGAGTTAAAATCAAGAGTCAGACACTTAACCAACTTAGCCACCCAGGCACCCTGTCATCTTATAGTATTTTTATCAATACATGCATCCTATATGTCTGCCTATCTATCTACCTTATGTACCTACCTACCTATCTATCCATCCATCTATCCTACAAGGAAGTAGGGAAGAAAATAAAATATCTTAGCCAAATCAATAGCAAGAATCATAGCTAGGCAGTGAAACAATGGCTGCTTTCTTAATTTTCTTTTCCATAGGTTCTCAGAATTGTAATTTCTTTCAAAGTAAGCATGTAATCCCATTTTTTTTTTATTTCTAAAAAGAGAGAGAGCATGTGAGTGGGAGAAAGGGGCAGAGGGAGAGAGAGAGAGACTCAAGCTGCCTTCACACTCAGCGTGGAGCCCAACAGGGAGCTGCTATCAGGACCCTTGGATCTATGACCTGAGCCGAAATCAAGAGTCTGATCAACTGACTGAGCCACCCAGGCACCCCTCAATTTTTTTTTATGAGAGCATATGATTGTACTGTTTCTGGAAGTTTTACTTGTTAAAAGATTTGGGAAACAATTTGCCAGCATATATCAAAAATTCACAAAATCGTTAATATACTTCATGTCAATAATTCTACTTCTAAAAATGTATCCCAAGAAAATAGTCATTTAAACATATAAAAATCAACTAATGTACATTATTTTAGCACTGGAGAAATAGAAGCGATTTAAGTGTCCAGAAACAATGATGTGATTAAGTAAGCTACATACATATAATATATATAAACTATAAATGTATAATAAATAATAAATATTATAATAAATAATAATAATAAATAATATTTATTTATATAATAAATATAAATGTATAATAAATAAATAATATTTATAAACTATAAATGTATAATAGATGTTTGATAAATCCATAATAATATGCACTAATTACAATCTACCTTCTAGTTCAGAGAGTATATATGTGATACTGTCACAATTATTCAGAAGATGAAGGAGGAAGGGAGTGAAGGAAAAGCAAGAACCACAATTAATTCCCAGGTTAACAGCTAAGAGATACTCAGACAAGTGAAAAAGTTTGAAACAAACTTCATTTGTTCTAAGTCCTAGAGAATGAGGAAGTGGAAAGGAGAAATAAATCAAATCACAGTGCAATATCACTGCTTGCTACACTATACAAATTGCATAGGGAATTGTGTACATCCATTTTTCCACCATCTGAAATGTTTCCATCAGCTGAAACTCTGAGATGGCCATATGCAATCAACATATCCACACTGCTGGTCCACTCCAAATCAGTGTAGATTTTACCTGGCCCTGGAATGAGTAATGAGGAATAAACAGAAGGACCCCTGTGATAAAGTAAGGGACAGAAAAACCTGAAACAATCTACAGAGAAATCTATTATCTATTGCCAAATGTTGAAGTAACTGCAGAAAATTCTATAGCACTCTCATTACAGTACAAGAAAAATCATGTCTCAAAAAACAGGAGGCCATTAAGAGAAAATTTATTGAGGTAAAAAAAAATAATAGGACAAAATTAAAAGTGAAATAATGAGATATCTCAATTCAAGGAAAGAAAAAAATGCAATTGCAGGATAAAAATTCACGTTACACATGAGAAAACATGGAACACTCACCTGACAGTAAGAAATGAAGGAAGAAAGATTTCAATTGGGAGGAGAAACAAAAATAGGGGACAGGAAATGATGATTCAAGTTAAAAATCATCGTTTTACTGGAATGGGAAATAACTGGAGAGGGAGAGGGTAGCAGTTACAATAACTAAGGAAATAATTGCACACCAGGGTGTGTAAACTGAAAGACTCAACACAATCTAGAGAAAATCAGTTAATTAGACTCATCAAGAGACTTCCTAGAAACTGGTTTGGGTTTTGATGAAAGAGAAAAATATCCTAAAAACATCAAGGCAGAAAATCCATGTTAAAAATAGAGGAACGAAGTCTTGATGACTTCAGATTTGCCTTCCGAAGCAATACATTAGACAGATAAAAGTGTAATGAATGAAGGTTATAAGTGGAAAAATTTGTGGCCTAAGAATTTTATATCCTCCCTTAAGTGCACCACTCACAAATGACACAGTACAGTTCCCGACATCATCATTGTTAAATAAGTGCTATATTTAATGAAGACAAGATCCACAGAAACTCACAGTATAAAAAGATTGAAAGTGAGCAAAGAAATAGGTTAGACACCAATATAAGTGTAAATATTAAAAACTGGGTAAAACAAATGCAATATCAAAAGGCATTCTTATTTGAATGTTTGATAAGAATATTTAAATATTAAGACAAGTCAATATACTAATAAGATGGGGATTTCAGTTAAAAGTAGTATCAACAAAGTAGGTGTGGATAAAATTCTTTAACTGGGGGATTCAAAAGATGTCAGTTATTTTTAATTTTAATATATATTTAAATGTGGCTTTAAAAAGATATTGAAACCTGAAATGTTAAACCCAGTACTATGTAAAACAGTACATGTAACTTTGTACACACTAAAAACATAGAAGTACAGCAATGTATATATATATAAGAAAAAATGAAAAGAGAAATATAGAAAGTTAAATCCATGAAACAAAATAATACAATTATACTAGAGAAAAAAATATATGATATATACAAACTTATGTAACTGTATAAAGATTGCCTATTCAAAAACAAAGAATCTTCAGTTTTCATTAAAAAAATGACACTTAGCTATAAGTTATTTAAAAGAAGTACACAAAAATTTTAAATAAATGGGAAGGTATATTCTACACAAAATAAAAGGAAAGCTGTTTGGTATACTAGATTATAAGGGTGACTCCAATTCATCCCCCTTTCCTTGCCATGGAAAATAGGATCCTGGTATATATAATACAAGCAGAAACTTAAAATGGGCTTATACATTGCGGGGTTGGCCTGTCCTACTTTGGCCATCACCATGAGAATATCCCTGGTCTGGCCTGTTAGAAGAAGAGAAAGAGGTGTAGAAGAGCCCAGCTCATCAAGTTCCCAGCTGGTCACTCCAGGTGCCTGACAGCCAGTCAAAAGCAAAACATGCAAGTGAAGCCAACAGAAGAGCAGTGCTACCTAACCACAAAATCCCCACCTGACTCCACAAGTATGACTAATGCTGCTTTAAGCCAAATGCTACTGAAGGCCTGGGGTTTTGTTTTATTCCATGGTGTTTGGCTTTACTGTCACATGATGTAATTTATTTCATTGGTAATTTAATATCAGGTACAGAAAATAAAAACAAACGTCTTTAAAAGATAATAAAATGTTACACTAGTATACAGTAAAACTCCTAAAAAAAACATTGAACTGAATTATGGTAGATGTTAGGAATAGAAAAATAAAGTTCTATATATCAAAAACTTATCAGAATTCCCAATAATACTGTCATATTTCTCAGCAGAAACTTTGTAGTCCAGAAGGCAGTGAGATGATATATATTTAAAGTGATGAAAGAGAAAAACTTTCAACCTAGAATTCTATATCCAGCAAAACTGCCCTTAAAAAAAATGAGAGCTAAGTTAAGACATCCCTAGACAAACAAAAGCTGAGGGAATTCACTGTCATAGACTTGGCTCTACATGAAATAACAATGGGAGCCTTCAAGTTGAAATGAAAGGGCATTAGACAATAACTTAAAGTCATATGAAAACATAAAGAGCTCTGGAAAGGGCAAATGTATAAACAAATACAAAAAATAGTATTTTTAAATTTTGATTTATAACTCTTTTTATTTTCTACAGAATATAAAAGGCAAATGCATAAATACAATTATAAATCTATGTTAATGGTATGCAATATAAATACAAAATTTGTGCCATCAATAACTTAAATGAGGAAAGCAGAGCTATAAAGGAGTAGTTGTTTATGTAAAAGTTAAGTTTTTTATTGAGGCCTTTATTTTTTTGAAGTTAAGTTAGTATCAATTTAAAATAGATTGTCATAACTTTAGGATGTTACAAGTAATCCCTATGATAACCAAAAAGAAAATAATCTATAGAACATATACAAAAGAAAATGAGAAGGGAATCATAATGTGTCACTAAAAAAAAAAAAAATTAAATACAAGACAGTAATGGAGGAAATGAAAGACAAAAATGAGCTCTAAGACATATAAAAAACAAATAAGAAAATGGAAAAAAATAAGTGCTTCCTATCAGTAATAACTTTAAATGTAAATGGATTAAACCTCTTAATAAAAAGAAATAGATTGAAAGAGTGGATAAAAAACAACAACATCCAAGTGTATGCTGTCTACAAGAGACTCACTTTAAAGATATTCATAAGGGGGCGCCTGGGTGGCACAGTCGGTTAAGCGTCTGACTTTAGCCAGGTCACGATCTCGCGGTCCGTGAGTTTGAGCCCTGCACCAGGCTCTGGGCTGATGGCTCAGAGCCTGGAGCCTGTTTCCGATTCTGTGTCTCCCTCTCTCTCTGCCCCTCCCCCGTTCATGCTTTGTCTCTCTCTGTCCTAAAAATAAATAAACGTTGAAAAAAAAAATTTTTTTTTAATAAAAAAAATAAATAAAGACATTCATAGGTTGAAAGTGTTAGGATGCAAACAAGATACTCAATGCAAAAAGTAACTGAAAGAGAGCAGGGATATGAAGAGATATCTCCACATTCATGTTCACTGCAGCATTATTCACAATAATCAAGACATGGAAACAACCTAAATTTCCTTAAGCAAATGAATGGATTTTAAAAATGTAGTATATATACATAATAGAATTTATTCAACCATAAAAAAGTAAATCCTGTCATTTGGAACAGTAGATAAAACTAGAGGGCATTATGCTAAGTGAAATAAGCCAGACAGAGAAAAACAAATGCTATATAATATCAACTATAAATGGAATCTAAAAACAAAAACAAAAAACAAAAAAACAATTTCATATTAACAGATAATAAAATGGTGGTTACCAGAGGCTTGGGACTGGTAAATGGGGAGGTACAGTAACTTCCAGTAACAAGATAAATAAGTTCTTAGGATCTAGTGTGCATCAGGTGACTATAGTTAATAATACGATACTGTATATTTGATTATGTAATAATATAATATTGCATACTTGAAAGTTGCTGAGAGTGAATCTTAAGCATTCTCATCATGCACAGAAAAAGTGTTAATTTTGAGAGGTGATGGATGTATTAATTATCTTGATCTTGGTAATCATTCCACAATGTATATGTGTATCAAATCATCACATTGTAAAATTGAAATATACACAATTATATTTGTCAATTATTCCTCAATAAAGTTTGGGATAAGAAAAGAACAGAGATTGGGACATCTATACTTCTACCAGAGAAAATAGACTCTAAGTTAAAAATTCTTACAAGAGATAAAGAAGGATATAATAGAACTAAAACCATAAAACTCTTAGAAGAAAATACAAGAGAAAACCTCATTGCTGCCCATTGCTGATGGGAATGGAAAATGGTATGGTGGTTCCTTAAAAAATTAAAAGTAAAATAACAATATAATCTAGAAACTCCAATTCTGGGTATACACCTAAAAGAACTGAAAGCAGAGACTCAAAGAGATATTTATACCACCATGTTCATAGAAACATTATTTATAATAACCAAAAGGTGGAAGCAACCCAAACATCCACCAATAGATCAATGTGAAAACAAAATCTGGTATACACATACAATAAAATATTATTCAGCCTTAAAATGAAAGTAAATTCTGACATGTGCTATAACACGGAAGAACTCTGAAGACATTATACTAAATGAAATAAGCCAGTCACAAAAATACAAATACTGCATGATTACACTTACATGAGTACCTAAAGTAGTCAATATAGAGAGACACAAAACAGAATAGTGGTTGCCAGGGGCTGGGAAGGAGAGGAAAATGGGGAACTATGTTTTTTATAGGTATAGAGTTTCACTTTGGAAAGATGAAACGTCCCGGCGATGGATAGTGGCAATGGTTGTACAAAATGTGAGTGTACTTAATGCCACTCAACTGTAAAAATTATTAAAATGGCGATTTTTATATGTGTTTTACCACAATTAAAACCTTCTAGAATCCAATTCCTGTCATGAAATATATCAGATTCCATACTTCTCTTACTTCTGTAAACAACTCAAACAGTGGATAAAATGTGTATATGAAACTTTAGACACTGGACAACAAAAAGCACAGAACTGTGATCTCTAAAAGAAAGGAAACAAATTATGTGAACACTATAATCTAGTAGCTTCCTGCCTAGAGATAGTCTCCCTTAGTGCAGGAAGTTTGGACCCAAGGAGAGCATGATGATGTTACCAAGTTGGGGAGAAAGATCAAGGTTTGGGGAAAGTAAAAAACTAGAATTTCTAGATTATATGCTGCAAAAGAAGTGGCTCTACAGAGGCAGAGGCTTGAAATCTGCAGAGGGGTCCCCAACAATCAGTTGCTGTATACAGACCTATGCATGCATAGTGTGAAACTCCGAAAAGAGCTGTAAACTGAACAGTTCCAGAGGTCACAATGCTCTGGGAGACAATGAAGCCCTGGCTAGCCAGAATAGAAAGACCTTAAGGAACATCATGGACATTCAACAGAGACCCTAGAAAGGTCACATTTGGTTTTAAGAGAGCTAAACTAGCTCTAGAGTGAAAGAGACTCATCTTTTCCTCTTTTCATTCTCTCAACTCTACTTGCTTTGATTCAGCTTCATTCTCTGGCAGGCAGCAGGCTATATGTCTGTAATATTGAGAGAAAATATTAATGATCTTGAAGTAAGCAAATATTTCTCAGACAAGATTACAGTGAGTGTGAAACATAAAAGAAAAAGGTGATAAATTGGACAGTCATAATGAAACATGTCTGTTCCTGAAAAGACACTCATCGTTAAGAATGTGAATATGTAGGCTTGTAATATGTACACCTGAAAATCACCTGTATCCAGAATATGGTGGGGTGGAGGGAATCTGAGTGTTTATATACACATATATGTTAAACACACGAACTCAATTTTTCAGAATTGTCAAAATAATTGAAGACACTTAACAAAAGATGATATAATGGCCTAATATCCATGCTCAACATCACTAGTCACCGGTAAAATGTAAGTTAAATTAAAATAATAATATCACTACACACCCACTAAAAAGGCTAAAATTAAAAAGATGGAGGGGCACCCGGCTGGTTCATCCAACTCTTGATGTCGGCTCAGGTCATGATCTCTCACTTGGAGAGATCAAGCCCCGCATCAGGATTTTCTCTCTCTCCCTCTCCGTCCCTCTCCCACTGGTGCGTACTTTCTCTCTTTCTCTATCAAAAATAAACTTAAAAAAAAATATGGACAGAACCAAGTATAGGTGAGGATGTAGGGCAACTTGAAGCATCCTTCTTTGCTAAGGGAAGTAACAAAATGATATATTTTGGAAAACCATTTAGCAATTTCTCAAAATATTAAGTATATACTTTTATGACCCTAAAAAATCAGTTTCAATTGTTTACCTCTGAAAAATAAAAGCATTTGTCCACAACATGTACAAGCTCATAGACGTTTTTTCATAAGGACCCCAAACTGGAAAAAACCTGCATGTCAATAAAAGGAGTATAGATATACAAATTGTGGCATAATTATACCATGTAATACTACCCAGCAATAAAAAGGAATAAGCTGCCCATACATGCAACAACTTTGATAAGACTCAAAAACATGATATTGAACAAAATGTTCCACAAAGAAAAGTACATGTTGCTTAATCCCATTTTTATGAAATTCTTGAAAAGGGATATTTAATCTAGAGTATCAGAAAGCAGGTCAGATTTGTTTAAAACCAGACAAGGGGAGGGGGTTACTTGCAAAGAGCTAACTTTTGGTAATTCAATAAATATTTTATTTTTTGATAAGACTGTTACATGCCATGTAAAATGTGGTGCACATATTTTTAAAAACTCATCAAAGTATAATCTTAAATGAGTACATTTTAGCATATATAAGTTATACCTCAATAGTTAAAAAAAACTTATAGTAAAGTTCTAATTTTTTTACAAAACAGAGAAAAACATAAAGCTTAATCATTTTTAGAAGCTATAATATCTCTAATATCAAGCATAACAAAAATAGGGCAAATATCCACATAGATAGAGCTATAAATTACTACAACTCATGTAACAATTAAAGGCAAAATTCCCAAATAACACACTCACAAGCATATACAGTCCATAGCACAGTCCACAGCATAAAACTAGAACAAGAGTTAATACTATATTATATAAATTAAAAATAGAAGTATATTTTATTAAAATGACAAAATATTACCTATCACATGCCAATAACGATTGTCATATTAGTGATGAAACATTAGTGACATTATTTCCATTAAAATTAAAAAAATATAAAACATCTGCTGTCATACATTCTTCTAACTCAGCAACAATATAAGAAAAAGAACCAAACTCAACACCTGAAAGACAAACAATCCAGTGAAGAAATGGGCAGAAAACATGAATAGACACTTTTCCAAAGAAGACATCCAGATGGCCAACAGACACATGAAAAGATGCTCAACGTCACTAATCAGGGAAATACAAATCAAAGCCGCACTGAGATACCACCTCACACAGCTCAGTGGCTAAAATGAACAAATCAGGAAACTACAGATGCTGGTGAGAAGGTGGATAAAAGGAAACCCTCTTGCACTGTTGGTGGGAATGCAAACTGGTGCAGCTGCTCTGGAAAACAGTGTAGAGGTTCCTCAAAAAATTAAAAATAGAACTACCCTATGATAGCTAGTAGCTAGAGTCAAACCACATGAGACCCTTATATACAGAGAACAAACTGATGGTTGACGGGGAGGGGCAGAGAGGGGACATGGGTGATGGGCACTGAGGAGGGTGCTTGTTGGAATGAGCACTGGGTGTTGTATATAAGCCAATTTTACAATGAACTATTTTTAAAAAATTCAAAAAATAAAAAAATTCAAGGCCCCCCAGCAAAAAATATATGTAAGAAAAGAAATATAATCATTGGGTACAGACATAACTTGCTTAATGTGATATATTCTATTAAAAATATGAAAACAGGAACTCAAAAAATTAATCCAAGGGGAAGTTTTAATATACACATATAAAAGAGGCATCTGGGTGGCTCAGTTGGTTAAGCCTCCGACATTGGCTCAGGTCATGATATCACAGTTCATGGGTTCAAGCCCTGTTTCAGGCTCTGTGCTGACAGATCAGAGCCTGGAGCCTGCTTCACATTCTGTGTCTCCTCTCTCTCTGCCCCTCTCCTGCTCACTCTGTGTGTGTCTTTCTCTCTCAAAAAATAAATAAAACTAAATGGGCACCTGGGTGGCTCAGTTGCTTAAGCCTCTGACTCTTGGTTTCAGCTCAGGTCATAATTTTGTGGTTTGCAAAATCAAGCCCCACACTGGGCTCTGTGCTGACAGTTCAGAGCCTGCGTGGGATTCTCTCTCTCCCTCTGTCTCTGCCCCTCCCCCTGCTTACTCTCTGTCTCTCTCTCAAAAATAAATAACCTTGAAAAATTTTTAAATAATAAATACTAAAAAATAGATATATAAATATATAAAAATCATTAGCCTTGGCTCATATTAGCAATAGTCAATATAAAATATAATAAAATTAAAACCCACAAAAATGTAAATATTAATAATATTGCTGCAAATATATTTTATATTTACAGTTCTCCAGCTTTTCTTTTTCAAAACTTCCCCCACAGTAAGTGAATTTTTGGACCTAACCATAAAGATATGCTCTCCCTTCATCCTAGACCAATTTGAATACCCAATCAACCTAGACCCAAGATTAGACCACAGGGGAATGAAAAATCCAAACAGGTCCATTCAGGACCCTTTGGGGTAGGTTGATATAGACCATGGGAGAGAAAGTGGCTTTCTTTCCAGATTTCAAGCTATAAGGAAATAAATCCTGAAGCTACAGACGGCAATCTTTTTTTTTTTTCAGTACTTGGATCCAGTGGTATTTAATGCAAAACTTTTCAGTTATATGACATAATAAGTTCCATATATATATATATATATATATATATATATATATATTCCATCCATATATATATATATGGTTAAGTAATATATATATATATATATTAACCATCAAAAAGAATGAAATCTTGCCATTTGCAACAACGTGGATAGAGCCAGAATGTATTATGCTAAGTGAAATAAGTCAATCAGAGAAAGACAAATCCATATGATTTCACTAACATGTGGAATTTAAGACACAAAACATATGAACATATGGGAAGTTGTGGGGGTGGAGAGAGAGGGAAACATACCGCAAGAGACTCTTAACAATAGAGAAAAAAACTGAGGGCTGACAGAGGGAGGTGGGTGGGAGATGTACCAGATGGGTAATGGGTACTAAGGAGGGCACTTGTTGGGATGGGCACTGGGCGTTGTATGTAAGTGCCGAATCACTGAACTCTACAACTGAACCCAATATTGCATTACATGTTAACTAAACAAAATTTAAATATAAATAAATAAATAAATAAATAAATAAATAAATAAATAAAGTTCCTTCTTTCCTTAGCTACTTTGAACCAGGTTCCTATGATCTGCAAGTTAACTAGCCCTTTGAAAAGAGGAGAAGAAAGAAGAGAGAAAGGATGAAGAAAAGAAGGAGGAAAAAGAGAAAAGGAAAGAAGACCAGAAGGGAAAGAGAAATATACAGTGTCCCTAAAAGAAAAACAAAGCTTAAAAATATTACAAAGGAACATAAAAGATTTGAATAAACACTGAGATATACCATGATCCAGAATGGAAGATCTATTATCACAAAATCAATTCTACTCATATTAAATTTATATGTGTAATATGATTCTAAATTAAGGTCTCAATGAGATGTTTCCAGGGAGGGGATAAATGCTCAAGGAAAATGAATGCTATTTTAAAGATAATAAATGGGCATGATTAAAATTATGTTTATATTATAAACTAATTAAAAAGAGGCCCTAAAACTGCATCAAGAATTGATATACAGATTAATGAAACTGAATGGGAACACCCAGAAATAAACTATATTACCCATAATAATTATGGCAATTCATGGTCAAAGATAATGGATTTTTAAATAAACAATGACAAGGATAATTGATGTTAGTCCTATTTAAAAATGCCATGTAAAAATTAAATTATATGACCTAGAAAAATATAGTTAATATGTACATGACCTCAGTTTGAGGAATGAATTTTTAGCATAAAAACAAAAGAAACTATAAAGTAGGAGACTAATAGATTTCACAGCACATAAATTTAAAACTTCTGTACATAAAAACTATATACCAGCCAAAAGACAAAATATATAAGCTAGGGAAATATTTTCAATGTAAGGTAGGAAAGGAATTGATATGCTTACAAGTAAATATAAATGAAGAAAAACAATACCCACCTGAATACCAAGTGACAGATATAAACAAATATTTTATAAAATAAAATATGAAAATGGCTCATAAAGTTATCAAAATGTACTTAATCTTCTTAAAAATCAAATAAAAATTACAATATTTTCTTATCACATTTTTATTATACCCATTAATAACATCAATTTATATCACAGGATTTTTAACAGTGAATATTTGAGAATCAACTAAATGCACAGAAATGAGAGACTAGAAAAATAAATTAATGGTGTATCCATATGATGGGGGCTGTATGCAGCAATCAAAAAATTTATATAATCCATATATATGTGTGTGTTAATATACAGTTGTAAGTTTTATCTGTTATATATATATATATATATATTATACTAAAAACATACACATTTGTGCACACATACATATGTATTATAATAGAACTGATAGGAAATAAAACAACTTAGTTGTTGACAATATTGGAGTCGTTTTTTCTGTATTTTTATGTGTGTTTTCTATTTTTTGTACTTCACCATTTTCTAAATGTTCTAGATCTAAAATATGCATTAATTTTACACTAATGAAAAATGATTTAAATAGGCTTCAATTAATTGATAATGACAATAGCAAAAATAAGTTAACAGCAAAAGGATGAATATATCGAGAACAGAAAGGCAAGTATCATTTTTTTAAATCCTGTTTGAAAAATAACAAATTGAGGGTCTAGAGAATACAGTAAGTAATTCTATTGTGGTAAGAAATTCAGTAGCAGGGGCACAGTATCAGATTCCATTGCCAAATATGTAGGGAGATGATGACTCTAGTAATCTCAACAGAGGTACACTGAGAAAGAATTCTGAAAATGTTCTGAGACTTCAATTCTAGAAGCAGTAAAATTGTTAAAAAATATCAAAGACATATGGTGGAATTAGGATAATCATTCTAAGTTGTTCAGTTGTATCTCTGAAATATATTTCCATTACAGTGACAATGGCTGTGATGAAGACAAGGGGATCAAAATGGACAGAGTCCAGAAACATGGACAGTGCCCTGGACATGGGCAGCTGAGACCCAAGTGCCTCTAGCCTCCTCAAATATCTCTTGTGACTCTGAGTAAATCTTCTCATCTCTGAGTCTTGGTTTCTTTAAATGCAAGGAGTTGAAGCAAATGCTCCCTATGACTTGTATTATTCTAACATTCTTTGATTCCAAACCTATTTTCATACTCAGTGAGCTGCTAAGACCAGTTAGTCTGCCTTGCAACTTTCAGTGTTGACCAAGCCAATAACAGAGGAGCCTCAAAACCCAGCCAAAGAAAGCCAACAATCCCAGCACATTCTGGAAAGGTCTACTGCTACTTCCTTTGATAATCCTCTGAAATCCCACACTCACCCTAAAAAGACTCCATGAAAACCTCTTTTCTCTTTTCCCCATTTCTGAAAACAAAACATATTTGTTAACACCTATAAACAAAACCATCAATGATAGTAATAATGGCTAATGGTTATTTAGCACTCACTCTGTGTTGCACTGTGGTGCTTTTGTATTTGCTATCCTTTCCCTCATTTTATATATGAAGAAAGGTCACACAATTAGAAGCAACAGAACATTTATGAGTGACATCTGAAAAGCATAACCATATTCACAGCACAAGTTACTCTGTAAACAGTTGAGCAACATAAGTTCACTAGCTTAATTATACTCATGTGTAATAAAAAGAATGAAGACCTTTGGGGGCTAGCAAAATATCAGGTACCAAACAATAGACTGACTCTATAGCTACAAAATCAGAGATTTTTATGGTCATAGAGCCAGTTAAGACACAAAACTGTAGGTAGAACTGTAATATCTCGGAAGGTTAAAGGCAGAAAGCAAAATTAAAGGTAAAAGTATCCTTAATTTTCTGATTCTGAAGCAATCAAAGCACATTTAGAAAATGTACACTTATTTAACAAGTCATAAGTAGTCCAGATATTCAATCCACAACTCTTCCAACTGTGCAAATGTTTGGAAAGTTGTTAAAAATGAAGCTGACTACACACACACAAAATAAACTTGATGTCTGATAGGTCTTGAGGCCAAGAATTCTCAAGCATGGTTTTAAAAATGGGTGTAAAAAATGACTGGGAACGTTTGTTCAAAGTGTAGTTTCCTGGTCCCATCCCTAGAGATTCTGGTTTGGTAGGTAAATCTGCATTTTAAAATGCATAACCCAGGGGATTCCGATATAGGTAGTCCATACAAGTCTACCACAACTGTGTACAGGTAGATATAACATGAAGACTTATACCTGGAAGTTAATCTGAGACAATTACAGAGAAAAGGTACATGGGAAGAAAACAGCGGATTATTCTAACCTAATTTATAACTGACCAAATTGTACTTTATCTCCTTTGAGCTTTTCAATGCAGTGAGACAGTATTATAACTTTTACTTCCATTTAAAAATGAGGAAACTGAGGTTCACAGAAGCTAAGTGATTTGTCTGGGATTATAAGCTGCCAGGACTTGAATCTGGGTCTTTTAATTGCAAATTCCATGTTCTTGCATGTTCCCCTTATTTTAAAGACACTTTGGTACAATAAATTGTACCAATAAATTTGGTACAATAAGTTGCTAGTAATCATCTGATTTTAGCAGATCAGGGGAAATGAATTACTAGTCATATCAGATTTTTAAATACAAATTATACAAATTTACATAAATTGTACAAAATTTTTATACAAATATATAAATTTTTATACAGTTAAATAATGATGAATTTATTGAGTCCATGAGCTTAGAATGCCATGAGTTTCAGAAAGACCACTGCCCTACAAAACAGCCCACTAAATAAAGTTCTACAAATGTCTATACTCTCACTACTCAAAGTGCAGTCCCATATACCCACAGGCATCATCTGGGAGTTTATGAGAACTGCAGAATCTTGGACTTCACTTCCTGCCTATGGGATAAGAATTTGTATTTTAAACAAGACTCCCAGTTGTTTTGTATTACATATAAGTGCTATCTATCACCTTAGAAAAGTGACTCCATTTTTCTGAATTTCACTTTCCTCAACTGTAAAATGAGAAAGAAGAATTATTTTTTTTAAGTTTCTTTCTTATTTATCTTGAGAAAGAGTGAGAATGAGCAGGAAAGAAGCAGAGAGAGAGACAGAGAGAGAGAGAGAGACAGAGAGAGAACATCAAGCAGGCTCCATGCTAACAGCATGGAACCTGATGCAGGGCTAGAACCTACGAACCGTGAGATCATGACCTGAGCCGAAATCAAGAGTCAGGTGCTTACCTGACTTAGCCCGTATGAACCCCTAATTTATCTTTAATATCTCTTCCAGATTACCAGAACAAGAGAATTGGCAAACTATGGCCAGAAGGCCAAATCCGGCTGGCAAGATAAGGCAGGTTTTTACATTTTTAAATGGTTGAAAAAAATTAAAATAATATTTTGTGACACGTGAAAATTACAATAAATTCAAATGTTAGTGTCTATAATAAATTTTATTAGAACACAACCATACTCATTAATTTACGAATTATCTACGGCAGTTTTCACATTATGATGACAGAGCTGAATAGATGCAGCAGAAATCATATGGCCCTCAAAGCCTTTAATATTGATCAACCAGCCCTTTACAGAAACATTTGCTGCCCCTTGCTATGATAATAGCAGCAACTACAACTACCGTTTAAACACTTATATGAGCAAAAACTGTAACAAGAATATATATTCATATAATTTGAATATATATGCATACAGCTACATATCTGTACAGTTTGTTCGGCTATCTCTTCATTCCCATTTTTTCCATTAAAATTTTTTTTAAAACATTTGACTAATCTCAGTTTTTCAGAATGTTTTTCCTTTGTTGAAGGCAGATATAACCATATAATGATTTTCATGTTGAGGAGTGTGAGGATTGAGGAGATGCTAAGAGACATCTATAAGAATCTCTAGCAGAGAAGGGAGGAGACTGTATGGTTTAAATAAAACATACTTACATGAAAGTAATTACTGAAAATTCAACAAAATTCCCTAGGCATGTGGGATTTCGAGGAAAATGACAGAGAGCACAAGAGTTTGCATGGGTTACAAATGATTTTGAGAATAGATGAATTCTTTACCTTATTTTCTATTTACTGTTATTAATATCTAAAAGGTCTTCTGTTCTATTTCAGTCAACAGAGACAGAAACATACTTAGTAATTATATATGAGGGTTCCCAATTGAAAAATTAGGTAATTCCTAACTACTAATCAAAACAATAATCTTAGAAAGTCTGCCACATGAGGTTGGAGTAGAAGCTATGATACTAAGATAATGCCAACTCTAAATGACATAAAAGGGGCTTAGACTTCAAATTTCTCTGACTTCCAATTTAAGGGGGCACTATCATGCATTACACAAATATAAAATGCCTACCAAGAAAAATCTAAATGAGAAAAAATATAGTAAACTGTATATTAACACCATTTAGATTCTGCATTTGAATATAAAACTCAAACATTTCTAGAATTATGATAAACTCAAATATCTAATTGAAAAGAAACAAGAAATAATTTGAATTTCTAGGTGATATTTTAAGGTTATTCAAGTATGCATTCAATAATTTTTTAAAAGAAAATTTAAAACAAAATCATCTGCCTTTGCAAGGGACAAAAATCTATATGCATCATGAATTTTAAATTTATAACATTATCATAAAGTAGAACAAGTACTTCTACTTTATTACCAGAAAGAAATAAATGATATTACTAACATTAGTAAACTTTATTACCATAAATCTGTAAAACAGGAGAATAAAGTTCTACTTTATTACTATAAACTAATTTTGGTTTTAGTCACACTTGAGCATAATTGGACAAAAAAAAAGTTGTAGTATACGTTTACTTGTTAGTTTTGCAATTGACAATTTACCTATGTAAACATTTTCCTCAAAAGTAAGATTATTTGAGCATTCAAATTGAAATAAGATGTTTATCAAGTCATGATTTTCAAATAGATTTAATTTCTCTATTACTGAATTATTCTGTCTCTTGAATATTTGTTCTCTATTTACTTAGTTATTAACTGGAAATTAAGTAAAATACAGAATATAAAATTTACCAAACACACACACACACACACACACACACACACGCAAACTTTATTCATAATTAACCATTTGATATAGTTAGTATTCACAGTCATACTATTTCCTTTCATACCATGATGTCACAGAATTTTTTATCCCAGAATCAAAATACTATATTCATTATTTGACACACAATTTGGTAAGATAAATCAAACTATTAAGTTCTTACCAGATCTTGCCCAGCACATCAAACAAAGAAAAATGTATACTCTCATTTGGAATCCAGTAAAAGTAAAAGCAGCTCTGAGATTCAACACAAAAGAAATTCTGAAATTCATTAAGGTTTCTCTTTTGTAAGATTGTCAGAGTCTGGTAGGTTTTATCATAAAAGATCTCTGATCTTTTGCTCCTCCCTGTTTGTTGAAAAGGTAAGGTAGGTTGGTTTTTTTTTTTTTTTTTTTCCCCCTCTCATCTGGCTTGTGGTTGTAAGAGGATTTTTAAGTCAAAACTCTGTAATAAGTCACAAACAGCTGCCCAAGTTGAATTGAAGGGAAAGAAAAAGCTAATTATATCTTTCCTTATTCCTCTTAACCTCAGAATTTCAGAAGCGGTCAGGAAGAATATGTTTATTGAAAGCCTAGAGCAAATGTGATGTTAGAAAATGCTAGAAATGGAAAAAGTCAGAAAACGTTGTGGTTTATGTTCATTTTGATTACAAACCAAGCTGTCTTCATATACCATAAAATCAATAATAAAATCCATATCCATCAAGCTGTCAGATATAAAATATGACCTTTTCATGTTTATATCATTATGCAACCCAAATTCAGTGGCTATTTTAAAATTCAAAATGCTAGCTTGTCTCTTGAGTTCTACAATTGGAAAATCAAAAAAACATATTTTTGTTTTTAATATAACAAACATTTTTTTAAAATTATTATAGGTTTCTTTTCGCATGTTTATTTTTCCCCTTATTTTCCTTCCAGTAATAGACTTTAGTAGGTCAGGAAAATAGAGAACCATTTTCAGTACATGCATTATCAGTTCAAACATTAAATTTGTTTTTTGTAAATTCAAGTTTCTGTAAATTTGCAAAGATACTTTAAGAACAGTATCAGCAGAAACTAATCTGAAGTCTAGGGAAATATTTCAAAGAATCCACAAACAAAATGAGATATTCATTTAAAAACTGTGAAAAATGTAAAAATCATCATTTTCAATTGTTTGATCTCTAGGGGCTTTATGTGAAACTTCATTTTTAGAAGGGGGCCATTACTATAATTTGACTGGAGACCACCAAATAACCTATGTCCTTTAATATCACTTAGCTGTAACAACTGTACTTCTCTAACAAAAATATAAATAAACCACATCTCTTCAAAATGTGGGAAAAAATGTAATGCAATTGTTGTACATGTTAAAAGAGATTATTAACAAGTTTATACTTAAATTAAAAGATAAACCTTTCCTATTTAACATATACTTCTTTTATTTTGTGCTTTTGATGTGACACTGTAATATGAATCTTATACATTATTTTCATCGTTGTCATTCTAAAGAGCTTATATTGAAAATCTCAACTTGGGGGCGCCTGAGTGGCTTGGTCGGTTAAGCGTCCGACTTTGGCTCAGGTCATGATCTCACGGTCCATGAGTTCGAGCCCCATGTCGGATCTGTGCTGACAGCTCAGAGCCTGGAGCCTGTTTCAGATTCTGTGTCTCCCTCTCTCTCTGCCCCTCCCCTGTTCATGCTCTGTCTCTCTCTGTCTCAAAAATAAATAAAAATGTTAAAAAAAAATTAAAAAAAAAAAAGAAAATCTCAACTTGGCATTTAAGACAGTACAATACATAGCAGTAACAAAATATAAAAATTATACTGTTTTCATATTTTTTACTTACTGTCAATAGCGATAAAACAGATGAATGTCCATTGCATTAAATAGCATAATACTGAGGAGTAACAAAATATTATATAAAATGTCTATAATTTAGTAAGACAATATTTCTGTGTTTTTAGTCCTCCTGAGAAATAAAAAATGATTTTAAGCTTACAGACATAGGTACATTATTAATAATACTATAAAGGTGATAATGAGGATGATGAGGATGAAGATATAAAATTGATTGAGCTCTGTGTACCAGGCAGGCTTCCAGGCAGTTTATAGGTAATTATAATAGGTAGCTGAGTAGTGTATATTGAGATGGGGTAGTCATTGTTTATCAGAATATATTTTGGCACAATCTTTTGTATAATTTAGCAATATGTGTCAAAATGCTTAATGGTTATTACCCTTTGATTCAGCAATTAAACATCCAAGATATTTTCCTACATAAATTTTTTACTAACGTATGTGCATAAAGGCATATGAGCAAGGATGTTAATATCAGTATTTTTTTAATGGCAAAAAAAATGGAAACAATGTAAATGTCTAATAGTGGGGGATTAGTCTATGGATACATACAGTAGATTAAAACTAATGATGTGTATAAATCACTATTTATTGGTAAAGAAAGTCTCCGTTACATAGCACAAGGGGAGAAAAGGTAAGCTACAAAACAGTATGTATAGTAAGATTTATTTTCCTAAAATGTTTTATGTATATATGTATATGTATATGCACATGTATATTTCAAACTAAGGAAGGTTTTCCTCCAAAATGTTTATGTCTGCATGGTAGACTTATTGATGATTTTTACTTTCTTATTTATTTCTTTAAACATTAAAAATATTTCTTTACAATAAGTATCTAATACAAGTAAAACAAGCAAAAAAGCTTGGGACAGATACAGTTAAGAAAATCAGAATAAATAAAAAATGAAGGTAGGAAATAAGTGAAGTCAAAAGTGAGGTCAATTTTAGAAAAAGCATCCACTAACTAGAGTCCCTTAATACCAATTTATCAAGTTTCTCCTTTCATTCATTCATTTATCCAACTTTTACTAAGCATCTACTAATTTCCAGGTATAATGTAGTTGTCGAACATACAAAGTAGAGACATTTGTTTATTCAAACTGTACTATATCAACAATTATTTATGATATATCCACAGATATGTCAGGGATTGTCCTAAGTACTGAAATATATTTATTTACCTTATAGCAATTCACAGTGAGAAGGGCTTGAAAAAGGCGTATCTATGAAAGTATGGCACCACACAGCAGGACCACCAGCTAATCTAGAGTGCAGACTTCAGGGAAGACCTTCAGGACATGCTGCCTGGGCTGAACTGCCAAAGAGAGTAAGAGTCAGTTGGGCAAAGAAGGGAAGAAAGAAGCTCTAGTTTTAGATAGATAGGTAAATAGATACACTTATTTATTTATATACATAGCTTATAGTTTTACATATATTATTATATATAAACGTTTTCATTTTTGAATACATAAAGTTAGGGGTATAAAACATCCTGATAGGAGTTAAGAAAGGCCAATTCTTTATAGTGTACCATGCACTTAACACATTGAAACTTATATTCGGCTAATGGTCCAGGAAATGCTGAGAATAAAGTGAATTATATTTGGGGGCACCAGTTGAGTGTCCCACTTTGGCTTAGGTCATGAACTCACTTTCTCTCCCTCTCCCACTACCCTCTTCCACTTGTATTCGCGCTCTCTCTCTCTCTCTCTCTCCCTCTCTCAAAAAAAAAAAAAAAATTAAACCAAGCAAAAGCAAAAAGTGAAGTTTTTAAAATCCATTAAGAAGGTGGCTTTTTGAGGCAACTGGGTGGATCAGTTGGTTAAGCAGCTGACTCTTGGTTTTGGCTCGGGTCATGATCTCATGGTTCATGGGTTTGGGCTCTGAGTCAGGCTAGCTGCTGTCAGCAGAGCCCACTTCAGATCCTGGGTCCCCCTTGCTCTCTGCCCCTCCCCCGCGCTCACTCTCTCTCAAAAATAAGTAAACATTAAAAATAAGTGAATTATTTTTTAGCTACTGCTAGGTTTATTACTACGTGTTCATTCAACAGAAGCTAGGAAATACAGTAAGCTTACATTAGAAAAATGATATATACTAAGGTCAAATTCTGAACAGTTAACCGCACGAGCTTTCAAAGCTCATAACATTAATTTTTGTAATGCTTATATATTTTGACAAAGAGAGAGCACACCCATATAAGCAAGCGGGGGAGGGGCAGAGGGAAAGGGAGAGAGAGAGAGAGAGAGAGAGAGAGAGAGAGAGAGAAAGAGAGAGAGAGAAGCCGGAGCCTATGATATGGGGCTCAATCATGACCTGAGCAGAAATCAGGAGTCAGACACTTAACCAACTGAGCCACCCAGGCACCCCAGAGCTTATAACAGTAAAAAAAGTACCATAGAAATACAAGCACCATAAATTTAGTCCTGCCAAAAGAAAAGAGGATTGATAAGAACATGAAAACCATACACATTTCTAAAAAAAGAAAAAAAAAACTATGATGCAAACCTCAAAACTATGATGCAAACCTCAATATAGCAAGACAACATGATCATTAACTATTTGTAAATACAGCTAAAGTTTTGTATCATTCACAATCATATACATGGGCACTGCAAATTTTACAATGAAACCTGAAGATAACAGCTCCCAGATCAGTGTGACTGAGGGGAAACGAAAAATATGTTCATTTGGATAAGATTTATGAGATAAATGAATTTTAAAAATCAATAGAATTATACATAATAGAAATCTTCGGGTATCCATTCATTTGATCGACACATATTTGTTATATAACTACAATGTGCTAGTTTCTTTAACCCCTTCCTACCCTACCACAATAATGTTGATGGCAGAGGAAAGGAAAAATGGAGACAGGACCTGTATACTTATGATATATCAACAGAAGGTGACTGCTGAAGTTACTGACACATTATGTTGTATTTATTTTATAGGAAAATATTAAATGAAGTACTGTAATTACATTAGCTCAATACATTCCTTAAGAAATAGAATTTGAATTCCTAAAAGTGAAATTACTTATGTAAAATCATAAAATTAAATAATGTCACATTTCAATTAGAAATAAGGTTTCCAAAGATGTGTTCCTTTTCATTAGAAAAGAAGGGCATTTTTGTCCACCAACTAAGTAAATGCGTGCAATGCAAAATGAATTATCACCACTCCTAACTAAAGGCCAAATGATGTCCTGATTACTTGTTTATTTACAGGATAATTTCAGGGTCTTTTGGAGACATGGATTCTTCAAACGGAAACCAAGTTAATAGCTGTCAGTTGATTTATTAATCTATTGACATTCTGAGTAGGTTTTCTTCCCCCTTTAATTACCTTTCTTCTTTTTTTTTTTTTTTTTTTTTTTTTCTAACCCTCCTCAAAAAAGAATGAATTCTTCACCCTGGTCACTGTATACAAACATTGGATCCCGCTACAAGCGCCCTGCAGCCATCCTCAAGAATTCTGGCTTCAGTCACAAAACCTGCTATACTCTTTCTAGTGTTCCTAGGTATAGGATGTTTTCTCATGCCTTCTGGCCTGAGAAATGTCTTCTGGAGTCCACCTAAAACGTCTATGCCCATTTTCAAAGACTTCTCTAGGGTGCGCTTCCTAGGTAAATAAACTTTAATTCTAGCACTCCATTGTATTCCACACCCATTGACATGCATGCATGAATTTATTCTTTCAAAAAGTATTTTGTACAGAATATACATTCAAAATCCTAGAGATTTATACATTTACTCTTTGGAAACATATCTTAGCCCCATTAGCCTAGGAGCGACTGTACAGCGGCTAGTACGTCTTAAAAGCCTCTCTACACACATTTTATTGAAAATTTTTATTGAATAAATCCGAAGTCAATTAATAACGGTGTGTCCAAGAAAATGGAGGGCACTCCACAAGCAAGAGGGGCAAGCCCCGAACACAGTAATCTTTTTTATTCTCACTCACACCCCCTCGGTCCCGGCCGGATCCAGGGCGTTGGAGCGGCATGGTGGGCGGCCCCGCGGGGCGCCGGGGGGCGTAGCCCCTACCTCGCTCCGCCCCTGGCGCGCGCGCTCCCGTCGTCCGCGCGACTCCCCTAGTCCGAGAGGCGCAGTAACACGGCGAGAGGGGGCGGGGTCTGGGTGCCTCCTCTATCCTCGGCCGGAGACCGGAGGGATGTTCCCTGCTCAAGAGGAGGCCGACAGGACGGTGTTTGTGGGGAATTTAGAGGCCCGAGTACGGGAAGAGATTCTTTACGAGCTGTTCCTTCAGGTACCGTCTGCGGGGGGCGGCGGAGGGGCGGGGAGCGTCAAGCCGGAAGCGCAGCCCGAGGGGCGGGGCACACCTGGACCACCCGGTGCCCGGCCCCCTTCCTGCCCCATCCTCAGCCTAGGTTTATAGTTTAGTTCCGTTTGGGCGCACCTGTCCCCACGTGAGCAGCTGGCATTGAAGTGATATAATGTGCGTCCTATCGCCGTCCCCACTGTACAGTTCTGCGGGTAAGGGGTGACTTGGCTCCCCCCAGCGCCCAGCCCTGAGTGAGGGCTTCCCAGAAACTGCCTGGGCCTTGAGTATCTTGGGCAAAACAGAAAACAGCCCTGTCACTGCCTTCCTTCAGGCAATAAGCACCCTCACGCCTTACATCCAGCGAAATGAGAGGTATAGATTTTAAAATGTTGCCCTATACATTACTTATGCCCCCAAGCCCTTTTATATGGAGGGTATTTTTACTCCAGTATGGTAAATGAAATTTAGTGATTTGGACAGCCGCATCATAGCTGACCAATTGATTCCTTGGGAAGCTCCCTGTATTTCATACCAAGAGGACTTTCTGGAAACTTTTTGAGACCCAGGACTTCCATGAGTAAGCCTCCTCTGTCTCCTCTAAACACTCACCTATTATATACATGTAGGTGTCACTTGCTAAAGAGATATCTTCATCCAGCCATTTATCTAACTCTTCAACATTTATTTATTTTTGAGACAGAGAGAGACAGAGCATGAATGGGGGAGGGTCAGAGAGAGAGGGAGACACAGAATCCGAAACAGACCCCAGGCTCTGAGCTGTCAGCACAGAGCCCAACGCGGGGCTCGAACTCAGGAACCGTGAGATCATGACCTGAGCCGAAGTCCGACGTTTAACCGACCAAGCCACCCAGGCGCCCCTATCTAACTGTTTAATGTTACAAAAATTACATGGCAAACACAAAGTAAGATGCTGAGCATACAAATTTAAGAGATAGGCCTTGGTTTTTCTAAAAGGGAAAATTTTAAATTTTTGATTTAAGATAATCTACAAAAGAGGGGGATATGTAATATAGCGTAGCTGTTTGACTCTGATGTCAGCAAAGTGACACTGGGCAAGTAAATGAATATCTCAGTACTTCAGTTTCCTTAAATGTCAAATGGTAGTAATAGCATCTACAGTATGATGTGGTGTGAAGGTTAAATAAATTAATCCAGGTAAAACAGTTAGAATTGAGCCTGGCACTTTTAAGCGTTTGCTGCTGCAAACTACTGCTACTACTGATAGTATTACTATTACTACTAACATCAAGAGAAATCAAGAAAGAATGACTTCTCTCTATCCTAATAAGGGCAAGTTCCAAGGGAGACTATAACAAAACTAAATTTCTAGGACTAAGTATGAGTACCGGTGGTGAAAAGGGTTCTTGATATAGTTTCTGAAAAGCCCTAACTTTGTGTCTGTCTACTGCTAATTATAGATATACACAATTTGGTAGACAGAATTCCCTCCCCACCCCAGGAACATAAAACTTGTTATTATTTGAAAAATATTGTTTATTTTAAGACTTTTATGCTTATTCTAATATGCCCTCTTAAAAAGATACTTAAGTTTAAAAAGTTTAAAAACCTGGCCTTTTTTAATCTGTTCTGATAGTTTCCTATAGTTTTTTCCCCAAATATCATTTGAAACTTATGACTCTAACTAAAAGAAAAAAAAAAATTTTAAGACAAAAAAGGAAAAAAAAAGAAAGAAAGGGAGGGAGGGAAGGAGGAAGGAAGAAAGGAAGGAAAACAGAAAGAAGCCTTATAGTTGTTTTCCCGTGAAGGCTTCTTTAATGATGAGCTTCCAAAAAGAAGGTGGGGAGCTGGTAAAGGGGTTGGGGATAATCATGAAGGCCCCACGCACTTACATTATTTCTAGTCAGCAGGGCCTGGATCCATCTATTTATATACATATATACATATATATATATGTATATATGTATATATTATAATGTAATATATAAATTATATACAAATATATAAAATTTTCTCATTTTTTATAATTTCACCATTAGAGATCAGGCAACCAAGCATATGTTTTTATTTTTGCCTTGGTCCTTCTATATTCTGGAAGGATTTGCTAAAGTGAGGTATCTTTTAAAAAGGCTTTTTAAAACACATAACCTTAGTCTTTAAAAAGATTGAAAGGTGATGGGATTGTTGCTATGAGCAAATCTTGTTGAAATTTATCTTTAAAAATGCTTTGGTATATCTTTGAATTTGTGAAATTCAAAGCATTTAAGCATATTCTGTTCATTTGTGATTTTATATATTTACTATCTGTAGAAGAACAATACTGATTAAAATTGATTTTATTTTATTACTGTGTATTTATCCTTTTACTAGTTTTTTTTAAAATTTCTCATTATCCTTTGACGTGAGAAAATCAGGTTTAATATTTTTGTACTTTTGACTAAGAAATACTGAAGTAAAGATGTGGGGGAGAAAGATAATGAATGCAGTTTCAAATGTGTTGAGTCTGAAGTACAGTCACACAGAGGTCTCTAAGAGTCATGAGTATAACAAATAGATTTGTTGGTGAAATGGTCTTTGAAGTCATAGGGAAGGATGAGCTAGTCCCTGGGAAAGCAGAAAATGAAAAAAAAGAAAGACTGAATCTTAAAATATAGTATAATTTTAAAGATAATAGTTAACATTTTTCTTTAAAGGCAGTTTATTTATCCAACTCTACAGAGAAAAGTAATCAATCATTAATATACAATTAAAAAGTATGAGCCATTTGCCATTAAATCTTGTTTATAAGTCTTTGTGGGTACTACCTGTAACACTTACAATGGGGGAGATGTAAGTTTTTAGTTTTAATTAACACTTTTTTATAATATTTGCTTCTACTTTTTAACTCTGTTTTCTAATTATAGGTTTTACTGTAAATACAATCTGAATATTTTAAATTTATTTTATCCCACTTTAGCAATACACAATGGAATAATATTCACCCATTGTTGGATTTGGAATCTTTCTAATTTTTCACTCATATAAATAGTGCACCTACTTAAAAGTTTTAAAGATATTAAAACTTTTTTTTCTTTGGAAATATTTACCAAATAGGATTATTAGATCAAAACACATGATAAATTTAGTTTCTCTTGTAAAAATGTTTAATCTTGACAAAAGAAATTAGGCCTCAATACAGTATTAACACTTTTTTTAGGATCACTCAAATAACATTAGGTTGGTGATTTCAATTTATTTTGAGTTTACACAGTTAATATGTATGGAGAAAAGTAGTATTTCATTCTTAGATTTAAATGCTCTCTACATTGTTTTGTTAAGCCTAACAGAGGGTTTTCTGTTCCTAATACTACAAATGTTTCCTTGATCTGCCAAAAAATACCAGAAAGTGTGATGAAATATTACTGTTAGTAAAATGTATATTTGCAGAACTACATAAAGCTATTATTGCTAACAAATTTTTTTAACTTTGAAGTTGAATATACTTGATTTATCTGAATGTAAAAAAATCTTTAGATTTATGAGAAAATAATTTTTAAGTTTCTTATAGGCTGGGCCATTAACCAAAGTGACTATATGCAAAGACAGAGAAGGAAAGCCGAAGTCTTTTGGATTTGTCTGCTTTAAACACCCTGAATCAGTGTCTTATGCCATAGCTTTGCTGAATGGAATTCGTTTATATGGAAGACCAATTAATGTACAGTATCGATTTGGTAGGTCTTGCCATCGATGAATCTTCCAAGTGTGTTTTGTTGATGGTGTTGTTCTCAGAGGTGTAAATATTGTGTGTTCTATATGATGTATAGGGCCCTTGTGGTCTCTGTTAAATTTTCTCAAAATACATGTGGACATTGAAAATGTTATATGACTAATTAGTATTGCCAACTCTATAGCACTTTTTTCTATATGAAAATTTAAAATGTTCTTAGTACCAGCCAGAAGGTAGCTACGATATTGCTATTTGCTGTTTTAAATTAAGCAAATCTAAATGAACTGCGGACACACAGCTCTGGCCTTTATACAGCAAGGCTATTTGCTAATCTTCTCGTCAGTGCTAATGTATGGTATCAAATACCTACTATTTGGAAGGTATAGTGAGTGTCTTAGTCATTCTTCTGGGAAAACCATGCTGTACATATTGCCCTGGATCAAAGTCCCTGCAAGAGCAGCTGGCTGAAAGTGGCTGCAGAGTGACCCTCAGTAACTGGAGGAAAGCTTCCTGACATGAATGACCTCAAATGCCTTCTCCTGCATACCCCCCAACAACTGGTTAAATACCAGGGAACACTGTGCTGCTGCTCTACCTCTTTCATGCTTTGAGGGACTGATAGAGGCGATGCTTATGCTCATGGTGCAGGGCTTGGGATGCTTATGTTCCCTCCCTCCCCAGATTATTCAAGGATATTGATGTATTCCTTGTTTGTTTTTTATTCCTCTCATTATACTAAAAATGAATAAGAATAAGAAAACAATACCTCATTGCAAAGGAAAAGGGTTTCTCCTTGTGTTTCTTTCTTTTATTTATTTTGTTAATGTTTTCTCAAAGCTAATTAGCTGTATAATGCTCTCAAGTACTTTCCGGTTAACTCACAAGGACTGGTAAAACGGGCCACGACATAGTATGTTCTGACACATCCCAGCCAGCTGCTCAGCATCCTAAGGTTGCATCCGCTTTTGCCAGTGCGGGTTGGGGAACTCATGCATTCTGCAAAGGATGCAAATAACACAAATGTTTGCCATTGTTAGTCTACAGGCATGTAGAACAATACAACATCAGGGACCTTATGGTCCCATATCAGTATCATTTTTCTGTACAGCCATTACTTTGGACAAATCTTGGTTGTAATTCATTCATTTGCAGTGATGTAAATAATTTATAAATATTACTTGGGAGATCAAAGATATATTTGGGTATCTTAATTATATGATTAAGGAATTTTAACCAGTGCTAAATCCTTTCAGGTTTCGAGTTTCTGTATGGCTTAATGTTAGAACTCAAAAAAAAAAAAAATGTACCATTAAGTAATCAGTTGTTCTATTTCTTCCATAGGGAGCTCTCGCTCTTCTGAACCAGCCAACCAAAGTTTCGAGAGCTGTGTTAAGATAAATTCACACAGCTACAGGTAATTAAAAATATTTTTTTTCAAAAAGGTAAAGCAAATAAATGTGTTCTTATACCAGCAGTAGTTTTTATATATACTGGACTATTGTAAAACCTTACTATTTAGACATAGGATAAAATTAAGCAATTCACTTTTTTTCTGAAACCATGAAAAGTGACAAAATATTTTCATTTAAAGTGGGGTTTTAATATTTTCATCAGTAGGTGGGAGAGATTTATGTTTCTAGTGTTCTTTATGGTTTACCTTGTGCCTGTCATAGTTGTTAAATTACTTAAGCATCCAAGGTGTCATTGTGATGATCACAGAGATACCATTATCCATATTTTATATTTGAATAAATTGAAATGCAAACGTTAACTAATTTTTAAGGTCATGAAGATGAAAAAGTGGTAGTGGCTAGTCTTGAAATAAAGCCTTCTGCCATTAAGCCATTCTGTTATTTATTTTACTACTTTTTAGAACTTCCCTATTGTAATTTTCCAAATATTCTAAAATTTTGCATTGGCTGATTTTTCGATGCAACGTTAGCCTCTAAGGACATTGTCAGGCAAGCTATCCCAGAGGTCATGGAACAGAAGGACTCTCAAACTGAATTAAGATGTTTGAGTCACACTGTTTATTAAACCAACTTAAAAGACACAGTGAAAAGCAACAGGAAAGATACTGGATAGGTTAGCACACTTAAGCAGTGGGTACAAATGGGCCGAAGGACCAGCGTACCGCGTTCTGGTTACACTAATATTCATGCACCGTTTTTCGCTCTGCTGCATCAGCTTTCCTCACTGCTAGCGTGCTTCTGAGAACTAGAGTTGAAGTTCAATAAGGATATCCATTCAGATGGAATATTCCCAGAATTTTCCTTCTCAAAGAGGGTCAGGGGCAAATATACCTGGCCACACAAGTAACTTGTTGGTTAGTCTGCTAGATGCCCCCAGGTTTTATCTGAGTTTCTGAGGCAGAGCAAAGATAAGAGAAGCAACATAATTGTTAGCCCAGGGGTGACATGATGAGGACATGGTGTTTCTTTCCCTTTTTGTCCATAAGTAACGTTCTTACTTATTCCATCCTATATTCTGTTGAATCTATCTATAGATGTCTGGCAGGATACTAACTTATTTCCTATCTATATTTAATATATATTATAAATTCTGCCTTTATCTCCCAAGTGATTTGCTTATTCTATCTCTAACCCAGCTTCATCACTGTTCCATAAACCGCCAGCTTACTTAGAGTCTATTACAAGCATTTCATCCATCGTATTTGTTTTTGCCTTCTGCAGCAGAACCGAATATTCTCAAGTAAACTAGCTGTAGCTGAAACTCCTGTCCCTCTGAGGCATAAGACAGTGCCTCTTAGGACTGACAATTACACAGGCTTATCTGTAGTAAAACTATTTCATCCCAAATAAAACACAGTGTGCTTCACATCATCTTTCTTCCCAGCATTTCTGTATCAGGGACATTAGAAGTTAAAAAGTAGGTACTGACATCAAATTGCCTGAATTTGAATTCTGCTTTTACCACTGTTTTAATGTTATGACCTTGGACAGGTTATTTCACCACACCATAACCTGTCTTTAAAATGAGGATAAGGGGCGCATAGGTGACTCAGTTAAGCATCCAACTCTTGGTTTCAGGTCAGGTCATGATCTCACGGTTCATGAGTTCGAGCCCCGTGTCGGGCTCTGCACTGACAGTGTGGAACCTACTAGGGATTCTCTCTCTCACTCTCTCTCTGCCCCTCCCCTGCTCATTCTCTCCCTCTCTCTCTCTCTCTCTAAATAAATAAATAAACTTAAAAAAAACAAAGATAATACCTCAAAGATTATTATGAGAATCAAATTTTGTAATAAATGCAATGTATTTAAAATACTGGACACATAGCAAGTATTCAGTGAATACTTTCAGCCAGTGTTACCAAAAAGGAGAGAGTAATTAACTGTGTTGGTAGGGGAAGTGCTATAGACTCCTGAATTGAGCTATATATTTAATATGAGAGTTTCCCCTCTTCTCGTGGTAAACTATACCTCTTTTTTCTCAGGAATTAGGAAGGAACAAGTTATTGCTACAATTTGAGCAGAGGTAGAAAGATAAGACAAACCTTGTAAGATGTTAACATAACTCTTGTATTCTGTACTTACATTTGACAAACTAACTCATCACAAATTCTAGGGTAGAAAATCAGAATTATAAGTATATTCCATAATACTACACTTCACCGGTAGTAGTACCTTATCTTCTAGTTATTTGTTATATTATAAAGGAAGAATGAGAATAGGTTATAGTAATGTCCAGAGAAAAGTGGTGTACATGTCAAACCCTTCGTCTTTCACTGGTCTTTCTTGGCAAAGGGTTTTTGTGCTTCTATTGATTGCCTCTCATACCTTCTGTTTTTAATAAATAGTTCCTGTATTAGTTTGTTAAAGCTGTCATAACAAAGTACCACAAACAGGTATTTAAACAACAGAAATATTTTGTCTCACAGTTCTGAAGGCTAGGAGCCCAAGATCAAGGTGCCCAAAGAGTTAGTTCCTTCTGAGGGCTGTGAGAAAGAGTCTGTTCTGTGTCTCTCCCTTAGCATCTCCTGGTTATTTGGCAATATTTGATATTCCTTAGCTTATAGACCCATCACCTCTATCTCTGCTTTCATCTTCATATGGTGTTTTCCCTGTGTGCACCCATCTCTAAATTTCCCCCTTTTATAAAGATACCAGTCCTGGGGCATCTGGGTGGCTCAGTCAGTTAAGCGTCCAACTCTTGATCTCAGCTCAGGTCATGATCTTACAGTTCATGAACTTGAGCCCCGCATCAGTGTCTGCACATGATAGCACAGAGGCTGCTTGGGATGCTGTCTCTCCTTCTCTCTGCCTCCCCCTCCCCCCAGTCTCTCAGTCTCTCTCTCAAAAAAAAAATAAATAAATAAACATAAAAAAAATAAAAATAAAAAAATAAAGACACCAGTCCTATTGGATTAGCAGCTCATGCTACTCTAGTATGACCTCCTCTTGATTATATCTGCAACAATCCTATTTCCAAATAAGGTCGCATTCTGAGGTTTAGGGGGTTAGGATTTCAAAATAATAAATTTGAGGTGACAGTTTAGCTCATAACCCTTCCCAATTTACATGCAATTCTTCTATGTAGACAACTGTGCATGCCCAGATACTCACATAGGAAGGATCGTGGTTTTAGAGAATCTGTAATTGCTTTCATGATGGTGCTAATTTCACTATTTCTGCTACTGAGGTCATATCTTCCCTACTCTAGAATTTCATTGCACTTTCCATTTGTTTCTTTACTATCGCTTGTTCTATACACATGTTCTGGTCTTTGCACCTTGTCTCCAAATCAGGCTATTATATTCCCCCCCCCCGAAAAATCCTTCATCCTTCACATCCTTACTTCCCATACACTTCCTCTTTTATAACTGACAGCTGTCTAATTCCTTCCTTAATGAAATTTACTCTTCCTCTGGTTTTTGCAGTACTGTCACCGCTTATAAATGGGATCTCCGCCTATCCACCTAACTGCTTCCTGTCATTCACCTGTCCTCATTTTTGCCTTTACCTGCCTGTGTTAGTTTTTTTAATATGAAATTTATTGTCAAATTGGTTTCCATATGACACCCAGTGCTCATCCTAACAGGTGCCCTCCTCAATGCCCATCACCCACCCTCCCCTCCCTCCTATCCCCCATCAACCTCACTTTATTCTCAGTTTTTAAGAGTCTCTCATGGTTTGGCTCCTTCCCTCTCTAACTTTTTTTTTCCCTTCCCCTCCCCCATGGCCTTCTGTTAAGTTTCTCAGAATCCACGTAAGAGTGAAAACATATGGTATCTGTCTTTCTCTGTATGACTTATTTCACTTACCATAACACTCTCCAGTTCCATCCACGTTGCTACAAAAGGCCATATTTCATTCTTTCTCATTGCCAAGTAGTATTCCATTGTGTATATAAACCACAATTTCTTTATCCATTCATCAGTTAATGGACATTTAGGCTCTTTCCATAATTTGGCTATTGTTGAAAGTGCTGCTATAAACATTGGGGTACAAGTCTCCCTATGCATCAGCACTCCTGTATCCCTTGGGTAAATTCCTAGCAGTGCTATTGCTGGGTCATAGGGTAGATGTATTGTTAATTTTTTGAGGAACTTCCACACTGTTTTCCAGAGCGGCTGTACCAGTTTGCATTTCCACCAACAGTACAAGACGGTTCCCGTTTCTCCACATCCTCTCCAGCATCTATAGTCTCCTGATTTGTTCATTTCAGCCACTCTGACTGACGTGAGGTGGTATCTGAATGTGGTTTTGATTTGTATTTCCCTGATGAGGAGCGACGTTGAGCATCTTTTCATGTGCCTGTTGGCCATCTGGAAATCTTTAGAGAAATGTCTGCTCATGTCTTCTGCCCATTTCTTCACTGGATTATTTGTTTTTCAGGTGTGGAGTTTGGTGAGTTATTTATAGATTTTGGATACTATCCCTTTGTCTGATATGTCATTTGCAAATATCTTTTCCCATTCCATCAGTTGCCTTTTAGTTTTGTTGATTGTTTCCTTTGCAGTGCAGAAGCTTTTTATCTTGATGAGGTCCCAATAGTTCATTTTTGCTTTTAATTCCCTTGCCTTTGGAGATGTGTCAAGTAAGAAATTGCTGCGGCTGAGGTCAGAGAGGTTTTTCCTGCTTTCCCCTCTAGGCTTTTGATGGTTTTCTGTCTCACATTCAGGTCCTTCATCCATTTTGAGTTTATTTTTTGTGAATTGTGTAAGAAGGTGGTCTAGTTTCATTCTTCTGCATGTTGCTGTCCAGTTCTCCCAGCACCATTTGTTAAAGATACTGTCTTTCTTCCATTGGATATCCTTTCCTGCTTTGTCAAAAATTAGTTGGCCATAAATTTGTGTATCCAATTCTGGGGTTTCTATTCTATTCCATTGGTCAGTGTGTCTGTTTTGTGCCAATACCATGCTGTCTTGATGATTATAGCTTTGTAGTAGAGGCTGAAGTCTGGGATTGTGATGCCTCGTGCTTTGGTCTTCTTCTTCAAAATTACTTTGGCTATTCGGGGTCTTTTGTGGTTCCATACAAATTTTAGGATTGCTTGTTCTAGCTTTGAGAAGAATGGTGGTGCAGTTTTGATTGGGATTGAATTGAATGTGTAGATTGCTTTCAGTAGTATTGACATTTTAACAATATTTATTCTTCCAATCCATGAGTATGGAATGTTTTCCCATTTCTTTGTTATCTTCTTCAATTTCCTTTGTAAGCTGTCTATAGTTTTCAGCATACAGATCTTTTACATCTTTAGTTAGGTTTATTCCTAGGTATTTTATGCTTCTTGGTGCAATTGGGAATGGGATCAGTTTCTTTATTTGTCTTTCTGTTGCTTCATTATTAGTGTATAAGAATGCAACTGATTTCTGTACATTAAATTTGTATCCTGCGACTTTGCTGAATTCATGTATCAGTTCTAGCAAACTTTTGTAGAGTCTATCAGGTTTTCCATGTATAATATCATGTCATCTGCAACAAGTGAAAGCTTGACTTCATCTTTGCCAATTTTGATGCCTTTGATTTCCTTTTGTTGTCTGATTGCTGACACTAGAACTTCCAACACTATGTTAAACAATAGCAGTGAGAGTGGACATCCCTGTCGTGTTCCTGATCTCAGGAGAAAGCTCTCAGTTTTTCCCTATTGAGGATGATATTAGCTGTGGGCTTTTCATAAATGGCTTTTATGATGTTTAAGTATGTTCCTTCTATCTCAACTTTCTCAAGGGTTTTTATTAAGAAAGGATGCTGAATTTTGTCAAATGCTTTTTCTGCATCAATTGACAGGATCATATGGTTCTTATGTTTCTTTTATTAATGTTATGTATCACATTGATGATTTGCGAATGTTGAGCCAGTCCTGCAGCCCAAGAATGAATCCCACTTGATCATGTTGAATAATTCTTTTTATACGCTGTTGAATTTGATTTGCTAGTATCTTATTGAGAATTTTTGCATCCATATTCACCAGGGATATTGGCCTGTAGTTCTCTTTTTTGCTGGGTCTCTATCTTGTTTGGGGATCAGAGTAATGCTGGCTTCATAGAATGAGTCTGGAAGTTTTCCTTCCCTTTCTATTTTTTGGAACAGCTTGAGGAGGATAGGTATTGTCTCTGCTTTAAATGTCTGGTAGAATTCCCCAGGGAAGCCATCTGGTCCTGGACTCTTATTTGTTGGGAGATTTTTGATAACTGATTCAATTTCTTTGCTGGTTATGGGTCTGTTCAAGTTTTCTATTTCTTCCTGTTTGAGTTTTGGAAGTGTGTGGGTGCTTAGGAATTTGTCCATTTCTTCCAGGTTGTCCAATTTGTCGGCATATAATTTTTTATAGTATTTCCTGATAATTGCTTGTATTTCTGACAGATTAGGTGTAATAATTCCATTGTCATTCATGATTCTATCTATTTGGGTCATCTCCCTTTTCTTTTTGAGAAGCCTGGCTAGAGGTTTATCAATTTTGTTTATTTTTTCAAAAAACCAACTCTTGGTTTCATTGATCTGCTCTACAGCTTTTTAGATTCTATATTGTTTATTTCTGCTCTGATCTTTATTATTTATTTTCTTCTGCTGGGTTTGGGGTATCTTTGCTGTTCTGCTTCTGTTTCCTTTAGGTGTGCTGTTAGATTTTGTATTTGGGATTTTTCTTGTTTCTTGAGATAGGCCTGGATTGCAATGTATTTTCATCTCAGGACTGCCTTCGCTGCATCCCAAAGTGTTTGGATTGTTGTATTTTCATTTGATTCCATTGGTTAAGCCATTCATTCCTTAGTAGGGTGTTCTTTAACCTCCATGCTTTTGGAGGTTTTCCAGACTTTTTCCTGTGGCTGATTTCAAGTTTCATAGCATTGTGGTCTGAAAGTGTGGATGGTATGATCTCAATTCTTTTGTACTTATGAAGGGCTGTTTTGTGACCCAATATGTGATCTATCTTGGAGAATGTTCCATGTGCACTCAAGAAGAAAGTATATTCTGTTGCTTTGGGATGCAGATATATCTAAATATATCTGTCAAGTCCATCTGGTCCACTGTATCATTCAGGGCCCTTGTTTCTTTATTGATCCTATGTCTAGATGATCTATCCATTGTTGTAAGTGGGGTATTAAAGTCCCCTGAAATTACCACATTCTTATCAATAAGATTGATTATGTTTGTGATTAATTGTTTTATATATTTGGGGACTCCCATATTCGGCGCATAGACCTTTATAATTGTTAGCTCTTCATGATGGATAGACCCTGTAATTATTATATAATACCCTTCTTCATCTCTTGTTACAGCCTGAAATTTAAAGTCTAGTTTGTCTGATATAAGTATGGCTATTCCAGCTTTCCTTTGACTTCCAGTAGCATGATAGTTCTGCATCCCCTCACTTTCAATCTGAAGGTGTCCTCAGGTCTAAAATGAGTCTCTTGTAGACAGCAAATAGATGGGTCTTGTTTTTTTATCCATTCTTATACCCTGTGTCTTTTGGTTGGAACATTTAGTCCATTTACATTCAGTGTTATTATTGAAAGTTATGGGTTTAGAGTCATTATGATGTCTGTAGTTTCATGCTTATAGTGATGTCTCTGGTACTTTGTGGTCCTTGCAACATTTCACTCACAGAATTCCCCCTTAGGATATCTTGTAGGGCTGGTTTAGTGGTGATGAATTCCTTCAGAGTTTGTTTCTTTGGGAAAACCTTTATCTCTCCTATTCTGAATGACAGACTTGCTTGATAAAGGATTCTCGGCTGCATGCTTTTTCTGTTCATCACATTAAAGATTTCCTGCCATTCCTTTCTGGCCTGCCAAGTTTCAGTAGATAGGTCTGCTACTATTCTTATGTGTCTACCTTTGTAAGTTAGAGCCTGTTTATCCCTAGCTACTTTCAGAATTTTCTCTTTATCCTTGTATTTTGCCAGTTTCACTATGATATGTCGTGCAGAAGATTGATTCAAGTTACGTCTGAAGGGAGTTCTCTGTGCCTCTTGGATTTCAATGCCTTTTTCCTTCCCCAGATCAGGGAAGTTCTCAGCTATGATTTGTTCAAGTACACCTTCAGCCCCTTTCTCTCTCTCTTCTTCTGGAATTCCTATGATATGGATATTGTTCCATTTGATTGCATCACTTAGTTCTCTAATTCTCCCCTCATACTCCTGGATTTTTGTATCTCTCTTTTTCTCAGCTTCCTCTTTTTCAATAATTTTATCTTCTAATTCACCTATTCTCTCCTCTGCCTCTTCAATCCATGCTATGGCCACTTCCATCTTATTTTGCACCTCATTTATATCATTTTTTTAGCTCCACATGACAATTTCTTAGTCTTTTGATCTCTGTAGCAATAGATTCTCTGCTGTCCTGTATGTGTTTTTCAAGCCCAGCGATTAATTTCATGACTATTATTCTAAATTCTTGTTCTTTTATATTGCTTAAATTGTTTTTGATCAATTCATTAGCTGTCGCTACTTCCTGGAGTTTCTTTGAGGATAATTCTTCCATTTTGTCGTTTTGGGTAGTCCCTGTGGAGGGTGGCTCCAAACTGCAAGGCACTTCTCCTGTGCTGTTCGGAGTAACTTGTGTTGTTGGGCAGGGCCACAGTCAGACCCAATGTCTGCCCCTAGCCCACTGCTGGGGCCACAGTCAGACTGGTGTGTACCTCATCTTCCCCTCTCCCAGAGTCAGGACTCACTGTGGAGTGGTGTGGCCCCTGTCTGGGCTACTTGCACACTGCCAGGCTTGTGGTGCTGCTTCCATGGGATCTGGCGTATTAGCCGGGGTGGATCTGCAAGGTGCACAGGGGCAGGAGGGGCAGGCTTAGCTCACTTTGACGTTGGTGGTCCCCTGCGGGAGGGGCCCTGCAGCACCTGGAGGGAGGCAGGCCTGTCGGAGGGATGGATCCACAGAAGCACAGCGTTGGGTGTTTGCAGGGTGCAAGCAAGTTCAGTGACGGGAACTGGTTCCCTTTGGAATTTTGGCTGGGGAATGAGAGAGGGAGAGGGCGCTTGCCAGTGCCTTTGTTCCCCTGCTGAGCTGAGCTCTGTCTTCCGGGACTCAACAACTCTCCTGGCATCCTCTCGCCCTCCCCACTCTCCAAGAGCAGAGCTTTTGACTTATAACATTCCAGATGTTAAGTTCCACTGGCTGTCAGAACTCATGGAGTCCAGCCCCTCTGTTTTTGCAATTCAGACTCGGGGCTCTGCCCTGCCGGGCGGGCTTCCCATCCACTGCCCTGGTTCCCTCCCGCCAGTCTGTGTAGCATGCACCGCCTCTCTGTCCTTCCTACCCTCTTCGTGGGCCTCTGTCTATGCTTGGCTCTGGAGTCCGTTCTGCGAGTCTTCTGATGGTTTTCTGGGCTATTTAGGCCGATGTGGGTGGAATCTAAGTGATCAGCAGGAGGAGGTGAGCCCAGCGTCCTCCTACGCCGCCATCTTCCCAGGTCCCAAAAACATGCCTGTATTAGTTTTACCCTTTCTCCCAGCACCTCTTTCCTAAGGATTAGTCGTATTAGCATTAAAATTGTGGAATACTGAGGAGCAAGTAGCAAATGAAGGCTAGTTGTTCTAACATTGGAATTTATTAAACATCTTCATAGAAGCAAATATTACACTTACATATGAAACTTTAGCTCACGACTATTCTTGAATTAGGGATTTTTATTATCTTAATTCATGTGTGAAAGAAATCAGCAAACATGGCTTGATGGTAACATTAACAGTCCATTTAGGAAAGAGCATAATTTTTATAGTTAAACAGTGAAGATACCTTCCAAAATAAATTGAGGATAAATTCTATATTTCTTTCACTTTTTATATCTGTAGAAAATTAAATGCATTCTTGGTGGTTACTAATGACTAGCTTTGCTCTCTTCATATCTAAGTGTTCTTTTTCTTTGTACAAATATAACATATTGAACATTTTCCTATCAGAAAGTCAGTTGTGACTCTATATATTTAGATTTCAGTATGTTACCAATTAATAAGATATAAGGCACTATGAGGTCACTATTTTATCAGTATAATGTCTGATCATTTGTATGTATATGTTTCAAGTTAATCTTAATCGAGTTGTCTTAGGGAAGCTTTGTTTTTTAATTACAAAGAGCTTTTATTATTTTTTTATTGTTTTTTAGAAAAAAGGACATTTGTGTGTAAGAATTTTAACTGTTCATTAATTTTTCTTTTCCCTTCCCAAAGAAATGAAGAAGTTGTGGGCAGATCTTCCTTTCCCATGCAGTTTTTTCCAATTAATGGTGCAACTTTACCTCAAGAATATTTTTTCTTTCAGAAAATGGTAAGTTTGATATGCCTTTGGTTCAATGTATAATATAATACAGACTACGGTGGAACTTACGGTTCTCAAATCTCAACCTGGAGTGAAGGCAGAGGCTGTCTTCTGCCCAGTGATGGTCGGCTCTAACACAGGCATCTTCAGTCTCAAACTTAGTACCTGAGCGAGTGTGTCAGCACAAAGCGGGTAGATGGTAGTGAGGATGCACTGTGGTCCAAGGAAAATTTGAATAGAGAGTTCTCATTTAAATTTAAATTTAATGTAATTTAGGTTCTCAGTTGGTAGAGTAAACTGCATTATTTCCAAAGGCTCTCAAAAATGTAGTTCCAGCCTAGAAATTATAAGTATGGTCACAATAAGTTAAAGGGGAACTTAGGAAAATATTTTTCTTTTAACTCTTCATTTTATGCCTAATAAAACTGAGGGATACAAATAGGCCCAAGACAGCTTGTCAGTGACAGATGTGGGATTGTAACACAAGTAGTGTGATTCACAGGTTGTGATTTTTTTTTTAAATACCCAACATATATGTGAGCTTCAGATGTTTCACGTAGGCATTTTCATTTTGTAAACATAAGGAACATCGAGAATTGAACCTCTGGAAAAAAATTTTCTTAGTTACAGTGAGATACTAACAAACAACCAGTTCTCATTCAAAACTGTCAATATCCTTCTTCCTACATGTCATGTTGTTGGTAGAGATGAGAAACATACGCACCCATGGATGCACTCACACACACAAGTTCATTTTGTCTCTATTAATCTTTCATCTACTTTGTGTAGTTAGAAACTTGAATTAAAAACAAGAAAGTGTCTATCTTAATAGTGGACAAACATGCTCTATCGTACGATGGCCATTAGCCGCATGTGAGAATAAGGAGCTTTTAATTTTACTTAATTTTAATTTTTATTAAAATTTAAAAACAGATAACTCGGTTCAGTTATTAGAATATTTTTTAAATTTTTTTAATGTTTATTTTTGAAGGAGAGAGAGTCAGAGCATGAGCAGGGGAAGGGCATAGAGAGAGGGGGACACAGAATCCGAAGCAGGCTCCAGGCTCTGAGCCATCAGCACAGGGCCTGACGCGGGCTCGAACCCACAAACCGGGAGATCATGATCTGAGCCAAAGTCGGGTGCTTAACCGGCTGAACCACTCAGGCGCCCTCAGTTATTAGAATATTTTTAAGAATATTTGAAACCTTGGGTATGTGAATCTCCTTTTTCAAATGTAAATTTTGGATAATCTAAATTCAGATCAAGTATTGTCTGTGCAAATGTAGCATCTTTATTGAGACGTGCTATAAGTATAACATGCACAACAAATTTTAAAGACTTGGTATGCAAAAGGGAAAGTAAAAAAGCTCATTAATAATTCTTATATTATTCACATGTTCAAATGACAGTATTTGGGATATTTTGGGATAAATAAAATACATTATTAATATTAGAAACAGTATTATAAACAAAATATTTTATTTTCATATTGTAGCTACTAGAAAATGTAAAACTGTATCTGTGGCTTGTACTGTATTTCTGTAAGGCAGCACTAATCTGTATTGTAATAAGGCATATACTACCTTCAATCTTCACATTAACCATTTAAGGAAACTACCACATTGCCGTTTTGAAGTCACTGTCCTTCTAACACGCGGTTTAGTTTGCTCGTAGTTATTTGTAACTGTTAACTTTTTTTAAACGTTTGGGCTTGTTTTGGTAGAAGATTATCTTCTTTTTCATGGCAGTGGCACGCGTATAACCCAGCACTGCAGCTTCCATACTACGAGGTGACAGCACCGCTTCCCAGTAGCACGGCCATGTCTTCTCCCCTAAATTGTGTTCCAGATCTAGAGGCTGGACCCAGCTCTTATGAATGGACTCACCAACAGCCCAGCGAACCTGACCTTCATCAGACGAATAAACGAAAGAGGCAAAAACAAACCAGTGACAGTGACAGTAGCACAGAAAATAATAGAGGAAATGAATATAGCCAAAAGTTCCGAAAGTGTAAGAAAAAGAAAAGATATTAGGGATTATGTTCAAATGAAATTTGTCTATACTGCTCTTCATTTTCTTTAAAAAAAAAAAAAACAAAAACACAAACAACCGGTATTCTCCTAAATGACCAGTTTCGTGGCTTTCTTGTGCTGTTTGAAATATATAATAATATGACATCTGATTTCCTGTTAAGTGACAAAAATTTTTGTCTTGAATGACAAAAACTTAAAAATAATATAATGTATTTTTTGTATTTGTAGTAGTATTTTTGACACATTGTCAACAAGAAATACGCTTTGAGTTATTATATTTTAGTACTGATGATGGCATTGCACTAACTTCTCAATCAGAAGTCACTTCCTGAGCACTTGTGGATAAGGCACCCTGCTCTCCAAGACTGTTGCCTATATGGAGCGGTGGATTTTCTGAATGAAAACTAGTGTAAATATTTAGGAGTTGCATGTTGTTCCTAACAAAGATGGAAAAGCAGGCTTTAGTTTCCTTTGTGAATAACATTTTATCTTCTATGTCTAAATATGGTGTTTCTGAGCCTTACTCTCCTGCAGCTTTATTTCATAAAATGAGGATACCAAAGGAAAGCTTATTATCATGGGACTGGTTTTTAGATCCTTCCCTTTTTATGTAACTGTATATAAATAGGAATACCTGCGTCTTTACTTCTCGCTTAATTGTAGTTCATGAAAATTAGCTATGACTGTATTACCCAACCTCTTTTGTCAGCTGGGTTTGATATAGTATATTTGACATACTTAAATCTTGATGATGAACAATAAATAGAATGATACTTCATTAATGTATGGTATTTAATATTTATTATCAAATCATATTTCTTGTCTCTGGTTCATTTATTTTATTTTTTATTTTAGAGAGAGAATGGGAGCAGGGGAGAGGGACAGAGGGGGAGAGAGAGAGTGAGAGAGAGAGGGGCTCTGGATTTCCGTAGATATTATATTTTAAAGCAGAAAGTTCAAAGGACATCTTTTTTTACAAAGGATGCTTCTGTACCTCAAGCCTGAGGAAGTTCAGTGAACACAACTTCTCTGGTTTGCATTAAGTGATATTTTCTGAAGTTGATAGTGATGATGTTATTTGATCAGAATGGGTTCTACAAGGTCACGTGAGGCCACAACTGTGGACTAAGTCTACTACCAGTCATGCCCAACCTGCAAAAATTACTTCATGTGTGTGTAGAAACTGCTTTAGCAGATGAGATCAAGTAATCTATTACCTGGTTCCCAGTAATATTTCCTTTTCAGTTTCCAATACCATCTTGTTATATCATTAACAGGTATAAGGGTTAAGAAACACATGTGCTACTTGCATTGTAATTAGAAAACATAACCAGTATGTAAGGAAGGATACAAACTCACATATTTCCTGTGTTATAAGCTCTGAGAATTATTGGCTTTCAACAAGTTTATAGAACATCATCTACTGCAAGGAACCTGGATATAACAATAATTGTTTCAACTACTGGACCTTGCTTGGGGAGTTTAATAAATGAAAACATACTGTAAGTGAATACTGTTAATCAGTCCCATACACTATGAATCCTAATAATTAATGTCTTTGCTTCTATTTCTATATGAGAAAATTAGTAATATCCTGGATAGGAAAATAACTTTCACCCCAGCTGCTTGCCCCAGGCTGGCAACAAATCTTCACTGATTTTATCCCACCTCTAAGTTAATCACAAGGGAAAACATTGCAGATTCTCTTGCATGCCAATCAAAACCCTTGGAGTTATTCTAGACAGTTCCTGTCACTCCCATTTCTAAGTAGTCATTAACTCCTCATTGTGACCTTGTTCAGGTTCTCTTCATTTCCTGCTGGAGTACTCATTAAAGCAAATCAATCAACAAGGAATGATTATCATTCCAAACACAGAGTTTGGTGCTGAGGTGACAGACATCACTGGAAAAGTTTGATCCCAACATTCAAGGAGTTTATGGTCTTCTGGCATAGATGCAGAGTTAGGTGATTTCAGGATAATGTTATAGTAGAGGTAAACAGAGCACAATAGGAGGGCATGAGAGTCTCCATTCCTCAAGACAATAAATCCTGGGAGGAAGAAAGGCAGTCACCCGAATACACAGAAAAAAAGGGAGAATACCTAGAAGTCCAGTTTTCTATCCTGACTCTCAACTGTTCTCACATTTTTAGGCCTGCTCTTTACCTATCCTTGGAAGAATGGCTCCAAGTTTTAAACCGGTATTAGTAAAATGGTTTGCCTCTTGTCAATATCACCCCAACCTCTTAAGGATACAGGAACATGGGTTATGCAATGTATTTTTTAAATCATGTTCTTATGGAATAGTGTAGTGGAAAGAGAAAATTTAAGGTCAATAACAAAGTTGGATGTTGATAACAGCAAACTGCTGAGGAAAAAAGATATATATATACACACATATATATGTACACACACACACACACACACACACACATATATATATTTTAAAGAACATGTTTAGGGATTAAAAACTCAAAGCAGGAAAGAAATCCATGTGGATATCTGAGGAATGAACACCAGGCAAAGGGAACAGCAGAGTCAAAGACCCCATGGGGGAAGCATTCCAGGGAAGAAAGAGAATATGGCTAATATGGTGGAGGAGGTTGATCACAGCAGAGATGTGAACAGAAGATAATGGGAACTTACAGGTCATTGTAACAACCTTGACATATTATTCTTAGCAGGGATGTCTTGTGGATGGGGTGTGGGGAGTGAGGGTAGGACAAGGGCAGAAATATTGAGACTATTGAAGTTATCCAGTCAAGAGGACATGGTTGTTTGGATCAAAACAGTAACAGTAGAAGTGGTCAGGTTCTAGATGTATTTTAAAGGTAAAGATGACCATTCACTAAGTATTCTAATCATGGGAAAGAGGGAATGAAGGGTAACCAATGACTCGTAAGGTATTTGGTTAGAGCAACTGGAAGAATTACCATTTACTGATATGGGCAAAACTATGGAGGAGTAAGTTTTAGAGCAAAATCTGGAGAATTTTGGACATGTTAATTATGATTTGCATGTCAGAAATCTAATAGATATCAAGAAATTTGTACATATAAATCTGAAGTCCAGAGAAAGATCTAGGTTGAAGATTTAAATATTATATATCAGTGGTATTTCAAGCCTTAAGACTGGATAAGACCATCTAGGAAGTGTGTGTAGGTAGAAAGGAGAGGAGCTCCAAGGTCTATGCCCTGGGTATTGCCAGTATTCGTACCATAGGGAGATGAGGAAGAACCGCAGTAGAATGACAAACAGAACATGGTATCTGGGAATCCAAGCGAAGACAGTGTTTCCAGGAGGAAGAAATAATTAGTTGTGTCAAATGCTATTGATAGATCAGGTAAGATAAGTACTCAGAATTGGTCACTGGATTTAGCAATGATGTTTCATATAAGACATTTTGGTTAAATGATTCTGGCACAAGCATGATCAGACTGATTTCGAGTGAGAATGAGAAAATAACTATAGGTAATGGACTGCAAAAGGATAATTTATTCAAGTTTCTTCCTGTGAAAGGGAGGAGAGAAAGGGACATAAGAAAGATATGTGGTTAAAAGATTTTTATTGGGTTGGTTAGTTTATGTTCTTAAAAACCTAGAGAATGTCAAAAATTTTGTTGTTGGCCCTTTTCCCAACTTCTGATGCTTAAATATTTTTTTTTCTTTTTTTAAATTCTTATTCTTGTTTTAATCGGTTTTTGGAGAACGAGGAGATAAAACTCTGTTTCTCAGTATGTCAGTGTGTCAGGTCTAAAAGGAATTTCTATTTGCTGATTTTTAAATCCTTCTTTATCTTAAGAAAATTCACTCCTTTTTATATATACTTAAATAATTTTCCAGGGTTTTTTTTATTTAATTTCCAGAGCAGATTTTAATTTCCATATAGTTTGTGGGGGATAAGTGTAGGAGTGGCCCGGGTTTGTACCAATGGGTTAACAAGGCATAAAGAAATACAAAGTCATAAAATGCTCACACCCAAGTTTGGGTAAACCAGATTGGCACACCAAGAATAGGGGGTGCAAAACACCCTGAGAATAGTGAGGTGCAAAAGCGCCAGGAATATGGAGGTGCAAAGGCACCCCAAAATAGAGAGGGGGTGCAGAGTCCCCAGAATAGAGAGGGAGAGGCAAAGGCCTAAAATAGGAACGGTGCAAAGGTGACCAATACATAGGAATATGAAATAAACGAGATTAGATGTTCAGGGTGGAAGCACCCCCAATTTAGTACTGTGGCAGAAAAGCTGCTTTCACAGTAGGATAGAGCCAGGTTAGGTAAATTGTTGAATTGGACTATGGACCCTGCACTGCAGGCAAGCAGCCCAGAGCAGAGATGGTGACCAAAAGAAAAGGTGCCTTGTCAACCCTGAGTTTATTCCTCCTACCTGCCTCATGCCCTAGGGTAGCTAAGATAAACAGAGGTGCTGCCTCACATCCGCGGTAAACAACCTTCCTCCCAACTGCCCTGCGCCCGGATTTTGTGTTATATTGATCCAAACCCCCAAACACTGTATATCTTCAAATACCCCCTTTTCCCTCACATGCCCAAGTTAATGTTTCCAGTTTCTTTGTCTATTTGTACATGCCCATCACATTTGTAAGCCTTCTGATCTGAATAAAAACAGAGCAAGGACCCTTATTCAGGGCTCTTGTATTTTCCCGGACATTAGCCATCTCTCACTTTCAATCCTGCATCCAGCTCTTTTGCTAGACAAGAGAGAACTTTAGACCCAGAGAGAACTTTAGACCCAGAGAGAACTTTAGACCCAGACTTATCATACATATTAGTCTTTCTTATAGTTTTGGGGATTTTTCCCAGAAAGCCTTTCATAATCAAAGATTAAGAAAAAATCTATTTTGTTTTAGAATTTTTCCGAATTCAATTTTACACATAAATCTTTGATCATGGTGTGTTTTTTTAGGATATGAAGAGGTAAAATCTTTAGATTTTTGTACAATATAAACAATTTTGAATTTCTTTCGGAATGCTTGCCGAAGGGTTTTTTTTTTTAATATTAAAATAGTGATTGTGTTTGTATGTTAGATACTCCTGTAGAGGATACAGTCCTGAGGGAAGGAGGGAATACTCCCAGTGACCGAATTTATTGCCCCCACCCGTTGTCATGGGAGTGTGGAGCAGAAAGTAAGTTAAAGAAGTGATGCCAGCCTTTTGCACAGAATAAACAGTGTAGTCAACAAAGGTGACAAGGTAGAGTTTATGAAGGTGGTGACATTAAACTTGAATTTAGAACAATGAGTGGTATTTTGAAACATCCAGAATGAGGAGCTTATTTGTCAGCAAAATGAATATTTAGAGGTAAGAAAATGACAGCATAATCAGAATATGGCAAATAAAATTAGAGGAAGTTAAGGAACTGAAGTAAGATACAGTTGATGGTGTTTAGAAACTTAAAAGTTAACTATAGTTTAAGTCAGGGAAATCTTAAATAATAATATGACACAGTTTAAAATATCCTAGAGGGGCTCCTGGGTGGCTCAGTCAGGTAAGCGTCTGACTTTGGTTCAGGTCATGATATCAGGGTTCAGGAGTTCAAGCCCCACATCGGGCTCTGTGCTGACAGCTCAGAGCCTGGAGCCTGCTTCGGATTCTGTGTCTCCCTCTCTCTCTGGCCCTCCCCCGCTCATGCTCTGTCTCTCTCAAAAAAATAAAAACATTAAAAAAAAATTTTAGGGGCGCCTGGGTGGCGCAGTCGGCTAAGCGTCCGACTTCAGCCAGGTCACGATCTCGCGGTCTGTGAGTTCGAGCCCCGCGTCAGGCTCTGGACTGATGGCTCAGAGCCTGCAGCCTGTTTCCGATTCTGTGTCTCCCTCTCTCTCTGCCCCTCCCCCGTTCATGCTCTGTCTCTCTCTGTCCCAAAAATAAATAAAAAACGTTGAAAATAAATAAATAAAGAAAGAAAGAAAGAAAGAAAAGAAAAAAAAATTTTAAAAACAGCTTAGGAAATATGTCTGCTGTCATAAAATAAAAACATCTAAGAAAATACATGAATGAACCTCTAAGGAAAAGTAAATTGTCAGTTGTTATGCAAGGAGCAGGATTGTCTGAAAATAACCCACATGCCTACTTTGAAAACGAGCTGGCCAAAATAAGGAGTCCTGCTGCTGCTTCCAGCCACAAGTGTTCAACGTAAGCTCAATTCCCTAGGGGATAAGTGGCTTCCTCCCACCTTTCTCTCTTAGCGGAGACAGCAACTTCCTATGTGTCCAAGGTCTTTAAGTTCGGGGCAGCAGTGACCCCTGCAATGGCCCACAGACACAGGCATGCAGCTTCTCACAGGGAATAATTGGAGGGCGGTGAACCGTGACTTCTCTTTCCTTGTTCTAAGTTTCAATGGAGTCTCCTCTTGAACCCATCAGTGGGATGAGGAGAAATTCATCCTGAGTCCTATCACAAGACAGCTGGTGACTCCAAAGTGACCCATCTTACAGACAACAATCTATAAGCTACTTTCGGAAACCAAAGACACAAAGATTAAGAAAATGGACCTTGTTTCCAAACTGTCAAGCTGTGATATGTTTGCCTCCCGTGAAGATACTGGAGTTTAACATCATGGGAAGTAGGGGTATGTATTCAAGTGGGTTATCTTTAATTACCAAGGTGAGTGGTGTTAGGAGGAAAACTTTTCTGCTACCAACTTAGGTGTAAGTAGTCTGGAGCCTGAAAATTAAATTGACAAAGGTTAATTCAGTAATTTTGTTTGAAATTATTTGCCTGAATAAATGAATTTAAGAAAAGTTTACTTCACATGCATGTGGGAGCATACTATAAGGACTGGCTCCTCAAATTGCAAGGGCCAATGGTTTATACACCAGCTTGCCAAATGAGCGGAGAGGGTTAGGGCTTCAGTGGAAAAGTATGGAAGATTCTTTTGTTTACATGTGTTTACATGTTTTCATGCAGGTGCTGATAGGCAGTTTCCTTCCTGGCTTGAAGCTCTCCCAAAGGGGCGTTTATGGCAGCCTAACTCTCATCTGACAGGGTTAAGGATCAGTATTCTCTCGAACATGAGCCCCTTCAGGAGAAAGTTTATGGCTCTACTTAAGGCCATAATGGGAAGTTAGATAAAGTTTCTTTCTGAGGATGCTATTTGTTCAGATGTTTTCAGTTTAAAATTATCCTCAAACCACTCTGATGGGTTGTTGGTCCCTTTAATAGCAAATATACTTGCTTGTTTATATTTATATAAGGAACCTGATACTACATTTTTAAAAAACATCTTAAATGGTGAAAATTCAGTAATATTTAAACTGTATTTCCTATGAGCTAAGACAGTTTGATTCAACTAACATGCCTCTGTATGTATATCCATATATCATACTATTTTTTATTGTTCAAATGCTTGTACAATACTTAGGTCTGGAAAATTGGCATGTTTCTTTAACCAGACATTCTTATATTAGTGATTATATTGCTTTAAAATGTAATTAAAATATCCTGAGCTTAAAACCTCATTCCTAGGTAGTGGCATAGCTCAGGGCCATGTCACAGGATCTTGGAAGGCAAATGAGACCAGCCATTTGGCCCAATTTCTTTCCTTAGAATATGTGCACACAGGAAAAATCTGATCAAAATTAATGTCATTGTTAGAAAATAAGAAGATGAACTCCAGAACGTTAGTTAGCCAATGGGTTATGTGTGAAAATGGGAGTGAGGTGGTTACAAGTCATTTCTTTGATGAAAATCTCAGGTTTGCCTTTCTCATAAACTAGTAATCTCTACCTTCTACCTACGGGTTATCCAGCTGCCCACACAGCAGTTACTTCCCTCCTCCCCCTGCCATCCAAATAGGACAAAGACAATTATTCTCACCCACTGCCCACAGAAGCAATTGGGAACTTTATGAAAAGAATTTTTCAGAATTCCATCATGTACTTTTCCGAAGAACACTGCAGATAAACTCACTGAACTGCTTCAAAGAACTAAATTTTCAGGCAATATTAAAAAAAAAATAAGAACATTAATCAAACTTTCTTTGTTTACTGCTTAAGTATTCATTACTGGATTTGGGGAGTAGGAATGAATGAATGAATGAATGAATGAATGAATGAATGAATGAGGGGCTGAAACTGTACAAGGTTAATAATCATAATAACTACTATTTATTCAGGTCACTGAATGCCAGACATTAGTCCTGAGAAAAATACCCTATAAATGAAGAAGCTGAGGCTCATTTGCCCAAAAACACACATCTTTTTTCAGCAGAGAAAAGGCTAGAATATAAGTCTTGTGAGGTCTGTTCCAGTGCTCTAAATATGTTACTATACTGTTGGTACTAAAAATTTATTTACAGGATCTATAATAACTGGTCAGTACTTTTGAGAAAAATTTGTAAACAGATATCATAATTACCTCATGCTAGATTGAATGTCATTGTCACATCTCCTTCATAGAAATCGGGGCCCAATGGTCAGTGGGACTAAAAATGAGGCTCTCTATCAAGATTCTACCCTGAGGATAAATTTCAAATCTATTAAAGTTACTTCGGGTAAACTAAATGGAAGCTTCCCAAAAATATTCTGAGCAAGAGAACCATTTTATGGCAAAACTGCTTTTTTATTCTTTGATACCATAATCATACAATTTCAGTTTTATTTCTCCAGATTTCAATGATTTTTTCTCCAGATAACATGTACCATTTAGGAAATATAAACATGAGACATGTATTAAGTACAGGTGACACACGATATTACAGTAGTTTCAGGTGTACAACACAGTGATTCAATAAGTCTATATATACCTTATGCTGTGCTCACAAGTGTTGCTACCATCTGTACGTACAATGCTATTACAATACCACTGACTATATTTTCTATGCTGTACCTTTTATCCCCATAACATGAGAAATTTTATTTATTTTTTTTTTTAATTTTTTTTTTCAACGTTTATTTATTTTTGGGACAGAGAGAGACAGAGCATGAACAGGGGAGGGGCAGAGAGAGAGGGAGACACAGAATCGGAAACAGGCTCCAGGCTCTGAGCCATCAGCCCAGAGCCCAACGCGGGGCTCGAACTCACGGAGCGCGAGATCGTGACCTGGCTGAAGTCGGACGCCTAACCGACTGCGCCACCCAGGCGCCCCGAGAAATTTTATTTTTTTAAGTTTATTTATTTTGAGAGAGAGAGAGCCCAAAAGTGGGGAGGGGCAGAGAGATGAGAAAGAGAGAGAGAGAGATGAGGGATAGAGAGAGAGGAGGCAGAGAGAATCCCAAGCAGGCTCCACACTGTCAGCGCAGAGCCTGATGCAGGGCTCAATCTCACAAACCATGAGATTATGACCTGAGCCAAAATCAGGAGTTGGATGCTTAACTGACTGAGCCACCCAGATGTCCCAACGTGAGAAATTTTAAATGGACTCGTTGAGTGTTTGTGTATTTAAGAGGGACATCAGTAGAAAAAATATTTTTAAAAAAGCTTTTAAATGCAAGGAAATCACCTCCTGCCAAGATGAGTGACAATGAAAAGCTACCTTCTTTTTTTTTCAATGTTTTTTTTTAATATTTTTTAATGTTCATTTATTTTTGAGACAGAGACAGAGCATGAGTGGGGGAGAGGCAGAGAGAGAGGGAGACACAGAATCTGAAGCAGGCTCCAGGCTCTGAGCTGTCAGCACAGAGTGTGATGTGGGGCTCAAACTCATCAACCATGAGATCATAACCTGAGCCAAAGTCAGATGCTCAACCAACTGAGCCACCCAGTAGCACCTTCAATGTTTATTTTTGAGAGAGAGAGAGAAAGAGGAAGAGAGAGCATGAGTGGAGGAGGGCAAGTTAGAGACGGGGGCAGAGGATCTAAAGCGGGCTCTGTGCTGACAGCAGCAAGCCTGCTGCAGGGCTTGAACCCACGAACCATGAAGTCATGAGCCAAAACCAAGAGTTGGGTGCTCAACCGATGGAGCTTCCCAGACACCCTGAAAAGCAACCTTCCTAATGAAGGTTTTTTTTGGTTAATTTTTTTTTTTGAGACAGTGAGTCTGAGTGGGGGAGGGGCAGAGGGAGAGGGAGAGAGAGAATCTTAAGCAGGGTCCTTACCCAGCGTGGAGCCCAACATGGGGCTCCATCTCACAAACCATGAGATCATGCATGACCTGAGCTGAAACCAAGAGTTGTATCCTCAACTGACTGGGCCACCTGGAGCTCCTGTTTGGTTAAATTTTTATGTCACTAGCTTCAAGAAACCTGAAATTGAGGCATATTGACTATATTGAGATTTGAAAGGTGCAATATAAAGCAGAGTTGTTGCCCATAGAGTGGAGCTGTACAAGGTTAATAACCATAATAACTACTATTTATTCAGCCTACTGCATGCCAGATGTTAGTACTGAGGAAAACACCTCAGAAAACATAAGGATGCTGAAGTTCTCCCTGAAATTGTTAAATTCAAAATGACGAGTCTATAGTCTAGTCCTCCATTTTGAAGTTCAGGAACCTGATTATGATTATGTCTGCACACATATTGTGGATTGCCTCACATTAAATAATCTCATTTAAAGACCAATCCTGCCTCACCATGATCACGTTATAACAGCAATTTCATAAAAGGACACTGTTTCCTTAGTCACACATGTTTGGAATACATGCATAAAACCCAACCCAAGCCAATCCTTGTCACCCCCCACTTGTAGTCAAAAGTGCTTGGTTGGGATTGGCACCCAATCCAAGGAGGCTCAATCATGGTCTTTTCTGCCTGAAAATACAAAAAGGAAAGGAAAGAGTGGTTTTATTCAAAAAATGAAAATTTGGGGGCTATCTACAGCTGGCTTTTCATCTTGTAGGTAAGGAAAACAGATGAAGTCATTTACAGAATAGAATAACATAGATATGTGGAGAAAAACAGAAAGAAACAAAAGAGGGTAACAGGAACATCTGAGACCCTCATTCAAAAAATCAACCTAAGACCCCTGTAGTTTTACAATAAGTTCCTTTCTTTGGCTTGGGTGTCTGATTTGCATTCTAAATGATGCACTCCTTAAATCCAAGAGTTTATGGTAATGTAAGGACCATAGGTTTAACTGGTAGTGATCTCTGTATCTCAATCTGATTTCGGTCACTTCCTAGCTGTTAACTTAGGGTAAGTTGCTTAATATTTCTTGTTTTGATTTTCTCTTCAGAAAGATTATGCTAATTTACATTTCTATCAGCAGCACTAGTTCAAGCTGCTACAACAAAATGCCATAGACTAGGTGGCTTATAAATAAAAGAAATTTATTTTTCATAATTCTGGAGGCTGGATGTCTAATGCCAGCAAAGTCAAGTTCTGGGGAGAGCACACTTCCAGTTTGCAGACAATGTTCTTTTTATTGTATCCTCACATGGCAGAAAGGACAAAGGTGAAGCAGGTTCTCACCTGACTCTTCAGGCACTAATCCCAAAGGGCTTAGTGCTCCCCACTGATGACCTCATCTATTCCTAATCATCTCCCAAGGGTCCCCCTTCCTGATATCATTACGTTGAAGGGGTAGTTTTCAACATATGAATTTTAGGGAATACAAACATTCAAAATGAGACAGCTAGCTCATTTTCCAACAACCTTACCCTTATTCAATATTTAGTTTCTTTTATAATTGCCAATCTAATAAGCCACGTGTGCTATTTTTTTTCTTTTTTAAGTTTTCATAGATTTTATTACAAATAAAATTTATGAAGAAAAATAACATGAACATTTTTTCTAACTTATTGATCATTTCCTGTTCTATGTGAATTAAGTCTTTTGTCCATTTTTTTTTCTTTTGGAGTATCATATTTTTCTTAATTATTTTTAAGGAGGTCCTTACATAGAAGGAATATTCTTGATTACCATTTATACTTGTTGCAAATATACTTTCGCTGTGTGTCATTTGCTTCCAGTTTTGTTTAGGTACCTGTGAGCTGGAGAATTTAGCTTATATTCAAGTCTACCATTTTCTCCCTTGTGGTACCTGCCATGCATGACATTCTCAGGAAGACCCTTTTTTTTTTCCTACTAAATTATGTGACTATTTCCAGGTTTTCTTCTCGTATTTTATTTCATACTTAGCATTAAAATATATAATCAACCTAAAATTAATGTTATTGTGTGATATAAGGCAGGAATCTAACCTTGTTCATTCTCCAAATGGTTAGTTAAAATGACTCTTCTGTCATGTAATAAAATTTTACTTGTTTGTTTCTTGCAGCAAAGTGTATTTTTTATTCTATTCCTTTGAACCATCTGGCTTTACACTAATATTGCATTGTGTTAATTACTCTAGCTTCACAATATAAGATTCTATCTCCATAGCCTTTTGCCTCTCCATAAAACATTTAAATCAATAAAGTTTTATTGTAGTTAAAATGTGTTTTTCTGCTTGTTCTATTGTATTGACGTAAAATAGTTTAAATTAAAGGACTACTTGCCAGTGATTACATAAAGAATATGGCAAAATAATCACCTTGAAGAACTAATTTTGCTTTGGGATTCCTTTCAATCTCTTTTCGAAAGTGAGCTAAAGTATCTACAGAATTAGTCCCGGAAATTTATTTGAAAAATCTATAGGAAAAGGCTGCCCTCTTGTGTCAATGTAACTTACATTTTATCAATTATTCCAGTTTTAAGTAGTCTCTATTTACAGTGAAAAGGATAAAACACAATCAATATTTTTGAACATTTTATTTGAATGTATCATTAGAAATAAGTAATAAAAGAAAGTGAACAATCTAATGTTACTCTCTTTTTTTCTCTCATCCTCGTTTAATCAATAGCTCTTGTATCATAATTTTTTTCCTGAAAATTCTTTGCCACTTACAAAAATGTGCTAATTCTATTTTCAGTGGTATTGACACATAATACTTAAAAATGACTAAAGATCTCCTAGTCTTTAAACATGTAAATCTGTCAGGCAGGTGTTTCTCCGTGGAGAGCCCTCCCACGGTGTGGTTCTCTAGTATCCACAAACTAGGAAGAGGCTAATCTGAAATTCATACAGCTAATCTGAAATTCATATAACATTACCTCTAGCTCAAGAGCAGGAAATACTAGCGTTATTGGAGAGAGTCAAGCTGGAAGACACTTCAGAAGATGGTGAGACTTTGAAAAACAATTAGGAAATTGTTATTGAAAAGTTTGGTAACATAGCTTCCTGTCATAATGTAGAAAATAAAAATGGTATTTAATGAACTTCTGGATCTAGCTGCAGAGATTTAAAGACAGAATGTGGAAAATCTCAACAGCCTTCTAGCTTCCTGTAACTACACACAAGATGGAAGGGCGGCTGGGAAGAGGAAGAGAAACTAAAGAAAGAACTGTACCATTTTCATTCAGATTTTAAGAATTTAGAAGAGATATAAAGGCTCAGGGATTTGTGGATTTGAAAATAAAATTGGTTTTCATCCTCAGCTATTACACCCAGAAAAAGATTCTCAAAGAAATAAATAGCTTTAGCAATCCAGCTATATAGCAATAGCTATAAAATTGTTATATAGCAATAGCTATAAAATTACTATATAGCAATAGCTTTAAAATCCAGCATACTAAAAGAAACTTAGGGTAAAGAATGCAAGTGTCTGGCTGCTGTAAATCCCCTTGTTGGCATCTCAAACAAAAACTAAGGACATGTCTCCTAGTACTCTGCTAGATCATATAGATGTTGCCCCACATCATTCTTACTCTTGTCCCAAGGTAGAAAAAAGCCCGTCTCAGTAAACAAACAAACAAACAACAGTGTGTGTATATGGTTTATGCTTAATGGCATGGATTTAGAAAGTACAAAATAAAAAGTCTTTGGACATCCCCAATTTACTGTGGGCAGGGAGCAGGCTAAGAAGTACACTTTGTCGCACAAACTTTGCCATTCCATATAGATGAGGACACAAAAGGCAGAACCAAGAGCTTAGAAGGCAGTGCCAAGAACCAAGGAGAATCATTCCCAGGAGTAAAACTGTCCCCATTTCGGGACTTCAAAATTACTAACCCCAGTAACTGCTGTGCATCTAATTCTGTCCCTATTTGCACTGCACTTATTTTTGGCTCACCATCCTGTGGTGACAGAAAAACATATCTCTTTAGTTCACAGCTTATCAGATAGAGAGGAACCACATCCTAGGAGCCAAAGAACCCATCCATACCTGGACCTGATTCAGATGATGACCACCTGAGCATGATGCTGTAACATGAGAACCTCAGGGGTCATGGAAGGGGCTGAATGTATTTTCTGTGCAGTCGGAGGGCAGGTAGAACACAATAAAGATGACCCTAAGTTCTTTGGTTCTCTCCTCACTGAGTTAGAGGGTATTTGTCTCCTCCCCTTGAATCTAAATGGGCTCTTTCACAGCCTTAGGAAATAGAATATGGCCAAAGTGATGAGATCCCAGTTTCTGGACCTAAGCCTTCAGAGACTAATGTTTCCATTTTCTGTACCTTGAAATACTTACCATTGGAGCCTTTAGTCTCCATGTAAGCAATTCTGCTAGAGGGACTATGTGGAGAGGTCCTAAAACTACATGGAGAGGGAGAAGAGCACAGCTGAATCCAACCTTCCAACCATTCCTGCTAAGGCCAGGAATATTAGTGAATCCATTTTGGACCCATCAGCTGAATAACACCGAATGACTCCAGCCAACAACATAGGGAGAAGAACCAAACCATTGAGCTCTGCCTACATTTCTGACCCACCGAATCATGAAATAAAATAAAATGTTTTGGCTTTTTAGCCACTCAGGTTTTAGCCACTTTGGGATAATTTATTGCATTGCAGTAAATAATTGGAACAATGTTTCAGCATGAGACATCTCAGTCTACAGTTGGTGGGATACAGAAGAAAAGCATTCATATCATTTTCATATGGAGAAGAAGAACAGCTGTTTCCATTGATCTTCTTGGGGTAAGGTTGGTCTCAGGTGTAGGTATTCTCTGTTCCTTATACAATAAATTGGACCAGCACCACCTTTGCTGAGTTAATAAGCTTTCGTGAATTTTAGAGTTTAATAATTGGGGACTATTTAGATGTAATACTCTACGTTTTCCTCCCAAGCTTTATTAATAGATAGTTATGTTTTGGCCACTCCTTGTCTTCCCATATCTTTAGAAGTCAGATGAAGCTGAGGGGGGATATGTTTTCATCCCTCTCTAAAACATTCCTGCCAAGCCCAATTTTCCAAATTTTATTTTATTTCTGATTGGTTTTATTTGCTTTTAAATACAAGTGAGATGGAGGGGAAAGAACTGATTTTTTTTTGTCACATTCCATTAACCAACGCAAATAACTTTCCATATGCTCACTGAACAATTTAAATGCATCTCTGCAGTCAACCTGCCTTTAATCTTTTTGCAACATATCTGTTAGCTGGGGAGTTTAGATCTCCATGGCACCTCTCCCTCCTTATGGTTAGAGAGTAGGTAAAACTACAGACTTCAATCCTTACAGTTAATCTGTAAAATTTTTAATGCTCATTTAATTTAAACCATAAAAAAATCCCATTTAATCATATGCTATATCCATAAACAGATATGTTTAAAAGCTGGCCTTAAAAAGACTTGGGAAATCAACTTGCCATAAAGATGTTCTAAGAATTTTCGTATTCTGCTTCTTGTTAACTCTGGGTGTCCTCTCTGAGCTGGCCATCTGTACAGCTCTTTCTTAGCCTTCTTCACATTTAACTATGATTAGGGCAAACCACACAACCTAGGAAAGCTTCAAATCCAGCTTAATCTTCTCAGATGGAGTAATATTACAAAAGCACTGTTTATCTCACTCCATACTTTTCTTTACATTTCCTTCAGGGAGACAAAGTCGGCTCCTCCCACCTTCTTTCCCAATCCATCCTGTTTATTCACAGTGACCATCATGCAGATCCAGCCTTGTGATTCTCAGGCTTTCTAACTCCAAACATCTAAGTGGTATTAGGCTCCCCAATATTTCCTGTAACTATTAAGTAGGAATCTAGGTATAAGTATAGAATATAAGGTATTCTATAAATAAGAATCTGGATTCTATAGCTATTTCGTGGTTAAATCAGAGTTATAAATCCCTCAGGTGACTGGATTATTTTTGGGGTTCCATCCAAAGGGACAAGCTGTGTGCTGACAAAATGTCCCTTCCTCTTCCCTCTCATTACTAATAAAGGAGGGCTCTGTAGTTCTGTAATGTTCTGGTAAGAGCTTCACCATTCTCTCCCCCTGCTACTTTTAATCCTGGTACCCACAGCACCCCCATAATTATTTTCTCTGACACCATTAAGATCGATCTTATTATGGTATTCATCTTGATTTCCTTCAGTTGCTACAAAAAAGCACATTAAGTTGTCCCTCATCTCCCAGACTATAGGGACCAGAAGGCTTGTGAAAATTCCTTTTCTTACCCATATTCCATCCCTTCCCAATTCTTGAAACTTCCTGCTAAATTCCTTTGAGAATTCAGTCTTTTGGCGCACCTGAGTGGCCAAAGCTTCTGACTTTGGCTCAGATCATGATCTTGAGATTTGTGGGTTCCAACCCTGCCTTGGGCTCTGTGCTGACAGCTCAGAGTCTGGAGCCTGCTTCGGATTCTGTGTCTCCCACTCTCTCTGCCCTTCCCCCAATCGTGCTCTGCTTCTCTCTCTCAAAAAATAAACATAAAATTTTTTTTTAGTAAAAAAATAAAGAATTCACAGTCTTTCAACAGAAAGATCTCCTGTCTCCTTAAGCTGTTCTGTTGCCTTCATGCTCTAACTGAAACTGGATTCTCCCCTGAGGACACTGGTTCCCTTGCAGCCTTCTCAAGAGGAGGCTGTCTCCTTATGTACCTATCCCTTTCTGCTCAGGCTGGAGGAGGGGTAGTTTCTCTTTCCTCAGCATTTCCACTTCAAGATCATTCTCTCTTCTCTCTGTTGGAATATATCTCCTGCCATACCTACTCACTGCATCATTTACAGTGTTCTCTCATTTCCAGAATCTAACTCCTGGCTCACTATCAGTGTCTTCAAATCTATTCCCGCTAAAATTTCAGTGATTTCAATGTACATCCAGCAGATCCTTCTGAAGGACTGGTCCCTTAGTTCCCTGAATTCTTCTCGAAGCTTCTCAATTCTTAACCTCATACACTCCCTCCCATGGTCATATATTAGACCTGGCCCCGTTACCAAAAAATGCAACCTCTCCATATTTCAATTTCAAGAATCCTACACTTCACTTCTTGAACAACTCCTGTCTTTCCATTAACAGGTGAGGGCAAGAGAAAGATTCTTGCTTCAAACTTTGAGCTAATGCAGGCTGGAGAACCTACATTTCATAATACTGCTTGATTACTCTGCTAGGAATTTGAACTGTTTTTCACTATTGTAGATCATGCTGAGCCAGACATCTTTATGCAAACTGCTGACCATTAGTGAATTTATTTACTTATATGCATTTCTAGGCATTCATAGACTCAGAAGGATGAGCTCTTTTAGTGTTCCTGCTGCATTAGTTGAAAGTGGTTAACTTTCAGAGGAGTTATAATGAGAACTAGAAGATACAAACCTTTTTCCCCCCTTTATATTTCTGTATAGTTTGAGTTTTAAAATAAGAACCAGCATTTATGAATCAGTGATAGAGCTAAAATCTTTTAGTTTTAAAAATAGTAGATAATACTAACCAGTAATTCACGGAAGATAAAAAGCAAATTGCCAATGAATATGTGAAAAAAAAGTTCCAAAGTTGAACTTTAAGACCAGGATGAGTATTCTCTTATTCTTTGTAAGAAACATAGCTTTTGCCTCTTCATACTTTTAGGATTTTGCTCTTTATCATTCTGTTTTCTTTTTTTTTTTAATCTGAGAGTATATTCAAGGTGTTGATTTCATCTCATTTACAGGATATTTAAAAGTGTGAATGTATTCTTGTTGATTCTACCTGAGATATGCTGTCCTCTTCTTCCAATTTTGCTTTTTTTTTCATTTATGGTATATATAAAACCCCTCTTTTTCTCATTCATCTCCCTTTTTGTAATGTTTTATTCATCTTTACACCAACCTGTTCTTTCTTTGTGGTTCTTCTGCCATGTTTAATTAATGTGGAAACCTCTTGTGTCACGAGGTAAATAAACATGCTCATTATTACATTGCTTAAAGTAATCAATCTCTGGAGTTTCCTCTTTTTCTGAAACTTTATGAATACTTCTATTCTGTTGCTTTATCATACATTTTAATTCCCCTCTTTTAAAATGTACTCATTTTTAAACGAGAACTCTCCTCAAACAGTATTTACCAAATTACATGCAATAAGGAATGAGTTTATGTCCATTGTGTGCCAACTTGGGTGCAATTCCCATTCTTGTGTTGGGACTTTATCCAGAACACTGTTTCAGGAGCATGTGCCGAGCTCATAAGCTCTTTGATTACTTAGAAGACTTTTATCTATTTCTGTCCTGCAGGAACGAGATGAGCCTTTTCTGTATTCACCACCTGGGTTTTTCACATTCTAAACAGATAATGCACATGGATCTGTAGAACCCTCAGTGTGTACTGTGACCAGAGATCTTCCCGACTCCACCCCTGTTTCTAATGCTTTGTTTGTGAGCCTTACACATTGCAGAGGATAGTAAGCCACCACCATCAGTCTTGATTTTGGGTGGCTCCTGGTTCTATCCCACCAGTAGTATGCGAATTTTGGTATCTAATTAGGTGTAGAAAACGTTGAAGTGGGATGTAGATATTGATATTACAAAGTAGACGAATAGCTGTTAATTTTCTATTTGATAGTGATCTTCAAGTTCTGAAACAGGAAGAGAATGGCAGAGAATGGAGGGAGAATGGCTCCTGCTTCTGACAGCTGAGCTGATTGGCTTCTTCTCACTTCCACCAGCCTGGCAGATGGTAGGGAATTTCCCAGCTTCAGACAAGTTTACTCCTGTGGCCACTTTGAGTTTTTCTTGTCTTCTGCTTCTAGAATTGATAATTTGAGTCCGAAGCTGAGTGAGGCAAATTAATTATAGCCATTTTCTTAAAAAGACAAGAGGTCATTAGTCGAACTACTTTTTATTCATGAGATGTAAAAAGGAAACCAAAACAAGCAGGTGGGGAAAAAATACTGTACAAACGATGGATCTGATTTCCAAATAATCCTGAAAACAAAATGCAAATTACTAATACTTTTCTATCATTTACTTTATCTTTTACTAAGAGAAGCATTTAAATACATGCTCTGGGCACAATGAATTGAAACAGAAAGAGTAACTATGTTGTAAAAATCTCATTAGTCCTCTTGATGCAGCCTCATACCATAGAAGTAAGTTCATCTGTTCTGTCTCCACAGCTTTTGAAGAAGATACAATGCTGTCGACCTCAATGAAGAGGCAAGCTTAAAAATCATTAATAAAGATGAGTTTATTTGGGAATAACAGAGGAATTATAATTCAGGACAGGCAAACTGTAACAAGCTACAAGCAAATCTACTGAGGGTTTGGGGTGGGCTGTATTTATGGGAAGGAATGTAAAGGGTGGGGGAGGTCAGTTAGAGCCTGAAAAAATCAAAACAAATGCAGACCATCCTTTCTTCAAAATTCCCCAGCCAGCCAAAACCAGTCCAGTCATACAGACAAAGCTTAATTTAACTCATTTTGCCAGCCAACCCAACCTGGGTCATTTCTTGTTTAAGACTCTGAAAAAGAAACAAAACTTTCCAAAATCTCTGGCTACTTTCCTATCTTTTAAGAAAATGCAGGGTGCCTGGGTGGGTCAGTAGATTAAGCGTCCAACTGCGGCTCAGGTCATGATCTGCGTGGTTCACAAGTTTGAGTCCTGCATTGGGCTCTGAATGTCTGACAGCTCGCAGACTGGAGCCTGCTTCAGATTCTGTGTCTCCCTCTCTCTCTTCTCTTCCCCTGCTCACGCTCTGTCTCTCTCAAAAGTGAATACATGTTAAAAAAATTAAAAAAGGAAAATCTGAATATTACTAGTTTTCTACCTGTTAGGTATTCGGGGGAAATCAGTCTCTCTGTCCTTAAGTTTTGCTTTCTTGTGGGCATATCCATGAGGTTTTCCATCTTAAATTCTCTGGTTCTGTTTTAGATTAAATTTCGTTCATAGTGCCTTTGAATCAAGTGGACTAGATATTTGATTTTTCTTACCAATCATTTGAAGATATCATTGTTTACTAGCACTGAAGTCAGTGTGCATTGATTAATAGTTTGATGGCAGGAATATATGCATTTAAGTTGACTTATATGGCTACTTAGGACATTTTCAGAAATTGCCATATGCTAGTTGTCCTAAATTCTCTGTATAACAGATCCTTTAACATTTCTTCAAGAAACTGAATGTCTGAAATCTATATCCAATCCATATCAAATATAGAAACATAGCCCATGAAATCTGTACCATTTCTATTCTCAGTTTTATTCATTTGAAAGTGAAAAACAATGATCTATTTCATATGTTAAGGATAAATGCAACTAAGAATGTCCTAGACACCTTGTAAACATTTAGTAAATATTATTTTTCTTTATGGACTACAAAAATCTAATTCATCATATCTGTTGCAAGAATTCTGTTTGTAATCATGAGATGGGACATGGAAATGGACTGATGCTTTTGCCATACAAATACATAAAAGCAAAGCTCTGTTCCACATCAATGAGAAAACACTCAATGCAGAAGCGCCAGTTAATAGCTTTCAATATTAATACAAGGATATTCTATTGCTATGTTCAGTTTTCCATATCTCTTTGGTTATGTTTATCCATTGAGTCAGATAATTGATACAATTCTCCAATTTAAGTCATCTGTGTGAGGAAGAATTTTAATACTTTTCATTCTATAGAAACCACGACTAGATGAGGAATATATCTCATTTCCTCAAATTGTTTACCCATTATCTACCTAGTGTAGTCAGATTGTAAGGGATAAATTGCTGCCATGTGACACAGCAGGAAAGCAAGTTAAAATTCTTAACAAGTCCAAGGCAACTATTTGGATATCCCAGAATGCAGTGAAGCGATAGGGATATGACTAGATCATGCAAGTGTTCGCCAGATCACCCTACTTATTCTATAGTTTTACCTGTGCAAAAACAACATTAATGTTTTGACTCATCATGCTCTTTGCTACCATGGATATAACAATAATTAGGTCCCTTACAAAATTCATTTTTGCAATGAGAACTAAGAAAGAGAAAAATTACATCTTACATGTGTCTGAGAGTTGTAATATTATAATCCTACAGCTTTCTGAGAAGATAGATGGCAGTCATGAATATAGACTAATTATATAGAATCACTGACCCTTTTTAGCAGATGTCAAAGGAAGGCTAAGAAAATCCTTCCAGTCCTAGAAACTATAGGGCAAACAACAAACTACTTCCAGAGAATAGGATGCTTGAGTTCCAATCATCATCACTTACCTTGGGGGGTTGTAAATAACTTTAAACAAAGGTTTTGGTTATTAATCTAGCTAATTCTGAGTAGAGAATTTTTTTTTTTTGGTCTGAATGATCAAATCCAGAGATTTGATAGAGAGAAACAATTAGTTATCTATCTATTAAAGAAAATCAACCTTCACTTCTTAATTCAAGAAGATTTAGACTTTGAGCTTCTATTAAAACGTACAGAGTCAAGGACACTCAGTATATTTTCAGACTGACCAGTATATCTCCTTTGACCCTTTGCTATTCTCTCACTATTTTATTTCTCAAAAATATCTCATCCATAATCTCTGTGAATCCTCCCTGTGGTCCATATTCCAGCCCTGAACTCTCTCCTGAATAGCAGTCACTTGTTCCCAAGTACTTACAATGTGCTTTAACTGCAGATATTTGATGTAGTTGATTGTTTGGCAGAACAGAAGGAGAAAAGTGGGGATTACAGCTCTGCTCCAAAAAATAATGAGTCCTCTTGAGATTCAGCAGAGAATCCTCCTGACTTGTATCTCAGGGGTGCCATGGACAGCTTTAAAATACAATAGATATTTTTTAATCACACGAGTGTTTGTATAGGTATTTGACTCATATCTGATCATTGAGAATGAAAAATATTATTTCAGCCAACAGAATTTTACATATGGGTCATAAAAGCCAGTTGTCAGTGCCATTAAACAAAACAAACAAAAAGCAAAACCCTTGGTATGTCTCCTTAAACCCTCTAATTTTAATAATTTCTTCTGTTACACAAAACATGATGAATTATGATGATATGTGGTCCAGTGAATTACTTCTTGGAAGAGATTTGTATTTGATATTGACAGATCATTTATTTTCAGAGAAATCATGTTTTTGCAAAATAAGTGGAAAAATACTAATGTCTTTCTAATCAATTTCTCAACAATTTAAAGAAGTTGGAAAATAAAGTTATATAAAAATCATGCTGAAACTGGCTTAATCTATTGTAAGTGAAATGTTTCAAAATGAATTAAGCTTAACAGCTGAAAGGGGTGATTAGGCAGTGTCTTTATTTAGCAAAATACCTTGAGATGCCATTAGAGGGCAATCATTTAGTGGGAAACTAGGAAAAAAAATGCCAGCACTGCATAGAAATGAATAGAATTGTGTGAGAGAGTAAAGAAGGGAAATTGAGAAAAACAGAAAGGAGAGCAAGAGAGAGACAATACAGCTGATCAAAATAGTACAAGACTGGATCCTTTGTTGGTGGAAAGTACCACGAGATAGTGTTTAATACTCAGTTTCAAATTATTTACAATTTCAAATTACTCATCAATGTAATGTCAACCTAAGTCATCCATCCAGATTATCAGTGAAGTCAAGTAGGCCAGTAAAGACCCTGTGTGTGTGTGTGTGTGTGTGTGTGTATACATGAGCACACATGCACATGTGTTAAAAATAAAAAAAAAACACTGAGTTCAATGTTTGAGTTAATGAGGTGTGGAACAGTATCAACATATTGTTTATACTAATTTAGTGGAAGAAGGAATTTGAAGATAAAGATGACTATGGCTATGACTATGTTGGGTATTTCTAGAAATCTTGGGGAGCCCCCTGCATACTTCATAAAACATGGATTTGGGATTTGAATCAGTCTTAACAATTTTAAGTAGTAGAGTTTAACTATCACAAAAGATTTGATATAACACACACATATGCACACCTTTTTACTGAGTAAAAGATTGGCATGGAGCTTTTAAGTGGTTACCAGTTCATAGTGGCAGATAAAATAGTCTCTGCAGACAGGTATGTATCTGTATCAACATCTATCATCTATCTATCTATCCTATCTATCTATCTATCTATCTATCTACCTACCTATCTGTCTGTCTATCTGTCTATCTATCTATCTACCAAAAATAAGAGATAAAAACCCATAAGGAATCTTGGAAGAAAGAAAAACAAAGCATGGCCCAAATAATCATTGGATATACTGCTCCCAATAGTAGGATAACAATGAAAGCACTCTAGACCCAGGGTCTGTAGACAGCTATAGCCAAAGAAGGTGCAGGTGAAACTAACAGTGTGATTTGTTACTTGCAGAAGGATCATCCAGACAGGGTGATCCCCCAGCCCATCCACTGTGAGCTCCTCCTTTGAGCAGCAACCCTAGGGCCTCTGTCTCCTGGTAGCTCTGGAAGAGATGGGTCACATCTACCAATGACTTTGTCAACTTTTCTTTGATTCTATTTCATTTATATTTATATTTTTATGATAGAAAGAAAACTCTAATGTTAATGCATCAGTATTGGTACTAATTCCAATGCTGTGGGCTTGAGAAATAAATTTAATCATAACAGTTTTATGTTACAGAATTCCTAAAATATCTAAAGAGTTGTTAAAGTATAAGGAGGTCAATATTTCATGAAGCATGATACCTAGTGCCTTCCCTTAGAAAACTGTTCCTTTAGAATATTAGACCATATGTCTCAAATTTGGGGCAATGCTCTGTCACCTTGAAACTCACTTTTGGGTTCATTTAATTTTAGTGTTCTGCTGCGTGGGAGGAAATATACACAGCTACTTAATGGACCTAGGAGGTAATCTATAAGAGCAGTGTTGGGTATTGAAGAAGTTGGCTGTTAAAGTTGGAAGCTGTTTGCTCTGGTAGGCGGCAAGTCTCCCCCTCAGATGGGAAATATCCTGTCCCTGATTGGCTTTTGACCTAAGGGTTAAGCCTAATGGATTAAGAGAATGGAAAGCCTGGGGGTATTAGAGGGAAATATGCTGTTCATTCACCTCATGTTTTCATTCCATGGACATTTCCAAATAATTCTTTGTAGCCTCTTATCCTATATCTTATTTACTTGACCCTATGGAGGTGTGGAGTTCTTCCTTGAAGAAAACTGTTAATCCATATTTTCTGATTGTATGGACATATTGATAAAAAACTGGAAGTCGTAGGGATTTAACTCCTATCTTCTTCCCCATCTGCCCTGGACTCATGTGAGAAATCACAGTCCTGGGAACATATGTCGGCTCTGCAGAACTAAACTTTTCACCCTTTGGTTGTGTCAGTGTCTACACTCCATAGGAGGCGGTGTTCATAGCTCTTCTAGTTTGTGTTTGTTCTTTTAAAGGTCTTTCTAGTTTGCAGTTTTCTGGTGTATTTCATAGGGTTTTTTTCACCTTGGAATTTGAACCTCTTTTTCATTCAAGGTCAAGGAATGGAAACTGGAAATGCCAATTCTGATTTTAGGTTCTCACTAAGTCCAGCGATGGTCACTAATATAGACTGCAGCTGGTGAGGCCAGGAAGTCAAATCATGTTAAGATACTGCAACAATAAAATGCAAAAAATGCATTAGTAATCAAACGTCAATATATGATTTCCTCATTTTACTATAATCACTGACAATGTTTCCAGGGAGAAATTAACAAAATTAATCTCCTCACAACCTGAAAGAAATGAAAAGGAAATTAAAGTCCCATACTGAAATAAAATAATCTTGCCCTTGTGAGTTAAGGCCCCAAAACTCTAAAAATTTTTAAGTTAAAGTCCAAAGAAATTAAAATATTTTGTGGTTTTGTGTTCTTCTCAGTAGCAGCCTGAGCAATTCTCCATGCCTGTTTGAGGCTGGGTTTCCTTTATGGCTACATCTGGGTTCTGCCTCATAGTCTCCATAAGTTTTCCAGATCCAATAAAAACAACTGGAGACCACTCCCATTGAAGGATTTAATTTGACAATGTGTTTTGTCACATCTGAAGGAAAAGTTCATCCATATACCCATTTCCTTTCTCAGAGATATTTAAAGATTGCTGCCTTATAAAATTTAGGAAATCCCTATGGTGATAGCCCCAGTCTGCAGGTTTTTTGAGGTTTCTTATTTTGGTATGCTCCCAAATATTCAGAAGTTTATCATCTCAATTTCCTCTTTCAACCCTAATTTCTCATTCTTTAAGCCTGCATGGAGAGTAAGCGCTCAGTCCTGCAAGATGTGAAAGAAGAGTTTAAGGACCTCCATTTTGACCTTAGTCTGTAGTTTCTCACCGATTAAGTTCTTTCTAGCTTATCTCTTAACTCAGGCAAAAGACCTGGCAGGCAAGGCATCTTATGATGGGAACCTGACCTACCCAAGCAATAACAACTGCCCTGATTCCAGCAAGACCCCACATGTTTGACCCCAAAACAAGGACCTACCCAACCTTTACTGCCCAGCTGTCTGTACCCACTGACCTTTGTCCCACATTTTCTTATATAAACCTAGAAGTATTTTCAGCATTTTGGAGACAGTCTTTGAGACTGAGATTGTAGTGTGCTATCTTCCTGGTGTTGACCTCACTGAAATAAATTCCTTTCTTGTTTCTATGCCACTCATCTCTCTCTGCCTTTGAATTTTGTCAGCAGCGAGTGGCTGAATCCGGTCTATCTGAGACCCCTGGAGACAGGTCTCTTGCACCCTTGGGCCCTGATTACAATACCTCCCTTCAGACACCATTTGCAAGTCTGGGTTATCATCTGACCAACTGGATCTGGATTGGAGGTTCCAACAACTCCTGCCTTGGTTCAATTAATTTGCTAGAGCAGTTCACAGAACTCAGAGAAATACTTCACTTACTAGAGCAGCAGTTTGTTACAAATAATATGTATAACTAAGAACAGCCAAATAAAGATGCATAGGCAAGGTATGGGAAAATGGTGCAGGGCTCCCATGACCTCTGTGAGCACATCATTTTCCCCAAACTTCCATGTGTTTGCCAACCTGGCCGCTCTCAGAGCCTGTCCTTTTGAGTTTTTATGGAGGCTCCTTGAATGAACATGAACACAATTGATTAAATCACTGACCATCTGCTATTGATTCAGCCTTCAGCCCCTCCTCCTCCTCTGAGTTCAGGGAGGTGGGATTCAAAGGTCCAACTTTCAAATCACAGGGTTGGAGTTTTTGTCACTCAGGGTTTACCCTCAGGTGGGTTCCAAAAGTCACCTCATTAACATCACAAGAGACCCCTTCGTAACTCCTCTCTTAGGAAATTCCAAGGGTTTTCAGAACCCTATCCCAGAAATGAAGTTGAAGACCAAACATTATTTCTTATTGCAAATCACAATATCCAAAGCTGTACCCCAGAGTCATCCCACTGGAGGGTAAGGAGTCTGGGCCATTTATCCTTGGACTTCCATCCCCCATCAGCTAAGAGTTGCCTTGGGCACATTAACTACCCATTCCAGCCTTTCCAGGGCTCTGGAGAATTTGCAGACAGAAAGGAGACTGACTGGCTGGAGGGAGAAAGCTGGGAGCTATGGGACATTGTACTTAGCTGCTAGTGAACTCAGATGGGCCGGGGAAAAGAGTGAAGATTCATCCACAGCATCTGCTACATACTCTAGCCTGAAGTTTTCCTCTGCTATCCCCCTACTACTTCAGCTAAACTCAACAGTTTTTAGAAGTTTCTGATAATTTAACATTGCAGGATAATTATTTTCCTTATGTTAGCCGAACCCCAGTGTTCCTTTCATTTTAGTTTTCTTTCCTTTCTGGTCCAGTTTTCTTGTTTTGAAAGGCCACCCATAGTAAGATAGATTTATAAAGCATACACAATAAATTCAGAGTCTCTGAAAAACATCAAGTACACAACTCTTTCCCACCTGCACCTCATGGAACTGGATTATGTTACCCAAAATGTATTCTCTTATCCGAGCATCTTCTAATCCAAGCTTGGACTCTTGTCTTGGACTCTTTTGCTCAGAGTCCTTCAATATGTATCATTTCTACTTTCCCTTCCTTTCAAAAGCTATTCTCTAACTTCTGGAACATGACTTTAAGGGTCAAGGGAATGCTCTGTCACCTCGACATTCACTTAATAAGGGTGTGTGTATATTATACTGATTTTGTCAGCTTTCCACTTTCACATTTATACAATCCTTTGATATAGCTGTTCCACTTTTTAAAGGATGTGTCACAGTTTGGATTCTCCAGAAAGTAAATTTTGACATGGAGTTTAGTGTGCAAGATGTTTATCAGAGACTTGGGATCAACACCAAAGGAGGGAGATGTGAGCAGTAATGGACAGAGGGAGACATGAACGCCCGTTAATAATTAGAGCTATCCTGTTTTGGACTGAAATGGCCTGGTCTTTATACCCCAGCCTCAATCACCCTCATTTAATGTAGGCTACTCCAGAGTGCATGTCATTGGGGGTAATGCCATAAAGAAACACAGGACAGGAGAAAGAAAGAAAGAAAGAAAGAAAGAAAGAAAGAACAAAATAAGATGGTATATTTAAACCCAAATACATCAGTAATCACAGGATATATGAAAGCTCTAGATAAATGACATTTTCACACCAAATTTTCAAAAGTCCATCCATCTTCTATTTACAATAAATCAAGTAATGGCAAAGGATACTTAAATGTCAGAAGTAATAGAATGGGAAGGTATATACCATGGTAACATAAAGAAAAAAATTGGCAAAAATGTATTAATATCAGGAAATAGAGACTTTAAAGCAAACACTATTATACATGATAAAGTGGGAACTTGAAAACAATGAAAGTTCAATTCATTAGTATGATATAAATCTAAAATTGTATGTACCTAATATCATCATCAAAATACATAAAGCAAAAAATTGCCAGAGCTGTGAAGAGAAATAGTCACAATTATAGTGAAAGATTTAAATTTTTTTTAATGTTTTATTTATTTTTGAGACAGAGAGAGCATGAGCAGGGGAGGAACAGAGAGAGAGAGACACACACACACAAAATTCGAAGCAGGCTCCAGGCCCTGAGTTGTCAGCACAGAGCCCGATGTGGGGCTTGAACTCACAAACTGTGAGATCATGACCTGAGCCAAAGTCGGATGCTTAACCAACTGAACCACCCAGGTGCCCCTATAGTGAGAGATTTTAAAGAAGTAGATATACAAATCAACAAAGGCTTTAGTAAAATTGAACAATGCAAGTATCAATTATAATTAAAAATAATTGATATTGGTGCTCACTTCGGCAGCACATATAATAATAATTGATATTGATATCAAAATATTGATAATTCATATTTGATATTGATATCAAATGTAACTAATAATTTAATTATTTGACTATTATCTCTATCTCACTCTATATCCATCTATCTATCATCACACCAACAAGACACACAAACAATTAAGAAAGCTGAACTTATACTGAGTCATAAAACAAGTCTTTAAAAATTGTAAAGACAGATATCACATATATTAGGGGTTAGTAAACTATGAACTATAGCCACATTCGGTTTGCTGTTGATTTTTTAAAATAAATATGTATTGTAATAATATAGCCACAACATTGTCGATGGCTGCTTGCATACTGCAATGGGAGACTTGAGTGGTTGTGTTAGAGATCTTTGTTTCTGTTAACTTAGTGATCTCGGTTCCCAATGGAGTAATTCTTGCACTAGAGGACCCAGTAATAAGGTACCATTAAATTGGAAGTTGAGACTACCACCTGGCCACTTGGAGCTCCACATGCCAATAAATCAATAGACAAAAAAGGGGGTAAATGTCCTGAGTGGGCAATTAATTCTGATAAGCTAGATAAAATGTATTGCTACAACACAAGGGGTATAAGTAGATCTGGAATTTGGGCATTTTCCCTGCTTCTATCCCTTAGTATTCCAAAGTTCACAGCAAATGGGATGTTATCTAAAAAGTGTCCAGCAGATGGTGCCCGAGTAACATGCGTAGTGGAACTGCCGCTCCTGCAGGCTAGTGGTGGATTTGATTTGCATCCACTGGCCCCTGCTTTTCCCCTTGGAAAGGTAAAGTCTGCATTTGCAATTGTTAAAACGCTGGCTAGACAGCCTCCTGCTTCTATATAGGAGCTGAATGCAATTGCTTGTTTTACTTTGGGAGTAGAAAGAATAAAGGTTAAACCAATACCTTCTAGTTTTTATAGACTTACTGATAGAGTTTTTATAGAATCATAAAATATTCTTGAAATTAAAAGTGTGTGGGCATAAAGATAATACTATATAATCATATATCATATATTTTAATGGAAAAGTCATATTTGAAAAGCGTGTTCAATTTTTAATCCATACTATGCATAGGCATACTGTTTTATTCTAGGGTTAGTGTCTAATCCCGAACAAGAGCACTTGTTAAGCTTTATTTGATCTTTTATAGGAATTCCCCCATCAACTGAAATGAGTATTTGAGATTTTATAAGGGATTTCAGTTCAAATTTACAAAGCTATAGATAATCAAAAGCACTTGCTCAGCAAAGTTGAAGTTATAGTATATAAAGGATTTAATTATTTGGGGCAAAATGGTAGAAAGTATAGCTCTGGAGACAACCAACCTAGGTTCATACATTTATTTGCTCTGTACAATTTGGAACAAGGTTCTCAGAGTCTCTCTGTGCCTCAGTTTCCTCAGGTTTAAAATGAGAATAATTATAGTTTTTCCTCATAGGTTTCTCTGAGACAACATGAGTACAAATAAAACACTTAGAACATACCTGGCATATAAGAAATGCTAAAAAAAAACCGTTAATATTATCACTATTATTTAAGAAATTTAGATGCATGGACATGCATCTAAAATATTAAAATTTTTTTGTGTAATTTGGGCCACTCATGTAGGGTAAATGTGTCCTTATTCTTATTTAAATCTTTTATGTTAATCAAATTTCTTTACAAAATGCAATACTATTATCTTTCATTTAAGTAGAGTATATGTAATATAATTTAAATGAATTTTGATTAAATCAGGATTTAATTCAGGGACCAGAATTAATTTCCTCATTCTATTTTATAAATGGCATATTCTGGTTCAATATACCAATATTTACATTCTTGATAATTAAACTATAGTTGCAAATTTTGTACTTAAATGTAATAAACAGTTTGGAATGCATATCTTATATATTTCAAATAATATCCAATTAAATATATTACATTCTGTAGCTACAATCAGACACAGTTTTGTTCTAGTTATAGAAGTTTATTCAGGGGACTCTGATGGGAGTCCTGGAAGGTTTCTCTCCCCTAAGTTTCATTTAAGCACATGATTGCACCTGTGTTACATTGAGACCTAGTGACAAAAACTTAACAATTTGACTTTGATTACACTGAAAAAATATCAATACTCCTGAAGTTAACATATACATTTAACACCATCCCACACCATACACTTATTTTGTAACTAAATGCATTTTCTGGTAAAAAATAAATTTGCAAAACGATGAAACAATACTGGGAAACAAATGAAAACCATGGGTTTAGTAAGAAAGTATAGCCTACCAAAGAATGTAACATATTTTGATCCAATAGTTACTAAAGTACCCTTGTACAGCCATAAAAATATATCAGTGAAAAAGAATAGAAATTTTAGAAATAGATACAATTGTATATGATAATTCACAATGTAAGGAAGTACATCACACTAAGTGATGGCAAAAAGGATATTCAACAAGCAGTGTTGTGATAAATGAACAATATTTAAAAGAATTATATCCACATATTTTAACATATTAAAAATAAATTCCAGTTATATTAAATAGTTCTATTTAAAAACTCAAGTCTTTAGAAAACCAATCCTTTCAAAAATCCCATAAGATTTTTAAGTACTAATTGCATAGTATAACTGGGAAAACTTATTTTAAAGAGATTAAGTAAACTACCCGAGGTCACTGAGGTCTCTACTAGAAGAATAATGAATCAAACACAAGTTCATTTGAATATAAAATCTGTAATTTTCCATTACAATTCTATATAAAGTGCTTAGAAAAGTACCTGGCATATTTTGAATTAGTCAAGTTTATAATTTTAGTGGTGTTGTCATGTCATGATCATTAGTATTCTCAGAGCTAGAGGAGAGTTCAGAACCAGATGAAATAATGTAAGTTAATAGTCTATACTTCTGGGTAATATTGCCAAAGCTAAAACCAGAGCCATTGAAATGTTTCAACCTTCTGAACTTGGTTCAATGAATAATTCTTGGTAATTCATTTCAAGGAAGTAAGTAGTGAAACGAAGTGGACAGAAACACTTTGTGCACAAAGAGGTTATGACTTGAGTCCTTTGTGACAATAAAAATTAGAAAATAATCTAAAATTTGAAGAATCACCATTACTTTATTAATTAAATTATGCTACATTAGCAGTAAAATGTTAGGTAGTTATTTTAAAATGATAATTATAGGGGTGCCTGAGTGGCTCAGCCAGTTAAGTTTCCAACTCTTGTTTTTGGCTCAGGTCATGATTTTACGGTGGGTGAATTTGAGCCCCACACTGGGCTCTGTGCTGATCATGCCCAGCCTGCTTGGGATTCTCTCTCTTTCTCTCTCTGCCCCTCCTGAGAATGTGTATGCTCTCTCCCTCAAAAAATAAATAAATAAACATAAAAAATAAATAAGACAAAATGATAACTATGTAGAAAATGTAGTAAAAGGCAATCCTTGTAGGAAAAGGAAAAACATAAATGTAATCATGGTAAAATTTCAATTAAATGTAGTAATGGTGTTCATAGAGAAAATCAGAACATAGAAAAATCATCCACAGGGTGGCCATCAGAGGAGCATGGAATTTGGGTAATTTTCTTCTTTGCTTTTTTAAAAAATCTTTTTTATGTTTGTTCAGTTCATGAAATTGTAAGATGATACATTCAGGTAATTTGCTTAATATATTCATCATCATAATTATTTCAAATATGAACATAGGTATATATTTGACATTTAAATTCAAAATAATGTGAGCTTTAAAGTAGATTGTTTTAGCAATTAAAAAGATAATAAATTTATCATATTAAATAATACATACTTTCACTTTCTTTTCCATTTTGTCCAAATTCAGATAAATTTTTCTTCTCTTTAATCCTTAAATTAACTCCCAATTAACAATGAATCACTGGGGGAGAAACCATGTCCAAATTTTTGTAGGGGTCTACTGCAATTAAGGCTGGATAATCACGTTGGTAGTCTTGGAAGAATCTAAAGGTTTTTTGACTTCTCTCTGCTCATTAATGTGCATTTTAACAGCCAAATTAATAAAACTCTTGCTTCTATAGCTCATCCTTATCCCACAAATTCATCTTGTTAATGTTAATGGGAAGATAATTACTACATTCTTGTGTCATACCATCACCTTTCCTTTAATAGCTAAAGATTGATGGTGATTCTAAGTAGGAGAATATTGGTCAAGGAGGGGACAGGAAAAGAGGCAGAAATTGTGCACAGCCTGTCATGACCCCTTTTCAAGCTTTTAAATACACATGATTTTATCATTTCTACTTGAAAGACATTACCTCTGGACACCTGGGTGGCTCAGTTGGTCAAGCATCCAACTCTTGGTTTCGGCACAGGTCGTGATCTCAGGGTTTGTGAGACTGAGCCCTGTGTCAGGCTCTGTGCTGACGGTGTGGAGCCTACTTGGGATTCTCTCTCTCCCTCTCTCTCTGTCCCTCCCCTGCTTATGCATGCTCTTCCTCTCTCAAAATAAATTTAAAAAAATAAATACATTAGCTTTATTTTAGAAAGTATTTTTTTTAATAAGAAGCCTCCTTGCAAACTTTTATCCTTGATTAAATTACACCATATGCTGTTCACAATACTGTAATTCACTGGATCTAAGATGTCAATGATTATAGATTTACCATTATTTCATGGACAACTAAGGAAAAAACTATACTACCAACTAAACTATGAAATAAGGTTTTCTTACCTATCACATGTGTTATTTTATATTTCTAAGAGAATGTTTTTAGACTTTAGAGAGTTTTTTTTTTTATTTATCACTGTTCCACCTGCATGAAAATGATAGAACAGGAATAAACCAAATCAATTCATACATCTCTAAAACGTCCTGATACTCAGATCCAACTTTTATGAATCCCTCTTCAAATCAGAGTTGTTGTGGTCCTGTTTGTCCGCACCACATTGTCCTCTGTGCGATCAGGAGCCGGTGTAGGTGGACATTCTGAAAAGTGTCCAGTTTTTTCCAAACGGCAGACACCTGTTCTGCAAGTTTTCACACCAATTTCCTTGGACATTGCCAGACACCACATTCCTTGTTCCTCTTTTCCCACAGGAATTTGCTTAAAAATCCTTTTTCAGAGAGTAAACATTTTGCTGATCACCACATACAAATTGCAACAACATCACTCATATTTCTTTCCCTCTTTCCCTTACTGTTTTCCCCCACAGTGCACTGACAGCAAAACATTGCTTTATGTATGTATTCACTGTTTGTTCCCCCAGATGTAAAGTTAAGTTTTATGTAGACAGGATTCTACTTCCTTTAAAATTTTTTGTTTTTGTTTTATCCAGCACCTACCACAGTAGTATTTTATCCAGCACCTACCCCATAATAGATACTCAAAGAGTAACAGATGAATGACTAAGTGACTATTCACCTGAACTGTGGAAAATTCAGAAAAAAAAAAAAGCAAGCACTCCTAGCTTTCAGGAATTGTCCTCCCTTTGAAACGCTGGGGTTATACACTTAGAAAATATGTTTCTCCCTGAACCCTAGTCTATGATAACAACCCCACCCCTTTTTGTTGACACCATCTTTCCCTAGCTGTGTGAATATCACTATACACAATCTTCTATAGTTTTGGGGCTTTCGTAGCATGGTTGGCTACCTTCCATTCTGAATATCTTGATGGTAAAATGCTTCTGGTCAACTCTTGGCTGATCAGCCATATGACTCTTTCAAGTTATTTATTTTCTCAAAAATTCCTGGTCGTAGATCAGGAACACGACAAGGATGCCCACTCTCACCGCTGCTGTTTAACATAGTGCTGGAAGTTCTAGCATCAGCAATCAGACAACAAAAGGAAATCAAAGGCATCAAAATTGGCAAAGATGAAGTCAAGCTTTTGCTTTTTGCAGATGACATGATATTATACATGGAAAATCCGATAGACTCCACCAAAAGTCTGCTAGAACTGATACATGAATTCAGCAAAGTCGCAAGATACAAAATCAATGTACAGAAATCAGTTGCATTCTTATACACTAACAATGAAGCAACAGAAAGACAAATCAAGAAACTGATCCCATTCACAATTGCACCAAGAAGCATAAAATACCTAGGAATAAATCTAACCAAAGATGTAAAAGATCTGTATGCTGAAAACTATAGAAAGCTTATGAAGGAAATTGAAGAAGATTTAAAGAAATGGAAAGACATTCCCTGCTCATGGATTGGAAAAATAAATATTGTCAAAATGTCAATACTACCCAAAGCTATCTACACATTCAATGCAATCCCAATCAAAATTGCACCAGCATTCTTCTCGAAACTAGAACAAGCCATCCTAAAATTCATATGGAACCACAAAAGGCTCCGAATAGCCAAAGGAATTTTGAAGAAGAAGACCAAAGCAGGAGGCATCACAATCCCAGACTTTAGCCTCTACTACAAAGCTGTCATCATCAAGACAGCATGGTATTGGCACAAAAACAGACACATAGACCAATGGAATAGAATAGAAACCCCAGAACTAGACCCACAAACATATGGCCAACTCATCTTTGACCAAGCAGGAAAGAACATCCAATGGAAAAAAGACAGCCTCTTTAACAAATGGTGCTGGGAGAACTGGACAGCAACATGCAGAAGGTTGAAACTAGACCACTTTCTCACACCATTCACAAAAATAAACTCAAAATGGATAAAGGACCTGAATGTGAGACAGGAAACCATCAAAACCCTAGAGGAGAAAGCAGGAAAAGACCTCTCTGACCTCAGCCATAGCAATCTCTTACTCGACACATCCCCAAAGGCAAGGGAATTAAAAGCAAAAGTGAATTACTGGGACCTTATGAAGATAAAAAGCTTCTGCACAGCAAAGGAAACAACCAACAAAACTAAAAGGCAACCAACGGAATGGGAAAAGATATTCGCAAATGACATATCGGACAAAGGGCTAGTATCCAAAATCTATAAAGAGCTCACCAAACTCCACACCCGAAAAACAACTAACCCAGTGAAGAAATGGGCAGAAAACATGAATAGACACTTCTCTAAAGAAGACATCCGGATGGCCAACAGGCACATGAAAAGATGTTCAGCGTTGCTCCTTATCAGGGAAATACAAATCAAAACCACATTCAGGTATCACCTCACGCCAGTCAGAGTGGCCAAAATGAACAAATCAGGAGACTATAGATGCTGGAGAGGATGTGGAGAAACAGGAACCCTCTTGCACTGTTGGTGGGAATGCAAAGTGGTGCAGCCGCTCTGGAAAGCAGTGTGGAGGTTCCTCAGAAAATTAAAAATAGACCTACCCTATGACCCAGCAATAGCACTGCTAGGAATTTATCCAAGGGATACAGGAGTACTGATGCATAGGGGCACTTGTACCCCAATCTTCATAGCAGCACTCTCAACAATAGCCAAATTATGGAAAAAGCCTAAATGTCCATCAACTGATGAATGGATAAAGAAATTGTGGTTTATATACACAATGGAATATTACATGGCAATGAGAAAAAATGAAATATGGCCTTTTGTAGCAACATGGATGGAACTGGAGAGTGTGATGCTAAGTGAAATAAGCCATACAGAGAAAGACAGATACCATATGGTTTCACTCTTATGTGGATCCTGAGAAACTTAACAGGAACCCATGGGGGAGGGGAAGGAAAAAAAAAAAAAAAGAGGTTAGAATGGGAGAGAGCCAAAGCATAAGAGACTGTTAAAAACTGAGAACAAACTGAGGGTTGATGGGGGGTGGGAGGGAGGAGAGGGTGGTTGATGGGTATTGAGGAGGGCACCTTTTGGGATGAGCACTGGGTGTTGTATGGAAACCAATTTGTCAATAAATTTCATAAAAAAAAAATAAAAAAAACAGCAAAAATAAAACAAAACAAAACAAAACAAACAAACAAACAAAAAATTCCTGGTCGTATGGACTTAGTTAGATTATAAATGTAAATAATATACCAACTAACATAGTAAATGCACTATTAATGTTAACTGTTATTAAGTTTGGATCTTAAAGTCTTCAGGGGTCTGTTTTAGCATCTTACATGAGTTTGATAAAAAAAAATACTCAAATCTATTAGAATAGATTTGCACTATGCATTATCTACAGAATGTATAGAAGAAAACATGGATAGAGTTGTGTAATGTGGCTCAATACATGTTCATTTAAATAAGATAAATGTTGACTTTGCTCCATAAATATCTCTCTAGAAACCAAATAATGATTCACGAAATGTTGGAAAAAGATGGAGAAATAAAGAATGCGGTCTGCTGCATGTTTAGCAATACCTAGTCATGGGCAGATTGCCTGTTTTCAAGCAATTTGCATCATAAAAACCATGAAAAAAAACACACAAAGAAAAAGTGTTTAGGTTTCTGCCCATAGTATTTCTCTCCCTGAAGTTGTTTGCCTCGTGCTATTGTGGTTGGCTATAGTGTATTCATTATGTTATAACCTGCGAGCCTTCCCCAGCTAATTTGGAACGGTGTTCCGTATCTTGATTCACTCTTCTCTATTATTGCATCTTGTTCATTTTCTTCATATCACTGTACATTTTGTAGTTATTTATTTTCTTGTCAGTCTCTCCCACTAGTGTATAATTCAGTGAAGACAAGAACAATTCACTACAGTCCCAGCACCTACCAGAATGCCGGGCACATAGAAAGTAGTCAGTGCTTGTTAAACACATGATAAAGAGTGGCACCTGGGTGGCTCAGTGGGCTAAGCGCCCAACTCTTGATTTTGGCTCAGGTCATGATCTCATGGTTCATGAGGTGGAACCCGACATCCAGTTCAGTACTGATAATGTGCAGTTTGCTTAGGATTTTCTCTCCTCCTCTTTCTCTGCCCTTGCCCCGCGCTGTCTGTCTCTCTCTCTCAAAGTAAATAAGTAAACTGGGGAAAAAAAAGAATTAAGACATGATAAATAAAGCAGTGAAGATTTGAAGAAATTCTCTGGAAAATATTTGGAAATTTCTCTTGGCTCAATGATGAGCATACAACTTTGGGATCAAAGAAAAACGATCACAAATAAATTGTTACCATAAAAATGAGCAGACTTATAGCTTCTCTCATACATTCGCAAATCACTAGTTATTTGAGGTAAAAGGAAAGGGTATTATATTGCTATAGTGGAAAAACAAACACAAAGAATCCTGGATTCAAGGCAATCTAATACTTTGCCCTGGTTTTCTTTCTAACTGGAGTCATAGGAAAGTCATTGAACTTTCCCCTGGCCTCCTGGTCTCCTCCTCTGTGACATAGTGGATTTGGAATAAATCCTTAGAACCTCGAGATCTTTTCTAATATTGCTTTATTTTTAATTTCTGTAGTGTTGATTTTTTAACTTTTGTAATACAGTCTAAAGCAGAGCAACTTGCACTTGCTTTTAATATATGGAATTAATAAGTGACCTTATACTATTTAGACTATTATTTGTGAAAATATATAAAAGAAATTTCATTTAAAATGGAGTCAGAAAAAATAATAATAATAAAACGGAGTCAGGGGCACTGAAAGGGGTGCTGTCATGCACTATAACTCAATGTAAGAAGGGTACCTCATCCCAAATGGAAGAAATTTACTTTTCATACCGCATCAACAGGGAGAATTTCTCTTTGCCCATCAATAGTCCAGCCAATGAGAAACTGCCGCACTCAGCCAATGAAAAGCCATCACCACCTTGAACTCAGCAAAACAGCCCCTCCCAGCTTCCTCCTTTCTTCTATGAAAGCAAACCCCTCTCTTGTGTTCTCCGGACTTGCCTACGGTTTGCCAAAGTTTGCTTGTCCCGAATTGTAATTCCTCTGCTATTCTTGAATTAACTCATTTGGCTAGTAAAATAACTGGCTCTTTTGTTTTTTAAGGTCAACATGTTCTTCTAACTCCACTTAGCTATTAGGAAGAACGCAGGGCTGAAAAAGTTGGCAATTTTCTCTATACTGTCAGATTCTGAGGTCTGAGGTCTGAGTTTCATAGAGAAAAAAACCTGTGCATACTTGATAGAAATAAACCAAGATGTTCTAACCTGAAAAACGTTTGATTCGCCCTGTCAAAATCAATACTTGCCCTTCCTTTTGCTGCTAAATGCCATTATTGTGATTCGTGTGGAAATTCTGAAGAAATTTGGTTATGCTTACTACTGGGGGAAAAAATAGTAGCCATGTTCAATAAAGAATAAAGCCATCAACTCCAAATGACAGACCTGCATGTGGGGTTCCCTGTAAAGCCAGTAGAAGAAAGCCAAGTTCACCTTTAATAGACAGCCGTTTGTTGGCAGAGTCCTTTGGAAAGTTGTTCTATCTGCCTCTCTAAAGTCATGTTTGGAATCGTGATCTGGTGACTGATTGTTTAAATACAACTTGTCAAGGTTTATACTCTTTGAGATGTGCTGGTCTCCAGTTCCCTCCCACTTTCCTATCCACAGTGACACACTCAAAAGCAGTCTCAATTCTTGCATCTTAATATTTTACAGGTTCTCTTCGTGGAGTAAATCCAATCATTGCTTCAAATACTCTCGTTCCCATGTGGATAAGGAAATCTGGAAAGACAGCCTCGTAATTCTGCTCACTGGCTGTGCTTTACATTTCTGGTTTCCCACGTCAGCTGGGCCCTAGCCTTTGGACTTTTTAGATATGGCTGTAAATGTAATGTGATTGCAATGTTTACTGAGTACTTAACCGCATGCTAGGTTCTGTGCCCAACATTTTAATTTAGATTCTAAGCCAGATTCTAATTTAGTACCTTTGGTGCCCTGTGAGGTAAAAATTAGGCTGAAAAGCTGAGGCTAAGAAACAAGAAGCTAAGTAACTTGCCTTGTTTCACACAGGTCACAAATGCAAACGAAATTCTAGCCCAGTTCTCACGCTCAAGCCTTGTTTTCAACCCGGTCCTCAGTAATCTCCTCCTCTCTTATTCTGATAATGAGCCGTGGAGGTACAAAGCATGTGCTGAAGAATTATATGTCTATTTAAAAACACATCTGCCTAATGGAGAAACATCCCTCACTTAACGTTTATTTTTGTCTACTTTAAAAACTAATGCATGTTTGCTATAGAGAATTTTGAAAATATATAAATACGGACAATAAAAATCTTTCATAATCTCACTATCCCATGGGGACCACTATTAACACTGCTTATTTGCAAACAGCAAATAATTTAACATTTTTAAATGACAATAATTTAACTAATTACGTATACTTTATAGTTGCTGTCACAGATAGGGGCTATATCCTTTAAAAGTTGTATAATTATATAATTATATTGTTAGCATGTTCAGATGTTAACTTTTATCATAAATATCATGACATAATATTGCATCATGTGGATGTATATATATTAACTCAAAGGTTGTCCTATTGCTATACTTTAATTTTTCCTTGCTTGAAATATATAAATAATGACCCAGTGAAAATATTTATCAATAAAACATTCGATTTCATTGCTGTTTATTCCCTTGGGGTGGAATGTGAATCATTAGGAAATTCTGTTATTTAAAATTAAATTTTTTAAAAAAATTTTTTAACGTTTATTTATTTTTGAGACAGAGAGAGACAGAGCATGAACGGGGGAGGGGCAGAGAGAGAGGGAGACACAGAATCAGAAGCAGGCTCCAGGCTCTGAGCTGTCAGCCCAGAGCCCGACGCAGGGCTCGAACTCACGGACCGTGAGATCGTGACCTGAGCTGAAGTCAGACGCTTAACCGACTGAGCCACCCAGGCACCCCTAAAATTAAATTTTAAATATAATGTAAATTCTCTTCAGACCTCTCCTGAATGATAGTCTTGCTATGCACCACGGATGAATAATTAGTCTTAGGACCTTGTCTTTTTTCACTTGTCTTCCTCACTTTGTAAATATTTGGACCCATAAGGCAAAAGTAATCCCGGGTAAAACTGCTGGCTCCCCAGGACAAAAGAACGTAGGAAAGCCAAGCCAAGTCCAAGTAGTCACTGCTTTCTTTACCATTGTGTGTCCCAGTAAATTAAAGTGTGTGTGTGTGTACAAATATTAAATCTTGACCCTTGAGTATGTATTTCTAGTATTTTGTGTGATGAAATTCTAAGTCGCACAAAGAACTTCTGCTACATGACAAAGTATGATAGGAGCTTTGAGGAAAAACACTTATACAACGGTCTAAACTGAAGCTGAATTGACACTATATCACAGAACACCATTTTTACATGAAAGAATGATTGAAGACAAACTATGGTTATTCAGACTTGGATACCTGGCAGAATTTGCTCAACAGTAAATAGAGCGAATCTATCATTGCAAGGAATATAACTGACAGTGTTTGTTGCCAATGAAAAATTCAAGGTTTTTTGAGAAAGTTGTATTTTTCCACTACCAGTATTCACCATTATGAGCTTGACAGCTTTCCAATACTTAAAAAAATTTTTGCTGAAGTTGGTGGTATCAATAAGCTTTTTTGGATATTGCATTATGATATGTGTCAACATTTGGAATATATTCATAACTCAGTTATTCATACTGAGTTATTCATAACTCATCATACAGTTATAAAATCATACAGTTATAAAAGATTCATTCAAAATGCAAGATAGACCAATGAATTTTAATGTAGCACAAAAGGTTTGCTGATAGGGTTTCAGGTTCTACATTGCAACTAACTTTTAAGAAACTAGCAGAGGTTTGCTGTTATTATCAGACAAATTTCCAGGACTACCTGAAGAGCAACTAAATTAGTCCACCTCTTCCAACTATAATGTGTGTGAAGTGAGATTTTCTTCATCGACTTCAATCAAAAGCATACATCGTAATAGACTGAATACAGAAGGAGGCATGGGAGTCCCACCATCTTTTACTAAACCAGGCTTTAAAATGTAAAACAATGCCAGTATTCTTAGGAAAAAAAAAACAAAAAAAACAAAAAAAAACTTTGTTCTTTAAATATAGCTATTTTTCATAAATAATATATCATTAATGAAAACAGGTAATGGGTTATTGTTAGCTTTAAATAAATTAATAAATCAAAAATTTTAAAGTCTCATTTTAATTTCTAATGTAGTGAATATCCCTAGAGATCCTCCATATACGCAAAAGTTGTTTAAGTACTCAGTAATTTTGGAGTATATAAAGGGTTTCTGAATCCAAAAAGTTAGAGCTCTCTTGATCTAAGAGAAATTCATACACCAGTCCTCCGAGAGAGAGATTCTTCACAGCACTGACCATGGGAGCAAGGAATTGGAATGAGCCTATAGCTTGTTCACTAGGGAATTATTTAAGTAATAATCATCACAATAATTTATGTAATATATACCATGTGTTCTTGCTGTTCTAAGTGCTTTACTTGTTACACAATTGGATTGTGTAATGCTTACCACGAATCTATGAAGAAGGCATTGCTATTACTTCCATTTTATAGATGGGAAAGTGAGCTCTGAGATGTTAAATGACTTGCTGTTAAATAGTGGCGCTGGACTTTAACCTGAAGTCTTACCTCACAGTCTACACACTTAATGACATTCAAGTTCCCGTAAATTGTAGTGTTTGCAGAGAACAAAGCACCATGGAGAAGTCAGGAACAGCAGGTGAGTATTGCACAGCCTCACGTGGGTAGATCCTCTACAAAGAATAAGTTAAAAAATATGGGGGGAGGGAAGGAATTGTATTGCAATTGCGATGACTTGTAGGAAAATGCCATTTGTATACTTCCATGTTATTCCAGATAAATGACTTATGGTGGCTAATAAATGTACCAGAAAAAGAATCAGTGGGGAAATATAAATGAAACAAAATAAAATAAAAATGGCCCTTCACAAAATGGTGGTAGTATGCCATGAACTGAATAGTATTGTTTATTCAATTTTTAATGGCAAGGTTAAAAAAAGCAATGAAAATAACATCTACTCCATACCAACCCCCCCCCTTAAAACATAAACTATGATTGTCACGAGGAAAGAATTCTCCCCTGTTGGCCACAGCGCCAAACACTTGCCCAGATAACTATGGGAAACAGGCAGCTCTTTCTTTCAGCCTTATTTCTAATCAGCCTCATTTCTAATCAGCCTCAGAGATTCTGATCCTAATCTATGAAGCTCTCAACAAGAAAGGATAAGGTGTGTGCCTAGAGCACTTCTAAAGTAGAACAGAATCCCTGGAAGGAAAAGAACCCAAAAACGAGTCTCTCCAGCAAGCTAAAAAAATTGAATACTATGACATAAAACGTGTCCCACCCATTACTAAATCCATATGCCCTTTTATTCCCTCTCTCCATGATTTTCTTTTTGCTGAGAAGGAAATATTTATTTTATAATTCAGTTAGTGTGAGAGTTCAGTGATAGAATGCTAACTTTGTGGCAATGTTTAGTTTATGTCAAGGTCATTTTTTTCATACTTTCTGTTGCCTAGGTAAATCTAAATATTTTACTGTTTTTTTTAAGTATTGAAGCAATGAAAATTGTCATTCCTTTCTTAAAAACCTCTCATGCCTTCCATCTCATTAGCGCAGTCTTACTGTACATACCTCCTTCAAAATAGAGAATCTTGGCATTAAAATATGATTCTGGGGACTCCCAGGGATTTTCCCCCAATTCCTTTGAGTGGAGACAGTATTACTCCAGTTTCCCAACACACCTATAGCCCTGATGTTTACTAAATTACCTTGGGGACCTCTCTCCTCCCACTGATCAGTAAACTGTGTGTCTCTATAGAGCTGAGTATGTGTAGAAATCTGTCTGCTTTCAGTTGCTAGAACCAGCTTTTTCTGAAGGGACTGATTCCAAGAAGAGGAAGGAAAACAAACGTTGAATTTAAAGCCTGAGCTATTTTTAGGCCTCTTCTTCCTGGCTTACCTCCTTTATGGCACAGGTCCAAACTTCCTTCTTTCCTTGTATCTGAAAAGCAAGGACTAGCTCTACAAGAAGATCTTGCACATGGAATCCACACAGTGAGCAGTTTCAAAGTACAGATGGAGAAAGGGCCCCTCAGGCTGAGGCTGCTCAATATGAGATATCCCCAGATTGGCACATGAGTTTGTGTAAAGTTCTGGAAGAAGTGAGACAAAGTTTCTAAGTCCTGAGCTGCGATCTCATTTCTTCATAGACACATTTGTTTTAAAGTAAAATCTGTCACTTCCTCTTTGCATAGGGCCAGACAAACGTGGTCCAAAGAGAGGAAGAAAGCCAAATAAATCTTTTCTAGACATCTATGACAAATCATTTAGTCTAACCCTTATGTAGAAATTATCTGGTTCCTCACAGTTTGACTCATTCTATGAGCAGACTAAAAGTTCCCCCAGGTATCATGTTTGGGCCTTTTTCTCTTGGAAGATGGCTCTCTCCAATGCTAAATCTCATTCTATTTACCTCTAACATTAATTTCAAGAAGCAGACAGAATTTTCCTTTGTCCTGAAATATAATTACCCATCCTTGTAAAATCATCACATTGCCTTATCTTTAACCCATATTCAGAATGTCTAAAATTTCTTTCTCTTGGGGTGCTTGGCTGGCTTAGCCAGTGAAGCAAGACTATCACAAGGTGGTGAGATCGAGCCCTACATGGGGATGGAGCCTGCTTTGAAAAATAAAATAAATAAATAAAAATAAATAAAATTGCTCATTCTTCTGTCGCTTCAGGGTCTAAGTTAAGTGAAACAAAATATTTCCTCAGACCAATGACACATCTCAGGGATCAGCAAATCTTCCTCAAAGTATTGCATACACCAGACTTCTTCTTTTTTAAAAATGTTTTATTTTTTTATTTTGAGAGAGTAAGCACAAGTCGAGGAGGGGTAAAGGGAGAGAGGGAGAGAGAGAGAGAGAGAGAGAGAGAGAGAGAGAGAGAGAGAGAGAGAGAGAAATTCCAAGCAGGATCCTCCCTGTCAGCGCAGAGCTGACCCTAGGCTCAATCTCCCCAACCAGGAGATCATGGCCTGAGACCAGCAAGAGAGTGATGCTTAACTGACTGAGCCACCCAGGTGCCCCTACAGCAGTATGTCTTTATACAAGGCTCCCCGTTCCTTAATAGTTATTGAAACTCAAAATGCCATCCTTAACATTATATTCCCTTTTATACGTCTTGTATCTCATTTAGCTCTTTGCTGGTTCTAGTTACTGGGGAGTTTTTCATTTATTATGTTGCTTTATACTTAATTTGAAGAATAAAATTTGGATTCCATATACTCCTTTGGTTTTCTAATAGTAAGGGAAGCATTTCATGTGTTTCTAATTTTAAAACCAGTCCAATAAAATTCACTTCATACAATTCTACTGACACCTGTTGTCCTTAACAGTTTCCTGTAGGGGACAACTGCAATATTCTGTTTACAAACAAAATTTCTCCCCTCATCCCAGGGAGAAATGAGCTTTGTGCTCTATCACGAAGAAACACTGATTTTCCAACAGAGCAATCCTGCAGCTTCAAGAGTGGAGACCTACAAAGTGCAAACTCCCCTGGAGGCAGATCTTAGTACCCTACAGAAGGTCCCGCCTCTCCTTCCGCCCCTACCTCCCACTCCGACCCCCCTGCCTGCTCCACCCCGCGCCCGCCTCCCGCCCCCTGCCGGTCGCCCAGGCGCGCTCGCGGGAAGGGTCGGGTCCGGGCACGGCGACTGCCAACTAGGTCTGGGCTGAGTGCGCGCGTCCTTCCACCTTGTAGGCGCCGGACTGACTGACCCCAGCGGAGAGAGGTGACAGCCTCGGTGCCTCTCTCCGCCTCCCGTCGTCGCCAGGCGCCCGAGCACCATGTTCTCCGGCCCGCGGAGGTGGGGCGCCCGCGGCGACTACGAGCGGGTCCCCGAGGGGCCTGAGGCGCAGGTAATGCTTATTGGTCCTGCGGGGAGAGGCGGGCGGTCTCCCGGCCACTCTCGATGGGGAAAGGGAGTTGGGGAGGGGAGAGCCTCCTGTTAAGACGCTGAAACGCGAAGTGATGGTTTAGAGCCTTGTTTTAGCCGTTATCACACACGACACACACACACACACACACACACACACGCGAGGGCAGTCTTGAGAGCGGCAGTGGAAGAGGCTGGTGGAGGAGAGAAAGGCATCTTTGTTTGAAGGGATGAATAACTCCCCCGTAGTAAACAGAAACAAGCATTTGAGAAAGGAACGAGTGGACCTGGCATCGCTGAAGGAGTAGAGGTTGGAATTAGAATTCTGCAAGCGGTGGCAGACCCCATTGAAGCCGCAGGAGAGACTCGGGATAAATAATGCTGTGTTAACCGGCCGTTTTGGGAGACTGAGGTTGGGGCAACCCAGAAACTGCGGACACTGAACTGTGCCTTACTCTGCCCCCATGATAACACGTGCTTCTTCCACAATAGGAATCACGTGCTAGGGCAGAAGTACAGGGAAATGAACCCCGCACTTGTGTGTTAGGAGGAATTTCCTTAACAAAAAATTCCACTTGTTTTACTTTTCACCACTATAGGAGACAAGTCTTAGAAATAGCCCCTAACGTAAGTAGTTCTGTAATTCTAAAGAGAAGGAGGAGGAGGAGGAGGAGGAGGAGGAGGAGGAGAAGGAGGAGGAGGAGGAGGGAGATTTCAGATCCAGGTGATCTTGTTCTACTCCTGGTTTTTGTTAGTGACTCCAAGTGTCAAATACATATGACGATACTGTCCTGATTACATATGAAATGAAACTATAAACTTCTTTAAAGGTAAAGCAAATTATATGGAAAGTATTCTTTTAAAAGTTTATAAAACATAAATGTTGAATTAATCGCTTAAAAATATGAAAGAGCTCCACCAGGACAATACACCTTTTTTATTTGTTAGGCTTAAAGTGGGAAACGGGTTTAACATCACTAATACAACTACAGAGGTGGCAGTAAATCACACACTTGTAGGGAGGGAATTTATAAAACAAATAATTCTCTTACCCCAAATTCCAGTCAGTTCTTCCCATCGGATTCCATCAATGTTTATATCTTTGACTATTATTCAATCTGGATAGCTTTGTGGACCAGGAATCCATTTTGGTAAGATTGAAAATACTAGTTTTAATTGCATTTTCTTTTTGTTATTTCTGTGCTGTCAAATTGAAAAAAAAAAAAAGTTAAAGGTTTCAAAGCATATTGAAAACCTTTTATGATTAATTACATTCCATTAAAACGACTTGATATTTTTGACATAATAGATCTCAGATAAGAATACTACCTACTTATAAACTAAGAACATGGCTTTGTTTTAATATTTATGTATTTATTTTGAGAGAAAGAGAGAGAGAGAGAGAGAGAGAGAGAGAGAGAGAGAGGAGAGGGAGAATCCCAAGCAGGGTCCCTGCTGACAGTGCCAGTGAACGGTGAAATCATGACCTGAGCCAAAAATCGACAGTCGGATGCTTAATTGACTGAGCCACGCAGGCACCCCAAGAATATGACTACCTGATAGAGTCTACGGTTGGCATGGTGACCTACGAATAGAATGCTTCTAAATATTTTTCTTGCAGTGATTAGTGGCCATTCATTCATTCCTCCAAAACATGTTTGTTATGAGGTAGTCTCTGGGCTGAAACTCAAAATATAAAGATAAATCAAATATGGTTTTCTGTCTTTCAGAGCAATTAAGTCTAGCAGGAGAGAAGAAACTGTGAGCAAATGATTAGTCAGGAAACAGTGAGGGTAAATTCAGTGAAGACTGAAGCCCTTTAAATCCTTCGTGAAGAATATGTTGAGATTGCTATGGTAACCCAGACAACAATATAAGCCTTGAAGGCTGGGATGGGAGGAAAGTAATTATCAAAGTAAATCTTTTTTCTTCCTTCCTTCCTTCCTTCCTTCCTTCCTTCCTTCCTTCTTTTCTTTTCTTTCTTTCTTTCTTTCTTTCTTTCTTTCTTTCTTTCTTTCTTTCTTTCTTTCTTTCTTTCTTTCTTTTTGAAGGCAATAAATCTTAAATAGGATTGAAGTACAAGTGAGAATTAGCCAGAAGTGAAGTAGAAGGATGTGGGCAGGAGGAAGGGTATCTCTAAGCATCAGCAAAAGCCTGTAACAGGTAGAGTTGAGAGTGTGGAATTATGGCTGGGAGATAGAGTGAACTAAGTAGATTAGATCCAATCGCTTAAACTTCTTAGCTGGAGGATCTTCAGGTAAGTTTCTTAAACTCTAGGTCTTCGTTTTGTCTTCTGTAAAATGGGGATGACAAAAATGGTCTCACCACAAAGACATGTTATAGTTAATGAGATAATATACTTTGTACAGAATCTGGCACATAATAATTGATTAAGAAACCAATTCTTTTTGATTTCTGGATGTTTTCCCTTCTCCATGAAGCTGTACTTCCACCTCCGCTTAGTTTCCTCCACCAATTCCAGAACTCTCCTCCAGTATCTGAAAGAGAGCTCCTGAAGCTAGGGGTTATGAGATATCGTTAAATGTAGCAGTCACACAAACCATATCCTCATTGGCCACATCCGAAGATTGAATCCAAGGTGATTGAAAGCAACACGCTGCCTTAATCCTGGACCCTGACTATGCTGTGGTCTCATGGTCTGAATACTTTCTGTTCTTCCATCATAATCTAGAAATAACAGGACCTCTATTTAGTTGAAAATTGCCCTTAAGTCAGAAATGTTAAGGTATGTTGATGGAATTCCTACTATATGCCCAATGGTAGATAAGTACAGTAGATAAGAAAATGGCTTAGAAAACAAAGGCCTGTACTAGGCTTGGGTAGATGAGGAAAATGGGAAAGATTTGGGGTAAATAGATCTGCAGACCAAAAATACTGTCAGAGTGAGGGTAAGTGAGTTAGAAGGACTGAGAAATGCTTAGGAGAGGATAGGAGGAAATCAGAACACTGAAAGATACTTTTAGAATTGTTCTGTCTTAGTTTTCTATATAGATGTTGCTTTGTGGCAATATATCAATAATGAACTCAGTGAGACCTGTGCTATGAATTCAGTAAGTATTTATTAAAAAGTCATTCATACATTCTTGGTGCTTGGTAAGGCTTATTACCTTGACCAGATATTTTACCTGTTTACTGTTTATTTTCTGGGAGGTAAATATGCTTGGAATTCACTGTGACAAGTTCAGTGTAAGATGCCTGGCCCACATCTAAGGAGTCTGTTTAACAGAGGACTCAAAGGACCTCATAGGAGATGCTTTCCCATGGACAGTGGTCCTAGACAGAAAGTTAAATCAAATACTGAGTTCTTGGTCTGCTAAAATAACCCTCTCTAGAAGCTTTGTAAGACATGGGTGCTGAAACCAACCACCTTTTTTTTTTTTTTTTTTTTTTTTTAATTAGCTCATGATTCTCTGATCAGTTGGATCATGACCTAGTTTGGGTCAGCTTGACTGAACTCTGCTAAACTGTTTTAAGCACTACTGCCAGCTGGAGGGTTGAATGGTGACTGGGTAGTCTACTCATATGTCTGGCAGTTTCCAAGCCAGGATGACAGACAGATGAGCACCTCAGCTCTCTTCTCCGGGGTCTCTCATCCATTAGCAGGCCAGCTTAGGATCAGACACGTGGTGCACTCAGGATTTTGAGCACACCAAGCCTCTTGGGGCTTAGAATTGGAGCTCTCTTTGTGTCACTCCTGATCAAAATGAGAAGCAACACCAGCTCAGATTCAAGGGGTGGAAAATGGAGTCTACCTCTTGATGGGAAAAGCTGCTAAGAATTTGTAGCCATTTTCAATCTGCCACAGACGTACATGTGTCTTGGATGTGAATAAAATCTTTTCATTGGTGGTAAATGATCAAATTGGCAACTCCCTGTGAAAGAAAATGTGACTTCCAGGTTAATTGAAGAATTTTCAGAACGTTTTCCACAATAATATGTGCACTTATTTTCCAAATGATACGTCTGGTAATAGTAGTGATGATGATATCATAGGTCACAGGAGTGAGTGGTTGTTTTGGGCCACAGTGTGATGATGACTGTTTTACATTTGTCATTGCATTTACTTTTGCAACAGTAATATCAAGGTAGATAGCAATTGAGTAAATTATATATATCTTCAATGATTTATAGTATGTCATTTGCTACAACTCAGAGAGCAGATTTGGAATAAATAATGTTCTCACCTCTATACTCAGGACATTTTGCTGTACAGGATAGAATTTTGGCACTCACTCCTTCTAGGATAAGAATTTTTTAAAAACATGGTAAACACTTTATGTATGAAATCAGAACTGGATTAGAGAGGATGTATGATAAAATTGTTAAATATGGGACAGTTTCTAAGAATGAGCTTGACTGTGGTGATCAGTTTTACTTTTTAAAATATAGACATTGATGCTGACTCTAAAAATATAAAATTATTACTTTTGAGGCCTTCTTTGTTAAAACTTTCTTTTGGTTGAACTCACCAGATCAACAGGAAGGAATTTATGGAAATGTTATAACTTCCCAAAATAATATGTAATGGTGATAAATAGATAATTGTTTATGTATTTATACATTTATACAAAAATATGTAATTAAACACAGAGAAGTAAACCAAATGACTATTAGTCTCTTATTTTTCTATTTTCCAGAAAAAGACAAAGCTATATTTAATTTAGTGGATAAAATATTTTAAATTTAGCTTATATATATACATATATATATATATATCTTCACATATATACACAGTCATAGAAATTTGAGGATATATATATACACACACACAGAGAGAATGAGAAGTAGAAATATCAGAAATGATTTTCCTTTCCTACATGTTTTTTTTGCTGTGAAAACGAGTCATGATAATTTTGGGAGAAATCTTAAAATGCTTGTAGTCTATCCACCATTCTAATATCTTAATTTTATTCCTTAAGGATTACGATATGAACATAGCTGCGACTGTTAGTAAATGAAATTATTTCATGTGTACTTTTCCACCTGCTGACAAAGATATTTCAAATATAAAGTAAAGGCATATTCTTCACAGACTACTTGTTGTATTTTTCTTTCTAGAAATGCAATCCAGAGAAAAGTGCTTCATTCTTCAGTCGGATGACATATTCCTGGTTTAGCAGGTAGGAATTTTACTAATTTGTATGTAACATACTACCCTAAGGAAGATTCCAAGGGAAACGACACCTAAATGTTATTCCTCTAATCTAAGCATGAATATATATTTTTTAATGTTTATTTATTTCTGAGAGAGAGAAAGAGAGAGAGAGAGAGAGAGAGAGAGAGCGAGCGAGCAGGGGAGGAGCAGAGAAAGAGGGAGACACAGAATCTGAAGCAGGCTCCAGGCTCTGAACTGTCAGCACAGAGCCCTATGCAGGGCTCGAACTCAAAAACCGCAAGATCATGACCTGTGCTGAAGTCGGACACTCAACTAATTGAGCCACCTAGAAGTTCCAGCATGAATATTTTTATAGAATGACTTTGTGAAGATTTTTTCTCATAGAAAACATTTTATTATAGGGGCGCCTGGGTGGCTCAGTCGGTTGAGCGTCCGACTTCGGCTCAGGTCAGGATCTCGCAGTTTGTGAGTGAACCCCGCGTCGGGCTCTGTGCTGACAGCTTAGAGCCTAGAGCCTGCTTCCGATTCTGTGTCTCCCTCTCTCTCTGCCCCTCCCCCGTTCATGCTCTGTCTCTCTCTGTCTCAAAAATAAATAAACGTTAAAAAAATTAAAAAAAAAAGAAAACATTTTATTATAGAGAAACCACAGATAGTATCATAGAAAGTGGTTCACAGAGAAGATTGCTAATAGTCCTGCAATATGGCTGTCCCTTTATAGGATTTGTATCATATTAGCACTGTGGAGGGGCAGAAATTTGGATTTTTTTTTATTATCCAGTATATATGTGTATATAATTTCACTTAATTCTCCCCCAAATCTTATGAGATAGGCATTTACAGATGAGAAAATTGAAAATTGAAACTTAAGGAGGGGAAGTAACTTGTCCATTGATACCCAGGAAGAAGCACACCAACTTGGTGTTAGAAGTCAGATTCTTTGAGTCCATGTTTCATGCTTTTTTTTTTTCATTTTGTTATTCTACTCTTTACTACAAATAGTCCCACAAATATTTGAGGTCTATCTATCTATATCACAAGCTCAATTTGAGCTTTTATATATGTATATATATCATATATATATTATAAAATATTATATATATTATATATTATAGACATTATATATACATTATATATTATAAAATATAACTATTATATAGTTATAATGTATATAACTATTATATAGTTATATATAACTACTATATATATTACTAATTACTTAATTACTATTACTAATTACTAAAACACATACACAGTCATTTTTATAAGACATATAATGTGATTTATCTCACAGAGTAATTCATCTAGAAATCAAACAAGAGCAGAGCTGACTTTTTCTAATTTTATAAATTCAGGAGCTTTCTTTAGAAATGTATTTTTCCCCCATAACAGAAAAGCCATGATCATAGGAAACTAAATTTATTATCTTAACTTTATGCCCCTTGTTCTATAGTTAATAGAAACAAAATTTCCCAATTTGATGTACAAATATGCTCTCATGATTCTCATAGATGAATCCTTAAAGAAACAGAAAAGGTTGATTGTGTGCCAGATACCCTGCATTATGCTAACCTTTAAAAATGCAGAGAAAAGTGACCTAGTTCCTATCATCTAGGAATTTGTAGTAGATTTAGAAAGATTAAAAGGTGCTCTTTCAATTACCCAAAAAGGCAAAAGGCAATATAAGCATTATAAAGAAACACAAATTTCAGGAACGCCATGTAAGCGCATTTGCACAGTTAGGGAATGTTTTGTAAGTAATTCATGCTTTTAACTCAACATTTGACAATGTGTAAGATGAAGCCAAGTGGCATTCCAAATTGAGCAAATACTGTATGCAAACCAGAGGCAAGAGTGAACTGACCCCTCCCCCATTGCAGCCAGTTGATGTGGCAAGAGATCAAACTGAAAGAACAGATCATAAAGAGTTTTCTAGGTCATTCCAAAGATAATGAGAAGCCACTGAAGAATTTTAAATAGAGAGTAATGTATTCGTGTTTGCGCTTCAGAAAATCACCTTTGCAGTTGTGTGGATATGGTATGTACCAGATGAAAATGGAGATAGAGGGAATGGTTAGAAGGTTCTTCAATTATCCTGGTAGATTTATGGCTAAAGTTTGAACTATCGTAATGATAAAGAGGATGAAGAGGAAGGGACAGATTCAAAAGCTAATTAGTAATGTTGATTAGATAAGGAAATTGAAGAACTGGGAAGAATGTTAATCATTTTTTGGCTCAGATAACTGTCAGATTCAGGTGTGACAAAAAACTTTATGTTCAGTTTAGAGAAGCGTCAATTTAAGATGTCTAACGCATTCCCATAAAAAGTATTAAATAGGTGTTTGGATATATAGGCTTTTGATCTATGAATACGGATTTGGGAGTCATTGACTATATGTCAGTAGTGGAAGCCATGAGCATGAATAAGATCATCCAGAAAGAGAGCTTATTGAACGGGATGAACAAATGGAACATTGAGATTCCTCAGTATTTAAATGGTAAAAGGAGTGGTAATCCAACAAGAAAGCTAAGGAAAGACATTCAGAGTGTAAGAGACAAACAAAAGAAAGAGTGTGTTTGAAAGCTAAGGAAACTGTCAAAAAAGGAGGACAATAAGGTGGTCAGTAGTGCCAAATGCTGAAGAGGGGTAAATTTAAAAAAAAAAAAGAATTGAGTATTCTTTATTGAATTTATCATTGTAAAGTTCATTGGTGATTTTTATGAAAGCAGTATAAATAGAGAACTGGTATACTTGGTGAGTAAATAATTGGTTAGAAGCATATAATTGGGTTGGGTTATAAGAATTCCAAGTTAACACAAATCTATGAATCACTTGAGGAGGATGGCAAAAATTTTACACCAACATACTACGTTAAATTATACATATATACTATAAAAAAAGAAAGGTTAAATAAGAATTATGTAAATGTGGGCTATTTATACTTAATGATTTTTTGTTCATGTTTATTTTCCAAACCTGAGTTATATTTCATTCGTGTCTTGAGAGAAAGAGTGAGGCCTATTCTGGCTTTAAAAGTTTCAGACTGTCAGTTTTAAGTCACAGAAAATATCACAGAATTTAAATAATGCAAATAAAATTAATTTTAAGTAACTGTACTTTTAAAACTTAATTATCAAACTATAAAAACTATATGTATTTGTTTTAAATATTATGAATACCATTTTATGAAGCCTAAAATATGAAGCTGAAATTAAACTTAATACGCAGGATAAGGCACAACAAACTTTAAAATATGGCACCTCAATATCTGTCACTATCTTAGATCAATCAAACCAGTAAGATGTAATTGTTGAATATAACATTTATTTTCTGTTCAAATTTAACATCTTAGACCTAGATAGGAAATATTTTTATAGCATGCTCCTATCTGGAACTGTCATTGGCATGAATCTAATTTGATTTCTTATCTGGTAATTAAACAGTAGCAGCTGAAACATAGCTATTGTTTAAGAGAATGCCTTTTTGAAGACAGTGGCTAATTGTGTTCTCAAATCTGTTCTTTGAGTTACAGAATAAAATCAGAAATTATTTCCAGGCCAAATTCAAGCTCCCATAATTATATGAATAATTCAATTAAAATGTGCTCAGATGATACAAATAATTAGGGAATTATATGCTTATGAGCCTTAATTCCTAAGGCAGAATTTGTAGAGTGGTTTTGATGATCACATAATTATGAAGCCTTTATTAGCAAATATAATCTGTCATCAGTGTATAATAATCATTGTCATAGAATAATCCCCTTGACATACACGGAAGACTCTAGTTAAAGTTTTTACCGGTCACAATTGAATCACTATTTTAACCAGGGATACACTATTCAGTCTGCCCTACCTTTTCCTCACATATTAATAAAACTTGTACACTGCCTGACTTTGTCCTATCCTACAACTGTTGGACAGACTGACTTTTTGCCTTCTCCTGTGACACAATCACCGCTTTCCAGAAATATTTAAAAAGGTGATTAACAGTAGTGAACTTGATAATTCGATTGTATATCTATACTTTCCACGCTTTCTGGTATTACGCATCTACAAAATTTACCTTTCATCTCATCTTCCTGGCCTACTGCTACTGGTTTGCTGCTCTTAACATCAGTTGGATGAGATGTGTACTCACACTTGTTAATGTCAAATATACTCAGAATTCTAAGATAACAATATTGAAAACAGAGTGGAAATATTACACTTAATGGCATTGTCTGCCTATGGTCACGTTAGCACCGGTTTATCTCACATTTAAAAAACTCTGACCAGGCTCTGGAGTTCCTGGTGTTTAACCGCCTGTAAACACGGGAAATTAATACTGCTCTGCCTGCTTCAGAGAGTTGTGAGTATCAAATTCATTGAACTGAATGACCTTTGAAAAGCACTATAAGTGTAAAACATACAAGATGCGTGCAGGAACCTTATTACCACTTAGGAATCAAGTCCTTAAGTTTATGGGACCCAGTCCAGGCTGCATTCCACTATCGGGAGGGTCAGCTGTTGGTCCTTGTTGCCTCCCTAAGAGCTGCCTCATCATTGGAATTAAAGAAGCACCGCTTCCTCTTTTCCTGGATGCTTATGTGTGGTAGAAAGATGAGCCAGGGTGATGAGCATATTTAAATGTACAGAAGAGAGCAAAAGAGAAGGAAGAAGCACACACCTGGGAAAAGGGAAGTCACGGTGTTTAAACAACTGAGCCATGTGCATCACAATCAATTCAGTGTAAGTGTCACTTTTAGATGCTGCATTATTTGGAGACTCAGCATGAAAGCCAGGGGTCACTTATCCCTGTGCACCAAAACCGCTGAGTTTTGCATGGTTCTAACTCAAAATGCTGAGGCAGTAAATGTTATTAAAATGCTTTTGTGAAAATCAATGCAATCTTATTTTGAAAATGAATATTTATTTTGTGGAATGGAAGAGAAAGGCTTAATATGACTTAAAAGTAGTTTATTGCTTAATATGGTTTTGAAACTGCAGTGCAGGAAAATGTCCAGCATATTTGAGCCAACAGAAACGTGATTACAGAAGGTCCTTTCTTATTACATTTAAACCTTTTTGTTAAATATGAACTGTAATATGATATTATATAGTGTAATAAAAGTAAAAATGAATCCTGTGGAGACTCTGGTTACCACAGAGTTTAAATCCATCTCAGGGTCAATCAATAATAGAGATTGTTCAGTAATAATGACAATGAAGCAGTCCCAATTTGGGATAGTGTAACACCATGTTATGGTTTCTTGGACTAATAAGGTACTTTATAATGGAAAGAACAGAAACTATTGAGTCAGAAGGCCTGAGTTTAAATGTGGGTTTAATTTCTTACTGAACAAGTCATGTCACCAAGCTCATAAACTGAGTATATCTGAACTTAGGAACATGTTTTGCCTCAAGCAACACAATAGCCAGATAATTATAGCTTAAACAAATAGGTATTTATTTTTTTATGTTACTGAGAAGAACGCTGGGAATAAGCTGATGAACTACCTCAGAAATGTTACAAAGGGCCCAGAGTTTTTCTTTCTACTTCCCATCCTTATTATTTGGCTTTTCACCCATGGTGAAGAAGATGGCTTCTCTATATCAGAGCATTATGCCTTCAGTGCAGGCAGGAAGGAGGAAGGGGAAGGAAAAAGGAGGCAAGACATTTTCTCCTCTCGAAGTTTGAGCCTTCTTTTGGAAAAGAAAGTTCTCCTCAGCAGACTGAGTTATTGTTAATGCCAAGCAAAATGTTGTCAGATTACCAGGACTGCTTTAGACTGATCATAATTATGACTCTGGCTGAGATAAGGACTTACCCTGAGTTCAAGAGATTTTCACCTGAATAAGTATCAAGATTCCTGGTAGTAGGAAGATGATGGGGCAGAAGGATGGCTGTGAGGTAAGTATAATTTATTGTCTGCCACAACATCTGTGGTGTAACTAGATCATGCATCCTAGTTTGCCTGGGACAGTTCTAATTTAGACCTGTTGTTCTTGCATAATTTATTCACAGTCTCCCTTGGGGCAAGTTCATTGAATGGGGGAGAGTGGAAGTGCTGAGACTAGCAGTTATTTGTCACACTTCTTAAGGCATGGGCTCAGAAATGACACTGTCACTTTGGCTCATAGTCTATTGGTCAAAATAGGTCATATGGCCAAGGCTGATGTTTATGGGGCACAAACAGGTACTCCACATCTAGTTGGACAATTTGTAAAGTCAAGTGGCAGAGGGTATATATATAATGTCCCGGTGGAATAGGAGAAGTTGCAGATGCAGAGGTTGGATCCATTTCTCCTCTTATTCAAGACTAAAAAGCAGTTAGTTTGGGGTTTTGGAGTGAATACACCTTACTGTGAATGTTAACTATTTAAATTTCAGTAAGGTAGGTAAGTAGTAGGTGACTCCAATATGAAATGAGTAAATTTAGTGTTTCACTAAATAAATGGATGTCCCAATAATTCTAAAAGCTACAAATGATTATTACACATTGTTCAACTGCAGGATAAGTTGTATGACTTTCCAAAATACAGTCTAATCATTCCATCCTGATTAAAAAAATAATTTATAAATCAAAGAATAAAATAAATGCATGAAAAATTATTTTTAAGTTGATTATTAGTTTTGCTGAATTGTTTACCTTACTCTTTCATTTTTAGAATAATTCTTTTAGGATATAAGAAACCTTTGGAAAGAGAAGATCTTTTTGAACTAAATGAAAGTGATTCTTCCTATATTGTGTGTCCTATCTTTGAAAAACAATGGAGGAAGGAAGTTTTAAGGAATCAAGAGAGGCAAGAAATAAAGGTAATTAATTCTTTTTTAAAATGTTTTTATTTATTTTTGAGACAGAGAGAGACAGAGCATGAGTGGGTTAGGGACAGAGAGAGAGGGAGACACAGAATTGGAAGCAGGCTCCAGGCTCTGAGCTGTCAGCACAGAGCCTGATGTGGGGCTCGAACTCATGGACTGTGAGATCATGACCTGAGCTGAAGTTGGACGCTCAACCGACTGAGCCACCCAGGCGCCCCAAGGTAATTAATTCTTAAATCTTAAGTACCTAATTACTACATAAAACTAGAAAAAGCTTCTTCCAAATGTGAGATATTATTATTAATTTAGAAAGTTCCTAAAATATGTGAAATGACAAGCCATTTTCATAAGTACAATTGATTTTTATTGCAACTAATTTATGTCATAAAATTATTCAGCATCTCCTCCCTTTAATATCAAGAACAATGTGTTGATATGTTATCTTTGGCTTTTCACCAGTATCTTTTGCTCAACTATCATGGCAAAGATGGTTTCTATATCTCATGGCCTCATATCTATTGGTCCAAGTAAGTAATACGGCAACCATGGCCAAAGTTTATGGTGCAGGGGCAGGTACTCCATATCTTGTATCACATATGCACACATATCTCCTCTTTAAAATTCCCAAAAAGAAAATATAATTTGAAGATAAAACTCTATTTATATTAATTATTTTAGTGAAAGTTTCAACATTCACAAAAGTAATAAAATACAACTATTTCTCTTGTGCATTTATACCCCATGATATAAGTAATATCAGGCGTTCTGGAGACATACTTTACCAATGATATAGGTCATATTTTCAAGTTTAACTGAATTTATCCCTTTCTTATTACTTTATTATTTTTGTTTTATTTATTTATTTATTTATTTATTTATTTATTTATTTATATTTTTTGAGAGGGAGAGAAAGAGAGAGAGCATGAGTGGGGGTGCAGGGGCAGAAGGAGAGGGAAAGAGAATCTTAAGCAGGCTCCATGTGGAGCCCCATGCAGGGTTCAATCTCATGACTGTGAAACCACGACTTGAGTTGAAATCAGTAGTCGAACACTTACTGGGTGACTGAGCCACCCAGGTGCCCCTATTTTATTACCTTTGGGTTACATTACTAATTTTATGGTTGGTTTGTATATATATTTCATTTTTACTTGTATTTGCTGTGTCCAATTTTCTCATGGTTTCTTATTTTCTTTCATTATGTAGGCATTCTTTCATAAAGAGGCACGTGCCAGGAAACCATCTCTGCTCTATGCATTGTGGAACACCTTTAAGTTTGTCCTGATTCAAGTTGCTTTATTCAAAGTGTTTGCTGATATTTTGTCCTTCACTAGCCCACTCATAATGAAGTAAGTTGTAGTCTTTTCTTTTTTTTTTTTTTACTCTCTCTACAGTTAAATGATAAGCAAATGATAAGCAAGTGTTTCACTCTAAGAGTTGTACTAAAAAAGAGTAGGAAAAGACCTTATTGCAAATTTTACTTAGGATATGGACATTCTGTTAGCTTTGCCATTCACACAAATGTGAATGATGATAATACAGTCAATATTTACTGAAGCCAACTGTGTACTACACACTGTTCTAAATTCTTTATATTAATTATCTTATTCAATCTTTACAACCATCCTATGAGATAGGAAGTATTATTACAATCGTTATCATGATGCAGAAACAGAGAGGTTTAAGTAATTTGCCTAACTTCACAGAGCTAGAAAATGCCAGAGTTATGACTAAAATCTAGGAACTCTGTTTTAGATATATATTCAGAAAATGAAATGATATATATGAAGGAAAAACAAATTTTTTTATTGACCTATAATAATATTTTTGTATTGAATACATTTCCAGGTTGTTGGAGTTTTTAAGAACTATTCAATTCATGAAAACAGAATTAATCCTTAGTTACTTGACTCTTAGATAATGTCCAGGCTTGTATTTTGTCCGGTATTTATTGAGTACTTACTACACGCTACTGTACTTGATTGACCCTAGGGGTAGACAAAAGTCAAAAAGTCCCTGCTCTGATGACACTCAGAGGGGTGAGACAAATAGTAAACAAATGAATAAATATAAATGATATTAAGAAATAATCAGTGTTAAGGACAAAGTATTCAACAAGGAGAAGTAGGAAATGCCTCTCTAGGGAGATCGAAGTGCTATGTTAATTTAAAGAAGTTAGGGAAGATACTAGTGATAAGGTGACATTTGAAAAAAGTCCTGAAGGAAGTTAGAGAGGAAGCCAAGACCATATCTATTGCAAATAGGAAGAACAAGAAGGGCAAGAGCCTTGAGGCAGGTGCATGCTTGGTGTCTTTGAGGACTCATGGGAGATAAGTGAGGCTAGAACAAAGAATTGGAGAAGAAATCAGAGGTAAGAAAGGTCTGGGAATGAACAAGATTTTAAAGGAACTTATGGAATATGATGGGGGAAATAGGCTTTTATTCTGTGTTAAGAGGGAAAACGTTGGAAATTTTGAGCAGGAATTGATGTGATTAGACCTAAGTTTTATAGGGATCACTCTGCTGCTATGCAGAAAATAATATAAAAAGGAGGAAAAGTAAAAGTATCACCAGTTGAAATACTGAGATAATCCAGGCAAAAGTCAGTGGTGGCTTCAGCTAGGTTGTAGCAACGAAGGTGATAAGAAGTAGTTAGATTCTGGCTCTATTTTAAAGGTAGAGTCAACATCATATACTGATGGATTGAATGTAAGTTGAGAGAGGGGAGGAATCAAGGATGCCTTCAGAGTTTTTGGTTGAAGTCACAAGGTAAATGAGACACCATTTACTGAGATATAGAAGGCTCAGGAAAGAGTAGAGTATGGTGTGGGGTTTCCTTTTGGACTTGCTAAATTTGAAATACATATTAGCCATTTTGCAGGAAAGAATGAACTGACTGACTGCTGTCCTTTGGAAAGCCTGACTGCTATTCTTAGGAAGGTCTGCTTAGAGGGGTGACTTTTGGTAGGCAACTGGAACTTGCATTTCAGGAGGGTTCCTGCTACCATAACTGTTAACAGTGGCTCAGTACGTCCAAACTGCTTAACAATCAATACGATTCATGCTGAATACCTGCTTTCCTTCTGGGAGTCTGGAATTTTGGCATATGTTAGGAAAAGGGTGCCCTGGATACTGACTCTCTAATGAGCTTATCTGGTAGACAACATTTTACATATGCGGCCACAACTAGTTGTCAGGATAATTAAGTGTGTTTTGTGTGACCCTACGGAGAGAAGACTTTTGGAAGCTTATATCTGTTTTCTCCTGGACTTTACTACATGTACCTTTTCTCTTTGCTGATTTTTGGTGTATACTTTCACCATAATAGATCATAATCATTAGTATAACTAGATGCTGACTGCTATATGTCCTTCTAATGGATCATTTAACTAGGGAGTGGCGTTGGGGATCCCTGACAGCCGTCTAGCCAATCCAAAAAGATTGAGTAAGCTTAAGTTTGGAGTTAAGGAAGATATTAGTTGAGATAATAAAATTGGGAACTGTTCCAACAAATTAGATTGGGTATGTCAAATCATTTTTCTGGATGAGACCACCTTACCATGGATAAGGAGAAGTAAACATCTCTGTAGATAATCAGCTATTCCAGTGTGTGGAATTAATGAAGATAGGGAAATCCACAAAAGGACAGTGAGAAGGAGTGCATAGTGCAAAGAGAGGAGAACCCAGAGAGAATGGTGTTGGGGAATCTAGGGCAAGAAGATATCTCTTTGCCATCAGAAAACTGGTCCTGTCATTTTTCACCCCAAAGTCTGGTTCCCTTGCCTATGGAAATATAATCCAAATGTCTGCTGGATTAAAATCCCCCGCAGACAAGGTAACATACCTTTCCTTCCCCCTACCTCTGCTGCTCACCCTTATATATCCCGGCTATTTTAAGGAGTTGCCATAGAGTTACCTCATCTTTGGCCAGAAATCTATCAGAAATGTATATTAAACAGCATCTTCCTCTCCTGCCCTGTTCTGGTGATCTATTGCCATAGTATTAAGCATGTCAAAGTTTATTGGCATAAAACAATGATGATTATGTTCACAAGTGTCTGTGAGGCAAACACAATAATCACTGCGCTACAGAAACAAGGCATAATCTTGTGTATTAGAAACAAGGCATAATCTTATGTATTCAGAGAGGGATGGATTTTCTTTGATCCACCAGGATGGTGGCTTTAGCTGAGTAGCTTGAATGGCTGGAGAGACCTGTAGCAGCTCAAGTAGAGACAAATTTTGTGGGCCTTGGCTCTGGCTGTTAGCTGGGTTACTTTGGTTCTTTTTTATGGGTACTAGTGCTGGAATGTCCAGGATGGCTTCTTAACTTACATACTGATGCCTGGGCTACGATGGGTAGAAATGGCCTGATATCAATCTTTGTCTGTCTGTCTGTCTGTCTCTATCTCTCCGTTGCCTCTCCAAATGGTTAGGTTGAACACAGGAGTCTCTGGTAAGTTGAACTTCTCACATGGCAGCTGGATTTTTTTCAGAGTGAACATGCCAAGAGGCTCAGACAAGTCTTGTTATGACTTAGGCTTAGAAGAGCCAGAGTGTCACTTCTGCCACCTTAGTTTGGTCACACAAGCCCCTAAATTAGCCCAGAGCCAAGGGGAGGAGAATTAGAGTACTTAGGTTTAACTTCTCAGTGAAAGGTGTAGTAAGACATTCCCACCCATTTTTAGGCATGCTCTGATTCCTATTTTCCAATGACTACTGCTCAAAAACTCATTCTAGAATGTCACTGTGGTTACTGTTTTCTAAAATAGCTATAGGTGATGGCAATTCAGGGTCTCTATCTTCTCCAAATATTTGCAGTCTATAATAGGGTGTTAAAGAATTGCTAACTCCTTGCCTAAGGGTTACACAATGGTGCCCATAATTTTATGACATACTTTTGTAACATTCTAGCTTGACCATACCTGCAAAACAGTAGTGTCAATATTGTATTGAAATGAGTTGATGTGTATTTCTTCCTGCCTAGACTTCCAGCTCCTCCTGGTAAAGGATCATGTGTTACTCAATGTCTGTGTCCTTAGCACCTAGCACAGAGCCTGGCACATAGGACTCAAATACATTTCCTCAATAGAATACTAAATAAATGGGCTTATCCAAAGTTAAACTTTTCAAGAATCAAGAGAATCAAGAGATTCTCATTCTAAAGTAGATGAATAGCCTTAATATTTCCACATTGAAGAATAAATGATCAGAAAAAAATTTATGAGTTTAACTATATGTTAACTAACTAGAATGTAAATAAAAAGTTGAAACATAAAAAAAGAAAGAATTTTATGAGTTTGTATGATCATAATCCGAGCCTGGGGGAGTTATTTTTTTTTTTAGCTAATTTTGAGATGTCTATTTTTTCTTTTGATAAGGAAAAGTACTAGACAGACTGTTTGTAAGGATGAAAATATATTGTCCTGTTATCATGACTCATATATGTAATAATCAAACATCTAAAAATAACACTTTCATTAATTTACTGTTAGAAGAAACATGTTTCTTGCTGATTGTTGTGCTTACTATTTTCCCCCTTTCTATGAATTTTATTATGATATTAGTCAAACAAAAAAATGAGTATTCACATCTGATATGATGAATATGGTTTTATGGTCTTCACCATGTATTGATCACAGATTATTTTTAGTACTTCCTGATTTATGTGTGTAGACCCACTATGATACTTATTATAGTCATTTAGTTGTTTGATTTTATGAGAAAGGAAACAGTCTGATAGGTAGATACATCCACAATAAGAATAGTGCACTTCTTTCAGGAAATTTGATTTCCAGACCAAGAAAACATTCAGTAAGTTGCTCTTGTAAAAATAATTTGGTGTCCCAATGGATAGCATCTGATACAGATCCACTGATAAGTACCAAACCTATTATTTTATCTAGGTGGGTTTGGAATAATTTAATAGTGTCATTGAGAATATACAATGCTCCAAATAATTTTCAATGACTAGAGGTTTTAATAGTAATTTTAGAAACACTGGTTGGTATATATTTGATTCCAAAGTACAATTTTAATAAAGTTAATATTTTGAAGTACTTGGTTTATAAAGCAATTTGGTTTATAAAGCAACACAGATTGCTTTTAATTTTTCACCCATATGCTATCCAAGGTGCGAATAAAATAGATCCAAGCTTAGACATTAATTTTTTATTTTTTAAAAATGTAAACTTTAAAAATGTAAACTCACATAAAGAATGAATTTTTATTTTTTATTTTTTTATTTTTTTAAGTTTATTTTTGAGAGAGAGAGAGAGGGAGAAAGCGAGCAAGCACGGGGGAGGGAGACACAGAATCGGAAGCAGGGTCCAGGCTCTGAACTGTCAGCATAGAGCCTGACATGGGGCTCAAACCTATGAGCTGTGAGATCATGACCTGAGCAGAAGTCAGACGCTTAACCGACTGAGTCACCCAGGCGCCCCTAAACAATGAGTTTTTAAATTCAGTGTTCTTAAAATAATTTAGGTATAGTCTTACCTAATTACGTATGGTTTCCTGTGAGTATAACCTTAAGTACATTCAAAATGGCTATTCACAATGACAAAGCACATTTCTGTATCTCCAGAACTCAGAGTAAAAAAAGGTATATTTCTAAAACATCTTCTAATATTATACTTTTTACCTATAAAATAACAGGAAATACTTAAATCAAGAACTGAGCCTGCAAAATAAATGATGTATTAATCTGTAGTATCAGAAAGAAGATATCCAAGTTGTTCCACCATTATGAAGAGTATATGTAGTCTTTTAAAATTATTATTATTATTAGTCACATAGAGGCAGTTGAAAAAAGGTTAAGAGTACCACTATAATGTTATTAACAATGACATCAGGCATTCTGAGTTTTAACCAGTGTATAGTTGAAGGACAATAAACAACCAAGATCGTTATGATTAGAACCGTCCCCATTGTCTAGCATTGTCCCCAGCATTGACCTGATACCATGGCCCTGCCTTCACCAAACTTAAGAGAAAATAAGGGAAGATAGAATAGAGGGGAATTGGATAGGATAAACGTAATAATAAGAGGTGAGATATAATTCAGACCTTTGAAAAAAAACCTATGTGCCATTTTAAGAGATTCACTACTTAAATTTTAACTGTCATGTTTCCCTATATTTAACAAAATGCATGATTATGATAAAAAAGAAGCTTTAAGTGTCTGTATCTTAACTTTTATGATGAAGTTAGACCAGAACAGTTAGTTGATGAGATTACCATATGAAAAGTAGAAAATAACCTTGCACTCAAAAGCATCTGAAAGTAACTGTTGATTCTATTAATTTTATTATATACTACTTGAATTAAAAATAAATGGGGGCACTTGTGCTGAGCATTGGATGTTATATTTAAGTAATGAATCACTAAATTCTACAAGTAAGAATAAGTGTGTGTGTGTGTGTGTGTGTGTGTGTATTTGACAGTTTGAAAACACTTAACTCTAATTAGCATTTAACTATTAGATGTTTAACATTTCTTCTCCTTTCTCAATTTTTGTATGACATTCAGGCAAATGATTATTTTCTGTGAACATCGCCAAGATTTTGGATGGAGAGGCTATGGTTATGCTTTGGCACTTTTTGTTGTAGTCTTTTTGCAAACCTTGATCCTTCAGCAATATCAACGTTTTAACATGCTCACTTCAGCAAAAATTAAGACAGCTGTAATTGGGCTCATCTACAAAAAGGTAAAAAGTTAAGGAATTCTCAATTTCTAAATGGATTCTTTCATTGTATGCTTTGAAATAGCATATAGTATATTAAAAATTCTTAGAGTGCCCGTTGAATATACATTTATTTTGCTTTAAAAAACTTTGACTCATCAATACTGGTTGTATTAATTTCTCTATATGGTTCTCTATAGTCCTTACAGTCCCTGAAACTTCTAGTGAGCCCTAATCCAGGAAACTAGATGATGGTTTCTGTCCACTGTTGTGTCACTGAACTCCTCCTCACAAAGTGAATAGTCTTGAGTATTTTCATGTTTGTCTGTGTTTATGTACGAACATTTCTTCCTTTCATGATCATTTTCTTTCTGCGTGCTACTTTTTTCTTCCTGTGCTCACTCTGCTTTCTCATGCAACAAAGCCATCTTTCTCTATGCAGTCATTATCTGCTACTCTTTCATTCTGTGCCTTGCCTCTGCACTGCACCCCCAGAAACGAAACCTGGCTGATACTTATACTTGTCATAACCCTGAAGTTTAATTTGTTCTTTCTTGAAAATACAGTTTTAAATACCACCTCGTTACCATCCAGAGCCTTTTATTTACATCATAATTAAACTGTTAAAGAGCTTATTTACATCATAATTAAACTATTAAAGAATTTCTTCCTTCCAGTAGTTATCACTTGAATTATTCAATTAAGTGTATTTTGCATTCTTACTCACTACTCTTTTGTAAATTGTGGGCTCTTTAAGATTTGGAATAGAAACCTATTTACCTGTTGTACTTTTATCATCTGGGAGAGTGACTTTTATACATTTTTATAAAAAGCTGGATGTCTGAGTAAATAAATAAACAAGCCACTTCTTCAAGAAATTAGGGGGAATTATTAGCATATATAATTAATATGTGTAACTAAATGCAGGTTTTGTAAGAGGTCAAAAGAACAGGAAATCTACAATGATTGTGTGCGGTTAAGGAAGGTTTCACATAGAAAGGAAGCCTTGAAGTGGTCTTTGGGAAAGGTGTAGAATTTGTATGAGTGGAAGGAAGCATTACAATTTGGACTGCGCTGGGCATTAAGCATTACAGGCCATTTGGCCATATTGGGCCAAGATGGGAGTATGGAATGGTTTTAGCCCAAGTGCTGGGTCATACTGCCACAGTCATAATTCTAGAGGCTATAAATTCTGAAAAATCCTAATAGGGAGGAAAGATGTCAGCAAATCTAGGAATCAGTTTAAATGTTAACACTTGTCTTTGATATACAGTCCATATGGAATAGGATTTCATTCAGTGATTAAAGCATTGGAGTTTGAGTGTAGGATTTGGGTGGATTTGCAAATATGAAAGAGGGGAATGTGGTAGAAATTAGAACAAGTTGTCAAATAAAAAGAAGAAAATCAAGCATTGTGGGTGACTCTTACAAGGGCAGAGAGACCTTGGAGATAATAACATAAAAGGTCACACTGGCTACAGGGAGGAAACCATAGATTCTTTAGAGAGATTGTTTAAGAACAAAGAACACTCAGGATCAAAGGAGTATATCAATCAAGCCAGCTCGGTAGACCTTGCCTTAGGGATTATGATTTAATTCCAAATCCATCAAACAAGCAGCAGAAGACATTACAACCTGTTGTTGTAACCTGCATTGATGCACTGAGGTAGCATATGCACATGCCACTGATTTTATAAGGGTGGCTTTTTTCTGAGTCCCCTATCCTACACCTGCTTTCTAGAGGGAGTCTCTCTCCATGGAACTAATTAGGGTAGTTAAATTTCTCTTCTCTTTCTCTTCTTTGTCTCTTTACAGGTTGTAGAATTCTGATTTTCATCATACTTAGATACTCAATGTCCAAAATGTCTCTCATAGTGGCGCCAGATACCCATATTAATCTGACATTGGCTCTAGTTCATCAAGGACTTGTTTTTAGAGTGGGGTAAACCTGATCTCAGATCCTGTTCTTGTTGAAGAGGGGAGCTGTTAGGACTTTCTTGTTCTCTGTCCATTCACATGCTGCTCGTTTGGAATAAAGGTCAGGGCGTACCAATTTTAAGGTTTGTGGAAAAAGCAGGGGCCTCCTTCCACTTGATCACTTTAGGAGTTCATCAAAAGCTCAGATTTTGTTATACCTTAGGTCACAGGTACGGCTCCATGACAATTCTTGAGGTCTAAGAAATGGGATATGCTTCAAAAGCAGCATCAGTTATCCTGGGTTTAATGTGGGCAGTCTGAGAGCATTCCTCTACCAAACACTGTCCAGTAGAATCTTTGTGATTTTAAAAATGGGTGAAGATGATCAGAATGTATAAAACTTTTATTTAAAAAATAAATGTCATGGGAATATAATGTGTAGCATGGTGACTATACTTTGTATTTGAAAGCTGCCAAGAGAGTAGTTCTTAAAAGTTCTCATCACAAGAAATTTTGTAATTTTGTACTATGTGTAGTGATGGATGTTTAGACTTGTGATCATTTTGCAATATATACACATATCGAAGCATTATGTTACACACCTGAAGCTAATGTATGTCAACTAAATATATCTCAATTTTATATTAAAATGTTTTTAATGTTTGTCTATTTTTTTTTAATTTTTTTTTTCAACGCTTTCTATTTATTTTTGGGACAGAGTGAGACAGAGCATGAACGGGGGAGGGGCAGAGAGAGAGGGAGACACAGAATCGGAAACAGGCTCCAGGCTCTGAGCCATCAGCCCAGAGCCCGACGCGGGGCTCGAACTCACGGACCGCGAGATCGTGACCTGGCTGAAGTCGGACGCTTAACCGACAGCGCCACCCAGGCGCCCCTGTCTATTTATTTTTTAAGTTTATTTTGAGAGAGAGAGAGAGAGAGAGAGAGAGAGAGAGAACACAAGCAGTGGAGAGGAAGAGGAGAGAGAGAGAATCCCAAGAAGGCTCCATGCTGTCAGCATGGAGCTCAGTGTGGGGCTTGAGCTCACGAACCGTGAGATCATGACCTGAGCCAAAATCAAGAGTTGGTTGCTTAATGGACTGAGCCACCCAGGCACCCCTTTGTTTATTTTTGAGAGAGAGAGAGAGAGAGAGAGGTGGGAGCAGAAAGAGAAGGAGACATAGAATTCAAAGCAGGCTCCAGGCTCCGAGCTGTCAGCATAAAGCCCAATGCGGGGCTTGAACTCATGAACCGTGAGATCATGACCTGAGCCATAGTTGGACACTTAACCAACTGAGCCACCCAGGCACCCCAATATATCTCAATTTTTAAAAGAGGGAGGAGAAAAGGAAAAACAGGAGAGATTTGGGACATGGAGTGCTGACAAAGAGAACAGATTTGAGTTAGAGACCAAAGTTTTGTTTTCCATTGAAGGAATAATAGGATTTGAGATATCTGGAAAAAAATAAAGTGAAATAAAATAAAAGTTTCAAAACAATTTTTTTAACTAAAAAAAGTACTACATCCACACTATCTGGTTGGGCAGCCACTAGTAACATATGATTATTGAGCCTTTGAACTATAGCTAGTAAGATTAAGGAAATGAATTTTTAATTTTAATTAAATGTAATAACCACACATAGCTAATGACTACCATATTGGATAGTATTACAGTTCCTAGACTGTCTACATTTGTACTTTAAAGATTTATTCTTACCTTAATTGTGATAATTATAAAATGCAAGAAAATTGATAAAATATATATATATTAAATTTTTAAATATTTTTGAAAGAGAGAGAAAGAGAGCATGGAGGAGGAGTAGAGAGATGGAGACAGAGGATCTGAAGCAGGCTCTGCGCTGACAGCAGAGAGCCTGACACGGGGCTTGAACTCATGAACTGAGATCATGATTTGAGCCGAAGTTGGACGCGTAACCGACTGAGCCACCCAGGCGCCTCAGATATATTTTTTTAAAATAAAGACACTCTACTGTGGTCAGGATTAGGAGAAGCAGAATCCATACCATGCACGTAGAGTCAGAAAGATAATTCTGGCATATTGTATTGCATGCAGTGGAATTGAAGAAGAATGCGTTCTTATAAATGTTATGAGGGTCTACCTTTAGGTACACCTTATGTCATTAGAAGTATAGTAACTTTTGGTTTAGAATCACTGGCTTAGGAATTTTTAGGGCCCTTCCAGCTCTAAATTATGTGATTTCTGTGACTTATAGCAGCGTTGGTCAGGAAAAATGTCATGGTTAATATTGCACAATATTGCATGACGTAGGTCTGAAGGATGAATTGCATGAGGCAAAGGCTCTACTGTTGGAAATATATAGTGGGAGGGAGTCCACAGATGAATACATGGCTTACTCAGAAAATGATGAGTAGATTAATGTAGCTAGAGATAATATTTTATGAGCACGTTGGTGGGGAGGGTTAGGATGGTAAGAAAGCAGGGATTGCAGCTCATTTTTTTAGAAGCTTGAAAACTACATTGTAAAAATGTACTTTAGTTCTAGAGGAAGTTAGGACTCATTTGAGCCATAGGACAGATGGATAATCAGGAGAAAGTAATTAAAATAGGTTGGGTTGGAAATAAAGAATATTTTAGAACTATATTCATAGTTCTGGAAGTAAAGATATGAACCAGAGCCATAGCAGTGAGTCTAGAAATGAAAACATACATTAAGAGGGAGAATGTGAAATGGCAAACATATTTCACCATCAGATGATAAAATGAGATACTGGTGAATTGAGTTCAGTGATAGTCAAGATATCTCCAGCCAATAAGATGTTTTTAAAGGCTGGGGCCATACCTGGCTCATTTGGCTCTTGTTGGAGTATAATTCAATATATGAAATCAATGACGTTTCACAATGTGATGAGTCACCTACCTGTGCTGTGTGTGTGTAGACTAGATAAAGACAATATTCTACAATATTCTAGAAAAGAAATCTCAAACTTGGATGGAATTTAAAAATAACAGAGCTTTGTGAGTGTGATTATGATTACAATATGACTGTTAAATGAAAATTGGCTAATTTTCATTTTGATTGCAGAGTATTTATAAACTCTCAACTTTTCATATGGTTTTAGATTTTACATTTTTTTCCTTTTACCTCAGTGTTGCTTTCTCTCTTTTATAAGGTTAAATACTTTTTACCAGATAATTCTTCAGTATGTTGCACCATCCAGTATACTTGTGGTGTCATATTGCAGTATTCTTCCAAATTGTTTTGTATAACAAAGAGGCAGTTTAGATTGTGTAATTTAGGAATAAATGGTAACTAAATTCCCCTTCATGCCTTGTGAATTTTGTCCCTCACAGAAATGTAAAAGTTTAGTTGGCAGAAAAAAATATTGAAAGAAAAATCAGTGCTCCTGATGTTAAAAATGCAATGCAGAACAACATCCATTTAGATAGTGCCCTTTAATCTTAATATTTTGAAAGCAGTTAATTTTTAAAGATAATTTTCTTTTGTATATTGAAGGAAATATGTGTAATGAATAAAATGGGGCAGACAAAATGACAGCAATTCATAATTCCAGATTGCAAAGGTAATCATTGATGTAATTTCCTCTAATTATTTTACATGCATGCATATATATGTGTAATATACTTTTTTATAATCTATTATTTATTTCATAATAGGTCATGACCAAACATGTTGAGAAAATACTTTGTTATATGACACAAACAATTTAAATTCATAGCAGAAACTTTCATATATGTATACACTACACTTTTTCCTACTACTGTCATTTTTTGCCTGATTTACTTGTCACCTTGTTTACCATCTTCACTCATGATACATATGGTTCACTCAATGTATATTGGAGTTCTTTTTCCACACATTCTTATTTTTTAAAATTTTTTTTAACGTTTATTTATTTTTGAGACAGGGAGAGACAGAGCATGAATGGGGGAGGGTCAGAGAGAGAGGGAGACACAGAATCTGAAACAGGCTCCAGGCTCTGAGCTGTCAGCACAGAGCCCGAAGCGGGGCTCGAACTCACAGACCGGGAGATCATGACCTGAGCCGAAGGCAGACGCTTAACCGACGGAGCCACCCAGGCGCCCCTCCACACATTCTTTATAACCATAGCAGTATTGTCTTCTGACTACAGATTTTACAGCTGCTGCCAACCCCCACCTCTTACCCCACCATTTTCAGATAACCTGTTTTATTTTAATTTTACTGTGTTTGGGTGCTTGTATTTCTTTTTTTTTTAATTTTTTAAAAAATATTTATTTATTTTTGAGAGAGACAGGGAGAAACAGAGCATGGGGGAGGGGCAGAGAGCCTAGAGAGACACAGAATCCAAAGCAGATTCCAGGCTCTGAGCACTCAGCACAGAGCCCAATGTGGGGCTCAAACCCATGAGCTGTGAGATCATGACCTGAGCTGAAGTTGGATGCTCAACCAACTGAGCCACCCAGGTGCCCCGTAAGTATATCTTTCTAAGGATAATTTTAACATTATAGAATTTGCAAATTTTACCAGGATAAGAGAAGGTACTGTTTTCTAACTAAATTGACTGGTACTTCCTGATTGCTTTTGGTTTGAAATATTTTCTTCAATCAGAGAGATTGTCTTCTGTTTTATCTTTAATTATTTCTTATTCTTTACTTGTAAAGTAATTGTTATGTATTTATGTATCTACATATATATATATATATAATATACACACATGTGTATAATAGACACATACAAACATATATGTTGCACTCTGTTTTAAGCACTATTATGTACATAGAAATAGATACATGGTCAGTTATAGATATGGATGTAGCTGTCAATATAATGCTCACATATGTAATATAAGGAAACTTAAAGTCAGAACAATTGAGTAACTTACCCACTGTCAAAGAGTTATGAAATAGTGTTACTGGCTGGCCCTGGAACCCAGGCATTTCACCCTAGAAGTTGGTTATTCATTAATCTATATTTATAAAGAAATATAAATGTATATGTAAATACATATTAATATAAATACATATTTATATTAATTACATATTTATATTAATATGCATTTATATATTTATAATATATATTTAATATATTCATATAAATATAATACACTTAAAACATATTTATGTAATATATACATATATGTGTGTATATTTATATCCCATGAGTGTATATCTACCTGAAACTCCTCCATGCCTTAAATCTTTTTTTTTTAATATTTCATGTTTAAAATATGTTTTCTCTAATATCTGGGAAAAGTTTTTGAATATATCTACTGGTTTAGGAATTCCATTTTTGGGGGTGCCTGGGTGGCTTAAACAGTTAAGTGTCTGGCTTTGGCTCAGGTCATGCTCTCATAGTTCGTGAGTTCAAGCTCCACATCAGGCTATCTGCTGTTAGCACAGAGCCTGCTTCAGATCCCCTGTCCCCCTCTCCTCTGCCCCCTCCCCTGCTGTCTCTCTCTGTCTCTCTCACTCTCAAAAATAAACATAAAACTGAAAAAAAAATCCTTTCTTGTAACATCCATTTGGACTTTTGGTGCCTCCACTGTAATTTTAAACAATTTGACACTTGTATTTTCAATTTAAATTATTCTTTTTTGTTTTTACTCATTTTAAACAGTTATCGTGTTCTTTTGCTATAAGATTAAAAAGGGATATTCATATATTTCTCATGTTTCTTGTGATATATTTTGTTCCAATAGGTCATTTATTTGATTCCTTGGATAATTTAGCTACTTTGAACTATTCAATCTGCTAGTATTTTCATAAATACTAAATACTCTTTAACTTTTCCTTCTATAAGTGTGAGAGAAAATAGTTTATAACTTTTTATAATTATAAGTTGCTGGTGGATTCTATTAGAGATCAATGGTCCTCTCTTAAGAAATGTTATAGACTTAATGAAATGAGAGTTACAGTTCTAGGATTTCCATGGTTTCACTTGGCCAAATTAGGCGATCAGTAACATGTTAGGGGAAGGTTAAAGAGCTGCCTTTGGGGGAGACATGGCTAAAGCTTAATATCATAATGACTAATATGTTTTTCTTTTTTTCCCCCTCTTGTGGCAGTAGTAGTCATTCTGTTTTATCACTAGCACAACTGTCCCCCCATTACTAGTCAGTAATAGAACTGTTTCTAATTTACTGTGTAGAAATGTAAACAAGGATTGAACACTGCAGCAGTCATAAATGTTAGGGGGATTCTGGAACCTTATGATGCTCCCTTATGATATGGATATGGATATGATACAACCTTATGAGGCTGTGCAGACCACCACCACCCCTGCCCCCAAGAAGGTTGTACCTCCCTCTTACATGAAGCCCTCCTGCTTTAAACTCAGGAATTATAGAAGAGTTCCACTGAAAGTCGTACCTACTTATTTTTAATATGGGCCTTTTCTTTGGCTTTTTATTATTCATTTGTTGAAAAAAATAGACTTTGAGTGCTTCCTATATCCCATTTACTCTTGTTAGCCCCAGCTGTCTATCCTGTCCCTCTTTAAATCAGTGCAGTGGACATTCCTTAAAATTCTTGGCATATGAATGAACTTTTGCCTGGCTTCCAGTACAAATACCAATTCCCCACTACTTTTGCAGTTTATTTTTTCATTTCACTGGGAATTTTAAATGAGTGGAGCATTAAATAAATGAATTTCTAACATCAACCTTAGTAAGAGTTACCAATAATTAAACTTGGGAATATTGAATTCAGTATACAAATATTAAAATAATGTGCATAGAGACAAAGTGAGAATTGGGCCTTGGAAGAAAAAATGTATTTCCATCTGCTCCACGAAGCCTTTCCAATATTTTTATCTTTCTAAATTCCCATAGCCCTTCTTAGCTATTTTTATACTTACTATCATTCTGTGTGGGAGGTATATGTGTGTGTGGGGGGGTGGTGGTAAGTAGACTCCACAACCAGATTATAATCTTTTTGAGAATTAGGATAGTGTCATTTTTAAATTTTCTAGTTTCAAGCATAATACTATTCATCAGCATGCATTAGATATTTATTGATTCTTTTATGTACTTTGTACTGATAAAATTTAGATGGTTTAGCATTTTAGGGGTGCCAACGGATAGAGAAGATTCTCAATGCTAAAAATATAAAATAGATTTTTTTGTGTGTGAATTCTACACCCATTGTGGGGCTTGACCTCATGACCTCAAGATCAACAGTCACATGCTGTACATACTGAGCCAGCCAAGCACCCCTAGAACAGATTTTTTTAAAATTTTGTAATCAGCAATTTGTAGAGGGTTCTTAGTGAAGGTATTTGCTTGGGAATACAAATGTTACTCTCTACCAATATGCAGTGAATTTTAAAACTATATGTTTTGATCAATAATTGTATCTTCCTCATGTAATAACATTAAAAGTTCTCAATATTTTATAATCCTAATGCATAATCTTGTACGTTTTCCTAAATATATTAAAAATTGATATTAAAAGTTACCATTGTTTGATGATAATAATGCCCCAAGTTCTACAGAACTCTTAAATATTTTGCTGCTTCTTTTTTTTTTTCCTAGGCCCTACTTTTATCTAATGTCTCACGAAAGAGGTTTTCAACTGGGGAAGTTATTAACTTGATCTCAGCAGATGCCCAGCAGCTCATGGACTTGACCGCAAACCTCAATCTTCTTTGGTCAGCCCCTTTACAAATCCTGATGGCCGTATCACTGCTTTGGCAAGAGCTGGGTCCAGCAGTGTTGGCAGGGACAGCAGTCCTGGTGTTGGTTATACCAATAAATGCTTTGGTTGCAACTAGAGTAAAAAAGCTAAAGGTAAGAAAAAGACTGCATCCTGTTACACGTGTTAAACAGAAGCCAAGTTTTCTGACTTGTGTTGACAATAACCATCTAGCAAATTCTGTATATGTGGAAATAACCCAACTTTGTCATTCATTCATTCAACCAATATCGATTGGACATCTGTTCTGTGCTGAAGTACTGCAGTGAGGAGAACTGATGAGTTCCAGCTTTCATTGGAGGAGAAGGCATTGAGAAATGAATAAAGCACAATGCCAGATGTTAATTTGTGTATGAAGAAATACGAATTAGGCTAGGATGATAGAGTAACAGAGTGCCATTTCACATACGGGGTAATGAAGTCCTCAGGAAGGATATGATATATCAGCAGGGTAAGGGAGGAATCCATGTACAAATCTGAGAAAAAGATTTACTAAGCAAAAGTAACAGTGTGCACACAGTCTAGAGATAAGGGTGTGCTTGTTTTGTCTGAAGAGTGGCAGGGAGGCTGGTGGGTTACAGTAAGCAAGGAGTGACTACATCCAGAAAGTAGTTGGTAAGTGATTAACTGAAATAATTTTAATATTCTTACTTTACATTCATTCATCTTACTGTTAATACCTTATTTGACGTCTGCCATGTACCAGACAGTGTGGACTATGCTATACTGTAGAAATGGAGAAACAGGACATAGTTTACTGCACCAAAAAACCACAGTTTAAGGGGAAGGACGAATGGTTTCATGTGTTAAAGTAAACACACACATGCAGGTGTATTGCTTATGACACTTATTTTATTTTTTTAAATGGATAAAAGATTAACACTATCTATGTACTGACATGGAAATGTGTCAGTCACATATTAGGGGGAAAATAAAGAAACCTATGTATGCAGATATATGTGTATATTATGCATACATGTACATATACATAACCCAATTTTTTTTAATGTTTTTAACCTTTATTTATTTTTGAGAGAGAGAGCGAGAGAGCATGAGTTAGGGAGGGGAGAGAGAGAGGGAGATATGGAATGTGGAGCAGGCTCCAGGCTCTAAGCTGTCAGCACAGAGCCCGACACGGGGCTCAAACTCAGACCATGAGATCATGACCTGAGCTGAAGTCTGACACCCAACAGACTGAGCCACCCAGGTGCCCCAAATTTTTAAAAATGTGAATATACCTATGACATGGGTGTGATAGAGAATACTAAATGAAATGATACAGATTTAGATATAAATGAATTTTTATAGGCATAGAAATAATCTAGAGATGAAGCACCAGTCTTTTAAGAATGGTTACCTATAGAGTATAATTAAATGGAAGGAGGGAGATTTTTCACTAATTACTTGAATACATTTAAGGGATGAGGATTTACACCTTCTTTTATATTTTTCTGAATTTTCTAAATACAGATCAATCACCAAATAATTACTAAAATTACTACCAAATAATTACTAGAAAGATGACTAGTCTTTAGAGATGAAAACTAGAAAATACCATATAACTATGATATAATTATGAATTAATAACATAATAGTATTTAGAATAACAAGTTTGTATTATAATTAATATTTTTAAACTAGCTTTTAAAAATTCTAGATTTTAAATAATTTAAATTCAAGCTTTTATGAATTGAAATACATTTGGGGGAAATTTCAAAGAGAGTACAATATTATGTACAAATATACTAAACAGAAAATATGCCTTTAATCACACAAATAGTATTATGGATAGTAACTTGTAAGTGTGTAGTTTGTTAGATATACAAATACTGTACTTATTATTTGCCAAAAAAGAATCAATATTTGAAAATATCCATTTTAATCACTTTAATTTCCAAAGTATTAATACTCAAGATAGTATATATGTATAAGATAGTATAAGATAGTAAATATATATATGTGTATATATATATATATATAATTGATAAAATTTGGGAAATTTAATCCCATTTAAATAGAGTATGGATGGATATTATTTTTTTATTCAATTTTATTTTATTTATTTATTTTTTTTTCTTCAACATTTATTTTATTTTTTGGGACAGAGAGAGACAGAGCATGAACGGGGGAGGGGCAGAGAGAGAGGGAGACACAGAATCGGAAACAGGCTCCAAGCCATCAGCCCAGAGCCTGACGCGGGGCTCAAACTCACGGACTGCGAGATCGTGACCTGGCTGAAGTCGGACGCTTAACCGACTGCGCCACCCAGGCGCCCCTTTTTATTCAATTTTAAACAAATTACATGTAAATAAATAAATTTTCTACTATTTTGTAAAGTATGCAGTTTGCTCTTATTCTACTGCTGGCTACTTTTAAGCTTTAAAATATCTACTTATAACTAATTTTTACCTTTACCAATGAAAGAATATATGAATATTTTATGATGGTTTTCAACTAAATATTATATAAAATAGAGGGAAGAGAATGTATTTTTTTAAAAAGCTGTAGCAAAGTAAGTTAAATTATTAGCAACCTTTGTCAAATATGCTATCATTTTCTTCCCCTTAAATAGAAAAGCCAAACGAAGAACAAAGATAAACAGATAAAACTACTCAATGAAATCTTACATGGAATTAAGGTAATATAAAAGGAATGTGATTTTAATTTCACTATTTAGAATACAGTAATGTTAGTGAATAAATGAATTTTTTACCATTCTCAATATCAAAGTAATGAAATATATATATTGAAGGAAAGTAATGAAATATATATATTTATATGTATATATATGCAAAAAATACATATGAGTATATCATATAAACATAGGATACACATTATCTACCATTATATCATAGGATATAAACATTCACCATTACTACACTATAAACATTCATCAACACTATCATTATAAACATAGGATTTGCCTGTTATATGTACGCATTGATTCACATATATAGGTATACACACACACACATACACACACACACACATGTAATTGTTGGCAGAGTATTTCAAGTCTCATGTATAGGAATTCTTATTGTTAAAATAGCATTTAAATGAAACCAAATAAAATGCAGGTATTTTCTTTTTGTTTCTCACCCAAGAATTAAACATAAATATCCCCAAAGAGACAACATATAACTTGTTTTAAGGGGTTGTGTGGAAGAGATGGAATGAGGCAGGCAAGAGTGGCAATGACATTATCATCAGGTTGAAGGCAGGTTTATATGGGGAAAATGATGAAATGTCATTCAGGTTCTTTTAGGTGGAATAGAAATGATCATACAAATGGTATTTTACAAAATGTGTGTTATAAATTATTTATCCCTAAGAAAGCTACCCCCCATTCCACTAATATTTTCTCTATCATAAAAGAGTGCAACCTCATGAACTTTCTAGATAGATAGATAGATAGATAGATAGAATTTCAAATTCTGTTTCACCTAGATTATACCATATCAGATTTTTCTTTTTTTTTTAATTTTAATGTTTATTTATTTTATGAGAGAAAGAGAGAGACAGAGAGAGAATGAGAGCAAGCCAGGGAGGAGCAGAGAGAGAGAGAAATCTCAAGCAGGCTCTGCACTGTCAGCACACAGCCTGATGTGGGGCTCAAACTCACAAGCTGTGAGATCATGACCAGAGCCAAGACCAAGAGTCCAGTGCTTAACTACTCAGCCACCCAGGAACCCCTAGATTTTTTCTAAAGGACAAAATTTGTAAAGCCCACATGGAATTTCCTTCTGGAATTGACAATTGCATAGGAAATTTTCTGTCTTGTGCATTTATCATTACAAACATAGGATATGCCCATTATATGTACACATTGATTCACTTTAGGAATCATTAAAAATTCTGCTCTATTGTACTGTATACTTTCACAAAATTGAAAACTACTCAAGTGAAAGACATTGTTAAAGATACCTTGAAAAGAGACTGATATGATTCACTTACTTATCTGAATATAAGAGTAGCCTTAAGTAGCTCTGAAATTTAACTCAGATTAAATTACTGAATAGCTGATATTCTGTAATAAGGTCATACACCCCCAAAGGAATGTGATCCTAATGCATCCAGTACTTCTCAGTGGGTTAATTGATAACCCCTGCATTCATACAAAGTGTAGCAATGTATGTTTATAGGTTGTACTGGGTGGCTCAGTTGGTTAAGTGTCCGACTCTTGATTTCAGCTCAGGTCATGATCTCACAGTTTATGGGTTTGAGCCCTTTATCGGGCTGTGTGCTGACAACATAGAGCCTGCTTAGGATTCGCTCTCTCTCTCCCTCTGTCTAGCCCCTCCCTCACACTGTTTCTGTCTCTAAATGAATAAATAAATAAATAAAGATTGATCTTCATAAAAGGAAATTTGTATTATCAGCAAAACTGGGACAGTGTAGATAAAATAAAAGAACATTTCCTAGATATCTGAGCAAAGTCAAAAATTTGAAATTAGTTCCAGCAGTGAATATACTAGACAACTGGTAGAGGACAAAGTATAGGGAAGTTTAAAGTATAGGATAGTTTGAAGGTGTGGGCAGTCAGCATCCCTGAGGTTTGGGGGAAGAAAACAGATGCGATAGCCTCTCTCTGATAATGATAATAGCTCTCATTTAGTGAGCAATTTTTACGTGCCACATGCTGCAATGATCACTTTGGATCTGTTTCCTCATACAATTCTTAGGAACCCCAAGAAAATAACTTCTCATCTTCATTTTCCAAATAAGGAAACAAAGTCTCTGAGAAGTTAAGTGTCATGTCTGAGTTCACAGAGCCAGTGAGAGATTTTTAGGGTTCTCCAGAGAAACAGAGCAATAGGATGTATGTGACTGTATATATTCCAGTTTACAATCTCAAAACACTAGTCACCTTTCAGAAAATGGCTTGAAGTCCCATGCCATCAGTCTTCCAGAAATTGAGAGGCCATAGAAAGGAGCATAGCTATTGGGAAATGGGAGTGGACAGAAGTGAGAGCTGAACCAGCAGGAAGAGTACTAATATTAAGCTAGACAGAAACACTGTGGGGCTCATGCCCAGAGCTGAGATGTTGCTAAAGTCTGGCTCAGAAATAAGGTAGCTATTGGTGGATGAGAAGGACAGAAACCTGGAGAGGTGGTGATTTTCTACTCCCAGCCATCTACCCCCCAAAAGCCCATAATAAAAGGAAATACTTTTTTTATGTTTATTTTTGAGGGAGAGAAGATAGAGAGAGAGCACGAGCAAGGGAGGGGCAAAGGGGGAGGGAGACAGAGAATCTGAAACAGACTCTGTGCTGTCAGCACAAAGCCTGACGTGGAGCTTGAACCCATGAACTGTGAGATCATGATCTGAGCCCAAGTCAGATGCTCAACCGACTGACCTACCCAGGAGCCCCAGGAAAAATTTGACCCAGGTGAAAATAGGAGTATTATTTGCTTTATGAGTTTAATGTTTTTTTTAAAAAACCTTTACAGTTGTGTGTATGTTGGGGGCCAGGGGAGTATACTGTGTATATTTGTATGGGTGCAGGTTTTTATTTCTTATATGATATTGATTTATCAAATAGTCATTGTCTGCATCTTTTACAGATCCTCAAACTTTATGCATGGGAACCCTCCTATAAAAAGAAGATTGTTGAAATTCGAGAACAGGAGTTAGAAGTTCAAAAATCAGCTGGGTATCTTGCTGTATTTTCTATGCTGACATTAACTTGCATTCCATTCTTGGTGAGTGTGTATAATATTTCCTGTTTTGATTTTCAAATTTGATCTGCAGATCACCTCCAAATTACCTGGACTTAAGGTGTCCAAAGTGGAGTCTTCTGTATCTGAAATAACATTTTCATGAAATGCAGTCGTTGATTTATGTAGAATAGAGAATGGAAGTTTTAAAGAAGAGGAAAGTATATGCATTCTCATTGGTCTGTATTTTTTACCTATAATACAATTTTGTTTCTTTACAAATTGCTCACAGATCGACCACTTGCCTTTCTATCCTTAAACAGTATAACCTGCATTTAAGAGTTTCATTTCAGGTATAAAATTCCTTGATTGGTGTGATTAAGCAAGACCCAAAGGCATACTATATGGAGTTGGGAAGGGAATGAAGAATTATTGAGTGCTTCTCCAGCATGCCAGACAAGTTAATAGAGGTTGCCTTGTTTCATTCTTGCAATGAGAAGGCATTGCTTTTCTCATTTCACAATAGGAAATGAAAGTCCATTCTACTTTGGTAATATCCTCAAAGTTATAGGATTAATATTCGGAGGCAAATTGATAGGAACTGAGGGTGTTCTCTTTCTGTCATACCATGTAAGCATTGGGAATTCCGTGCTATTTAAACTAGAATATAAAGTGCCTTGAGGTATAAAGCGATGACTGAAAGCCAAAGGAAGACAAGACCACATAGAGCTGAAGCATCAATGTTAATCAAAGTTACCACTCCCGGTGGTGATGGGGGCCAGGGGAAGTTCCATATGTCTCCCTGGTTGGCAATTTTAAATATTATTATTTTTTATTTAGATAAAAATATGAGTATTATGAAAATAAAAGTGATATTTACATTTGGAATTCTTTGGTGAAAATGTCCAAGAAGTATTTGCTTAAGATAAGTCCTATGTACATGATAGCATATTCTCATGCATATATGAACTTTTCTGCCCTTTCTAAATGACACTTACAAAAGTAAATATAAATGTTATGAGCCATGATTTATTCATACTTTCTTCAGTTAATTTTGTGACTCACAGAAAGTATAATCATTACATTTGAGTCTGGGTGTATACATATACCATTGAAAAATAAATTTACATAATACTCCATCTTAAAAAAAAAGATGTACACATTTTATTTATTTTTTAAATTTTTTTAAGTAAATTTCTTCCGAGAGAGAGAGAGAGATTGGACAGGGGAGAGACAGAGAGAGAGAGGGAGAGAGAGAGAGAAAGAGAATTCCCAACAGGCTCTGCACAGACTGCATTAGTACACATTTTAAATGGGAATAATTCCAGTAGGAACATGATATCTGAAAGAAGGGAATTGGGCCACATGGTCTCAAGGATGCCGTTTTCTAAGATACACAATTGTATTATCTAAATATTATTTTATATTCTTCAGCAATCATACTGAATAGTACTGGATTTTGGTAAACAACAATAAAAAAGGTTTTAACATTTTTTCCCCTATTTTGGGGGACTTTAACTCATACTGTTGTTAGCACTGAATAATTGAAGGAAAGAACATGTCTGTATTTTTTAGGTGTCCCTGGCGACGTTTGGCATCTATTTCTTATTGGATGAAGGAAACTTTTTAACAGCCACTAAAGTGTTCACATCTATGTCTTTGTTTAATATTTTGAAGCTTCCTTTGTTTGATTTACCAATGGTGATCTCAGCTGTGGTCCAGGTACATCCAAAATATGCTTAAACCTTAGAAGAGTCATTCATCTACTGAAGTCTGTGGTTTTGCACATTTTACTTCTGTGTCTTTTTTTTTTTTTTGGTATTTATTTCACTTTTTGTTGTTGTTTTACACTGCCTTCAAAATTAATCTCCCCGAATTAATGAGTAATAGGGAACATGAACGAATCGGAGGAATCATGTTTTCTTTGCCTATGCTTTTCTCCTATCAAAATGACTTTTAAGTGTTTCCATATAGGATATTGTTTTCATTGCTAAGCGTTAGTTTATTTTATTTAGCTTTTTAAAAGGTAGTGTTAGACATAATGCCATCAAAAGTCTCATTTTATGTTTTCAGTTGAAAAAATATTTAGCTGGATGCTTTGTATGGAACTTGATATGAATGTTTCTCCAGGGTTCAGCAACATTTCATCTGTACTGAAGGAATAAGACAGGGAAACAAGTGCACTGATAATGTCAGTCTGCCAACAAACCGTGTATGAGGTATCTGCTTCAGCAGATCTTTATTGTAATCTCCAGTCACTGGGGGCTCTTTTAATATTATTATAATGAGTAGAAAGCTGCTAAAACCACAGGGAATGTGGAGAATGATCCCTTTGCGCTGAGATTTTGTGTTAAATTTTTTGAATGTCAGGTTTCGATTTTCTGGGTGGCCTCCATTGAATCCTCTTCCTCAAGTCTGAGTTCATAAGCAAAGTGAAGCTTTGCTAATTGGAACCAGCTCTTTAATCTATGAACTTTGCCTTTAAATTTTTATATGATTTGATGGGTGCCTGGGTGGCTCCATCTGTTAAGCATCTGACTTTGACTCAGGTCATGATCTCTCGGTTCATGAGTTTGAGCCCTGGTTTAGGTGAGCTCAAGTCCCGCTTCTGGTGAGCCCCACCTCTCTCTCTCTCTCTCTTTCTCCACTCCCTCTCTGCCTCTCATGAGTTTCTCTCTGTCTGTCCCTCACTCACTTCTGCCTTCTCTCTCTCTCAAAAAAATTTTTTTCTGTATTATTTAAGTAAATAGTAACTTATAGTTACTAATAGTAACTGTAATGGCAATAATTATATTAAATTATATTAATTATATTAAAATTATAATAGTAATAGTATATTATTTGAATAAATATATAGTGAATACCAAGTAATCCATTTTTGTTTTATCATACCTTTTCTGGTTGTTATTTTACTAATAATGACCAACAGAGGGCATAGAAGTACTATTGATGTGACGCTTCTAACAACTTGTTTTCTTGGCATTCTGAAAAATGCCATTCTTAGAATAAGTATTGTTTTGGTTTTGAAATTAGAATCTAGCTAAAGGTCTAGTATCTCAAAGTGTTCTCCAACTCCTAGTGGTACACTACTGCCTTCACTAAATAAATATGGATAACAGTTGTCAAAAGAAAGGAAAGGAAAGGAGAGGGAGGGAGGAGAGCGGGGGGGGGGGGGAAGGGAGGAGAGGGGGCAGAGGGGGCAGAGTGGGGAGAGGGGGGAGAGGGGGAAGAGGGAGAGGGAAAGGGAGGACAGGGAGGAGAGGGAAAGGGAGGAGAGGGAGAGAGAGAGGGGAGGGAAAGGGAGGAGAGGGAGAGAGAGAGGGAGAGGAGAGGGAGAGAGAGAGGGAGAGGAGAGGGAGAGGGAGAGGAGAGGGGAAAGGGGAAAGGGAGGGGGAAGGGGAAAGGAAAGAGGAAAGGGGAAAGGAAAGAAAGGAAAGGAGGCATACCTATATGCCGCACTTGGGAAACAAAACCGTGGCCCAGTACATCTTATCCACTAACAATAGATATCTTCTAGCATAGTGTGAATAAAAACATACTAGAGATTTCATGTAAGTCAGTTTCAGGAAAACAAAATTGATTTTATTTATCCTAATTGTAGGTAAGCATTTTATAGCTTTTTTACTAAAACTAAATGTTATTATTGCCAAAACTATCATTTTCTACTCAGAAGCAGAACTCATTGAACAATTCTGAAGTTGCTTTTGAAAACTAATCTTTCTATAATTATTAATGAATTAGTCATTATGGCTTTACTAGAGTGTTAAGGAGTAGTTTTGGCATATATGCCTTCCTGCATATATGATGTTTGTTTTGGTCTTTGATCCTTGAAGCTGTTCTTTCTTTTTAGGAATGAAATTATTTATAAACATTAAAATAATTCAAACTATGCTAACTGAAAATTTATATCAATATCTTCCATGTGCATCAAATATTTTTAATCGTACTGTAAAGTCCCCCAAAATTTTTTTAATTGAAGCTCTCCTTGACCCCCAAATAAATTCCATCTGTGTTTATTCTGATAGACAAGAATATCATTGGGTCGGTTGGAAGACTTTCTCAACACTGAGGAGCTTCTTCCTCAAAATATTGAAACAAACTACATAGGAGGTCAGCATTTTCTCTGCCTTCAATATTTATTTGACTTCTGGGTTGAAGATAATTGGCTCTAAAATGCACCATTGTATTTATTTTTCTTCACAGATCATGCCATTGGTTTTACAAATGCTTCCTTCTCCTGGGATAAAACAGGGATTCCAGTACTTAAAAAGTAAGTCATAATTTGGGAAAAACTAAAAACAAAAAATATTTTAGCATTGAATTCTATAATGTTCCATATTTTTATTTCTTGGAGTTAAAAAAAAATTTAATGTTTATTCATTTTTGAAAGGCAGAGAGACAGAGCATAAGCAGGGGTGGGGCAGAGAGAGTGAGGGACACAGAATCTGAAGCAGACTCCAGGCTCTGAGCTGTCAGCACAGAACCCGACGCGGGGCTCGAACTCACGAACTGTGAGATCATGACCTGAGCTGGAGTCGGCTGGTCAACCAGCTGAGCCACCCAGGTGCCCCATATTTCTTGGAGTTTTTAAAGCAGAAGATGAATATATCGAAATTTACAAGGCTATTTTTTTAAATCTCTCACAATACCTTTCATTTTTATAGTTTTTTTTTTCCCCTCTCTTGCTTTCTATTCATTTCCTCTGTTTCCTCTGTAGCATTTGTTGTTCACAGTTTGAAAGGTTGGGTATTCATAGAATAGTGTAGTCTCATATGAATAGAAGCAATTTCAAGGATGATGCTCTAATTTATCTAGGAATATACATTGAAAACTGTAACAAGAACTTCCTATATCACTCTCTCCTTTTCTTGTCATGCAGCTTGAACATAAAGATTCCAGAAGGAGCTTTAGTGGCTGTCATAGGGCAAGTTGGATCTGGAAAATCATCTGTGCTTTCTGCCATGCTTGGGGAAATGGAGAAACTTACAGGAGTTGTTCAAAGAAAGGTAGAGCCAACAATACATTCATTCTCTATCTCCTAGTGTAATAGGCCATAGCCAACACATGGTTAGTGTCCTAAGAATTTATCAAATCAAATTGAAGATGCAAGTATGTAATGGGCATTTCTAGTTTGTAACAAACATTTCAATTTCCACAAAAATTGATTAGCTATGGATGGCTTAGTAACAGTATTCTGTCCTCCAAATACTTTAGCAAATAATTTATGAATGCTTATGGTAATTGTTTGATGATATTAACTGAATTGCAACCAATTATAGAGAAACTAATGTGATTTATATTTTAATTTGATTTGCTTTCTAATTATCATCCATTGCAAAGTTCCCTAAGTAATTACAGCCACATTTCTAAGAAGTCTTGTAGTTGCTCATGGGTAGGATTTTTGACCTAGAAAAAAATCAGAAAAATAATAATATTAATAGCTTACTTTAAATTTCAGCCTTGGACTAGGGAGAGGACTACTCCAAGCCTTTTGTTCTATTCTTAAAGGTCAATAGGAATAAGAATTCAACAGGTTCTTAATCAGCTGTTTCTTTTTTGAAACATTAGACTATCTAATGAGTTTTTCCTTAGGTTTAACTAGCTCTTGGATAAAATACTAACCTAATACTAACCTACTCCTCACTTCTGATAAGATGGAGAAGTTCTATGGATGTGAGACCAGTTTCTTCACAGTTTTCTCTCTAGGACGAATCAATTCCAACTCTTTTATTTTTCTTCATAATATGTATTTCCTCATATCCTTTTATCTTTCCTGATTCCAGCCCTCCAATGAATAGTTCTACATTTATTCTTCTCTCTCAGCATTACTGTTACTTATTTTAGGATCAACTATGATGTCTGGGACTTTTTCTGATACAATTATACTGAAATGAATAGCCCTACTTTTTAACCTTAAGTATATTGTGTTTGTAGCCCTGTGCTCTTCATAACAATTGCAGTCAGCCTTTTGCCTGTAGTTGAAGATGATTGTACTATATCCTAGGCCAATAAGTGTCCTTTAAAAATATTATGATTATCATATTGACTTTATTTTCATTTAGTCTCTTCAGCTATTTTTACCAAGCAATTATTGCACACATACTGTGTTCTTGATACTTAGTACAAGCAAAATAAACACGAATATGACATACCCCTCTTTTTACAGAGTTCATAGTCCGGTGACAGAGATACTAAAATTAATTATGATGAGTATTTAAATCAGACATAAACAAATGGATCAAAGTATAAAAACCAACAGATTCTGCCTTGAAGAGTTAGAAAAATTATAGAGAGGAGGTAGCCTTTTATTTGATCTTGAAAAATAATTAGGAATTAATCAAGATAACAACAATATCTAATGCTTTAATGTGCAAAGACTTAGCCTGGTTCTTGGCAGAGTCAGATAGCTCCCTGTGAATTTTAATGGTTATTGTTATCTTTACTATGATTGTTGAGACTCTCATGGTAAGATTTAAAGATTATTTCTGATACCTTTCAGGGTTTGAAATTAAGAAAATGTTCATGGTTATGCAAGAAACCATAACAATGCTGTTCCTAATTATAAAGCTGAGTGAAAACCCTTTGTTTAAATTAAGCTAAGCTTGTGGAAGAGAGCAGATATTGTCTGTCAGTATAGTTGGCCACTTTGTCCTTCAGAAAGTTCTTTGGTCTGGAGCAGTGGCAGGACATGAGGTGTCATATATGAATTATTTCCCAAAACTTTTTTAATACTAAATTTATAACTATCATTCTTATTATCTCTGATTTAGTAATAATAATCATAACAATAGACGTGACACTTTGTGTTTACAAGGTGCTTTTGTGTTTTATCTTTCTGTTCCTCAAGGTTTCACATGAGAATTTTTTGAGGAATATCATGTTACAATGTTCAACCTCCGGTCTCCTGGTTCTCAGTATCAAAGGCTCACACCAGGCACTATTTATTCAGAGTATTCAGTGTTCGGTGTTGTTTGATGGAACATTACAGATTTGGAAGACCGTTTTTGAATTAGCAAATCTTCTATTGTGGTTTTATTATTAAGAATAAAATGAAACAAAAACCCATTTTAATTTGTGTATAAAATTAAAATAATAGTATAAAAATTAAAGGAAAAACTTACACCTCTGTGAAAATGGATCAACTCTTCTGTAGTTCCAGTTACACCAGCACATTGAGTCTCAATGTAGTATTTAGTTTCTGTTTTATATTTTGTGCCATTTTTTGCTGTTCTTCAGCCTTTTTCTCCTGTGTTTTTCATCCTCTTTCCCCTTATCTTGCCGAATACATAGCAAGTGTTCAAAATCTTTATCACTTGAGAATTGATTTAATATTATTCTAATTAAAGGTTATTCAAGAGCAATCACCTTTGTGTTCAAGATCAAGTTGGATCAGAATTACATTGTTTTGGATCAAAAGCCACTCCATGTCTTACATGCTCAAAAAAGAAGAATTAAAGTTAATCTTGGATCTTTAAAGTACCTGATAGAAATCAAAATGTTAATAGTTATATACATACGCATAAGTTCATAGGTCAAAAAGTACGTTCAGTGTTTTGCATTATTGTACAGCACACAGCAGTCAAAATAAATTCTTTAAAATCAATGTTTGGATAGAGTCCATGGGGTAGATTGAAAGGTAAGTCTCTAGTTCAAATACTGTGGGTCCTTTCTAAGAAAAGAAGGGTTATTTAAAAGGATATTTTATGCAGCAGACTGTCATATATTCAGGAATCATTTTGAGACATAAAATCATCAAAAAACAAACTTAGGAACAGTGAGTATGTGGAAGACACAGATGTGCCACCCAGATCCCCCTTCTAGGAAGGGCTTGCCTCCCAGCTGTGGGAATACATATAGCAAGCCAGCTCATTCAGGTTTGGCCTGGCTAAGGCCCCACTCCTGAAGGTCAGGCCAATTTAGCCTAACACAGAACAACTCTGATGGATAATACTCCTCTATGTCTCTCTGGGGGGTTGGTCAAAACCTTGTGGGATCTGTATTATGGTGTGACTTTTCCATCTACCCAATCCTCCTACCCTGTTTTCTTCCACAAGCATTGATCCCAAGTGAGCAACCTGTACTTCAGGCTTAGTGTTATGGGCCAAACCTCCCATCCCCAAATATATATTTGGAAGTCCTAGTCCCCAGAATGTGACTGTATTTGGAGATAGGGTCTTTAAAGAGGCAATTAAATTAAAATAAGGTCAGTAGGGTGGGCCCTATTCCAATATGACTGATGTTCTTACAAGAAGAAATTAAGACACACATACACGGAGAGAAGGCCATGTGAAAACTCAAGAAGGGAATCATCTACAAGCTAGAGATTTAGGCCTCAGGAGAAATATTGCTGACAACTTGTCAGACTTTTAGCCTCCAGAATTGTGAGAAAAGAAATTTCTGTTGTTTAAGCAACTTAGTCTGTGGTACCTTATAATGGCTGCTGGAGCTAATACACTCAGCCTCTACTTCCAGAAAACTCCACCAAAGACAGATAACTTTGATAGAAACTACAGAGAAAGTAAATTAAAAAAGCACAAAAGTAACTCATTTGAAAGGGCCTATAATAAACATATATAAAATTAAAATGCAAATAGGATATATTTATATTTAAGAAATAACCTAGTTCTGTAAAAATTCAGTTTAAAGTTAAAAGAAAACAAAGCCATGGACTAAATATGTTTATGTTCCTTTAATGTGGTACATGCAATGTTTTTTCTTTTCCCTTGTTAGGAGTGTTTCTTTTATTTCTTTCCTTTTTAGGGTTCCGTGGCTTATGTTGCCCAGCAGGCCTGGATTCAGAATTGCATTTTACAAGAAAACATTCTCTTTGGCTCCACCATGCAGAAGCAATTTTATGAGCAAGTATTGGAAGCCTGTGCTCTCCTTCCTGATTTGGAGCAGTTACCAAATGGAGATCAAACTGAGATTGGAGAAAGAGTAAGGAAAATATAATTCATCACATGCAGGAATAGAATTCCATTCAGCCATGTTAATAACATATTTATAGTCTTTTTTCTGAAGTCTTAAAGAGCTCTATACAACTATAATTTTTAAAAATCATTACAGAATTTCTATGAAAGAGATGGCGATATTAAGGACAAATAATTATCTATAATTGACTATTTGGAAAACAGATTTAAAATCAGCAGGGAATGCTGTCGTTAGTGTCCACATGGGGGAACGAAAGCCTACCAACTGGATCATCAACACTTTGTTTTTAGCTGCTCCCATAATGCTGTTCACTGTCTAATGAGTGAATGATGTTTTGTGTTTTTCCTGTATCTCTTGTGCGCAAAGTCAAGCCTAGGACAGTAGCAACAGAACACCAGTCTCCAGCGGTGGCACCAAGGCCAGGTTCTAAAAAGACTCAGACGATGCTGTCGTTAACGTGCCTTCTCCATGTTTGCTCATTCTTGCTTAAGAGGATCTTGCTTCCCATATTCTTTGTTCTATTTTATTTTCATTGCATTAATGAATAGTCATTACTTTGCCCAGTGTTTTGGAGTTTAAACAAAACAAAACAAGAGAGCATGAGCCAAAGTATGAACCCTAAGAGATTATCTCTGACCCGTGACTAAACTCTCCATTAATTAAACATGAATGCAAAAGCAGCCTCTGCCTGTGATTCATGTGTGCTGTGAAGATGGGTAAATGATCTTTACCAAGTGCTTTGAATTTCTGAAAAGAGAGTAAGCATAGTGTTGTTAGGCGTTTGTACCCCTGGCCCCAAGTTGTTTAATAGTGCTGTTATATAAATTGATAAATAAAATAATTAGAGAGCAAAAAGATAGAAAGTAGAAATATTTAAGATCTAGAATGAGGCAAAATTTACCTTTTAGCGAGACTTATGTTGGCTTTGTTCATAGCCTGTTACTTTGCAGATGTATTTTCTCAAGTTATTAAATTGATTTCATTTTTTTTCCACCACATCTGTGTTGTCGTTTTTTTTTGTTTTTTGTTTTTTTGTTTTTGGTGTCTTTGCTATCCCTTGGCAAAATGACACCATAGCTAAAATGATGCAGAAATGTGACTTCTTCAAACTTGTTAATACATACTGAATATTATGCTAATAAAGCCAAACTCTAACAATATGAAATGTTGACGGTATGTAAGTAAAAAGAATTTAAAGAGGAAGAAAATGCAAAATGTGAAGTATATATTAAATATAGGCATAAATGTCATCACCATATATAACTTACACTTTTTGTAATTAGATGTCTCCCAATCTGATGATATGCTTTAAAATAAACATGTAATTGACTATTTCAAAAGGAAATCTGTTTACAGCTGTTTATGAGACAACTAAGATAATGGATATAGAATTTTATTCATTTTTATTCATCTTTTCCTTTGGCATTCTTCAATTGACCACAAATATTTTTAAATCTATTATATGCCTTTTTTCTGCTATGGGGTACATAATGGTGAGCAAGGGAACTGTCCCCCTACCTTCAAGAGATTTGCAATCCAGTGTATCTCTGCCAATGATATTATCAGTTGTCCTTATTAATATTTATTAATCACCTAGTGTCAGACACAATCTGTGCGCTGGGAGTGTAAGGATAAACTAGATCATAGGCTTGTGAGGGAGACTGATGTGGGTATTGCCATTTCTGGCAATGGGATGAGTAAACTGAGCATCGCAAGACAAGAATGGAAGGAACGAATCACTTTACTTGGAACAGTGGGTGGAAGATTGCTTTGGAAAAAGACTTCTTAGAGTGACTAGATTTTGAATTAAAAGGGAGGATATGGGCTCTAAGTAGAATGAACAGCTTGGGCCAGTCTGGCTGGCAGGCCACCTTCAGGTGAGGACAGTATCAGGAGAATGGTTGAAAGATGAGTCAACACCAGAACGTAATTATTGTAGATTTATACTAAGGAATTTGTTGTTGCTCCTGGATGATGGCAAATGAGATGTGGGCATCCCAGGTTTTTAAACAAAGTGATGACATAATCACAGGATATGCAATGACAAGGCAGAGGATGAATTAGAAGAGTGACTGGGGATAATAGCTAATGTTGATTGTGTCTGTACTTGGTGTTGGATTTGTTGTAAACTTGTAAGTTTTTTAAATTTTTTACAAATATCTTTTGTTTTTTTGTAATTTATTTATTGTAAATATCTTATTAAATGCTTATGACAAACCTATGAGTTGGGGGCTGTTGTAATCACACACACACACACACTCACACACACATATTATATTATTTTATATATATTTTTGCATGCCTTTCCCCCCTGCTAAACTGTGACCTCCTCATGACAGAGGCTCAGTTTCATTATCTTTGAATCCCAAGTGTTATCTAGCACCCAGAATATGATTATACAAAGGAGGTATTTCTTGAGTAGGCACAAGATGAGAAAGGCAAAAAAGCATTGGCATTTTACAATTAGAGGTAACTGGCTAAGTTCTGTGCTGCAAGGAAAGCTTTTAAGCCAGATCTGTAAACACTAAATATAAAATAAATCAAGTAAATTGGGCCTGGCCCCATAATTCTCTATACAGGGCTGTACATGTCGACTTTAATTCTCACATGGAATGATGGATATTCCTTATTTCTTGCTTCTTAGAGTTGTACTTTTGCCAACAAGACTTGTAGTAATCTTTCTACAGAATAAAATAGGACATGATGATTACTGCTTTAGTAATTTAGCTATTATTCTCAATTTTCTATGTGTCAATTTAAAAATGATCACTGGTGTCAGTATATGGTTAGCAGCCAAAAATCTTATTTAATATATCAGAGGCATGACTTTTCAGAGTTAGGGGATTGGAAATTCTTTTCTCCTTAATTGTTAGTATCTACTTTTGAGAGTAAGCAATTAAGAGAAAGCAGATATATCTGTTAATTTGCACAAGTTAGTAGCACTTGGAAATAGCGGATGGGGGCTAGGCCTTTTGTATTTTGGAATAAAGAAAGGTTTGAGGGTTAATCTTGAATTGTCATCTGTCCATGCTGCAGAAGAGAAATTGGATGTCACTCTGTGTGCTTTGAGATTTACCCATTTTTGGTCATGGTTTTTCTCCTGCTCCATTTTCAGGGTGTGAATATAAGTGGGGGCCAGAAGCATCGAGTGAGTCTGGCCAGAGCTGTGTATAGCAGGGCTGACATCTACCTCCTGGATGATCCCTTTTCTGCAGTTGATGTCCATATTGGAAAGCAACTTTTTGAAAAAGTGATTGGGTCCTCGGGTATTTTGAAAAACAAGGTAGCCATAGTGTCATTTATGCTTTGAGAGGATAAAGGGAAGATAATCTGCATCGCAGTGTGCCTAAAATTCCAGTATTTTGTTCATTTGTTGAAGCAAAGTAGTGAAATTTTACGTGAAAGGGGGGTATTATATTAATCTTTTTACAGACAAATTTTCATGAATATTTTTTAAAGTTTTATTTACAAGTTTACTGTGACAACAATTTATGTGATTGTTACTTTATAGACTGATACCACACTCTAAAGGGAATTTGTATGTCAAAATGAGTTGTTTTTAGTTTATTTGATTTTTTTGAAAAACGGTATTTTCATACATAGCAATTTCATAGAAAGTATTATTTTACTTACTATTAATTTGTTACTTAAAATTATGGTATTATTAATATAGCAATAACAATTCAGTTCTCTTGTGAAAGGGCCAAGAAGAAGGGTATTAATATTTACTGAGTGCATTCCATGTCTGACACTAAATTAGTTCATTTAGTTCTTAAACCAAGTCTCTGAATAGGTATTAACATTATTCCTGTTTTACCTCTGAAGGAACTTGTAGTTCAAAATAGTTTGATATAGGTTGCTTAGCTTAAGAAGAGCAGAGATTTTAATAACATTTAGAATTGTTGAATTATTATGTTATGCACCAGAAACTAACATAATATTGTGTGTCAACTGTACTTTATTCTTTTTTAATTTTTTAAAAAGTGTAAATGTTTATTTGAGAGAGAGAGAGAGAGAGAGAGAGAGATGGAGTGCGAGCTAGGGAAGGGACAGAGAAAGGTGGGGGACAGAGGATCCGAAGGGGGGTTCTGTACTGACACCAGAGAGGCTGATGTGGGGCTCACATACACAAACCTTGAGATCATGACCTGAGCCAAAGGCGATGCTTAACAAACTGAGCCACCCAGGTGCCCTCAACTGTACTTTAATTAAAAAAAAAAAAAAAGAACAGATTTTAAAAAGTCTGTCTGACCACAAAGCCATACTCATTCCTTCATAATATGCATTTATGGATTTGTTAATATAAGCACTCTGGAAACATTAAATAAATGTGTAAAATGGTAAAGTATATATCTAAGTAAATAATAGATAAATACCTTACTTATCAAAATGAACCCAAGATAAAAACTTATGGTTCAATCCTATGTGTGTGTGTACAGTAATATGGAAAGATTTAAAAATGAATAATATGAATTATGACTGTAATCAAACACTTTATTGTAATCCTATAGGGCCTTTAAAAAACTAAGCCATGGATGACAGATATGAAATTTTTAAATTTGTTATGAAATTGATTCATTTTTAATGAATGAAGAATCCCCGAACCAATGGGTTAAAAACGTTTGCAGTCCAGGGCGCCTGGGTGGCTCAGTTGGTTAAGCGTCCAACTTTGGCTCAGGTCATGATCTTAGGGTTCGTGGGTTTGAGCCCCGTGTTGGGCTTTGTGCTGACAGCTCAGAACCTGGAACCTGCTTCGGATTCTGTGTCTCCCTCTCTCCCTGGCCCTCTCCCCCTCGTTTTCTGTCTGTCTCTCTCTTTCTCAAAAATAAATAAACATTTTGCAATCCTTTTTTTGGTCTAGCAGCATATAATCATTCATTGTGAAATATATAAATGCTGCCTTAAACTGATACCAACCAACAATTACACTCTTAAATAGTAAAAAAAAAAAAAAAAAGAAAGAAAGAAAAGTAAGAAAGACTACAGCTTTCCTTAAAATAGATTATTTTTGGGGCGCCTGGGTGGCTCAGTCAGTCAAGCGTCCGACTTCGGCTCAGGTCATGATCTCACAGTCCGTGAGTTCAAGCCCTGCGTCGGGCTCTGTGCTGACAGCGCAGAGCCTGGAGCCTGCTTCAGATTCTGTGTCTCCCTCTCTCTCTGACCCTCCCCCGTTCATGCTCTGTCTCTGTCTCAAAAATAAATAAACGTTATTTATTTAATAAATAAAAATAAAATAGATTATTTTTGCCATTTTTTACTATAATGCAAGAAATAAAACACTCTGTTTTTCAGACTCGTGTTTTAGTGACACACAACCTCACACTGCTACCACAGATGGATTTGATTGTTGTAATGGAGAGTGGCAGAGTTGCACAAATGGGAACATACCAGGAGCTGCTGTCTAAAACCAGAAACCTCACACATTTGCTTCAGGCCTTCAGTGAACAAGAAAAAGGTGAGACACAATGAAAAATAAGCCTAAGATGTAGCGTGCCTACCCATTCTGAAAGTCCATTAATTGTGTGATTTCTTACAATGCATTTTTCTTTATTCATCCTGCTTAAGTCAGGAATTGGGCACCTTCCTTTCTCTAGAAAGGAAACAAATACATTGGAACACATCAGCTAAAAATTAACCTCATTTATGATTTTTAAGCAAAATGTCATGCCCCAAGATCTGTTTGTTCATCTATGAAATGAGAGATTAGATGATTTATAAGCTCTACTGCAGGTCTAGAATATAATGGGTCTAAACATTCTACTTTCTTTTAAATTAAGAACAGGGAGCATAAATCTATGTCAAGTAAATAATAAATATTTTAAATGTTGCATGTTGAGGGAGAGAAAAAAAAGAAGGGAAATGATATTTGTCTAACTTTTATTATGAATTAACAATTGAGTTTACTAGTTTTTCTTATTATACTCCTAGCATTTTAACTTAAGATTCATAAATGTTTATGTAAATGAAGTGGTTTGATCCTTACCTAATTAAGGCACAGGCATGTTTGAAATCAAGCATCCGAGGGGTCCATTATTTCCCATCTCTGAAAGTTTAATGCACATCATCTTTTTCTAGCTAGATGGTTTCTTATGTAGACCACTATGATCATTGTCCTGTAACTTCCCAGAATACTACTGAAAAATTACTATAAAATCAGTTAACTATTTCATAATTTGGGGGTAACAGAAGAAATATTGAGCTATGCTTTGTATTTTCTATATGAACTGGGTAGCCACTAATTCACTTTACATTGTGCCTAATTATAAACGTCATAATAATGTGTAACCAGTTTATAACAAGATCAGTGCAATTTATTATTTGAATGTTGTGAAATTAAAAAACAAAGCAATTTTGCTGATGTGTTTCCTTTTTGGACTGCAGCAAATACCAATTAGTTATGCACCACTGTTTTTCTATACCTCGTCTTTATTCTTTCTCAAATTCAAATATTCTATTTGCAGGTGCATTCTGAAATATCTGATGCATCATCAGATGGCTGTGGTCATTCTTAATAAAAGAAGTACCTCCTATTCTCTTAATGGCTAGCGATTTTGGAAATGATCTCTTACTTACTTGGTCAGGCTCAGTAATAATTTATATTTAGTATAAGTATAGGAAAGAGATGTCTGTGAATGTCTCCAGGACTAGAATGACAATGTGGTCTGTCATTTTTTTTTCTTTTCCCAGCACTTAGGTAGTCTCATGCAAGGGAGATTACAGGTACTCAGTAGCTGTTAAGCAGGTGAATCTGCCGGAAGTATGTCTCCTCAGGAATTAATGGGATGATTTAGAATGCTATGAACCAGTGTATTTTTCATGTGGCCATTTATTTTAAAGGCCACATGAAATATAAGTTATATTATTTTGGAAAATAGAGCTCTAAAAGCAGACAATAACTTCAATGTTCCATATTTAATTCACCATAAAATATGAACAGTGTGTCTTTTGAAAGTTGTGGAATTTGCTCTTGTTTAAAACTCCATTTTTGGAAACAAAAATCATGCCCTTTCTGTATTTCTATATACCTTCTTATGTATATGAATCCTCTATGGTAACAAGTGAAAACAGTATTATTCTTGAAGCAGGGCTGACATTAATAGATGTCACTGCCTTACCACCAGAAATATGCCAGAGTTAGAAAAATGTAAATTGAACTTTTTTTTCTTAATGACTGCAGTGTTGTCTTCTCTGTTAAAATTCAGGAAGGTGATGAATAGAGTTATTTTTTGCATTAGAAATATAATACATTTTTAAATGAATATTTCTAGGACTTTAATTTTTTGGTTGCTGAATAAAAATGTAAAATGAAGGCTTTTTAAAAGCAGTCATCAAATTACTTTACCCATGATGATACTAGATGTTAGATATTTGTAAAAGGTCAGCTATGTATAGTGCAATTCCCTTAGGGGCCACACAGAGCAAGGCAAAAGTAGTTTTTGATGACATAAAACACCCCACTAAACAATAGCTTCAAACCAGGTTACATTCAGTGTCAAGTTCTTGCAGTGCTGCCCTTAGACATGGGCCAATGTGACCCAGTACTATGCTCCATGCTTTAGAGAGTCCCTGTTTCAGACTTTCCTAGCTGGTTCTCTGACCAAGAGCCCAAGGGATTATTGTGCCCATGAAGGGTCCCCTTCTGATATTCTACCTTTTTTATTGTTTGTATTTTTAAACAATTTTTTTAAATTTTATTTATTTATTTTTGAGAGACAGAGAGAGTGTGCAGGGGAGGGGAAGAGGGAGAGAGGAAGAAAGAAAATCCCAATCAGGCTCTACACCACCAACATGGAGCCTGATGTGGGGCTCAAACCCATGAACCATGAGATCATGACCCAAGCTGAAATCAAGAGTTGGATGCTCAAATGACTGAACCAGCCAGGTTCAGAAGATGAACCAACCTCATCTTCTACTTTTTTTTCTACTGTTCTGGGTATTTGGGGTTCCAGAATTCTCTGTCGAGATGACATAAACTTGCTCCTCAGTTCTGCCCTCCCAAAGGCAGGCTGATCTACTGGCATTTGCCACTCTTTGGCTTGAGGAATTTTTTTCTTTCTTGGAAGGGTTAGGGTGAGTACAGCCTAGACATGTAGCCTGAAGTGTCTGTCCACAGACATGGTTCAGGATGGGGCCAGGGTAGGAGAGAAGGGGACAGGAACCTTGACTGAGGCCATGTCACCCAGAACTTCCATGTTTTCCAGAGGAACTCTTAGGGTTCCAAATACTCTCACATGGACCTTGCCTTGAATATGGTTGGGGAGGTGGATTGCTAAGGATAAGCAATAGAACATATTTGTGAGTCTGTTAGTTCAATCTGTAACTATTAAATAATTAGCAATATGGCATGTGGGGCCTTCATTTATACTCTTGCCCTGGTTCCCACCAATGTGAGATGCAGGCTTGTCCCTGTGGGGCATTTCTTTTTTTAATTTGCATAAGTAGTAGGGAAAACCCAAACTATATCTGAGAGCATTTTTGTTGGGATTTAGAGGAAAAAGATTGTCTGGACAGGTAGTAAAATTTAAGAGGTATGATCCTTAGTTTGAAAATACCCTGTGATCTGTCATTTATTTAACTTATCTTCTTTGATCTTGAGTCTATTCAAGAATTCTTTTAAAAAGAACACAGTCCTTCCATTTTAAAATTTGTGTTAACTTATGTGACACCAGAGTGGGAGTAAATGTCAGCACAACCTGGTGGAAACAACACTGGGCCAATTTTAGGTGCCCCAAGCACCTAACTAGGTGAATCTTCATAAATATGACTTAACTCTTCTGGTTCTTCCCATTTATAAAACATGGGACTTGAACTAGATCCACTTTTCCTGGTGGCTGATGTGGAATTGAACAATGCAGGTTTTTATCACTCCTTTGCCCTCAAAACTGCTTATGACTCAGCTGCTTTTTCTCCTTTTCTTATCATCCTCAATCTTGCTATTGGGGTTGAGAACAGATAACAAAGTAGTTTTACAGTATGATCTGGGTTTGGATACATCAGACCTTTAAGAATCCACCCAGCTCTGAAAAGTCTATAAATCTCACCTTTTGGAAATATTATATTAGAGAATCAATCAGAGGTAAAAAGAAAGGTCAATGAAGAAAGATATGAGGACTAATGATAAATTTACATGGAATCTCATGTCTCAGAGAGATAGGTGATGTAAGTCAGATTCTTCCATTAAGGGATATTTGATATTTATTTCTAGAAATAAGAAAACATAGAATTCATATAAGAGATTGTAGAAATTCCCAACTTCAGTTTCTATCTTTTAAAAATGAGAAGTCTGAAATTCAAGGAGTTTAGGTATCATACTGTAAAAAAAGACAAAACCCAGCCAAGTTCCGAGATGTTTCCCTTCAGATTCAGGTTCAGATACCTCGAACCTCTCAGTGTTGTAGTTCTAGATGCGACACTTGTTTCTGTGACTTGCTTAACTTCTCTGTGCCTCAGTCTTTTTATCCCCAAGATAAAGGGATAATTATACTATCTTCCTCATAGGGATACTCTTGAGAATTAAGGGAAAAATTTATATATATATATATATATATATATATATATATATATATATATGATTTAGAATAGTGCCTGCCACATAGGAAGTTAGTATTAGTGATATTAGTAAGAAGATGACAGAGATTTGGGGGACTTACCATTGTGTTTCACCAATAATCTTCACAATAATCACAATTTTCTGTAAGACTTCATTAAATTACATTTTTCCTTTAAAGACTAGAGTCATATTCCTCTTGGGCAAATAACTATCCCTTCTGTGGAAGATCCAAAACAAGTTAGAACTCTAATGTCCAAAAAAATAATTTCTGTGGACTTATTCATTATGAAATCTCAGTTTTTATGAAGATATTACAAGATATTTCAGGCAAAGGGGAAATTATGGGGCAAATGAAAGGACTCCCTATATTCCTGTGGATCCAGAACACAAAAATTTCTTCAACTGGTATAATCTTTCACCAAATTTCTCACTATTTAATGCATTGTTTGCTTATATGTATATAAAAGCACTCACCATCTTCCTCTCCAGCTCATGCTTTAAAGCGAGTCAGTGTAATCAACTCCAGAACTATACTGAAAGACCAAATCTTGGAGCAAAATGATAGGTGAGTATTAGGATGATACCAAGCTCACTGGGATTATGGACTAATTACAATTTTTTAAACATTTAAAATGCATCCTTTATAAAGGATCTACACATTATAATGGCTACAAAAGTACTTAGTGGTTTCCAAATTTTGAACTATAGGTTAGATGGATGTGTCTCAGTTTTTAAGTGAGATGGATGTGACTTAGTTTGGGGAAGATATGCTCATTAGACTCTCAGTAACTTCTAGACAAATTCTAGTAGAAGAATGTGTGTGTGTGTGTGTGTGCGTGCACTAAAAATATCTCCAACCTATAGCATTCATATGCACTGCTGATGTAAATGGGAAAATAAGCTTGAGACATGAAAATTCTACAATGGACTGGGATGATTATCAGGTCAGGATATGTAATCTAGAAATACAGACTTGGTATAGGAATTGAAGAATCTGTTTGCTAAGACAAAAGGAAGGAAAGAAGGAAGGAAGAAAGAGAGGGAGAAAAGTGGGGAAGGAGGTATGAAGGGAAATAGGGAAGGAGGAAGTGAAAGAAGGATGGGAGAAAGTGAGAGAGAAAGAAAAATAATACAACGTTGACCCTGATTGGATTTTGTTATATTACACTTCTTTTTTGTAAGTTTCCAAAATGAGCAGTAATTGAAGCTTATTACCCTAATCTGTTATTTGCTCCAAATTTCCCCACAGCAGTTGCAAATAGGAGCCTGAAAGAAGAAAAAGAAATAATAGGAATAAAAAGATTAAAAAGTCAGTGCCAGAATTATAAGGAGCGGTCACTCAGCAAGATTGCTAAAATGGAGAATTGGAATGGATTATAGGGAAGCAAGCACTTTCGGATGCAATAGCTTAGAAATTTGTAGATTTGACTTTCAATTAAAAAATGGACCTTAAAATAAATGGAATTTATTTATTTATTTTGAAAAGAGTAGATATCCCTAAGGATGTGTGGATGATGTGAACATTACAGGTTTGAGTTTTGCCTCCATGACAGATTCAGCTGACTCAATAGATCAACTAAATCATTCTCCCAGATATCATGGCTTGCTCACCCAACTTCTGTAGGTCTTGTTCCAATGTTACCTTATGAATGAAGACTTTAGGTTTAGTTACCCTATTTTAACATAATACTTCCTCCCCTTTCCTGGCTTAATTTTTTTTCCCCATAATTCTTATTAATTTTCAGTATACTGGAAAACTTACTTACTTTTATTTTGCCTTTCATTTCTAGGTTTTAAGCTGTAGGACAGCAGAAATTTTTGTCTATTTGTTCATTACTTTATTGCCATCTAAACAAGTTTCAACTAAACCCTGAGTAGCATATAAGCTGATGTTCAATAAATATTTTGTTGGATGGATGAATAAGTAACTGAAGTCTGAAAGAACACTCAATGATTTTAATCCATCATTTGTTCTATGTTATTTTTTTGAGCATTATAACAATAGCTTTCATTTAAATGAGTGCCAGTTTTTAAGCATCCCTAAGGGAAGCAAATCCAGGAGCACTGAACCAGACTTTGAAATTTATGTGCTGTAGGATCTACACATCTCTGATCATTAGGAGAATTTTCACCTGTGTGTAGTTTCACTGGCAGCCAAATTGTAACTTGTTTAAAAGCTTAAAACTTAAAAATCTATAAGGATTGTTGTAAACTTAATCATACCCTTCTCTCTATAATAAATCAATTTCTCTTATTTATAAAATCACTGTCAGTCATAATATCTAAATTGAACCCCTCATAGTTTTTGTGAGTCACCTTTGGGAAATTTCTACTTAAAATGAGAATCCCAACCCCCATAAAAATACACTTACAGAATTGATTTCTAAACATTTCTCAAGTTGTGGAGACCCAAACTGAAGCCAGCATTCTGAAACTTCCTTCTCCAGTAAGGAGCACATTGAGAAGATGGCTTCAACTCCAGTATGTCATATTCTTATCAACACAGCCCACTATCAAGCTTCCTTTTTAATGACTGTGATAAAAATGTAATTGAAGGTCCATAAATTCCCCCATGCTAATCTTTTCTTGTTTGTCACCATAGTAATTAAATCATTTTTTATTTTGTGTTTGAGAGACCAGAGGCCTATTTTAATTTTTACAAAATATGTGCATGTTTGGCTACTACCTATGTATTTCCTAGTTTATTATTTTCTGTGCTACTTCCCATTTTTGCTTTCATTTTTTTTAATCTGCTTTACTATTTGGTAAGATAATATTACATGGAGAAAATTTCCTGACTTTTCAACCTAATTTTCTATTTTTAAGAATTACCCAAATTTCCATTAGTGCAGCATTAAGATAGACTAGGGGTTGGAAGATACACAGAGGCAGGAACTATACAACAGCAAGAAACTCTCTACAATGGAATGTACAGAGAGAGAATACAGTGAGTCTTCTTCATGGAAGAATTCATGGGGATAATGGCTAATTGCCCATCGGGAGGTAGGTGAAAAGGAAGGGAGTTGGACTAAATAATGTCTGAGAATCCCTCCCCCCCCCTGAAATTTAAGGCCTAGAATCATTTTCTGATGTTAATTCAGATTTCTAATAGGGACTAAAATAATTTGAACTGTCTCCACATTTTTTTTCACTTTTTGGTTTAAAGTTACCTGGTATATATTAATTATTTTATTTCTTTAAATATTCCTTAATATCTTCCACAAGTAAATTAAATTAGGAGTGTTATTTCAGTACCTAGACTGCCCCCTTTCTGTCTTTCATGTCAGACTCTTTTCATCACTTTAATCCTCCCATGCACATTCCAGACTTTGCAACTGCATGCTCAGTTCAAGAATAATGGTTTCAGTATGTTAATTTTATATCTTTTATACAAAAATATGCAGACGGGTATTGTGCCAACTTTCCTGAGGGTTTCTGAAGGACAACACGAAACTCATTTTTAAAACTTCTCTACCAGCAAAATAATTCGCTCTTTTAAAATTCAGATAGAATCTGTTATTCACAACAAAGTGCCCCAAACTACATGCAGTATTTTGTGGAAAAAGAATAAATAACATTGTAGTCTGGAAAAGCAATACCCTCCTGTATAGTGTCCAATAAATTCTTGGTCTTTGTTAGTTGTGTCTAATTACGATGCTTTAATTCCCTTTTAACAGTTGGGTTTCACAGCATTTTATATCCAGCTACATTAAGAATTAATTTTTTGGCTTGATACCAATGCCGAATTTGCTTATCCAAACAGAAGCCATGCCAAGGGCTTGAAAGATGATGACAGTAATTAACCCAAATCATATACCAGGAGTTGTTCCAATGAAAGTGTCTGTTAAATAGTGTATCTTTTCCTGATGGTGAAGCTGATTGTACGGAGGCCATGTATTGCAACGTCCCACAGAATGTTTCTTGACACTAGAGCCAGAGACAGAAAGGGAAGAGTCACCAGACTGATCAAATAAAGCCTTTCTTATTCTGGTAAATAACATGGGAAATGGGGAGAAATGAGGGCACATAGCTCAGTCCAGTATTTCTAGAGGTCAGTTCGATATTAGATAAATCAAATGACCTAGAACTTGGCATACTTCACGCTTCTATGTCCCTACAAGGGACAATGAGATATAGGTAAAAAGCATGACCATTGTAGCAAAAAAGTAGGAAAAAACTGCAGCCACTATAACTACTGATTTTGTTATGTAAATCTTAATATAGTAAAGTGATAAAATATATCATCATAATATAAAATATAATGCTGTTATAGAATAATATTTTAGGTTCATTATATACTGAGCTACAAAGACCATGTATAAAATGGTTTAAAAATTAAAAATCTGTTTTAGAACAACATTTGTATTGTGATACTACACACATGTAGGGAAAAGACTGTGGTAATATTCACAAGCACTTCAGCACCGAATGTCTCTGGAGCATAGGATTATGAATGTTTCTTCTCCTGCTTCTCTCCCTCCTCTGTTTTCCCTCCTCCTTTGCCATTACTTTTCTTCATGCTGTTAGACATTTTCCAAATGTTTCTCCAATAATACAGTTCTAGAGGAATTGACACACACTTGGTGATTGGTTAGAAATGTGCCAAGATTGAGACAGAGGAAGTATTTGTAGCCCTTTACAAAGCCAAGGAAAGCTTTAAAGAAGGTAGGAAAATAACTGATTCAATTTAGGGTAGTGTAGAGATAAACAAGCAATGAGATGAATTGGATGTCGAATAAGCATTTTACTGTATAGATCTGGAGCTCAGGGAAGAAGTATGGACTAGAACAATCAATCTGAGAGTCACCCACAAGGAAGAAAGTTTTTGTAACTGGGAGTGAATGAGATTGCTCAGGAGAGTGTGGAGCATACAAAGGCAATACAGCTGGCCCTTGAACAATGTGAGGGGTTGGGGGCACCGACTCCCCATGCCGTTGAAAATCTGAGTGTAACTTTTGACTCTGCAAAAGCTTAACTACTAATAACCAACTGTTGCTGGGAAGCCTTACTGATAGCAAACAGTCAATTAACACATATTTTGTGTGTATTAACTGAGTCCCAGGCAAACCTATTATTTCTCTCTATTCCCTTCGATATGCAGCCTGTACTCCATGATTACCATCTCATCCAAACGATGGCAGTAATGTGAAGTCTCAGGCTTTGCTTTCTTTCCATTAAACCTTCATGTTAGAACTCACATGTCAGTGCTCATCACACTTGCTTCAAAAGATCATACAGCTGTATAAATTGGTTCCACTGTGAATTAACACCTTTCCTCCACCTGGGCTCTTAATAGTGCCTAGAAATTCTTCCATGACTCTCAGAAGGGGCCCCACCTCTTACTTGGTGGAGAAAGTAAGGGCAGACAGGAAAGTCAGTCACCATATCTCTACATTTATCTGCATCTCTACACAGCCTTTTATAGTTCTCTCCTACAGCAAACAAAGGAAATTCTTTATTAATATCCAAGAATAGCCAGATGATCTGAATTCCATTCTGTCCCATTTACTCAAAACACTTTTATTTTTTAATGTTTATTTATTTTGAGAGAGACAGAGAGAGAAAGACAATGTGAGCGAGGAAAGGGCAGAGAGGGACGGAGGGAGAGGGAGAGGGAGAGAGGGAGAGGGAGGGAGAGAGAGAGAGAGAGAGAGAGAGAGAGAGAGAGAGAATCCCAAGCAGGCTCTATAGTCAGCATGGAGCCTGACACAGGACTCCATCTCATGAACAGTGAGATCACAACCTGAGCTGAAAGCAACAGTGAGATCACAACCTGAGTTGGATATGTTGTGTGTATTATGTACTGTATTCTTACAATAAGATAAGCTAGAGAAAATAAAATATTATTGAGTAAATCAAAAAGAAAAGAGAATACATTTACAGTAGTGTATGTATATTTATTGAAAAAATCTACACATAACTGGACCTGTGCACTTCTAGCCTGTGTGGTTCAAGGGTAGGCTGTAATGACTAGATCTGAACCTAAGGAAAAATGAACATTAAATGGAAGACAGAGAAAGAAACCCAAAGAGAAACAAATGGGGGGTGGGGCAGAGAGGAGTGAGAAAATACAAATGCATGGTGGTAGGGAAGTAAAAGGAAATGTCCCTTAAACAAGGGAGTGGTCAGTGGTGATTAATGTCATGGAGAGTTAAAGTGAAGTAATTTTTAAAATATTCCATGGATACAACAATAAGTATTTTACTTATTTCATTAAGATGTTGTTGATGGAAACGCTTTCAGCCAGGTGCCAAGTAGTTCAAAAAGGAAAGGTCACTTGGCAGAAAAACATTTAGCTATAAAAAAGTCATGAAGTAGGATAGGAAGTGAAGAGGGATATGGCATTGAGAGTAGAATCATTTTAGTGGCGATGGTATTGGTTTTAAGATAAGAAGAATGTGAGGTGCCTGTGTGGTTCATTCAGTTATGCGTCCGACTTCGGCTCAGGTCGTCTGGCTCTGTGCTGACAGCTCAGAGTCTGGACCCTACTTTGGATTCTGTGTCTCCTTCTCTCTCTGCCTCTCTCTCTCTCTCAAAAATAAGTAAACATTTGGGGCACCTGGGTGGCTCAGTCGGTTGAGCGGCCGACTTCAGCTCAGGTCATGATCTCGCGGTCCGTGAGTTTGAGCCCCGCGTCGGGCTCTGGGCTGACCGCTCAGAGCCTGGAGCCTGTTTCAGATTCTGTGTCACCCTCTCTCTCTGACCCTCCCCCGTTCATGCTCTGTCTCTCTCTGTCTCAAAAATAAATAAACATTAAAAAATAATTTAAAAAAATAAGTAAACATTAAAATAATTTTAAAAAGATAAGAAGAATATGTTATTCTCTATAGACTGATGGGAAGGAGTCAGGAGAAGGGAAGAACAAAATGAATATTAGAAGATTGTGAACAATTCTGGGTTTCTTAGATTTGCCCTAAGATGAAAATCCCTTGGATCATTTATTTGAAAGGCAAGTTTCTACGGGGGAAATCTTATAATCTGTATTTTTAACAAGCACCATCAAGTGACTCACTGATACGAAAGTGTGGAAACACTATAATTAATAAATGTGTTTTACAGCACCTGGCTGGCTCAGTTGGTTAGGCATCCAACTGTTGCTTTCAGCTCAGGTTGTGATCTCACTGTTCATGAGATGGAGTCCTGTGTCAGGCTCCATGCTGACTATAGAGCCTGCTTGGGGTTCTCTCTCTCTCTCTCTCTCTCTCTCCCTCTCCCTCTCTCTCTCTCTCTCTCTCTCTCCCTCTCCCTCTCCCTCTGTCCCTCTCTGCCCTTTCCTCGCTCACATTGTCTTTCTCTCTCTGTCTCTCTCAAAATAAATAAACATTAAAAAATAAAAGTGTTTTGAGTAAATGGGACAGAATGGAATTCAGATCATCTGGCTATTCTTGGATATTAATAAAGAATTTCCTTTGTTTGCTGTAGGAGAGAACTATAAAAGGCTGTGTAGAGATGCAGATAAATGTAGAGATATGGTGACTGACTTTCCTGTCTGCCCTTACTTTCTCCATCAAGTAAGAGGTGGGGCCCCTTCTGAGAGTCATGGAAGAATTTCTAGGCACTATTAAGAGCCCAGGTGGAGGAAAGGTGTTAATTCACGGTGGAACCAATTTATACAGCTGTATGATCTTTTGAAGCAAGTGTGATGAGCACTGACATGTGAGTTCTAACATGAAGGTTTAATGGAAAGAAAGCAAAGCCTGAGACTTCACATTACTGCCATCGTTTGGATGAGATGGTAATCATGGAGTACAGGCTGCATATCGAAGGGAATAGAGAGAAATAATAGGTTTGCATGGGACTGAGAGTTTCCTGGAATGTGGGACAATTAATGCTAAAACTAAGAATATCTGGGGAAACCAGAATCATTAGTCATCCTAGAGAGCAAGGATGGTAGAAAGTTGGATTCAGGATCTGGAAGTCTAGATGGAATAAAAACCAAATGTAGTGAGAATAATTTAATGTACAATTTGGAATAGAAAAGGTTATGGCCAGAGATTGGAATGTTTAGAGTTGAGTTTTCCAAGGTGTGTTAGTTCCAGGTTATAAGATTCATGACTTAAGGACCTGACAATTGATGGTCAAAGTAGAATGCAGATGAAGGACCCTAAATATATGATGGCTCTGAAGTTGAAAAGAGATTGAGTTTAATGAGCTGTCTCTGTAAGCTATGACATCACTCAGGATGGTGGCAGAACAAAGTGGGATGGTGAGCCTGATGCCATTTTTGATAGGCCAGGAGGCAAGTAGATGAGAAGACATAGATTATGGTACAGATAGGTGGCATTAGCTTAAATAATCTAGGGATTTAGCTCAAACTTGAAGGATAATTATCTGTAGAAGAAGGAAAAAATCAGACTTATTCTCCTGACTTAAAAATATATGGGATATCAGAGGATGAACTCTCCATTTGAAGAGATTAAAGGAACAATGCTATATCATCAAGGCAGAGGAATATGCAGCAAAGAAGTTGAGAATGTATAATTTAAAAAAAATGCTTGGTCAATCTAAAACTTACAAAATGTACATTGTCTTGCTTTATCAGGCCCTCATTGGATCAAGGAAAACAATTCTCAATGAAAAAGGAAAAGATCCCTATTGGTGGGGTAAGCACCAGAATAAATATTATTTGTTATTAATATATATTAACATATATGATTATATTGCATTATTAATAAATATATATTTGTCATTGAATTTGAGGAGGTTTGTTATATAATAATTCGAAAAACATACATTAAATGGAACTATTGGATATATAGTGTTGTTTAATTAGGATTACATGCTACTTAGCGATATATATTCTTGTTTACTAATGATAGTAACTAATATTATTTGAATATTTATTTTTAAGTGCTCCAGACTGTGCCAGCACTTTACATATAACTTATAAGGTGGCTACTATTACTATTCCAAGTTAGAGATGAGTACTCTGAGAGATATAGAAGTTAGTAACTTGACTAAGATCACATGCCTCCAGAAATGTCAAGTAGGATTTAAATCTATCTTGTCTCACTTTTAAGTACAGTAACCTAATTTTGTATCAACTTTGCTTTTAGGTGAAGTTCTCAATCATTCTGAAGTACCTCCAAGCCTTTGGCTGGCTCTGGGTGTGGCTGAGTGTGGCCAGTTATGTAGGGCAGAATTTGGTAGGCATTGGGCAGAATCTATGGCTGAGTGCCTGGGCAAAAGAAGCAAAACACATGAATGAGTTCACAGAATGGAAGCAAATAAGAAGCAATAAACTTAATATCTATGGATTATTGGGATTAATGCAAGGTAAAAAAAAACAAAGAAACAGCTGCTTCTCTTTTCTCTTTCTGCCCTATTCTAATGCAAGCATATGGCATCATTTTATTTCACATAAAATCTGTGCCATAATTTGCATATATTTTAGAATAATTTAAATGCATATGTTTTTAATTCACCATATTTGAGAAAGTAAACCAAAACTTATGTGTGTCAGCTACATGGCCCACACTAAATAATGTGTTTGTCTCATTTAGTCTTGACAAAAAATTATTTATAAAGGTGTTATTATCTCTATTTTACAGCTGAGGAAACTGAGACTCATCTGCTAAGTCATTCAGGACTCAAAAGTCTTGATTACATGGCTACTCACTATATGTGTTTAAACTAATTTATTAATTCATTTAACATACATTCTAATGAAGGGACTCCTTAAACTTGGGCATCCTACTTAGATAATATGTGTAAAGCTTATAGAAAAATGCTGAGCATAAGCCAAGAGTGCAGTAAGTGTTGGCCGTTACTTAACACTATACAGAATGAACACTGTGCACTAAATCCTACGGATAGAAAGTTTCAGAGCCAGGATTTGAATTCATGTCTACCTGATTTCCCAAACTTAACCACTAAATTAACATTTCCAAAAGAGTTTTACATGAAACAATAGAGAGGCTCCACAAATATAGGATTCTGTCCTCTAATAGGTCTGCAAAACTGAGAACTGTATTTTTCTGTGCATCTGAAATCTTTTTTCTTTCCTTTTGCTAAAAAGTTTGAGATATTCTTCAATAAACTGACCCATTTAATTATATTTAAACCAATGTTTCTCAAATCCATTTGACCATAGGGAAAAATTATTTTCTTGTGTTGTCCATTAACATCTTGAGCAACTTGTGTTCCACAGAATACATTTTGGAAAACTCTATACTATTATATGCTCCATTCCAAGTGAAAAGTATAATGTAACAAAAGCCAGAAAGAAAAAAAATAGTCTTTCAAAAAACTTCTTAATAGTTCTGAAATGCTATGGAAACGTTAAGGAGAAAGAAAATTGAGAAAAGTTCTGTGATTATAGTCAAAGATGCATAATCCAGAAAGAGGTAGGAAAAGAATGCAGATTGTAGGTAGTTGAATAATTGATGATTAAGGAGTAGATACATGTTGTCCTTCAAAGAAGTTAGGTGATTTGAAAGAGAAAATTGAAGGATATTCAAAAGTACAGTAGAAATAAAGAGAAGATTTTTTTAAGTATAGACATTTTGTGTGTGTGTTTTATAAGAAGAAAGTAAGGCACCTTGAGGGAGAATGATAGCAAATTCAAATTAGAAAATGATACATGGAAGTCATGCTATCTAAGGATATTCATAAGGGAAAAGACAAAGAGAGGTACATGCATTTGGGAAAATAAAATAAAGATAAAATAAAAAATACGAAACTAGGGCTTTGCTTCTCTTTCGTCCTTTCCCATCTTTATCGTGTGGCCCGAGTATTTCTTGTAAGTATCTCCATCAAAAAGTAAGCAAATATTTTGAGACAGATTTATGTTTATTTTGTCATTCTGCTAACATAATTCACTGGGGAAAGAGATGTTATATTAATGACTAAAATGAGATATAAGGACTAGCTATAGTATGAAAGATACACTATGTTTGCCTTTGAATCAGTGAGAGTCAAGTTTATTGGCTTGCAGTTTACAATTCATTGAGGAAAAAATGGATATAGCAGTCTAGAATTCTAAGCAGCTAAAGAGGATCCATATATACAAATATCTCTATATCTATGTCTATCACATGTGCATATGAGAGTTAAACTCATATCGATCCAGGAGCTCATGTTACAACTTTCAGGGAAATTCAGTATACTTTGAAGAATATTTTAAGTGAGCAAATATCATTCCCTATACTAGACAAGGTATGCAGGTTTAGTACTCACAATTTTACTTTTGTAAAATGAGAATTTTTAAAAAAAATTTTATTTAAATTCCAGTTAGTTAACATACAGTCTAATATTAGTATCAGGTGTAGAGTTTAGTGATTCATCACTTACATATAACACCCAGTGCTCATCACAGTAAGTGCTCTCCTTAATGCCCATCACCCATTTAACATGCTCCCTCACCCTCCCCTTCAGTAACCCTCAATTTGTTCTCTACAGTTAAGAGTTCTTTTTCCTGATTTGCCTCTCTTTTTGTTTCCCCCTATATTTATCTGCTTTGTTTCTTAAAGTCCATATATGAGTGAAATTATATAGCATTTTTTCTTTCTCTGACTGACTTATTTCCCTTAGCATCATACTCTTTGCTTCATCCATGTCATTACAAATGGCAAGATTTCATCTTTTTTAATGGCTGAGTAATATTCCGTGTGTGTGTGTGTGTGTGTGTGTGTGTACCACAATGTTTTTATCCACTCATCAGCAGATGAACATTTGGGCTCTTTCCATAATTTGTCTATTGCAGATAATGCTGCTATAAACATTAGGGTGCATATATCCCTTTGAATTACTATTTTTGTAATCTTTGCATAAATACCTAGTAGTGCAATGCTAGATCATAGAGCAGTTTTCTTCTTAACTTTTGGAGGAACCTCCATACTGCTTTCCAGAGTGGCTGCACCAGTTTGCATTCCAAACAGTGCAAGGGGGTTCCCCTTTCTCCACATCCTCACCAATACCTGTTGTTTCTTGTATTGTTGACTTTAGCCATTCTGACAGGTGTGAGGTGATATCTCATTGTGGTTTGATTTGTATTCCCCTAATGATGAGTGATGTTGAACATCTTTTCATGTGTCTCTTGGTCATCTGTCTGTCTTCTTTGGAAAAATGTCTGTTCATGTCTTCTACCCATTTGTTAATTGGACTCTTCACTTTTGGGGGGTTGAATTTTATAAGTTCTTTATAAATTTTGTATACTAACCCTTTTCAGATAATGTCATTTGCAGATATCTTCTCCAACTTCATAGGTTGTTGGAATTGTTCATTTTGCTGATTGTTTCCTTCACAGTGCAGAAGCTTTCTTATTTTGATATAGTCCCAATGTTTTATTTTTGCTTTTGTTTCCCTTGCCTCAGGAGACATCTAGTAAGATGTTGCTACATTTTATATCAAAAGGGTTGCTACCTGTGTGCTCTAGGATTTTGATGGTTTCCTGTCTCACATTTAGGTCTTTTATTCATTTTGAATTTATTTTTGTGTATGGTGTAAGGAAGTGGTACAGTTTCATTCTTTTGCATGTTGCTGTCCAGTTTTCCAAACACCATTTGTTGAAGAGACTGTCTTGTTTTTAATTAACTATCAATAGACACAGGAAATATTTTGTAATGAAGGCAATAGATTATGCACAGCTTAATCAAAAGATTTTTTCTTGATTGGTGTTTTGTGTAGAGTGGTCTTCAGTCATTAAAATGTGAATCTTCTCTGTTTTTTCTTTATTTTTAATTTTTGCATTAAAAATTAAAGTTTTCTGAAGATTTGTTATTAGATGCAATTATAAGTTATCTATAAGTAGGGTGAGCCTAAGAAATGAAAATGCATAATTTCTAATTTTTTTTCAGTAGACTATAGCTGCATCTTATGGAATCTTGTCCAATCAAGAGCAGGCTGTATTCACTGACATCATCATAGCTCACAAAATAAAAAAGCTGGTGGGGGCAGAGGGGCGGTTAAAGCGTAAACAGCATTGTCATATGTTATTACCACAGGCCTCTTATGAATTATATAAATGTTAACATTCAAAATAAGCTAGAGTTCGAAGCACAATGTTAGATCTATATTTTATAACAATAATAAAACTCTTACCTTATTTTCTACAAAAGAAATATTTCTGCACATCTTTTTTTTCCCTGGGTCCCAGCTATTTGCCTTAGAATCTCTAGGACACTCTGAACATCTCTTATCTATTGTGTTTTATGCCTTACCTTTCTCCAATCCAATGTGAACATATAGGCACCTTATTTTCAAAGTGCAATGTGTTTTTTTATTTAAATTTTTATTTATTTTTATTTTTTGAGAGAGAGAGAGAGAAAGAGAGAGCTCATGTGCAAGCAGGGTAAGGGGCAGAGGGAGAGAGAGAGAATGAGAGAGAGAGACAGAGAGGGAGAATCCCAAGCAGGCTCCATGCCCAGCATGGAGCTCAACTGGGGCTTGATCTCATGACCCTGGGATCATGATCAGAGCTGAAATCAAGAGTCAGACATTCAACCGACTAAGCCAGCCAGACATCCCCAAAGTGCACTGTTTAGAGTACACTGCTGTTTCTAGTTTAACATGAGTAAGTGGATCATCTCCTTTACTTACCTCACAAAATACCACTGAAATGACAGTGAATAAATATAAAGGAAAGACTTCAGAAGATTTCAGAGTGATAAAGTTTTACATAAGCAGTTATTATACTGATAGATAATCAAGGGTAGAGGAACCTGTAGATATGGGAGAAGCTGTAACAGAAGAGGGAGTTGTTCCTTTGAGCAGTGGATAAACACTAAACTCATGGTCATGGGTAGAGAATAGGATTGAATTGCATGGAAATAATCAAAATAATTCACTAGACCATTGTTCTCCTCCCATTAGCCTCTCCTACGACACCCACCACCATCACCAATGTGCACAGCAACTGTCATTGTAGTAATTTCATTGTAGTGATACAATGAAAACTAGAAAGTTGATATATAAAGAGGAAATGAGGGTTTCTAGTGTGTGTGACATACATAGAAGAAATCCTTAAATGGCTTTTGGAGAAGCTCCAGCCTATGTGTCTATATTCCAGTATTCCAGACTCTCTGTGTCACACCTACCCAATTTTGTGGAATTTGAAGCAATCTCTTCCATTCAGAGGAAAAAAATGTTGGGGGAAATTAATGTGTGCAATAGCAGAAGGAAGCCATCAGGTACCTCTATTAATTAACCATGTGTTTATTTCATATGTTTAAACTGATAATGATGGATGATTTTGCATTTTAATTAAACCAACAGTATAAATAACGGCTAACAAATCAAGCAATGGAGTTTAGTAATGAAACAATCCTATTTGAAATAGAAGCTTAAAATGTCAAATTAGTATCTTCAGAGATTCAAAATACCATATCCACAAAGCCAGTGCAAAAATGTGCTGAAAAAAGTTCAATCATAGACAAAAAATACTTGAAACATTTAAAGAATTTAAAGAGATTATACAAGTGTGAGAAGATATGTTAGAAGACATTTTCCCAGAAGTACAACATAAAAAATATAAATCGAAATGATAAATAAGAAAATTAAGGGAATAATCCAGGAAGTTCAACATTCACATAATACATCTTTCAATAAATGCAGGTGAAAATGGTCAAATTCACAATATTTAGCATTTCCCAAAACTGAAGAATGCAAGTGTTCTGATCTTGCAACCATTCCAGGTTAGAGTGGAAAGTGAGAGGGTTCCAAAAGAGTAGATGATGCTGCAAAAACAGGAGAGGGCTAAATAGGATGAAGGAAATAGAATATCTGATGAGTCTGAATATATTTGGAAAAGATTTGCTGACAATTGAAGTGTTTGGGAATGAATTAGTGCTTGTTGCATAGAAAACTAAGAATATGAAAAAAGAATGGTACAACCATAATAAATTTTGTTAACTTCATACATAATGTATGTTTGGTGGCAATGTAAACATTGGATATTTATTTGAGGAAAGAGGGTAACAACCTGTTTTTGAAAGGGAAAGAGGGAAGTATGGGGGAGTGAGGTAGGAAAAAAAAAGAAAATGTAAAGTTAGAAATCACTTAACAGCAGCATATGATATTATTTAAAATATAAAGGAATTAGTTAAAATAATTTAAGATGATCAGGGTTAACTACCATTCTTTTGTTTTAAACATACTTCCAAGGGTATAAGAATTATGCTGACATCACACTTTTGTTAGCAATTTCGTATATTAGAGAGCAGTGGAGCAACTGTGTATCCCCTATGACTCAGAACAAACTAGCATAAGTAACATGGGAATTTATTGACTCCCCAGACTGAAAAGTCTAGGCATAGGTCATTATACACACTACAGATGAAGTGTCCACTATTCTTTACGAACTCTACTTGTTGTCCTCATTGGCTTAATTCTCAGGCTTCACATGATGATGGAAATGTTCTCTTTCAAAGAACTTCCTTTGAAGTTCGTAGAAATTCATAAAATTTTACTCCTTGAAACAATTTGAACCACATATACATCCTTGACCAATCACTGTAAAGAAGCATGACTTCTTTTAGCCCTATAAGTCCTCCATTTTGAGAATTATTTGTCCTTTCATTTCCTCTCCCACGTGGATAGCCTTCTATGAGCTTGTCTCTTTCTTGTCATACTTGGTCAAATGCAAGTAACAATAGTCGATAGATAAAGCTAGATGCTTATTATTTATATGTCTGCCTTTTCCGCTGTGGCAAGAACAACTCTTCCACCAACCAAATCTCAGTAGCTTAACAGACCCAAAAAAAATGTGTTCATTTTGGGTCAAGTAAAGGACTACACTTGTTCTTGTGACCCAAGTTGAAGAAGCAATCCAACCACCATTATAAATGTTAACAGGCACTGTACAAGGAATAAACGTGAGCAGTTCTGGTACCAGCAATTAAATGCTTTAACCTGGTATTATGTGTTGTTTCTCCCTCAACTTGTTCTTCAGAACCCTTGATATGGTCCCCTACATCACAAGGAGGCCAGAATGGACAACTCTACCATGGACTAGAAGCTAGGAGAACTGAAATTATTTGACTAGCAGCACCAGTGACTACCATATTGTCCCATGGGACATCACAAATAGGTTGCTAGAATTCTGTGAACCTGGTTGATCTGTTATATTTTGTGCATTACTCTAGAATCTATGGCCATGAATAAGGAGAGTTCTTCTTTGATAGGATTGCAACCCATCAGAGTGTCTGTATTTATTATAAATGCACCATTTACATTTATACTTAGTTTGATCCACAGTCGCAAGTTAAGTTTGCTCTTTGAGTTTTCCATTTAAAAAATGCTATGATAAACAACACTTTGAGAATTAAAATATAAAATTCCTTAAAAAGGTTAACATGCCCTTGATAACAATTTGTTTTTAGGTTTCTTTGTCTGCTCTGGAGCCTATATACTCACTCGAGGGTCCCTGGCTGCCTCTCGAACATTGTATGCTCAGCTATTGGATAATGTGCTACACCTCCCGCTCCAGTTTTTTGAAACCAGTCCTATAGGCCAGATAATCAATCGGTTCACCAAGGTTAGTAAAGCTGTACCTTATTGAATAGCATGCTTAAAAATGATGATCCATATTTAATACCTTGCAATAGCATTTTTTAAATTTTTTAAAAAAATTTTTAGTGTTTATTTTTGAGACAGAGCATGAGTGAGGGAGGGGCAGAGAGAGAGGGAGACACAGAATCTGAAGCAGGCTCCAGGCTCTGAACTGTCAGCACAGAGCCTGACATGGGGCACAGAGCCTGACATGGGGCCCAAACCCATGAACCGCGAGATTTTGACCTGAGTGCAGTTGGACGCTTAAGCAACTGAGCCACCCAGGCACCCCTTTGCAATAGCATTTGTAAAAAACAAAAATCACCCTGAAAAGATGGGATTATGTTTAGTATAGATTTCTTGGTATTTTATTTCTAATCTTGGGATATTTATAATTGATGTACAGCAGCATAACATCTTACACACATAATCAAAATAACCCTTGAAAATTGCTGGAAGAATCCAAAAAGTATATGTGCTCTGGTGTCTATAACTCCAATTCTTGTATATATTTAGCTTGAGAATCACTAATTTAAGCTGAGAAGGTAAAGAAAATTTAAGTCTTTATGGAGACATTTGTATTTTAAGCATTCTGCTTTTAAGAAAACTGTCAACTCACTTATGGTGAATGTGGGAAGGGGTATAGTTTCCCAGAGTGTCTCTGCTTACCTCCAGGATTTTCCCCATTATATTTACTATTTTTTTAATGTTTATTTATTTATTTTGAGAGAGAGAGCATGAGCAGGGGAAAGGCAGAGAGGGAGAGAGAGAGAATCCTAAGCAGGCTCCGTGCTAAGCAGAGCTTGATGCAGGGCTGAATCCCTGGACAATGAGATCATGACCTGAGCCAAAATCAAGAGTTGGTCACTTAGCCAACTGAGCCACCCAGATGCCCTGGGAAGGTGTGTTCTAAAGACAGGCAGGAGGGGCGCCTGGGTGGCTCAGTCGGTTAAGCTTCCGACTTCGGCTCAGGTCATGATCTCATGGTCCGTGAGTTCGAACCCCGCGTCGGGCTCTGTGCTGACAGCTCAGAGCCTGGAGCCTGTTTCAGATTCTGTGTCTCCCTCTCTCTGACCCCCCTCCTCCCCCTTCATGTTCTGTCTCTCTCTCTGTCTCAAAAATAAATGAACGTTAAAAAAATTTTTTTTAAATAAAATAAAATAAAATAAAATAAAATAAAATAAAATAAAATAAAATAAAGACAAGCAGGAAACTACATACGGATATGATGCTCTTACCCTATTTGGTTCATGAGATAATCAGGAAAATCCCAAAGTAAGACTTAGAATTAATAAAATTCCACCTCCACTCTTTGTGTCAATTTTGTTATAAACTGATTAGTTGATCCCTTAAGGTTGGATGTCTTCCTATTCCTGGGATTTCATAGGTCATACCTTATACCATAGATTTGACAACATAAATTTGATTAAGTTATATGTGAATTGATAGATGACCTTCCTATGTTCTCTCTCTCTCTCTTTTAAAAGTTTATTTTGAGAGAGAGAGAGAGAGAGAGGAGGGGAGGGGCAGAGAGAGAAGAGAGAGAAAGGGAGAGAGAGAGAATCCTTAGCAAGCTCCATACTGTTGTGGGGAGCCCGATGTGAGGCTCAAACTCAATAACCTGAGCCAAAGTTGGACAATTAACTGAGCCACCCAGAAACCCCCGCTATGTTCTTCTCTCATTCCCATTGTCCACTTCAATCTTTCAGTTTCTAATTTTGTAAATGAAAATTATTTTGTTTTCCTGCCTTTTGTGATGTTGACAGGACCCAGCTAGCCAAGAAGGCCACTGAACGTGTTCTTGATGGATAAGAATGGCCCAGGAGTATTTTACATTTTTTAAGTAGTGACTAGTGCTAGGCCAATGCTCCTGAACACCCAATTACTGGGGTTTGGACTCTTTTTTGAAATCTTTTTAAGCAGAGTCTGATATTAGTCATATAAACTACGTGCTGTGTATTTGTCACTGGGAAACGCACATTGCTTGATCATAGGCATTTTGTTACTAAATACCCTCTTAACTATTACAACTGACTACAGGGGGAAAATATGTGGGGATAGATTGGGAAGGGCAAAGACCATGTAGTTAGACGTATTCAATCATCATATTGTCACATCCAGGTATTTTTAAAATTTTTACATTGAATGATATATTTCTTCTTCTTCTCATTTTAAATCACGAAAAGTAAAAAATATAGTGACCTGATATCAATTTTTTAGGACATGTTTATAATTGATATGCGTTTCCATTACTACTTACGGACCTGGGTGAATTGTACATTGGATGTTATTGGAACAGTTTTGGTCATTGTAGGAGCTTTACCACTCTTCATTCTGGGGGTTATTCCCTTGGTTTTCCTCTATTTCACTATACAGGTAAGTACATGGACTTTTATGTGTATTAATAACAGAAGTTCACAGTCAATTATAGGTTCAAGCCCACTTCAATTGCCTGTTAGTTCAAGTTCTCCAAAAAGTAGATTCCAAGAAAGGATTCCATATAGTAGAGTATGACTAGAGAATGCCTGCAAAAGATAGAGGAGAGGGAGCCAAGGGGTGAGCCCTCAGACAGCAATGCATGTCTGATTCCTGTGAGGGAGAGAAGAGGATTGGGTAGGGAAAATCTTGGATTACAGGACAGTTCCATGAAAGATTCATCAAATGGATGGGGAATCTACAACCAATGTCACTCATTGGAGTATTCCATGTGTCCCCGAGATGGGCCTGCTCTAGCACCCCTGCCATCCCCACTCATTGCCTGGAAAAAACCTGTGGGTAACATGGCCTCCATGCTTAATAGAGTAGTAGATGCCGGGGCAGCAGCCGGACTGACAGTCAGCTGTTCTCCCTGCAGCTGGAGAACTGAGTTGTGCATTTTTATGGTCACCACAAAATCTATATGGTATTTGCATTTTAGCAGAAAGTTAATTTGTCTGTAAATCCAAGAGAGAAACAGATGCTGCCTTTTTGTCCTATTATCCCTGATATCGGCAAAGTACTCCTAGAAGAACTAAACAGATCTTTCATGACATGATATATATCTTTATATTCCAATTAAAATGTGGTCAACCACATTCCAAAATTATGTCACTGTGAGACTACAGTGTAAAATGAAATTTATTTTTTTTTTAATTTTTTTTTTCAACATTTATTTATTTTTGGGACAGAGAGAGACAGAGCATGAACGGGGGAGGGGCAGAGAGAGAGGGAGACACAGAATCGGAAACAGGCTCCAGGCTCTGAGCCATCAGCCCAGAGCCTGACGCGGGGCTCGAACTCCCGGACCGCGAGATCGTGACCTGGCTGAAGTCGGACGCTTAACCGACTGCGCCACCCAGGTGCCCCTTGAAATTTATTTTTTAATGAGATGTCTTAACACATATTTAATTTAAATATGAAAGTATTTTGAGGCTGTTTACATGAAAGGATGCAGTTCTTGTAGTTCAGTGCTTTCCCAAAACCCAAGTTTTAAAATTCGTATTGGAGTTTAATCTGCCCAAACCAGAATGTTAATCATTTTCTTATTTCTACACCTTTGTGATTATTATTCCTCCTACTTTCTATGTTTTCCCTATTTTCTCTGCCTGACTGGATGTTACTTACCTTTCATGGCCTAGGTCATATTTCATTTTCTGTGTGAATGAAGTATTCTTTACCAAAATAGTGCAAAGAGATGAGACTCATTCAGGTATTATTGATTTATTATACTACTAGTATTACAGGCTATTTTTAGACCACAAATTATCTCTCCAATGAGATTGTAAGTCTTCTAGGGAAGACAACTACATCTTAGGGCTAAAAGAAACAAATCTAGACCTTGAAGGATGGTACTGATGGTACGATTGTACCTGCTTAAAAAAAAAAAAAAAAAACCTCATATCACAAAAGAAAATTTATGTGATAGTCTTGTGGTTGGTAAACTATAACAGGGTGACCAGGAGTGGAAACGATCTAGAAACCATCTCTTGTTAGGGGACACTGTATGGAGTGAGCCCTGAATATGAATTCAAGGCCTCAAATTCTAATTACTTTCCTGACTTTTATGTTTGGCACATCGCTTCCCTTTCTAGGCTTCATTGATCCCCCCTATAAAACAGGAGTTTTGTTTTATATCAGTGCTACTCAAAGTATGGGACTAGACCTATGGGAGATACCCCAGACCTATTGAATCAGAATCTTTGGTTGTACCTCTTTTTTAAAAAATCACATCTTAATGTATACATATATAATTTTTATTTGGTAATCACATTCTAATAAAACTGGGAGGAAATAAAGAATCTATCGTGGTGAGGCCCACAGTCTGTGTTTTACCTTCCAGGTGATTTTTATTAAAGCATGAGAAGCATTGATCTAGATCAATAGTTCTTAAACTAAATACTCTAGATAGATTTGTGGAAGAACTCCAGTGCTTTTGCAATTCGTCGAAATTTCCTGCAAATTTCTTTATAACAATCTCTTAAGTCCCCTTGCAATCCCAGAATGCCATAATCCTTCCTCTGTGTTCTCCAGGGCACTTAACACAGAGCAGAGCTGGTAGACTGCAAGTTGACAGGCCATATGGAGTTTCCGATATGTTTGTGTCCGGCCTGCTCAGTGTTTTTTACTAAAATGAAGACATTTTAAAATCAGTGATTTTACATAAAACTCCAAGCCCAAAGATTTTTCTTGAAAACATTGCAAAACGTGGTAATTCTTGATTTTCATTTCCGGTGTGTTGTGATTATCGGGGGCTGGTGAATGATGGTCCAGTTAACTAGGACATGCTCCCTCCAGCCCTCCAGTCTCTGCCCATCCCAATTATTCTCAACCAAGTTGGAGGGGAAGTAGCCAATTATACTTGTGGCTGCACTGGAGGGAAGTGCTTGTAGACCAGAAAAATGAATATTTTTTCCATAATTATATTCAGGAACAAAAATAGTATTGTTTGTATACTTGACTAACTTCCCTCACTTAATGGGTTCACTCCCTGGTCACATTTCCAACATGTGACATAGAGCTTTTTCCATAGCAGGTACTCAGTAATGGTTGTTTGAAAAGATTACCAAAGTGGAACCTTACCCACCTCTGTTTTAGTTGTGCTGTCCAGAATCTGCGTTTTTTTACTGTGCCAAGTGTGTATTCATTTCTTAGAGCTCCTGTAACAAATTTGGTAGCTTAAAACAACAACAAAAAAAATTATTATTTCACAGATCTGGAGGCCAACAGTCCAAAATCAAGGTGTACATAGGGTTGGTTCCTTCCGGAGCCTTTGAGGGAGAATTGGTTTCATGCTTCTCTCCTGGTTCTGGTGGCTGTTCACAATGCTTGGCATTTTCCCTGGTTTATGCACACATTTCTCCAATCTCATCCTCACATGGCTTCCTCCCTGTGGCTTTGTCTTCTCCTTTTCTGTCTCTTATGAGGACACTCGGAGTTGGGCTTAGGGCCCACCCTAAATCCAGGATGATCTCATCCGGAGATCCTTAATGACATCTGCAAAGATTCCATTCCCAAATAAAGCCACACTCACAGGTACTGGAGACTGAACTTGAACTTCACTTTTTGGGGTCTTGTCATTTTCAAACTATGGAAGCAATTTCTGCTCCATCTTTCCAACTGCCTTTTTCTGTTTTCCGGTTAGAGATACTACGTAGCAAGCTCTCGGCAGATTCGACGATTGGCAGGAGCCTCTCGCTCTCCTATCATTTCCCACTTTAGTGAGACTTTATCAGGGGTGTCCACTATCCGGGCATTTGGACACGAGCAGAGGTTTATCCAGCAAAACAAAGAGGTGGTGAATGAGAACTTGGTCTGTTTCTACAATAATGTAATTTCAAACAGGTAAGTGAGAGCAATATACCTACCTCAAGACCAGTCTCTTTTAAGATGTCTTGTGCCCTGACTTCTAAACAGAAGGAATGTTTTGCAATGGCATTTCATGAAATTATTAAAAAAAGAAAAAGAAGAAAGCCTTAACTGTTTCTAATATTTAATGGACATTTAAGTTAAAATGTATCTGTTCATATTCATATAAAAGTACACACTACTTTACATGAAAATAAGGTCCCAAGTTTTTTGAAGGTCATATAGCATGCTATTGGAATTTCTAGAGATATGACTCTGTTTTTTTCTATATTTGTAGAATATGTTCTATTTGCAAGCAATACTTTATAATAGTTTAAATTTGAGATCATCATTTTACATACAGAGGAAAATGAAATATTAAATAATAGCGGGGCACATATAACTTTTGGAGACTAATGTTACCATAGAAAAAAGGATATGTAATCGGAAAGGTGATTGATTTTCTAATAGGATTTTAAAATACGACGCATCATTTTAGCTGGTGTTCTTTTTTGACTTTTTTATTCTGATTAAGTTTTAAAGCAAAGTTCTGCAAAAGTAAAGTGTTTTTATGCAAAGGAATCCTTTAATGTATCATCACTGCAATCGTCCTATTTTGACTGAGTTCTTAGGAAAAGAAAGCAGCTATTGATGTTTATTTTCCATTTCCCAGAGGAGAGTTCAGACCAAGTACACCAAAAATCTTGCATCTCAGTTGAACAATATTTTCCATTATCACAGGTGGCTGTCTGTTAGACTTGAATTCCTTGGCAACCTCATGGTATTTTTTGCTGCACTGCTTGCTGTGCTGGCTGGCAGTTCGATAGATTCAGCAATAGTTGGCTTGTCCATATCCTATGCCCTAAATGTAAGTAATAATGATTTTGTGGTATATGATATGTTTATAATGCAATTAATTAAACTATCCTCTCTTTTGCCTGTCTGAATTATAGATTATATTAACTAAGTAATGAGAGACAAATCTGGATTGCCCTGGAGGCTCATTTCTTCCTCTGTTGCTACTAGCAGGAAGCTGGCTCAGCAATACTAAGTCAGCTCACAGAAAGAACAGGCTGAGTGCTAAAAGACCAGGAAACTCCTGCTGTTACACAGTTACCCAGAAGTTTCTTGTTCTCCTATCTTTATGGATTTATAGCATGTAACGTGGGGGGGGGGGGGGGGGCCTCTCTCCACTGTGGCCTGCCAATCTAGTTTGCCCAGTCTAACCAAGGAGATAATGCAAACTCTGGGGAGAGTACATGCTCTCCTTCTTTGCTTATAAGTTTTTCCCTAATAAGCCCTATTTTATATTACATTGAAAAGTACTAGTGGTATGAGTGTGTTCTTGCCCTCTTTGTAAAATAGAATATTCCTTAAATTACTTAGTATAATTACATATTATTAGAGGATAAGTCTAGATGATGTGGGTACTTGCCCTTCATCCCTTATCCAAAAACCTTAATTAAGGCCAGTTGCATTTCAGAATTCAGAACTTAGTCTTGTAGAAAGGAAATAATGACACATATACCATAGTCAAGGTCTGGGGCAGAATCCCATAATCAAACTACTTGCTTTGCAGTAAAATATATGAATGTTTACTCTAAGTGGGTTCAGTAAAGACTTTAAAGAGCCCCATGTCAGTTCAAGTCAGGTTGGCCATCAAATGATTTGGCAGCAAACTTAAGGAAAAACTGAACTGACAAGAGTTGTTTGACGTCCAGAATTAGGCTTGAATTACCTCCTGTACTTGTGGGTAGGGTGAGAAGAAAGTAGAGTTTAAAAAAAAAGAGGAGACAAGAGTGGTCAAGAGTTAGGAGATTCCTGCTTCCAGTGAATCCTGCCAAAGGTAATGTTATTCACAACTTTTTTCTCACTTGGGACGTACATTTCTTGAGGCACATCTCATCAGTCTTGGTATCCATCATTCCTTACACTAAGTATGGACTCCTTCAATACCTGCTGAACTATATTCATTCTATCTTCTGCCAAAAAAACATTGTTTGTATTGATCAATTTAACATAAAGAAACACTTGTGTGCATGTGTATAAATATATTTACTTCTAAAGTTGTTAAATAATCAGAAGAGAGAAAAGTACATGAAAACTATGAAAAGTGAAAGTGTATAAAGTATGATTAATATTATGTAAAATACTAAAGAACCAGTCAGTAAGCTCTTGGGTTTTTCCCTCCAGATTACTCAATCTCTGAATTTTTGGGTAAGGAAAGCTTGTGAAATTGAAACCAATGCAGTTTCCATTGAAAGAGTTTGTGAATATGAAAATATGGGTAAAGAGGTAAGCACTCCTAAATAACCAATAAATAGATGCAGGATTGAGATATTGTAGTGCACCTTGAATTGACATTTAAAAAAAATTTGGTTGGCTCACTAGGTTAAGTGTCCAACTTTGGCCCAGCTCATGATCTCAGAGTTTGTGAGTTCAAGCCCTGCGTTGGGGTCTGTGCTGACAGCTTGGGGCCTGGAGCCTGCTTCTGATTCTGTCTCCCTCTCTCTCTCTGCACCCCCCCCCCCCGCCCCACTCACACTATGTCTCTCTCTCTCTCTCTATCTCAAAAATAACTAAATATTTAAAAAAATAAAATAAAATAAAATAAATAAATTTTAAACAAAGCCTACCTTTCCAAATTCATGTTTTAATATTCAGCATTTCAATAAAATTAAAACCCAATGTATTGTGGAATACACCATTATTTTATATATCACAAAAATAGAAGAAAAGACCACAGATAACTAAATTAGGATAATACATAAAATGTAAGATACATTTGTAAAATGTAAGACATATAACATTTGTTATGTTATAAAAATGAAATATGATTACTTGTTTTTAGAAGGCACAATGATTTGTCCTCTACCAATGTAGAGTAAAATATGCAATCTAAGATTATAACTTTGTGAGGATTTTATGTTGAGAAAGGTGTCTTATATAGTGCTCTCATAATTAAAGTCTGTGCAATTTTTAAATTAACTATATATTTATTGCTTATGCCTTCTGTTTCATTTACTCATCATTAGCATCTCCGCGCATGGGAAGGAGAAGGAGAATAAATCAGTCTGTTTTATTTCCTTTAATTAGTTATAATTTAGACAAGAGAAGAATTGGGGGTGCCTGGGTGGCTCCGTCAATTAAGCACCTGACCCTTGATTTCAGCTCAGGTCATGATCTCAAGGTTCCTGAGTTTGATCCCAGTATTAGGCTCTGTGCTGGTGGTACAGATCCTGCTTTGGATTCCCTCTCTCTCTCTCTCTCTCTCTCTCTCTGCTTCCCCCCCACTCTCTCTCTCTCTCTCTCTCTCAAAAATAAACAAACTTAAGAAAGAAGTAGAAAAATTAACACTCTGTCTCGCTCTCTCTCTGTCTCTCAAAAATAAATAAACATTAAAAGAAAGTTTTTAAAGGGGGTCCCTGGGTAGCTCAGTCAGTTAAGCATCCAACTTCGACCCAGGTCATGATCTCACAGTTTGTGAGTTTGAACCCTGTATTGGGCTCTGTGCTGACAGCTCAGAGCCTGGAGCCGGCTTCAAACTCTGTGTCTCCTTTTCTCTCTGCCCTTTCCTCTCCTGTTCTCTCTCTCTCTCCCTCTCTCTCTCTCTCTCAAAAATAAATAAACATTTAAAAAAATTTTTTGAAGAGTAGAAGAATTAGACTATTGACAGTATAATATTTGAGATATCAGTGTATTTTACTAATCTGATTTACTTCTGTCTCCCAGTTCCATGAATTAACAAGGCAGATGTTATAGTTGACTTGAGTTTCTGTCCACCTGTAAAGGTATCTGAATCTTCATGAAACATTCCTCTTTTGCTCATATCTCTCAGGAAGAGGTGTCCCTCCTCCAAATAGAAAACCTGAGTTTCTACTTGTATTTTTGGTAATATTTGTTCATTTTTTCTCTCAGATGTTGCTTCATTAACCACTTCCTTTAATTCCTATGTATCAGTACCCTGACCCCCTTGCCTCTCTTAACCTACAAAGATGCTAAAATATTATCAACAGCCTGGAGCTCCTGGGTGGCTCAGTAGGTTAAGCATCCGGACTCTTGATTTCAGCTCAGGTCATCATCTCACAATTAGAAGCCCCACATTGGGCTGGGAACTGACAGTGAGGGGCCTGCTTGGAGTTCTCTCTCTCCCTCTCTCTCTGCCCCTCCCTGCCTCTGTATCTCAAAATAAATAAACTTAAAAAATTTTAATATCTATATCCTCCAACTCTACCTAAACTTTGATTCTTCTCTAGAGTCTTCCTCAGGTCTTAACCTCTTTTTTCACACATGGTTCATGGAAGATTAATCTACCCTCACAACCTCCAATTCCTATTGCCATGTGAGGACCACTATATCATTTTATTGTTTTCTGTATTTTCTAAATATTTGTATAAATATTTTTATATGTATAAATGTTATATATATATATTCTCTTCATATTGTAAAAAACAATAAAATGTGTGTGAATACACACATAACACACCCACACCCACACATTTTTAAAACAAAATCATCTTTATGTGGGGTGGTTGGGTGGCTCAGTCCATTAAGCGCCCAACTCTTGGGTTTGGCTCAGGTCATGATCTTACGGTTCCTGGGTTCAAGCCTCGACTCAGGCTCTGTGCTGATAGTGAGGAGCCTGCTTGGGATTCTCTCTCTTCCTCTCTCTCTGCCCTTTCCCCCACTTGCATGCACTCTTTCTCTCAAAATAAATAAATAGACATTAAAAAAAAATCATCTTTATGTAATTTGGTAACTCAAGTTATAAAACCTCTTGTCATGCAAGAAGTAAACTGTCCAGATCATTCTGTTTATCTCTCTGTAGCCCACGTTGTCTGCACTTTTTGCAGCAGAATTCTTTGGAATAGCCTGTACTTCTCTCATCCTACTTTGGACTCACTCCAAACAGGCTTTTAATTCCACCACTTCACTGAACCTGCCCTTGGAGATCACCCGTGGTCTCCTTTCAGGCCTCCCTTGACCTGATCCATCATCTGACACTGGGCATCACTCCCTCTCATGAAAGCACTTCACCTCCCCACCAGACATCACACTCGCCTGCACGTTCTTCCGCTTCCTCCTGTTCCCCCAACATCCCAGACAGGCCCTGTCTCAGGACCTCAGCACGTGTTGTTAGGTGCCTGCCAGGAAAGTGATTCAACCCATATCCCAACAGCTTGTTCTCATATCTTGTCCAACCGAGCCTTTCCTAACCACCCTACTTAAAAATCACACCACCTCTAACTTGCCTATCTCCCGTCTTCCAAAGCTTTATCACTGTTTAGCATTTTGCATATGCTATGTGATTCTTTCTGTCCCTTCCCAGCAGGCTGTATGCTCTGTAAAGGCAAGAATTTGTGTCTGTTTTGCTCACTGCTGAATCTCCAGCAACTAAAGCACTGACCAGCATAGTAAATACTCAGTATTTGGGCAATGAATGAATGCCAAACTGTCCTCATCTCAGCTGCAATTTCAAATAGATTACCTTCAGCTCCTTTGTAGGGTTTAAGAAGACTCTTCTTAATAACTGGATAGGGAGTGGGAAGCCTGGTTACCTCTAAAAATTTATTTCTAAGCTTTCTTATAACTAGATGAGAAGTTTTATGCCGGTAATATTTAAAACTGTACTCAGGAGATAATATCCACAAATGTTTTCCATCACTTGTGTTTTTTATGCATGGTAATTATTTTTAGAGGGAAAGGTACTTTTATTGTAGTTATTGTAATCTTTCTTTGTTTCAAGGCACCCTGGATAATGTCTAAAAGGCCTCCAGCACAATGGCCCAACAAAGGGATAGTGGAATTTATTAATTATCAGGCTCGATACCGAGATGATCTTGGTTTAGCATTACAAGATATCACTTTCCAGACTCATGGAGAAGAGAAGGTACCATATACATTTCATAAGTTTCACTCTCCTTTTTACCTGAAAGTATTCATTGTTAAGGTCAAAGTTTAATACGGTACGGAATAGAAGATGGTCTTTTGTTCAAATTTCATATAAAAGTACTAAACTCCACTGTTTGCTATATATAGAATAAAATTTCCTCTTTTAAAAAAGGTATTTTTAGGGGAATCTGAGTGGCTCAGTTGGTTAAGCATCATACTCTTGATTTTAGCTCAGGTCATGATCTCACAGTTTTGTGAGTTCAAGCCCCACATCAAGCTCTTCACTGGCAATGTGGAGCCTGCTTGGGATTCTCTCTCTCTCTGCCCCTCCCCGACTCATTCTCTCTCTTTCTCAAAATAAATAAATAAACTTTTAAAAAGGTATTTTTAAATTGTGCATACTATATTATGAAACATGATTTTAGTGTACGTTTCCAGCTTTACTGAGTTATAATTAATAAGTAAATAATGTATATATTTAAGCTGTACAAGGTGATGGTTTGATAATGAAATGATTACCACATTCAAAGTAATTAACACATCCATCACCTCACATAATTACAAGGCTTTTTGTTTTTGTTTTATTTATTCATTTATTTTTGCATGTGGTAGGAACACCTAAGATGTACTGTCTTAGCAAATTTCAAGTATACAATACAGTACTCTTAACTATAGTTAGCTCACTGTACTTTACATCCCCAGAACACGTTCTTCTTATGCATCTGAAAGTTTATGCCCTTTGACCAACATCTTCCCATTTAGCCCACTCCTCAGTCCCTGGTATGTACCATTTACCCTATGGTACTACAAGTTTGACTTGTAGATTCCATGTATAAGCAAGATCATACAGTATTTGTTTTTCTCCATATAGCTTATTCCCCTTAGCAGAATGTCCACCAGGTTCATCTATGTTGCCACAAATGGTAGGATTCCCTTTCTTTTTATGGCTGAATAGTATTCCAGTGTGTGTGTTTGTGTGTGTGTACATTTTCTTTATCCATTCTTCTATGGACACTTTGGTTGTTTCCATATCTTGGCTATTGGGAATATGAACATGGGAGTGCAGATTTCAATTCAAGATACTAATTTTATTTCCTTTGGATATATACCCAGTAGTAGTGTACTATTATTTTTACTTCCTCTATTAGGTAAAGAGTGATAATAAGACAATAAAATTAAGTTACCTGAAATATAGTAAATTCATAGGAGAGAATATCTGTATAGTCAATGACATGTTTTCCAGCATTACTAGTGAGATGGGAAAATACTTGAGATGTAATTTGATTAATAAAAACTATATACAAAACAGTTGATACTATATCAATTTTCTGTTTTAAAAAAGCAAACAGGTAAACACATTAGCAAAAATCCTAGAACAGTTGTAAAACATAAATAGTAGTTCTCTTCAGGTGACAGGATTATAAATAGTTTCTACTTCTATAGTTTTTCCCATAGTCTTTAAAATGTTTTATGAAAACATATTATTTCCCTAGACAGAAAGATTTTACAAATAAGTGAAAGTAAAAAAAAAAATTAATGGCAATGGCCCATTTTTCCTTTTACAGACCTGGCTTTTGTAACCTCAGACATCTCTTTTTCTAAATGTCTAAACCAGGTCCACTGCGTAACATCAAGGACAAAAAAATGTCTTTGGAACAAATGAAATCATTGTGGAATTTTGATTATGCCAATTAATTTAACGGATTCCTGATTTTTCTGGCATACAGTGTCAGATTTAAGATCTTTTATCAGGGAAAACCAACCTCCGTAATGTTTCCTCTGCCTTATGTTCCCATTAACACCAAAGTACAAATCAACACCCAGAAGGAATTGCTTCAGTCCTCGTGGTCAAAGGAATATATGCAATCATTTGCTATTTATGACAAGGTGATTATTTTGTCCAGGAATCCAAGATCCTACATGTTATCTGTGGCCACCTTCTAGAGTTTTAGTGCAGTACCTGTTTTGATACACCAAGGGAATTTGCAAACATTCCTTTGGATTTGCTATCCTTCTGGCAAAGGGTTCCTGTTCCCTTTGTTTGTTCCCTTTGTTTGTTTGTCCCTCGGGGGGCAAGGAGAGTAGAGAAGCCTCATTTTGAAAGTCCCAAGAAAACCACCCCATTATCAGAGTCATCTTTGGCCACACTCTTAATGGCTAGTCCCAGGATAGGTCAGGGGTGGTCTGCTCCTCCTGGGGCTGCTGGCGTGTTTTGGTTATGTGGTTATTAAATAACTCAAAAGTAGAGAAAATATACATTTTAACCTGAGCCTTTCCCATGAGTAATGAGTGTCTGGGTAAAGACTTATCCTTACAGTCCACATTACATATTCCATGCCAGTCAGGGTTATTCTGGTTGGCAAAATTAAATCCCACTGATCTGACAGTGTATCTGTTGTCAGTGCAAAAGCCCCAGTCCCTTACAAAAAGCACAGTGCAAACTTTCCATGATCATTTTATTGCAGATTGGAATTGTGGGACGGACTGGAGCAGGGAAATCAACACTTTCAAATTGCCTATTTAGAATTGTGGAAAGATCAGGAGGCAAAATTATTATCGATGGAATTGATATATCAACTATCGGACTTCATGACCTTCGGGGCAAACTTAATATTATTCCACAGGTAAAGCCTGTTTTGTCAGTAGACTTTCTTAACTCCCTCTAAATAAACTTCTTCTTCTTTTTTTTTAGTGTGTTCCTTCCAAGCATCTAAATTCATTTTTCAAAGTCAGAGCATTTTAGATGTGTTATGAAATATCACTACATAACTGAATCGTATTAAACATTCTTACTGTAAAGTATTTTTCCTAAATGCATTTATCTATTTGAAAAACTGGCACATTGCTTTACAAGTTCCCTTCATAATAGTAAATACAAATAAAATTTGAATGAAGTGGATCTCAGACTGAAACACACATTGGTATTTTTTGGAAGAAAAAAAATTACAAAAGCTCTTGCTTAGTTGGTAGAGTGAGTGTAGAATTTTGCCTCTTTTGATTTGAAATTTAAACACATTTTAAAAGATGAAAAGAATAATAATTCGGTTAGATCATTTTTTCAAGTCCTTTGATTTGTCTCTCTGTGGCATCAAAGGAACTTGATCATTAACAAGTATGCAAATTGGCTCAAGAATATGCCCCTGTAGTCAAAGATGACTTATTCAGTTGTTTGAGAGAGTTAAGCTGAGCATTTATGAGATATCTTTGTATTACCTTCTAAAAATATCTTAAAATACTTTAATCTCTTTGTCATATTATTTAGACATATGCCTCTATTCATGAATTTACTTCAAAAGCAAATTTGAATGGAATTCTTGCAGGGAAAAAATTAATGAAGAAAAGAGATATTAGTCATTCCTCTCTTAAAAATAAATACAGGTGTAGTAAAATATCGTTTCACCAGGCATGTTGGTAAGTTGGAAAGAGCATGGACTTGTCCTATTTGAATTCTATCCAACCACTTACCTTCTGTGTCTTTGGACAATTTAGACAAGCATTCTTTTGAACCGCCAGGTCACTACCTGTAAAATGGGAGTATGGACTTCCATCTTTCTGGAAGATGATTGATAACATTATGTCCATACTATAGTTTGCATTTATTCAATTCTGTGTTATCTTATATCTCTGACCGAATGGCAGCTGTCATCATCATTATTATTATGGCTAGTATTGACATTGTTAAGGAGAAAGATGATCAGGAAATTGAAAATGATTCAATCTCACTTATAGCTTATTCTGATTCTCTTCTGCTTTTGTTTTCAATATAATGATTTTATAACTATTTAGGTCAATCATTTTGCTTTTTCCTTGTTTATTTTCTGAATCTAATTTTTTAATGTATCTATGCATCATGTGACAATGAGATTACTGGTGATGATTTTATTCTCTAGGATCCTGTTTTATTTTCTGGAACCCTTCAAATGAACCTGGATCCCTTAGACAAGTATTCTGATTGCCAGCTGTGGGAGGTGCTAGAACTGTGTCACTTAAAAGAGTTTGTGCAGTCCCTTCCCAAGAAGCTGTTGCATGAGATTTCAGAGGGTGGTGAAAACCTCAGGTAAGCTGCTAAGAACAAAGCTTGGTCCGGTTATTCATTCCAAGGCTCCTTAGGAACTTTGAGTTAGCCTCAAAGGGAAGTCACTCCTGAGTCACCAAAGCCCTCCTTTGGTCTATTCAGAGCACACTATTGCTGATTCCCTCTAGGGAAGAGGTACAAGGAATAAAATGGTAGCCACTGGTTGGGAAATGCTGGTGAAAGGAAGAAAGGGCGGGGGGAAGAAACAATACAGTATGAAAAGTCATATTTAATTGACTCTTCTTTGATAAAGACTCCTACTCGAATAACTTTCTTCCTAAAAATGTTGTAAAGGGCTCCTTTTTTCTTCCTGGCGGTTTGATGACCAATGACAGTCCCTTTCATGTGATCAGAGACATAAGGAAAGAGAACTAGATCTTCTATGTGATCAGAGACATAAGAGAACTAGATCCCCTCAAGCCCTGCACTGCATGACTCAGCCTCTTGGTTGCTCTCTCCCTGCCTCTGTTTCTGCCACACTGGCCCCCTTGCTGTTTCCTCAACATGCCTAGCCAGCCCTTGACTGCCTTAGGGATTTTGCATCTTCTGTTCCCTTTGCCAGGAACAAGTTTCCACTGGAAATCTGTATGGCTCATTCTCCCCTTCCTAAGGGTCTCGAAATAAAAGGCAACTTCCTCAATCCAGTGAGGGTTTCTTTGGCAGGCCCATCTAATGTTCACCCCATGCCCACTCTCTATACCCTCCCTTCCTGTGTGCTTGAATTCTTATTAGTATGCATTTTACTCATTTATCATGTTTATTTTTTGTCTACCCATAAGAATATAAACTCCACATTGATATTTTTGTCTGTTTTGACAAAATAAATATTTCTTGAATAAATGAATGTGTGGCTTAGAAAGTGAATTGCAATGTAATCAGAATTACAGAATAGGAAGTGTGTAGCCATAAAGTCCACTGTAGAAGTTATTTTACTATTTTTTTAACAGTGTTGGACAACGGCAGCTTGTCTGTCTTGCTCGTGCTTTGCTTCGAAAAACAAAAATTCTCATCTTGGATGAGGCAACAGCTTCCATCGATTTTGAGACTGATAACCTGGTGCAGACCACAGTCAGGAAGGAGTTTTCCGATTGTACCATCCTGACGATTGCTCACAGATTGCATTCTATCATTGATTCTGATAGGTATGCTTTGTTTTCAGAAATAAAACATCTCTATATATCTCTATAGAGATAACCACTGAATAGACTAAACATACTGATTGCCATTAATAATTTTACGTGTGCTGAAAACAATTGTTTTCTGAAACTAGAAGAATATGCTAATCCTGACAGAATATTAGAAAACTGGATATACTTCTTGAGTTCCGTGGTCCCCATATTTTGTAGTGACATAACTCACTAGGTAATCTAAACTTTATCAAGAAAAAGAAAAAGAAAAAGAAAAAGAAAAAGAAAAAGAAAAAGAAAAAAAGGTGAACTGGAAAACTGATTATAATTACCTGACTGGGTTCTTTTCACATTGCAGGGTACTTGTTCTAGACTCTGGAAGGATTACAGAATTTGGAACACCACAGAATTTGATATGCCAGAAAGGACTTTTCTTTGAAATGCTAACAGAAGCTGGAATAACACAAGATTCAGTGACAAAATAATGATTTTAGCTGTGTATTGGTTACACTCAATAAAAAATAAGTTAGTATTTAAAAAAATGACAAGGAGCAGTGCACAAAGACAGGCCCCTAGCTACATGTTGGCATAAATATCGATAAGCATCATATTTCTAACTTTCCCGGGCTGTACCCAAACTTCTCTGTTCCATTCCTGCCCTCTGGAATATCGGCCTGCTCCACAGAGCCCAGTGTGCTACATGCCATTTGTCCTTTAAAATCTCTGAGTTCATCCAGGAGTCACCTTCTCTGTGACATGTCCCCCAATATTCCCCTCTGTTCTCCAGTCTGATCCAGCTGCCCCATTTCTGTGCCCTCACCATCCCCACATGCATACCCATGTACCATGGCAGGGACTCTATTTCAGTTATTTTAGTCTGTCTTCCCACTAATGCCACTTAAAGGCGAGTACCCAGTTTCAGTTGTCTTTGTATGTGAAGTTCCTAGCATAGTGATTTTCATACAGTTGATACCCAACAAATGTTTGAAGAATGAATGACTTGGCATTTTCAAGTATATGATACAGGTATTTATAAACATACATAATATATGTATACTGGACAGTATATAAAATGATGGAGGAATCACAAAAAATATTAAGAGTTATTCAGTTGATTTTGGAAATAGTGATTGTATATTAACTGAATTTTCTGGTGTGCTTTATTTAAAAAAATATTTTTACTATTGACTTTGAATTAAAAAATGGTATTTTCTATGCAACATTATACTTTTGGTTGGGTTAACCTCAGTGACATATATCAGATGGTATACATTCACAAGAAGATTGTTGATTTGTAATACTAATCATATTTTGAAGGACTTTTTAATTTAGTAGTTTTATGTAATACAAGCAATATTATTTCTCTGAGTTGCCCTTCAAATTTGAAGTATTTAAATTTTAATGGCATTTTCCTTTCAAGATGGTTTTAATAAAATATTTTAACATGTTCTTGAAAAACCATCAATTATTTCTTTTATTCACTTTTTCTCCTTCCTACAGCCATGTACAACCTAGCTTCATCTCAACAGGTATTTATGAAAATTTGCTTTAAGTTATAAAACCCTAGATTATCTAAAGCCTCCTTCCATTAGAATGGAAGCCACTAGAGGTGTTTTCCTGTCTTTACAATCCCTGAAGAGTCAACCACTATATTTTGTTCTCAGTAAACAATGAATAAATATCTGTTGAATTCCATTAAGAAAGGGATCTAGACTCTTCAACAAATGATGTTGGGAACACTGGATAGCTACCTACAAAAGAATGAAACTGGACTACTTTCTTTCACCATACACAAAAATAAACTCAAAATAGATTAAAGACCTAAATATGAGACCTGAAATCTAATGTTTTCTTAGAAGAAAACATAATAATTTCCTGGACATTGGCCTAGCAACGTTATTCTAGATATGTCTCCTTAACCAGGGAAACAAAAGCAAAAATAAACTATTGGGAGATTTTGCATACTAAAGGAAACCATTAACAAAACATCAGGCAAACTACTGAATGGGAGAGATATTTCCAAATGATATATCTGATAAAGGGTTAATATCTAAAATATATAAAGAACGTATACAACTCAACACCAAGAAAATGAGTATACTGATTAAAAATGGGCAGAGTACCTGAATAGACATTTTTCCAAAGAGGACATATACATGGCCAACAGAGACATGAAAAGAGGCCCAACATCATTCATTATCAGGGAAATGCAAATCAAAATTACAGTGAGATATGTTACACCTGTCATAATGGCTAAAATCAAAAACACAAGAAATAACAAGGTTGGCAAGAATGTGAAGGAAAAGGAACTCTGTGGTGGGAATGCAAATTGGTGCAGCCACTGTGGAAAACAGAATGAGGTTCCTCAAAAAATTAAAAATATAATTACCATATCATCCAGTAATTCCATTACTAGAAAACAAAAACACTAATTTGAGAAGATATATACACCCTTGTGTTTATTGCAGCATTATTTATAATATCCAAGATACAGAAGCAACTGAAGTGCCCATTAATAAATGAATGGATAAAGAAGATACGGTATGTATGTATGTATGTGTGTGTGTGTGTGTGTGTATAAAAAGAATATCATTCAGCTATAGAACAATAAATCAGTCTTGTCATGTGCAACAACATGGATAGATCTAGAAGGTAAAATGCTAAGTAAAACAAGTCAGGGAAGAACAAATACCATAAGATTTCACTCATATGTAGAATTTAAGAAACAAAAAAAGGACAAGACGATTTTAAAACAGTGGTTTTTTTGTTTGTATTTTTGTTTTTTTCTTTTTAAGAGAGAGAGTGCAAGTATGCATGAGAGAGAAGGAATCTTAAGCAGACTCCAGTGCTCAGGGCAGAGCCTGATGGGTGACTCTATCCCACGCCCCTGTGGGATCATGACCTGAGCCAAAAATCAAGAGTCAGACACTCAACTAACTGAGCCACACAGGGAGCCCCCCAAAAAACATGCTCTTAAAAACAGAGAACAAATTGGTGGTTGCCCAAGGGAAGATGGGTAGGGGGATGGGTGAAAGAGGCGAAGAGGATTAAAACTACACATTTTGATGAGCCCTGAGTAATGTATAGAATTATTGAATCATATTGTACACTTGAAACTAATACAATACTGCATGTTAATTATACTTCAGTTTAAAAAAAGGAGGGGCGTCTGGGTGGCTCAGTCGGTTAAGCGTCCGACTTCAGCTCAGGTCATGATCTCATGGTCCGTGAGTTTGAGCCCCGCATCGGGCTCTGGGCTGATGGCTCAGAGCCGGGAGCCTGCTTCCGATTCTTTTTCTCCCTCTCTCTCTGCCCCTCCCCCGTTCATGCTCTGTCTCTCTCTGTCTCAAAAATAAATAAACATTAAAAAAAAAAATTTAAATAAGGAAAGGGAGGGGTGCCTGGGTGGCTCAGTCGGTTGAATGTCCGACTTCAGCTCAGGTCATGATCTCGCAGTTCCTGAGTTCAAGCCCCGCCTCGGACTCTGTGCTGACAGCTGGGAGACTGGAGCCTGCTTTGGATTCTGTGTCTCCCTCTCTGCCCCTCCCCCAATCATGCTCTGTCTCCCTCTCTCTCTCTCTCTCAAAAATAAACATTTTTAAAAAATTAAAAAGGAAATGGATCTAGATATTTCATTATGTTAAAAGATTGTTGGGGTGCCTGGGTGGCTCAGTCGGTTAAGCGTCCGACTTCGGCTCAGGTCATGATCTCGCGGTCTGTGGGTTCGAGCCCCGCGTCAGGCTCTGTGCTGACAGCTCAGAGCCTGTAGCCTATTTCAGATTCTGTGTCTCCCTCTTTCTCTGATCCTCCCCTGTTCATACTCTCTCTCTCTATGTCTCAAAAATACATAAATGTTAAAAAAAAAAAAAAAAAAAAAGATTGTTTTAGCCTCTTTACACCTTTGGTAAATCAACCAGAGACCTTCTGCTATTTATTTATTCATTCATTCATTCATTCATCCGTTTATTATTTGTGACCCTCTGTAATTTAAAAAACCAAATGGGAAATCAACAGTAGCCTGAATAAACTGCAGCACAGTCACACGGTAGAAATGTATACAGCCATGAGCATGAACAACAGCTACAGGCAACAGTAAGGACGGATCTCACAAGTAAGATGTTGAGGGCAAGAAACCAACTGCAAAGGAGTAGTAGTATGTGATTCTATAATTCTGTTTCTACAAAAGTTTTTTAAAAAGGAAAAAGTATACTGCTACTAGAAGTCAGGATACTGTTTCTTCTTGGTAAAGACAGAGGGGACAAGATTGAAGGGGTACACAAATTGGGCTTCTTGGATAATGGTTATATTCTGTTTCTTGATCTGGGTCTGAGTATTGGTTCAATTTGTGAAAATTCATCAAGCCATATACTTAGGAGTGCAGTTTTATATCTATATCTATATCATCTAGATCTAGATAGATATACATATACACACATATGTATATGTATACACACATATAACATATAGTATACTTTAAAGAGTAAAAAGAAAGCAAAAGTAAACATAAAATATGACTAAGTCAAAATTACTCAAAAATATTTTTTTCATGTTTTAAGAAATTAGTATTACATTTTCATTTCAATTACGTTCACAAAGCTTATTCAATCGCTGCAGTATACGAGAAGCAAAGTGCAAGGTCCTCAGTATGACTGGATTACAGAGAAGTAAGTTCATTTGAATTTTTAAAACAAACATGTGTATTCAATGATTGTCTGGTTTGCTTAAAGACTAACTCTGAAACAGATTTAAGAAGATAAGGATTATAATTTCAATATATAGAAATATTTATCTTAGCTTATAGAAGGAAAATCCTAAGCAGCATTAAGTTGAATTTTTTAGGATATTGAGGATATTTATTATTGAAAGCATACCTATGCCAACTAATGTGTGAGACATTGGAATCATTTGTTACTTCAGTCTTCACTAAGGAATATAAAAAAGGTATTATTATCCACCCTATGTTTCCAAAAATAAGATTTCAAGATCTTGGCCAATAAAATGTAGACTCCAGGTCCACGTGATGAGAAAATTGATTGTCTTTGCAGTGCCTACTAAGATGTCCCATTCCTGGGAGAGCTAGTTAACAAGAGTCTGGTGGTTAAAAATAGAGGAGAAGGACTTAAAACCAATAGTGTTGTAAGCATAGTAAATGGAATTAAAGCTTGGGGGCAGGCTCCTTTTTCAAATGTATCATTAGTTTGAACCATATGAAATAGCCATTTTTGTAGGTCAAAATGGTTTAGTAATGGTAATTTGATATGTTTTCTAGCATACCTTTGGTATCCAACAGTATTGAGATGTAATGCTGTATTTTAATATACACACAAATAATAGTTATAACTGATCTGTAGAGCCTTTCGCTTAGGAAACATAATCAAGAAAACTAAAAAAGGAAAATACAGTAGTTTTTAAAGCTACTGGATCGTGAGATAGGATGTTCAATTCCACTCTCACCACCTTGTAGTCCTGTACACTGGGGCAAGTTAACTTGCTTCTCTGGACTTACTTGGTAGTAACAATTTTATCAACCTCCTAAAGTTTTTGAAAATTAAATCATGTAACACAAACTCTTAGGACAGTGTCTGGCATATAAAACACATTTAATAACATGCTAGCCATTTCAATATCAGCAATCACAGCTCCTTGCAATTGGTGTCTCCTATTTATAAACCCATCACAGAATGCACTATTAAGTAAATAAAAAGGGCAAAATTGAGCCAATGTTTATGAAAGTCTATTTCATACACAGCAACTTTGGGATAACCAGGTAGGTATTAAAATAAGATCTAATCCCCATTGCTACACAATATAGCTATATTATTATCAGGTTATTATGTCACTTGACGGAGGCAGCAGTCAGAAGAGATCTAGTTCCTTCCTGTTTTCCCAACTCCCATCTTTCTGGCTGTCATTTTCTAAGCAAGTGGGCCATCTCTAGAATACTGAAATCTTGACTTCTGGCTATATTGTGAGCTCTATTTCTCTAAATGTGCTAATGGAGATGAAGACTAGGTAGTTCATGTGGCTGCTGTGCTACTGAATTAGTAAGGCCAAGGTAGTGGGTATGAACGGGGACAAGGCTGACTGGCTTCTCTTGATCTCTGACAAAGGTAACCAGAGTTGCTCACCTGTTTTTTTATGGATTGACCAATCTGAGTACATGGGTAGTTATATAGTTGATCAAAGATAGGAATCTTGTTTATCTCCTGAGCATGGCACAAAGAACAAAATAAACATGAATAGACATATGAGTAAAATGTAAAAATAGGTTATAAATGGAGAAATATTTGATATTTATAAAAACATATTGTGAAAATCTTGAAAACTATTTGCTCCAAGATGTTAGAAGGGAAGTAACACACATGCATTTTTGTGTGTGCGCGAAGATAAGCAATAAAGGTCAATGTTTGCATTCACATTTATAAAATGTAGCTCATCATTAATGTATTTACAATTGGTTTACTGCTGATATATGAAGTAGAAAATGTAATGTGTTCAGAAAGTAAGACTTAAATGATTTGGAATGTGACAGTGAAGTGCAAATAGGAATGCAATATACATATTGATAACACTTCAGTCACCATGAATTCCCTCTGAACATCTGCCTTTGGCTTTCTGTTCTGATCATTTGTGTAAGTCTCCAGGTATTACAAAACAGTCTTCTGCTTTCCCTGCATTGCCAGATCTATGCTTTTACAGAGGTAATGGACATGAATTAATGCTGACCATGATGTGCAAAGTCCTGTTGTTTCATATATTTCATCTGATATTTAGTTGAATCCGTTCCCTTTCATTCGGTCTTGGCCAGAAGCACAGGGGCAACAAATGACACTTTGGCCAAATGTTTATGTAGTTTTTGTCCAAAGAATAAGATGAACTTTATCAGAAAATTACAAAGTATTAATGAATCAACCAATTATGCAGGATTATTTATTAACTATAGGTTAATTTAGGTCTTGGCTCCATTATGGTCAAAGGCCATGAATTGGTATTCAGAATACTGGACATACTATTCAGATGGTAAAGGAACTGTCTCTTCTAAATTAGGAAAATACAGAAATTAGAAAAATTAGAAAAGTACAGAAGCAACCCCAGAGTCAGGATGCAGGCAAGTAGGCAACAGCTGCTGAAGTCACATGCCATGAACATCAGATCAGCTCTATCCCTACCTTCTCTGTCACTTGTAAACCTCAAAAATGTACTCTGGCCTAGTCCTGAATGGAAAATAAAGTACACAGTTTAAAAAACAAACTTCAAAGTGGTATTTATTTACATTAAAATGTGAATTACCTGTACACACACAAATTTAAGAGGCACAATCTGCTATGCACAAGAACTATATAGTTTTCAGTACATGTGATACACAGTAGCATCTGTTAAGTCAGTGGTTTGAGTGAAAACACAGTACCAAAACATTCCTGATACAAAATAAATTACTCATTCACATATTCTAATCATACAACAGTCAATATTTAAAAAGTTATGCACTTCAAAAAACACTAGCTAGATGTACAACCAAAATGTATTAGGTTTGTTTTATGAAAAATGTTTTCAGATTAGGCATAAATATCCCTTTCAGGAAGCATTTTTATCTTTTAAATAAATAAACTACATTGATTTCAAGACCATTTATATATAGCCCCCTAAAATATGATCAAAGACAGACATTACTTCGTATTTTTAAAGGTGTAACTATATTAGAGAATATGCTAAACACTGCCCCCAAATTCCAACACTGCCATTCTATTTTTCAGACACAATCAAATTATTTAAATTCCCTTTTCAGTATATGAGATTAGCTGCCCTTTTTTAACAAATTGTTGCCCTAACACATTGTCCTAAACTACCTCATGTATTTGAGAAAGTCAAGGTTTTTTTTTTTTTAAAAATGTCAAAATTCTTCAGGTTAAAATTGATATTTTATGTGGAGATTTTGACAGATGGAACACTTTTTTCTTAAAGACCTTTGCAAAAAGATCTTTTCCAATTCTAAAATCTATTAAAGATTCATATCGTCTGAGAGAACCCTCAAATATTTTCATAATGCAGTGAAGGATTCATCTTTGGCATTTCTCTGTTAGTTCTAAAATAAAATATGTCAACAAACATTTTTTTCCTACCTACTTGACATTCCGTACACAAACTATTTGATTGAAATTGTGTCTTAACAGCAATCTCATTGCTAACATTATTTTTTTAGATCTGCGAAAAATATTAACATTCAGCTTTTTATTATGAGTAGCTGAATTGTTTTGATGTTGCTGAAATGAGTTTGCTTAGTTCTCTTTTCAGTGATTGGAAATTCAACAGCCTTTAAATTCAACAATGGATATAAAGCAGACATACTTTACATCAACAAACATGTTGACCAGAGTATAATCTTTGAATATGGTATGAAGCATGCTTGTATTAAGAAAAATAAATAAATAAGTAAATCTTTAAATATGGGCATCTCAGAAACAGAACTGCTTGCTCTATTTTCTTTCTTGGTCCCTGTAGCTTTTCTAAACAGAAACAAACAAAAGCAAAACAAAACTGCTACAAATGCTGATTTGTAGAAATTTTTCCACATTGCCTTCCACATTAGATTGCAACATTACTTCCAATATTCACAATTGTTTTTGCTCTCATCACATACTAACCTTAAGGCTAAAAACAGTCCAAGAGTGACTATTGTAAAATGATAGTGGGAAACAGTAATAAGGATTTTACAAATGATCTTCAGTCAAATAATATGGGGTAAAATCTCCGTAGAAACTGAATCAAGTAGGATTTGATAGTTCAAATGCAAGCTCAGTGTCCAGGGCTCACTGAAAATAAAGATACAAAAACAAAAACAAAAACATAAATACTGTAGCTAATTACTGCTAATTACCAAGTCTGCAAACACTGTGGATAACAAAAAAAGAGATAGTGGTGATGGCTTTATTATGACATTAAGACATGTATCAAATCAAATTAATAATTCCTGTTTTCTAACCAGGCAGAATCATGGAAATCCAAGCAAATAATGTATAACAAATGAAGGAACTACAGTGTAAGTTGGTTACTTTTACTGTCTGGTACTGAAACATTTGAATAAATCACGTAAGTTTGAATTTGTGAAAGCAAATTTATTACATACATGTCAATTACTGAATATTACATATGCAGCTTATATTAATAATACTGCCTATCTCCCAGCCAATGTAAAAATCTGACACCAATACTGTCCTTCAAGTATAGCTCAAACTAATAGTTACATGTGATGACCAAGTCAATCAATTACCAGCTCCTGCTAATACAATTTAGTAAGAACTGGGAATTGTAAAATTGGCACCAGGCAATGTTTACAGAATACAACGTTAAGTGCATATGGTTATCTACTTCCAGAATCCAAAAAACAAAGCCACCCATGCTCCTGTAAGAGTTTTACCTCAACTCTGTCATTTTAGAAGTATTTGTTGGAATGTGATCTCTCCAAAATCAAATAGGATCAATCTGGTCACATTTCATCCTAAAACAAAATGTTATGTAAAATTTCTGTGTATCTAAATGTTCCCTTTCAGGTAAATTTGTGAGATTATTTTACAGATTTTTCTTTATTGGAGGAGGTGGTCTGATAAGGAGGAAGAGATCATGAGACAATCACAAATAATCATCCCTCTATAATTCAGTTGAAGTTGGTCTTCTGTAAATGCTTATTGGGAATTTCTAAAGCACTGACTTGAAGAGGCCAAGAGCCTCCATCGATCCCTGCTTGGATGGCCACTCCTGTCACCACGGCCAGGTCAGGGTCTACAGAAGTGTTGGGATCCTTTCCAAAGAACTCTTGAATGACTTGGCGGATTCGAGGAATACGAGTAGAGCCCCCAACCAAAACCACCTCATCAATCTCAGTCTTTTCCAGGTGGCCTTCTTTTAGTACTTGCTGAATGGGTACAAGTATTTTCTGGAAGAGATCTTCATTAAGGGTGTCAAAGAGCTTCCGTGATATTTCTGTTTCAAATAACACCTGACTTTCTCCACTTTTCTTTTCAGAAAGGCCAGCTCCAAACACACTGTTCACATGGTGGCCATCAGCGGGGGAAAATCTGTCCTTTGGCAGTTCAGTGTCACTACTCTGAGGTTCTTTCTTGTCTTTTTCCTCCACTGTTAGTAATACTGACAACTGAGCAGACTGATGAAGAGTCAGGTTTAATTTGACCATTTCCACAGCTTGTCTTAATCGGTGAATTTCTTCTTTCCTAGAGGGTCGAAAGCCATATGTTTGATAGATCTGTTTATATAAGTACTGAAGCAATCTTTGATTGAAGTCCTGTCCTCCAAGTTTATTGTTTCCTAAGTTAGAAATAAAAAAGTTCATATTACATTTATGCATTTGTATGTGTATATGCATATACATGTCTGTAGTATGTATGGAAATGATATTCTAGACATACATCTCTTGCTTAATGTACTTAACTATTAAGATTTTATTCATACAAAAACTGATTAAAAATAATTGGGTTAGAAAGATTTTAACTAAAATGTGTTCTATTTAAAAACAGTGCATATCTGGTTAAAATTTTTATTTTTCTTAGTTTTAATTTTTTAAATATAATTTATTTTCAAGTTAGCTAACATATGTACACAGTGTGCTTTTGGCTGCGGGAATAGATTCCCATGATTCATCGCTTACACACAACGCCCAGTGCTCATCCCATCAAGTGCCATCCTCAATGCCCATCACCCATTTTCCCCTCTCCCCTGGCCACCCCAACAACCTTCAGTTTGTTCTCTGTATTTAAGAGTCTCTTATGGTTTGCCTCCCTCTCTGTTTGAAACTATTTTTTTCCCCTTCCCTTCCCCCATGGTTAAAATTTTTAAATGATAGAAAAGGAAATATTTCTTAATGATATCAAATAATTTTTCAGAAGATAAAGATTGACAACAGATTAGCTTTTAATTGCAATTTAAAAACACTGACTGCCATTATTCTCAAAAGAAGAAAGTCCTTATAATTAAAAAGTAGCAGTAGACATTTTGTCTTTTTATAACATGTTTGCTTGCTTAAGAGCTGAAATTAAAAGAAAAAAAAAGATGTAAAGGGAAAAGATTAATGTGGTACAAAGCCCTGGCACTGAACTTGGTTCTAAAGAATCCAGTTAGGAAAAAGAAAAAAGCAGGAGTTAGACAACCTATAATTGACAACTTCTCTTTCAAAACAGGCTCAATTCCTTAAATTAAAACAAAACCTTTAAAGAAAGATTTAGAATGCAAAATCCTCTTATTTCTTAGAGAATACTATTAACAGTATTAGATTTTCTAAAGACATCTATTTTGTAAAATATATTATCAAATGAAATAAACTGATCACTCTTCATTTTAAAGGGTTTTTCTTGCTTTCTGTCCCCTTCACCACAGCCATCAAGTCCTACTGGCTCAGTGAACTACAACTGGCAGTATATTTATCTACCATGTAGGATGCCCATTTTTTTTAGACTTTACTTTTTGCTGTAAAAATACACAAATGGTGGTTATAAAATAACATACATAGATTACCAAAATGAAGTCAAAGTACACGGAAAAAAATTTTTAAATAAACATTTAACACATTAGGTGTGCTAAGGAAAGCATTGTGTGAACCTCTTTTAGTCTCCCTGTATTTTTCTTACCAGACATTGCTCGGGTTAGAAACATTCCTCCTTGTTTATTTAGCAATGACACATCTAGAGTTCCTCCGCCCAAATCTATCACCAAGACGTGAAAGACATCAGCCTTGTGGAGGCCATAGGCCATAGCTGCCGCTGTGGGTTCATTTATTACCCTCAAGATCTTCAGTCCTGTAAGATTGGTTGGAAGGAAGAACAATTCATCGGAGGACACCATTATCAAAATTTCTTCCCACTCAACCTCACACAATGTTAATGTGTTTTCTAAAGCATGAACCCCAATGAGTAACAATGGCTTTTATTAAGGTAAGAAAAAGAAAAGCCCAGATTCAGTGGAATGTATCACTCTAGTCTTTATTAATTAATATTTAATTAAAAAAAAACTCCTAGCTTCTTCTAATTTTCATTATTTTACTTGGGAATACATAAGCAATAAAAGCTTAATCATTATGTGCTATAATAAATTGCTGTGGAAATGAAAGCTTGGAGCCTGTTTCAAATTCTGTGTCTCCCTCTCTCTGCCCCTCCCCCGCTTGCACTGTCTCTCTCTCTCTCAAAAATAAATAAAACATCATATATATATATATATATGATATATATCATATATGTATGTCATATACATATGACATATATATATAATACACATAGATCATATATACATATATATGACTTTGACAGGGGCTCCTGGGTGGCTCAGTTGGTTAAGCATCTGACTCTTGATTCCGGCTCAGATCATGATCTCAGTTTGTGGGATCGAGCCCCGTGTTGGGCTCTGAGCTTGGGATTCTCTCTCACTCCCTCTCTCTCTGCCCTTCCCCTACTTGCCCTTTGTCTCTCTCAAAATAAAGAAACTTAAAAAAAAAAAAAGACTCTGATAAAAACAAGCAGATAAATAGATAAAAAATTAGATGAAATATTTCAATAGACACAATGACTCAAAAAGTAGACTTAAAATTTAGGACGCTCAAAAAAAAATTTAGGACCCTCAAATGCAAATCTGAAATATACAGCAATCTGATCTTGAAGACAATGTTAAACATTACAGTGAACAGTGAAAGTTCAGATTTCTTTGTGCAAATTTCTTGCTTTACCCTAAGTGCCACACTTAATGAGTGGTTTAGAAAGCAATATGCTATTATGCATCAGGAACCATAAAAAACTATTCAAACTCTGAAGAATTTATTTAAAAACCTTAACACCATTTCCTTTAGCTCTCTGACTTCATCACTCACTCTGCTCTGGCCACACTACCTACTTCTCATCTTCACATGTGCCAGCAAATTCCCATGTTATGGCTGCTAAATGACTGTTTTCTCTCCTGCAACAGACTTCCTCTGTATATCTGCTTGCCTAACAACCTCACCTCCTTCAAATCTGCTTACATGTCACCTTCTCAAGGAGGCCTACTTGGCCACTGTAAAACCCAAGTCCCCCACTTCCTGACCACTCCCAGCAATCCTCGTCTTATGCTGGTCTGTCTTCCAAAGCACATTTCTTTCTGATACACATTTATCAGGGCTCTGCACCAGGGGCAATTCTGGCCCTCAGGGAACACTGGGCAATGCCAGAAGAAAGATGACTGTCACGTCCTGGAGAGGCTGGTGCTGCTGGCATATAGTGAGCAGAGGCTAGGGATGCTACTAACTCTCCTATAATGCATGGGACAGTTCCCCACAAGAGAATTATCTAGGCCCAAATATGCTAGGGGTGAGAAACCCCATAATATACTTATTTTTAATACAGACTTTCTGTTTCTCTCCAATAGAATAGAGCTCCACGGAAACAGGGATTTATGTTTTGTTTGCCAAGGGACCCAATATTTGCTGAATGGTTTTAAATGAGTTCTCTTCCACCTCAGATTTAAAAAAAAAAAAAAAAAAAAAAAAAAAAAAAAAAATTACACTCATCTTAACATTAAAGAAAATTTATAAAAAAAATTCCTCACTGCTATCATGAACGCATGTCCTCAGTCTTTGTCACAGGACTATCTTATTGGCCGTCGTCATAATATGTTGCATTTTACATTGCGCTATAGAATTTTTTTAATTTTTATCTTTAAATATATATCAAAATCCATCTAATTTACCTCCTTTGGGTTTATTTACATGCCTAGATAATTAGGTGGTTTGCAAAGTGATATACCTTACTACAGAAGATTTTCAAAATAAGAACATTTTGAGAAAAAATGCAACACAGGCAAGGGTGGTATTACCTGCAAGGTTAGCAGCTTCAATTGTTGAATTTCTCTGTTTTAGATCAAATTCTGCTGGTACAGAAATAACCGCATTAGCAACTGGCATTCCGAGATACTCCTCTGCCATTTCCTTTAACTTCAACAGTAGTCTAGAGCCAACATATTCTGGGGAAACGGTGATGGTCTCATTACTTGTGACCGAAAACTCAACCATTCCATTTTTGTTTAAAACCTATGAATAGGATTAGTAAAAAAAAAAACAAAACAAAAAGGACAGAAAGAAATGTAAAACTGTGTGTGTACACATCCACACACATATACTTAAACACATACATACATACACACTGGACTTATTCAATAAAAATTTAACTTCATAAGGTCATAAAATTTTTTGTAATCTGTCACTTACCAAGATGAGAAGTTATTAAAAGTTATACTTCAAAATCTATAAAGTGAATCAACACCATAGCTTTCAATAACAGCAGAATAACCAAATTCATCACCAAGCATATAAATGGAACACAGAAGATCTTCAATATATATTTGTTAAACGAATAAAAGAAAAAAGGTAAAATATAAGGAATAAAAGTTTCTGGATCATGTATTTGATTCAGGATCTTCTTTTAATTAACTTGTTTCCAAAAATAATTGATAACTGAACAAATGTTCTGGTACATATTAACACGAATCATTTTAGTAGTTCATTATGTTCTTATCCAAGAATCAAGTATCATTTACATTCTTATTTCCATGAAAACATGTATCATGTATTAGCTCCTTATCCCTGCTAATGTGGTTGTATATTTAAAAAACTAGATGAGGGGCACCTGGGTGGCCCAGTCGGTTAAGCATCTGACTTCTGATTTTGGCTCAGGTCAAGATCTCACGGTTCGTGGGGGATTAAGCTTCTAGTCTGGTTCTTCACTGACAGTGTGGAGCCTGCTTGGGATTCTCTCTCTCCCTCTCCCCCTGCTTGTGCATGCATGCTCTCTCTCTCTCAAAATACATAAACTTTAAAAAATAAATTAAATAAAAACAAAGAAATAGATTAATTCTAAAACATACTATTCCACTTTCACCAACAGACTATATTAATATCAACAGTAAAGACAATTAGTCTCTTCTAAGAAATTATAAGAACTTTACTCTCATCGCTCTAGACTGTATAATAGGTTTCAATGAAGAAAACTTGACCATCCACAGACCTATCTGGGAAAAACAAAAACAAGCTACGATTAAAACAGACGTATCTGGGAAAAACAAAAACAAGACACGATTAAAATAAGATTCAAAGACACCATACCCTCAGAGCCCAGGTGAAACAACAACAAAAAAAATCAAAACACTTAGAAGCTTAACAACAACAACAAAAACTGAAAATAACCCTGTGTTGGAAAACAGTACAGAAGTTCCTCAAAAACCTGAAGCTAGGACTACCATATGATGTAGCAATTCCACTTCTGGGAATATACCCTTGTGTAGCTATCTGCACCCCCACGTTCACAGCAGCATTTACTTACAATAGCCACGCCATGAATACAAACTAAGTGTCTGTCAACAGATAAATGGATAAGGTTGATATACACACATAATGAAATATTATTCAGCCATGAAAAAGAAAATCCTTCTGTCTGTGACAACATGAATGGACCCTGAGAGTATTACACTAAGTGCCAATAAGTCAGAGAAAGACAAACACTATATGATCTCTCATGTGTAGAATCTAAAACAACAACCAAACTCAGATAAGCTGGTTTATCAGCTGGTTTACCAGCGGTAGGGGATGGGAGCATGGGCAAAATGGATGAAGGTGGTCAAGACAAAAGGTACAAACTTCCAGTCATAAGGTAAACAAGTACTGGGAACTCAATGTTCAACATGATAACCAGAGTTAATACCACTGTGTGGTATATATGAAAGCTGTTGAGAGAATAAATTCCAAGAGCTCTCACAACAAAGGAAAGATTTTATTTCTTCTTCTGTATCTATATGAGATGATGGATGTTAACTTATTGTGCTAAACATTTCACAACATATTTAAGTCAAATCATTATGTTGTACACCATAAACTTATACAGGGCTGTATGTCAGTTATATCCTAAAAGTCAGGGAAAAAATAACTTGCATCAATACGTAATACACTCAAAATCATAATTTTGAGGACATGTATAGCTTTATATAATTTAAGCACTGCTTACGAAAGATTTATAAATTAATAAAAGATTCTAAGAATAAAGCTAAAAAAGAACAAAGAAATAAATATAAGAAATACATGGGGTAAATTTATGTTCTCCTTTGTATATGCATAAAAAATCTGAGAATTTTATTCAATAAGCAGCACTGATACAGCTATTAATTTTAAAACCTATTCGTTTAGAATTCCACTTCATAATTACCAAAAAAAAAAGAAAGAAAAAAAAAACCCTCTATGGAAAGAACATTTAAATATTTAAAAGACATGGGTCGGGGGTATGGATAAAATAAGCGATGGGGATTAAAGAGTACACTTACCATAATGAAAAAAAGAATTAAAATATTTAAAAGAAAAAACATCAAAACACAACCTTACAAATGCTCAAGTAAAAGTATTAGAAAAAAATTCAAATGGATAGGATGGAAAAGGGCATTGTAAGTCTGTAAGAGTCTATAAGCATTTTTTTTTTAATTTTAAGATGATTTGCCACATGAAAATTTAACATTTTAAAAAAAATTTTTTTTCAATGTTTATTTATTTTTGAGAGACAGAGAGAGACAGAGCATGAGCAGGGAAGGGGCAGAGAGACAGGGAGACACAGAATTCAAAGCAGGCTCCAGGCTCTGAGCTGTCAGCACAGAGCCTGACGCGGGGCTTGAACCCATGAACTGTGAGATCAGACGCTTAACCAACTGAGCCACTCAGGTGTCCTGAAAATTTAACATTCTTAAAAGCTCAAAAGCAAAATTATATAGCATCAGTTAAATAAAAAGAACATTAGAAACAAACAAAAAAAAAAACACTGAAAACATATCACAAAGGTATTTTATAGTCATAAAAAAACATACACCCCAAAATAGGATTCCTAAAGAAAATAAAAATGCCAATGAACATATTAAAAAAAAAAAATCTGACCTCACTAAAAATCAAAGGAATGAAAAATTAATAGAAGATACCATTTTCACTTATTTATTGGCAATGATTAAAAAATAGTAACCAGGGAAGACATAAGCATTCTAAAAAAGATAGTTAACACACAACCTTTCAGCGCACAATTTGACAATATCAATCAAAGTACTCAGAGAACTCAAATTCTCCTACTTCTACAATTCCGGTTTAGGAAATGATCAAGAAGAACACAAAGATATATGTACAAGGCTACTCAAAGAAGTTACAACATAAGTGGAAAACCAGGGAAAAAATAAAGTGTGCACTTATTGAGAATGGACAAATATAGGAATAGCCGTTCCAAGTGTCCATGAAAACAATGTGAACCTATTATCCCACTGTCCGTGTCACATTGTTGAGTTTCAAACAAGTCAAAACAGCAATGCCTAGTATGATCTCTCTCTTTTTTTTAAGTACACAAATGTGTATAACCTAACACACACAAAGCATCTGTCCATCTACCTGGCTATCTGGCCATTGATCCATAGTACATGGGGGCTTCAGCTTTTTGCTACAATGAAACAAAGAGATAAGTAGACACTCTGAGGATGGCAGAGCAAGGATACAGCTGAGGCTCTGAGTCCATGATAGCACTGTGGGGCCAATGAATCAACTCATTCTGGAATTGCTGTAGGTCTGCTCGTTGTAACACGACTTCCACGCAGATTAAGGCGAAACAGAATGTTGTATAAGGCATCATTTGCAACAATATACGCTGAACTAAAATTAAAACGGATTTTAACCTAATCACTTACCTTAAATGGGTATCTGCCAATCTCAGCCTCCAGCTCTTCTGGGGTAAATATCTTGCCTATGAATCTTTTGGCATCATATATTGTGTTCTGAGGATTTGAATCTGCGAGCTCTAAGCTTTCATAACCCACATACACATCATCGTCAGTAAAGGACACCATGCTGGGTATACTGATATGCCCATTTTCATCTGGAATGACCTTTACTTTTCCTGTGCCAGGAAAAAAACACCCCAACCGAACAGTAGGTGGTGCCAAGGTCAATGCCAATCACTTTAGGAGTAGGCAATGGTAAATACTGTTGTGCCAAATAGCCAGCCAACAGGAGAGTCAAAACAGCTGATCCTGAAATACAGGCAAATTAAAAGATAGGTCTTAGTAAACTAGTATGATACGCTAAATTACTATAGCAAACTCCCTTTAATATCACTCTTTGAGGTAAGACTAATAATCCACACTCTCAAAATATTTTCTTTTATAGTACTAATGGTAACAATTCTCTCAGGCATCAAGTTTTTCATAATGCAAAGTGATCATAACACAATTAAAATGAAGGAACAACAACAACAACAAAACACTCCTCTAGTTGTAGGTCTGTGTACTTCACCTTGGTGAATGAGAAGTAAAAACTTTTAATTGTGCTGATGCTGACGGGAAAACCCATTTATCTCTAGGGAAAGCTAGATAAATGTTAAATATAGGTGCATTTCAAATTCTTGATCATTTGGTATTTAGATCTTATAGCTTTCTACACAGCTTTAATTATCATTATTAAAAAGAAATTTCATTATTAAAATTTCCACAGCAAAAACTTTGTTATTATCGTAGGGCTAAAACTCTACCCCTTCATCTCCTTTCTCTTTCCAAAAGAATGAACGGGATAAATTGGTAAAATGATTTTGAAAGTTGTTTAAATATTAAACTGTCACTTTACAACAGAACACAGTTAACTTCTTGTATTTAAACAGGAATTAAGGAATACTTCTTGAGGAGTTAATATGTAGGGAAAGAGAACCATAAATGTGGAACCCTGAAGGCAACATAAAGCGCCTTGAAGGCAGGTTTTGTTCACTGTTGTATCCCCTCCACCAGGAATGGCTCCTAGCAAATAACAGAGGCTCAACTAATATTAATTGATTTAAAAAAAAACAAAAACAAAAACACACAAATATGAACAAACGCCATGCAGATTGTAAACATAAGTGATGAAGAAAGATGCCACTTTGAAATTACAATTAATCTGTTATTTGTTTTCAGGAGAGAATATCCATACGTGTTACATACGACCCCAAACGTCAATCGGTAGGAGTCTGTTTCACTAACTGTACGCTCATCTTCAACACATAACTCAAAAAAAAAAAAAAAAAAAAAAAAAAAAAAAGGACATCAAGCGCCAACCCCACTTTCCACTTGCTCCTACGTGGGAAACTTCAGAAACATTTCATCGTTTTCCCGTTCGGGGAGGATTAATTGCTAAACTAGATGGGTGGAAAGAGCATCAGACCACACATCCAAGGGGCCTGACCTCTCAAGATGCAGCAGCATCCCAGGACTCTGCAGCTCAGGCTGCTGGTGCTGCTCCTCCCCCTTCCTCTACAAAGAGGTCTTGGGGATGCACGTTCTTGCGGCCTCTCGAAGGCCTCATCAACCAATGACTCAAAATCGACGTTCTTTTGAGAAGAACCGTTCCTGAGGCCCGATGTCCTTGGGATGTACGCAGAGGGTCGCCGCCGGCCCTGCATGGCCTACTCTGGCCCAGGCCATTCTAGACGCGACCCCCAATTCGGCAACCCGAAGAGCCAAAAACCGACTCTAAGTCATCTTTTCGAAGCCCTTCCCACTGCGCCAATTGGATCCAGGAGGTGACAACCACCCCCGCCTATCCCCGCCTCCCCAAACCGCTCGAGGGCCCGCAACAGCCACAGGGAACCCCTGGTCACTGACCTAAGATCGTCATCTCTCCGGCCATCACAGTCCCGCCGAAGAGGCTTGGGATGACTGTACCAGACGTAAGGTGACGCCCCCACGCCGCCCCGCAGCCCCAAGGCCTACTGGGTAATGTAGTTCTTTTTCTCCGACGCAGTCGGAGAAGCTACATATATGACCAGAGAAGGGACTTCATTTACCGTCAGGTCGCAGGACTGAGAACTTCCATTCAACAGCTGCCAGTGACGTCTAAGCCGCCCTCCTACGCCGGGGCTACGGAACCAATGAGGCTGAGGTGGAGGAGAGCCAAGAAGAGGGACTGGAATTTATAATCAAACCTGAGGCGACTGGAGCCAAGTAGAGGTAAAAACAAACGATTTCTTTAGCGCCGCCCTGCCGCTTTGCATTATGGGAAGTGTAGTTCCGGCCTGCCCCTCTAAGCTGGAGGGAGAATGAGGACAGTTAGGTTATTGCTTCGTTTAGCCCTGTTCCTAACCAGGCCCGGGTTCGAGCCTTTGCTTTTTCGTTAATCTGCCTTTCAAAGAGTGCTCCTTTGCTAGATCTAGATTCTGCATGGGAATCCTTTAAGCGCCCCTCACCCCTCCAGCCTTCCTACAACAGCCCCTACAGCAGTGTGGGCACAGAGGCAGGCTGATGGGGCATCGCTGAAACTCCCAATAAAGCTCCTCAGCCCTCTACTTTTGTTTTGGGATAAAAGTATTCAAGCAGTCTTCAGTGAATGTGATTTATTCAAGAGAGCAAGGAAGCATTTTGTCTTGCTAACACCGAAGTGGACTATTACTAACGAAAACAAAACACTTGAGCTTTCTCTTGAATTAAGTCACAATTGGTAGGAATTGCCTTCATGGACAAGTCCTGTAACATATAATGGCCATTTAGGACACTTGTGAAGTGTTTTCTCAGGTCCGTGTCTATAATATACAACCCCCCCCCCTTTTTTTCTTCTTTTCTTCTTGGTTACTGGGTAGTACTTAATGGCTCTTTTTGAGAGTGTTTTGTCTTTTATTGCTGTTATTAAAGGGCACCAGAACTATGATCCTGGAGAATTGAAATGTTTCCTCACCTTAGATGTAAATCAGGTTGATATCCCTGTTGATAACAAGTCTACCTGCTGGAGTAATACACCACCACTGGCTTTCTAGCTGCTTAAAACACATACATGAAAATATTATGGTTATTGAAGGTGAAGGAAGTATAGTTAATGGGGATTTATTATAATCTCTCCACTTTCGTGCATTGAAAAAAATATTTCACAATGTAAAGCATAAAAAGTATGTGTATGTCTAGGGAGTACTATTGAGTATAATTTCCCTATGAAGAACACATAATTCACTCAATTCATGGATATTATTAAGTATAATGATCATATTAACAAACATTTATTGACCATAGTGGTAACCACTGGTAACAACAGAAGGAGAGACAGAAGGTAAACACATACATGTAATTGATTATGGTATATGCTGTGAAAATAAAGGAAACCTCATCTAAAATGGAGCCCAGAAGTCTTGAATGGGCAATTCTCTGGGACTACCACTGGTTGTCAGTTGCAGACTCCACCAGAAGGAATCATACTTTGCATGCTTAGCAGGAAGAAGCTTAATTTACTGCCCCAGCAGGAGGAAGTAAACTTTTCTCCTTGACCAGCAATAGCGATAGCCAATGAGAAGTTCAAACTCTCACTCAACTCCAACAGACTTTGGAGGAAAATTCACAATTTCATCCTTTCCTCCATAAAAGCAAGCCACTGGACTTTGTGCTCTGGACTTGCCTGTGGTTCACTATAGTTTGCTTGTCCCAAGTTGCAATTCCTCTGCTATTCCTGAATAAACTCACTTTGCTAATAAAATAACTGGCTAGTTTTAGGATTGACAACACCGTATTTACGGTATGGACAGAGGGCAGAAACAGAATTGAATAAACACTGTAATTTTATCTTGAAGTTGAGAAGACTTAGTGAAAGAGAATGTCTAAGAAATACTTAGAAGAGCAAAAGGGAGCCAGGAGATGGGTTAATAGGATAATATGAAGCAATTGGTTGAAGGTGTCCCAGAAAGAGGGAACTGAATTACCAAGAGCATATAAACAGAAAATAATCTCATAGGTTAGATGTTCTGGATCATAAAGCAATAGGTGAAAGTCTGAGAGGGAGGACAAGAGATATAAACCAAATCAAGAGGATTAGTCATTTGTGGCAGGCCCTATTATCCCTATTATCCCTGCCACCCACTCCTTCCTCCTTGTTAATAGGATCCTGATATGGTCAAGAAGTAGGTAGAGCTCACATGATCTCATCGTGGAATGCTCTTAATATAGGAGAGAAACTAAAATAGAACTAAACACTTTCCATTTTTCCATTACATTACTGCCTTAACAAATTACCACAAATTTATTATTTTACATTTCTGTAGATCAGAATTTTGGTATGGATCTCACTGGATTAAATCAAAACAGCAGAGGGTTACATTCCTTTCTGGAGATTCTAGGGGGGGATTGTTTCCTGCTAGATAGGAATTGCTGGCAGAATTTATTTCCTTGGCGATTGGAGGATCAAGGTTCTTATTTTCTTGCTACCTGTAAACTTAGGCTTATTTCCAGCTTCTAGAGGCCACCCACATTACTTAACCGAGAGACTTTCTACCGCTGTGGCAACAGTAGACTCAGAAGACATCATGTGATTAAATTGGACCCACGTGGACAATCCAAGATAATCTCCCCATCTCGAGCCCTGTAACTTAAAAAAAATATCTGTAAAGCCTGTTTTGCCTTGCAAAGTAACATAGTCACAGGTCACAAGAATTAGAATGTGAACTTAAGCCTACCACAATTTGCTCTCTGGTCCCCAAAGATTTGTATCCATCCACATGCAAAGTCTCATCCTACTACAGCATCAACTCAAAGTCCAAGAAACTCTTGTAAACATCATCAGCTCAAAAGTTCTAAATATCATTACCTAAATCTTCTAAAGTGAATGGTAGCTGTGGTCACTTATTCCTTCTTGTCTGCTTGTAACCAGAGGAACAATGAAATACTTAGATAAGAATGTTGGTTATACTAATGTTAAATAGAACTGCAAACCCCAGAGTTGGGAAATAAGGATGAGGGCAGGGATATGGAAAGAAATGTGGATATACCGCTTTCTTCATTTTTCTTAGCAGGGAGTTCATAGATATTTGGAATGGAGAATTTAAGAAATCAAAGCTTAAATAGATAATTCAAGGTTATGAAGGCAACTTTCTGAATGACTAAAAAATGATAAAATATACAGATAAAAGAATAGGTTATAAAGAAGAATAAGTAGGACAAAACTAAAATATATACTTTTTTCAGTTTTTCCTAGAAAAGTGTCAGTACGTGTCATTTAAAGTTAAATCTAAAAAATCTATGTACCAAAACATATGAAAAAAGGAAGCAATAAACCAAAAAAATTTACCAGATAACAGATTTAGGATCAATTGTTATTGTATGCATAAATATAAATAGGGTGGACTAAAAACTGCCAGGTTGTCTTTTTATTCACAGTTGTAAGTATTTATTAGAGACTTTTAAATAGATAACTAAATGAAGTTCATAGCCGGAAAATATCTTAGAGGGCATCTGGATCCACCCCTTTATTTATAAAGAGAAAAATAGAGGCCAAGAGAAGTCAAGAAAATTATGATCTCAATTAGTGTTCATTCTCTTAATAAATTATACTTCACCTTCAATTTGGTGATTAGAGGTAATCTTTAACAATAGTAGCTGAAGTGAAAAATTGTCTAATTATATATCCCGATATTTCTCATTATTATTTCAGAAATGTGCTCCATTAGGAAAATCACTGCCAAATAATAAAAATCTTACCATATATCAATCTAATTCAGGGGACAAATTGTCCTTGTTGTTGTTTGATTCACACTTATTTCTCTTCCCTCGTCTGTATACGAAAAGTTCATTGAATGGAAAATTGATCCAGTTCTCTGCACTTTCATTAAAAGAATAAGTGTATTAAAATTACAATTTAGTTTGAGTTACATTGCTAGATTGTATGAGGCGCTATAATATTGGAACATAAAAGATTACTACTATGTTAAAATTATGCCATAATAGGACAGATCTCATGTATTGAGCCAGAGTATTTATACATTTTTTCCTTCTGCTAGACTGTTATGGTTCCATATATTTCTGTTTTCGGGGGATTGAAACTTTATTGCATGAAGATTTTTCATGTAAAGGTATTGGTAGGAAATAAATTTGATTTGTAACTAAAAAGCTGATACTAATGTTTTTGTTTTTTCACAGAATCTCATTATACCTCCAAACTTTTGAAAGATGAAAGTGTTTGCCTTTTATTTTAAAAATAGCTTATATTTTCATTATTGTCTGTGAGTTTAAATTAATTTAAGTGGAAATGTATATCACATATGTTTACAATAAGAAATGTATGATCAAAGATATATCCCAAACAACAAACCAGCACCAAACTTAGAATTATTCCCAATACAGTTGAAAATGAGATAAGAATACTCATTTACAACTATTATATAAGAGTACTTTGGAATTAGCAGTCTCTGCAAAAAATAAATAGAAAGTAAAAATTCGAGAAAAATAGGCAAATCTATCATCATTTTCTAATTATATGATTATTGTATTAGTTCAGGCTACTATAGCAAAAATAACATAAGCTAGATAGCTCATAGACAACAGAAATGTAATTCTCATAGTTCTGGAGGCTGTGAAGTCCCTGTTTCCTGGTTCAAGACTGCTGTCCTCATTCTGTGTCTTCACAGGGTGGAAGGAACAAGGGAACTCTCTGGGGTCTTTCATAAGGGTATTAATCACATTCATGAGGATTATACCCTCATGAGCTAACTACCTCTCAAAGGTCCCACCTTCTAAAACTATTATATTGGGGATTAAGTTTAACATAGATTTAGGGGGTAAGAAGGAATGATTGCCTTAAAGGTGTCGTTCCATTGCCATTGTCTTCTATTGTTTCTTTTGGAAAGTCAGTCATAAATCTCATTCTTACTTTCTGAAGTTAATCAAATCTTCTGAAATCTTCTTGTCTTGTCTCTGCCTGATTAAAAAGTTTTTCTATTTGTTTTTGAGCATTTTACCTATGTTTTGCCATGTATAGTTCCTTTGTATCTATCCTTTTTGGGGTTGACTGAGATTCCTGGATCTCTGATTGATGCCTCTCATAAGGCTTGGAAAAATTCTCATCCATATCTCTTTAAATATTGTTTCTGTCCCTTTTCTCTTCATCTGAGATTCCAGTTACACATACATTAGCTCATGTCTTGTATTAACTTTTTCTCCTATATTCATTTATACTCAGTTCTTTCTGTTCTTTCTATTTTTTTCTCTCTTGGCTTCAGTTTGAATATTTTTCTGTTTTTATGTTTACTAATAGTGTCTTTACTGTGTCGAATCGGGTATTAAACTATTTCGTGAATTCTTTTTTTTTTTTTAATTTTTTTTTCAACGTTTATTTATTTTTGGGACAGAGAGAGTCAGAGCATGAACGGGGGATGGGCAGAGAGAGAGGGAGACACAGAATCGCAAACAGGCTCCAGGCTCTGAGCCATCAGCCCAGAGCCTGACGTGGGGCTTGAACTCACAGACTGCGAGATCGTGACCTGGCTGAAGTCGGACGCTTAACCGACTGCGCCACCCAGGCGCCCCTATTCCGTGAATTCTTAAATTCATATATGTATTTTTTCGATTCTAGAATGTTTCATTGGTTTTTATATTGATTCTAATTATATGTTGAAAATATCAATCTTTTATTCTTTACATAATTTACTTTATTTAAAATTATTGTAATCTTGTTATTTACTTTAAAGCTCTTGTCTGTTTATTCTGATGACATTCATGGAAGGGACGTGGTCTCCTTATATCATTTTATTTTTCCCCATTTCAAGTACATTTTCCTGCTTCTTCCAATGTCTCATATTTACTTTTGCATGCCAAAGAACCATGAAGAGAGTGGTTGATGTTATTTTCCTCAGCATTTGCCCTTTTCTTGGTTACACACATGGGCTGAGGGCAGATCATCTCAGTTCACAAGGGAATTTAGCTTGGTGGGCACTTAATTGTAACTTAAGATAAATTTAGTACTTCTATGGTTTCATATATTTCAAGTAGAGAAATTTTCTGTGTTTTTGTGGACCCCACCCTCTAAAGGGGCTTTGTCTCCTCAGCTGTGCAAAAAAGTAGGAATTTTTGCACCACCCCAACACTCACATTTGGGCTCCTTTAGATTCTATTGCCGATGACCACCCAAAACTCTGCTGATTTCTCTTTCTGTAGCAAGTTTTTTTTCTTAATTTAAGTCAAGCTGGATCTTTAGTATGTACACGGAAGATTTTGCAAATGCTCCCAATGACGAGAATTGCCACTGGTCTTATCTTGCCCAAGAGGAGCTATTCCATCCCTGGAAACAATTCTTCTAGTCCTCTTTGCTTTCTCACTACTTTCAGGTTTGCCTTTACAAACTTGAGTTACATGCCTTTTTTCTTGCATGCCTTTTTTCTTGTTTATTGAAACAGGGGCTAGAGCTTGCTCCTATGTTCTGCATTCTACTCAGGGGTTTTTATTTATTTTTCTTTATTTATTTTTGAAAGATAAGGAGAGAGAAAGAGAGAGAGGGAGAGAGAGGGAGAGAGAATGAGAGAGGAGCAGAGAGAGAGGGAGACAGAGAATTCCAAGCAGAATCCCTCTGCCGTCAGCTCAGAGCCTGACTCAGGGCTCGAATTCATGAACCGTGAGATCGTGACCTGAGCTGAAATCAAGGGTCTGATTCTTAACCTGCTGAGCCACCAGTCACCCCTATATTAAGGGGTTTTAAGTACATAATTTAACTTGTTTATTAACTTTTTTAATGTTTATTTTTGATAGAGAGAAAGGGAGAGAGCAAGAGCCAGAAAGGGGTGGAGAGAGAGGGGGACAGAGGATCCAAAGCACCCTCTGTGCTGACAGCAGCAAGCCCAATGTGGGGCTTGAACTCACGAACCTTGCAATCATGGCCCGAGTGGAAGTCAGATGCTCAACCAACTTGAGCCCCATCTTGCTTGTTAACTTTAAGTGATAAGTCATTTCTGGTGTGAATACTGTGATTCACAGTGTTCACGGTATTCACAGGATTGAAAAGAATTTTGAAATCACATTCAGATTCTTGGGGAATGAGAGCCATAATTAATTAACAATGTCTACCATGGGTTTGGATATGGAGGTGTGGCATACATGCTATTCCTTTGTCTGATTGCACTATTTATTACTGTGTGCTAAAAACTTTGGTGGGTGGTTAATGTGCCCAAGACAGAGGAAGATGAAGAAGGAAACAGGCAAGTACAGTGCAGACTATGGTGGAGGTTTCAGGAGACAAGGGGCTTTGTTGTCTTGTTCTTCGTTATATTCCCTGTTCCTAGAACTGTGAATGCCAAATACATGGTGGCTGCCTAAAATATATTAACTGAATGAATAAATAAAAGAAGTAAATACCGAAAGGATATGAAAGGATATGGGTGAAACACTTTACTAAGTCTTAGGGATCCAGCTGCTTAAAGACTCTGACTATGTCTAGCACATTTTAATATTTTCAGAACATGCCATACATGAATATTAGATGCTTTGTGATTGAATGAATGTGTATTGGAACATGTCATCACATATATTTCTAGTGTTACTAAAATAATTGGATTTATCCATGAACTATTATCTATTCCCAAATTGTGTCAAATGCTGTATTCACTGAGGGCGATTTTTACTTAAGCTAATAATGATATGTGAGTTTGTACAAATAGCATGATTATATCTTTAAATTTATTGTGCCAAATGCTGCATAAACAGTGTGTTCAACAACCTGACAAAATAATTTTATAGGCTTTTATCTTCTTTAATGAGTATTAGTATATTCTGCCATGAGGCTAGTCATTCAAAGATCACACTACCTTGAACTTGAAGATCAAAACAAATGATTAGACTCATGAAAGATAAACCACTTCTTTCTGGACAATCAATTTTTAATGAAGAGTTTGAATTTAAATATGTATTATTTGAGCTGTATTTAAGGTATAACAGTCTATGGTTTGCTAAAAAGTTTATTTGAATTATTAATAAAACATAAAATAATAGTAGTTACCTATTTACTTCTATAATAGCTGCTTTGTATGTATTGTAAGCTTTTTTTGCAAGATTTGTGATAGATTAATAACTTTTTAAAGACAGGAAACAGATTTTGAGAGTTAGCTAAGGGAGAATTTGAAACTAGGTCTGTTTATTAAAGACATTAACAAACAACCTATCTTCTTGTCTTAGTCAACTTGGGCTGTCATAATAACAAAATACCATAGATTAGGGGGCTTAAGCAATAGAAATTTACTTTCTCATATTTCTAGGGACTGTAAACTCCAAGATCAAGGTATCAAGGTAGCAGCTGATTCAGTTTCTGGTGAAAGTTCTCTTCCTCATTTGCAGAGGGTTGCCTTTTCTGTGTGTCTTCACATGGTTTTAAGAGAGAGGGAGAGGGCGTGGGAAGGGAGAGAGATTTCTCTTCTTATAAGGTCATAATCCTTTTATTTTTATTTATTAAAAATTTTTTAAGTTTATTTATTTAAGGGGCACCTGGGCGGCTCAGTCAGTTAAGCATCTGATGCTTGGTTTGATTGAAGTCATGATCTCACAGTACGTGAGTTTGAGCCCCATGTCAGGCACTGCACTGACAACAGAGGGATTCTGCTTGGGATTCTCTATCTCTCTTTCTCTGCCACTCACTGGCTCACGCTGTCTCTGACTCTCTCAAAATAAATAAATAAACTTTTTTGAACAAGTGACTGAGCCACCCAGGTGCCCCGGTCATAGTCCTTATAGATTAGGACCCCACTTATATAACCTCATTTAATCTTAATCACCTCCTATAGATCATATATATATATATATATAGTCACATGGAGCTTAGGGCTTCAATATAATAATTTGGAGGAATGCAGTTCAATCCATAGCAGTTTTTAAACACTATAATATGCAGTTTTGTAATTAGCATTGTTATCATTTTTAAACGAGGATGAAATATTTTAATATATTGAGTTATTTTTCAGTTATTTTATTTGTCTTCTGGGTGTGATTCATTTTGTGACTTACAGTTAATAACTCCATGAGTAACTCATGGCACAGAGTAATGGTGAAATAATAAATGCATTCCACCACCTGAGAAGAATAAGTTTATGGTCACACAGACTTGTGTTCTTATAGGATTTTCAATTTTTTTGTCTCCAAAGTATGAGTAAGTTATGCATTGTTTTCAATGCAAATGACACATCCTTTAATTGTTCTTGCTAGCAGCTCTAGAATTCAAAGCGTAAACTCAGCTTCTGGCCCCTAAATTTAATTATGCCTTATGATTTGGCACTTCAAGTGTCTAATCCTCCTTGCCATCTTCATTGTTCCTCAGCCCATCAAAATATTATGTTGTCACAGGACGATCATTAGATTTAAGATATGCTTTTGAGCACATGAAGAAAACTGTCCTGATAGTCAAAAAATTATTTTACATAGCTGGGCCAGTAAGGGAGTTAATATGGAGTCTAGAATATGGCAGCTTTTCAGGTTTCTTTTTTCTTTCAACAAAGAAATCCTTAAGAAACGTGGTCTTTTCAATGTATTTATTTAGTTTTCTATAACACATAGTTTTGGCCTTAAATTTTTACCTAACATAAAGAAGAAACTTGATAGAGTTGCAAAATAAAATAGCTTCTAACCTTAACTACAGACAGGCTGGAGACAAAGGACAGAAGGGAAGGGAAGGGACATTCATAATCCATTGATCCTATTCAAATGGTCTGATTCAAATGTTTTAACAACAATCTGAGATTTTAGTGATAAGTGTTGAAAGGTTTGCCTAAATTTTACCAAATTTTCCGTATGAAATACATGAAGATATTCAAACTGGGATGAAATCCACTAATTGAAACAAAATAGCATCTGTTGTCTGGTAGAGCAGAAAAATTCTGGTCTAGTTAGTAGAAGACAATTCCAGGGCCAGCTCGGTTGTACTGATTACATACTTCTTATATCTCTTTTATCTCTGCTAAAGAGAGATGGCATTGGAGTACCTTTTTCTTCCAAAATGTGACTGATTTCCTTCTTCCTCTCCTCCCTCCCTTCCATAAATATTTGTTTTATACCTACTGTTTCCTAGACACTCTGCACACAGTAAGGAACCAGAATGAAAGAATTCCTGAGCTCAGGGAGCTTATAAGAGCCCAGACATTTAACACTTAGTTGCTGAAATAGTCATATAATTTTAAGTGTGATAACTGCTTCAAAGAAAAATTTACCTTAGTGGAGAGGAGGCTTTTTAAAAATATTATTTTATGTCTTTATATATACTTAAACTCCCATGTATTGAAGGGAAGCATTCAGAGTCTTTTTTTTCCCCTTACTGCAGTGAAAGAAAAATTTAATTGATAATGGGCTAAAATTTCTATGAAGAAAATAACATTTGTAATGCAGTCTAACTTGGGCTTCTTTTAGGCTAACAGAAGGACTCTTATAAATACATTTTAAGCAACATTATCTGTCCATTTCCTAAAAATTTTCTTTTGCACTATTCTAGGAGATTTCAGTGCCTTCTTCTACTTTAGGAATTACAAAAGTTGCCAATGAGTTGTTTTATTCATGAAGAGGATGAGCTCAGAGGATTAGGTGAAATATACTGTGCCCTAGATTTCTCCTTTTTTTTAATGTGAATTTTTTTTCTAGATTTTAGGCCAGCTGAAAGCACTCTCTTTATATAGCTTTTTATAAAAAATCTCAACAATGCAGTAGTATATAAAATTAGAAAGAAAACTTTTCCCCTTCAAACAATCCAACTTTCCCATATGGTGTCTTTCCTTGAAAAAAAATGTTTTTGCATAGATATGCATAACATAGCTATACATTTTTATTAACAGGAATGTGTTTCTGTGATACAGTTTTGTAATTTGTATATCTTCCTTAACTACACACACACACACACACACACACACACACACAGTGGATATTTTTCCATGCCGTTGTACATAATTCTGTTTTCGCTCTAATAGTTACGTAATTTTCCACTACACTAATGTACTGTAATTTATTTAAACAGTCAGATAATTGGGTAATGTTGGATACTTGTGTTATTTCTAGCTTTTTGCTAGTATAATTCTGCAATGAAATCCTTCTGCGTCCGTTTTTCCTTTTTCTATAATTTTTGTGTACCAGTAATTGAGGTTAAAATTTATACAGATCCAGAATTTTAATAGATATTGCTGTTTTGCCATCTAAAAAGCTGTGTACCAAATTATACTCTTGTATATTCATGTGTATTTGCCCCTGTCCCTCCCTGCCTTCTGGCCAGTGCTGCATTTTATCAATATTTGCTCATTTCATAGGGAAGATTACATTGCTGTTGCTTTATTTTTGCAATTATATGTTTACTGGTGTTGTTAAAAATCTTTGTTAATGTTTATAATTCACTTATACTTATTTTTCATATCCAAACTTATTACTGATTTTACCTATTATTTTGTAGATACTTACTATTAATATTCACATCAAGACTCACAATTATATGCTATTTTTTCTCAGTATGTCATTTGTTTTATTTTGTTTATACCATCTTTTTGCCATGTTAAAATTTTACATTTTTATATAGGTAAGTCTCTTTTTTGGCTTTTAAAATTGGTATCATGCATTAAAAGAACTTCCTAGATTAAGATTTAAACAATGCTCCCCCACATTTTATTCTTACATACTTATGTTTTTAAATATTCAAATCTTAACATAAATTTTTTATAACATATGTTGCAAGATTGATTTCCAACTTTATTTCTAAATATAAAGGCAATTGTTAAAATAATATTTACCAAATAAACTATTCTTTCCCCACTGGTTTGAAATGTTTCATTTACCATATATAAAATTTCCATATGCGCATGAGTCTTTGGTTGACTGTTGTGTTTCATTAATCTGATTGTCAAGGTGAGTAACATACAGTTTTAGTAACTGAAGCAGTGTCATAAATATTTATATCTGGTTAGACAAATATATGCTTATTATTCTTCATTTTGACAATTTCTTGTCTCTTTACATTGACCTTCTTTTCCACATGGACTTAAGAGTCAACTTACTTCCCTTTCCTCTAAAAACATTACAAGGATTTTGATTAAAACTTTAATTTTATGTATTAGTTTGAGAAGAATTGACATCTTTAGAACAATGAGATTTCCTATCTAGGAATAAGATATATTTATATATTTAATAAATATTTCTATGTCCAGTGTTTTAGTTTTCCTCAAATAGTTGTACACATTCTCTGTTAACTTTATTCTGAGGTATTCTGTAGCTTTTGTTGGTATTGTTATGCAATCTTTGTTAGAGTTATATTGCCAATTAAAAACTTTTAAACTGCTGATTTTTGATACATTAGATCATTGAATTTATTTATACTTGATTTGTTTCTGATTTTCTAAGTAATGATCATCTCCAAGTAATGATACTTGGTTTCTGTTGTGGAGTAAGGAAATAGGGAAGGAATTCCCAGCAAATGGGTGGAAGCCTTTTTCTTTTCTTCAACGTTATTTATTTATTTATTTATTTATTTATTTATTTATTTATTTTGGGACAGAGAGAGACAGAGCATGAGCGGGGGAGGGGCAGAGAGAGAGGGAGACACAGAATCAGAAACAGGCTCCAGGCTCTGAGCCATCAGCCCAGAGCCCGACGCGGGGCTCGAACCCACGGACCGCGAGATCGTGACCTGGCTGAAGTCGGACACCCCACCGATTGCGCCACCCAGGCGCCCCAGCATTTTTCTTTTCATGTGCACTATGTAGAATGGTGTTATTGGGAATACTGTGAAACCTTGGATTGCAAGTAACTTGTTCTGTGAGTATTCCACAAGACGAGCAAACATTTCTAATAAATTTTAACTTGATAAAGGAGTGACCTGTTGCAATAGGAGTATGTGACGCTGCATGGCACATGTTCACAACTGAGCCAATGGTTGTCTCTCTCTCTCTCTCACTCGCTTGCTGTGGGATTGTGGGTGATCGTCTCCCATGCTCAGATGCTTCCATGCTCAGATGCTCCCATGCTCCCATGCTCAGAGTCAGCTGTGTCTGGCAGAAATCAGTGATTTTTCAGAACAGTGGGAGGTGCCCACAACTGGCATTAGTTTATTTTTTGTCACTTCAAAGCACCTATATGAATGGTCCTTTACTTTTCCATACAAGAGTAAACTTAGGGATACTTTGCTTCATTCTAGGTTGAGCTGCCTGCAGATCTAGACCCTTTCCTCTGCTGCCTTATTGCCATTTACATTAAATATAGTATATGACAAGGGTTTATTAATACTGTACTGTAGTCAACATCTGTGTGAGCATATATAATGGCTCCCATGCAAAAAAAAAGTTTGATAAGAAAGGTGGTAAGAAGAAGGAGATGATTATGGTGGAAGTTAAGAAGGAAATCATTGAGAAGTAGGAACAAGGTCTGCAAGTGGCTGAAATTGCAAAATTTTATGATAAGTCTACGTCTGCATCTTGTATGCAGAGGAGGAGTAGAAAAAGGCGGAAAAATTCCTCACTTCAAATGAGATTAGGGAGATGTGTAAAATGTGGGAAACCGTGCAAAATTTTGTAGAAAAGCACCACCCAAATAAGACTGTACTGTGCGAGCGATAAATCTGTTTAATGACAATGCAATGTCACATTTCCACGGAATCCTCAAAAGGAGGCAAAAGCAAGTGTTATTGCATAGGTTCCCTGTTAAAGATTCCATTGAGCCAATTGATAGCAGTGATTGTTAGTGATAGTGAAAGTCATCCTACACAATAACCCTCTGCTCTCGTTTCCCTCACACCAGCCCGGAAAGTTTTCAAAGGTAAATGCAGGTTAATTTGTTTATTTTTCTTTATACTTTGTATTGTCTTTATTATTACATATTATATTACAGTATTGTAATAATTTTATAGGAATATTTTTGGGTTGTGGAACAAATCATCTGAGTTTCCATTGTTTCTCATTGGGGAAATTCACTTTGATGTGTAAATGCTTTGGATGACAAGCATATTTCCGGAATGAATTATGCTCACAAATCAAGGTTTTACCGTACTACTCCATTGCTACTCTGGCTGTGAGAACCATGTTAGGAACCTACTGCAATATTGTCCTAAACGCAGTCGTGACCGGTTACAGCCTTAATTCGTTGGACAGACAAGCCTTTCTGGTGTATACTCAGAGTGCTAAAATTACTACTCCTGAATTATTTTGATTACCCTGAGGCTTACACCTGGGCCTGCTCATGTTTGTAGCCTTTGCTATCTCTGAGAATGGGTTTTTCTAGGGTGGTTTAGAAAATTGGTGCACCTTCTGCTCCTAGACACTGCATTCTTTTCCTGTCCATTTTTTTAAAATGTCTTAACTCTTGTTTTTATGCCTTTCTTATCTCAATGCTTTATTTTTTATTATTATTACACACTATTTGATACACACAAAATTATATGCATAATATATATGCAAATTGTGAAGTGAAATAATAAAATGAACACCAGTGAATCTCCCCTCTCACCTGGAGGACTTTACCCCTGCCATTCTGAATACCATTGAATCCACAAATGTATTTCTTTCTTATCCTTTCCTATCCCTGCTTCCCTCCAAGAGGCAATTTTGTGTTTGCCATTTTCTGTCTTAAAAAATTTGTTATCAATATGATGCATAGCAAAGCAATGCATTTTTTAGTTTTAGTTTCGAGTTACCTAAAACATTTGGACACATTCTGACGTTGTGCTGTTTGTATCAGGTAGGGTTTGCTCAAGGAAGCAGAACCCATGTGAGTGATAATGAATAAGGGATTTATCACAGGGATCAGAATTTAGGCAATTATGGAGCCGTAATTATGGAACCAATTAGGCAGCTTATGTACGTCTGGCCTTTCTCAGTTCAAAGTCAGCCAGGCTTGAGTCTGAGTCTGAAGCTGGACATGAAGTGGGAGAGACCACTAACAAACACATTTATTTCCTGTGGCCTCCAATCTGGATGATGTAGGTGACCTGAAGGATGATTCCCTTCACCCCGGAGCTGAGCCATATCTGGCCAGAGTCAGAGAACCTGAGGGAGAAAATGTGGAGGGACTTGGGGAAGCTGCAGGCAGGCCTGGCTGCTGTCTTTTGCCCGGATCAGTGACAATGTGTCTGGAGCTGCAGCTACACATGAATGATTCTGACCTTCTGGGAGTTAAAACTTTCACCTTCTAAAAATCTCAGATACATTTTTTTAAGCAAGCAAACTTAATTAAAAATCACAGAAAGAACTATTATGGGACATGTAGTTTCAAATTACTTAAATTGACATGATGGAAAATGTATCCAGTCTATATAGATTTATGTGCCTTTCTCCTCTCCATATTTATTTTGTAAGATGTTTTGTGTAGCTATATGTCCTTAGTTTTTGTTGATATATAAATAGTTCATTATGGGAAAAATCTGAAATTTATTTACCCATTCTCCCATTTCTGGACATTGCACTTATTTTCAGTTACCATCATCATCAAGAACGCTACAGTGGACACTCTTGTCTGTTTCTCCTGATGGTTTAGAAATAGGAGAAAGTATGATATACAAATGTTCAGCTTTGTAAAATAATTCCAAATTGCTTGTCAGAATAGTTTTGCCACATTTATACTCCTACTCATGCCATTTCAAGTTTTAATTGAACCACATTGCTGCCAATGCATGGCATTATCATACCGCTTAATATTTGCTAGTCTGATGAAAGTAGAATGATGTTTTTTGTGATATTTAGTTGCATTTTCATGATTGCCAGTGAAATTGAATATATTTTCATGCTTATTCTCCACTTCTTTTTATCCTGTGGAAATTCCTGTTTGTATAATTTCACTTGTTTTGTTTTTTATTTTTTCCTAATTTTTAGAAGTTCTTTGTATATTTTGAATACTAACATTTTGCAGATTATGTGTGTTGCAAATATCTCTATGGTTTATCTTTCTAATGTATTTGTAGTTCCATTTAATGACATAAATTTTAATTATATAAAGTGCCAAATTTTATCAATCATTTATGGTTAGCACTGTTTGTATCTTGTTTAAAAATACCTAACCTATTCTGGGGTAATTAATAAATCCTCCTGTGTTATATTCTGTTAGTTTTGAGATTGGGTCTTTAATCAACCTCGAATTGATTTGTATGTGGTTTGTGGCAATGATCCTATACCATTTTTTCCCATATGTATAACTATTAGCCCAATATTTATTGAAGAGTCCATGATTTCTATAATATTTTACGTGACCATCTCTTTCATATATCAAGTTTCAATATGCATACATCTGTTTCTGAGCTATGTATTCTATTTTGCCCATCAATTGATCAAACACTGTTTTTATTATTATAGTTTTATAGTTGGTCATGCTATTTATCAAGGCAAATACCTTTGCTGTGTTCCTCTTCTTCAGGAGTATGTTGGCCATTTTTCTTTCCATTATTCTTCATAAAAACATTAGGAAGGAAACTGTCCAGCTTTCAGTTCTGTATGTAAGGCTCTTGGAAGTCTCCACTATGTCCTAACAACAAGTAAAAAGGTGAACAGACTGAACTGAAAAATTAGCAACTCTTTTACGATTTATAAGGCAGGTGAGGACATAGGGTAAACTGATGTTCCCAAGATTACAGAGACAAACAGGGGAATACAGAGAGTCATGGCTTACCAGAGCAGAGACTCAGGAATAGAAATTGCTGTGGGAACCAGTGCCAGGGTTGGAAAACTTGAACTATAATTGGTGAATTTCTGGAAGCTCTGGGTGGACAACAAATATCAGAGAAAAATCCCCTTCTACTTCTAGGAGGGAGGGGGAAAAGGAACCATTTTGAAATAAACAAGAACTCTCTGTTCTTCTTAATAATGTCTGCCCTTAGGAGTTAACCAGAGTCCAGCTGGCCTGGAGGAGGGGAAGTACCCAACTTTACTCAGTTCTAGCCTTCCATGTGGGAGAATGGAAATACTCAACCCCATCCCACTCTAGCCATCCATTCCAACCTGGGGGGTGGAGAGGGGGCTTGTGAAACACTTGTGAAATTTACAGTCCAGAGGCATAGATTCACTAAAATCCTCAGAACTAATCATAAGACAGATCCAGGAAGCTCAGAAAGAACTAGACAGTCGCCTAGGAGAAATGGGGGAGTGGGGTGTTGGGGGACTGCAGAATTTATCCTGTTAATTGCCTAGGAGAAATGGGGGAGTGGGGTGTTGGGGGACTGCAGAATTTATCCTGTTAATTGCCTAGGAGAAATGGAGGGGTGCGGAATTTATCCTGTTATCTGATATCATATTATACTGGATCTCTCTTCTTCTCTCCCTCTCTATCTCTTTCTCTCTATTTAGATAGATAGATAGATAAATAATATAGGTACAAGATGAGAATTATATCTGATATATCCTCAGAAACCATGCAAGCAAGAAGAGAGTGAAGTATTTAATTTTTTTTAAGTTTATTTATTTATTTTATTTTAACAGAGAGAGAGAGAGCGCACAAGTGAGGGAGGGGCAGAGAGAAAGAGAGACAGAATCCCAAGCAGTCTCCATGCCATCAGCACAGAGCCCTATGCGAGTCTCGAACTCACAAACTGTGAGATCATGATCTGAGCAGAGATCAAGAGTCAGATGCTCAACTGACTGCACCACCTAGGCACTCCAGATAAGTTGGACTTCATTAAAATTAAAGACTTCTGTTCTACTGGGGCACTTGGGTGGGTCAGTGAGTTAAACATCTGACTTCAGCTCAGGTCATGATCCCACAGCTTGTCAGTTTGAACCCTGTGTTGGGCTCTGTGCTAACATCTCAGAGCCTGGAGCCTGCTTCAGATTCTGTGTCTTCCTCTCTCTCTGCCCCTCTCCCACTCACACTGTATCTCTCTCTCTCTCTCTCTCTCTCTCTCTCTCTCTCTCTCAAAAATAAAGAAACATTAAAAAATTTAAAAACTTCTGTTCTACAAAAGACAATATTAAGAGAAGGAAAAGAAAGCCAAAGACTAGGAAAAAATATTTCCAAAACACGCATCTGATAAAGGATAACTATCCAAAATACACAAAGAACTCTTAAAATTCAACCATAAGAAAACAACTAGATTAAAAATGGGCCAAATACCTTAACAGACACCTCAATAAAGAAGATAAACAGATACCAAAACATCATATGAAAAGATGTCATATATTATATGTCATCAGGGAAATGCACATTAAATAACCGTGTGATCCACTTACTAGAATGGCCAAAATCCAGAACACTGACAACATCAAAAGCTGGTGAGGATGTGGAGCAACAGGAACTCTCATTCATTGCTGGTGGGAATGCAAAATGGTGCAGTCACTTTGGAAAACATTTTGGCAGTTTTTATCAAAACTTCATTCATAATAATTATTCATTCATAATTAATAAAATTTGGAATCAAGATGTCCTTCTGTAGGTGATTTGCAATCAAGATGTCCTTCTGTAGGTGAATGTATAGATAAATTGTGGTACGGGCAGATAATGGAATATTATTCAGTGCTAAAAAGAAAGGAGCTATCAAGCCATGAAAAGACATGGAGGGACCTTAAATACCTATTACTAAGTGAAAGCAGTCGATTTGAAAAAGCTACATACCATATGATTCCAACTATACGACATTCTGAAAAAGACAAATCTGTGAGGATAGTAAAATATCAGTGGTTGCCAAGGGTTGGAGAAGAGGGGAGGGATAAATAGGAGGAACACAGGATTTTTAGGATGATTGAAGTACTCTCAATGATACTATAATGATGGATACTTATCATTATACACTTATCAAAACCTATAGAATATACAGAATCAAGAGTGAACCCTAAGGTAAACTATGGACTTTGGGTGATTATGATATGTCAGTGTAGGTTCTTCAGTTGTAACAAATGTGCCATTCTGGTGGGAAATGTTGATAATGGAGGAGGGTATGCATGTGTGAGAGAAGGGAATATATGGGAAATCTCTGTACCCCCCACCCCCAATAATTTTGCTGTGAACCTAGAAATGCTCTAAAAAAATAAGTCTTGGGGCTCCTGGGTGGCTCAGTTGGTTGAGCATTTGACTCTTGGTTTCAGCTTAGGTCATGATTTCATGCTTTGTGGGGTGGAGCCCCCACATCAGGCTCTGTGCTGACTGCCAGAGTGTGCCTGGGATTCTCTCTCCCTCTTTCTCTTCCCCTCCCCTGCTCTCTCTCACTTGCATGTCAGCTTCTCTCTCTCTCTCTCTCTCAAATAAAAACAAAACAAAACAACAGCAACATTTTTTTAAATTAAGTATTTATATAAAAAAAAGAAAAAAATGACTTATGAAATGATCCACTTTGATCAGGACAATTGATTTTGGACCACTTTAGTCTTGTCCAAGGACTTTGGCTAAATCCATGAATCTCAGGTTCATCTTCTCTGTCTTGCTAATGGCCCAGAATTTGGAGTGATGATCTTAGCATTTGCCTTTAGGGTATCTCTGCCTCCCTCCTTTTGAGTTTCAACAAACTTTTAAAATATTTTCGTCCCTCAGATATTTTTCTCCAAGTTTCAGGAGATTAGCATGCAATTAAAACAATGGTTGATGGAAACCCCCACCTTTTTCCTAATGAGAGGGCTCTTTAATGTGTCTAATACACAGTTTTTCCAGAAATACAAGTCCTCCAGATTTCTTATGTTGCAGTTTTAAAACTCTTGAGCCAAAAATGTCACATTTTGAATTGACTGATGACCTTTGAAATGGTAATTTTTACTTGTGAGTTAGGGTCACTGAAAGTGACCAAACAGTTTAGCTCTGCCATTAAAACCAATTGACCCAGACCCACTTCCTCTTTTTTTATTGTACATTATTACCGAAATTGGAAAGAACTGTGTACCTAGATAGTTAGCAGCCCTTAACCTTCTTTCTCTCTTATTTAAAAACTATAAACTAGAGATTATTTGCTCCCAAATAGGGTTGTACTAATCAATAATAGTGAAAAGCCATGCCAAAATGAGAAAAGCAATCAAGAAAATCTCAGTGTCAATAGTTAATTTTAAGAACTTTAAACAAGCTACAATATAAATATGCCTGAATGATATCCTCCAAACTAAGTATCTGAAACAAACAAAACTAGATTATGATATTACCTGTTATTCAATGTCAATCTTCAGTATGACTCTAGGATACTTCAAGTTATTTTTGAAATCCTGAATTGAAAGTCTGCCAACTGAGTTCTTAGCCAGATCTTGCTATCAATACTCATACTTTCCATGATTACTTCAGTAGTAGTCCGCTAACATTTTGGCATGCTACAAATTGGATGTAGTTTGAAACAGGCTTTAACTTTAACGTTTAGCTTTAGGAGGATGAGGCAGGGACAGGATTCATTTCAACGTTTCAAGCAGTGTCTTCCCCAGAGAGACTAAGTAGGATCATACTGAGAGCACAATCTTTGGAGCTATATGGACCTGACTTCACATCCCAATACACAATCTGAGGGAAGCTCTTCCAGACTCTGTGAGCCTCAGGCAACCCCAGTACAGAAATAGAGATCACAATCTCTTCTTTGCAAAACTTTTGTGAGAATGAAGTGAGATAATATTGTTGTTTATGTGTGAAGGCATTCATTAATAGTTGCATATATTCCCTATTGCAATTACTAGTATATACTTACTGGAGTCTTATATAATTCAGGACAAATCTACTTTTTCTTGAAGAGGATTAGATAATAAAAGGACAATGATAATTGTTGCTTTCTCTTATGCAGTATTTATCCTTCAGTCAGGGAGGAGAGCAAGGACAGTAGAAGAGAGTGAGCATGGGAATCTCATTTACCAGACTGGTCATCAATATGAATCAAATTTATTGCTTAACTTTCTTCTTCATTTATTATTGGCATAGATACCAAGTAAATAATTTAATCATCATATCAAATGTATGAAGTTATATATGAACTTCTTTCCCTGCAGCTGAAGTTTGAATCCAAATATTATTAGCAAAGTAACTCAAGTGGAGCCAATCTATTTTGGACCACTTATGGTGAAGATTCCTGCCAAACTAATCTTCCCTAAACAGTGAATTTATCAAGTCACTCTCTTTGAATTTATCAAAACTCCCCTTTCTATGTCCTGATGCATCAAATCTAAACTTTCTGCCAAGCTTTCAAAAATCTCCCTACACTGGCCCCACACTTTCAAGACAAATATTTCTTACTATTCCATAACTTCACTCACTGCTTTCGGGAGACCTACCCTGTGCTCACAAACAAATTCTTACCAGGGTTTGCTCCCTTCCCATTACTCATGTTGTTCTCTTTGCCTGAAACAATTTTCACTAAAACTACCTACTTGACTTTAGCACAGTATTCATGTGCCCACTCAGTGTTTATTTCTACCATGAACATTTCCCTAACTGGTTTCTAACCATCCTAGCACTCATGCAGGAACTTTTACGTGACTTTGGATTATCATCATTTGATTTAGCCTATAATTAAATGCTGACATTTTTGTACAATAGTTCATGTGAAATAAAGTTGTCTATCCAATTAGAATTGAAAATAGATTGTCTTACAGTTCTGCATCTTTTACAATCCTTACTATTGAACACAGAGGGTTAATACATGTCAACTGATGAACTAATTGATTACAATTAGCCCTTTTTATATTTACATTGTGAATTTAGCCATGAACAATATCTCACTGAGTTAATTTATGCCACATGCAATTTTAGATTCTGAATGTAATTCTTAGTTTTGAAATATTTTTTAAATCTTTATTTTCAAAGCAAGAGATTTGACGGTGCTAAGGAAAATGCAAATTATATTGTGTTTGACAAAAGTATATTTATTCATAGTATTAATCTCAATTAGAAAAAAAATAACTTCTGAGTTAAAGTTCTCTTTGTGACAGGAGTCCCAATTTATGTCTCAGTCAACTGATTAATGTTTGTCTGACGCCTTTTAAGTACCACTATAGTTGATATAGACACATCTATGGTGAACATTTTATAGCAGTGAGAGGAGATAAACCAGTTTCTTTTACTGGCATATAGTATTAAAAGGTAAGCTTTTATTATTTCTACATAATCATGGCTTACATTCTTTTTCTAAGACAAAATGCTAGCTTGGTATCTTAGATACATTTGTTTTATCATTTTTATCATTGTCATTAACCATACTATTATTATGTACTTTCAAAAAGCAAACACTGGTTATTTTTGTTCTGGTAAAGGAGACTTGTATGGTATACTTTAACTTTTAGCAACATTATTACATTACACAAAGCAGTTTTAATGTAATTATATTAAAATGGCATCAGCAAAATTGCCTTGGTAGCACAGATTTTTCTCCAGATTCAAAGTGAAAAATACACTCCATTGATTTAATTATCTTTTTATAGGAATCTATCATTATGTTCATGCTGTGAATTTTCAGTGGTTTGGAGACTATCTGAGGGAACAGGATACAGAATGAAAGAACAAATGCATTTGAGAATTTGAACAGTGAAATAGATGATAACCAGCAGGTGTCTCTGTTACACAATACAGTTGAGATTCTGGAAGCTTTTCTTACATTGACCCTATTTTACATCTAACTAAATTCTCTTCAGTTTTTACATTTGAATTTCCTTTCTTCTCTCATGCCATGTGAAGAAATTGTTATTACTCTGATGTTGTTAATCATGGCTCTGCTTCTTATTTTCCTTACAGTGCTGTATCCAAAATTATTTTTTAGTGCCTGACTTTTGCCTTCCTCCTCTAAGTTCATCTTATACAATCTTTCAGAATGAGGGCTGGATTAAGATGTTTACCCTAAGTACTGAAAAGATTGTGATATCACATCTCCACATATGTAATTAAATCAAAATATAGTAAATTAGCTAATGGTAAGGACATTTGATGTTTTTTCAAAAAATGTAACTAAAAGTTAAATAATAACTATGGCAGCATGGTAATGTTTTCTTAATATATTCTTTTCCTTAAAAGTTTAGAAAAAATCTGATGATCTATATTGAGAGATTTCTAAATTTGGGCTGCCTTTTGTATAATGTATCACTGAGTTAAAGGGAGGGTCAAGATGAAGCCCAGAATTATGCAGAATTCCCCTGCAAAGAATTTAAATCATACAGCAACAAAGTAGAATGGATAAAGGAGACCAAAGGAGAGTCAAATGAAAGCAGAAGCAGAGTGAATGAGCACACCTAGACATTGCTAGTGAGAGCATAATTTGTACATTCTTCCCAACAGGATCTAACGTTTATCTATAGTTTAGTATGTGCTAAGCTTTGTATATATTCTTTTTTTCTCACTGTAGCTCTAATTGGTGCTATGGATTAATCTCATAAGTGAATAAACTGAGGCCCAGAGATAAGTTGCACAGGGTTATACAGTAAGAGATTGGCTAACATTCCCAACCTCTGACCTCTATGCTATATTTTTAGAAGACAGTTTGACACTATTTTTTTAATTTTTTATTATTTTTTAAAATGTTTATTTATGAGAGAGAGAGTCTGAGACAGAGAGAGACACAGAATCTGAAGCAGGCTCCATGCTCTGAACTGTCAACACAGAGCTTGAGGCGGGGCTTGAACTCACAGACTGTGAGATCATGACCTGAGCCGAAGTTGGTCACTTAACCAACTGAGCCACCCAGGCACCCTGACACTATTTTTTTAATTAAAATTTTGCAAAATTTTGGCTTAGTACTTCTAAAATTTAAAGAAACAATAATGGATAAGTGCTAACTGTATCTACAAGGTTTTTTTTTTTTAGAAAATTTATATTGAAATTCTTAGTTAATACTACAGAATCAGACTTCCACAGACATTTATTTATTATGAGGCTTCCAAAGAGTCTCCAGAGAAATGGAAAGTTGATTCAATAAGGATCAAGTTACCAGGAAGGAAGAGGAAAGAAGCAGTCTTGTAGCTAGTAGATCTGGTCCAGATGCCCTCATAACTTTAGCAGACACTACCCCTGTTCAGATGAACAACCTCTAACATCTTCCTTCTTTACTTACCTCAAGACTCAATGTTCAAAGTCCCAGGAGAAGGCCTCCAGCTGGCCCAATTTAGGCTACCTGCCAACAATACCTGGCTGTTGAAACAGAAGAGATAATTTCTTCCCTTTGGCTGCTGTAATGGAAGGCAGTCTCTGAGAATTTTTCTCTCCCAAGACTTAAAACAGTGGAAAAGAGTTACTTTCTAAAAATTAGGGTGCTGTTGGGGAGAGGGAATAAACCTTGAAAGACCAAAAATAAAAAAGGGACAAATGACCACTGGACTATTTTAAAGTTGAAATATCCAGCAAGGAGGATTAATGGATTAAGTATATTATGCCACATCAATCTAATAGAATACAAATGAACAATTAAAAATCAAGTTGTAGAAGACTGTTTCTTGACATTGAAAGATGATTGTTGGGGCCACCCACGGCCTGCCTCTGCCCCTCTCCCACTCGTGCTTACTCTCTCTCTCTCTGTCTGTCTTTTTCAAGAGCAAACTTAAAAAAAATAAAGGTAGTCATGATATACTGATGAATTAAAATTAAGCTAAATTAAAAATAATTTGTAATGTATGGGTCCTTTCTTGTAAACACACACACATAGTCACACATACACATTTTTTTATTTAAAGTTCAGAAACACTAATTCTTAGAACTGGTACTATCCTAAAATTGCCCAGCAGCTTTTTGTTCTTCTTAATAGTTTTCTCTTCCTTTTCTCCTGACTTCTTTATTAGGTCTTCTTTCACTTTCAGTTCCAGTTAATCTCTGGGAGAGAGAGGAGTGGAAGTGATGTGTGTGTGTGTGTGTGTGTGTGTGTGTGAGAGAGAGAGAGAGAGAGAGAGAGAGAGAGAGCGAGAGAAGGGGGAGAGAAAGAGAGAGATCTTCTAGAATTATATAACTTTGCCCTTCCCTTTGTCATTTGTGTGTGTGTGTGTGTGTGTGTGTGAGAGAGAGAGAGAGAGAGAGAGAGAGAGAGAGAGAGAAGGGGGAGAGAAAGAGAGAGATCTTCTAGAATTATATAACTTTACCCTTCCCTTTGTCATTTGTGTGTGTGTGTGTGCGCGTATGCCAGCGTAAATAGTTGTAGAAGCTGATTTAGGTCATGTGAATTGTGCTATGAAATCATTTCAGAATCATTGATTGAGAGCAAACATCATTTGATTTGAAATAATTGGAAAATTTGGGTGGTTCTAATCTCTTTGCTTCATTCATGAATTTACATTACTTTCTCTATGAGGGAGACACAATCACACCGTTTATTGAATTTATAGGAGCACTGGGAAAAATGAATAAAAGCGCTTATAAAATGTGTTAAGTATTTTAGGCAAATTTTATTATAAAAGCATTATATAGTAATGATAAATGTCCATTTATAAAGATTGCTAATTTTCCAGCATCTAATCTAAAGTCAGTTTTTTTGAAATACCATCTAGTCTTGAAAATACATCTGAAAAGAGCTTGAGACAATCTGTTAACACATGTGGGATTATGCTGATATTTATCAAATGTTTCTTTAAAGGCAGTCCAAACTATTAACCACTGCAATGCCTCACTTAAATATCACTCTTATCTGTGCTGACATGTGACTTGTAGTTGTCTTGATGTCTGACTAGTACAAAGAACTATTTGTTTGGACTAAATGTATTTTTGAAGCTTCCTGCTTTCCCTGGTCAGCTGAGAATGATCTCATTCACACAGATTTCCTTAGTGCACCATAAGTTGTTCCAGAAGTCACAGCTGAGCATATTTTCAAGTTAGAGTACAGTGTTAATAAGGTCAGGGAGCTGGGTTTTATAGGCCAGTTAGCTTTGCTGTATATCTAGCCCCAGTGCCTTAACTCCATACCATTGTTTGTCAGATATGTGCCTCAGGAGAACTGCGTTGAAGTTTACCTATGGATTAGTGGAAATCTATTACCTATAATAGAAAAAGGAATCAAGATCCACATCATCTGCCTTATGTAAAATTCAAAGCATATTGTAAAACAAACAATAATTTTGAAAAAAACATATATATTTTACAAAATGCAACGTGGGCTAACACATGGTGATTTAAACAATACAGTAACTTGTTACAGCATATTAGAAGAGATTTAAGAATGAAAAAATAAAAAATCTAGGAGTGACTAGATCTCATTGGATCATAAGTTCTTTTGTCTGTCTGGAAGCAAGACAGAAAGTCCACCATCCCAGATGCTGATTTCACATCTTTCCTAATCACACACTGCAGGAGAATAAAATCACATTAATGTTTTAAAATATTGCAATTAATGTAATGAAAATAAAATGAGATTGATTGTCACTCCTTTTTGCATATATATTTCCTGTAGTGTGTTCATTTTATTAAAAAAAACTGGTGTGCTCTAGTCACATGGTAAAATGAAATCACAGAACACATATCATGTTATATACTTGAAAGCAATTAAATAGAGTAAGCAGGGTACTGAACCACTAATGTAGAACTTTTTGTTTCTATCCCATGTGCATAATTAATATGCATATAAATGTATTAAAATAATGAGTCCAATGTTTGTACTACTTTGAGTGTGAAGGCAATATTGGGACAGAACACATTTTGAACACTTTTCTATTTTACATTACTTGCAAAGTATTTTCTAAATGATTTTCCCAAGTTTTTGTTCTTTGCCTCCATGTGAAATGTCTTCTTAAAGTATTAATAGTCTGTATTTCAAAGTGGAAATAAGGAATTAATAGCTCTTACATTTCGATATACAAGTTATATAGGATGCTTAAGTTAAATGGAATGCTTCCAGTGGGATGCCTGATGAAAGCAAACAAAGGTGTGATTATCCTCCTGCTGCAAACATGAATAAAATGTAATAATTTTTAAATGTACCGATGAGTTCAGAAAAAGACAGGGAAATGCCGAGGTGCCACAAATGAAGAGGGAACTGATTCCTGGAGTGCTAAGTGCATTAATACACCATGCCCTTTATGGAGGTCTCAGTCCTGGTAACCAAGGAGCTGTATTTTAAGTCTCATGTAGGGACCAACTATGAGGCTTGGGATCTGACAGGCCTTTTGAGCCTAGATCAATACAAAAGCCATGATCCTAAAGAGTTATGCTACTGAGAGAAATTATATAGTAAAGGGAAAAAATATCCATCACTAGCAATAAGGAAGTTTTCTGTAACTGAGACCTGGGTGGAATAAAAGTAAAACATAACAGTAGTGGTCTTTTCTGAGAAATCAAAACTCCTAGCTCTTCCTCTTGCAACTTAGGGATCCAAATTGAAGCCAAAATTGCAAACTGAGAGATTAACATAAAAGTTGGCCCCTGCCTGGGATACTCTAGAATATTTTGTGGAAGCCTTTGCAGAATCATAGTGAAATTAGACCACATAATCCACATCATACAGAAATCCACACAAAAATGACAAAAAATAGCAAATAACAAACAGGAAGAATAGAACCTCCAGAACTTTGTATAATAGAACAACCTAAAAGACTAAACATGTTTTTTTTTGAAGATATAAAAGAAGACATTAGAACATTAAGAAGGAAATGCTTTTTTAAAAAATATTTTGAAAAGAACCAAATAGAACTTTTTGAGGAAAAAATTGCTTCATTTCTTTCTAGCACAGGTAGATAAGGCAAACAATTCACCAGAAGGATATAACAATCTTAAATACACTAAGAATATAGCCTCAAAATACAGGTGTTTGTGTTCACTTTTGTTTCAAATATAATGAGGAATTTTTAAATTCCCTTCAGTTAATAAATAGATTAGGCCAATGAAATATTAATAAGACTGTAGAAGACTTGAGCATTTCAATTAACCTTCTTAACCCATGGACTTTTTTAGACCCTGTACCCAATCTTTATAAAATGCATGTTCTTTTCAAGACCACATGGAATGTACCAAAATTAATTGTGTTCTCAACCTACAAAAAATCTCAAAAATTCAAATGAATCAATATTACACAGGCAACATTCCCTCACCAGGAAAATATATAGAAATAATTACATAAATTAAAATTAATACCCATAATATAAAAATATAATAAAAAGTCCTTACACATTAGGAAATTAATGCAACATATTTCTGTATATTTCATGGGCCAAAGAAGAAATAAAAATGTAAATTAGAAATTATTTAGTACTGGATAACAAGGAACACACTTTATAACAAAACTTAACCAGATGCCACTCAAGCAGTAAAGAGAATGTATAGCCTTAAATTCATTTGAAGAAAAGTCAGAGTGATGAATAATGATTGAGGCATTCAACTAAAGAAGTTAAAGAATAAAAATAGAAAGCCAGAGGGAAGAATATAACGATGATAAGAAAGTGAAGTGAAATAGAAACATGAATAATAAAGATCATCAAAAGTCAGGTCTCAGTTCTTAGATCAATGCAGGTCTGTTTCTATGTGTTCTGATTTTTTTTTTCTTTTTTCTTTCTTGTTTTTCTTTTCTTCTTCTTCTTCTTCTTCTTCTTCTTCTTCTTCTTCTTCTTTTTCTTCTTCTTCTTCTTCTTCTAGGGTCTATTTCTGACATTGCTTTAATTATAACACATATTCTAAAAGCTATTGTAATCAAGACAAAGAAGGTACTACCAAATCAGTAAACCAAGGATGGAGTATTCAATAAATGGTACTGGGATAAGTAGCTATACCTTTGGAAATATGTAAAGCTAGACACTTAACTCTCACCAATATAAAACTATATTCCAAATAGATTATATACCAAATATAAAAAGCAAAACTAAACATTTTATTTTTTATTTTTTTATTTTTAATTTTTTTTTTAATTTTTTTTTAACGTTTATTCATTTTTGAGACAGAGAGAGACAGAGCATGAATGGGGGAAGGTCAGAGAGAGAGGGAGACACAGAATCTGAAACAGGCTCCAGGCTCTGAACTGTCAGCACAGAGCCCGACGCGGGGCTCGAACTCACGGACCGCGAGATCATGACCTGAGCCGAAGTCGGACGCCCAACCGACTAAACATTTTAAAAGAACATATCTTTATGCTATTGGAGTAGCATACGATATCCAATAGCATGAAGATATGATAACAAGAAAACACGCAGAAACTATAAAGGAGTATCAAGTAAATATATTCAAGTATGCTCAACATCCTTAAGGAAATGCAAACATTAAAATCATAAGGAGATACTTCTATTCTCCCACCAGAGTGACTAAAATGAAAAGGATTGACATACCAAATGTTGACATTGGTTGTGGAGCATTTGGAACATTCATATACCAATGATGGGAGTGTAAATTGAGATAACTACTTTGTAAAACTTTCTGTTAGTTTCTACCAACTCTAAACAAATGCCTACCCCATGGCCAAGCAAATCCACACATTCAATAATATTTACAGAATTTGTAGTCATGGTTCTAGTATTCCCATCACTAGAAACATCTCAAATGGCCAGAAGCATGAAAATGAATGAATTGTGATAAAGAATGAGCTATAGCTACTCTCAACATGGATGAATCTCACAAATAATGCTGACAAAAGAAACCAGTTACAGGAATTGACATTGTATCTTTATATTCCTATGACATAAGACTAGGCACAACTGATCTGTCATGGTTGATGTCAGAATGCTCGTTACTTTTGCAGAATGTATCTACAGGGAAGGGACACAAGGAAGTCTGCTGAGGTGCTGGCATTGTTCTATGCCTTGATTAGTGTGATGGGTACACAGGCACACAAATATGTAAAAATTCATTGATCTATACACTTAAGATTTGTATACTTTAATGTTAGTTTATACCTCAAAAACACATTTAAAAATATATTTATCAATGGGGGCGCTTGGGTGGCTTGGTTAAGTGACCGACTTTGGCTCAGGTCATGATCTCCCAGTCCCTGAGTTCAAGCCCTGTGTTGGGCTATCTGCTGACAGCTCAGAGCCTGGAACCTGCTTCAGATTCTGTGTCTCCCTCTCTCTGCCCCTCCCCCACTCCCGCTCTGTCTCTCTCTCTCAAAAAGTAAGCATAATTTTTTTTAATTATTTATCAGTGGGTTCACTAAAAGTGACAAAAAGGGTGATAATGTTTGTAACTATATAACTAACAAAGAATTAGTATCCAAACTCTACAAAGAACTTCTAAACCTTAATAAAAGAAAAGTACAAACATTTCAGAACAAATAGGCAAAGGATAAAATGGGCGATTATTAACCAATGGACATTAAGCTGACAAGCTGTTAAAGCTAACTAGGAATTGGGGAAGTACAAATTAAATCAAAGTGAAATATAATTTCATACCCATCAGATGAACAAAATTAATTGGTCAGGTAACGCAAATCTTGGTAACATATCAGTTGCTAGGAGCTCTGAGGGGTTGCTGGTGGATCTACATACTAATATACTTGGGAGAGCAATTTGGTAGTTCTAGGAAAGTTGAAGATGTGCATAGCATCCAACCAGTAATTCTCCACTTGTGGCTACAACCTAGAAACATTTCCCCAAACATTCACAAGAAAAAAAAATTCAAGTCTAGACTGTTTATAATAAAGTGGAAAAACTTGTTACCTAATAGAGATATAAATGAACTTTAAATGTGTTCTATTTATGCAATGCACTCTAATTTCTTGATTAAAATAAATGAATATATCAACCTATCTCAGTATATACATTTGTCACAAATATGAGTAAAAAAATAAGATATATTGTAATACTACTTATGTAAAATTTAAAACACAGAAACATAGTATATATTATTAATGTACATATACATATGTAACAATTACAAAAATATTCATGACAATAATATACACCAAGGTCAGGATAGTAGATAATGAATGGAGGGGAATGGGGATTTTACTGTGTCTGTAACTTTTATTTAAAATAAACTTTGGGGGTGCCTGGGTGGCTCAGTCGGTTGAGCATCTGACTTCAGCTCAGGTCATGATCTCGCGGTTCATGGGTTTGGGCCCCATGTTGGGCTCTGTGCTACCAGCTCTGAGCCTGGAACCTGCTTCAGATTCTGTGTCTCCCTCTCTCTCTGCCCCTCCCCTGTTCATGCTCTGTCTCTCCCTATCTCAAAAATAAAAACATTAAAAAAAATTAAAATAAACTTTGTATGAAGGATATTATATTATTTTCTTTACTTTGGAGTTACTTAATAATTAAAAATACTAATTATTCAAAAAGAAATGAGACTAGACTATGCCTTGAATTTTCCATGAATTATCTTCTCTTGGACTTGATCATATATTCTAGCACAATTTTATAAAACTTAGGACAATATTAGTATAAGAAATTTTCCATGTCCTGCACTGTCATTTTAATCCTAAAATAGTTTCTTCTAGAGACAGTACAGTGGAGAAAAAGCTGTGGCCTGGGAGAAGGAATTGGCTTTGAATTCCAACTTTTTATAATCCTAGATGAATCTGTTTACTTCACTGAATCTTGGGTTTCTCATCTGTAAAATAATAAGTTTGGACTGTGTTATGGGCTGAATTGTTTTTCCTCAAAACTCATATGTTGAAACTCTAAGCTGCAGTACCTCAGGATGTGACTATATTTGGAAGTGGGCCTTTAAAGAGATGATTAAGTTAAAAGGAGGCCATTAGGGTGCGTCCTAATCCATTCTGACTGGTGTCCTTGTGAGCAGAGGAAATTTGGACACACAGACACCAGGGATGCATGAGCCCTGAAAAAAGACCATATGAAGGGCACAGCAAGAAGGTGGCCATCTGTAAGCTAAGGAGAGAGGTCTCAGAAGAAACCAAACCTGCCAACACATTGATCTTGGCTTTTTAGCCTCCAGAACAGTGAGAAATTAAATTTCTGTTGTTTTAGCAACCTAGTCTGTGGCATTTTGTTACGGCAGCCCTAGCAATGTCATACAGTAATATTAATAAATCACTGATAATGTCTTTTCCAGACCTAAATTTCTACTGTTGTTTTTAAAAGATGGCTTCTCTCTTTCTTGATAGTCGAAGTGGATACAGATAATGCTGATAAACTTGGTGTGGTCCTAATCTTGCTTGTCTGTCCTCCTCTGCCTCTAGATATTTGCTACCAATTGGTAGAATCTCACTAGCTAATGGTGTAGAATTCTAATATCATATGCAAATAAAACTTTACTCCCTCAGCTTCTGTGTATACTTCTTCATTGCTATGTTTGGTCTCTCAACTCAGAATCGGTGCATGAGGATTGAAGTGTGGATTTTTCAGACCTTTATCTTTTCTATGATCATCATTGGTAAAATATATCGATGAGTTACTATATAAGTAAATTCTTCTAGTCTCGCCAGTTGATTTCTACAACTATAGTCTCTTCATGTTTCCAGTGCCTTTAGTATCAGATCCTCCCCATTTCATTCTTCACGTAATTCTGATAAATATAAAATCGTGATGCATTTGGCTTTATTATAAGTTAAATGATATTTTCCGCGTGCAGAGGTAGCATATATTGCATGCATATCTTCATGATGGCACAAAGCATGGTAACTAGGACTCCCTAGAGAAATTATTGATTCTAGAACTGGAGTAGGAATTATACAAGATGAGTCTGGACCATCCTGTGGTGCCAGAAAATAAGGAAATGCTTACAAATAAACAAAATCCATATTGATGGGAGTGTGTCAAAGGGAAACAGAAGCCAACCAAAAGAGCCCTTCATGGCCAAAACTGGAACAAATTAAGCACAAAAATAAAGTAGTATTGGGTTATAACCCAAAGTATAAAATAAATATTCATGAGTCCTTACTGTCTTAATAATATCAATGTAACAGATGATTGAATAAGTAGATAATGGTAGGAGAAGGAACAAATTTATGTACAAGGACTCTAAGTAATTGATGTAGCTACTGTGCCCTCAGGGAGAAGAAGCATAATTGCCCACTTCTTAAGTGTGGGTTGCCCATAGTGACTTCTTTCCAAACAGGAGAATATGAACAGGGGTGGAGAGAATAACTCTATAATGGAGAAACCTATTAAACACTAACTCAGGTGGTTAAGATCAACAGCAATAGTCATAAATTATAGTGATAGTATGTACCCTTGGTATGCTGTGAGAAAAACAGCACTTTAATGCCATGAGAGTCTTCCCCCCAAATCCATAACTGGGTACAATCATAAGAAAAATATCAGACAAACTCCTAGTTGGGGGGGATACTGCAAAAATCCTCCTCAAAGCTGTCTAGATTATCAAGCAAAAACAAAGTCTAAGAAACTGTCACAGGCAACAGGAGCCTAAGGAGACATAACAGCTAAATGTAATGTGGCATTCTGGATAGAATCCTGGAACTAAAAAGGGTTATTAGGTATTGATCCATTAATTGTAACAAATGTACCATACTAAAGTAAGATATTAATAAAAAGAGAAGCTGGGTCCGGGAACTCTGTGCACCATCTTCTTGATTTTTCTGTAAATCTTAATCTGTTTTTCAAAAAAAAAAAAGCTATTTAAAAACAAACAAAATAAACAAAGTCATGAAGTCAGACTTTAAACCTAAGTATTATGATGACATTTTGAGCTGAGCACTGATGATAATATTAGAAAAAAAGGTTAAAGTGTGTCTAAAAACTTGTATTTTAATTAGGTTTCCAGAATAAAATTAATTTGAGTTTTCTCTTAAAAACAAACAAACAGGGGCGCCTGGGTGGCACAGTCGGTTAAGCGTCCGACTTCAGCCAGGTCACGATCTCGCGGTCCGTGAGTTCGAGCCCCGCGTCAGGCTCTGGGCTGATGGCTCAGAGCCTGGAGCCTGCTTCCAATTCTGTGTCTCCCTCTCTCTCTGCCCCTCCCCCGTTCATGCTCTGTCTCTCTCTGTCCCAAAAATAAATAAACGTTGAAAAAAACAAACAAACAAACAAACAAAAAAAAGCTTAAGATTATGAAGTCTATCCTGGTTCCTGATACATCACAAAGCTTTTTCCTAAAACAGTAAAATTTGGGAAAATGTAGTTTAGTAAGACATTTTATTTTGTATTACTTTTCAGTTTTGAAATTTGCCCTCATAAATATGATGTGTAATTATCATTAATCCTCACTTGCAGATCAGGAAACCAGTACACAGATACATGCTCAAGGTTACAAAATTAACAGGACCAAATGGAGACCTGAACCCAATTTTCAAGATTCCTAGCTAAAGATGTGGACTACCACAACAGTGGTCTCCAAATACTTTTATGGCATATGCTTATCAGTAAATTATTTTGAGAAGCATCCCCAAGTATATGTTTGTATGTTTATGAATCATATGCATGCAGTGCTAAATTAATTTTGAGTAAAGTATAAATCATACTCCAAACTAAGTTTTAAGATGATTCAATAGCAAATGCATATAAAATTTCGATACTTTCCTACATACCAGGTGTCTGTTTAGCCTTGTTAATAAAGTACTGATGAGGGGCACCTGGGTGACTCAGTCAGTTAAGTATCTGACTTGGGCTCAGGTCATGATCTCACAGTGTGTGAGTTTGAGCCCCACATCGGGCTCTGTGCTGACAGCTCAGAGCCTGGAACCTGCTTCAGATTCTGTGTCTGCCTCTCTCTGCCCCTCCTCCACTTGTGCTCTCTCTCTCTCTCTCTCTCTCTCTCTCTCTGTGTCTCTTAAAAATAAACATTAAAAAAACTATAAAGTACTGATGAGTACTAGTGTTCCAATTATTTATTGCTATGTAACAAACCATGTCAAAACAATAATTTGTAGGTTAAAAGCATTTGCATTTTATTATTATTTTGCCTGGTTCTAGGGTTGACTGGGCTCAGTGGTTTTCACTCAGGGCATCTCTCATGGTTGCAGTCAAATAGTGATGGGCCAGAATCAACTGGCAGCTTTGCTCATTCACCTATTGTGGCTAGGATGGGAAGATGCCAACAGCTGAGGCTCCTCATACCATCTCTGTCTCTCTCTGTTCTCCCTTTGTTTCTGTCCAGCACAGTGTCTTCAGGGTAGTTGGAGTTCATCCATGGTGGTTCAGAGTTCCAAGGCCACATTCCAAGAGAGAGCCAAGTGGTTATTTTATCTCTTTTTATGACCTAGACTCAAAATTCATGCAGTGATGCTGTTGATTCTGTTAAGCGTCACCAAAGTCCGTGTATTTCCAAGGGGAGGGACTTAGACTTTACAGCTAACTATTATTGAGAACAATGTCAAAGGACTTGCTGACATGCTTTAAAATCATCAAAACCAAAATGAATAAACGTTAAAAAAATTTTTAATAAAAAAAATAAATTAAATAATCAAATCCAGAGTCTGAACTCTGGTCATTTTTCTTTATGAGGTAAAGTCTACCTAAGAATCCACAGCTTTGAAGAAAGAATCTAGGTATCACTCCATACTTCTGACAGCTGCCTTACTGTGGTCATTTTCACAAATAATTCTACCGATACTCTCCTCTTCTGTAATTCCTTAAAGAGGAAAGGTACGAATTCTCAGACGCCTCAGAACTCTTTCTCTCTCATCTACATCTATAGCAGCTTCCCAGGAACTTTTCCCCATCAGCCCAAAGCTGTTTCCACCCTGGACAGGGGATAGGATTTTTACAGTAAAGGCTACTGATACTGTTTTTGTTTTGTTTGTTTGTTTGTTTTGTACTTTGCTCTTTCAGCAAGCTTTAACATAAATTGCTGGCATCACTAATTTTTCTACTGAACACTTTTTGACTCCTTGTTATTCAGCATACTCAATATGTATTAGTCTCTGGATTGCATTTGCTTTCTTCAAGACCAGTGACAAACAAAAGAATATAATTATCAATGCCATTGTCATTTTACTTCCTGGACAATTCTGCCTCAAATATCGCTACTCCTAAATGAAAACAAATGGAATATAACTTATGTCAAAGTATGGCATGTGCACCTCTTTTTGGGGTGCATGCTAAAGACAGTATTTCTGTTTCTTCTATTATCCCCTTAAACCACTCAGGTAAGTGGTTCTACTTTTTTACCCAATTTGATATGTTGGACTTAGACTTTTCTATTTTTTCTGATTATAAAAGAACTCTTACCACTTTCCAACTTAAAAACAGCCTCATTTTAGTAATAGATTCAATCCAGAGTTTCAATGTAAATTCTTACTTCACTTATAGCTACAATAACCTGTCTCAGTTCTGGCTTGCTACTGCCTGGAAGCCACAATGTGGAAGAAGTAAGGGCTTTGTCACTGTTTTTTTGGGTTTTTTTCTCTCTTTCCCTGCTTTAAGTTTTTCTGCCTCTTGCTCCAGATTGTCTCTGGCTCTGTGCAAGTGGTGGGAAGGAAAGGGGGAGGAATATATGGGTACCTTTCACTTTTCAAGTTTCAGGACACTGGTGTTCTTATCGTCTTCCTGTTCACTTTATTATTCTCATTCTCAAACCTTCCTGATCCTTTTCCACACTCAGAAATTCCAGCTGAGTAATTTGTAAAATGAAGGGTTTAAAGAAGTAGAACTTCTAGGCCATATGGATGTGGTGCTCCCTAAGCACCTGGAGGTTTAGATAGACCTGAGGCAGGGAAGAAAGCACAGGATAAATGGGTTTTGATCACTGAAATATTAGGTTCTTGCAAAAAAGAATGATAATGGATCAAGAGGAAAGATCATGGAATATGAGAATTCACAGTTGGCAAGTTTTATAAGGTACCGACACTTAATTTAGTGAGAGACAAAATGTTTTGTCATACAATTAGAAACAAGGCTTAAATGCAAATTATCCAGGAAAAATTACAACAATAAAAGTCATTCAAACTATGGGTACCTGGGTGGCTCTTCAGTTGAACATCTGATTCTTGATTTTGGCTCAGGTCATGATCCCACGGTTGTGGAATTGATCCCCACATCAGGCTCTACACTGTCAGTGTGGAGATTGGGATTCTCTCTCTCTCCCTCTGCCTCTCTCCCCAACTTGAACATGCTCTCTCTAAAAAAAAATGTGTATATATGTTTGCATGGCCCAAACTGGCTATACATATACATAGCCAGTATGTAAAATTCATACTAAAGTGTAAATGGTTAATATAAAATCAGTCTTGGACATGATGATGGGAGAAAAAGGTCACTGCACTTCCCATGGGCAGTAAACGACAACACCCAACATCTGGATGAGAAAACGGCACAAAGATGTTTAAGGAGACCAAGACTGGTTCTTTTTTTTTTTTTTTTTTTTTTTTTTTTTTTACCACAACGGCCTTTGGATAAATAAATTTTTCTGAGATATGTGATATTTTTTATATGGGACATGTTTCAAATGTTCTGCCTCAAAGTACACAGAAAAGGACTTAAAAGGGACAGGGGGAGCCACATTTCTTGTGGACAGTAATTCTGATTCTGAAGAACACATGCGGTTGCTCAGCAACACTGCTGGCTTGAGAGATGAGGTCTTGGGAATTACCAAAGAAGTGCTTTCAAGATAATACAGCTTTACAATGTTCCATTGCCTGCAGGGGAACTCCAGGGCAGATGGTCTTCTCTGGAAAAGGGCTAAGCCTCTAAAACAGAACAACAAACAACGAAGGAACTGAGGCTTTGGAGTTGTTTTAAGGAAACAAACACCTGTGCATGCATATACACAAATTCCTGCCACTTCAGGATTGACAGTACTTACTTTTACTCGGGTTTTTTTTGTTTTTTTGTTTGTTTTGTTTTGTTTTTGTTTTTGGTGGCATTGGAAAATGAAGGTCTCCTGGGGGATCAAGTCTTCATAGCTGGAGGAAAGCAGAGACAGGAAGCAGCTATGTGGAAAATTCAGGGAGATTTGCTGCTTCTGCATACATTAGCATAGGCATGTCTTTCTAGAAGCTCCTGAGGAACTGGCCAGTGCTAAGAAACTGCTTTCAAAATTACTTTTGAAATATTCATTTTTTACCTTGGTTTCTTTCACCTCCAAAATTTTCATGATTATTGGCTCTCCTATTATTTGACATTTCATAAAGAATTTCAAAAATTGTAAACATTACAGTTCATTTGACCTTGTAACCCTTTTCAGCTTGAGCCCAGGCCTCTTCTAATATTTACGTTACAGATAGGCTGAATTTTAGTCTGTCACCACACACAAAATTTAAGGGACAGTGTCTTTTGTGCTCACTCGTCTCCTTTGTCAGCACCACTTTGGTGATTCTGCTGCTTCCATCTGCTCTGGCCCCTACGTCCTGGCACCAGTTCCATCTTGGCTGCCATTCTCAAATAGCCTTTCTTTTTCCACTCAGTAAATAGATATGGGAAACAGTGGTATCCTTACACTTTGGCATGAGGTGAAAATGTTTACATCTGATTTGTGGATCCCGAGATACAATTTTGAAGCAAAGACTGATGGTAGTGAAAGTGGCAGGTAAAATTATATGGAGCCCTTGCCTTATGCCTCTTTTAACAAATACACCTCAAAAATCCTCATCCTCTGAACTCGATCGAAGGGGAAACCCTCTTCACTATTTCTTTGTCTGGATGTGACTTGTAGTTATCTAACAGGATGATGAGATTCTCATTCTTCATTTAGGATAAGACTCCAGCTATAAGCATGGAAAAGAACTAGAAAATTGTTCTAGTATATTAACAAATCGATCATTTGGAATAAATGCCCAGGATGATAAGTAGGAGGTCTCTTAGAATCATCCAGATAATGTCTCCAAGATGCCACTTCTTGTTATGATGACTTGGCCTCTCACGTTACATCTATTTGAAACTACTACCTAACTAAACAGACGTGAGGATGCTTGTAGCAGAGTAAAGCAAATTCTTTGTGGTATAATTGTCACATATTTTACTAAAACCAGTAGAGCTAGAATTATGGCGATGAATTTATTTAGGTGATAGTATACAAGATAAAGTAAGTCTCATTAAGACAGAGATTTGTAAGGCGTTCTGTTTTCTTGGTTTTTGCTTCCTTTGGACAATAGAATAGTGATTTTTCATAGCTAGCAAGATTCTACCTGATCTGGGTAGCCATCTAAAAAGATAGTTGTAGGTATTCTTTAAGATTTTATAAGGTAATAAAAATATTTTTCTATGAATAACCGAGTCCACACTTTCTATACACATAGCTTTTGTTACAACACAAAATTTTTAAATCACTCAGCACATTTCATTATTAAAAATTTTCCTTTACCTTTTCCCATCTCCCTTGAGCTCTACTTCACTGTAATCACTGTAAAATTATTTTGTAACTATATCCTTCCAGATTTTTTATTCAATGGCTTCCTTTTTATTCTTTCCAGACTATTCTTCTGGAAACTATATCAGATGGATGTTCGCCTCTTGGGAATTTCCTCTACGTCTCTAGATGATTTTTTTTCTACTTTTAAACTTTATGCATTTATGATGTATTCTGGGAACATTGGTCCATTTTCTCTCCCAACTCACTGATTTGCTCTGTAGCAATGACTATTCAGTCTACATATAAAGGTTTGTTGTTGTTATTTAATTTCTACAAATACATATTACTTCTTTTTCATAATTTTCTGTCCCTACTACCTAGATGAAATACCTTCCTGCATCACTTTAAGGATAATTACATTTCATTTTAAATGTCTTTTCTGACTGCAGAAGTAGTTATTTTTACTAACTTATCAGTCCTTTCTTCATTATTCCCCCTCATGGTTTTGGTTTTCATCAAAACTTATCTCTATAGTTCAGAATTCCAACTGTTGGTAGCCAGCCTAGGAGGAAGGGTGGAATCATCTTCCAAGGGGTTAACTTCACCTGTTTTCAGCTACAATGAAGAGAAGGGAATAATGTCTCAGCAACTGGTCTTCTGGCCCTAACATCTGCCAAATCTTCCATGGTGTCATCACCTTTTTGGGTGACATGTCTCTTTGACCTGAACACTGCTCATTCCTGGAGACAAACCCTACTATAATGTCAGGGGCATGATACATAGGGGCGGAGGGTTGCAGAGTCAGCCAGTTTCTATGCTCTTCACGCAGTAACCAATTAAGCCTGTCAATAGAACCATACTTTGCATAATAGTTGAAAGATTGCTTTTAGCACTTAACAATATATTCAGGACATATTTCCAGGGTATCCACCTCATTGTTTTTAATGTCAGCACAGTATTCCATTGTATAGACATGTTATGATTTGCTTAATTACCCCCTTATGGATTTTAAACTTGTTTCCAGCGTTCTGCTATTGTAAACAAAAATTTGACTGTTATTCTTTTCTTTATTTTCAAAGAATAGATTCTTAGAAGGATGATTGCTGGGTCATAGAGTATGCACGTTTTTAATGATGTATAATCTCATCAACAACATCGGAGAGTATCTGTTTCTCCACTTGTAAATCAACTTAATCTTTTTTAATTTTGCCAAGCTGATACATGAAGAATGGTATCTTACTTATTTTGACTTGTATTGGCGTCATTATAAAATTTTTCTTCTGTATTTCCTTCTAATTTGATTACAATTTCGTTGTTTTCACATTTATATCTTAAATGATCTGTCATTTATTGTGGTATAAATGTGATATAAGAATTCAACTATTCTTTTTAATATGTGTCAATACCACTTATTGAATAAAACTTCCTTTTCCCCACTGATACTAAATGTCAAATTTATCATATATAGATTCTAATATATACTTGCATTGTTTCTGAACTCTATTCTAGTCTGGTGACCAATTTCTCTATTCTTATATTTGTATTAGACTTTATATTCATAATGACAAGGGAGTGTATCTTATTACCTGATGGGCTACATCTCTTCTCATTATTTTTTCAAAATTTTCTTAACTTTTGTATCCACTTGTCAGATTTTAAAAAGAAAATAAAAGGTCAAGCTTCTGTTTGGAATATCATTGCACTTATCTAATAATATATATCCTTTATATATGAATGGAATTAAGTCCTCTCATCAGGGAAAATCGTGTTTCTTCCTATATGTCCTTTCGTAAGGCTGTATAGGTTTCTTCTTATAGTTTTTATTTCTTTTTTTTCATATTAAAACATTACCAATTTTTGTTACTAATATAAATGTGTTCTTTTTCTCCATTTTCTTTTTAACTTTTTTTTTTCATAAAGGAAACCTATTGGAATATTTTCTTATATAGGTCCACTTTATAGAACTCACTTATTCTAAAATTATTTTAACTTAGGAAAATAAGCCAAAACAAAATGGAAAGACCACATCCTGAATGGGAGAAAATATTTATAAATCATATATCTGGTAAGGGATTAAGATTCAAAATATATAAAGAACTCATTCAACTTAATAACAAAAAACCCAAACAATACAATTAAAAAATGGGCAGAGGATCTGAATAGGCATTTTTCCAAAGAAGACATACAAGTCACCCACCAATAGATACACAAAAAGGTGCTCAAACATCCTAATCATCAGGGAAATGCAAGTCAAAATCACAATGAGATATCCTCTCACAACTGTTAGAATGGCTATTATCAAACATATAAGAAATAAGTGTTTTCCAGGATGTGGAGAAATGGGAACCCGTTTGCACTGTTGGTAGGAATGTAAATTGGTGCAGCCACCATGGAAAACTGTATGGGGATTGCTCAAAAAATTAAAAATAGAGCTAACGTATGATGCAGTAAATCTACTTCTGGGTATTTATCTGAAGAAAATGAAAGCACTAACTCAAAAGCATATATGCAACCCCATGTTTACTGCAACATTGTTTGCAATAGCCAAGACATAAAAACAACTTAAGTGTCCATCTATGGGTGAATGGATAAACAAAATTTGACATATGTATACAATAGGATATTATTCATCCATAGAAGAATGAAATACTGCCATTTGTGACAACATGAATGGACCTAGAAGGTATTATGCCAAGTGAAATAAGTCAGACAAAGACAAATATTGTATAATCTCACTTATGTGTGGAATCTTAAAACAAAACAAAAACAAAAACAAAAACAAACCTAAAAATCCAAACTTACAGATACTGGGAACAGATTTGTGGTTGCTGGGGTGGATAAAATGTGTGAAGGTCATCAAAAGATACAAACTTCAGTTATAAAATAAGAAAGTCCTGGAGATACAATGTACAGTATGGAAGCTATAGTTAAAATAGTGTACTGTACATTTGAAATTTGCTAAGAGAGTAGATCTTAAAATTTCTTATCACAAGAAAACAGAATTAACTGTGTAGTGATGGTTGTTAACTAGACTTATTGTAGTTATCATTTTGAAGTATATATATTATGTTGAAATCATTATCTTGTACACTTGAAACTAATATAATGGTTTATGTCAATTATATCTCAACTTATTACTCCAACAGCTGTGAGGATCATTGATTAGAGAAGAAAGAATATAGTTGTTAAAACAGGGAGGGAACAAAACATAAAAGACTCTTAAACGTAGAGAACAACCAGAGGGTTGCTGGAGGGGTTGTGGGAGGGGGGATGGTCTAAGTGGGTAAGGCCATTAAGGAATCTACTCCTGAAACCATTGTTGCACCATATGCTAACTAACTTGGATGTAAATTCAACAATAAAAAAAAAAAAAAAAGAATGTAGTTGTTAAAGTAACCCAGACCAGAGAGGGTGGTGGCCTGCAGTAAAGTCATTGTATTGGAGATAGAGAGAAGTAGATCACGATTAAAGTTAAAATGTTGGACTTCAGTAATTCCTTTACTTTGCTACCACCATGCAAACAATCATGAAAACTTATAGGCTCCAACTTTTACTTTCTCAGACATGACATCCTATTTCTAATAGAAATAGTAGTAGTAGTAATAATAAACATTTAGTTATTTCTTTTGGATTCTCTAAGCATAAAATTACATCATCTACAAATAATAATAGTTTCTTTCTCTTCTTTTACACAATTTGATCAATTAGCAAACTCTTCTGAAACTTGTTGCATGAGCTATAGCCTCCAAACTATTGGTGACCCTCAGTTATATTCGTATTACTCTTGGCTTTGTTGGGAATGATTTAGTATGTCATCTTTTAATGTTTTCTGTTGGTTTCATACATACATACATATATATATATATATATATTTTTTTTTTTTTTTTTTTTAAAGTAATATCTACATCCAACGTGGGGCTCAAACTCACATCCCTGAGATTAAGAATCACATGCTCTACCAACTAAGCCAGCCAGGTACCTCTTTTCTAGTAAATACTACTTATAATGTTTAGGAAATTATCTTTTCTATTTTTATATTAGAAGCATTTTTTTTAAAGGAGAAATATCTGCCACATTTTATCAAGTTTTCTCTTTAAAGTACTGGTAATAATCTTATATCATCTGAGGAAATTCATCTGGCCTGATCTGGACTCTTTCTCTGTACCGGGCAAGTCTCTGGTCCCATGTGATCTGCAGTAAAACATCTGCTGCTTATTTTTTTATCATTACCTTTGATTTTATGTGTATATGTTTAATGAGTACATAATGTACTGAATCTTTCTCAACCAATTTCTTTGGAAGTCCCAATTTTGTCCAAATCTCACCAAATGCTCTCTGTGGCCATATGATGCTGTGACTCTTTTCTCATGTCTCCGTCTTTCATTTGGATCCATGTTCTCTCTTTGGCAACTAATCCTGTTTTCTCTGTGGTAGCAGCAACCTCAATGGCAACAGGAGTAGGGGAGATTTTTACATCCTCTTTGGCAAGAATAAACACTTCCTGCCTGGAACCCAAAATGAAAATAAATTGCCCACTGTGCAAAAACATGGAAGTCATGATACTCCTGATGAAACATCTTTAAATAGTCTCCCAGCAGTCATGGTTTTGGGTGTTACTATTTACACAACCATAGGGGTCACATTTCCATGAGGTTTTGAATAATTTAGCAATAAAATACAAATTATTTATTGTGTAATGTCTATTTTTTTGCACTGTTTACACTTTAGCATTTTATTAGCTCTGAGGGATGGTGTCCGTTATTTGCATCTTTATTTCTGCCATTCATGGAAAAAGAAAGAATGGCAGTGACTTGGACATTTCAAACAAGTTGGCATTGTGAATGATTACAATTATAATCCTGAGGCTAATTCTTAAGAATGGGATTTTTTTTTGCACTGAAGTGAAACTAAATAATTGGCATGTTGCTGTGTATTTTCTTTTGTAACGGTAGGTCATACCAGTAAGAACTTTAATTGTATTTTATTCTTTGCCTGCTATGCAAAATGGTTCTAAATTTTCTATCTTCCCTTGACCTTTTACCATGCTAGTTGTTTTATTTTTCTCATATCTAAGATTGCCCCACTCTCAACCCTTCTTTATTTACTAAACTTTTTAATTTGGTTGTTGTTCTCTGAATTTTTTCCAGTTTCTTGATGTGCTTTAACAAAAAAAACTAAGAACTTCAATGTTGAGTGCTTTTAATTGCCACATAGGGAAGAAAAATAATCTGTGTTTACATGTGATACTCTTATTAACAACAGTCTCAGTTCAGTATTTATTTTTCTGGTGAGGAAATTTATTATTGACTCATCCTTTTTATTCCTTTCCTTATAACCTTGAGGATAATATATAATGAACAGGAAATGAAACTTAAAGCATAGGGCAGAGATTGGGGGTCACAAGAAGGTGGTATGATGTTTTTTCCAAATTAGCTTAGCATATTTGCCAGTCAAACAAACTTTGGGTATTAAATCAACAATATATCGACAATTATACACAATTAAAATGCCCCTCTGCCTCTACCAGACTTCGGCCGTGATGTAAATAGGATCACATTAAACATTCTTATTGCTGATGTTATCATAATTTTGATTTAGTTCCTACAGATTGCTTTCAACCTTTTATCTTTACATTTCCAAATAATCACTTGGTGTTATTTCATTTTTATTGTAGATATGAGTTCATGCTTCCTGACCATAAATATAAATTCAAGGGTATTTTATGGCACTTTACAGTTTGGAAAAAGCTTTCATGTATGTATTCTCACTTGATCCTATAGCCTTATGGGGTGGACAGGAAATGGACTCTTGGTTTCATTTTACAGATGGAAAATCGAGGCCCAGATTACTTAAGAAGTTGTCCAATGAGCTAGCAAATGTGAATAATCACATGAATACCTGTTAGAAGAGCTTGGGTTAGTGTATAGGTCCATTGACTCCTGGTCAATTCATAGTTTAAGTACACAACTCTATAGAAAAAAAAGTTTAGCTATTACTTTAACTCTTTCATCATTGCATTTAGACTACTATGCCCACAATGTATCAATGGTAGGACTCAAATGCAGATGGAATGAATATGGTCATAGAAATTAAGAAGGAAAGAATAAAGAAAGTCAGTCAAGGAAGGAGCTAGAGAGAGTAGCCTCACGTGAATTGTATCTGGGTGCTCATGGAACTGTTGTCAGACATCACCAATTTAAATTTAATATTTGAATCTATCTGAGCCCTTTAGTACTGACAATATAAATTATGCCAATGAGGGCATATATGAATATCTGTTACTTGTATAACTAATATTTCCAGTTTGTGTGTGTGTCTGTGTGTGTGTGTGTGTGTGTGTGTGTGTGTGTGATTTGTGTTTGTGTTCATAGTAACAAAATTAACCACTGCTACAAGTCTTTTACTCTAAACCTCAGATCTCAAAAATTAACAGCTCTTTCTCTCTCAGAGACCTAATGCTTACCTTGCTGCCACCATGAGAACTGTTCCATACCCTGGAGCTTGCAAGGCATTATTCTTCTGTAACTGAGCTCTTGGCATGTGGTTTCATTTCTATATGAAAGACCACCCAGACTCTCTCCCCTGTAGCCTTTCAACTTAAGTTTGTTGGTACAAATGTTGTAAACTTGGGATCAAAGGGAAAGTCATAACTTATGTTAGGTATCATTCTTTTTTAAATTTTATTTATTTTGAGAAGGAGAGAAAGGGGGTGGGGAGAGGGGCAGAGAGAGACAGTGGGGCTTGATCCCATAAACTGTGAGTGAGGTCCTGACCTGAGCAGAAATCAAGAGTTGGACATCCCACTGACTGAGCCACCCAGGAAACCCTATTAGGTATCATTTGTATTAAAAGTGTTTATAGATCTAATAAAGAAGGTCAACTGCAGAGATTTCCTAGAGGTAAGTTGTAAAATGAAATAACGGAAACTGCAACAAATGTTTTAACTTTTCTTTCATTTCTGTTTGACTTCTGAACCTATGATGATTCCATCAGAATATTCCAGAGTTGTGAATGTACCTAATTCATTTATTTCGTACTAGCATTCTAGCTTTGAGTAAGTTATAATTATGGACACTTTAGTATAAGGCAGAGACTTGTGCTCCCTGTGCAATTCTGGCTTCCATTTCTGGCTCACTGCCACTCTCTCCTGTGGCAAAGACCCAGAAGCCTGGGAACAGAAGAAATACACTATCAGTTCTCATCACACCAACCTGGCTTTTTGCCACTTTCAGCTGAGAGCACCTGAAAAATAACAACCAGGTTAGCTGCCATTTTATTGACCTGGGGAAAAGGAAAAAGCCAAATGGGCAAACTATTCCTTATTTAGACTGAATTCAGTTCAATCCATCACACATTTTTGAAAGCGCGTTCTGTGGCACAAAGCATGCAGAAATGAACAGGGGTTTGCTTCAGACGAGGCAGGTGCTTACAATATATCGCGATTAGGGAACTTTCAGTTGTATGTACAGATAAGCAGTAGTGTCTCATTATTACCCCAATGAGAGGATCATTTGTCCATCTGCATTAGACCTCACAGCCCCTTTGTTATGTCAGAACGTGGCATGAAACACTGAATGCTCTCTGCAGTTCCACAGAGGGCACTAGAACAGCCAGTAGGAAGTGGTGGACTTTTCTAACAGTCTTGCACTCTTGGAGTGTCTGCCAGCCAATGACATTAAAGGTATTAAAGGTCTAACCCTCTTAGGTTTGGGATTGGCAGGACACCATTTTACTAGTTAGTAGAAAACCCGCTAATACAAAGACTGTTTAAAAATATCAATAGCTAACTTGCGTGAGGAGCTGTCATGGTAAGAAGCCATCCTTGCAGACCAAGGAACAGAGTAAGTAGAATGAAAAGTTATTGAGATAATATTACGGTATTGAACTACATCAGGGATAATAGCATTGATTCACTCCAGAAGGATATTGTAAATAATGACCAATTAATTGTTGCAGAAACTTTGAAATAAATCAATGAAAATCAGGAAGACAGATCTGGGTGACTCAATGAGTCTGTTCAGTTTTTTAGAAAGTCCTCCTTCTGAGTCCTCTGTCATCAGGGCTCATGGTATGTTTGCAGTTCCTTCTGTCAGAAGCCTTGAGAAATTTTATCACACCATTGTGACTTGAATGTGGACTCTTCTAAAGTACCTATGCCTCCTTCTTTGCTCATTACTAAACCCTTAAAAACAACAAGGCTGACAAGTAGAAAGACACCTGTGGAAAAAAGTGACCCTTTAATGCTTATTTTATTTGGGAAAACAACCAGAGGTCTTCGTTGATGGGGTGCGGTAGTCTATCAGCTTGGACGAGTGACCAGGAATGATCTATTTTTCTGCCTTGTGCATAGCACTTTTGCAATTTGCATTTTCCTTTTCTTAAGATGCAAATAGCACTCATTGGCTTCTCTGACCCGCCACCTCTCCTGTCACTCCTACAGTCATGTTGAGAAAATGACACCTTTACAAAAGGTCAAGTATTTGTCATATGTAAGAAAACTCTCTCAGAATTATGATCTCAAGATACAGAGGCAAAAAGTTAGGTTACTAAAATCTTTCGATTGGGTTTACCCGTTTGAATCATGAGAAATGCACCAACTTTATGGATGCTTTGGACTATTTATGAGGAGGTCTTGAATGAAAGTTTTCATCCTTTAAACTGTCATCTCTCTGATTCCTTCATGCCTTCAGAAAGTAAACAGCTCTCCTCTGATTGGGGTTGCTTTCAGGATGTAGTAAAGTGATGGGCAGTCATTCCAAACAAGTGAAAAATAATAGTACCTTCAAAGATATGTGCATCTAAAGGAAGTGTTCAGAATTAGCCAAGTATCAACGCTCAATATTCCTCAACTCCTGACCAGGCAGTATGCTCATCTTCTGGGCAATTTTTTTAAAAAATAAAATGACTGAAAATCATTTTAAACTGCTTATTTATTGTATAATAACAGCTTACAAATGAGGAATGCTTCCTATGTGCACCTGATATGCATTTTTATTTCATGCTCACCATGAGCCTGTATGGTGGATCCTCGTTGTTTTGTTTTGTTTTTGTTTTTGTTTTTGTTTTTGTCCCTTTATTCTACTGGTAAGTTGGCCATCCCTTCACCCCCCACTTACATCACTGGCCCTATTGATTCTATCCCCAGGATACAACTTGAACAGTCTACTTAACACCATATCCAGGGTCAACCTGCTAGTTCAAGGCACTATCATCCCTCACTTAGCCTCCTGTAGTAACAGTCCTCTTTTCTATTCTGGCTCCCATCCAATCTACATAGTAGTCACAAGTACCTTCTTTTTTTTCTTTTTAATTTTTTTTTTCAATGTTTATTTATTTTTGGGACAGAGAGAGACAGAGCATGAACGGGGGAGGGGCAGAGAGAGAGGGAGACACAGAATCGGAAACAGGCTCCAGGCTCTGAGCCATCAGTCCAGAGCCCGACGCGGGGCTCGAACTCACGGACCGCGAGATCGTGACCTGGCTGAAGTCGGACGCTTAACCGACTGCACCACCCAGGCGCCCCACAAGTACCTTCTTAAAATGCATATTGATTCACATTGCTTCTCCCTGTAAAATCCTGCTCTGTGATGTTCTGTGGAAGCCAACCCACCATACCCTGGCTGTTCTGATCTCACCCAATTCTCCAGCCTCATCTTCTACCACCTTGTCCTTGCTCATGCCACTCCAGGTTCATGATTGTCTTTCTTTTCTAGAAGAGGCACACTTGTCTTTCCTTCACATGAGCTGTTTGCACCCAGGCTGCCTGATGCACTCCCTCAGAATTTGCCTGGTTACTGCTTCTCCTCATTTAGGTCTCTGCTGGAACATCGGTTCTCAATTTCCTCAACTCATCCCTCTAAAATAGGTTGTTCGCTCTTTGCTCTCATAGCAGCATTCTGTATGTCAGTATCTATTTATCTCTGCTATATCTACTGTATTTTCATCCACATGGATAGATTTTGTCTCAGACCCTTTCTGATGCTGTCCTAGACTTGCCATAATTTTACTGTATAAGTCTAAAATCACTTAGCATTTTTTAAAACAAAAGAAAAACATTTTAGAGGCACTTTAAAAAAATTTTTAATTAATTTATTTTTATTTTTAGTTTTTATTTAATTTACATCAAAATTAGCATATAGTGCAACAATGATTTCAGGAGTAGATTCCTTAATGCCCCTTACCCATTTAGACCATCCCTCTCCCACAACCTCTCCAGTAATCCTCTGTTTGTTCTCCATATTTAAGAGTCCCTTATGTTTTGTCCCCCTCCCTGTTTTTATATTATTTTTGTTTCCCTTCCCTTATATTCATATGTTTTGTCTCTTAAAGTCCTATTATAGTGAAGTCATAAGATATTTGTCTTTCTCTGACTGACTAATTTCGCTTAGCATAATACCCTCCAGTTCCATCCACATAGTTGCAGATGGCAAGATTTCATTCTTTTTTATTGCCGAGTAATACTCCATTGTATATATATGCCACATCTTCTTTATCCATTCATCCATCAATGGACATTTGGGCTCTTTCCATATTTGGGCTATTGTTGATAGTGCTGCTATAAACACTGGGGTGCATATGTCCCTTGGAAACAGCACACCCATATCCCTTGGATAAATACCTAGTAGTGCAATTGCTGGGCTGTAGGGTAGTTCTATTTTTAATTTTTTTGAGGAACCTCCATACTGTTTTCCAAAGTGGCTGCACCAGCTTGCATTCCCACCAACAATGCAAAAGAGATCCTCTTTCTCCGCATCCTTGCCAACGTCTGTTGTTGCCTGAGTTGTTAATGTTAGCCATTCTGACAGGTGTAAGGTGATATCTCATTGTGCTTTTGATTTGTATCTCCCTGATGATGAGTGATGTTGAGCATTTTTTCATGTGTCGGTTGGCCATCTGGATGTCTTCTTTGGAGAAGTGTCTATTCATGTGCTTTGCCCATTTCTTCACCAGATTATTTGTTTTTTTGGGTGTTGAGTTTGATAAGTTCTTTATAGATTTTGGATACTAACCCTTTATCTGATATGTCATTTGCAAATATCATCTCCCATTCTGTCGGTTGCCTTTTAGTTTTGCTGATTGTTTCCTTCTCTGTATAGAAGTTTTTATTTTGACGAAGTCCCAATAGTTCATTTTTGCTTTTGTTTCCCTTGCCTCTGGAGACATGTTGAGTAAGAAGTTGCTGTGGCCTTGATCAAAGAGGTTTTTGCCTGCTTTCTCCTTGAGGATTTTGATGGCTTCCTGTCTTATATTTAGGTATTTCATCCATTTTGAGTTTATTTTTGTGTATGGTGTAAGAAAGTGGTCCATGTTCATTCTTCTGCATGTCACTGTCCAGTTTTCCCAGCATCACTTGCTGAATAGACTGTCTTTATTCCATTGGATGTTCTTTCCTGCTTTGTCAAAGATTAGTTGGTCATACATTTCTCTATGGTTCTCTCTTCTGGGTTCTCTATTCTGGGTTCTCTATTCTGTTCCATTGATCTGAATGTCTGTTCTTGTGCCAGTACCATACTGTGTTGATGATTACAACTTTGTAGTATAGCTTGAAGTCTGGGATTGTGATGCTTTTAGAGGCACTTCTTAAGATTTGGAGACCAAAAAAAGGAACAGCATACCATAGTTCCATAACATTTTATTCCAAAACCCTGATCTGCAAAGTTCTGTGGGAATTTTTCTTAAAATCTCTGATTGTCCCTCCTCACACTGACTTCACCATCACACAGGATGCAACCAATACAAGTGCACTAGAATTCCCACCACCAATTCCCCGAGGCAATAGCACTTATATTCCCCATTCAAAATGCATAGCAATTATTTCTGGTCTAGCTTCTACCCACTAATCTCCACTAGTTACACCTTGGTCTACACAGACAATCCAGCCACTAGAATGGTTTAAAAAGCTGTGGGGAGGGGCATGTGGGTGGCCCAGTTTATTAAGCATCTGACTTTGGCTCAAGTCATGATCTCAAGGTTTGTGAGTTCGAGCGGGACTCTGTTGTCAGGGCAGAGCCCACTTTGGATACTTTGTGCCCTGTCTCTCTACCCCTGCCCCACTTTCTTTCTTTCTCTCTCTCAAAAACAAATAAACACTAAAAAACAATAAAAATAAAAAAATAAAAAGCTGTGGGGAATATATGTAACTTAGTGGTGTTTTGTTACATTAATTTCTGTGATTTTTTAAGTTTATTTATTTGTTTAGAGATGGAGACAGCACAATTGGGAAGGGGGCAGAAAGACGGGGGAGAGAGAGAATCCCAAGCAGGCTCCACAGTGTCAGCGCAAAGCCCAATGCTGGGCTTGAACTTATGAACTGTGAGATCATGACCTGAGCTGAAATCGAAAGTTGGAGGCTTAACCAACTGAATCACCCAGGCGCCCCTCTATGATTTTTTTAATGCCTGTCTCCTCACCATACTGAGTTCCATAATAGCAGAGACCATGACTATGATAGTCATAGTTAATACCTCCTGCACCTAGCACAGTGCCTGGCTCATGAAAATCACTAAATAAGTAGTTCTTCAATGAATTGAATAACTTACATGAGATCACACGGTAGCAAGTAGTGGAGCCATAATTGGAATCTAGGTATGTGCCTGATTCCAAAGGCCATGTTTAAAACACATACACACACACAGTGCTCCAAAAGCCATGATTGATGCAATTGTGCAATGTGTATGCAAATCGATGTATGGTCTCATACACACCTGATTTGTCTTTGTCAATCAAGGCTAGCATAATATATTTTTGTGGTTGTTCTATCTTGTGACATGACTTTAAATGCATTGATGCTTAAGAGATGTAAGCACTAGAGGCCATTATGAGACCTTGTAGATATGGTTCTAACTTGTGTTTTTTCCTAACAGGGAACTACTGATCATTTATCATTCTACCACCTGCCTCCTCTTATCACATTTTCACAATCTAGAGTGTGAAAAGAAATCTAGGCATCATAAGACATAATAACTCCCAGTACAGTTTCTCTTTCAAAGAATTGAATGGCAATTCCCTGCCATAGCAAGAGAAGATTTAAAGATACAGATGTGTGCAAACTCTTTGGGAAGCTGTTACGTGACCTCTAAGGTTTGTGTGCTATTGTACTCTCAGAACGATCAGTGAGAGAACCATAAGAGGACAACAACAGGTGGCCATGCCCTGGGCTCCCTACTGCAAAGTAGGGTGCCCTAGAAGGAGAGCTCTCTGTGTGGTTTCTGAATGGCCCAATCATCAGACAGAGAAAGCAGAGTCATTTTTTAAAATTAGCTTTTATTCTCAAGTTGTCAAAGATAACTCATTTATTTATTCACATGTTTATTCATGATGATTACCAGGCATCATTTACTAAATCACAAGTAATCTCCACTCTAAATTACACTTGCATGCCAATTTAATGTTTCTCTTTTTGGTTATAAATTTAATATAACTTAGAATATTTGGAAAGTACTGGACAAAAGGTAAAGATTATTTTTAAAAACCTCCAAATTCATGAATAAACACAATTTTTGTATGTATTTGGGTTTAAGGACATATGCATTTCAATGTTTGTGTACATTCCTACCATAACTTATGAAAAAAGAACTGGGGCTATCCTCTTCTATAGAACAAAGAAGGAAATTTTAGGATATAAGGCAAAAAGTTTCACATGCGTTTTATCCCATGTGAAGTGCGATGTTCAGTCTCCACGCAGAAATCACCTGGACTCTCCCAGTCTTTCACTGAATGGGTAGAATTTTCATCGGTGGAGTGGTGCTTTTCCCCAAAGCTGGCTCTGTCCGCTTGGTGGTGGAGGACAGGTCAGAGGGGTCTTGCTTACCCTTGTTACCCTTGAACATCATTGGGACTACCAGGCTAGTGTCCAGTAAGAAGTGGGGCTGTTACAATTCTGTTACTTTCCCCAGGATCAAGATTGTGAGCCCATTGACGAAATCAAGTTATAAAATTCACTTCTGCGGTTATTTTGCAGTCACAAGATTCTCTATTATTCATTCAAAGATTATTATCTTTGAATATACTTACCAAACAGAACAAACAAGAAGGATTTGCAAACAAAGGGGAATTTAAGCAAGGGGTATGAAGATGCAACTCATTTTCTTAGAGCAAGGATGTAGCTTGTATTTCCAAAAGTCTATAATTTCTTTGTCGGGGCGCCTGGGTGGCTCAGTCGGTTGAGCGTCCGACTTCGGCTCAGGTCATCATCTCACGGTCTGTGAGTTCGAGCCCCGCGTCGGGCTCTGTGCGGACAGTTCAGAGCCCGGAGCCTGTTTCGGATTCTATGTCTCCCTCTCTCTCTGACCCTCCCCCGTTGATGCTCTGTCTCTCTCTGTCTCAAAAAAATAAATAAAAGTTAAAAAAATATTAAAAAAATTTCTTTGTCAGAGTTTGCTTATGACAAAGTCCTCTTTCTTTTACCTTGATAAAATAAAGACACAAGAAATTCCCAGAATAATTTTTAAAGTACATTTTATCAAATTTAATTCTTATGACATAGCTAAGATTACATATATTATCTGCTTGGACTGTCATAATAAACTACCACAGACAGTGTGGCTTCAATAACTGAAATTAATTTTCTCACAGTTCTGGAGTCTAGAATTGCAAAATTCAGGTGTTGACAAGGTTCCTTTATTCAGAGGCCTTTTTCCTTGGCTTATGGATGGCTTTGTTCATTCTGTGTCTTCACCTGGTCTTTCCTCTGTACATGTCTGTGTTATAATCTCTTCTTATATAGGAATAGTAGTTTAGGGTTCACCCTAATGCCCTCACTTTAACTTAATTACCCCTTTAAAGAACCTACCTCCAAATACAGTCACATATGACTTCAACACATGATTTTTGGGGAGGGAACACAATTCAGCCCATAACACATAGGTAGTGAATTAAGAGTATGGGGTTTAAGTCTGGGGTGGCTCAGTGGGTTAAGCATCTGACTTCAGGTCAGGTCATGATCTCATAGCTCTTGACTTCGAGCCTGCGTCAGGGTCTGTGCTGACAGCTCAGAGCCTGGAGCTGGCTTCGAATTCTGTGTGTCTCTCTCTGCCCCTCCCTCGCTCCTCTCTCTCTCTTTCTTTCTCTTTCTCTCTCTCTCTCAAAAACAAACAAAAAACCAAAGAAACAAAGAGTCTGGGGCTTAAACAATGGGTTTTCTGACTCCCAAGTCCAGAATTTTCTGGACCATACCCTCTGTATCATTAATTCTCTTCTCTACTAACTTTATTCCATCTAATTAGTCAGCTCTACTTCCCACCATCCCAAGGTGCTGCTTCTTGCTAGTAAGATTTTGAACAAATTAAAGTCCTTCTCTTCAGAAGATGGAGTGGGTTAGCTGAGAGGAAAAGAGGCATCAGTCAGCAAATGAAATACTTGAAATACAGTTGAAGGAGGTTGTACAATTATTATCTGAAGAAAAAACATTTATTGAATGAATGTGAGTTATTTGCAAATAATTACTACATTAATTGGAAGTATTCTCAATGAGTGGGAACTAGTTTAAGGAGAAAAGAATAACAAGTCCCCAGGTCTACCTAGTCATTGTTTTATTTGTTCTTCAGTATAACCCTGCTAGGTGAACAGAGTTCTTTATTTTTATCATTATAAAGAATAAGGAGTTGAAGCTCAAAGAGTTTGTGTAACTTGCCCAAGTGGTAGAACTAGGACTCCAACCCACTTCTTTTGATTCCAGGTGCAGTGATCTTTTGCTTGTACTAGCTGCCTCCCTATTCAGCGTACCCACAGGATGCTGTGTGAAGTTCTGGTAGGTAATCTGTAGATTCGCCACAGGATATGCTCTCAAAGAACCTCCTTTGTGAAAGATCAGACTATCATACTCCTCACTGTACCCCTCTGCCCCACCCCTGAAGCCCATGGGCACACAGATAGATATGCATACCCACACGCAGAAAGTCCTATTTCATGGAAATAAATTTTCTAAAAGTGGACCTTACCTAGAGGGGGGTGGGCAACTACCTGACACACAGTATGACTGAGAAGTTCACAAGCTCACACCTGCCCTCAGATGTTTCTACCAGTCTGCCAAGATGCCACACTTATTCTTCTTAACTGATTCTAACACTTCATCCAGAAGGAGAGCTAGAATTAGTTGTTGTTGTTTTTTTTTAAGTGGCTCAACTGTCACTGTCTGAGTGTTTGTCACTAGTGAGTTCTGAAATCAATTTTGTGGGTCAAGGCCATCATTTCGAATATGAAGTGCAATAAATAAAATAGAAAAATATCAGAGCGTACTGCATGAAATTAGAGGAAATATTATTTCATGAAATTTTTGTTTCCATGTTTTTCTCCGTTTGTGTGCAAGGTCACATACTGGACCCTTAAGAAAAATGTATTTTGTGATGGATGGCAGTGAAAAAAAGGTTGAGAAACAATCTTTTTTAAAATAGTTTTTTTACTTTTTTAAAAAATGTTAACGTTTATTCATTTTTGAGAGACAGAGTGTGAGCAAGGGAGGGGCAGAGAGACAGGGAGACACAGAATCTGAAGCAGGCTCCAGGCTCTGAGCTGTCAGCACAGAGCCCAGTGAGGGACTTGAACCCACGAACCATGAGATCATGACCTGAGCTGAAGTCAGACGCTTAGCCAACTGAGCCACTCAGGTGCCCCAGCTTTTTATACTTTTTGAATTGAGTATTCTTTTGATAGTTATGGTCTCCTTCCCAAAATAAATGCACACAACTGGAGAGTTCTTCTGGGCTCTTTTCCTCAACACTTCCATATTTAACCTTGAGAAATTTAGAGTTAAGAGCCTATCCTGAAAAGGATGAGAAAACAGGGTGTTCAAGCCATACCACACCAGCTCCACCAAGATTAAGTTCTAAAGAGGGAGAAGGACAATAAACAGCCTAACGAATGAGGTGATTTCAGATCAGGTTAAGTGTTGTAAAGAAATTGGGGGGATGAGATAGAAGCAACTGGAGAGGAGATGGGATAGATTAAGGAAGGAAGTTTGTTTTGGCTTGGGCATCAGAGAATGTGTCTCTTTTATCACTGGTCATGCTTCCCATGCTACATTGCACCTATCAGAGTATTTTACAATATTTCATAGCATTCCATGAATATTTATTGATTGTGATTTTATTTAACTTTTTTTCAGGATAGATGGAAAAAATGTCATGTCTGAAAGTATAGATTCTGGCATCAGACTGCCCGAACTTGAATTCTTGCTCTGCCCTTTTACTAGCAATGTGACTGTGAGTGAGTTACTTAATCTCATTAAGCTTCAGTTTCTTCAGGCTTATTTCTAAAATGGGGCAAATAGTATTACCTACATGATTAGACTATTATGAGGATTAAATAGGTTAACAAATGTAAAGAGCATGCATATTACATTTTCTGATACCCACCCCAGTCCTTAGTGGCTTTGGAAAACAACCATTTTAAGATCTCTCACAATTTGTGGGTCAGGAGCCTGGGCAGCTCTCAGTAGGGCAGTTTTTCTACCTTATTCTCCCATTTTATCAACTGAAGTCACTCGGTGGTTTTTAGCTGGCAGATGAGCTATTCAGGGAAGGTAGAGAGGTTTCAAGTGGCTTCGTTCACATGTCCGGCATGTGGTAGGAATGACCGGAAGGGTGGAACAGTAGACCAGCGCTCCTTCATGTGACCTATTCAGTAGGTTTTCTCAGAATAATCTTTTTTTTTTTTTTTTTTTTTTAGAAGCTCAGGGCTCCCAGAGAGAGCGTTCTAAGAAAGGGGAAACAGTAGCTGATGGCTTCTTAGGGGCTGGGTCCAGAAACTAACAGAGAGATACTTTTGCCATATTCAACTGGTCTAAATCATCACAGAACCAACCCAGATTCAAGAAGGAATTATAGACCCCACCTTTCCATGGGAGAAACATTAAAGAATTTGTAGCCATCTTTAACCGGCCAGGAAAGTACTAGATAAATATTTAATCTATAGTTTTTATATTCTGCTGTATCTTTCAAAAATTCTGGTTTTGTGTTTATTTCAGATTGTCAGAGAAAAATCAGACTTTACCTTTGCTTTTTCTTTACTTTTTTTTTTTTTAAACCTTTTCATACTTCTTAAAATAGCCCTCATCAATAGGTGGCAGTTGGAGATTTAAAAATTGGCAGATCCTACACAGGCCATTGAGCTTTAACTGGGGTAATTTCCCTCCCTTGATAGCGGTGATTTTTATGTAAATCGCAAATCATACAAAACTTGGTTTCAGTTTATCCATTGGTAGCCTGTAATTCCACGAATATCACCACATGGTTGTGTGTGTTTTCTCTTCAGAGGGCAGGGACTTAGAGCAGTACGTCAAAATTTATTAGTAAACAATTAAATTTTTCTTGACACAGGTACTACTTGACAGAACCCCAGGCTCTTCTTTTCTTCCCCCAACACCAACTAAATCTTCTAAACTAAAAGGACAGAAATAAAAAGCCATATAAAAAATTGGACAAGATCACATTTAAAAATTTCTTGTAAAAGACCGAGGATTATGTGGCATTAATCTAAACAGACATTTCCTGTAACCACTTACACCCCCTAACAAACCAGCAACTTAATGTGAGTTCTGCATTCTCATCTATTGGTTCGGCTGCCCTACTGAGTATTTGTTTGCTTTGGCCAACTCTGCCTATCCTGCTTTCCCTTTTATTTAATTTTTTTTCCAGATTTAATACTGTCCTGAGGTACACAGATGCTCTTTTTGGTTTGTGAAGCTCAAGGTCAATTTAAAGGCAGGTCCCTGGAGAAGTAAGCATTTGTGACTGGGTCATCTGTTTCCCTGAATCTGTTACAGCTTTTGAGATATATGTAAGGAGGAGCAAACAGATAAGCCAAATTGGTTTTTGAAACGAGGGACACCTACGAATGGAGCACTATTGACCATGAAAATGTAGCATAACAGTATTTATTTGGAGAAAAGATCCATTTCATCATTTTATCCTCTAACTTGAAAACAAAATGTGTATATCCTGCTCTTCTTTTAAAAAATTCATCAAAATGTAAGCCATTCATGCCCCCACCCACCAGCCTCAGTTCTGTCTTTTAAATAAATTCTGTTTTGAAGTCATTATTTTTTCCAAGTTTCCCAGCATTACCACTCCCCCCTCCCAAAACTGTTCTAATTTGTGTTACAACACTACTCCATAAGGGATATTTGCTAGCGAGAGTATTGATTCAGTAATGGAGTTGCAGTTCAATTGTGGTGACAAGGAGCCTGCTTTTTTTGTTCTTTAAGGATCATCAAGATATTTAGACTCCAGGGTATAAAATTTCTTACATGAAATCACCTGATTTTACCTGCGCCATTTCTTTTTACGCTTAGGCAATACACTTGCCTTAGCGGGTTGCTCAAAGTTCACACATCTGTGCCTTTGAATAGCTTTCAAAAAGAAGGCTGTCATTCCCTCTTTGGAAAAGAAAAATTGCCTTCTAACAAGTGGGAAGTTTGATATTCCTCGGAGACCACCAGGCTTCTCATGCGTGACTTTATTCCCATTATCATACTGGGACTCTTACAGACTTTACCTAAAGCACAGCGTGGTGGAAGGAGACTAATCAGCAGCCAGGAGGACGGGCTTTGATATTCTCTTCTGCTCTTTGCCAGCTGCTGAAATTGGACTTGTGCTTAACCTTTTAGGCGTCCTCTTCCTCTGCCATTTAAGGCAAGAATGAAGAACTGTGTGATCTTACGGGTCTCTTTCAGTTCAAAAGGCAAACGCATAACAAGCTTGAAATATTTAGCTTTGGTATGAATTTAGAATGGACAGTGGCAATTGAAACACTTTAAATCTTTTTCGTTTTGATGTACTTTTTAATGTTGATTTAAATAATCAATTTCTCTCCTCTGAGATTTTTAAACTAAAGCTGGTCCTGTTCTCCTTATTTCTCCTGACAAGATACTCAGAGAAACTTGCATAGGGTGTGAAGATGGAAAATGTTGATCTGATTTCTGAGTTTCAGTCACCTTTGCACTCCAGGCTAGCACTTCCCAGAAAACAGATGTCCACAGTTCTATTTCTTGTAGCAAATGGCTTGGCCACAGGGTTTGTACAATTTCTTTCTCTCTCTCTCTCTCTCTCTTTCTCTCTTTTTCTCAGCGCGGCACCTTCTAAGTTCACATAAACTCTGTGTTAATTATTTTGGCTGTTAGCTGAGAAAGAAGAAAAGCTCACATTTGCTAAATCAATGACGAAGTGGATTCAGAAATGCTCTCTCTACAAAATGCTTTACACTCTGCAGCTAATGCAGACTCTCTCTTTGTTTCAATGTGTTGCTCACAAATATCGATTAATCATTTTTCTTCATTAGCTTACGTCCTCTCAGTAGTATAATGCATTTGACTCTCTTTTTGCCTTCCAGGAGAGTGGGATGCTATAAACCCGAGCTGACACTATCAGCAAAAGGACTCCAGCAGTTTCTAGAGGTGGGGAAAGAGATAATTAATGTTAGTCTCCTCTACTGAAAGATATAAACGTTAGAGGGGAGAGTGGTTTTTTTTTTCATATCCTATAAAAACTTTGTGTTGTATGTGGCTCATAGTGAGAGTGGTAGTGAAATCATCCAGTTCAAGACTTGAATCTTTCTGTTGGTTCCCCACTGTTCCCTAGACAAACTTCAGTGCTTTTTAAAGAAGGACCAGAGGCCAATTCTAAGACATGCACAGCTGGCAGAGAAAGTGTGGAGGCACAGGAGAGAGTCCACATGAGCTCCTTCCCTCTAACTACCTGAGGAATGTGTATTTTCAGGTGCAGAGGAAAGAATTAAGCTGCCTTTCCAGGTCTGAGTTGGTAAGCACTAGTTTTAATAGTCAGAACTCTCTGGTTCCAAGTATGAAAAGGAATTGAGTTAGTTTACATGTAGGAGTTGCTTCCAGGGGTGGGAACTGGGTTTTACAAGGACACGGGGCATTATCTCCCTGTACATCTGTTTCCTCCTCTCATGTTGCACACTGGCTTTTGCTTTTCAGTTAACACTAAGGCGAAGATAGACCCCTCATAGCTCCTAGGATCACACTGTCTTATTTCAAAACAATAACAACGAACAAACCCTACTAAGCTGAGGGTCTTTTAGCCTCCACTCTTACTGTCTCCGCTCATGTCAGATGAGTACTCTTCCTTGAATTAACTGCCGCTAAGGGTTTGATAATGAAACACATCCCTGGCTGCCAGGATGGCCTGCTACCAATTCACCTACCCCACCACTCTGAGTCAGGGAAGCCAGGCAAGTATAATTAGCGGTTACATATTTTACCATCGTTAAAAACCTGAGGTTTTGTAGTCACTCCTATGAAAGTAAAACCCAGTATCTGTTTTCACTTGATCAGCCTTTTATATGCTTGTCAAGAGGGGCTTTTCCAAATAGAAAGTACAGTCCAAAGCTGAGGCCAAGACGCATTTCCGTTACTATTTCTTTGAATTTTAGGTACTATTTATTGACTTCCACTGTGGAAGAAGAGAATTTTGTTCTCTTGGATACCCAGCATCTCCACCTCCCCAACATAGATGCCTAGCTCTCTCACCCCGCACAGCATTCTCACACACTATTTTTCCTATGCCTGCCATATAGTTATATCAGGACTCTGGATAAAACAATAATTACTGTTTTTATTACCGTGAACATGTAAATGTTATTTATGACAGAACTATGTAAAATACTGCGTTAGACAGAATGGGCTAATCTACATCACAATGATGAGCAATGCCAGAACCACAGGGGCTTTTGCTCATACAAAGTCCAGCAAAGGACCAGTGGCTCCCCTGGGCAGTTTTCCCTTAATGCATTGACCTAGCAGTCCAGAATGCTCTCATCTTGTGGCTGTGCCAGCTCAACAGCAACCTCTAATGCAAAAGAGGGAGAATGGAGTGGAAAATCCCCTGGATTTTACTGCTTCAGATCAGAAATGATTTATACTACTCCTACTCACGTTTCATTGGCCCAGATCAGTCATATGGCCTTGTCTAATTGCAAGAATATTGGGATGTGGAATTCTCAAGAAAGAGAAGAGAATGGGATATTTGTGATGTCTAATGCATGTGAGATTGCTTTTTAAAATTTTTTTAAACTTCCTGAAATTCCTATTATACTGGTTTTGTTATTCTGTATGCTTATATATAGGATGTGCCACTTCTGCCTTCTTGACAATATCTCTCTTCTAGCATTTTGACCAGCTCCAAATGGTACTGGTTTTCTGCATATCAGTTCTATAATTGCTTTCCTGGAGTTGTTTTCACCTATCACTTGAGTCGATCCCTAATATTCTTTTTTTTTTTTTTTTTTTGGTTTATGGCCTCATTCTAGTGGAACATGTCTTCCAGTGATTACTTGAGAAAGGGTAAATTAGAGATAAATTGTTAAATAACATGCGTGTCTAAAAATGACTTCATCTTGCTTCCTTTTATTGATAATTTGGCTAAATATGCAAACCTAGTTATGAATAACTTCTTACAATTTTAAGGGCATTGATCTTTTGTTTTCTTGTTTTACTATATCTAGTGCTTCTCTGGGGAAGGATATAAATGATTTTTATTCCAATTTTTTATGTCATCTTTCTTCCTTCTGGAATTCTTGTAGAATCATGTCTTCTTTACTAATATTCTGAAATTTCATGGTGATAGGTAATGTGTGCATCTATCATCCATTCTGTGGGTCACTCAGTGGATCCCTTTAAGTGGAATCTTAGATCTTTCAATTCAGAACATTTTACCTACAACATTTTTAAAAATTTAGTTCTTTTCTTTTTCTCTGTTAGGATTTTGGTATCTCTTTGGTGGATATTGTACATCCTATTCTGGTCCTATAATTTTCTTTTTTTTTTTAATTTTATATTTAATTTTAAAAATATTTTCCTTTAACATTTTTATTAATTTTTAATTTCTATGGCAATATTTAACATTTTTAAGGTTTCTTTCTTGTTCTTTGATTATCTCCTTTGTAGAATTGATGCTTATTTCATGAATGAAATAGTTCATCTTTCTTCTCTGAAACTATTAACAATATTTTTTCCTCTCTCCCAGCATAAATTGTTTCCTATAAGTTACTTTCCAATGTTGGCTTGTTTGCACTTGTCTTTCATATTAGAGACTTTTTTCAGATGTCTGGTGATTTTTGGATGTATGCTTATATATACAGGTTGGGCACTAAAAAATTTACTGGAGTGTTTGTAAACGTATATGCGTGTGTATGTGTGTTTGTGACTTGATGGTAGGCTTTATTTTACAGCATTCTTATTGGGCTTATTCTCATTGGAGATCTTAAGTCAAAATGTTTGGACCTTTTTTCTTGTGACTGGCTCAGATTCTCCAGATAAAAACCTTTTCTTGTTCAGATGGAGAAAGCCTGCTGCCAGCATCCTCAGAGTTAGGAGGGATAAAGAACTGGGGATTTCAGTATGAAGGTATAAACCTTTACTTCGATTCTTTGTTTTTAGTATGGATTACCTTATTTCAGATGTTTTATTTCAGATGCCAGGTGCCAGGCAACTAGAACTCCTTTACCAAATGGTAGGAATAAACAATGGTAAAACTGTGGGACAATCTGACATTATCTACTAAAACTTATGATTTAGAAAATTCACTTCTTGAAATATCCAATAGAAATACATATACAGGCATAGCAAAAGGCATTGAAAAGAATGTTCATATCTGTATTATTTTCAGTCATCTCAAACTGAAACAACTTAAGGTCCATAATCAGAAAAATTTTATAAATATATTGTAAATACTCATTTATTAGTATATACAGCATGTAACTACTATACAGCAATGAAAGTTACAAATGGTTGCTACATACAACAGAGATCAACCTCACAAAAGTTACAATGAACAAAGAAAGTCCAATAGAAAATAATATAGATTGTATGATTCCACTTAGAGAAAGTTTACAAGGAGACAAAATTAATCTATGGCATTAGACGTCAGGACAGTGATTGCCTTGGGGGAGGAGAAGAGGAGTGGATGATTGGATTGAGTACAAAGTGAGACTTCAGGTGGTGTCAGTGTTCTATGTCTTGACTTGAGTGGGTATTTCATGGGTGTGTTCACTGTTTGTTAATTCATCAAGTTGTACATGAACCTGTACGCTTTTCTGAATATACACCATACATCAATTAAAAAGTTTCAAAAGAAACTGACCTGCTTAAAATAAATCCCATTCTGTCCAATATACCTGAACCAACCCAATCTTTAAATTTTTATATTTCTGTAAGAACAGTATTGATGCTCTTTATTTGTATGGGACCCAGCAATTTTCAGAGAACTATAAAGTAAATTATCTCATTTACCTTCAGGGCATCATAATGAAGCATTGAACAGGTAATTTTAGATTTGTTGAAAAAAATAGAATAACTCAGAGAGCTGTCCTTTGTTTGTGGTAAGCAAAGTTCCTTGTTTCCTTCCTTGTGGCAGAGTTGGGACTGGAACCCCAGGCAAGTGACTCTTCACACAGCTTTATTTCACTACACTTACTTGGATCCACAGCCTGTAACCTTGAGACTTTGGACAGATGTTATTCTTATGTTTCATTCCCTAATGAGTCTTCTTGGGTCTAGCTATCCTGAAGAACCAGTGTAGGCAACTTACTAGTGAATTATGAGCTAACTATGCTTTTATTTTTTTAAGTTTATTTATTTATTTTGAGAGACAAAGAGACAGTGCTAGCAGAGGAGGGGCAGAGAGAGGGAGAGAGAGAATACTAAGCAAGGTCCACACCATCAGTGCAGAACCCAATGCTGGGCTTGATTGGATGCTTAACCAGCTGAGCCACTCAGGCACCCTTGAGTCATCTATGTTTTAAAAGGAGCCATCTTAGGAAATTTTCTCACCCACAGGGGAGATGAGACACCATACCATGGCAGTTTGATTACTGGGGTGTGGGGGCTAGGGCAGAAGACAGGGAAATACTTTGTTTTTTGCTATGTTACCATTAGATACAGGGCCTTAGTATCACATTATATAATACCTAATAAATATGCTTATGTGTAGACCCAGGTTTGTTTGAAGAGAACCAATCCTCTACAAATGAGTACATTTATTACCTAGAATTCTAGAAGTTCCCAGACCTCTCTTGTGCTAAAAGCACAAAGTACACATGCGGGGGGGGGGGGGGGAGATATGGAGAGAGGTCAAAGATAGAGGTCTGTTGCTCTAGTCATCCTGCTGCAGGTATCCTTGGATTTTAAAACATCATCCTCCAATTTACATTTAAGTTCAAGTACCTGATAGGAGGTGGTAGTAGGGAGAGCATAGAGAATACCCGTCCTAATTTGGGATGAGGTTGGGAATGCTTAGGAGGTGGGATGAGAGAGTGCAGATAGGAATGAGAAGGGAGGGAGACCACATAATACTTTAAAAGACCTGAGGTTTATACTCCTGTAAATAACTAGGTTTATATTCACGCAAATAAACTAGAGTCTATATTCATAGGAAAAACTCATATAAATATCAGAAGGCAAGGCCCATTGCCTTTTTCTTTCTGTTCCAAGTTCTTCTTTGCTCAAGCTCCAGATTGTTTTTTTGTGTTTTATTTTCCCCTTTAAGGTTTTCCTTGATTCCCACAATCTCTCTTCTTCATGTAGGTGATACATCTCTGCTCTGTCTGGATTTGCTCCGTAATCTTGAGAGAAACCTGAATTTAACCATATTTCTTAACTAGGGATTCTTAAGAGAGGGGTTTAAAGACAACTAGGCAATGATTTAAGATGATTAAAACAAAGAGATGTGTGGTTAGGCACTCATTTGCCTTGTTTATGTTGTTCTGTCCCTCATCGAAAACTGTTTGGGAATCATGGTTTTATAAAAGAAAAGTGAACTAACAGTTTTATAATGCTTTCTAAATTTTTTAAACATGAAAGAGTTTTCAATGGAAATTCAACATGGTTTATAACATTCAGACTAAATGCCCAAGTGGTTCAGTCAGATTAATAACAAAATCAGGAAATAGTCTACAAACTAAGAATGCATCCCACTTTAAAACGGAATCTGAACCAGGGTGCCTGGGTGGCTCAGTTGGTTAGGCATCTGACTTCAGCTCAGGTCATGATCTCACAATTTGTGAGTTCAAGCCCTGCATTGGGCTCTGTGCTGACAGCTCAGAGCCTGGAACCTGCTTTAGGTTCTGTGTCTCCCTCTCTCTCTGCCCCTCTGCTGCTCTTGCTCTATCTTTCTCTTTCTCTCTCTCTCAAAAATAAATAAACATTATTTTTTTTAATAGAATATGAAGCTTATGTTATTTACAGCATGATTTTAACTGCTTTAATGTGGGACATTTTTCCCAATGGAGGCATTTTTACCAATCAGTCTTTGCTGCTCTGAAAGAAGCCATTGTAAATTTTTGGGTAAACAGTATTTCAACAGAGTGCAATGTTTAATCTCAGATATGCATTTGACTCTTAACATTGTCTTTTTAGTCTGATTAAATGTGAATTTTTCATATTTAGTCCTAGGTTATGACATAAAGATGTAACTTCACCTTTTATTCCCTCCCCCCCTTTCAACTCTTCTCCCTTAGTAAGTTACAAGAAAGCAGTTAATTACAATTTGTAAATGGTGATCATAGTGATTCAAAACATGAGACATTCAAAGTCCATATCAAGTATGGAGTTACTGAGATTAGTTGGAAAGTACTCACTGAACTCATTTTTGATTCCATCACAAATCAATTTTATTTTCATATCATCTTTAGAAACTACAACGTGAAGAGGGGGAAAAAGATGGAACCCGTGAGCCATACCTACCTCTACAACCTCTGCCAATGCCTGCAGCTCCAGAATCTTCACTTCCCTGGCTGGGCCCAGGGAAGTTTTGTGCTTAATTTGGGACAACAGAACGGAGGAAAAAAGGTAGGAGAATGAATTTTGTTCTGTTTGGCTTATAAACTGTGTTAGATAGAATCAGTGGGAAAAAATAGACAAGTTATCTTTTAAAAAGTATTTTTATTTCAAAAATAATACATGTTCCCACAGAAAATACTGAAAAAAATTTTAAAGAATTTAAGTATCTCTAAGAATCTCTAAAGGATAAAATATCCAATCCCATGACCTAGAGAACTCCTATTAATGTTTTTTCAACTTTTGTGTAGGTTTTTCTTATATATACAAACATACAGTGTATAATATGTATAGAAGCCGCTTTTAGACAACAGGCTTGAGCAATAGAAACTTAATCAGCGCAAAAGGGCCCAGAGTGACCCCAACCTCATGACTGAATACAAACAGGCCCATTAAGCGGCCCATCTCAAAATATCCATAAACCCTAGCTGACCAATGGACTATTACAACCAGGCAGGAAAAATTCCATATGTCCCCATACCTTCTCACCCCCCCTTTAAATACAGCCCTCACCCACTGCCTCTTTGCAGACTTCTCCTTTGCTGTCTTGCCTGCTGCTCCCTTGCAGTATATTCAGTGTATTTAATATACTTATATCTCCTTTGTCCTGCCTATGTCGCTGGCTTCCAGCTGATGGGGTTGCCCCACATTTAGGGGCCCCCATCCAGTCAGGAGAAACACCACAATGTATGTGTGTGTTTCATATATATATGCCCATATGCACACATATTTACATTTATACAGCTGTGCATTTTATTTTATAATTTTAATAAGCTAGTAATAAATGATACATTCCAATGCTATTATATATAATACTCTGTCCCCAAAAGCAAACAAATAAGCTAACCATTTCTCCATTGCATATTTTAGGTTTTACCCATTCACTATGTGTTGATTCTCTACTCAGTGTTAAGGATACAATTTTTGCTCTGGAGAGCAATCAAATTAACAGAGAGTGTAAACACACAATTTCCTGAGAGTGATAAATGCTGTAGTAGAAGAATGCCCAGAATTATATGGGAGCACACACATCAGGCTATTGAATCATAGTGAGGATATCTGGGACATTCTTTCAGAAAATGTTAGTATCTGAGCTAAGTCTTGAAGGCTGATGAAGAATTTCAGTAAAAGGAGCAGTCCTAGATATGGGGAGCAAGGGGGTGTGAACCAGTTTGAAAGGTTTGAGAGCAAAGCACATTGAAAAATTAAAAGCAATCTCCTATCACAAGAGGATAGGGTAATGAGGTAGGAGTGGTGGAGTGATGAATGATGAAGCTGGAGAATTAGGTAGAAGCAGATAATTAAAAATCAGTGCAAATGTTTAAATTCCTTTTAGATAAAGTACTTGAGAACCAGGGAAGGATTTTCAGCTGGGGAGTGGTGTAATCAGGATATATTAGGATATAGGATACAGTCTGGGGAATGGATTGGAGAAGATCAAGTATGGAGTTACTGAGATTAGTTGGAATTTTGATGGTATAATTTTGAAAAAGGAGATAATTACATGTCCTGAGGCTGAGGCAGTGGGCAGGAAGGGGAAGGAATAAGTTTGGAGTATAATGTTTTGGCATTGATGGGAGAGGAAAGAATCAATGGTAATTTGGATTTGTTTCTGTTTTTTTCTTTTCATTTTTATATTTCTCATTGAAATCTGGGTGGATGATGGAGCACTGGTAGAGAATAAAGTTTTGGAAAGAAGGTAGTGAATTTAATTTTGAATAGGCTAAGTTGGAAATTCATGTGAGACATTGAAAGTAAATCATTGAATTGAAGGGCTGGGCTGAAAATCTAGAACGGATAGAATCACTGAGGTAAGTGAAAATATTGTTTTAGTTATTTTGGATACAGATCTGGGAGTGGAATTGCTGAGTCATATTGTAAGTCTACAATTTAACTCCATGGGACCTCTATTTGAAGAACTGCCAAAATGTTTTCTGAAGGGGTTGTGCCATTTCACATTCTTACCGCTATGCCTGAGGGTTCCAATTTCTCCACACTGTTAACATTCGTTATCATCTGTCCTTTTGATTCTAACCATCCCAGTCAGTGTGAAGTAATATCTCAATGTGGTTTTGATTTTCATTTCCCTCATCACTAATGATATTGAGTGTGTTCTCATGTGCTTTGGGGTCATGCATATATCTCCTTTGGAGAATGTTTGTTCAAATCCTTTACTCATTTTTTAATTGGGTTATTTAGTTTTCTATTATTGAGTTGTAAGGATTCTTCATACTTTATGGATACAAATCTATTATCGGATATATGATTTGTAAATATTCCCCCCAATCTGTGGATTGTCTTTATATTTTTTTGGTAGTATTTTTAAAAAAGTATCCTAAAAAATAATTTTTAATTTTGATGAGTCCAGTATATCTATTTTTCATTTCTTACTTGTGCTTTTTGTATCATCTAAAAAACTATTGCCTAATACAAGGTCAGGAAAAGTTTAACCTTATGTTTTCTTCTAAGAGTTTTATAGATTTAGCTTTTGCATTTTAATCTATGATTTACTTTGAATTAATTTTTCTATACTGTTTAAGTTTATTTTTTACATGAAGATATCTAGTTGTCCCAGTAGCATTTGCTAAAAATATTTTTTCCTCACTGTAATATCTTGGCATGCTTGTTGAAAATCAAGTGGCCATAAATGTCAAGGTTAATTTTTGGATTCTCAATACTATTCTAGTGATCCATATGTATAACCTTATGCGAGTATTTGGAATCAAGAAGTGTGAATACTTCAGATTTGTTCTTTTTCAGGATTGTTTTGACTATTCGGTGTCCTTTGCCTTTCCATAGGACTTTTAGGATCATTGGGTCCATTTCTGCAAAATGGCAGAGGAACTATTGATACAGTTGCATTGGATATGTAAATCATTGGGGTGAGTTTTGCCATCTCAGCCATGTTGTCTTTTAATCCACGAACACTGGTATCTTTCCACTTATTTAGGTCTCCAGTTTATTTCAGTTATGTTTTGTTTTCAGTGTACATATCTTATACTTTTTAAAGATTAATTCTTAAGCGTTGTATTATTTTCCATACATTTTTCCAATTGAATAGTTTTCTTGATTTCCTTTTGGGATTATTCACTACAATTGTAAAGGAATGCAGTTGCTTTTTTAATATTGATCTTATATCCTCCTTCATTACCAAACTCATTTATTCTATTTTTTAAACGTGGAGAGGGAGAAAGCATTCATTCTTTTACCATTAACTAGGATGTTTTATATATATATATACATATATATATATGTATATATATATATACTAATAAGTGTTTTTATCACGAAAGTGTTGGGTTTTGTAAAATACTTTTTTCTGCATCTGTTGAGATTATAGAGATGATAAATTTTTCTTCATTCTATTAATGTGATGTATTACATAAATGGCTTTTTTTTTTATGTCAAAACACCCTTGCATCCTTGTGATAAATCCCACCTGGTCATGATTTATAATCCTTTTTATATGTTGTTGTATTTGTCTTGCTAGTATTCTGTTGAGTGTTACTGCCTCTATATTCATAAAGAATATTTATTTGTAGTTCCCTTGTAGTATGTTTTAAGCTTTTGTATCAGAATAATACCAGCTTTATAGAATAATTTGGGAAGTTTTCCATTCTTTTATTTTGGGGGAGATTTTCAAAATATTGATGTTAAATATTCTTTAAATGTTTGATAGAACTCACTGGTAAAGCTATTTGGTTGTCGGCTTTTTTTTGTGGGAAGGTTTTGAATATTAATTCAATTTCTTATCATGCTATAGTTCTAGTTGTATTTTGTTTCCTCTTGAGTCAGTTTCAATAATTTGTTTCTTTGTAGGAATTTTTCTATTTCATCTAAGTTATCTAGTTTGTTGGCATGCAATTTTTCATAATATTTTTTATAATTCCTTTTGTTTCTGTGTAGGCAGTAATCATATCCTCTTATTCTTGATTTTACTAAATTGATTCTTTCTATTTAACTTCGTTTAGTTTAACAAAATTAGATTTATTAATTTTGTTGTTTATGTTAGTTGTTGATTTTTTTCAAAGAACCAGCTTTAAATTTGTTGATTTGGGGGCACATGGGTGGCTTGGTTCGTTAATTGTCCAACTTCAGTACAGGTCATGATGTCACAGTTCAGGGATTTGAGCCCCGTGTCAGGCTTTGTGCTGACAACTAGGAGCCTGGAGCCTACTTTGAATTCTGTCTCCCTCTCTCTCTGCCCCTCCCCTGCTTGCACTCTGTCTCTCTCTGTCTCTCAAAAATAAATAAATTAGAAACTTAAAAAATTTAAGTTTGTTGTGTTTTTTTGTTACTTTCTATTCTTTATTTTATTTATTTCTCCTCTAACCTTTATTATTTTCTTCCATCAGCCTGCTTTGGGTTTAGTCTACTCTTCTTAGTTCCTTAAAATAGAAGGCTAAATTATTAATTTGAGATCATTCTTCTTTTTCAGTATAGACATTTACCCTATCAGTTTCACTCTAAACATGGTTTTTGCTGCATACACTAAAACTTGTCATGTTGTATTTTCATTTTCATTCATCTCAAAGTATTTACTAATTTCCCTGGTGATCTTTCACCCATTGATTATGTAGAAGTATGTTGTTTAGTTTCCACATATTTTTGAATTCCCCAAATATCTATTGGTTCCTAATTCATTCCACTATGATCAGAGAGCACACTTTGTATTATTGCAAATTTCCAATTTAAAAAGAATTATCACGTAGCTGTATACTCAAGAATGTTCCATCTGCCCTTGAGAAAAATGTGTATTCTTCTGTTTATATGGAGTGTTGTATAGATTTCTGTTAAGCCTACTTGGCCTATCGTGTTATTGAAATCTTCTATTTAGTGAATGACCTTTTGCCTAGTTGTTTAAATGTCACTGTTTTTATCTTTTTAATAATAAAATTTAACATAAAATCTATTTGGTCTGAAATTTAAAAAGCCAGTTTAGTTCTCTTTTGCTTAACTCTGCATATCTTTTCCTGTCCTTTTGCTTTCATCCTACTTGTGTCTTTGAACTGGAAGTGTGTCTCATGTAAACAGTATACAGTTGAATCATGTTTTCTAAAAATCCATTCTGCCAAAAGGTCTTTTTATTTTTTATTATTTTTATTTTTTTAACTAAGTTTCTTATTTTAATTCCAGTATAGTTAACATACAACATTATGTTAGTATCAGTTGTAAAATATAGTGATTTAACAATTCTGTACCTTACTCAGTGCTCATCATAAGTGTACTCTTAATCCCCAGCACCTATTTAACCCATCCCCCTACCCACTCCCCTTCTGATAACTGTAAGTTTGTTCTCTGCAGTTAAGAGTCTGTGTCTTGGTTTGTCTCTCTCTCTTCTTCTTTGCTCATTTGTTTTGTTTACTAAATTCCACATATGAGTGCAATCATATGGTATTTGTCTTTCTGTGACTTTTTTCACTTAACATTGTACTCTCTAGTTCCATCTATGTTGTTGCAAATGGCAAGATTTCATTCTTTTTTTTATGACTGAATGTATGCCATTCCTTTATGCTTTCATCTATTGATTAGCACTTGGGCTGATGACATAATTTGGCTATTGTAAATAATGCTGCAGTAAACATAGGGATGCATGTATCCCTTTGAATTAGTGTTTTTATATTTTGGGGGCACATACCCAGTAGTGAGATTGCTGGATCATAGGGTAGTTCTATTTTTAACTTTTTGAAGAACCCTCCATACTGTTTTCCAGAGTAGGTGCAACAGTTTGCATTCCCACCAACAGTGTAAGAGGGTTCCCTTTTCTCCACATCCTTGTCAACACCTATTGTTTGTTTCTTGTGTTGTTGATTTTAGCCATTTATCTTGTGTGAAATGATATCTCATTATGGTTTTAATTTGTTTTTCCCTGGTGATGAGTGACGTTTAACATCTTTTCATGTGTCTGCATGTATTCTTCACCTGTTCATGTCTTCTACCCATTTTTAGTTGGATTATTTGTTTTTTGTGCATTGAGTTGTATCAGCTCTTTATATATTTTGATTACTAACATTTTATCAAATATATTTTTTGCAGATATCTTCTCTCATTCAGTAGGATTGCCTTTTAATAGAGTTGACTGTTTCCTTTGCTGTGCAGACCTTCTTATTTTCATGTAGTCCCAATAGTTTATATTTGCTTTTGTTTCCATTGCCGCAGGAGACATATCTAGAAAAATGTTGCTACTGCTGATGTCAGAGAAATTACCACCTGTGCTCTCTTCTAAGAGTTTTATGGTTCAGGTTTCACATTTAGGTCTTTAATCCATTTTGAGTTTATTTTTGTGTATGGTGAAAGAAAGTGGTCCAGTTTCATTCTTTTGCATGTAGCTGTCCAGTTTTCTCAACACCATCTTTTGAAGAGACTGTCTTTTTCTCATTGGGTATTCTTTCTTTCTTTGTTTAAGATTAATTGACCATATAATTGTGTGTTTATTTCCAGGTTTTTTATTCTATTCCATTGATCTATGTGTCTATTTTTGTGTTAGTACCATGATTTTTGATTACTACAACTTTTTAAATATAACTTGAAGTTTTCCAACTTTGTTTCTCTTTTTCAAGATTACTTTGGCTACTTGGGGTCTTTTGTGGTTCTATACAAATTTTAGTACATGCGCTGCTGAAGTGAGCGCTCTGTACAAAGTTTAGTATTGTTTATTCTAGTTCTGTGAAAAATGCTGTTGGTATTTTGATAAGGATTGCATTAAATGTCTACATTGCTTTGAGACTCTAGGAATTTTAACAATATTTGTTCTTTCAATCCATGAGCATGGAACATATTTCCATTTCTTTGCGTCATCTTCAGTTTCTTTTACTAGTGTTTTTTGTTTTGTTTTGTTTTGTTTTGTTTTTCAGTTTTCAGAGTACAGGTCTTTCACCTCCTTGGTTAAGTTTATTCCTAGGTATTTTATTAATTTCGGGTCAGTTATAGATGAGATTGTTTTCTTAATTTCTCTTTCTGCTGCTTCATTATTAGTGTATGGAAATGGAACAGATTTCTGACATTAATTTTGTATCCTGCAACTTTAGTGAATTCATTTATCAGTTCTAGTAGTTTTGATTGACTCATTCAGGTTTTCTATATAGAGTATCATGTCGTCTGCAAATAATAAAGATTTTACTTCTTTCTTACCAATTTGGATGGCTTTTATGTATTTATTTATTTATTTTTGTTTGATTGCTGTGGTTAGGACTTCTAGTGCTATGTTGAATAAAAGTAGTGAGAGCGGACATCCTTGTCTTGTTTCTGGCCTTAGGGGAAAGCTCTCAGTTTTTCCTCCATTGAGTATAGTGCTCACTGTGGGCTTTTCATACAAGGCTTTTATTATGTTGAAGTCTTTTTCCTCTAAACCTACTTTGTTGAGGGTTCTGCAAATTCTGTCTTTTAATTGGAATATTTAAACTATTTACATTTAGCTTAATTACTGGTAAGGTAGGATTTCTGTATGTAGTGTCTTTGTGTTCATTTATTTCTCCATTACTTCCTTCTTTTGTGATATATAGATGTTTTGAATTAGACTGTTAAAATTTCTTTGTTTATTTTACTTTAAAGATTTTCTTAATAATTGTACTGAGGATTACAGAGTTGTAAATTTTTAAAAATGTAATTCTTTTTTTTTTTTTTTTAATTTTTTTTTTCAACGTTTATTTATTTTTGGGACAGAGAGAGACAGAGCATGAACGGAGGAGGGGCAGAGAGAGAGGGAGACACAGAATCGGAAACAGGTTCCAGGCTCTGAGCCATCAGCCCAGAGCCCGACGCGGGGCTCGAACTCACAGACCGCGAGATCGTGACCTGGCTGAAGTCGGACGCTTAACCGACTGCGCCACCCAGGCGCCCCAAAAATGTAATTCTTATTAATAGAAGTTTAACTCAAATAGTTTGTAAACACTTATTCCATTATAGCCCTATTGTCTCTCACTTTTTGTGCCATTATTGTCATACAGATTAAATTTGTACATGTTATAAGGCAGTCAACAGCTTTATAGTTATTGTTTTCTGTAATTTAAATCAAATAGCAGAAAAAAGTTACAAATGAAATACATTTATAATGTTTTTTATATTAATGTGTGCACTTATCTTTACCAGTGATCTTTATTTGTTCTTGCACATTTTAGTTATTGTTTAGTGCCTCTCATAGCCTGAAACACTCCCTTAGTATTACTTATAAAGTAGGTCTGCCAGCAATATATTCTTTCAGTTTACAATTACTGAGAATGTCTTCATTTCTCCTTCCTTTTTGCAGGATAGTTTCGCTGAACATAGAATTCTTGAGAACATTGGTCAACAATGTTTTTCTTTCAGTGCCCTGTACCTGTCATCCTACTTCCTCCTAGAACCTATGGTTTCTCATGAGAAACTACCTGTTGATCTTTGAGGAACTTTGTACATTATAAAATACGTTTATTTTGCTACTTTCAAGATCATCTCTTTTCCTTGGCTTTTGACAATTTACTCTAATTTGTCTAGGAATGAATCTGTCTAAGTTTATCCTACCTGGAATTTATGTTGCTTCCTAGGTATGCATGTTCATGTTTTTTTTTTTTAATCAAATTGGGAAGTTTCTGGCCTCAGTTTCTTCAAATTGTTTGTTTGTTTGTTGTTTTGTTTTGTTTTTTTACCTTCTCTCTCTCCTTTTTTTTCTGGAACAACCATGATGTGCATATTGGTATGCTTATTGGTATCACACAGTCTCTGAGGCTCTGTTAATTTTTCTTCATTAACTGTCCTTCTGTTCTTCAGCCTGAATAATCTAAGGTGTTCTGTCTTAAGATTCTGCCATTTCAAATCTGCTGTTAAATCCCTGTAATTAATTTTTTCATTTCAGTTTTTATACTTTTAATTTCCAGAATTTTTATTTGACCCTTTTAAAAACAATTTTTTTCCTTTTATTGATATTCTCTATTTGGTAAGATATAGTCCTTAAATTTTCCTTTAATTCTTTAGACATGGTTTTACTTAGTTCTTAGAACATATTTATAATAGCTATTTTAATGTCTTTGTCTAGTAAGTCCAGTATCTGAGCTCCTCAAAGACAGTTTCTTTTCACTTATTTTTTTTTCCTTTTTATGTTCTATAACTTCCTGTTTCCTTGCATGTGTTATAGTTCCCCCATGCCTCACCCTTGAAAAATAAATCTTTCTGACTCTGGAAATCCAGTTCCCTCCTCCCCCTCCCACAATCCTTGTAGTTTTGTTGTTTGGTATTGATTTGGTTGTTATGGATGTTGATTTGTTTATTCAGTTTCCTGAGCAAATTCTGTAGAGTCTGAATTCTTTGTCTTGTATAAAACTCAACATCTCTTCCCAGTTAGTGTAGTGGTCAGTTAATGATTGGACAGAAATCTCCTTGAATGTACTAAACCAATAAGTCTTCCCGACTTTGTTGAGGGATTTGTGTGTGTTGGGGAGGAATATTTCAATACTCCAGTAGGCAGTTTAAAACACTACAATAGCCTTCACTTCTTGCTTGTGCAGACTCACAGGCATCTACAGATGGGAGATTAGAGCCTCCCCAACGTTTTTCCTGAGCATGTGCACATTCTTGCACATGCATATGGCCTTTTAGATTTCCAGGAATATGTCGAATATTTTCAACATCCCACATAAAAATTTCATTCCTTGGTTTTCCTTTATAATATTTTAGTAAGTTTCTTACTTAACCCAACTGGTATTGCTACCTCAGGCACCTGAATTTTTAAATGATTGATATTGATTTTCTTTTGACAAATGCCGTAGGGGCAGATCTGTTCACACCGAGTGAGCTAAGTCAAGTTTGATTCAGCAGTCACCCAGGTTAACAAAAAATAAGTGCTGAGAATGGAGATACAAGACAGGTAAATAGTGACAATTCTCTAGGGATGCAATTTTTTTTGGGGGGAGGAGTAACTCCAAACCTGTTCTGTTTGTTCCAGTGGCTGATAGGTTGCTGTTTTCACAATGAATAAAATCATGTAGCTTTTGGTTTGAAGGCTACAACAGAGATTGGGGGGTAGGGGTAGGGATAGGAAGAATCAAAATGCCACAAAACTTTGTTCTTACCAAGTTTCAGCTATTTTTCTTGAATAAATGCTTCTTATATTTTTGAAAACCTTTGATTAATTTCCAGAGTTCTGAAAAAGTTTATTTTGCCTATTTTTGCTAATATTCTCATTTCTTTTATGAGGAATGGATACATGGAGTCCTTTACTCTGCCTTTTAAAGTGTTTTCTATTAGAATTTTAAAAGCTCCTTATGGACAGCTTCTAATGTTCAGGCAAAGTTGAAACCCACTTATTTTTTAGAGAAAGGTTCAAGGGCCTGATTATAGAAAACACAAGGCATTTAAGACCAGGACAAAAACAAGGAGCTTATAAATGAGTCAGATAGGGATTGGTTCAGCGATGGATGGGGCTTATAAAAAACAAAGAGAAAATAGTTTTAGGAAGAGAATAGTCAAAGCTATTGAATGCTGCCCACATAGTTCAGAAAATGGTTTGAAAACTACGGATTTGAATGATCTACTAAGAGGTCACTGTGATCTTTGTTAGAGCAATTGCAGTGGGGTGGAAAGGCAGAATCTTAACTGCAGTAATTTGTAACATGAATAGGAGGTAAAAAAGAGAAAACAAGTTTAGAATGAAGAGCCTGGACTGTGAACAAAGAGAGAGATAATATAGGTTAGTGGCTGGAATAGAATGTGAAGTCAAAAAAGTTGCTTTGTCCTAGGGATCATTTTAACCACTTTACTCTTATTCACAATTTTTTTCTTTTGGTCTCGACCCTAGACCATAGGGCCATCACTAGTGGCTTGTATTTGAGGATAAGAAAAGTGACTTTTCTTCCATTGTATGGGAAAGAAATGTGACCTTAGACAGATAAATTTTGCCTCAAAACAGATTCTCGGTGAAACTGTATGACTGGCATTGTGAGGGGTAGTGGACTGGGACATATATAAAGTCTGAGAAAACTGAGTTGAAATCCCAGCTCCATCACTTTACTGATGCTAGCTGAGTGATTTTAGTGGAGCTACTTGGCTCTTTCAGCCTCACTTGTCTCATGTGGATAGGAATACCAATCTTTTGAGATTGTTGTGTGGATTAATTTATATAATACCTAGGTTTTACAGTAAAGAAGAGGATGTTATATAAGGAAGAAAAAGTTAGCCATTTAATCTCAGTTTTCTCACCTATACCATAAAAGAGTTGTATTATGTAATCTCCATGATGTGTTTCAGCTCTAACCAAATGGGCCCCCAATATCTTTTCATTCAGTACTATTCTGAACGAAACCTCTATTCTGGACGAGGTAGATATTTGGAATTGGTTGATGACCTACACCATTCTGTGTAAGATAGTTTCCATTAGAAAAGACATTTAGAATTCCAAAGGATTAACTTACAAATAAATTTGAAGGATAGCTTTGCTGAGCTGGGGTGTACTTTTAAATAGATGAGCTCATCCCAGGACATATAAGACAGAGCACTCAGCAAAGCATATTTTAGATCCTTGAGAAATGAGCTTTGAGGAGATATACATCTGGCATGCTATCAGATCCCAAAGATACCATATCTGTATTTGGAAATACAGATTAATTGTTCTGGATTGATTGTTCTACTTAAAATATTTGTGTTTGTGAATGTTTATAACTGCTAGTTTTGGGCGGTTGAGGAAACTTTGAAACAATAAGCCACATGAAGAAGAAAGGCAGGTTTGAAACCAGCCAGAAAGTGCTCAGGGAAAGAAATAAAAGGTGAAGCAAGAATGAGTCAATGTATATAGGAGGCTTGTGAGACCAACAGAGCAAAATGAGAGTAGGATTAGATAAGGGACTCAGAGACACAGGAAAAAGTGAAACCAGAGGCCAATTGAGGCTGAACTGGACTAGAACAAGAAGAACGAAACAAAAATGATTTGCTTCGTCAGAGACTGATTTATTCTTCCTACCAATGCTCTCAGCTTGTTTTGTTGAGTTCACTGATATATTTTGGTAGAATTTTATTTGGGTAGATATAGGGGGAGTGCCTCTCATTTCTGGCAAGCATTGAAAACTTGCTCATTTTGTATTAGCAGATTAGTGATTTAAAGATTAAGAAAATATGCTCTGTGATTTCAAAGATGAAATGCCTATAAAATAAGAACACTGAAACACGGTGCCATATTTATTGTAATTTTATTAAAACCACTCTCCATGAAACTGAATCCACAGTGTCTCAGATACAACTTCTTCTGAATTATGAAAGATTGTACTTTGGTTCTTTTTTTTTTCTTCCTCTGCTGATTCTTCTCAATTGGCTGTACCATAACTTTACTTTTAAAATTAAATATAGTTGGCAAATTTTGCTTTAAAAGTGTCCCAGTTTCACACTACTTCTTCAAATGACTAGAATTGTCCAGGGTGGACTATTAATCTATATTGTCTACTTTACCAGAGGCTTCATATCCGTTCAAGACACTTTGCTCACATGTAACTTCTGGCAAAAGAGGATGACTGGCAGGTCATTGGATGGCCCCTTGTCAAAGTGGACTCTTTAGATAGGACTATTGATGAGCAGGGGCTTTATAGGCAGCTGGGCAACACTGTAGCCCGAGCGATCTTCCTCGGCAACCTGCAAATGAAACTAACGTTATGAAGGATTTCTCCAAAGACAGACATCTTAAATTAGGCAAAGTCCTATAACAGGACACATCTCAGGAAGATTTAAGGCAGAGCTGGTCGCTGTGCCAGCCAAGGGGCCTGCTCTGCCAGTTGAAAGGCAAGCACATCCTTCCCTGCCAGCTTGCAACGAGCTCGTTCTTGCCGTGACAGCACATCTACCATGCATGTTTGATTTAAGGCCCGCCATTACCATGCGTTTGTAATTATCATCAGGCGATGACGGGCCCTGGGAAAGGTAGAAGTCTTAAATATGGAGATCCAGGAGCCTAATCAAAATGCAATGCATAGAATATATCTTTCTTCTTGATGCTCCACCTCTTTTCACCCAAGCGTTACTGGTTTGAGGAAAACTGTAGCACAACCCTTTGCCAATGATTGTGATTCATTTTCACTTCGCTAATCAAAATGTGTTTCATAAGGTCCTGACGGCGTTCAAGACTTCTTAAAGGAGGTATGACTTTTCTCTCAGTTGACTGGCATAGGTTTCATAATTTACATGCAGATGTGGCAAAGATTTGTGAAAGCCTCCTTGAGCTTATAAATTCTCTTATTCTCTATTAGCATCCTCATAGATTCTTATAGATTCTCATCAGGATTCTATATGGGCAAACATTATATTGCTGACAATTTCTATTTTGTTATTACTTTGGGTCAATGATGTCCAAACTAGTGATTCTACTTTTTTCCTACTTAGGGACCATATGTTATTGTATAGTGTATGTATGTATAACACAGAGTTTAGAGGATTTGTATAGGTGAGAGAAGTTACTTGTTCTTGATAAGACATAACTTCAGTCAGCGAAATTATGTTAAATATTCAACTTTACCTGGTACCCTGTGTTACTCCTATGGTGAAGCAGCATGCTATGAAGGAAAGATACCTGGAGTTAATTCCAGAAGATCTCAATGCAAATCTGAACTTTTCTCATTTGTGAATAGATGTTATCATGGATGGACCTTTATTCCTCTAGGCCTCCATCTCTTCTACACCATGATGGCATTGGAACAGACCCTCTCCAAGTCCCCTTCATGTCTAACATCTATGATTCCTTGAAGTCAAGAGTCCCTTCTTTTAAGGATATAGCCATTAGTATTCAATATTAAGTATATGATTTGTAAAAGTCATTCTTTATGACACTCAAGTGACTAATATATAGGAACTCCTTTCTCCCAAGATGTCACCCCTACCTGTATTGTATTATTGCAGATATTTGAAATTTGAGGGAATTTGAAATAGAAGAAGGCTTTATTTGCACCATTTCCACATTCATGGATCCAGGGTTACAATAAGAATGGCTTCTTTTGGTTTGAGGAGTATTATAACCACTGAGACACTTGTGTCTGATAGATTCATTCAGCCTTTAATGTATGCCCCCCTTGTATTATTGTGTCATATATAAAACCTGACCTCCTAAACAGAAGATAAGTCCCTGAAGGTCTGGGAGTATGTTTAGGGGTTATAAATCTCCCTAACACCTACCATTTAACATTTAGCCCCACAACTAATCACTTATTATGTTATATGACATGATATTTTTGTTTATAAAAATGCTTATGGAAAAATTATATAGGCTAAAGATTTCCTTTTATCACTGAAATGTAAACAATTTTCCACAAAAATAAATGAAAATGGAATGTAGAAATGAATAATTTGGTCTACTGTGGGACATTGAAATTCACTCTGGGGTGATTAGTGGTTATTCAGTTTTTAACTGACAATAACTCACATAAGTCATATTGTATACAACTAAGTAGTTGGCACTTCAAAAATAGCTTACCTAGTATATGGTTATATAGTAAGTGTCTGGTTTCCGCCTCATTCCCCCCCAAAAATCTATATATTGAGGACCAGAGTGTCTCAGTTTAGAAGGCAAATATCCTATCTCCCAACATTTAGCGGTGTCTCCCTTCTTTGAACTCTACAGCTATTACTTTGTCCTGTTGGCTTGGCACTATGATGCATCTCTTGTTACAGGATTTTGTTGCTATGATACTTTTTGATATTTGTCATGCCTCCTCAGCTAGACTGCAAACATGTTGAGAGAAAACACCATGTATCCTATGATCATATATTCCAAAGTGTCCAACAGAGTTTTAATTATCTAAAAAATATTCAATTTGTATTTGCTGGAATGGTATAAATAGGGCAAGAGACACATTGTCCATTGCAAGTTCGCAATAAAATCAACAAACATTTATCTACTTATTGAACTTCCTAATTCATGAAACATCCTTACTGCATAAACAGCTATTTTTCTCTTATAGAATTCAACTTTTCTAAATTTTTGTCATTCTGTTTCTCTTATATCAAAAGGTATATTTAGGTCTTTTAGATATTACCACAGTTTAGTCTGGGATCTTTTGTGGGAATTGGGTATTTCAACATTTAAAATACCTTTAATTCATCTAAAATAACAATTTATTGGATAACTGAGTTTTTTATCAACATGCAGTACACATTAAAATTTGAGACAGCTTTCTAATTATTGAAAAAAGATAGTTGATTTTTATTAATAGAGATTTGTGTGCTATATGATTCTTGTTTCAGAAATGCACTAGTAAAGAATCCTTAAATTTACATACTTTGCCTACATTTTAAAGAGTTTTGGGGCTTTATTCAGAGGAAAACTATCCTAGACCTCTTAAAGCATAGTAAATAAAACATTTATAAAGGCAGTATAAAAGGTACACTCTAGGAAAATCTACATAAATCATAGTTCCCAGAGTCCTTTTTAAGATTCAGGATAAGAAAGTAATTTCTCTCATTTAACTCCCTTGGTGTGAATATGATACTTCAATATTTCATAAATATTTAATGATTTATTATTTCCTACAACTTATGAGTATTTGGACAATTGAAAGAATTATATGTCTGGCTGTGTGGAAAAATGGGTGATTATAAATGCTTGACACTGTGTGTCTTTAAAAAAATTGGGGAAAAATAATTTCTAAATTTTAAAGAGGGCAGGAAGGATGTTCGGTAAGGTTCTTTATTATATAAATTTGAAAGTGCCTGGGAGTGCGTCTTCATTCTTAATTTTTTTTTAATGTTCATTTATTTTTGAGAGAGAGAGAGAGAGAGAGAGCATATGGTAAGTGGGGGAGGAGCAGAGAGACAGAGGGAGACACAGAATCTGAAGCAGGCTCCATGCTCTGAGCTGTCAGCACAGACCCCAATTCAGGGCTCGAACTCACCAACCATGAGATCATGACCTGAGCTGAAGTTGGACACTTAGCCAACTGAGCCACCCAGGCACCCCTTCATTCTTAATTCTTAAAGTATTATTACCAAAGATAATATCACTAATACAAACAATGGACCTGACAGAGGTAAAACGTTGCAGATATCATGCTAGGTGCCTTACTTGTTCAAGTTTGTTTAAGATACAACTCTGCAATGTAGGCACTAATGTTTCTTTTACACTGGAATAAACTAGAAGAACTTGAAACAAATAAGTGCTGAAACCAAGTCTTATTCCAAATCTCTCACATTCCAAAAATCTATGCTTTTAAATTGCATCATGTTCATTTCCTGTGTTGAGGAAAAGTTATTTTTCTTTTATTATCTAAAATATAGGTAGTTCTTTGCATACTGTTTCTGGCACTGTCTCACACAGGAGCTTCCAATAACTGCCAGTCACATGGTGACAATTATGCTTGATTAAGCAGATCCAGTAAGTACTTGATCGACTTTTTCCCATAAATGCTGACATTCTGCAGCCAAAGGGAAAAGAACGCTTGCCATTATTCTAAGCACTCTGGCCATCTCCCCTTGTCCCTCCCAGTAACACCAAACCGAGTTTCCTAAGAGCAGTGTCCCCAGATGCTTAGACTCAGCCCAGATTCCAAGGTTTCTATCAAATACTTGGGTAATCTGAATTATTGAGGTCTGTGAGTCCTATAAGCTGACAGGTGACAATTTGTGAGATTTGAAAGGGATGTTTGACAAAGTGTCATTGTTGCTACTGATCATTCTATCCCTGATAATTCACTGCTATAAATTTTGAAGTCTTTACAATGTCCCAGAATCCTCTAAAATTACATAAGAAAGAGTGCTTTGGAAACTATAAAATCAAATAAAAAAGAAAGTAAATTATAAATTCATGTTATTATAAGAATGTAAAGAACTCCATGAGATAATACCATAGCTATTGACTAGCACATAGATTTATAGTCAACTGAGAAGATGACTTTAGTCATTGTTCTCAAAAAATGTTTCAGAATCGCTCAATGAGCTAAATACCGGTCTGGGTCCTATGCTCCTTGTCTCAGACTATCATACTATCAAACATAGAGTATTAGGGTAATAATAAGTGGCTTAAGACATTAAAGTTTAATTTTGTGTGGCACTCTAATATGGGTCAAACAGCATAAAGAGCCTGAATGGTTGTCCTCCAAAAATGACCTGGGGGTTCAGGCTTTTCCTATAATGGGCTCTTTGGTTCAGAGTTCATTGTTTCCAGCTATACAAATAAAGGAGTGGGAAAGTACAGGAAAGAATAAGGGAAACCTAGTGAGGTGAGAACATGAACCTCAAAGGAGATCTTAGGAGCTAGGTCCTAACTTTGGCCAGAACTTGTCACACAAACCCAACCGAGTGCAAGAGGGCTGATAGACACAGTTTAATGAAACGATAGCATTTTTTTCCTGCTTCATAGGTTAGATAAGTTTGTATAAAGCAGAGAAAAGAGAAATCAAGCAAGCATGAAAAATTTTGATCATGATAGAATTTTAATGGGTCCCCAACAATGCCTTTATAGTTAACATAGCCCTGTGCAAAAAAATATATGACCATAATGTGACTTTTAGGCAGGTTATTCTCATTTTCATAATCTATAATATGGCCCTTGGGACAATCCAAATGGGGACAATTGATAAGGAATATCTGAAACCAGGACTAGTTTTACGGACATGTAGCCTGTGTTGTTGCACAGGACTCTGTTCCCACAAAGGTTCCGTATTTTTTTAATGCTCTGCTACTACTGTCTTAAGAGTCTTAATAATTTTGAATATGGGGCTCTGCATTTTGATTTTATGCTAGGCCATTATTCTAAGCTCTCGACATCCCCCATTATGTAGCTAGTCCCACCTGAAACTTATGCTTAAAATCTTTAAGATAAATAGTTAATGCTAATTAATGTTTTAAAGAAGACAAGTTACAATAGCAAAGTGTATGTGCATGCATATAAATATACGCCCATGCAGGAATGTATCTTTTTAAGAAAGAGTTTATTGGGAGGAATTTGTTTTAATTGATATTCATTGAGCATCATCCCATTGCTTATTGTTAGTTACTCATGTGAAGAGTTGGTTGATGTCTATAGCACAAGCATTTGTTTCAGATAAATGGATGTTTCAGTTGGATAAGTTTTAATTAAGCAACCTTTATTGTACAAGTAGTTGTTTTTGAAACCATGAGAAAACCACCATAATTTGCTAATTCCGTTATCCAAAATCTGAAGGTGTTGCATCTTGTCTATAACCTTGAATACAGTTTGTCTATAAATGTCTCAAATAAGGAATAAGAAACTTTTCCACTGTAATGTTAAATTCTTTTTCTACCAAGACACAACTTAACTCTTCTCAAGCTCATAGAATCATCTAAAGTGAATGATTTATTTTTAGATCCTGCTTCCACACCACTTGCTATGGTCACTACTTTATCATTTCACATTTCATAGGAATTTACTTATTTACACATTTGCCAAAGGAGTAAACTGAACTCTTAACTCCTTGAGAACAGGTGTTGTTGTTGTTCATCTTGCTATTTCCAGAGCCAAGCATAGTTTCCAGCACCCAGAACATGTTCAATCAATATTTAATGAAGGAATGAAGGAATGAAGGACAAAATAAGTCATACAAAAACATTTTTGTTTCAGCAAAACATATATTTCCAAGTCTTAAAGAAGGTTCTACTCTTAATAAAGCCAAAATTAGTTTTTGTTTTGTTTTGTTTTACAAGAATGTTTTAAACTTGCATTATCCTTTAGCTCATAACAGCTGTATTCCAGGGGAGGATGAAAGAAAGCATACTCCTATTAAGTGAAATTTTAAAACATCTGAAGGGTAAGAATAGTATGTATTTAACTGTCATATTTATAAATTAGGTATTTTAATAAAAGAGCTTTTTTTCCTATTAAAAAATGAGTTGCTTGAATACATTCACCTAACACATGTAAAAGTAAGGAAGAACAATATACACAGGTTTCAGCAGATATATATGTTAATATTCCTTTGTATTAAATTGGTTGTTAATACTGTAATTTTTTTCCCACTGTCTACTAGTAATACCCATGTGTAGGGGTTACTATCCTTCTCTTTAAGGCTGGGAATGGTTTATCCATGGTATTAGTTACTTGTGGCTGCTATAACAAGTTATCACAAACTTGGTGGCTTAAATTTATTTTCCCCTAGTTCTGGGAGTCGGAAGTCCCGAATCAGTTATCACTGCACCATAACTCAAAACATGTCTGGAGAGCTACACTTCCTCTAGAGGCTGCAGAAGAGAATCTGTTTCCTGACTGTTCCAGTTTCTGGTAGCTGCCAGAATCCCTTGGTTTATGGCCACATCACTCAATCATCAAAGCCAGCATCTTCAAATCTCTTTGCTCTGTCTTCACACTACATTTTCTTCCTTGTGTAAGAAATCTTTTTCCATTATAAGGATACTTGTAATTATATGTAGGGCCCACCAAGATAATCCAGCAGAATCTCTCTCTATAAAGATCCTTAATTAATCACATCTGCAAAGACCCTTTACCCAAATAAGGTAATATTTATGAGGCTCTGTGCACTAGGATCTTCTGTCTTTGGGAATGGTTAATCAGCCGACTATACTTTTAGCCTGCCCATTTTTGCATTACTGACTAAGAGGTGGAATTCTAGATGATGTGTAATAGTATATTTTTCTCTATGCTCACTGACACAGGAATGAGGGTGCCATACAGTAAGTGAGTGCTGGAGAACTATAAACTAAATAGTTCTATAAAGGAAATGCTTCCTAAAGAAGCAGGCTTTGGCAAGTAGGGCTCAGAGAGGGAGCTCATAACTTCATGATAATACTTCACATAAATTAAAGTAATGTTAATTGTCTCTTCCAAAACAAGGCCATTAAGCAGTTTATTGCTCCTACCTTAAGAATTTATTTTGGTATTTCTTGTGGTCCTACCTTTCCAATGGTATTTTACTTTTTACCCAGTGGGGATATAAACACCTCCATGACAGTCCTTTCTGGTATATTTCATCTCTAAGGATAACAAGAGGAGGAAATAAATGACCAAATAGGTCCCGATAAGCTCTGCAGCAATCAAAAAACAAAAGTCTCCAGGAAGATATCAGTAGGTGGAGCTTCATTTTGAAATACAGTTCCTAACAAATGGAAAGAATAAGTTTGTCTACATTGCCTAGTTGTGAACAGCTAAACTGTCAGTGACCTTGTGCCTGAACAGGGAAGAATTTTGTTTCATTTTTTCCACTGTGTGGAGGTAAGACATTTGAACCAGGAGAGAAGATGTTTTATTTTTTTGGCCCATTTTTATTCATCTCCTACTATGCACCAGCTATTAGGTGTAAAGCCCTGGTTAATACAATTGCTTTCTTTGTCCCTCTGTCAGTGGTCTTCCATTTCATTTTCAAGTTTCTCAAAACTTTGCAGTCTTATGCTTGGTCATCTACAACTGATCCAAGGTCACAAAAGGACAGCTTAGCTGGAAGGGAAAAAGAAGAAGAAGAAGAAGAAGAAAACAAGAACGCTAAGAAGTTACATAAATGTCCTCTAGCACATTCCCTGTTCTGAGGGCTAATGTACTGTAGCAATTCATCAGTCATTCTAATAGTCTTTTAACTTCTGTCAGAAAGCCTACTAAATGCTAACATCTTAAATGTTTAATATTCTAAAACATATTTTCATTAATCATGCAAATTATCTGGGCATCCATATTTTACGATAACCTCTTTTGAGATTAAGAGTCCTGAGGCTTTGTGTATGAGAGACCCATGTTAGCAAATGATATTGTAGGTGAAATATAACTTAGAATTAAAGAATTTTAGCAATGAAAAGTCACTAGTAAAATTCCAGTATCAATGTGCCATCTCATTTATAAAAAAAACCAAAATGCTATTAATGTCAGATAGTTTTGATTAGGTAGCAAGCAGCTAAAATATGCATTTGCTTCATTCTATTTTATTACATAGTTGATGGATGAATATTAATGTTGGTAGATTGTATATTATCCCAATAGAAATGATCCTATGTTTCACAGCAAAGTAGACTGTTATTAGGAAAGGATAGAACATGTGTTCCATGCATTTAGGTTGGTATGAACTGCACCATGAAAACCTTCATTTATATGCTGCCAATCCTATTCCAGGGATTCTTAGCTGCTTGGAAAAAGGAGAAATATGTGCATGGGCCTCATTAAACAGATTAATAAGAAATTGAAAGGGGTAAAGGGCATGAGTTTTTGTAGTGTTAGTGGAAATGCTTTACCTTAAAGCTATTTGTCAGTAGGGATGGAGGCTGGTAGTGAAACAGGTAGAAATGACCTGAGACCATGTAAATGTAGTTATGCTGGAGTCATGGAACAATGCTCGTTAGACTCAAGAACATGACCTAAGTAACTGAAAGTCATGAGCAATGATAGATCAGTACACTAGTCCGGCGACCAAAAGGAAGCAGATGGCACAATCAAATTAGGATAATTCAAGGAAGGCTGATTTATAAAGGGACTAATTGCAACAGTATAGGCACAGTGAAGGGTAAAGGAACCATTAAAGGCTGTGCAGGTAGTAAGCTAACAGCCACAGAACAGTTATTAAATCTAAGCCTTTAGAAGTAAGAGGAAAGGAACAATTACCAGAATCTGAAGGAAGGAGAATCATGTACAGATGACACTTTAGACCTTTCCTTAAGGGAGACAGGCAACATAAGGTGATCTCATGGGGTGAGCAAATACCCTGACCTCATTCCTCTCTCTCCCTCCAGTCTCTTGATGGGGCTTCCCATTCATTGAGCCCAACAGGAACCCGAGGGTACAGATCAAGGATGTTGTCCATACAGATGAGTCTCTCTAAAAGGATATCAGGGCCTCACATGTGGAGAGTGGATCTGAAGGGAGACATGCAGGGTCAGAAACATCTAATTTTGGTATGAATACAACCTCTTTGGTTTTGTGACCAAAATTCATAGTTACACTTTGAATGATTTTCTTATGTCTCCCCCCCTTTTTTTACCCATTTCTTAAATTTTCTTTTATGGTTATTTTCTTTCACAATATCTCCTGAGGCTGTTTTCATTAACAAAATTTCTAGTAGCAATGCTACTTACCCAGTACACACAAAGGAACAACCTTAGCCTCTGAGTAAATATATGTATGTATATGTATATGTATATGTATATATATATATATATATATATATATATATATAATAGCTAAATGCTATCCAGACAGTTTATTATTCTCTCTACATAGCTTTTTTTAGTATATCAGTGTGAATTTTTTTTTACATTTATTTATTTTTGAGAGACAGAGAGAGACAGTGTGAGCAGGGGAGGGGCAGAGAGAGAGGGAGACACAGAATCTGAAGCAGGCTCCAGCCTCCGAGCTGTCCGCACAGAGCCCGACACGGGGCTCGAACCCATGAACCGTGAGATTATGACCTAAACCGAAGTTGGACGCTTAAACGACTGAGCCACCCAGGCGCCCATATCAGCGTGAATTTTAATGTCTGTAGTCTGTATTGCTAAAGCGATGGTGAAGTCTTCACTTTTCTACGTGGTTTGCCTTCTAATTATATTTCTCTGGTACAATATTTAACCATCATTTCCTCAATCATGGGTTCTAAGGTGCAATGAAAAAAAAATCTAAAGGGAAATATATTTGTTACTTTTCAAAAAGATTTTTTTCTGGAGCATTTTCAATGATTGCTGCAGGAGTGAATGAGTAAAGGTTTCAAGAATGAATAGTTGCAGAAAACCAACTTACTTTTGTACAGAAGTCCATGCAGCAGCCCCCCAGGGTAGAAGTACTTTTGTATCTCCTTTTGTTGAGTTCTCTATTTTTTTATGAATATGCATATTGGGGGAAAAACTTCCATCTGCTCTCTTTTAGCTGATTATATCACATTTTGGAGCTGCACATCGTTATGGAGCTTCAGAGAAAGATGATCATTTACATTACATATGGATATAAAGTAGAGAAGGAGTTGATGAATTGCAAACAAGTATAATTTATATGGACAAAGTGTGCCAGAAGTGCTTTTCACCCCATTTTACTCTGCAAATGGAATGATTCCTGCCCATTCACTTGGCACGGTTCCCAAAAACTCAGAGAGGAAAACGATCCCGTTAGCCTTCTGCATCAGGATTCCACTCCTTCCCTAAGAGGAGACCGTGCTCTGCCCTCAGGCCCACCAGGGACCCCAGAAGGCCAAAGGAGATCTCTGAACACACTAATGTCACTTTTAAGATTTTTCCGTCATGGCTTCTTAATTTATAATCTACATCACGCAGACAACCTAATACTCAGACTGTTGGTAATTCAAAAGTGAGAAGTTTGCATGATGAAGAAAGAAAGGGAGAATAATGAAAAGCTCATATTTTCCTCTGTGCTGTGATTTTCCCATGGCAGATCATTTGCCTAAATGCCTGTAAGCTTTGTAAATATGTGAAAATCTACAGTTAAGGTGTCTTTCTAAGGGCTTCTATGTGGGCTATTGCACAGTCAGCTGTGACTCCATACTGTAAAGACCTGGGCCCAAGATGCAGTAATAAAAGTAATAACCCCAAATCTTGTTTTATGTTATTTAATTAATTAATGTGGGCATTTAATTATATATTCAATCATTCAGTCCTCAAAAGTGATTATTCCTATTATGTGTCAAGAGTGAGGAGTCAAAGCTAAATACCATACAGCCTCTTCCTAAACTGTCATAACTCAACAAAGAAATATTCTGTCAGGACAAAACAGTCATTTATCTGTGAAGTTCTGGTGAATCAGCTGATTCTCATTGCTACTGGAAGACACAGTTGTCCTAGCCCTCATACAATCTGGGTCTGAAGAATTTCAATTAGTACAAGCCTAAGCCCGTCCTATGGTAGCGTATGCACCACTTTTATTTTATGTTCAGATATTAGTTTTTATGCATGCAGTGCATGCACTGTACTGAGTGTTTTGCACACATTATCTCATTTAATAAACACAGAAATATGAAATATTAGTATTATAGTATTTGTATTTCACAGAGGAGGGAAAAAAAAGCTTGGAGGATAAGTGATCCACCCAAAGTCACATAATCCTCAAACCAGGACCTCTGGGTCAACATTGGGTGTGATCAGATGAATTCGATGGTAAGATAGGAGGTAGCCTAAAGTAAGGGTTGCTTCCATCTTAGTTCTGTAGGCAGAAAACCTGGTCAAATTTAGAAACTGCTGTTCTTTTACCTATATTTAGTCCCTATTCATTTTTCTCTCAACCTTTACATAATTTTAGCATGACTTCCCACTTTAGGAAGGAGTTCTTGAAGTGTGCATGCTGATTAGTTACACAGTTTTCTTTGGTGGTGGTGGGGGAATGGAAGCGTGTGTGTGTGTGTGTGTGTGTGTGTGTGGCGTGACAGAGTATCTCAAATTTCTTCATGTTATTTTTCTCAGAACTTAGGCCTGTAACGGAAGTTTCTCAACATGAAATGTCATCAATTTGGCCTCACACAGGAAGTTGCAAGGCGCTTGACTAACCTCAGTGAACTGGATGTTGTCTAAAACCTGATAATCTTTAGCTATCACTTTAGAAGTTTTAAAAGTTATTTTATTTCTTAACTCATTATCTTAGAAATGTAACTGATAAAAAAGAAAAGCTTCTGATAACAATGTCAGGGTTAAGGTATATTGGTACTTATATCAGGAAAAGAATCGGATGAGGGGGCAGAATTTAAATGATCTCATTTTTGTTCTTATTATCAAAAAATTATTATAAGGATTTTATCCATACTTAGAGTAAAATTTCTCTAGCCATGCATACTTCACATCATACTTGAATTTGTAATTTCTGATTCCTGGGATCAGAATAATCATTGCATCCCAGAACAGTTTTACAACATTTCTGTACTGAAAGACTCAGCTTGTTCCAGTGAGAGACTATGGCAAGATTTTAATGCAGATTATCTGAGCCAAAGGGCCTTTATTGGCATAGTCTTGGGGAGCATATATGTCTTGGGGAGCAAATAAATGAACAAGACTGGGACTCTCTTGAAACCAGGTTTCAACCTAGAACCAGTGTGATCATCTGGTAACCATTACAATGTCAACTTTCTAACCATCTTCACATCCACTCTCGAAAGGCTCAGATTCTTGTCTATCTTCTAGTCAAGGGCAGTGGAAGGCCTAAGTCTCTCAACTGCCTCACAACCTTGGATGAACTATGTCTTGCCTTTTCACTCCTCTTTATCCAGTTTCCATAGTTGAGAGAAAAACCTAAGGAAAATGAGCTTCAGGGATCCAGTCTGTGAAATGAAGGCAGCAGTACTCTCTTTAGTGTGGTGTATATGGCGACAGGTATCCTTTTCAGTGCTGTGCTATGTGATGGGGTCATCCTTCTGGTAACTTGAACCTCATGGAATCCAGTCTCTCTTCTTCTTCAATCTCCTCATGGCCTTTGCGGCATTTCTGTCATAAGTGTTTCCATAAACCCTTGACTGGATGCCAGATATTCATTTTTAAATGATAGAAATCATGGCTGAGGACATTTCACCAGCAATTTCCACCATTTTACATTTAAGCGGTTCCTTAGATGGTTCCTAACCTACAATTTCTTGGTATCTTCATAAAGAAGCTGTACTCTCTGGAACTCCCTGAGGCAGCAGGTTGATGAAAATTTAAAAATTATGGTCAGTGGCTACGCAGTGTCCAAGGAGGTCCTAGAATAATCTATTTGGAGTGCTGACCATGGCCAGGAGTGGGGCCATGATGCAAGAAGCATGTTAGAGGGTTGAAACTGAAACACTATTTCCTGCTGTGGAGAGGGAAGAATAGAAGTAGGCATGTGATTTACTCCTGACCTGGGCGCTGCATATAGGATTAAATCTCATGGATCTGGAAAAATACACTAGAGATTAACAGTGTAATATTGTCTCCCAGCATTTGAAATAACATTTTGTGTTTCCTGATTTTTCCTAAAGTATTGTGTTTTACATATTTAAGAAACTTTTAGATCACTTTGGCAGGCATTTACCTATAGACTAAGTACATTGATTTAAATGTTCCCATTCTGTACCCAGTATTGTACCAGGCACCAGGGATCTCTTTCACAAAAAGATCACAGTGTTGTGGAAGGGCAAGTGCCTTTCAAATAGATAAAGTATAATATGTTAAGTGCCATAACCAACAGAGATACAAGTTGCTATGGAAACACAGAGAAGTACACCGAAGGAAATCATGGAACACTTCACAGAGTGAGTGACTTTTGTGATGTGTCTTAAGAGGAAAAACAGAGGGAGTCTCCTAGACGTAGAAATTCATAGTAGCCACTCCAGGAAAATAAATAGCATAAGAAAAGTCACAAAAGAAATAGTGAATTTGTAGAATTGCAACTAGATTGTTATGGCTGCAGAGCATAGAATGAGAGAAAGGAGAGGAAAGATACAACTCATAGGTTAGGTAAAAAAATGGTTGTGAAGAACCTTATATATCTTGGAAGAAAGTTTAAATATTATACTAAAGATAGTGAGGAGCTAAAAAAAATTTCAAGCTGGAAGTACATGATTTGATATACAGGTTAGATCTTTCTGGAAGCTGTTGGGAAGATGGATTAAAAGGTAGGGCACAGGTAGAACAGGGGTGAGTTGGAAAGCCATTGCACTATTTAATATATGAGATAATGACATTCCAAAGCAATACAGTAGCCATGGGAATGGATAGAAAGCCATGAATGGCAGAGCACATCTAGAGGTCAGACTTGATTACATATTGAATCTGTATGAGAAATGTATGAGTGAGATGAAGTGAGAAATGATTTTCTGTTTTGGGTAACTGGGTATTGGTGCCATTAAAGAGAGAGCTTTGTTTGGAATAAAAAAGGAGAGGCAAATTTGTAGAGAAAATCAAAGATTTAGGTATGTTGAGTTGAAGCTTCTAGAGTGTTATGGGCTGAACTGGACCCCTCTCCCCACAAAGTTCATATGTTGAAGCTCTCAACCCCAGTGTATGGTACCAGTGTATGGTATTTATAGATGGGGTTTTGAGTAGATAATTAGTTTAAATAAGGCTGTAAGGGTGGGGCCTTCATGATTGGACCAGTGCCCTTCTAAGAAAAAACACCAGAAAGCTTACTGTTTCTGATGTGTGAGGACACAGTGAGAAGGTAGCTATCTGTAAGCCAGGAAGAGCTCTCATTAAAGTCCACCCATGCTGCAGCCCCATCTTGGACTTTTGGCCTCCAGAACTGTAAGAAATTAAATTTCTATTGTTTAAGCCACCCAATCTGTGGTATTTTGTTACACAGCCTGAGCTGACTAAGACATAGAAGTATTCAGGAAGTTGGATGACACAGATCAGGAGGAGACAGATTGAAGTGTTGATTGATTTGGAAATTTTATATATATATAATATATAATAAAATATTATATATATTAAAATAATATATATAACAATATATATATTGTTTCCATATGTAAACAATGTATTTGTTTATTATTAAAGAGATATTTACACTCAGATATTCAAGCCTGGCTATCCTAGAAGATAACGTTTGCCCTTTTTTTTGCTCACTTGCAGTTTTGTGGGATTCATCTATCTATCTATCTATATATCTATATATTATATTTTTATATATATATAATATATATATATTATATATATAATATATATATAATATATAATAAAATATTATATATATTAAAATAATATATATAAAAATATATATATTGTTTCCATACGTAAACAATGTATTTGTTTATTATTAAAGAGATATTTACACTCAGATATTCAAGCCTGGCTATCCTAGAAGATAACGTTTGCCCTTTTTTTTGCTCACTTGCAGTTTTGTGGGATTCATCTATCTATCTATCTATCTATCTATATATCTATATATTATATATATGATATATGATATATCTATATATCTATATATATCTATATATTATATATATCTATATATCTATATCTATATATCTATATGTGTATAGATATGTGTATATGTGTATATGTGTCTATATGTGTATATATGTGTATAGATATATAGATATATATGGAGAGAAAGAGAGAGAGAGAGAGAGAGAGAGAGACTGACTATAAAACCTTGTATGGCAAGAGATATTTTGTCTAGAAGTCAAAACATTAAAAATACCTTAAGCACCACTCGTGTGGAAAAGAGTAAATGCACATAGTTCGTTTTATTATTAAAATTAGGCTATTTCAAAATTTAAAATATTTATAATTAAAAATGAAACATCTGTACAATTATTAAAATTAGTTTTACTAAATAAGAATTGACATCTTGTTAGCTCTTCTTTTATACCAGATAACAGTGAAGAAATCAACAAAAAAATAATTACTAAAACTCCACTCTGTATCAAGAGAAAATGTCTCCAGTACCAACTCACACTTTCCTATTAAGTGTAAAAATGAGTGTAACTGCTGCTTGGACAATTGGTTATACAGACACTCGCTCCATTACTATTTGTTCAATAACGTACATAAGTTCAAAACTGGCAGGGATGAAAAAATGAGTTTTTTGCTGCAGAATTTTTCATGTTGCACTTAGAAAATAAAGATGAATAAATCTTATTTCACACACACCAAAGACTTACACCATACCTCTTCTCATACAGGCAAATGAAATATTAACATGTAGCATTCAAAATAATAAATATACATACTATTTACAATAATTGGGAATGTTGGAGACATGAACTTTTGTGTAAAATCATCCTGATTAAAATATTTTAACTTCAGGTTGTATTCGCAAATACTTCTCTTTCTCTCCTACTTGATCTTTTAGCTCAAATAGAATTAAAGTGGAATGTGTCTGTAGATATAAAGTTGAGAATGTGTATTCAGTCACTTGGCTCTGTGATAGTAATCTTCTGTACCATGTCAGAGAGATTTTCAGACTCCACATCTTCTTTGCCATTATCTGAATTTTCTGATGAGATATAACAACCAGAGTCCCTTGGGCAGTCCTCTAACTGTGACTTATTTAAGGAGATGTCTGGGCTTAAGGATAGGGGCACAGATTCATTTTCTTGCTCTTGAATAGCTGTAAATGGAAAAGAGGGCAGTAGTTAGGAGAAGCCAAGACAAGTTTTATTCATGCACTCATTCATCTTTGAGCCATTTTAACTGTACCAACCTTGACTTCATTACATTGGAAACTTGCATAAGTAAACAATGTATTTGTTTATTATTAAAGAGATATTTACACTCAGATATTCAAGCCTGGCTATCCTAGAAGATAAAGTTTGCCCTCTTTTTTGCTCACTTGCAGTTTTGTGGGATTCATGTGAACTGCTTGCGTAAGCGAAGATCAATATGGACTCTCATTTTACATTAATGATAAGTTGCCAGAGAAAGCAGATTGTATCCACAGTTTGACTGATGCCTTGTCCAAATACTCCTTAAAGTAACATTAGAAAAAGTCTTTTGTAGTTTAACTGCACAATACACCTCAATGGTGACCTTTGTGAACGATTCTAGAATCATGATAATGTAGATTAATGAAAAAAAAATCTCTGTGGGCAACAATGTACAGTTAGACTTCAATTACTTGGAATTTAACTAATAAAACTTAAAGCACTCAGATTTTCCTATGTGTGCATTCAACAGAAAAATCAGCATAAGAACCAGGTTGGTTTTAGATAGTAAAACACCGCCATTTTCATTGGATCTGAATTGTTTGGTTTGTCTTCTACATCTCTGTAGTTCTGGATAACAATTATTTATATTCAGATTGGTGACTCTGTTATCACAGCAGTATTCTAGATTCCACAGACAGTTTCTTTGAAAAAAAATTGATATTAGAGATGTAACAAAATATATATTTACTTTTTTGTAATATTTTTCATGTTTATAAATTTTGAGAGAGAGAGAGAGAGAGAGAGAGAGAGAGAGCATGAGGAGGGGAGGGCCAGAGAGAGAGAGAGAGAGAGAGAATCTCAAGCAGGCTCCAAACTGTCAGTGCAGAGCCTGATGTGGGGCTCGAATTCATGAACTGTGAGATCATGACCTGAGCCAAAATCAAGAGCCAGAGTCCTCAACTGGTTGAGCTACCCAGGTACCCCAGAAAGTATTTTTAAAGAACCTAAGCAGCACTATAAAGTGTTACTCTTCTCAAGAATCCTTCAGCATCAATGTTCTCTTTGTCAATGCAAAGTTTCTTTCTATGACTTCCCTGACACCAGTAAATGTGTGTTTCTCCGCATCATGAGATGGGGTCCTCAGGGAGGAGATGTATCTTAGGTCACCACCTGTCAGCAGTATCAGCATGTCTAGCTCTTTCCCCTTCTAACCCCAGAGCTTCCCCACGTTGCATGATGTGAGTAACTCCACTTTGGAAGAACCAAACACATACATTTCAGGGTGGGACAAGACCTCTGCTGTCAGAGACTATGTACTTCATCCTATTGTAGTGAGGAGAAAATAAATTCCAACTTCAAAATCCTGGAAGAAGGAAACTGTAATTTTCCTCAATAGACTTTTAAAAAGTAAAATGCTAAGTAATTTATCTTTAAGAAATCCACCTTGTCTTCTCTACAAATATCCCACTTTTTGAATGCAGTTTCTAGGCTCCAGGTATCTTGTCAACATTATGTTCTACTGTGTATCCAATTGTTATCAGCATCCTTTATGGGAAAGAATTGAGCTCTGGTGCCCTGAGGCATCCTTGTATGTAATGAATTAACTTCAATGTATCTAGGATGGTACTCTTTTACATAGCATCCATGGAAGAATGGAGAAAAGAGTCACATTATTTTTTGTATTCTGTGGTTTGGATGAGGAACACAGGTTGAGAAAGGTTGGGGAAAAGGATAAAGATCATTTTAGTCTACTCATCTTCAAAATGAATCATAACAGTTCTTTTAACCTTTTCCTCAAAACTTTAATTTGCAACAATAAAATGTTTATGTCATTATTCTGAACCTTTGCTATATTTGCCACAACTTTATTTTTTTTTATTTATTCTTTTTATTGAGAGAGAGAGAGAGAGAGAGAGAGAGAAGGAGAGAAAGAGTTAGTGGGGAGGGGCAAAGGGAGAGGGAGAGAGAGAATCTTAAGCAGGCTGCAAATCCAGTGCTGAGCCCAACTCAGAGCTTCATCTCAAGATAGATTGTGAGATGATGACCTGAGCCGAAATCAGGATCCCCATGCCACAACTTTATTGAAGTGTGGATTCAAGAATCAGATATTTAAGTCCGGTGATGTTTTAACTATTTCTAGGTATAAGGAACTTTAATTTTAATATGTATCAGTTGAGATTGTTATTTAAAAATTTTAGCTACCATGAAACATTTTCTTTTTGTTAGTCTTAGCAACTTTTTAAGTTTAGGAGGAATCTTCTTAACTTCATTAGTGTTTGTGAATAAGGGTCATTAGGTTTTGTTTCCAAGCCCTTCTGCTATGAAAAGACAGCGATGAAATGGGACCGCATTCTCTGAAGAAAACCTAGCTCCCCTGCCTCTGCTTTTGTATCTTATTGCCACTGAAATGAAAGAACAAGCTCTGAGTTTTATTATCCAAGTGTTTCTGGAAAAGGCCGGAGAAATTAGTCCTTTTGTAATGCTTCCTGCTATATCAGCAGTGATTCACCATATTTGGAGTGTGAGCTGAGCCATATTTCCCCAGATTGTATTTGGGCCTATCACCTCAACACAAAATTAAAAGAACAGAGTTAATTCCCTTCAGACTGACATTTTAAACGGAGCTTGGCATAATAAAAACTGCTCCCAATACTGTGTTCTATTTAGATTGATTACTGATTGTGGGACCTCTTTAAGATGTAACATTTAGACTTAAAGAATTCTGATTTCCAAAACCAGCTCTTTTCCTTTCAAAAGATAAGTACTTAGCTTGTTATTTCATCCTCAGAAGGCTGTGTCCATTCACCTCAAAGGGTAACGAAGAAAACAAACAATAAATGAAAATCTGACTTTAACAGAGACTATGTCATCTTTTAATATTGGCAATAAAATGTATTTGTTTGTTTTTAGTTTCACACGAGAAATGCTATATCACATTCTCTCAATTCTAGGAATTGGTTTGTTTTAAATACAGATTATTTATTGTAGAAACCTTTTATCTGCAATTTCTATGGAAAAAGGAAATAGTTTCTCAGTATGAAAGTTATGCAGCACAGTAATTTACAGAACAGCAGTAATTTGCTAAATGATTTCCTAGTGAAGTGAAAACATGACTATGCGTCCTCAAACACTTCCCACCAGGCTAGCAATAATTTCAGGCAGGTGATCAGCTAGAGCCCTTCAACTGTAACTATAAAAAGAAAAGGCAGGCCATTATGTTATATTATGGGAATGAAAGCTATATAGTATTCAGTTTTTGTGTTTGGAGGTCAAGGTTTTCCTTTTCTTCTTTTTTTTTGTTTTGTTTTGTTTTTGTTTTTTCCATCTTGACCCTAATGGCTTCGGGATTGGCACAAACCTGGGTCTAGTGCTATGGATAGTTTTTCCAGCACAGGGGATGAATTCATGCTAATATATCCGTATTTTCTTTCTAAATCATTTAGTCCCTTCATGTGCCCGTGAAACAGAGTAAAGCTAACTGACCTACCTAGACCTGATGCTAACTGATAACCTTCTTCGATTTTGGCCCATGTTCCAATCATCTGAGCTAACCAGGCAAATAACACATTGGAATAAGGAACAGTTTGCCTCCAAAATTATAGACTTACCATTATGAGATATGAGTGCATCTTTGTTTAATATCAAAGTGTTTTCTGATAATATGTCAAGTTAAAAAAATCAGTATCTATGATTAAGGATTCTATTATCAACATTATGTGACAACATATAGGCATATGCATATAATTCACAAATGAAAGTGTTAAAATTTTAGATAGATTTCCTCTTTATTTCTCACATCACCATAATGTTTTGTGTTTTAATAAAAAACAAAACAAAACAAAAAAATAAAATGGTACAGTTTTTCAATAAGCCCCTGAATGGTTTGCAAATACTCCAAAGACTATACATTTTCAAATCTGGGTATATTGGGGAATTGTTAAATAATTTGAAAAGGGTGTCTCTTATCACTGCCAGTTAACAGCAGGAATACTCAGAAGGCCAGAAAGCAGCCCCAAACAGTTCTGTACTCTATATAATGAAAATAAAATAATTATGTTAAGAAAAAATTATTGAGGAAATATTTTGTCATAAAGAGCTAATCTGAATATTAAAATATTTTATTTCTTACCAAAATGTTTATGGAATTGTGTAAAGCCCATGGTTCAACATTTTAAGATAGTCATCAATAAAGATAAAAAGTGGCATGGTGATTAAAACAGAAGACAGCTAATATAATTATTCATAAAATAATTATATTGGAATTGTGACATTTCATTAATTAAATATAGGCAATTTCAATTATACTAAAAGTGAAGAAAGCTTTAAGGAAATCAAACTAAATCCTAATGCTGGAGAAAAGTTCTCATATTCTAAAGAGAGAAATCTGTCCTATATTCACATAGGTTTCTTTCTCAGGTTTCTTTACCCAAATATTTCAGATTTTAACTTTACTGTCTTGTGTGTCTTAGGTATGATGCTTCTGCCTCCTTTGGGCTTCTGTTTCATTATAACATAACGCAATCTAGAGGGCATAGGAAAATGCCTGGCCAGGGAAAGTGCTCAGTAAACATATTTTTTAAATAAAAAGAACGTGATGTTCAGATTAATTAAAGGAAATAGGCACTAAAGATCAAATAAGAAATGTTGTTGAAATTCAAATGAATATGCCTCTTGGCTTTTTGAATTACTATCCTCTTTTTTCTCTACTGGTGCCGTCTCCAAAGAGAAAAAGCCAAAGTTATGTCATCCTCTTTGAGGATGGCTCAAAACCTCACCCTCATGTTGGAGCCCCACTTGAGTCTTTCAGAATAAAACGCAGGCATTCTCCAGGTAACTACAGCTGCATTTATTTGTACATGTGCAGTGTTGTCCAAGGAGGAGTATTCAGTAGACAATACGGCACAACTTGTAGTTGTTTCTGATTTTGTTTTAAGCACATCCTTAAATTATCTGAACATGTTGATTTTATAGTTATAATGAATTTTTGGTATTCATTTCATTTAAATACGAACCTACCTTTTAGAAAAATCCCAAATTAAAAACAAGAGTCCCTTCCTGGAATAACCAGTTGCTATTTTTTTCTGGAGGCCACGAGAACACAGGAGCTGAAAGGATCTCCCTCTTTTTGCACTTCTCTCTTTGCATCGTAACATCCTAGTCCACCTTGTAATGAAATGTGGGCCAGGGGGTGAATCTCAGCACCTTCCACTTCCAGCATGCTGGCTGCTTCAGGAAGGTCAGAGGCAAACTCCCCTAAGAGCTAATCACTCAGAACCAGCACAGATGCCACTCTGGGCAATCAGACGCCCTTGTGGAAGGCTTTGGTCCCAAGAAATATTTACCCTTGGTTGAGTTGTCATACTGGGCAATTTTGATAAGAATCTTTTAAATAAGATCAAAAACTATCATTGCATACTGCTTAATTATGGGCCTTGGGAAATGAGTTTCATTTTTCTTATAGATTAAATTACTTGGTATAGTGAAAAAAAAAACACCTAATTTCATTATTTTAAAGCTTATTTGACAAAAATAGGGTTACCCTGCATGTCACTGATTTACAATTTGTTTGCACTATTTTAATATGTTTTGGACATATTTTTATATCAGTATGCATTAATTCTCTTAATATCTTCATTCTACTTTATTGTTTGCATATACTAATTAATTTAACAATTAATTATTACTGGAAGTTCACACTTAATTAAAAGTACTAGTAATTTAACTAGTATTTTTACACATTTATATGTTGAAGTTAATCAAATTTCTGGATACAAAAGTTTGCACATTTCAAACTTGATAGCTTTTACATTATTGCCCTCTAGAAAAGTGCTCATATGTACTTGTGCATATACAGGCACACGTGGTTAGCATATACATAACACACATTTTGACCACACATACAAACACCCATCTGACTACTAAAAAACTTTTATGTGCGGGGTGGGGTTACCAGGGACTTAAAGCTTTACAATCAGAAAAAAAACGTCTGCCTACGATTTATAAAACTCTTCATCCCCTCACTCAATGATGATTCATTGTACTTGTAAACCATCCACTCAATGCAAAGCACAGAACTAGGGGCTTTGGGAAGGCACTTGGTAACAGAGGATTCAGTCCTGTTTGACCAGGGTCATCCTCACAAAGTCACCCCTAGTACACAAACATAGTACAATGTAAAAACAAGCACATTACAAGTTCCTTAGGTGACTGAGGTTAAAATTCCGCGGGCTTTTTACTCTGGGAGTGGTTCTCTGATAGAAGAGTAAACATGTTTACATTTCATTTTGTTGTTTTGTGTATCATATGGAATATGGCATCGATTGTAAATTAAATCTTGGTGTGGGGGGGGGGCAGTAAAAGCGAAGAGTAATCTGAAGAAATTGAATTGCATAAAGCCCCACAGCTCTGACTAGAAATACGTATTTTTTTAATCTAACAATTTATAAACATAAGTACATAGGAATAAAATGGCTGTGTGCCTTCTCTAGTGTGTATATGTGGATGGTTAGCATATCTTTTCTTAAAAGCTGTACCTTTCTTGAATCTAGATTCAAATCATATGGCAAGCGGGTTGGAAACACCAGGCATGCATGTCAGGGGCTAGGGCACCAAGCTACCCTGGCACGCTGTCAGGTCAACTGCTGGACTGCTGCTTGGCAGAACTACAAATCTCCCCGCTGGCAGCTCGTGTTCCAGGCTCCTGGCTGGGCTTCGCCTCTTGCCCTGCATCGTTTTGGGCAGGTAGGCAGGCAGGAAGGCACAACTGGGGATAGCTGAGCAATGTGGAGCTGCTGTGACCACAGCTGGTGCCAACATCCTGGCACGCAACCCGCCCCACCCCTTTCCTCCTCACCAAGCCCTGCAAACAAAGGTTGCAGTTAACTAAAATATATTATACACAGCTTCTTGTACAGTGTGCTTATGCGGTTACTCAGTTGTTGTTTTTTTCCCCTCCAATTTAAAAGTTAATTATTTCTGTGCTATAGGGACAACAAGATATTTCCATCACCCATTTTCCCTGAGGACAATGTACACATTCTCATAGACACACTTTTAAAACACATCAAAGTGCCTCTAAATGTGGGAAAAGAGGAACAAGTTCAGAATAAAGAGATAATATTTACTATAAATAGCAGTTAACTTTCTTATTATTTGCAAGAGGCATTTATTAGCTAGGCAAAAGGGTCTTGAAGGTTGTGTTTATGAACAACACACACACACACACACACACACACACACATTCTCTGTTCTTACTGGGGATATTTATTCAAAGCAAACAAAGCATTTTAAAATTCAGATGATAAATAGAGAAACCCTAATGTGCACAAAATAAACAGATTCTGCTCTTTTGCTCCTTCAAAAGCCGAGTCTCACCCCAGTTTTTCTTCTTCTTCTATCCTCATCTAGATTCCCAGCTGAGGGAGCCAGTGACCTAATTCTGCTCAGTTCTAATGCAACACGGGAGTGAATTCAGAATATCGCGGTACTGGCCTTGCTGGGATTGCAGAACCCCAAAGTCATTCTCCTGATGCAGAGGTAATCCTGTAATCAGCGCTAACACCACTCACCAACCCTTCTAACAGCTTGTAGGAGAAACCCCTTTACCTCCTGTCAAGCAGTGACCTAAAACACTTTAATCCACTTTACATTCTCAAGGTCAGAGTGGGTACAATGCTATCTATTTGGCCTAAGAGAAAAGGAAAATTTCTTGTTCTAAGTATTAGATTTCTATTGTCCCACCCTCTTGGTCCTTCTAGATGTATGAAAGGCTCACATGGGGCTTGTAGTATTCCCTTCATCATCTCAAAATTTTAACTCGCCCTCGAAACAGATGCCCCTTCTCCTTAATTTTTATACTGAAAAAATGGCAAGCAAAACTTCCCAGTTCCCAACCTAAGAAGCTCTAAACTAGGAATTTATTGACATTCCCCAAGTTGGCTTTATTCAATGATCAAGATAAAATGCATGCATAAAATCCTGGCCAATTTGCATACCTTATTCTTACACACACACACACACACACACACAGCTAACTCTTTTTTAACCTGTGACTGTGACTGTGACATACATTTGTTTTTAATAATATCTTAGTTTTATATAACCATATATTCAAGGTCTTTATCATTCAAGGTACATGAAGGTTGTGCATTTAATCTTTAGCATGGTTGTAGAAGATATGATTCACAGAGTAGAGAATAGATAAAAATAAGCATGCAGCAGCATGGTGCCGAATCATCAGAACTCACCATCTTATCAACAAATAGAAGTCATTCTTCTTTATTTCTTGAGCAAAGCAGTTTCATATAAGATAAATAGCTTTCAGTCAGAATAGCCTAACATGCAATATGCATCTTTTTGACATGTATATTCTAGCACTACTTTAGACCGTAAGATTAAAATAAGAAAAATCTCAGCGTTGTGTGTTGACAACAAACACTGGTTGCATCGGGATTTTTTTCTAGTTTTCATCCCCCAGAATTTGACTCAGTGTGTGTAGGTTAATACATTACTGGCTATTGCTAAATGGTCAGTTTCTAGTGACCTTCAAATACCATTTTCTAAAGGCTTATAAGGGAAATAATTTGGGGGATTTGTACTTTTTTATATTAAACATTGAAAGTCACATCGTGCTTTGGAGATACTGTGTTTCATTTTCAGAGATCAGGGCATAGTAGAATATGTTTATAATAGATTTAGGAGGCTGGGTTCTAGATATGTGACCTTGAGAAGGCCATTTAGCTAATCTAGTTTTAGTTTCTCCATCTTGCAAAGGAAGCATTTGGGTCAGATGGTTTTTCAAATTACACCTAGCTCTAATACGATGCCATTTATACATTATTGTTCTTTTGTTAACATAGAAAGTAAATAGGGAATAGGGAGGTGGATGAATAAATTAAGTAGACACCTTCCATGGCCCAAGCCTTTGGCATTGGACCAATCTTCCCTCCGTGGGTCCAGACTGACCACTGTTCTATGGCTAAAAACGCTTCTCACCCAGGCTGTCTAAGCCCCTCCTATTCTCAAGTCCTGTTGCAATGCAGCCACAGTAGCCTTGCACCTTTAAGGCAGTGATGTTGCTGCAAGGTTTCTGTTCTCACTGAAATATTAACTTCTACTTTCTGAGACGGAAAACCTAACTGAAGCCCTTGAGAAAACTGGCATCATAGAAAACTTCAATTTTCAAATATTCATTGTTCTTTCTATATTTACCAGTTTGCATGTGTGGAAGAAAGAACTTGGATTTTTACAGCAGACTGCCTTTGCTTAAAACTCCAGCTCTGTTACTTATCTAGCTCTTTGGCCTCTTTGCAACTCAGCTCTGAAATATTTTCTCATCTGTAAGATGGACAAAATACCCACATGGATAGTATTATAGAAGAAAAGTAATGTATTTACAAGTGTTCAAAAAATGCTCTCCTTCCTCGCTCTACTTCGACATCAAATTATTTGGGAGGGTATTGACAACGATACCGAACATTCTCATTTACAAGAAATCTACAGAATCTCTTTTGTAGCCTGTTATTTAGTGAGAATCATGTTTTGAAATGATAAGGGTGAAATAAACTGCCTCATTTACTGAAAGATACTGCTACATCAGTTGACACTGATCAGTTTTGTTTTGTCTTGTACTATTGAGTAAATTGGCTCCTTTCTTAAGGCTGAACTTTGTCTGCCTCTGTGACCCCATCTCCCTCTCCTAGTCTCCACAACTTCAAAGAATGCGTGTAAACACATAGGCCTAAGATTAAATAAATTCTGCAGGTGCCAAATTAGTCTTACATGTGAAAGCTCTTTGAAAAGAATTAAGCTCTATGCAAACTCAAGAGAACTGAAATACAGTTTCCAAAAGAGTACATTTATTCCTACTAGATAAAGGGCCAGTGTGGAAACACCTACTGTGCCCGTTTTGGAGCAGAGGAGGTCTAGGATATAGGCAAACGTACTGAGAGACACTCAGGAGGCCTGGGTCCTAAATACAACTTTCCTCCTTGCTCTCCATCTGGGCTGTTATTTGTGGAAAGTATAGTAGCATCACATACACTGGTCCTGGCTCTCCAATTCGCTACGTGTGTGAACTTGGACAAGTTACTCATCTTCTCAGTTTCTCGTTATAAATATAGGGATAGTACTATCGAACTCAAAGAAATGTGGAGTGCATGGAAGAAGATAATAAATGTAACGATCTTGGATCAAGTTTTCCTCAGAATATACATTCAAAAAAAGTAGCTAATGATCATGATTCATATCATTTTTGAAAGAGAACAGTTGAATTAGACGGTGTAAGTTCTTTTTCATCTTTAAAAGTCGACACCTTCCTCTTTTCTTCCTAATAAAATATTCCTTGTGGAGTTTGGCATGTTCTGAGCTCAGGGTTTCAGAAGGCTGAGCAGATTTAGAAAGACGAGTGTTCAGATTGGGCAACTGTAAAAACAAAAGCTATCCTATCTTTACAAACCCAGTCGGTAAGTGAATGTGCATGAATTACTCCATCTCCAGTTTATATGTTACAAATACAGAGAACCATCTCAGATAATAAAAGTGAGTGCTGAATATTTTTGCAAGCTATTATAACATTTTGAAGGAATACTATAAACACATACAAGATGTGACTATATGGTAATGAAATGAATTTTCCTGTGTGGCGCGAAAGCTCATTAGCTTAGAGCCTTGTTCTGTGCTGTTCTGCAGAAGTTGCATATGACATTTCTCACTAATGGCTCATGCTGTCACTAAATATTTGTCTCGAACTCCCTCAGTCTTTGGGAATGCAGACATCCACTTGTGTGTAAATTAATAGCTCTGCAGAATCTAAATGAGATGCCCGGAAAAGTCCTTTTCATTTGCTGAGTCCAATAAGGAAAAAAAAAGTCCTTTTCCTAATTATAGACTTGACCAGAGTTGTTGTTTCCAAATAGATAAGAAAATACTTATTCTATGGGAAAGGATGCTTTGTATGATTCTCAGTAAATAAAACTGGGGCTTTGTTTTTAATAATTCTACTCTTTACATTGAAATGTGATTTTCAGCAAAGGAGAAAAGTAGGTGTGTACACTTACTTTCTTCATCAAGGAGATTTTCAGCAGCTGATAGTAACCTCATCCTGTCTTCTGGGTTTTTAATGTTTAATTCAATGAGATGACTCTCTTTTATATCCTTTAAATCTTCTAGGGTCTCATAACCGTTGAGTAACAGTGTTGAGGTATATTCCTATGAGGGAGAAAAAATATGTATAGTATAAACTAGCCAGATTCAAATATTTTATTTTTAGTTCTCTTTAGATTTAAGGAAAGTGTAGAAATGCATATGGAAACCAAAGGCACTGATAGGACTTTTGTGTAACTTTATTTAACTTGTACTAGTTTTCCACATCTGAACTCTAGGGCATTTAGAAGAGTATGTTGGATAATTCTCACCTTCTGGAAGGACAAATGTAAAGAAGAAATAATTACCTTAAGCTGTGCAGCGCTAAATCATGGATCAATTAAATAGCTGGATCATTCATCCCATTTGGCACTTTTTCACTTCTCAGATAGCTCAATTGACAAAGCTAGGGTGTCCTTATGTCTATCAATAAAATGCCTCTGGAAGAGTAATTATAGTAATATTTCTGAATCTCCATCTCTCCTTGTTTGCTTGCTTGCAAAAATATTTGCCCTCACTAACTTCTTGGGGTAGTTTGAAAAGTGAATATGAAACAGGCACAATTCTTTACAAAAAAAAAATACCTAGCATTTTGTGAAATCATTATATAAACCGAAGGAACTCCAGACTTTCTATTTAATTAAAAGCTTTTATTAAGCATAAAAGCATTGTGGTTGGGAAAAGTATTGTTTCCTTTTCTCAGCATGTATATTTTTGTCCATCATTTGCATCAATATATATTAGTTTAAAATTCATAGGCTTCTGATTTCTGAGTCTGTATGTTATTTATGTAACCTCTGTTCTCTCTAACGGAATAAAAATGCAAAGTGAAGTTGCTTTACAACTTCCTCAAAACTTCCTTCCATTTTACTTGATCACAATTTCAATATCCTTATTTTGGTTACTAAAACTGAATAAGAGGAGGTATAAAAGTTTTAAGCAATTGGAAAGAACTACCAGCCCCTTTTTACAAAAGAAAGAAAAAGAAAGAAAAAGTATCACTTCTTTTTAAAAAATAATGTCTCCTAGATGGAGTACTAAGTTAGAACAGAGAAACCAAAATTCCCATTCTGACTTATGTCTGATTGTGGGTTCTTGAGTAAGTTATTTCACTTCCCCAGACCTGGGTTTTCTCATAGGTCACAGGGCAAACAAAAAGAAGAAGCAGGGTTTAAACTTGTACTTCATCCAAGCAGTGCCCCATTTGAGGGGCACCCATCGTAATGTAGGAAGGCCGAGGTAGTTTGTCTACAGACAGGAGTATAACTAGATAATTCAAGAGAAATAATTAAGGAAAGTTTAATTGGCTATTGCCTTGATGAATCTTGAAAATTATCAAAGTACTGCTGCATTAATTTTAGAAATGGATTGCAAAACAGTAAATTGAGTGAGGCTAGGTAAATTGTATGTACACACCATTGAACAAGGTAGATATTTCATAGAAATTTTGCTAATATAACAAGAAAATAATTGGATTATAAATATAAACAACACAGTTTCCTTAACACAATCATCATGGGGGTTTAATGATCACTATTTCCTAACAAATTGCTTTTGGAACAATTATATTTATTTGTCTTCTCTTGACTTGCTTTTGATCTCTTCCCTATGGAAAATGCAATTTTCTTTTCATTTTTCCTTTCAATTCTCTGGATTTTTACCTTTACTCTTCATACTCCATCATTCTCATTTACATGTTTTCTCTGGGCCTTTTATTCTCCAAGGTATTTTCATTTTTCACTGCACTTTCTCAACATTAATCTCTACTGTCACTGCTAAGTACCATTAGAGTTTAGTCCAAGGGATGTTATATCAAGACCTGTCCTTGCATAATAAAAGTAATAAAGGAGAAATAAGAACTCTTCTTGGAAAACAGATTTCCCTTTGCTGTAAGTCATATATTTTTTTAACACTATACAAACACTGATCCAGTCTCCTCATTTATTCCATCCAGATGCCACCAGAATCAAACAGGCCACAAGTTTGCTAACCTGAAGGTCAATCCTCTGTAAGAACTCCTGCAGAGTCTTGGGTTTTTCCTTTCCACTCCTTCGGTGTGCCTTTATTTTCTTGGGGGCTGCTTCCTCTTCTGAGATGACATCCACATAAATAAATTTGAAGTTTCCCACTTTATTGTTCAGCATTCCTGTCCACATCCCCATTGGTGTTTTGCAGATAATGTCTATTATGTCTCCTTTCTAAAGACAAAGAAATATACCAATCAGTTTTCAGAGAACTCTGGTGCTATAACAATTGGTAGAAAGAATAGAATCATAGAAAACTAGAATAATGAGGGAATATGCTAAGGGGGGGGGTTACTGATAACAGAAATAAATCTAAGAGAAAAATTCTTCTAAAAGTTCAAGGGAACTATTTGCTAGTAATAATGAAGAAAATTTCAACCAACTTGAAAAAAGCTCTTACATACATTTGATGATATCTTTATGTTTTTGGTATATCAATTTATGAACTTAAAATTGTAGAGCACAATGGAATTTAGAAATACTTTTGCATATACTGAGTCATTTTATGCCCATGATACATTTCTTAGGTACATATACAAGGTTTCATTATTACTCTAAATATTAGAGAAAAGAAATGCAAACATTAAATTAAATTTTGAAAATCATGGCAGTTGTCTGAATTCAAATGACAGAACCAGAACTCAAGTCTAAGTCGTCTGAACTCAAAAATGATGCTCTTTTCATTCATCTTGTCAAAGCAATAGATATGTAACAAAGCTCAAGCCATGATTCCTGGAGGAGCTCCCAAATAAGGAAGGGGAAAAAAAAAGAAGTGTGTATCTCAGTCCATGCTTCTAGTTCATCTGAAAATTTTACCTACAGTATAAAATAAACCATCTAAGTGTAGCATTCATCTAAAATAAGGAAACTGTTAAGAACTTTGTATATACCAACTATGTAAGAAAAGTATGTGTGCACTATGGATAAATTATGCTACTTAATTATTTTAAAGAAGACAATACTTAGATTTAGTTCCACACCAAAGTTGGATTGATGTATGACTGAGCACATAAGCATGGACAAACCAATTGGTCTTTTTCTTTATTCACATCTGAGACTCTAATTGGTTATAGGCTGCCAGTTATTGGCAAGAGTAGAAAACACACAGGGGTACTTCTTTATAAGGAAAATTGATTTCTATGCAAATACAGTGCCTACATTTAAAAGTCATAGCTACTCCTTTGAGACTTATAAGTTTCTACCCCAGAGAGGACATTATAGATTTGATATTTTTACCATTTTAGGGGTCTACCCTCAAGCAAAGCATTAAGTCTGCTACTAAAAATACTTTTTTACTAATGCTCTATGAATGTGTATTCTATCTAAAACACAAATTGTATTTTTAATAGTGGGATTCAATGTGATCAAAAGATCTGATCTTTCTGATTTGTGATCATCTGCTTGTTTGACCCTATCAGCTTTTCATCTCGTTCTTCCTGCCTCTAACTATGGGGAATCAAATCCTGGGCTTGATAGGATCAGCTAAGCAGACCTAGAAAATCCCCAGAAGTTCTAAGGGAAGTTGCTAAGCATGGGAGCTCTCTGCTGCATCCTTCCTATTATCCTTTAAACTCATAAAAAGTATACATTCCAGGAAAGCCCATAGGTCACCAAGCAAAGACCCAATTTCATTGTGGATAAGACCCCTGATATAAACAATAGCATTCAATCCCCAGTGGTAACTGTGGGATTTTTATTGTGTCCTACAAGAGCTCTACAAATATCACCTTAGGCAGGACAAGTGGTGATGCACTGGTATAGCATTGTAGGGAAGGCAAAAAGCTTTCCTGAGTCAAATGGGTTCAATTTATTCCCTTATACAGTCCTTCCCCAACTATGGTTACTAGGCTACAAGCATTCTTCCCCCCAAGTCTTGAACTTAGACTTTGAATTATTTCATTCCAAGGATTGAGGAGCTAACTATGAAGAATAATGTGTTCTTCATTCTCCAGCTGAGCTTACTCTGATTTATTATCCTAAAAGGGATAAAGAGAAAAGCTGAGTGTCTTGAATATTAAATAATAACATCAACACTTCATAACTTATCATAATTACTGGTTAATACTGGCTTGATGTTGGTAGTATAGAAAATTCATCATTTTTGTCCTTTTAGCTATATCTATTTGTGTTGCTAAAAGGAATAATTTAACATGTATAAAATGCTTTGGCACTAAACCTTCTATTTGTACTATTGCAACAGCACCTCCCTTTTAGTGTGAGTAGAACTACAAAAATAATAGATCTCATACCCACAATTATGTTGTATTATATGACACAAGGGACTATGCAGATATAATTAATGTCCCAAATTAGTTAATTTTGTAATTAAAAGAGAGCTTATCTGGATGTTTCCAACTTTATCATATAGAAGCCCCCCAAAATAAAGAGATTTGAAACATGAGTGAGTTTTTCTTCTGAAGGCTTTGAAGGAACAAACTGCCATGTTATAAAGAGGACCATGGCTGGCAGCCTCAAGGGGCTGAGAATGGCTCCCAGACAGTATCCAACAAGAAAGCAGGTACTTCAGTCCTACAACCACAAGCAACTGAATTCTGCCAATAGCCAGTGAGCTTGGAGGAGGACACTAAGCCCCGGGTGAGGACACTTAGGCCCAGCTAACACCTTGATTGCAGCCCAGTGAGACCTTAAGCAGGGAACCCAATGGAGCCATGACCAATGGATGGCCCACAGAACTGTGAGGTAATAATACATGTGTGTTGTTTAAAAAGCCTCTGAGTTTGTGGAAATTTATTACACATCAATGGAAAATACAGATAATAAGAGTAAAAGAGGGAATTCAAGAGATGATATCATTGGGAGAAGGATATATGGTCACTCATAGCAACCAACTTAAGTACTAAATTTGCCCAGCCAAGTCTGGTTCCCAAGGGAGTTGCTCTGCATGGCTCTTGCCAGATATCTCCAACTCTTTTCTCTCGCTCCTTTTACTCCAGCAAGCATCAGGCAGGGCTGGGCACCTCCAGTAACCTGTGAGGCTTTTGGCTTTCAGAAAAATGTAGACAATTTCTTCTCCCCTGACAGGCTTTGATTCTGCAGTATCTATATAACAGCGACATATGTTATGGCCTCAACAGATGGATTCCCTTACCCACCTCTCATGTTTTGTTCAAATTCTTACAACATTAAACCAGTGCTCAGTTCTACTGCTGGGAAGAACACATTTAACCACCCCACCCCCCACACACCCGATTCCCACTGTGCATTTCCTGACACAGATCATACAACCAGCACTAGACAGACCATACAGAATACAGATATGATGTGCACACACCTTGATTTTGAGGGAGTCAGTGTCATAGGGGCTTGGTGTAAAATCAGTATGTACTCTGGCACGGCCACAGAATGGTCCAGAGTATGGGCCATCATCATCAAGTCGAAAACTGTCCCGGTTACTTGTACCATCTGAACAACTTGTGACTCCACCTGATGAAACCAAAGCAGAGGTTAACGGTTCTCCCTGAAGGTTCACAAAATTCTGAACCATCGTCTGGATACAGCTAAGCAAGGACAATGCTGAAACATCAGATGCCAGCCTTTTGAGGGGGTTCTAAGTGATGGATTCTTATTTTTTTTCCTACCTCCCAGTCACTCTCCATTCATGACCTCTGTTCTCTGAGCCATAGCTGAACTTTCTCCAGACAATCTGACTCCTCTTTCCTCAAACACTAACCAAAAACACCCTCTCACTTCAGTCTTTATGATCTGATCTAGTAGCATAGTGTTTTGAGCACTGAACACTTGCTAAAGAGGCAGACAGTATAGGCTTAACTCCCTGTGCAGGCCAGACAATTAATTTTGTACCTGTAAACAAAGATAAAAACCTATAGCAACAGTTTGATCTTTGTATGCTACTGATCACAAATGTTCAAAGAATAAGACCACAAGTTTCCCCATGCTTATCACAATACAGCCGGAATACTCTCCCAAACTTCATATTGTGTACCACAAGCCATTTTGAAGCAACATCTCTAAGCATAAAAGATAATGCTTTTGCTTGTTGTTTGAGTGTGAAGGAAGGAGGATATGTGCCTGTACCCAAGTGGTTCTAAACTTTCTAAACTGGGCTTTTAAAACTGCTCCAAATCCTTGTTCTCTGATCCTTTTCCCTTCTCAGTTGGAAGCTCAGGGAAAAAAGAGAAAACGGATTCCATTTTGGATGCTTGCGAGATGGAGGCTAGAATGGTTCCCAGTGGAAGTAACTCTGTTTGTCCACCACTCTCTGTTGTCACCTCACTTTTTCTTTCAGTATGGCCCTTCAGTGTTCTGTTCAATGATGGAACAGCCCTGGTTTCTCTATGTATTCAAATAATTGTGGCAATATGTAAAGAACCTTAGAGAGGCTCCATATTGTATATGAACTGGTATAAAAGAAAGGTGAGCTGCATGTAATTACAGAAATTAAGCCGCATATTACAACAGCTAAGTGGGCCACTGTTTCCTCACACCCTTCCTTCCATGACCACTTCAGGCCTCGGCTTTAAACGGTATGCTCTAGTTAGTAAAATTCTACCACCATTCAGCATTACAGTTTAGAATTTTAAAACTTCCAGCAGAAATGAATACTAATGAAATCTGAGTTTCATGCATGCAAAAATATATCCTTCAAATGTTTTTGCGTTAGCTTTTTTTTTTCACAAAATAACTGTTGTACAGCCAATAGGAAAATAGAAATATAATTCACAATGTTTGAAACATCTGGTCTTTGTGATCTGTCTTCAAATAAGAGAAAGTTGATTTCAAAGGAAATACAAGATAAATAAACCTTGTGCAACAACAACAACAACAACAATATTTAAAGCCCAGAAGAAATTAGAAGGATGTATAACAGTATACATATAATAAGTTATAAGGCATCCTTCAGTTATCAATAGTTTCATCCAACTATTGTAGTAGATATGTGACTGAAACCTGAATGAATTCCTTCTTAGAAACACATGCTGATTCATTTCTGTCACCTAATTAGTGGTATTCCTTCTATTTAGTATTTACATAGTATTTCAGTCTTTACTCATAATGCTGGATGGAGACCTAAAAAGTAAATGTCAGAATTGATGCGTATGTCCTGCGCTTTTCAGAATACTTCAGGTAAAATGGAAGGAAAAAAATGAGAGAGGACAGGAGAGGGAAGAAAGAAAGAAAGAAAAAAAAGAAAGAAAGAAAGAAGAAAAAAGAAAAGAAAAAAGAAAAAAGAGGGAAGGAAGGAAGAGAAAGAAAGAAAGGGAAGGGGAGAGTGGGAGGAAGGAGAGAAGAAGAAAGAAAGAGGAAAGGAGAAAGGAAGGAAAACAAAAGGAGGAATAAAGAAAAGGAAAAGAAGGAGAAAGAGAGGGAGGGAAGAAGAGATAGAAAACAGGATTTTGTTTTTCTGAATTCTTCAACTCATGTTAGTAATTATGACGCAAGATAATCCTAGTTCTCCCAAGTATACATTTTTTTTATCTTAAGGATGAGGATTTAGTTACCCAACGTGATCTTTTTGAGACATGCCCCTAAGAGCCCTGCCAACTACAAAATTAAGTTTCAAAATAATTCATAATTCTATCTAATATGTTGTGTATCATTTTAAACAATAGCAATTTTATGGATTCATCACATCCTACATTTTCACTATTTCTCTTATGAAGTAGCTGGAACCTTGTTGCTAATGTGATGAGCCCCAAATCTATTGTTGTTTTTCATTTGCAATTTGTTTCCTTTGCATTGTTTTTTGTTTTAATTCTGGTAGTATTAACATCCAATGTTATATCAGTTTCAGGTATACAACATAGTGATTCAACACTTCAGTACATTACACAGAACTCATCATGATAAATGTACTCTTTAATGCCTATCACCTACGTCATCCGTTTCCCCACCCACCTTCCCTCTGGTAACCATCAGTTTGTTCTCTATAGTTAAAATCTGTTTTTAATTAACTTAACTCAGACCTCCCAGTTGTCCCTTATTCTATAGCCTTACTTGATGAACTCCGCCCACTGTAGAGACTATCCATGGAGTCACTGGCTTCGAGGGAGATCTTCTCTGTGTGAGATCCAATCATTGGGTCACTGTTCCGGTACGGGAGGGTATCCTCTCCATCCTCCTCATCCTTCAGAAAAACATCAGAGGTTAAGTGCAGAGAACTGATTTCCTTGGAGATATTCACTGTGTGCATTGATTTAACAAACGAGACATATTTTAGCAATAAAATGCTTAGGAATACATCAGCATAAAATATGAGAGTCATTAATCTTTAGTTCAATTTCTAGCAAAACATATTATACTTGGAAAAATTCTTTAGATGAAACATTCCACATTATGGAATTCAACTGAAATTATAATAGTTCATTTGTAAATTAGGATGAATATCACATCAAGACTCTTTAATCAGAAATGTTAGATTTATTAACATCTATGCTTTATCCATGAAAGCATTTTTATTTCTTCATGTTCTTATCATCTATTTACCACCATTACTAATCCTTTGAGATCTGATATTACAAGTTTAAATTCTGCATAGTTGTTTCATGTCAGTTATTTGCACCCTACCAGATCACTAGATATGAATAAAACATGCACATTTTGCAATTCTAAAGCAAAGCTTATCTGAGAAGCTTTACAAATCTCATACCGTGCTTGCACACCTAGTCAAGTGAAAAGCAAATCCCGCATAAAATTAGGAAAGACAGACAATTTCAAAACAAATTACATCTGCTTGAAAACATCTCAAATGTCTTCCATATTTAGATTTTTGGACAAAACCTATACATTTCTTAATATTCATCAAAATGTAATTCAATATTCCTCATTTATGAGCATTTATAAACATTGATGAAGTTTCAGAATACATATATGCTATGTATTCAGTTTGATTCTCTGCTTTTATCCATTCTTTTATTTACTTGTTCAGTCATTCCCCATATGTTTATAGAATACCTTGTAAGTACCTCTCATGTTTTTTGGAACTAGAGATACCATAGCAAACAAGGTAACAGGGTCCCTGCTCTAATAAAGTACGTTTAGTGTGATGGGCTGTGTGTGTGTGTTGTGTTTGGGGACATGTGTATAAACAAAATGGGCAAGAAAATTGCAGAGAATAGGTGCTATGAAGGAAATAAAACAGTGATATCAGAGGATTAGATACTAAGATTAAGGTTGGGGAAGGATAGCTGATTTAGATGGAGTAGTCTCCAAAGACTTCCTCTATAAGGTAATTTATGTTCTGAAGTTTTGACCTGAATGCTAAGATATAACATATGTGAAGATTTGGAGGCAGTTTTCTAAGAAAAAGGAAAAGCAAGAACAAAATAATTAAATTCAGAATTAGTTTGGGTTATGCACAGGAAGACAAAGCCAATGTAGCTGGAGCTGAGTGAAAGCAGGGACAGTTTTAGGAGATGAGCTTTGAGATGGAGACTGGAACCAGATAAGGGAGAGCTCTATAGACCATGTGTGGTGGTCATGGAAATGTGCCACTCAGATCTTTTGCTGCAGGACCCTTCTTTGCCAACAGCCCAGCTACCGAATCCACCACTATGTCTGCATGGAAGCCATGCTCTCTGCCAATCACTGAAACAATGTGGGTACCATTTGAGCCGATCTGGGAGGATATCAGTCTCCTCTAGTGAAAAACTTTGGTTCAAGGACTGTCTACCAATCTGGCTAAAGCTTTGTTCCTCTCCTTTCACAGGTGTCAAACTTGCACTGTAGTCTGAAAGCTTTCCCTACCCATTTATTCTTTCTCTACTTTATCCTTCACAGACATTTTCCCCAATAATCTTTGGTGTGTCTATTCCTTTCTTAGGCTCTGTTTCTCAGAGCACTGGAATGAACATACCATAGTAAAAGAATGCATTGTGAAAGCATTGTAAAAAAAAAATTAATCAAGGGGAGTGATGTATTCAGAATTCTACTTTTCAGAGGTCTTTCTAGCTTTCATTGGAGAATGGTTTTTATGGAGGAAAGAATGGAAGAAAGACAACCAATTAGGTGATTATTATGGTACTCGAGGCAAGAGGAGTTGTTATTGTTTTTGTTTATTTGTTTGTCTAAAGCAGGAATAGTTTACATGGAGGAATTAGGGGTTTTAGATAATGCTTTGAAGTTTGAACCAAGAGGATGTGCTGATGAATTAGTGTGAAAAATGAGAGAAAGAAGGAGTTTTGAATGATTCTTAGGCTTCTTTCTCCTCTCCTCTCCTCTCCTCTCCTCTCCTTTCCTCTCCTCTCCTCTCCTCTCCTCTCCTTCCCTTCATCTAGAGTTATGGTAGTGTTGTCTATTACTACTAGGAAGACTGCACAAGAAACTTTTTTTTGGTAGAGCATAGAGAATTAATAATCCAGTTTTGGATATATTGAGTTCCAGTATCTATTGTACATTTAAGTGATGATATCAAATTCACAAGTGGTTGTTTAAGCACAACAGATAAGATGTCATAGCTAAAGATATAATTATGAAAAGCAGTCATGACATGGATGAGATCACTTAGGAGGAGAGAGTACATTGAGTAGAGCATCTAGGAACAAGCCTCAGGAAGACTCAATATTTAGAGACAGGAAAAAAAAAGCAAAGCCAAGAAAGGAAACTCTGAGAAAGAAAGAAAGCCAGAAGAACACTCAGTTAGATGAACCAAGAAAAGATGATGTTTAATATATATTGAAATCATCACTTGTCAAATAGAGTTGAAAAGTAATGTAAGAAGAAAGAAAAGTTATCAGTGAATTTGACCACACAGAGGTCAACACTGATTGTGACTACTGTTTTAATGGAGTACTGGGGACAGAAGTCCTATTAAAAGGGGTTAAAAAGAGAATGGACATAAGACATACATATCAATGTAATAGAATTGAGAGTCAGAAATTAACCTCTATATTTATTGCCCATAATTATGGCCATGTATTTATTATCAATTGATTTTCAACAAGGGTGCCAAGAAAATACAATAGGAAAATCATTGTCTTTTTACCAAATTAGTGTTGAGACAACTGGATATACACATGCAAAAGAAGGAAGTTGGACTCCTACTATATTCCATAGAAAAATTAGTAGACCATACACCAAAATTTAAGAACTACAACTATAAACTCTTAGAAGAAAACACAGGAGTAAATCTTTGTAACCTACATTTGTGCTGCAAATGTTACCATCAAAAAAATGAAAATACAATGCACAGAATGGGAGAAAATATATCATACTGCAAGTCATATATCTGATAAGGACCTGTATCCAGAATATATTTTTAAAAACTTTAGTGTCAACAGTAAAAAATAAATAAATAAATAACCCAAGGTGCCTGGGTGGCTCAGCTGGTTAAGCATCTGACACTTGATTTTGACTCAGGTCATAATCTCATGGTTCCTGAGATCAAGGCCCACGTCAAGCTCTGCACTGACAGCATGGAGCCTGCTTGGGATTCTCTCTCTCCCTCTCACTCTCTGTCCCTTCCTTTCTCTCTCTCTCTCACTCTCTCTCAAAAATAGATAAATAAACTTTAAAAAACCCAAATAACCCAATTATAAAGTGGGAAAATATTTGAATAGACATTCCTTTAAAGAAGACATATACAAATGGCTCATAAGAACATGAAAGATTCCCAACATCCTTAGTCATCAGGGAAGTACAAATCAAAGCCATATTGAGATTCCACTTCACACCCATTAGGATGGCTAGCAACAAAAAGACAGTAACAAGTGCTGACAAGCATGTGCAGATATTGGAATGTTCACGCATTACTAGTGGGAGTGTAAAATGATCAGCTGCTTGGGTAAGCAGTTGCTAATTTCTCAAAATATCAGATAGTTACCATATTCCCAAGAGAAATGAAAGAATATCTCCACACGAAAACTCACACACGAATATTTATAGCAGCATTATTTACAATGGCCAGAAAGTGGAAACAACCCAAATATCTATCAACTGATGAAAGGAAAAATAAAATCTAGTTTACCTATAAAATGGAACCTTAGTTGGCAATAAAAATAAATGAAGCACTGATGTTTGTTACAACATATGACATACTGTTCTTCATGTACTATATGTGTGATCTTTCCAAGTGTCTGTTTCTTCTATTAAAATAGGAGTAATAATGTTGTTGCTGTTGTTTTCCATCCAACTTCTGGGAAAAATTATTGAGGGAGAAAACAGATGTTTGAAGTCCTCCCTAAAACATCAAGTAATTCTATGTCTATAAGAAGAATCTTTGACTATTTTAAGAAAAAGTTTAACAGAAAAATACACATGATTAACAGAGGGTGCTTACCTTTTCCTCAGAAAGGGCTTTGATGTATTTTTTACCCACTTTTTTCTTCATTGTCCAGGAAATAGCTCTCATTTTTTTCCCTAAACCTCCTCCATTATTTGAAGTTTTATTTTGTTCTCCATTTTCATTTATGGATTCCCCTTCATACACCTAGTTAGGATTGTTTACAAAAGATAGAATAAAAATCATATGACTTCACTCATATGAGGACTTTAAGAGACGAAACAGATGAACATAAGGGAAGGGAGACAAAAATAATATAAAAACAGGGAGGGGGACAAAACAGAAGAGAGTCATAAATATGGAGAACAAACTGAGGGTTATAGGAGGGGTTGTGGGAGGGGGAATGGGCTAAATGGGTAAGGGGCATTAAGGAATCTACTCCTGAAATCATTGTTGCACTATATGCTAACTAATTTGGGCATAAATTTTAAAAAAATAAAAAATAAAAGATGGAATAATAAAGCAATAAAAATCATTTATTTGAAAACATTATTAGAGGGAAGATTCCAAATTTGTGAACTTCATATACATCGTATACCGCAGCTTCCAAAGTTTCAATCTGGACATAAAACATATTTTTAAAGTTGTCCAAGCCTGGTTACATGTGTTATGAATTCAGAAAATCAAACTTCTGATGTCGAAGGACCTGAGCTTCACATCTAAATTTTTTTAAAGAATTTAGCTATTCTTTAAATACCTGTACAGTAGAGCCACTTTAGTTTTACCCATTTTGAGATGCCAAAAATAGAATTAAATGCCAGGAATAATGAGTGGCTAAGTCTACAGAGATGGGAGATACTTTATTGGAGGCTTTAGAAAGGTTATAGTGGGCCTTAAAATATCCTCTTGATCCTTATAGAAATAGAAATGGTCATCTCTTAAAAAGGTTTGGAATTAAGTAAATCCACTGAGAAAGTGCATTTTTTTTAACTTTCAGGTAAGTATCCCATACATATTTCCCACATTGTCAAGCAATAGTAAATATGAACTTCGTCCAGCCATTGGTACAAAAATCTTCAAGTAGTTAACATGTAATTTATTCTTCTAAGTATTTAACATTACCTGATAATATATTTGTTTCTTTGATTGATTATTGCCTGCATCTCCCACTACGAGATAGGCTCCATGAGACTAGAGATTTTGTATTTCTTACTTATTCTCAATGTCTAGAATACTTCCAGGAACTGACAATATTTTTTGAATAAGTTAAACTTCTCATGTAGAACTTTGGAGTGACTTTTTTTTCTTGAAGGACATACTTGGGTTATATATCCTTAATATTTCAGATTGGCAAGAAAAGACCCTTTAAGGTCATCTAAGCATTGCCCACCATTCTCAGTGGATGGACAGCCAGATATTTCTTGCATATACAGAAATCGGGGAAACTTCCCTTTAGTGAACATGAATATTTTAATATGAAGGTTTAACCACAAAATTAACATCATTATTAATAAATATTATGTTTTGCTTCGTATCTTACCCCAAATTGCCTGTGATAAATATGAATGGACAGCCAATTTAAGTACTTATTGAACTTTATTAATTTCTACATTCAAGGTTATAAAGGCAAAGAGTTTTTGCTTAATCCAAAAGCCCTGAATAAAATATAACTTGGAAACACTTTAAATTTTTAAAGTTAGCCCTTTTCTTCTCTCTTCTCCCTATGTAAACTCTACCTTCTTTGTAAAATTACAAACTTAAAAAATAATAATAATTAAATAAATAAGAAAGTATATTTTTTATTACCACCAGTGTTAAATTACCATTGCCTAAGCATCAAAAAAGTATCACAAATATTTGTAATTTTAGGTTTTCCTATCATTCTTTACAGAAGTTTCGAAGAAACTACCTCAGCATATTTTAAACTTGCACATTTTTCTATACTGTTCTCTTTCATAGCCTGGATTATAACTTTATTAGGTATTTATTTACAATTGTTGTTGCTTTTCTAAGATCTGTCTCTCCCTCTAGACTTTAGGCTTCATGTATTAGGGATCTTCATCGGTTATTGCAGTAGTAATTTCTGAGTGCCTACTGGAAACCCTGTCATAGAGTAGGTGTTAATAAACACTTGTTAAATGAATGAATGCTGAATTGCTGAAAAATGTGTGAACTACTTTTTCAGGTTCACTAAATTCTTTCACAAGTTACTAAGTCACCATTCCTAATCAAAGAACCTGAATGAGCCTAAACTACTTTTACAGGTTAACTCTAGAATTATAAAGTAAATAGTAGTAGAATATATCTATGTGTGGTTATGGAAAGTTGAAAGTGTATATAAGATTATAATTGTAAATGAAATATACGCTTTCTCACATAGGTCTGTGTATATAAATATATATATATATATACGGATAAAAGATGATATATGTAATATACATATGTATAAAAGGGGATATATGACCCACGTGCATATATGTATACTAATGGATATATTTAGAAAGTAATAATAGATGCCATTCTATTTTAATTTCTTTTGTTTAGAATTTCCATTACTGAAATAAAATTATTTAAAAATATTATAGATATATACACATAAGAACCTGAAAAGTATGTTGAGAAATTAGATATGATAAATGGAAAAATTCCTTACAAAAAACAAAAAGTAAGCATACAATAATGACAATGAGTAACTAAGAAATAGGTAAGCTCCAAAACCTACTGATCTAAAATGTATCACATGTGGAGTGGTTGAATCACGTTCAATGATAAACATGTATTCTTAATTTTCTCAATATATATCCTCCTTTTTATCAATTTATTAGTTGTTTTACCTTTCATTAATCACTTATCACAGTTGACCTTTCGTTTGTGAGATAGTATAACAGAATGGCAAACTTGAAGTCAGACAAGAAGTTGACTTCTGTCTTTGTCATTTATTAACTGTGTAATTTAGAAGTAATTTTCCTCAATGAAATGTCTTTCTTCAATGGTAAAATAGTAATGTTAATAGTTCCTACATTATAAGTAGGCAAAGTGTTTAGTGTTCAATTAAATGTAGATATTATTAGAACTATTACTATTATTATTATTTACACTTAATTTTATGGGAAGCTTTTCTCGTGCTACATCTAAAGTGTTCATGATTTGCAAACGTGTATGTAATGGTCACCTATGAGACATTTAAATGCATATGGTGGAAATGTGAGTACAACTGAACAACTGTATGCTCTCCTTGACAAACTTGCAACTAAGCCATTTAATTATGCGATTAAATTAAAGCAATTACAATTACATAAAATTTATGCATTGTTTTATTGTGGAAATGCTCAGAAAATTTGGGAATATCTGTATTACTTTACATTGTAACTCTCTTCATAAGTTCATGTTCTGCTTTTCCTAATATGTTAGGTTTCTTAGATAGCTGTTGACTTTTAACACCCAGCATGGTATTAAGTACTAAATTGTTTGTTCATTTATCATAAAAATATTGGCAGGACTGTGATTTTCAAATACACTTATTTTTCTTACTGTACTTTGCAAAAGTGATATTGGCTTCATAATTTTTCATAATGTGTTTGCTTAACAATTATAACAAAAATACTAACCTCAATTGAATCATCTGGTTTTGAAATGGAATGATTCCGAAAACGATCGAAATTCCCAAAACTGCTGCTGCGCTATAAAATAGGAAAGAGAAAGGAAAGGGCATTTAGGATTTGTGACTTTCGCTGATAAAATTGCTAAATATATTAGATTATGGTTCAATAAGTGTCAGTATAGTGCAATGATCGGATTAAAAAAACTTTCTCTCTGGAATATCTAAAGGCACTGAAGGTATAACTATTATTAATATTATAATATTTACGGTTGATTAAATGCCTTCATATGTTTTATGCCATAGTGTTAAGCACCTTGGAGAAAATCTATTAAATTATTTTCAATTGATAGTGTTACTTCTGCTCTTGGGAATGGCAGCTGAAGAATCTAAAAATTCTAAGCTGAGACTTCTTGAAGTGAGTCAACCACAAACTTATTTCCATGAGGGAATGGCAAGAATTGAGAATTAACCAACTAATAAATATATAACAACTAAACAAACAAACACAGACATCTAAGTAGATCCATCAGAATGCCTCATAAAGATCCTATTTGTCAAAAAGCCAAAACTGAACACAAATACATTTATCACTGATAACTTGATCACTTGAGACTCTCCACTTGGTGTCAGAAAGAGAAGGCATACACAGAGACCTGTTCATAAATTGAGAGCAGCGTTTAGGCGTACACAGTCTAAGGCTGGGAGTAAAACAGACTTTGTCCACATTTAACATGGAATAAAATGAGACCTCTGGGGAAATTTCATTCACTGGTTTTGACAAAAAGCTCAACATGTTAATAGAAGACTTGTTCCCTTGGATACTTTTTGCCTACAAAACTAAATTTTTATTCTCATGTATGTAACTCATTCTAGGCAGGTAATTATAAATAATCCCTGATATGTTACAAAGTAAATTATTATCCTAAATACATGTTCAACAATCTTTAGGGTCATTGAGTCAAAACACTGATGTGTCTTTACTGCCTGTTTACTTTTATCCATTGTTTGGAATGGTGGCTATCTGATATTATGCCCTTTATGTACCAATAAATCCTCAGAATATGTTCTATACAGAGAACTTAACTTCATTCCAATCTTATGATATTTTCAAAACAAGCTGGTGGTATTGCAAAGCAACCTGGTGATTTGAAAAGTTAACAATGGGTGTCTGTAATTGATAAAACCTTGTATTGTCTTTTCAGAAGTCACAGCCCAGATTAGTTCAAGTCAGTTTCAAAGGCTCTTCATTCTTCCACGCACTCTTAGACTTATGTTTCCCCACCAGCTATCTTTGAAACTCCCTGTTTCCCTTTTAAATGAGCTGAAAATAAAAAGATCCTGACGTGTGACAAGGGGTTAGCTTGATAGACAGTGTGATACATAATACCGCTCGGAGGATGCTGGCTGTGTTAGACACAATTAACGCCTTTTGCTGACTCGCCACCCCTGCTGAACCAGCCCTTCGGCTTGTGGAAAGAAGAGAGAAAGACAAGGGCTGAGACTGAGAACCACACTGGAAAATACGAAGTCTTCTCATGCAGGGCTGACTAACCTAGAATGACTTCCCGAACATTAATCACTTCAACCTGCCTAGTAGGCATTTCCATGAGGCTATCACCGCCCAGAGATCACGAAAGGGAATTGAATGTATTGTCCTGCTTATAAACAATCTGAACACAGGGAAATCTGTTACTCTTATATACTTGAAACATTCTGATGGCCTATTGGAGCCTATGCCTGGGGCAATTTTGTAGCCTGCATCCAGCCTGTGTCCTGCCTATTAAATATTAATGAGGGTTACAGCATGATTTCCACCACTGGATAATGGGTCCTGTTGCCCAGGAGGGCACAGAACAGGCTCACTTCAGCATTTCTCAACACTATCTTCTGCCATTAAGTAATCAATAGTCACCACCTTTTAAAATTAATTCTCCCCTCATTATATCAATAAAGAGAAGCAGATTTAGAAGTAGTGGCTTAAGAAGTCTCCAGACTATTACTTTGGGTTTTGTCAGTCATCTCATTGTGAATCACTCGACAGCTTTAAGCCAGAGGAGTATAATATCAATCCACGATAAGACACCGTTAAGAAGCGAATCAAAGCATTTAAAATGCTGTTTTAAAATTTTCATTATTCTCTAGTCTAAAAGTTAGTGACTTTCTGAGGTGGTTTCATAATGTATAGGTTACGGCTTATGATGAAAGGGCTAATGCCTACTATGAGGTATGCACAACGAACAAATTTATAATTTGTCCTATTAAGTTTCTAACAAAAAGGTGAATCATGTGGAAGCAAGCTGGCTTCCCAGATAATAGTCCTTGATAAATGAGAATGTATTTGAATATCAATAATTTTGCATTATAATCATAATGGATTAGCTTAGCAAATATTATCTTGTGACAGAAGCTCCCATCAAGACAGAGCCGTTATATAAACGAATAGCTATCAATGGGAACAGTAACTTAAATAAAACTGCAATTCATGTTTCAGATAAGTCTTTGTTTCTGTTGACATTAGATAATATTTAGTTTTAATTCCACTCTTTCTCTATTTATGCAATTTTTCCTTCTGCAATTAGATATGCATTTGTAAAATGGCACAACATTTATGGAGGGTAATTTGGCAAAACTAACAAAATGACATATATATTTGCCCTTTGACCCAGGAATTCCATATACCAGAGTATACCAGAGATACTCTTAGCTATAAACTGATTTACACGTCCGCATTCATTGTAAAATTTCTATATTATAAAAAAGCTGTAAACCCTAATGTTCATCAAGATAGGTTGAATAATTTATGGTAAATCCAAACAATAAAACAATGCAACTGTAGAAAGTTAAAATGTATCTCTTTATACTGCTATGGAATGATCTCCAGGATATAGTGTAAGTGAAAAAAGCCAAATGTATGTAGAGAAAAATGTACGTAGCAGGCTGCCACTTATCTAAGGATTTAAATATATGCTTAAGTTTTAATACAGGCAAATACATATTTTCTTTCTTAGAGAAATGGGGCAAAATGAATATACCTTGTTTTGTAGATTTGACTTTAAAACCATGTAACTTTTACATATTTTTAGCAGAAGTAAATAAAATAAAATAAAAACAATCCTGAGGTGGGGGGGGGCACCTGGGTGGCTCAGTCAGTTAAGTGTCAGACTCTTGATTTTAGGTCAGGTTGTGATCTCATAGTTCCTATGAGTTCAAGCCCCTCATCAGGCTCTGCACTGGCGGTACGGAGCCTGCTTGGGATTCTGTCTCCCTCTCTCTCTCTGCCCCTCCCCTACTTGTGTTCTCTCTCTCTCTCTCTTTATCTCTCTCTTTCAAAAATAAGTGAAAAAGGGGCGCCTGGGTGGCACAGTCGGTTAAGCGTCCGACTTCAGCCAGGTCACGATCTCGCGGTCCGGGAGTTCGAGCCCCGCGTCAGGCTCTGGGCGGATGGCTCAGAGCCTGGAGCTTGTTTCCGATTCTGTGTCTTCCTCTCTCTCTGCCCTTCCCCCGTTCATGCTCTGTCTCTCTCTGTCCCAAAAATAAATAAAAAACGTTGAAAAAAAATTAAAAAAAAAATAAGTGAATAAACATAAAAACAAAAACAAAAACAAAATTTTGCCTGGGTGACTCAGTCCTTTGAACATCTGACTCGATTTTGGCTCAGGTCATGATGTCACGAATGGGCTCCCCGCTAACAATGTGGAAACTGCTTAGGATTCTCTCTCTCCTTCTCTCTCTGCCCTTCTGCTCACACGCAGGCTCTCCCTCTCTCTCTCTCACACACAAAATAAGTAAACTTTCAAAAGATCAAATAAAAAATAAAAACAATCCCTAAAAATTTCAAATAAAAATGAAACAAATGAACCTAATTGTATGTTGAATTGGTGGCTTAGAGAGAATTCTTTTAAGTGATTTTTAAGAACAGTAATTTGACTGTCCAAAGAAAAGAAAACAATGACAAATGAAATGTTAACCCATTTTCAGTAATCATATTGTTATTAATACTATCAGTATATATAAATACATATGTTGAGGGACAATGAAAATAAGTAATGATGTTAATGACATTTGCAATTAAGATTCTCAGTCAAAATTCTCATAGTGATCATAGCATAAAACAATAAGCTTTCAAAGCCTACTATAGCTAAGTCAAAACAACACAGGGGCCATTCTAAAGATATTCTCACTGCGATAGATTGTATCCAAAGATGGGATAATTTTCGTATCAATGGGAATAATAAGTGAATATTGAAATATATCAAAGTTCATGAGTTCATAATGATACCAAAAGAAAAAAAAAAACAGTGGCCACATTTGGAAACATTACAGTTATATTATGAAAACTGGCAAATAAAGGGAAATACTTAAATATTTAATCTGCTTTTCATGTATGAAATATATTTCAGAGTAAATAGTTTATGAAAAAAGTTTATCTTTGTGTGTGTGTATTCTAGCTAATCAATTAAGAATGGTGAAATTATGGAATTACTGAAACCCCTGAGGAAATAATGGATCCCAGCAATAATACTCAATAGCTCCTAGAATTTCAAAAAGAAAGAACCAGAGTATGTGTTTCATAATAGTAGCACCTAATCCCACTAGTGAAGAACCTAGTAAATAAATAAACAAAAGCACTCACACCAAACTTCTGTATGTAACTACCAGATTACATAAAATACAGAGACAAGGGAGCATCTTAAATGACATCAAAAAGATGCAGTGAATCAGAAAAATCTAGACAATGAGAAAATCTACAGGACAAATAGCCTGGTTTCTTCAGCTAATCGATAGAAAGAAGGAACACATTGATTAATAACCTCTAAGAATTGTATGATCAAATATAGCCCATGGATCTTGTTTAGATATAGATTAAATAAACCACTATAACAAAAACAGCCAGGATAAAACTGAGGACACTTTTTAAATAACTAGCTATTTGATGATATTGAGAAAATACTGTTATTTAGTTGTAATTCAAGGTAACCTAGTGAGAATATGAAATGTATGAGAATATGAGAATAAAGTGTATGAGAATAAATAAAAAATATGACTGGTCATTATTTAATGATTAACCAGGTGATAGATACATGAGGTAGATTGTAGTAACCTCTTTTTACATATTCTTGAAGCTTTCCCTAGGAAAATGTTAGGCTAAAAGAAAAAGAGAGAGAGAGATGCACCTATAAAATATCTAAAAAATAATTTACAAAGAGTTAATCACGTGTGGGGGCAGAGAGGTTCATGGGAAACTGTACTTCCCTCTCAATTTTGCTGAAAATCTAAAATTACTCTACAAAATAGTCTTTTAAAAAAAGTTGATGGTCACATAACTTTCTAAGGAAACAATTTGTAAAAATATCATCAATATTTCTTAGCTCATAGTTGTTTGGAAGTATAGACATATTTAAGGAGAAAATAAAGTTTTGCTTTCCAAGTTTATTTTAGAACAACCAACTTTCTGACGTTGAGGCACGTTATTAGATTGACTTTTGAATACTATCTGCAATTACATGAAGCAGATTACTTTCTTCCACTTAGTCTACTTGGTTTCCACCTAAAAGGGCTGAGCAAGTGTCATTTGGTGTGTTTGAACATGTGTGTGTGTGTCCCTACCCATGCAATGAATAATATAAAAGAACTTAAGAGGATTCATTTTTTTTTTTAGTCAAAATTTTTCTCTAGTTTTGTTTAACAATTCTAATGACTACAGAATGTCATTACATGATATACAGCTGACAGGGTTCTTGGAAATGATCTAATCCTTCTCAGTGAGGAAACTTATGGGAACAAGAACTTGCAAAAATAAGTTCCTTCTTTTTCAATTCTTCACACTGATGTGCTCTCAACTATGACATTCCATTCTAAAGTTTTGATATTGTCTTCCATTTTCAAAGAAACTTGCTATCTAAACAGGGTGGAAATTTGGAAAGTTAGCTTGATAGAGCAAATGGAACTAAATAGAATTCTTAGAACAATGGCGAGCCTAAATTTATCAACATGAAGGACAACTGGCGGTGGCGGGGGGCGGGGAGGGGGTCTCTTTTTGGAAATGTGAATCAACTTTTTGGCCAAGGCCAAGAGAACTTGACCCTTATTTTCATTTCTTAACCAGCCATCAACTTTCGGGGTATTTAAGTAAAATCTTATCTCCAGCCGTTTGGGTAAGGAACTGGTGGAAAAGTTTCACAGTCTATTTCAAAGAAAAAATTTGCATATCTGACTCAGACATCCGCAGTATTTTGAAATGTACTGGCAAATTAAAAATTACACACACTCTGCCAATGCGTTCTCACATCTTCTAAATACTGCACATAAAGCAATGGTTAGTAATATGCTCTTGAAGATCAGAATTGTTTCAGCATGCACTTGTGTGAATATTTTCCAATAATACTATGCTAAATCTCAATAAGCTTTTCAGCCTTTATCCAAAGGCATTCGAGGATTTGATTGTCCTAACTTAATTAAGGTGCTGAGATCTTTTGAAGAGTGCGAAACAAATTTAACTCACTTAGAATAACCTGTTAGGATTGCTTCAGTGTTAAATAATTACACTATCATGTGGTGCCAATGGAAGATGGTTGTGTGGAGTGTCAGGGGGCTGCAAACTAAAAGACTGCCTGAGCTGTGAAACATAACCTTCAACACTAACATTTTAACCTTGAGTAAAGGCCACCCAATGTTCAAACATATATCAATGCTCTAAATGTTATTAATGTAGATCTGGGCTCTTGAAACAAAAGTTAGTTTACTTGATCTTTCTGGTTCAGTGTCTTTTCTGTCAACTGCAAAATATCTAAAGGAAATGCAGATTCTGACTCCGCTTTAGTGTTTTAAAGTTGTGTCAAAATTTCCATGTGAAACTTCACTTTCAAAAGTCGATGTGCACCAGAGATGTTTTCTGCAAATTGAAACTGCCTTAAAGAAAATTACCCAAATGAAAGAAACTAGAATTAAAAAAAAATCAATGCAGAATGATCCATTACCTGTAAAATGGTTATTCATATCAGCCTATTTAATGTAACAAAACAAGTTTTGAGAGTAAAAAAGACTCAGATATTTAAAATTCTCAATTGTACCTCTGCATGATTTATTACTGTATGTTATGATTTACATTACATCCACATATTGTAAGTCATGCTGCAGTTGTAAGAACTGAATGGAAATTAAGATAGTCTATTTTAGTTGAAAAGAGTTTTTAAAATAAATAACATCGATAGGTCTTAAATATCTTTTTTCAGGTAAAAAGCATAATGTGGCAAAAGTTCAGTCACGTGATATCACCAATTCTTACAAAATCCTGTAGAATAAAAAGGAGATGAAAAACTTTGTAAAATGTGACCATGATCAGACTACCCTGAACTGTTCAGCTTCTTGTTTTCCCTATTGTACAGCTTCTGCTTGGCTCGCTCACTCCTAGACTATTGTTATATATAGTACACTGTCTATTCCTTCATTCTCTCTTTCTCCAACTACTAAACCCATTAACAAATACACTAAACGGTCCCTCTTGATCCTCCTGGAATTGTTTCATTATACCACTGCTTCCTTGAAATCTTCAAGAATTTCTCCAGGGAACCCACATTCATAGCTGCTCTAGGCCGTAGTGGCTTCTCTGCCTGCCTTCGTGCTGGAAGGCAGATGTACCAACCAAGGGCTCTTTCTGCTTGTATCCAGTTGCCCCTGAGGATCTGCTTTGATTTTGCCTTCTGAGCCATCTCCCTGCGCTCTTGGAAACTTGTATTTGCTCACTTTGGGAACTTTGGCCATATAATGGCCAATATACCACACATGCAGTCTTTCAGCCTCCACATCTGGTCAATTCTTTCTTGAAATCTCTGTTTTAGGCATTTATTTTCATTACTGCTGGTCAAATATGTGCTGATAGCCTCATTCCTGAGCCAACCCACTAACATTCAGCTTCTTAGTCCCCAAACTCTTGCTTTTCCAATCCTCTAACACCACACCATTGAACTAATTTTCCAAAAATACCTGTTCTTATCATTTGGTTCCTCTCAAAGTGTAAAGCTTACTCCATATTGTTATGATGGTTACTGAGAATTTGCTCCATGCCGAGAGATTTATCTACAGTTATCTCATTAAATAAACACAATCACCCTCTGCGGTCAGTATAGATTTCTCCAGTTTACAGATGAGCAAAACTGAGTCTCATAGGGTTTAAGTAGCTCTTCCTTAGGCGATAAAATAAAGCTCAAACTCAGCATGATGCACATCCATGGTTCCCCATGGTATCAGGTAATGGTAGTCAGTCGTATTCGGCAGAACTGACAGTTCTTGCTGGTCGCTGTGGACACATTCACTTTTGCTTCTAAGCTGTCGCTTATGCTGTTTTTTGTTGTTTTTGTTGTTTTTCCAAGGAACGTTCTTCCTCTTTTTTTTTTTTTCCTCCCACTCTGATCCAGTCCATTCTTCAAGGGCAGGACCCAGGCCCATTTTCCCTATGAGATCACATGCCAATGCCTCCTCAGTTTAGCACGCAGTGGTTGTTCCTGCTCTACTATGGCTCTTAAGTGCTATATAATACCTCTGCAGAAAAGTCCTACTGCCGTGAGGCGTGGGAAAACCACAGCAGATAACATCCTACATTCCTCTTCAGGGTAAATGCCTCAAAACCATATATTTCATGGTTAACACAAAAGCAAATTATAAGCTGGTCATGTTATAGTCACAGAAGATGATTTGCTGATGTTTAATTAAAGACTGTAATTCAACATAAATATATTATGCAGTTCAACACAAATAAATTAAGTGGCTTCTATGGCTAAACTTTATAGTTGGGGTCAGACTGTCTGCAGGAATAAGACAAGAATCTATCCTGGAGGAATTTACACTCCATTGGTGCCATCAACCAAATAACTTCAATCTGTAAGAGTTAAATAGAATCATATTCAAACGAATGGTATACAAATATAGAAGCAGTTCCTTAAAGCAGATTATATTTATTCACAAAATAAATGAACTTAATAATGTATAATAGATGTCAACCTGGAAACTTATATTCATCCACTAACGAATACTAATTGGCACCACTCAGTACATGAAAGGCATTTTGTACACATATGTCTATACCTATGTTATTTATAGTCAGTCTAAAGAAAGGCAAATTAAAATGATGAGAAATTTTTAAATTAGCTGAAATCAACACAATTTGAATTTGCCTCAAAAATTATTTACCCTGAGAGATTATGTGGTTGCTGACTGAGGGACTCTTTAAAAATCTCCAAATCCAAAGATGGTGATTGCTAAAATGATGACAAAGAAACAAAAAGGTGATGGGCCACACACTATATATTGAATGGAGTACTGGATAACAAAAGTGTGTCTAACATAATTATTTCCTGAACTCTTCAAGGGTTGTTTCTAGTGAACATAGTAATTTTGGTCATTATAAGTGTGTATTCGGTACAAGGATATTTCACTGGGATTTTTCCATTGTCTGGAAGGACTTTCTCTCAAAACCAAAATTGGCAATAAGTTTTCAATTCTTGCACCAGCACAGTTTGTTTAAAGCTTCACAAAAAGCTGTGTTGAGATGAGTGAGAAGAGTTCTGAAACCACGTTCAGGCTTAGAGTTAAAGAGATAAGGATTAACTGTGTCAACAATGGTTACAGAAGATACTATGTGTTTTAGGGAAGACAGTGGGGAGAGGGATAGGAATTATAGGTAATAACAAGTTTGATGTATTTACCATCCTTACTCTCAATAACTTTCCTGAGCATTTCTTATTACTAATTTTGTTTTCTAAGTACCTTGAAAGTGAGAAGGTGGTAACAGAGATAGATGATTTACATTTCCAGTTATAAAAATATGTATTATCTTTCCATAAATTTATAATTTGTTTTCTATTGTATGAATATTAGATTTTTTCTACTTACAACCAACTATTAAGTATTTTAACTGTTTGCACATAATTATCAGCCATTTTCATCCTATAACTAAACTCCAAAAACAAATAAATACCTGTGCAAAAAAATATATAAATAACTGTATAAATAATCTTCCTGTGTAGGATCTGGTTAACAAGAGAGGATAATAGTGAATATGAATATGATGGTGAAAGAAGGCAACAGTTATTTAGGAGAAGAATAATTTAAAAAAAATTTTTTTTTCAACGTTTATTTATTTTTGGGACAGAGAGAGACAGAGCATGAATGGGTGAGGGGCAGAGAGAGAGGGAGACACAGAATCGGAAACAGGCTCCAGGCTCTGAGCCATCAGGCCAGAGCCCGACGCGGGGCTCGAACTCCCGGACCGCGAGATCGTGACCTGGCTGAAGTCAGACGCTTAACCGACTGCGCCACCCAGGCGCCCCAAGAATAATTTTCAAGTACTAATCATAACAGGCCTTCCTAAATTGACCATAATCTTAAGTAGCAAAATTCTGGTTTTCTGAAAAAATACCTGATTCTTCTATTCTACCTTTTTTTTTTTTTAAAGTTTATTTATTTATTTTGAGAGAGAGAGAGAGAGTAGGGGCTTGCAGAGAGGGAGAGAGAATCCCAAGCAGGCTCCACACTGTCAGTGCAGAGCCCCACACGGAGCTTGAATTCACGAACTGTGAGACCATGACCTGAGCTGAAACCAAGAGTGGGCCATTTTTTTTTTTTAATTTTTTTTTTCAACATTTATTTATTTTTGGGACAGAGAGAGACAGAGCATGATCGGGGGAGGGGCAGAGAGAGAGGGAGACACAGAATTGGAAACAGGCTCCAGGCTCCGAGCCATCAGCCCAGAGCCTGACGCGGGGCTCGAACTCATGGGCGGCGAGATCGTGACCTGGCTGAAGTCGGACGCTTAACCGACTGCACCACCCAGGTGCCCCAAGAGTGGGCCATTTAACCGACTCTGCCACCCAGGTGCCCCTTCTATTTTACCTTTTAATGAAATTATATCATATGCATTTTGCATAGTTTCGTTAATCTAAAAGACAAACTATTAAAAATATAAAAGAGAAATTATGTCTTCATTTTTATCAAAGGGATTTAAAAAAGAATAAGAGTAACTTACTTAAACTGAGCATTCTCTTTCTGGATCTTAGACTTATTTTTTTTTTTCTTTTCGATAATCAGAGAGAGGAAAAAAGTCTTGAAAGTGCTTCATTAGCTGACACATGGTGAAAGAATATACTTTTAAGTCTATTATGATACTTTTTAACAGACTTAATAATTAAATTTTGACTAATCTTTAGGTTCCTGAACAATTTCCTACCATATTTACCAATCAGATGTTTATACCACTAAATTCGGTTACTCCAGTTTAAAAAATAAAATCATCACGAAGAAGCAAATACCCATTGTTTGGGAATAAAGGTTAAATAAAGGAATGCAAATTAAGTCAGGGAAACAGAATCCATTATAAACTTCCTCGTCAAATTTTCTGGAACAAAACCTGTTACTCTCATTCGTCTTCAATGTCCTCTGCATTCACGTGGCCTCTGGGTACATAATAACCTTTCTAAAGGTCTCCTCAAGGGATATTTTAGTCATGCAGTGATCTCCTTGAACACAAGTAATGACAAACAATAAGCTAATTCTCAAAAAGTTTTTTTTTAAGTCATTTTTACTACTTTTAAATGAGTGTGTTTGATGCATGATTTTGGTCCCCCTGATTAATGGTCACCGCCGGCCCAGCTTCTGGAGTTGTAATGTTTCCGCGAGCTTCCCTCCAGCAGAGCTCGACCATTAATCCAATGGCATATGTCAGCTCAGCAGAGCAAGGTCACTCTTCTGCTTCAAGGGGAACCTTTTTAGAAATAATAAAACTGACAGAAAGTTCTTTTTTGCATGCTTTATGCCACCTGAGGTTGAGTGCTGCAGTTAATATCATAAAGCTTATAAACATTCCCATCTCGGGCAGCACCCGCTGCCACTATGGTTAGGAATTTAAACGTTTTTTCCTTAGTAAGAACAGACATGTTTATGCGGGGCAAATATACAGTATGTAATCCCAAACAGGGAAAGAATGGGTGGGAAAAAACAGTAGTAAGTTCATGCTAGGATATTTGGAAGAGATGTTAGGGTTCTATAACTTCCTTATTATCAATTACATTCTCTTTTCAGCAAATTTGGGTTTGGCTATATAAAGATTTCAGTGTATTGAGGGGTCGATAGTGATGTTGAATGTAATAGTCGTGCTAGAAATGAACTCGGTTTATGATAATACTTAAACTTACAATATCATGTCTGACAACTGTAGAACATTTACCTTGGAAGGAATTTTCTTTCCAAAATTACAACCTTGCTGTAATTATTTGTTTTATATAGGTAATGGCTGCTTTAAAATTGATAAATAATTAGAGTGAGATATTTGCAATCTTAAAGTAAGTTGAAACACAGAGGGCCTGAGAAAAGATGATGCCTATATATAATAACTAGTAACATAAGGAATACATACCCATAAGCAGTATAAAATTTATATATTTAATTACTCATTTTATGACTTTTCCTTATTAAAAAAATCAATGCTGCACAACTGTAACCATATGAAATATTCAGAAAAAAACTTCTAGAAAAAATATCTAGATTAATGCCATGTCACTATATATATTATAAAATAGAATTTACTGCCAGGTAAACCTGCTTTAAATCTTATCTCAGGAACTTAAAGTATTAAATTTAGGGAAAGTATAGAAAGGAAACATCCTTATTTATATTGAGTTGTCTTCACTGTATGTATGTAGAGAAAAAGTGGTAACTCAGGCTCATCCATGCTAGGAAACCAGTTCCTTGGCCAGGTCTCCATGTCTAATGTCAGGCCCTCACTTTATCAGGTAGAGAAACTTTATTTTTCAAGCTTTCTGAAATAAACAATCTCTGAGAGACTGACTCATAAGCTAAACTAAAAAGGTAGCAAAAATAGCAATACCAAGTATTGATGAGGTATGAGAAATTCAACTGTCAGGAAAAATGCATATTCTTGTTGACTTAGCAAAGAATGTTCTCCCCTGGAGGAAACACTGTATGAGACACAAGATCACTGCTCACAGTTTGTTTCATCTGTGTAGTAAAAGCCACAGTAACTGGGCGGCATAAAGGGCTAGAGGCACGCACGAAGCTACATGACCTGAATTGCATCTCTTACCTAAGTGAGCAAGTCTGCTGAGCCAAATGGAACATTTGCTTCGGCTGATGGATGTTGTTCTGCAGACGCAGTGGCACATTTCTGCTGTCCCACTCCTTTCTAGTCTTCCAGCAAAGCAAGCCCCTTTATTAATGCTTTTCTTTTCAGACACGTTAAATCACAATATTTGATTATCGTTTTTGTTTCATTACATTCTGATTCCAACAATGGTTACTTTGCTTTATGTGGGTGTTACCCAGATCTTTCTCAATGACCCATTTGTAAACTATGTCCTGGGGTAGAATCCTTCTTTAGGTGACTAATATTATCCATTAGTCATTCCACACTCATTGTACACACATTGAGACATCACAGTTATGTTCTATAGGATGAGTGTTCTTGGCCATAGCCCAAGTGTAATAGGAAGCACATGGAGTCTGAAAGTCAGACAGACTGAGTTTAGGCCTCCTCGTTCCCCAACAAAAACTCCAGGGGTGCAAATATGCATAATAAACATCCCCTGTTCTTGATGGTGACTATGGTTGGGAGAGCATAGTGGAATAAACTCTTAATAATAGTTAAGAGAAACAGTGGAGGTTGGAACAAGCACTGAGAAAACAGAACAGAAGGCGAGGTTATTAATGAAACATGTACTATGTGCTAGAGAATTTACATATGGTAATTAATTAAATCCTCACATCAATCAGATGTGACATGCTTTAATATACACTTCTCCAGATAAGCACACCGAGACTCAAAAGGGGTTTAATAAAATGTGCAATGTCCCCTGGTTAGGAAATATAAAAATAGAACCTCAAAACCAAGTCTCTATGACTATTTAATGTTTACTTATTTTTGAAAGAGAAAGACAGAGCATGAACGGGAGAGGGGCAGAGAGAGAGGGAGACACAGAATCCGAAGCAGATTCCAGGCTCTGAGCCGTCAGCACAGAGCCTGACGCAGGCCTAGAACTCACAAACTGGGATATCATGACCTGAGCCGAAGTTGCATGTTTAACCAACTGAGCTACCCAGGCACCCCTTATGTGACTTTAGTTCATCTTCCCTACTGCTCTGCCAGAATGCCCTCTGACACATTGCCATGGGCTAATTAGAGGCTTTGTTGCGGGCTTAACTGTCTGGCTAGACAGATGAATTTAGTATGTAGCCAGAAAGTCACTGGCCAAAGGGGTAGAGCAGATGTTTTACTTTTATTAGTTTCCAAATGTTTCTTAATAGGGGCCTAGTGGGATGTTGCAGACATGAGTTTAGATGGAAAGAAAGAACAAGGAAAAAGACTGGAGAGTGTGGGTAAAAGGGAGCCACTGTAGTGAGGTCAGGGTGGCTGGCTGAATGAGGGTACTGGTCAACTGGAAGTGAAGAGGGGTAGAAGGCAATTGGAAAGAAGGAAGCAGCTGAAAATCAAATCTTCACTTTTAATTAGTAGAACTTTATGGGCTATGTTGTGAATGGAACGTGTATTCCAGACCTAATCCCTCGTACCTCAGAATGTGACTGCATTTGGAGATAGGACCTTTACAAAGGAAATTAAGTAGAAATAGGGCTGTTCTGGTAGGCTACCATCCAATCCTCTGGCATCCTTTTAAGCAGATGAGATTTGGACACATAGAAACACCAGGGATATCCATGGACGGAGGAATGAGCAAGTGAAAAGGAGCAAGCGTGGCCATCTGCAAGCCAGTGAGAGAGGCCCGGGGAGCAGATCCTTCCCTCATGACTCTCAGAGTAAGACAAACCTGCAGACACCCCGATCTTGGACTTCCAACCTCCAGAGTTGTGAGACGATATATTTCTGTTTTTGAAGTCACTCAGCCTGTGGTATTTTGTTATGGTCACCCTACCAAACCACTAGAGGCGAGATCCAGACTTCTAAGCTCATCATGTGAGGCAAGAAAGGAGACATAGCCAGCTGTGTTGACAAATGACCCTCTCTATGTATAGAAGAATCACTTCGTCTACCACTAGAGACAGCTTAAAAACCTCTTCTATTCTTATTAATCAATTCTTAATGTAGGACATTTTTGTTCTCTAAGAAGCTAATTATGAATGTCTTGTTTCTAAAAGTTCACCTAAATTCTTAACACTAGAAAGAAAGAGAAATGGATCAGTTTGGTAATGCTAAATTTGGAAACTTAGATATGTAGAGTATGGACTTAATTCCATTAGAAAAAAACAAAACAAAACACAATCTTGAGGGATAATGAAGCCATTTGTCTCCAAAGCAAGGCAAGAAAAGATTAAAGAGATGTGTCTCATTCAACTGATTTGTAACAAATCCAGTGCTTTGGTAGTCAAAGTAGTGACTTGTTGCTCTTCCTATAGGATATAATATCCAAATTTCCAAAGAAAGAGAGGCTACATTTTTATCATTCTCTCAGCCATTTGTCTCCTGAACTTTCTGTATACTGTCTGGACACTGTTTTTCTCCAAGGAGAGCCAACCTAGCTGGCCCCCAATTTTTTGCTACTTGCTTGCAACACAATTTGATTATAGGTTCAAAGCCTACAAAATGGGGAGGCTAGAATGAATTAGTGTTTTGGAGAAAAGTTTTCAAGGCAAAATTATTTAACTCTTTCGATTGAACATGACGAAATGAACAAATTAGTTCATCTCTTCTGATTGAAGTGCCCTAGAAATGAAAATTAAGGTCAACAGAAAATTGTATTTTGAAGAAAGAGGCAGAAAATTTTGGGACGTGGCACATCAATTTGGGGATGAATTTCTGGTGGCTACGACAGAGAAACATGGGCATTTCTCCTAGAATTGTGGGCACCAGTTAGAAGCAATAACAGTGTAGGGCAGTGGCAACCCTTCTGTTTATTATCTTTTGGTCACATGTGGTGTGGTTAAGTTTCCTGTGCATATTCCAATGGATGCAATATGTACAAATATATCCCAAATTCAGCATCTCCTCAACATCTACCCTGCCTGCTGCTCCCCTCGTGTGAGCCATCACCATCTCTTGCCTAGTTTCTGTAAAGCCTCCTAACCAGTCTCTTCTCCCTACTATGTCCAAATCTTTCAGTGTATTCAAAACACAAAAGACAGAATAACCCCACTAAAATGTTATCCAGAACGTTTTCTCACAATCTTTCAATACTAGCTCAAATCCTTATAATGACCTGGAAGCCCTCTGTGATCCTGCTGTTTGTGAACACTCTTCCCCTTATGCATTCTGTTCCACTGTTTCTCAAAACACTTGGGATGCTCCTGCCTCAAGGTTTTTAGACTCTATCTCTCTTCTGCCTGGAATACAACTTCCTCAGTCAAACTCGTGGTCAGCTCCTTCATTTCCTTCAGGTCCTTTTTCAAATTCCCATCCTCACCAAATCTTTCCTGGTGCCTTCCTTGTATCCTTCCTTCCCTTTTCAGCACTCATCATTACCTAGCATACTATATATTTAACATATTTATCTCGTTTATTGTATGAGGACAAGGATCTTTGTTTTATTCACCACTATATTCTGCACATATGGTGTATATTGTCTCTAGCAAGCACTCAATAGATATTCGTTGTATTGAAGAATGAATGAATGAATGAATGGGTAAATGGATTAATAAATTACCTACGTCTTTTGAACAGGTTAGTAGAAAAAATGTCTCCAGATGGGGTAACTAAAAATTCGTGATGCTCAGGCACATCCTATATTAGGTAATCAAAATATTTGAAGGTGGAATCCAATCATTAGTATTTCTTAAAGTTCTTCAGTGATTCAAATGTGCAACCTAGGTTGAGAACCATGGATGTGAACATCATTTCTAAACTCTGAAGTGTTCACAGGACTCCTAGGTATCTTGTTACAATATATATTCTGATGTAATAGGTTTGGGGTAGGCCAGAGAATCAGCACTTCTAACAAACTCCTAGAATGCCAAAGCTGCTAGTCTGTATGAACACATTGAGTAGCAAGCACTTAGATCCATGTTCAACTCAGCCTTGGTGGCCCTGTAAAACCCTCTAACAGGATTTCTACTCCATTTTCACCTGAATTATTTTGTTTTAGTTTGGGATCATAATCTATTTTAACTATTTCTTGGAAAACAAATGTGACATAAATACTTAGTAAATATATAATTGAAGAGCACCTTTTGGGAGATTTGGGGGGGGTGGAGAGAAATAATAACCAAAAGCAAATATATATATATATATATATATATATATATATATTTACACCCATCATTTTTAAATGGGAAAAGTGAATTTAAAATATTACCTACATTGTATATCACATATCTTATTTGGGATCACATTGTTTGAAAATCCAAACATTCAACTGAATTCATCTAAATTAAAGTCCAAAATTATACACCAGATGAAGAAGCAAAAAGAAGTAATGGGGGGAAATCCACAGGTTTCGAAGAAGAAACTGTCCCATATAATCTTGAAAAAGTTTTTTTACTAGCAATGTTACCTTGAATGAAATATTTCATATCTGCAGAACTGTTTTCTTTCCTGTAACTTGGGAGAAGAATGCCATAAGCCCCTTGTGTAAGTGCCTGGCCTCAAGTAAACATCTGTACATGTCAACATTTCTTCCCTTTTCTTATACCTGGTTAGGTAAGAGTTAAAATGTATTTTAGCAGTCTTGATAGGAAAAGCAGCGAAGAAAGCTCTTTAATGCCACAACTACGTGTCATCCTTGTCTAGGAGCATAAATTCGCACAGCGGGCAGTGCAGTGAAAACAGCTCATAATCAACTCATCACCTCTCATCATTGCTAGGATCAGATGCAAATGGGAAAGAATGCCACTTCAGTCATTGCTAGTGAAAATTAGCTTCTGTGACACTAATGGTGTCTCATTTAGTATGTACTTTAGATTTAAAAATATGGTAAAAAAAAAAGGCTATTTCCAGAACTGCCATTATTCCAGTGTTTCCCTTTAAAATAACTGTGGTATTTGAATCTTCTTTACTTAAAACATCCTGAGTTAAAATTTATTAACAGATCATTAATCCCAGATGAATAAAGGCCAAGTTATCCTAATTATAGTTGAAAAGTTTCATTTGTCTATTCCTTTCCTGATTTTGAAGTTTCTACCATATTCCCTGACCTGGAACAAAGGTCTATGGTTATGTAATGGTGGGCCTCTCTAGAGAGTCTGGCAAAGCATTTGCTATATTGGAGTCCTTAAAATAAAACTTAAAAGTAAGTTACAGTTTACATTTACACACATACACATAAACTTTCTTATGTGCACGCTAGCAGACTTAGTGCCAACAATAATGAAAGTACACTGCACTAAAGAGTATTTATTCCTGAACCAGGATACATAGAGTAGACTCAAGAGACTCCATTCACTTTACAAATATTTATTAGGGCCTACTACATCAAAGGTGCTATGCTAGGTGCAGGAGGGAGATCCGTGGTTTTACTTATCTCAGTTTTAGGCCGTTATTTTTTTTTTGACAATTTGAACATGTGAATATTTACAAAGTTATTGTGGTTTTACAATTTTAAGCATTGACAGTTGAGTGGACACCTGGAGGGATTTTATTGGTGGAAGTCTTATACCTAATCAGAGACAGGAACGGGGGATCTCCAACTTCTTTCCAACTTGCAGAGGCTCTTAAGCATATGTTCTCCCTGGTTTTCATAAAATTTAGCTGGTAATTAAGACAGAAATAGAAGAAATATCTACAGTCCCTATTCTCATAATGGCAGCATAATAAGAACAGGAGTACTGGAAATTGACATATCACACACTTTTCTTTTTCATCCGAGTATGTGTCCCTCTCAAGTTAATTAACCGTCTCTATGCCTTCTTATCCGTGCAGCTAAATAAGAGTGATTCTCTCACAGACTTGTTAGAAATATTAAATAAATTAATGTACAAAACTTAAGAACCACAGCAACTAGTATATAATATACTCACAATAAATATGGAAAACTAAAATAAAACATTTCAGATAGAGAAACAATCACAGAAAGTTATGTTCTAAAAATTAAGCATTTATAGAGTGTAATGAGATCATATATTATCTACTCCGAATCCTAGATATGCTCAAAATTTTAAAAAATCACTAGCAGCAGTGGGCAGTAGTGATGAGAAGGCAAAAACAGACTTCAAAAAAGAAAGTACAGTACTTTGCATGTATGTTAAACAAGGCTATTTTTGAAAGATTAATCTAAATATATAACACTTAAGCACTATTCATCAAATTTCCGTGTTAATTTGAAATTTGCCTATATACACCATATAGAGTTCTGAAACACAAATTAAACTTGTTGGAATTCATTAACATTCCAGTATACATAATGGGTTTCTTTGGTAATAACTCTCCGAAGCTTTTCCAGTTTCCTTCTTGGAGTATCTCTGGTCTCACTCTCTTAGCCTCCACTATGAATCTCTTATAACCACTATGAATACTATTGGTCCTATTTATGAGCTGTCTGAAGGAAAAATCTCATACCAAAAATGGAGATACAGGAATAAAAGCTGAAAATGATGACACATTAATGATAAAATTAAAGATAGTAAAACTGAATTTTAATGTGTGCTTTCATTTTTTTTTTTTTTTGAGTCATGGACATGTCTATTGGTAAGTCTTCTGAATTTAAGAAAATAATAAATTATTACATATATAGATTTATAAAATCTATCGCTAAATTTTTATATCCATGAATACTTGGAACTTTCTCACAATTGTAAGATCTATTTAAAAATACTAATAACAAAGTCCTTCTCCATTGATATCCTTTTCAAATAAACAGTTACCTAATTTTTTATTTGAGGGAACCTTAGTTATAATATGCATTCACCATTTGAATTGTGTACTAGGTCACCTGAACTATAACCCACAGGAGTTAACATGAACTAGATACTGCAATAATAGTTCCCTCATTTTCAATGCTATCGCTCTTTATTTCAACATTCACAATACAAAGCAAGCAAATCTCTCTCAGACATTCTGAAAGACTATCGTACAAGGAGTATACCTTTAGGGGTCAGGAGAGGCAAGCTATTGTTTGGTATGTACTTAATTAGCTTAGACTGTTATTCCCCATATTTCAGACAGATTTCTTGATGGTTCTGTTCTATTTTTCTAGACACAGATCCTCTGGTCCCTTCCAGTAGATGAAGGAATTTGCACTCTTCATTCTATTAGCCATTTGTTTGTAGAGATCATCATAACATCCATTTCTACCATCTCTTAGGGATTCTGTTGGTTTTCCATAAAATACACAAAAATTATCCAGTAAAACAAATAAATGTGAATTAAAGAGGAGTTGTTTCTAAGACATAATTACAATAACTGGAAAAATATTACCTCAATATAAAAAGAAAGGCTTTTATTGACCCAAAATGTATGAAAAACACACTTGTACATATACACTCACATATCTCTAGATTTGTATAGAATGAAACCACTCATCTAAAGATAATGGGACTTCATTCACAACATAAGTTAATATGTTTCCAATGTGACTACTCTCTGTGATATGTTTTATTCCTATATATATAGAGAGAGAGTATCAGATATATTTTTGTAAATGAGTAAAGTCAGTAGGATGAACAATACCAACTTATATTTCAATAGTTTCTTCAATTAAGGGAAATGATGATAGACTAAACTATTATTTTGAAAATAGTTCACTGACATAATTATGATAGTAACTCACTACATAATGCAGTCCTTGTGAGATACTTTAACTTCAGAATTTAAATACCTAAAGGAAAAGTACCAATTCATATTAACTTTTATGATCCCCTTAGAACCTACTATTGTCAACTCAATATTAGTTGCATTTAATTGAGTAAATTCTATATACGATCAATCTTAAATATAAAAGTAAATGATGCTTTTAGAATTTTTTTTCACTATTTGGGAAACATGCCTTTGAATTTTTATTATATTAGGGGAAAAGATAGATATCATGATATATTATCCAGCTGTATTTTTAACTGAAGATCCCTGACTTATTTTTTAAAGATTGGAAATCATTTATTTATTAGTTTCCTTCAGACAGGTTGTATAGTAACTTGCAAAGACTTATAAAACATTGACCACTGTTCGATGCCTCATCAATCCAGAAGTTCGCAATCAATTCCCAACTCCTTTCTCTCAGAACAAGTGCCAAGCAAATACAGACCAATAATAGATAATAAGTCAGTCCTTTAAAAAGACATCTGAACTCAGTTATAGCTCATTCACAGATAGATTAAAAATGTTATTTATCTAAGGAACTCAAGAAATGTAAACATATTGGAGAAAACCTTTGACACCAGTACTTCATGGTTTCTTTCACATGATTAATGAAACTAATTTAGAGTTCTACAATAGAATCTAAACTTTGTTATCTCATGCTGTACTTTTTGGTAAGTGGCAATTATTGTCAAGACAAAGGATAGCATAATGTTCCAAATAGAAACAATTAGGCAAATCTATCAATATATGGAGTTTTGGTGCTTCCTAAAATATAACCCAATCCACTCTCTAGTATAATGTTAGTTCAAGCAAGAGTGGGAAACATAATCTTTTCAACAAGCTATCATATTTTAATACAAAAAAAATGAAAAAAATCAAATGCTCAGCCAAATCCTCTCTATTTACAATCTTCTCATAATATGAGAGCTGAACCCATAAGGGATAAATTGCATTCAGTTAAATAGACATTGACAAATTTATAGTCATGAAAAATGTTCAAGAATATTTCATAATATCCACCTTTCAAGCAGAGACCACCAATTGATTTCCACGAACTTGGATCTGAGCTCCAACTTCAGTTACAAATGTAAATGATCAAATATACACTATAAGGTAAAATTACAGAAACAATAATTGTCATGTATTACTTAACCTCTAAGTTTTCAACTCATTGTTTTTCACACCTGCCACGAGGCCTTTGACCCTAGGGTTGAATTAATTTATAACTGACAGCTAAGAACAATGTGTGTGTGTGTGTGTGTGTGTGTGTGTGTGTGTATTCTAGTGTATTCTAGTGTATTCTATTAAATGGTTTGGTTTTATTTAACTGTGTATAGTTACCTTACCTTTGGTTTTTGATGTTTCTCCTTCTCTGAAGCATTGGATGGTTTTCTCTTCAACATTTTCAATTCAGACTACTCCAAGTGAGTGCACTTCCTGTTGTTACAGAAACAACTGAAGGCTGTCAGCAGTGTGCGTCTATGATGTACAGCAGATAAGTTTGAGCCCAGTGACCTGCCACTTCCTCCTTTTTGGTCAGGATATGACCTCACAACTACATGGGTAAAGGTTTTTGGTTTTTTTTAATGGTAATTCTTTGGTAACTCTTTAATGTTCTGTATTTGCTATAGTCTGAGGTACATTCCTAAATCTCACACTTCCACATGCCTTTAGGCATAAAACTATATGATAGAGAATATTATCTCATTTATTTATCTCCCATAAAACTATATGAAAGAGAATATTCATGATAGTTTTATACTTCTAAGTAAACTTTGTTATAAGATGAAATAAACTAGACTTTATGAAATACTAATCCTGCTTAAAGTGTATATGCATATACTCAAAAGTAGAGCATGGATGAAATTAATATAAATAGGAATGTGACTTCAGAATTAATTGATTATGCATATTGTTACTTTTTAAACACATTACTATGTTGTAAAGCCTTGATTAATGTGAAAATCAGTTAAACAGAACCCTGAATTAACCAGATGTCTTTCTGCTACAAACAATAATGCTATATCCTGATAACTGCTATTCCAGGGATGGTCCAATGGATCAATGGTACATTCACATGAAGCATCCAGTGTCTCAATTTAATAGACCTGGAATAGGGCTAACATGGCTTAGAAAGACTTTTCTCATCAAAATAAATGGTGTAATATTTTTACTATAGTGTCAAAACCAAGATACCCAGAAAGTAAAAGCAAGAAGTTCAAGCTTTCTTGTTGATGAGGGATTTACCAAAGGGAGCCTTGTGGAATGTCTAAAATTCCAGTTCTAGTAAAACAGGCTTGTTAAAATCAACCTAGCTTTCCATTTATAAAACTCCGGGGTTGAAAAGCAATGGTGCCATATTCTTAATTAGCAGCTTCTCTAGGTAAAAATCAGCTGACTCTATTTCTCAGTCTTCCCTCATATCTCTGAGCCCCTCCCCCCGAGGCCCAGTTCTAAGTATTCAAATTTCATTAATCATTTAACAAATATTAAATTAAACGTTGTGTGCTGTTTGACAGTATATCATACCTCTTGATTAGCTTAAAATTATTTATGTCCTATAATAGAATTAAAGAAATACACTTAAGGTTATGATTAATATGCTTCTTCCATGAGATATTAAGAGCACAATTCTATCTTTAGGAGTTATCAGACTGGCATTTTCAAAATAACAGTGAGGACTCTGAGGTTGGGTAATTCCCTAGAAGTATGGCTTAGGTGAAGGCAGTGACCTAAGTGTATTTTCATTTCATCTTTTCAGGAATTGAAAGTCATAACAATATATTCCTTAACAGAAACATTTGCCTCACTTTTTTTACCTGTGAATAGAAGTTTAATTCAGTTGTGGAGTTCAATCAACAATATGAGAATGATAATATTTTCACTTACTACAGTAATAGAGTTTTAGTGAGAGTAAAAGCGAATACCAATAAAGAGCATACTTATCATATGATTTAACATTTAAATACTGTTTTATGTCAAGAAACGTTTGTGGACCTTGAAGTATGAGATTTCAAATTATACTTCTACAGTGATAACTAAAGACTAGAGAACACTCACATTCATGGTGACATACATGAGCTCTACTATATGCAGTTTTAAAAAGTGTTACACTCAAGTAATTTGATAAAAACTCAATTTATGATCTCTAGGCACTTTACCATCATTAACACTATCAGAAATATTTTAAAATGTAAGTAAAACAGGAATATTTTCTTTCAGAATTACAAATGGGAGAAGCAATTTTCTCTTTCTTTTTTAAAAAGTTTATTGATTTATTTTGAGAGTCAGAGAGTGAGCTGGGGAAGGGCAGAGAGAGAGAGAGAATCTCAAGCAGGCTCCACACTGTCAGCACAGAGCCTGATGTGGGGCTTGAACTCATGAACTGGGAGATCATGACCTAAGCTAAAATCTAGAGTCAGACGCCTAACCAACTGAGTCACCCAGGTGCCCTGAGAAGCAATTTTCTAACCTCTAGTACTCAGGAAAACTGTTTTCTGCAGATTAAAAACATCTCAAGTCCTATCATAGTCTGTTAAACAACTTGTTCCTCAAAATATCTCAGGTGGTAAGGTAGCAAATTTTTTTTATCAATTATCTACTATGTTTTGGAATTCTGGGGCCACCAAGACATTTAATTAGTGACCAGAATGACCCAGAAAATTCAAAAGTCAAAGGTGAAATAAGAATGGGGTAAAGAGTAACTCTTGAGCACATCTAACTCCCTATCATGATTAAACCACTAAGCCACATGTTGCTTAAGACTTGTTCTGAAGCAGGGAAATTGCAAAACAGCAGTCTGGGTGCTTTGTTTTTACAAATTACCTTAATGGTCTTAGAAGCCAGGCAGGGCAAAGCAAGGTTGGGACTTTGTGACATACATATTACTATTTCTGCGTCATAGGTTGTGTCAAAATTTTAGAGAAACTGCAATCAAATAACGGTTATTGGGATGTAGATGTTATGAGAAAACAGAGTGCGACTATAAAGAGTTGTTTCGGTAGTTCAACAAATATTTATTGGTGGATTGCTACAACATGAATTATCAAATTCAAATCAGAAAAGAATAGGTAAAAGAAAATGTGGTCTGATGCCTTTCATTCTGATATCTTGATTGCCTGATGGCCTCTGTCTCTTTGTTCCCTGTCATCAGGTTGAAGACTGAAATTTGTAATGTTTGGATTAATCCTAGTCTATACTTTAAAGACACATATATTTTTTTCAATGGAAGGAGGGTTTTCAAATCTTTTAAAATGGAACAATAATCCCCACACCCCCTTAATGTGTACACCTCCAACATGTGGACTCAGTCACAGTAAATCTAAAGCTTCCATGTGTTACTGGGGCAACCATGACCGAAAGCGATTTAAGTAACTATAACCTAAAATACTCCTGACTATACCTCGAATATATTGTTGGAGGGGGACAACAGGGAAACATCTAAGAACTTGAAAAATAAGAGAAGTGAGATTGTTACCATGAAGTACAACTCTGAAGTTCATATTTAATGTAAGATAGAATCCTTATCTTATAGAAAAAATGGATTGTATTCCATGCAGATCTACAGACTTTAGTCACTTACGATAAAGAAAAGAAGGAGTCAATCATAAAAACACATTAAACTTGATAGTTCTGCTTTTCTTTCTGGCTCCTTGGAGCAGGTTTCTCTTTACAGATGGGGAAGAAAAGTTTATAGAAAGAAGCCCAGTGGGGCTGCTCTGTTCTTGCCTGTTTATGGCTTGCTAGAAGTGGAGATCCTACACTATCATACAAATTCCAACTCTACACAGGATTTCTTGAAGCAAACACACATATCGATCTGATGATGTTCTTGCAGATCTTTACTCAATAATTTGGTTGGTAGTTTCAAAGTCATATAGCCATATACAACATATTGGCGTTGACTTATTCTTACAATATGATGGATAAAACACCTCCTTGTTTACACTCGGGTGTTTATAGAGAAATCGTGATATGGATATTCCCTCATACCTACAGTGGGGATGAAGGGGAGGGGCGGCTGGCGAGAATGGTGGATTTTCTGTGAATCTTCTACATTTCTTAGCTCTCTGAGGTCATTTACCAGGGTCTCTGGAGTCCCTATTTACTAACCCTTTTCTGTAAGGGACCCACCCCCTTCCCTAAGCTCTTGAAATCCCTTCTAATGTCTTTCTAATTGAAAAGTCTTACAGTGGCTTTTCTGCTTTTCCCAGTGACTTGCTTTATGGAATGATGAAGAGTTTTTGAGGAGATACTTGAAAGAAGAGAAAATTCTGATCCTACTAACAGCACGTGTTAAGAAGCTATAGCAGTTTGTTTTTCTCAGGAAGGCCTGAAATTAAGCATATGTATCCCAAGGATTAATTTTCTTCCAAGAACCCATATGGAATCCATATGAGAAATTCACATTTCACCTATTAATTTCTCCTTGTGATATGATGCCCTGACTGAGTTTTATTACAGAGTTCTCATACCTTCATTAACAGTGATGGGGGTGATGGCCAAACCACTTAGAAGGTGGGAGGAAGTCTTAATTTATTTTGCCCCATATAGAGAAAGAAGTGTAACAGAGGCAAATATTTGGTAGTACCCACTCAAGCCCCTGGGTTCAAGAAAGAGAGCTTCAGTAAACCTCGAGCATCTTAATTCTCTAACAAGATAATCCATCATGAGGAGATGGATGCATCAAGCAATTTTAGCTGGATTTCATATTTTTTATGAAACTACTATTTTTTTTATTTTTTCTAACTACTTTCTATTTTTTATTTTTTATTTTTTATTTATTTTTTTTTTAATTTTTTTTTCAACGTTTATTTATTTTTGGGACAGAGAGAGCCAGAGCATGAACGGGGGAGGGGCAAAGAGAGAGGGAGACACAGAATCGGAAACAGGCTCCAGGCTCTGAGCCATCAGCCCAGAGCCTGACGCGGGGCTCGAACTCCCGGACCGCGAGATCGTGACCTGGCTGAAGTCGGACGCTTAACCGACTGCGCCACCCAGGCGCCCCTCTATTTTTTATTTTTAGATTTTTTCTAACTACTTCTCTTTATTTTATTTTTGTTTTGAGCTCAAAGAGTAACCTTTAAATGATGAGTGAATTCCTTGGGTAGGTCTTCCCACAGGAGGCAAATGTATTGTTCATATGGACATCAAATACCTGAGACACTGCAGTCGTATTTCTTAGTAGAAGTTAATGAATTGCTATGCTGATTGATCAGAGTATGTCCCAAAAAAGGATCCACTCTTGGTATGCTCAAACATTATCCTTCTGAGATAGGAGAGCAGCTGGTCAGGCCCTAGAGATCCTGGGAAGTCTCTTGAGAGAGAGCCTGGGCCTGCAACATTATTTCATATTTTAAATTTCCCACAAGATAATTGAGAATCTTATCTCATTATCTCGGTTGTAGAAGAAATAGAGGAATGAGATAAACAAAAAGGATCAATGATCTAAGATGAGTGGGGAACGTAAAGAATCATACAGTAAGAAACTCTCTTGAAAGAGACAAAGAACTTAGATTATATCCGTGCATGGCAAGATGTTGGAAAACAACATAAAAGAAGACTTAGTAAGCAAAAAGTGAGGTGTACCAGTTCCAAAGTGACAAAAATACTTAGGGAAGCTTAGTTTGAGATAAGTGCAAACTATTCAGATTATTCGATAGATTATAAATATATACTAAGTAGTCACCATTAGTAATGGTAAAATAAAATTTCATCTATTTATGATTCAAAGTTATAATAAATACTCATAGAGTAATCTTAGTTTCAAAGTTAAAAATAATGAGTATCAGTTTTGAGTGATTATACAGCTGCCATTATGCTGAGTACTTCAGTCATATTTTCCATGTAATCCTCAGAAAATCTCCATAAACTGCTCTAACGTTGTCAACCTCAACTTCCAGGTGAAGTTAGATTTGGTGTCCAGTTTGCCTAGCTGGAAGTGGTGGGATCAGGATTTAAACCAAAGCCTAAGCTCATAACCATAATTCTCTATCATAGTTATGCATTGGCATATTTAAAGACTTGCCGTAAAATGGGAGTGATTTCTTTGGGGATTAGGTTCCAAATGGTAAAGGATGTGAAGAAGGTAAGGCTGAGTGGGAGACAGTGTTTCAATCATTATGTTTATAAAATAATTTAAAATCAGTAATTGTGCAACCCATCTAGAACCCTCTTTAATTAAGACAGCACCACAGGGATACCTGCTACCACGTCATTTTCCTTCTCCAACCCAAGCTACCTTGTTTGTGACTCTAAGAATAGTTAAGAGCCCCTCAATGCTATCTTTACTAATAATTTCACACGTGTAAAAATCAAGGTAGGAGTACAAATTAGACTCATCCATACTTTATGGAATTACCTATATTCTGAAGTACCCCAAAGATGACTTTTGATACTTTTCATCTATAAACTCATGCTATCTGTGAAGATACTACCAGGAGCACATTTTTTTTCCTCCTCGATCTGGAGCAACAGCTCCCAAATTTATGTTTCTAAAATTTATGTATTATTCTCTTAATCTTTGACTCTTAATTTCACCAGTTTCTGCTTGCTTCAAGGTCACATCTAAATTATTGTCATGATTTTCACATTTCTATAATACTTTTCCCTTCAACACACCTAAACACCATTTGAAATTCTGTAAAAATTAAAAAACCAAAAAACAAAAAAAAACCAGAAGCTTCCCTGTCTACTTCCAGAATTTCTAGTAGTTCTTTTCCTGACTCCCTCTAGTATTGAAAGCATTTTTCTTATTGTGTACATTCATGTTTTTCTGTGATAGGCCCAAACTTATTTGAGTATTAGACATTACCTGCTGATTCCTATTTTTATCCTTGAGGATTTTGTACTCTTTCACACCCCAACTCCCTTATAATTATTTAGTTAAATCAGTAGTCATTATTATTTTGTAAATATTGTCTGTGGCTAACTCAAATTGTGTTTAGTGCTTTATGCTTAAATTTTTTGTCCATTTCTAGAGCTCATGATTACTTTCTTTTTTTTAATAGTTGATTCCCTATGTATAATTATTAATATATCCCAGATAAATGCCCCAACAAATCTATCAACTGATTAGTTTTGAATATTTAAATATAGACGTCATACTTATAATTTCAAATGCTCAAACATCTCAGGCTTATTTTTTTCTCTGTTCCAAAGGGGTCTGGTTATTCTCTAAGTATACATGACTAAGGCTGAAATGGAACTTCTCAATTCTCTCTTGATTTGGATACTCTGTGGCCTGAGTCTCACATCATCGTACTTGTCTATTTTCTCATTTGCTGAAACACACCTCCCAAATGGCAGTGTTCTAGGTCCTTGTAGATCCTTCACATGTGGATGCTATTTTGACCTAAAATTGAATTCCACCCTTATTTTTCCTTAGAATTTAGAAGGACTCTCCATTGTCCTCTAGCCTCCAGAGTTGTTACTGAAAAGTCTAATGCCATTGTGATTCCTGGTTTATTGCATATGGACTCCCTGTCTCTAACTGTATTTCCCCTTTATGCTTGGTATGTCCTAAAATCTCATATTATGTGCCTTGATATGGGTTATTTTTTCATCCCCTGTACTGTTCATTGAATGGTTCTTTCAAAATGGAAACACACATACTCGCTTCAGCAGCAAGTATACTGAAATTGGAACGATACAGAGAAGATTAGCACGGCCCCTTCACAAGGGTAATATGCAAACTCATGAAGCGTTTCAAAATGGAAACACACACCTTCTGGTCTGTGTTTGTTTAATAAATTCTTCATCTCTCTTTGTTCTCTCTTTCTGGTAATCTAATTAATCCAATGTTAGACATCCTGAATCGATATGCATATAATTCTTTTGTACTTCTCTGTTTCTACTTCTTTTTCTTTGTTTTGTTCTTTTTGTTGTTTTTTTTTACCTTCTAGGAAATTCCATTATTTTTTCTACTAACGATCTAATAAATATTTTTAGCTATAATATTTTATTTTGCCAGAGTTCATTCTGATTGTTCTTTTTATAACATTCTGTTCTTTTTTATTTTTAATACCGCAGTAAAAATTAATGAAATCAACTGTCATTCAACCATATGGATAATCTTAAAAATATAATATTAAATGAAAAGAAAACATTCCCAAAGGAATTACATATAGTATGATTGTCTTTAACACACACACACACACACACACACACTTTAAAAAAAAGGAAAGAGTAAGGAACACAGCCCTGAGTATAATGATTCACTCAGGGTAAGAGTGCAGCATAGACAGATACAGGTTATTTTCGAGGTCTCACCTCTTATTTCCTGGTTATATTTTAATAATAATATATTATTAAAACTAAAGAAAGTGGGTTTTGAAAAACATTCTGTTTTTAATCCTTGATTAGGTAGTAAAACGTATTGGGTAAGAGGGTGCACCTTTGAACACAGTAGGCTACCTCATTTCAAATCCTGGTTCTACCTTTAGTAGGATGTCTTTGGAAAGTTCCTTGGCCTCTCTATAAAATGGACTTGGCAGTATTGCATACCTCATAGAGAATACTGTGACCATTATGTTAGACATTATTATAAACTTAGTACAACTAAGCATCTGGCATGTACTAGACACTGAGAACTAAATACATACATGAAATATGTTCTTTTTCTGAGGTCATTAATTGTCATTAGTTGTTTCCCTTCTGTCCCTTTCTTTATCTTGGTCTCTCTCTGACTTCTTTCTTCTGTCTGCTTTGATCTCTGTCTTTCATCTCTGAGGCGCTCTTTAAATGTCTAGCTAGCTACCTTTGGCTGTCAGTACATCACTAAGAGCATGGTATGAAAATCCTTATTGCCTCTGTAAATGGGTGGGCTTATGAGGTGACTGGGCAGTGAGGAAGTTTTTTCAGCAGAAGACCCCCAGATGGCAGTTTCTGGAATTCTATTCTCCGAGAGCATTCAGGTTTGGCAGGTAATAATCATTCTGTGTCCTGGAAGGGCTGTGGGGGAGAGGGAGGAGCTTTCCTGCAGTTCTCAAAGGCTGCAGCTTTTCGCTGCAGCTTTTGGGGCTCTTTGGTGTATGCTGCCTCACTGCGCTGAAGCATCCTTTTCTGCAGGTCCTGAGACTGACACTTGCTCCAGTCCTCCATTCACTTGTTATGGTCCCAAACTCTAGCTGGCATCTCTCCTCACATCTTTTTACCGAGTGTATTTGTTGGTGTGGATTTTCATCTTTCTGATAAACGTATGGAGATAATATACTACATTTAGGCAAAGTCCAGTTGTGCCAACTCTGTTCCTTCACATCTTTATCACCTCTGACTCTCTTCTTTCATTCTGTCCTTTAAAACATTTGCATCTTGGGGCACCTGAGTGGCTCATTCGGTTACGCATCTGACCTGATTTCAAGTCAGGTCATGATCTCACAGTCCTGAGAGATCCTCTCATTAAGCCCTTCATTGAGCCCCATGTCAGGCCCTGTGCTGGGCATGGAATCTGCTTAAGATTCTTTCTCTCCCTCTCCCTTCCTCCCCTCACCCATCTCGAAAGAAAGGAAGAAAGAAAGAAGGGGAAAGAAAGAAAGAAGAAAGAAAGAAAAAGAAAGAAAGAAGAAAGGAAGGAAGAAAGAAAGAAAGAAAAAAAAGAAAGAAAAAAGAAAGATTTGAGTCTCTTTATCTTATTTGCCACGATCCTAATTATATGGAACATACATCTAATTACAAAAAACCAGTCCCTGTCACTACTACTCCTACCTTACGAATTCTAAGGTATACATAGGACATGGCTACTGGTATGACATGGTAGGAAGAAGCCAGGCCACAAACAGGAAGCTTTTCCATGTCAAGTCCACTCTCACATTTAAGTATTTGTGCTCTCTAGACATTTTCAGATTCTTTTCATAAGCGCAGACATACAGTATCTTATGAAATAGTTTGCCTTTTAATTCTTTATAGACAGTATAAAACAATAATAAAAAAACTTATATTTCATTAAAAAAAATCTTCAAAGTAATTTTTAAACTAAGACTATAATTCAGTATCACCTGAATCATATCTCATTAGGCCGAAAGGAAATTCCGACCAAAAACCGACCAAATTGAACTAACTTTGCACAAAAGTGTTTTCTAATGAACTTTTATCTGAACACTGTACACATCACATGTGCTGTTAAAATCCCCTGCTTAATTCGTACTTCTTTCCCCAGAAGTACAAGAGGAAGGTAGACTGTGCTGATCAATAGACCATGATTTCCTGTCTTCACCTACTGAAGAAAAATGCAATTAATAAAATATTGCTGAAGAGATATATATGAGTTCCTTTCCTCAGAAAACCTATTTTTAAACTGGAAGAACGAAGTCATTTCTATTTCCTTTCTCTCTTCACTCATCAGAAAAATTTACAGCCAATTCAAGAGTTACCAGACTGTTTTTCAGACCTTACCATTTGAATCTGCACTAAAACTGTAAAGCTGTAGGAGATAGTAATTGTATACCTTATCTATTTAAATAATTAAAATCCTTTATGTGATCTTCATTCCCTCAACTTCGGCTACAGTGCAACATGAAATACTTTAATTGCATGTCAGTTTAATTATGAAAGAAAAAATAGAATGTGATTGCAGTGGATGTTTTTAATATAAAAATGTTTACACGGCAAAACCAAGTTTCATAGTGTCATATATATACTTATACACACATCACATACATTTGCATATACGTGTATATATGTGTGTATATATACGTGGTATATATGTATGTGTGAATGTGTGTGTGTGTGTTCATTTGGATGAAATTCCTTCTTTTCTTCTTAATACAAAGGGTAATGGGAGAGCTTCTTAGGAGATCAAGTACATTGTAAATAGATACACATTGCTTTCCATGACCCAACCCACATAAAGTAAGGTTTCCATGTAAGGTGTGAAGCCACAGTGAGGCACGGCTCTTCAGAAACCCCCCTGTATTCTAATTTTAAAGCCTCTGAATTTGTCATTTCTAGGAAAGGAAAGATCAGGTGATCATTTACAGGATTTTACAAGTATGTTACCCACAGCTCAATTCTATTTTCCTTTCAATCAAGAAAATTTTCCACAACTTTTAGGCTATACTTTTGAGAAACGAAAGAAAAGTCTGGTTTCCTTGTCGATCAGTAGTATTTGGTAAGCCAAAGAGCCAAGTTAATATCTGGGCCCAGTAGCCAGAGAAAACTGACAGATGAACTAGAAACTAATATCTGGTTGGAGAGAAAATTGGATTCCCTGTTTATTTTTAATGGCACAGAATTCCAACCACCCAAAGTGGTCCCTACAATAAACATTCTGGTGACTAGTCCTCTGTTGAGCAAGCCTGCCTTGGGGTCTGATTTTCCTCATACCACCCATCCTTGGGGGCCCTGTGGTGTGATGAGAACATAAGCCATTTAAGTTTTTTTAGTGTTTATTTTTAAGAGAGAGAGAGAAACAGAGTGTGAACAGGCGAGGGGTAGAGGGAGACACAAAATCTGTAGCAGTTTCCATACATGCTTGGAGCTGTCAGCAGAGGGCCTGATGTGGGGCTTGAACTCATAAACTGCGAGATTTTGACCTGAGCCAAAGTCGGACACTTAACCGACTGAGCCACTCAGGTGTCCTGAGAACATGTGAACTTTAGAGGACTGATGTAGGTCTGAACTCAGACAAGCTATATAAACTTGGGCCAAACCTTTGATCTCTCAAAGTTTCAATTTCTTCACTGGTAAAAGGGTAAAATAATATTTACTCTTAATATATATACATATAAATATGTATACAATTCCCGACACAAAGAAGGTCTTAACAAAGGCTACTTTCATTCTTTCTCCTTCAAGTACAAAGGTAGAAAAGCATGAGATTCTTAGGGATTCAAGCCCCACCCTCATTCTGGGATGTGGTCACAGTGTGTCCCAACTTCCTGGTAACATGTTCAACCTCTGATTTCCAAAGCCCGCGCATGATGTCCTCTCATTGTCACGTGTTATAATGATATTTGAGTATGCTGTTTATCCCCTGCCAACAACCAGGGGAAATTTCTACAGGGGAACTCACTTCTACTTTCACTTAGATTGGGGAATGAACATTTAACTGTGGATTTGCAAATGCAATTAAAACAAATTCCATACTCTTTACCATGACCAGAACATGGGAGTGTTACCCTGAACATCTATGGCCTTTGCCTATCTATGCCACTCTCCTCTCTTCTCTGACCTGGCCATATTTGTCTTCTCTCTGTGTTTGGACACCATTGAATTTGTTTGTTTGTTTGGTTGGTTGGTTACTTCAAAGGCAGAGGCTGGCACAGAGAGAAGCATAGGAAATGTTTGTTGGATGAATGACCAAACTAAACTCTACAGGTTTGCACAGGTTAGGGGCCACCTCCTTGGATTGACAAGTATCAGGATCAAAATCTCAGAATTCATACCCCTAAAAGGACTATGGCAGGCAGAATAATTGTTTAATTAGACATTATGAGAAAAACATCTTGCAAAAAATTTTGAAATATACAGACTATAAACCACTTTATAAAATACTTTCTCCTTTATGGAGAAACACATGAGATAGATATAGCAACATACCTCCTAATGATGATAACGATCTATTGTTGATTTATATAACATCCTTTCCTAAAGTTTGAGCACCTTTTAACATAAATTATCTTACCTAAACAGCTTTCCTATGAAGTACTTATCCTGTTTTTATGCATATGGGAAACTGGTTATTTGAATTTCCTCTTCTATCAACTCAACCTCTGATTCCAGAACTTCTAATTCTGAGTTGATGGGCTTTCCTAAAAAACATTCATTGAAATGAAATATCTCCTTACAAGCTGTTGAAAGAAATTATATTGGTCCCATCTCCACTAAAATCTTGGCCCTCGAATTCTCTGAATATTACAGCTTGACTTATCCACTCATCCTGTGGAGATGCTTCTTTCAAAAACTAACACTTCTCCTTTGAAAGAGAAAAGAAACTTTCTTTACATGATAAATATTTAGAGGAAAAATGTGGATGTTGTCTCTAGTCCCTAGTGCAATCAGTAAGTATGTCATATGGTTCATGCAAAGCCAACTTCTTTCTATCAACCAGCAAAGGTCCTATCCACTTCTGAATATCAGTAGGTGAACAGAAACTACACAGTACCACCTCAAGAAGGTACTAGTTGGGAAACTGTAGACATCTGTCGCTGGTCTTTAAGTCATTGCAGCTTTGGCCACCATCTTGGAAAACCTTAATATACTTTAAGGCCTTTCCTGTGACTGACTCTTGCACTGGTGAGGAGAACTTGGTATAATCCCTCTACCTATTAGGTAGACAGAAAGAAGACTGAGTGGGATTTGAATCCCTCACAGACATAAGATGTTGTTTTTGTTATTCTCTTACCATTCTTATATTCTAAGATGTTGAGGACAGCCCCTCCTATTTATTTGTTTAAAAAGTATTTATTGAATGACTACCGTGGGCTTGGCATTCTGCCAGATGGGAAGGCCTGGGCACTGCCTTAGAATTTACAGTTTAGTGGGACGACAGGCAGACCAAGAGACAATGAGAATCCATTGTAGCACATTCTGTATGTGTGCAAGTTGCAATGTGTGGAGAAAAAAATTGAGAAAAATATTGCTAATTTGTGTGGAGAAGTAGGGAAAAAATTCACCAAGAAAGCAATGCTTGAGGTAATAGTGAGCCAAATAGGAATTTTCTGGGCAGACAAGGAAAAAAGAAACATGCTAGCAACGATAAGAGTATATGATAAGATCAGAGGCATGAGAGTGTTTATCCTAGAGTGGACATAAGGAGTAATTTCTTACAGCCAGTGTGTATGGTAAACAAAGAGAAAGACAGATGATGGGGCTGGAAGATGGTTTAAAGCCAGACCATGAATGGTTTGGAGGACATGTGTTATGAGTTGAATTGTATCTTCCCCCAACAAGCTACATTATAATCTACACCCCCAGTACCTCAACATGTGACCTTATTTGGAAATGGGGTTGCTGCAGATATAGCTGGTTAATCTGAAAACTGGAATAGGGTAAGCTCTTAGTCCAATATGGCCAGTGTCCTTAAAAGAAGAGGGAGATGTGGACACACACATGCACAGAGCAAAGACTAAGTAGAAACACACACACACACACACACACACACACACACACACGATGGCCATGTGAAAATGAAGGCAGAAATTGGAGTTATTCTGCCACAAGCCAGGGAACACCTGGGGTACAAGAGGCTAGAAGAGTCAAGGAAGAATTCTCCTTTTCTTCTTCTTTTTGCTTAAGTTTACTTATTTATTTTGAAAGAGAGAGAAAGTGGGAGGGGGCAGAGAGAGAGGAAGAGAGAGAGAGACAGACAGAGACAGAGAGAGAGAGAATCCCAAGCAGGCTCTGGTTCTGTCAGTGAAAAGACCCACGTGGGACTCAATTTCATAAACTGTGAGATCATGACCTGAGTTGAAATCAGGAGTTGGATGCTTAACCCGCTGAGTCCCCCAGATGCCCCAGAAGAATCCTTTTCTAAAAGCTTCAGAGACAGCATGGCTGTGTCAACACCTTGATTTGTGGCTTCTAACCTCCAGAACGGTGAGACAGTAAAATATCTATGTTTTAAGCCACCCAGTTGGTGCTGCTTTATTATGGCAGCCTTGGAAACTAATACGCCATACTAAAGAGTATAGATTTTAATGTAATGAGAGGATACATTTGTATGGGGTGGGAATTACTGAAGAACTATTGCCAAAACAAGAGAGTGACCCAACCAGATGTGTGTTAGATAGAAAGCTCTGGCTGAAATGTGGAGCGTAGACTGGAGAAGAGGAATGGAGAAAATCTGCAAAATTTCCAAAGCTTCTTGACCACTATACTTAGGATTGCTTCATCTATGAAACAAACAAAAAGGATGGAGAAAAGGTCACTCATCTTCTCTTAGTTTGGTTCAAAATGTTACAGCGAAGCTCTCCTCTCTGTATAATGTTACCTGGATAAGGAAGTGGCACACTTTGAAATTCATCCTGCCAGACTACCTTGTTTAGTGATGGGAAGGTCACAATGAAAAATGATAGTAGTACTAATATGATGATACAGACACTTTAAATGATTTTGATATTGATATTTTGATATTGATAAAAAATATAATTCAGTTGAAAATCTCATAACCATGGATGAATAAAATTAATTTTCCAGTAGCAAGCCATTTGAGTTCCCAGAATGGTTTTCTTTGATCTTTATCTTAATTGGACAAACTGATTTATATCCATATTTTGAAATGTCCATTCCTATGCAAGTAAAAACTTGTGAAGAAACATACACTAAGATCAATAATACTAGGGATGCTGGAGTACACCTGTTGTTTCTGTTAAGTGTATTTCCTAGAAATATTATGAATTGCAGTGATAATTGGCAAATTTGATACAAACACATGACTTTTTATTTTTATTTTTTAATTTTTTTAAATGTTTATTTATTTTTGAGACAGAGAGAGACAGAGAATGAACAGGGGAGGGTCAGAGAGAGAGGGAGACACAGAATCTGAAGCAGACTCCAGGCTCTGAGCTGTCAGCACAGAGCCTGACGCGGGGCTTGAACTCACGGACCGTGAGATCATGACCTGAGCCGAAGTCGGACACTTAACCGACTGAGCCACCCAGGCGCCCCAACAAATGACTTTTTAATTGGAGTAGGTGGCATTCAAACCTCTGACACTTCTAAGGCTATATACCCTTTAGCTATTTCTAATCTTAAATGGTTTAAATAGATCCTATTATAAATACAGAAGGTTTGAGTATGTTTTCAGTATTTCAAGCAATGTAAATGCACACACACACACACACACACGCACACACACACACTTTACAAGTGATACATCTTTACCACAGGGATAGAATTCACTAGAGAGCAAGAAGACACTGTTAAGGCATTCTGATTCACGTTCTGCCATTTCATCATAATCTCCTGAGACACATCATGTTGTACTTTCATATATGAGTAAATAATTTGATGAATATAAAACATGTCTCAATAACTTTCATGTACTGAATATGATCATTGGTGTCACAGAAATATTAATTTTGGGGTGCATGGCTGGCTTAGTTGGTATAGCATGTGACTCTTGATCTTGGGGTTGTTGAGTTCAAGCCCCACATTGGGTGTGGAGCTTACTTAAAAATATATATATTAATTTCATAGCATAACCAAACATGTAAAGTACATATGTTTCTGATTGTATTATATTGAAGGAGCAATTTAACATGACTTCCCTTTGTTTTAAACACGAAGTACATAGTATGATAAATTTAAAAATCACAAGATTGTTAAATTAAGACTCTTCCTAAATAAACATAGAACACTTGTGTATGCAACTTAGTATTCGGATGTCTTGAACACTGACATATAAAATTATAATATTCCCTTGGGAAAGTTAAGGCTCAGAAAGATGAAGAGCCTTAAGTTAAGGAAACAGAGATAGCTAATGGCAGCAGTGATCTAGAGCCTGAGTCTTTTCACTTGTGGGACAAATATAGTGCTGTGCCGTTGCCACACGTCTTCTTCTTCAGTGATAAGCTGTGGGTACACAAACAACAGGGGGTTCTGTACCTAGTGATTCCTACAAAATTACTTTTTAGAGAAGTTGGAAGCCTTAATCAGTATTGCGTGATAGTTTCTTATTCTGTAAAACACATTTCTTCCAAGGAAAAACAGATCTAGAATATCTGCAAGGGGCTGTGGATAAAAGTGGTAACCTCTCTGTAATTAATATTTGTGGCAGTACCAGTAGTGGTTGAAATTCCTAAATAGGGAAAGGCTGAGCAAGTGATACAGGCACAATTAAGAATGGAAGTGAAAGTAAACAAAAAATACCCTGTATCTATATGGGGTGGTCACGTTAGATACATTTACCCACTGGTATTCATTCATTTTTTTCGTTCCTTTCTCCAAATACATTTTTTAGTGCTTACTATGTACCTAGCACTAGAGAATATCTCCATTAAAGAAAAAAAATGTTTCATTTGCATATGTTACCTGGACTTCAGGAGGAAGAAAATTACTATTTCTGAACCCATGCATTTGCTTTTAAATCAGATAATCTAAAAAGAATTTAGATGCCTCTAAAACACTGACTTGAAAGAAGAGTTATATGGATATATAGACAGAGAAATATTGTTTATAAGTTAAAAAGCCACAATGCCCCATACTCACATATTCAGTCTAATTTGTTATTAAAGTACAGAAGAGACAAGAAGAGTGATGTCTTGGAAGAATAAAATGAGCAAATATTTACCGATACCCAGCTATAGGTCACTGTATCTCATTTAATCTTAACAACTGTTAAGATTATATTATATTATATTATATTATATTATATTATATTATATTATATTATTATAAACTGTTATTATCTCTTCACTTATAAAGAGGAACCTGAGGCACAAAACAGCTAACTCACCTAAAGTCAAAAGGCTAACAAGGAGTAGAGATTTGAACGCAGGCATGACTGACTCCACTGACCTACAGAGCCAAACCCTTTATGCAAAATAAAACTCGAAGCAAATTAAGGGAGAACATTGCCCGCCAAAAGCAACACCTCTCATTTCTTTGGTAGTTAGCTGTGCATATAGAACTTGGTTTTATAACTACAGAATGGGCCACCTCCTCACCTTTGTCCTCTGTCCCTTCTGGTCTATTTCCTTTCCCTACTTTCTATTTTGCACTTCTTTTCCTGGGCCTTGCTACACTACCCCTTCCTCCTAAGACCCCAGTGGAGTATTTTTCAGGATCAGTTACAGAAGGAAATTGAAGGCAGAGCACGGTAAGCTCAAAATCGAGCCAGGCGAAGTGGAAGAAGCACAAACTCACCATTTGGCGCGCAGGCTTCCAAGGGATTTAAATGCAACTGGAGACATTACTGAAATTGAGCAGAAGTGAGGGGAGAAAAACAGAAGGGATGCACCACGAGGCATGGAAAGCTAACAAGAAAACACATTTTACTCTATGTGTATCCTACAGAAGTCTTCAAAGTATCCCCAACTATTGACCCTCTATTGACCATATTGACATTTACACCAGCAGCCATACTGAGAAATTTAGAGACAGTATTAAAGTTCAAAAGCAAGTAAAGAGCTCAACAAAATGTCCCATTTACCCCTAAATTTATAATTTCCACAATGGTGTTGAGAGGCAGCTTTCTAAAATATGCGTTTGTTCCATTTTAACATTGGTTCTTGGGGTTTGGGGTAACCATCTATATGCCAGGCAGAGAGCTAAATAAGCACCTTCACATAAAATATCTCTTACCATTTTAGCAATAAGTCTGGGATAAGGGCTATATTTTGCCCACCATGCAGAAGAAGCAACCAGGGAATAGACAGTAATGTGACTGTGTATGCCATGGATTCCAAATTTAACCTCAGGATTCCTTCCATTAATGTCTAATGCCTTCCCCTTATCCCATGCTATAAAACTTCTAAGTACAAGGGTAGCCACGCTAAAAATGCAAAAATTTTCTATGGATACTAGGGGTTTAATAAATATTGATGATTGGCTTATGTGTTTAATTTCAAAAGGCAAGCCATTGTAGCATGTCTCCCTGTCAGTGGGGTGGGAAGTGAGGCATATGTCTAGACAACGGAAAGAACGGAGACATACCATAATTTATTCACTTCCAATTACATATGCGCAGACTGACTTTTTAATTAGTCTTATTTTTGTTACTGATAAAGATATAACCTAGCTGTTCTAATAATTTTCCCAGTTACAAAGGTCAGACTATTGCTTTGGTTGACAACTCGTTGGCAGCAACCACATTTGCACTGCGGTTCCTTTGGTTGACTTTAAATTCAATTGTATTTTAGTCAAAGGAGACTTTTCTCCACTTTCATCAGAACTGAATTAATGCACAATAAATACAGCCATCAAATTTACTAATTGTGGTGAATATGGATATTCAAGGGGTGCAGACTGTCAGGAAAAGCACATTACAGAAGCTAAGTACTCAGTTTCAAAAAGCCTTTTAACATAAATATTTCAAAATCATCAGTTTTGTTACCATTTAACACCAATGATTCTCATTTCCCACAACCTATTCTGACATTTAAAGGAACATTATAAAAAAAGAAAAACCCTATTGAATCATATACGACTACCATCATATAATGCCACTTATAATTTACGGGCTTGGAATAAAGATAAAGACAGAAGAAGGTTGGCCATGGTGAATCAAAGACAACTTTTTTCACGTTTCTTTTTGAGTTATGTTAATGTTATCTGATGTAAAGAAACACATAATCACATATACATACACACACTGCCTCGATATCCCTTCCAAACCCATCGGCTTGGTTCAAACATTTTAGGATTTAGGGATTATGACCAAATGAGATTGGAAATACTTACTAAAGTAAGTGGGTTGCATAATAATACGGGACATTTTCTTTAATCCTCTGACAGGAGATGACTTTTGCTCCTCAGTGATTGGGTAGAATTTTGTGTTAGGGGCCTTAGGTCATACAGAAGTGTTGGGAGAGAGTTCCATGACTACTAGAACCATAGGAAGGCAACTCACTAAAACATCCATATGAAGGAGGAGTTGGCAGAAAAGAGGATTGAGAAAGGCTACATAGAAAAGAGGCACCCCATAAATTGAAGAAAGTCACAAAAATGACTTGGGCAAATGGTTTTTAATCCAACTTGGATGTTAAGCTCAAAAGAACAGAGCAATGATCCAATTAAGAAAATCAGATTCTACTTACAAAGTTACTAAGGAAAATTATGATTATGTCATAATCAAAGAGTTATTTATATTCAAAAGCATTTTGTAAAATCTGGAAGATGTATGGTAAGTGGTCTGGCAGTTTGTTATATCCTTTATCTGGGGACTTTTCTGCTCTGTGATTTATCAAAAGCCCCAAACACTCTCTGACGGGTTTTAACCAAGTCAGTTTGGAAAGCACAAAACTACTTCTGGGGATTTATCAGGTGTACCCATTGAGGCTCTGTATACTTTCATGCAGGGTGATCATAAGGGCTTTGAGTACTGAGAGTTCCCAAGGGCTGCCTGGTGCATTATGTTCCTGTGTTCTGAGCATGAGGTCCACAAGATGATATGACTATCTTATAGGAATGGGATTCAGAAGACTTTGACTGAATGTTCAGCTTGGCCCTGGAACAGAACTTGGGTAGAAGTTCCTTAATCCACAGAGCCCTATTGACTCTTTCAGAAAATTGAATTATCTACTTTATATAAATACATATATATTTTTTTTCAAAAATACTTTCTGGAGAAGTGAAGATTAAATTGGAAAATCAGGGAATCATGAATGGTTTTCTTCTACTCAGAGGTGATTCTCAAACTTTGGTGAGCATAACAGTATCGCCTATGGAGCTTATTAAAGAATGTCCATCCTAGATATTCTAATTCAGTAAGTCTGGCATAGGTAGACCTTAGTAACGAATGCCTTAGGTGATTCTGATGCCTTTGGTTCATGGAACCACACATTCAGAAACAGTTTTAGAACACAGTATTCTAGCAAAACTGTGAAATAGATATTGTATTTGGAATTATCAGATGTGCTGCAATTCTTTCTTCCAATGTCATTTCTCTCCTTCAAACCTTCAGGTTTCCAAGAGTTTCTGATTCTCATCTAGGATGAGCTCTGTAAGTCCCTCTCAAAAATGAAACTATACCAACCTTTCAGATCCAAGCAGCATTGAGTTCTAGTAAGTGTGCAATGACAAGATACTCAAGTTAGAACACTACACTTTGCCTAATTATTTAAAATTGGGTAATAGGTTTTCACCATTTTAACTTTTAAAATGTAAGGCTCTAAGTTTAGGAATATTTTCATGGGAATTAAGTCCTATCCCCAAGATAATGGCTTAATGTAATCTTCAACTGCTATTTATTCCTTCACAAAGTTGATTCATAAATATTTATCCCTGAAAGATCCCTTACTGGTTACCTAGTCTTATCCATTTATTTTACAGCTAAGGAAATTATAACCTATATTATCTGGCTTGTCCTCCAACTCAGAATCTTTGTTCTTCGCAAATGAAGAAGTTTCCCACCTAAGAGAAACCTAATTGAGAACTAAGTCTACACTTAGAAAAATTTCCCCACTGAGTCACGCTTTGCAAGCCAGCGTCGAAAAAGGAACCCAGGGCCTTAAATTATAGTAACAATTTCTTCATATAAATAGGATGCAGGATATTTAGGTTAACTTCCTTCAGAGTATTTAATTCATGGAATGAAAAGGCAAGATCATTGATTCATCTCACAAAGAAATACACTACTCCAACAAAACGAAATTACTCAGAACTCTTTTGACTTCAAGTACTGAAAACGTAGCATTAAAAAGCATTAAAAAGTTACTTTTTGTGAAAAGAGACTATCTGCCACATCCCATAGTAAAATCTCAATACCTTTTGGGTAATTGCTGCTTTGAGTATGCCCCCATTTTCCTTCCACATGTACAGAAAATTTAGAGCTGATGATATTTTTAATCTTAATCCTCATCTGCTGTTATTATAGATTATTTCTGCACTTTTCAAAATGTGTCCTGTTAACCCAGGGCCACACAGCTAGCAAAACTCCCTGGAACTCATGCCTCTAATTCTCTTCTTCAATCCTGTAAAGCTTTGAAAGATATTGATTCTGCAGATGTACAAAAATTAACTTATCAAAAAATAGCACGCATAAAATGGGAACAGGCCAAAGAAACCCTAAGAATATTGTTTTAACTGGAAGTTGTACCATTAACTGTTACAACTTACTGTATTCCTGTTATGGCTTTTTGCGATATATTTATCATTGTGTGGGAGCAGTTTAATCTACTCCATACAGAGAGCAGTAGGAGCTCTCAGGGGCTTCAAAATATGATGGCTCTCACCACAAACAACTAATCTAAATTTCTTGCAGGTGGCAGGTCTAACTTTTTTTTTCTAAAAGGAAATAACCCTTCTCTAAAAGTCAAATTTGTTTTTAAAGCTGCGGTGTCTTTAACCACTTCTTTTTCCAGTTTTTCAGGTGACACCTTGTCATGACTTACGGTGGGTTGCATCAATCATTCTGGGTTCTTACAGAAAATATTTTGTGGTGGTGACTATCACATGCGAGAAACTAAGTGCCCTTTGTGGGTGACTGCGCAGGTACCTCTGATTTCTTGCCAAATCATTCAGAATGCCGCAAATCCATTAAATCTCTCCACAGGGAGGAAAAAATTCCCGCATCCTAGAGAGAGAATTTATGAGTTCCTTTCAATCACCACAAATGAAAGCCACCCTTAATATTCATTAGAGATTTTATGGTGGCAATATGCATTATCTATTCGTATGCCCCTCTGAAAGGCCAATTTCCCTTGAAACCTTGCATGGCTCCGAGCCACTCTTTGTGGAAACAATGGCCTATGTCCAAGTGGAATCAGGGGAAGCAAATGGATGACATTTCCTTATCCGTTGGTAATGATTCCATTAAGTCACTGTGGTGGCTCTGAGCTTCTAAGTTTTAAAAATTAAAGCACAGATTTGGAATGTGCAGTCATGTCACCGTGTCACTTCTCTGCTGTCATCTGTGACCATATGTCCTAAAATGAATGGAGCTTTTCGGTTTGCATCACAAAAAACGATTTTCAAAACCGATGTTTCTTTCCTCTGGAGAAAGGTGTGCACTAGGAATGTAAGTCTACACGCCTGAGAGCTTTTCATTAATCTCTTCTTCTTTCTACCACCAGAGTTCAAGCCACCGTCATCTTGCACCAATTTTCCCCTTCAATCGAGGTCTCGTCACTATGGAGAGTGATCTTTTAAAAATATAAACTTAAGCCCATATCTCACACCTTCAACAGCTAAGGAACAAACAAACAACAAAAACAGACCCTAAGCCATTGGCTTAAAACACTTCTTGTGTAGCTTCCCAATGTTTTTAAGGGACAGACAACAAAACTTAGGATAACCTATCAAACCATAAGTGACTCGTTCCTCAAACTTACCTTGTATCACATCTCCTTGCTCTCTCCCAGATGTTCTGACCATTATCTCATTCTCCCTAGCTTTGGCTAATTAACCTCCACTGTTTTCATCAGGTTTGAGTTCAGTCATCATTATCCCTGTAAGTTTTTCCTGACTCCTTGACTAGATCCAATCTGCTTCTTGTAGGCCTCCACAGAACCACAGAGCTCTCCTAGCTGTCATCAAAGGTCTAATTTCATCCTTATTTGTGTGATTATATCTTTGTTTGTCTCTTCTTGGACTGTGAGGTTCATAGTGCCTGTTTCTGCTCAACAGTTTATCTTCCCTAATGTAAATATTCCAAAACAATGTAAATATTCCAAAAACAAATTTGTTCAGTGAACGAGTAAATGACTTCTTGAACTTCATTCATTTTCTGCCCTGGCTGAAAATCCCTTTTTACGAATGAGATGTGGGTTTCAGTTTGGGTTGGGCTTAAGATGAGCTTCAATAAGGCCATATTTCTAATCCAATTATTTATCAGCATAGTTATATTTAGTAGCTAGGAACCATGAGACCTTACACTGATCACAAAGATCTTACACTGAATGTTCATATGGGTTCTTAGAGTGAATTCAACCAGTTGCTTTACAACTTCCTAGGAAGGACAGAGAGCATCAATTTCTTGCCTTCATTTTTCATTCTCTTCTTTAAAAAAGGTGAGTTATGCCTGAGAGTTATAGTCTGACTGTGAAATAAATATCATAAAATGCATATGTGATATGGCTATGATAAATACAGGAAAGGAGCCTTGAAAGGCTAAAATAATTTTACATAAGTAACATGCTGCTAATACAGTGATAATTTGAGGAGTCCAGAAAGGGCAGTGGTCAGCCCAGCACATACACCTCCAGCCCCACCTTCTTTTTGTCTGCATGCTTCAGAGAATCACAAGCATGAAGATACTAGAGGAACCCCAGGAAGCTAAAAGCAGAGCCTCACCCTACACATACTGTGTATATTTGAGCTAGGCAGTTCTGGCTTTCTTATCCCCAGGGAGAAAATCGGGCAAACTGTGTAAAAAAAATCTTAAAAATAAGTGAAAACTAGTAATGTACATTTAATACAACATTGTCTCATATGATATGATGTTGCAGGGAATTATTGATGGTGAGATGCTAATGCAAAGTACGTGTCTTAGTCATCTTTGTGGCCCCACAACCCAGCACAATACCAGATGTCTTAGACGTTATGTTGTGTTCGTTGAGTGAAGGATAATTATAAATGCAGAATTGTAAATTATAATTAAATAGTAATAATTTCCACTAAAAATAGTAGCCTTTCTTCATTAAGTTCCAACTGGGTATCAGGTACAGTTAAACACTTTATGGGCAATTCACAAAGAAATCTTCGTTATCTATTTAATAGATAAGAAACTGAAACTCAGAGAAATCAACTGGCTTAGTCACACAGTAGGCAGTGAGGCTACAATTTGAAGACCAACCTTATTTGGCTCCAACATTCATGGAATTTCTACTCTGTATCCTTCCCCTTTACAGGCATATTTATTTCCCTTTCTGCTGAAAAATAAAAACTACTTAAAGACAACTTAGTTGTAGGAAAAGTCTGGACTGAGACTTAGGAGGCTGATGTTTAGTATCTGCCATCATCTGCTGTGGAACCTCAGGTAATTCACTTAATCTTTCTTGTGCCTCAATGTCTCCATGTGTAAAATGGCAATAAAGTTTTGCCTAATTGATAGAGCGAGTATAAGATAAAATATGGGAAAAGTTATATTGTACCTTGAAGGCTGAGACTCTATTTATTAAGCTATTAAGCCCCTACCTTGAATTGACACTTTCACATGGATCATTTCATTTTTATACTGCAAGGTAGGAACTAATGTCTTCGTTTTTACAAATGACACAGGTAAGTTGCTAGCCTGGTCTCAAATGTTACAAAGCCATGATCTTTGCAGTAAACTTTTGATTCTTATAGATTTGAGCTTAAAATCCAGCTTTGCCACCTACTATTACATTGCACAAATTATTTAACCTCTTTGTGCTTCAGATTTTTATCATAAACATGGGGGTAATAACACCACCTTACTGAATCATGACACCAAGATAGCCTGTATAAAAGCTCCTGAAACACGTTCAAGTGCTAAGTCAACGGAAGCCATGATCATCATTATACTGACATGTCTGCATGGTCAGAACAAGATCTCAAGGCACACAGTACTCAAGGTGGCACTTAGTGCGTGTGTGTGCGTGTATGTGGTGGGTGATGGTGACTAAAGAGGATGTCTCACTCCAACCCGGCACTCTTTAACCCGCATAGCCCCTGCTTTTCTCCTCCCCTCTACAATCTTACTTAATCACCCACCCATTTTTCGAAGCAGAATTCAGTCCTCTGAAATTATATTCAAAAGGATATTTAGAAGCTGTTCTTTGTGAGTGGCAGAAGCCTTCTTGGCTTCTGAGAATGGAAATGTAGACATTTTGGTCCATGAAGAAGATTTCATGGCTATATCCCAAGGGAAGTCAATATTCGTATACACAGTTGCTGGTTCAGAACATGAGGGAGAAAGGAAGTAGCAGGGACAGAGGAAGTGCAGTTGGTCAGGAAAAATAAAAAACCAAAAACCAAAACCAAAACCTAAAATAGCTTATGTAAAAGAAAAAAAAAAATGGTAGAAATAAGGTCAGTAATGGTCATCCGAAGAGTGAGAAAAGAGCTGCTTTTAAAAAGCTGAGAGACGGGCACCTGGGTGGCTCAGTCTGTTAAGTGTCCTACTCTTGGTTTTGGCTCAGGTCATGATCTCACAGTTCATGAGTTCAAGCCCCACATTGGACTCTGCTGACATTCAGAACCTGCTTGGGATCCTCTCTCTCCCCCTCTCTTTGCCCCTCCCCTGCTCTCTCTCTCTCTCTCTCTCTCTCTGTCTCTTTAAAAATAAATAAATACTTAAAAACTGAGAACAAACTGAGGGTTGATGGGGGGTGGGAGGGTGGGTAGGGTGGGTGATGGGTATTGAGGAGGGCACCTTTTGGGATGAGCACTGGGTGTTGTATGGAAACCAATTTGACAATAAATTTCATATATTGAAAAAAAATAAATAAAAATAAATAAAGTAAAAAAAAAATTAAACACCCGAGAGAAAATCTACTCACTAATCTTTCTGTGTATAGAATTCATCATCCTCGGTGTGTCCTCATAGTCCCAAACATTGAACATAAAATTAAATAAGACCTTAAAAATAATTGTTAGTCCTCCCTCATTCTAAAGATGAGGGATTAAGCAAAGATGGAGATTAAGCAATCTGACTCACAGTGATTCTATTAAGTGACAGAGTTGAACTCACATGTGACTCTCCTGGCTTCAACCTGTGCTCCTTTGATGTGTAACATGGCCTCCAACACACCATGCTACACACTCAGAGTATGACTTCCGTCTTTAGCTTGCTTAGCAAAAGTTTGAGTTAAGTACTTCTTTCTCTTCCACAAAAGAAAATCCACCAACATTTAGAGTGCTTTCCAAGGCTCATTATATTATATACAATGTTCTAATAGTCAGGCTTTACTCTCAAAGGTTGATGTCCAGATTTAGTGATTTCTTTGTTCTTTTGAACCATGCAAAATAATCAGGCTCTAATTAAGAATGTTATTTAGGGGTGCCTGGGTGGCTCAGTTGGTTAAGCATCTGACTCTCGATTGTGGCTCAGGTCATGATCTCACAGTTGATGAGATCAAGCCCCCCAGTGGGTTCTGCACTGACAGCATGAAGTCTGCTTGGGATACTCTCTCTCTCTCTCTCTCTCTCAGCCCCTCCCTCTCCTCTCTGTATCAAAATAAATGAGTAAACTTAAAAAAAAAAAGAAAAGAAGGGCATTTAGGTCTCCCAAGGCCAGTGAGTATCGTTGGATCCTCTCTTCAGATTGATGCTCTTTGTCCTCCTTCCATTTGAAGATCCAGTGAAACAAATTTCAACTTTCTTGTGGAAACCAAAATGTAGTTATAATTGACCATCGTGTATCCCCTTCCATTATCACAGGAGCCATTTCAAACGACAAATATTTTATGATGACTTTAAAAAGATTTTCTTGTGAGGAGTACGAATCAACTTTCTCCCTAATTTGAGGCATTTGATAAACAAGCACACAGTGAAAACAAAAACAAAAACCAAGAGAAAAGTGGGGGGAAATCTTAGGGTGATACATGAAGGAGAAGGATTCTTTGCTTCTGTAACAGTTTTAGAACTAGATCACATGTCTCTTATTCTCACTGATATGCATGAGATTTGTGTAACCGGGAAAAGCCATACACCAACCCAAATAATTAGGCTGGTTTTCATTCTACCTTGTTCTGCCTCAAAAGTCTAACTTAGTGATATCACTGGTTACCCTGGACTTGTAGAATACTACTTCACACAGAGCAATTACATTTTCTCATTTAATATTTTTTGTTATACACAATTTTATTAGAAAAGACATTCAAAAATTTTATACACACTTACAACTTACTTCCCTCAAACTCAACCTAAAACATTTCCATTAACCTGATACCTTGTACTGTTACAATGTCTCATGATTTGTTTCTTCTATAATCTCTTTTTTTATTAATGGAAAATTTGTTTACATGTCTCACAAGTTCTTTTCCTGGATTGTTTTATATACAATTACTGCAGTGTGTTTTCCATCCTAGTGTATTTTCACACCAAGGATTGTGTGATTCTGTTCCTTTTTAACTTTTCCTTTTAACCCATAAACTCTCATTATAACTATGAAATAGTAGATTGGCTACCCCACATACACACTTCTAAGCTCATACATTCATAGCCTCATGAGGCACTTAACGAGAATTTGCTAACGAGTGAATGAATCGATGAATGAAGGAAAAAACAAATCAATAAGCTGTTACAGCATCTCCTAGTTTTCACATTCTTCTCTTGGGTAAATGTTAATTCTCCTGCCACCAAACATCATATTGGCTACAGTTAAAAATTTGTCATGTAAAATATTTGTCATTAACTAATTTATTCTTGTTTATTTAGGCTTTTAAAATTATTTTTAGAATCTCAATGCTCAGGTTCATCAATTTCAGTGCAGAGTATAGTAAATATAGATATCTTTTGGTATTTTGGTATCACATTTTTCTATTTTTCCTTTTGATTTTCTCAGTACAGATTATTTACTTTGCCTTCTCTTTCAAAATTGTCCAAATCTACTCATTGAATCATATTCTCTTTCCATACTACTGTAATTCCAATGTCAGCAGATAAAAGTTAAATGGTTTTTGTTGTCACAGTTGAACACAGGGGCATGAAACTATGAGAAATTATGCATAGATGGTTCATAGCCCGCCTCCCTCTGGGTGGATTCGTGAGCAGTCTTCTTTGCCTGCGTTATTCAGTGGGACCACAGAGACTTTTTGGTAGGAGTCTCACATCACTAACGGACAAAGAAAATAATAGAATCTCTGAAATTAATGCTGCCTTTTTTTCCCCCTAAACCGTGTGTTTCCTTACTCTCTTTTTACTGGTCGTCTCAATCTTCATTCCTTTCCATATCGATATTTTTTTCTTCAAAGTGTACACCATGGATTCTTACTTATCCATCAACACTTCTAAACTTCCATACTATTCATCAAATAGGTAGAGAAGAAAGGAAGGACTAAATGGGGAAACAGTATAAATAAAGCTAGGAAGATGGAGAAAAATCAGTCTTTGGCAAAAGGGTGGTATCACCTTGTTGATAGCAGAGTATGTGTGTGAAAGAGATTTGTGGGGTTCTAGTTAAGGCAGATTAGGTGAATGAGTTTGCATTTAATCCTGTAGGTGTTGAGAAGATATTTAAAGGTTTGTGAGGGGTGCAGTAACATTAGATTTGAGCTTTAGAATCGTTAATCAGGTAGTCAAGTAAATTGATCTGGTAGATTAGACTGGTAGTGACGTGTCATTTTGATTGAAGGAAGTAGACTCTGGTCAGAGAGACTGGGAGAGATTGCCAAGGCTGAGAAAAGAGAAATTAGACACGCAAAAATAGCATATACTGGTCACTTTTCTCTTACAGATCAGTTTTCTTGGTCAGTATAAAAACTCTTATACCAACTTAGCAGTGGGTCTGTGGGTCCCAAGATCATTTCCCCTTGTCAATAATTAGAGCATACATTACTTCCCATTTGAACGATTAATTGTAAGACATGTTGCTCCTTTACTTCTCGGCGAGCATCAGCAGACATCCTGTTCCTCTCGCTGAAACAGTTCCATAAAGAAATTTTCCATTATCCACACTTTCCCTTCTGGCACAGTTTTGACAGGTTCTCATAGTACTCCAAGAAGACCTCAGATCTCTACTCTTCTCGTCTTCTTCTTATGTACCTTAAGATGCTTTAAGTAGAACTCTGTTTATTTTCTCACCCTGAGATTCTGTATATAAACTTTACTCATTTTTCTTCGATCTTTATGCAATTCTCACTATTATTTTTCTATCCACACTGCACTTGAATGATCCTGTGCTCTGAGTCTCTGTTCTGTTCCTTCAGGCCTTTACTTTCCTCCTTCCTGAAAGAGCTTTTGCTATTATCACTTTTTAAATATATCATTCTATTTTATAAATATTTTGGAATATCAAGGGAGAAATGCATATCTGCTCCCCCTTTTCATGTCAAGATTACTTCCATTTCTTAATATTATAAAAATAATTTATCTCTCTTATAAATCTGAAAAATTATCCCAGATTTTGAAAAATACGTTTGCTATTATCATGACATCGTATGCAAGGAAGGCCTCACCTCCTCTGCAACACACAAATTTTCTTTCTTTCTTGCTCTTCTTCCCGACCAATTCTCTGACTCACTTCCCTCTTTTGTTAAGATTTTTCAAGCTCTTAGCATGCAGAGCTACGCTGTAAGTACCCTTCAATCACTCTTCTTGTAAATTGATTGTAAACACTTGGCTTCAAATATTATTTTTGGCTACCTTCACTATTACCTTTCTTAAAGCCATCTGAAACCCCTCTCTACACCACTCATCTTGGATATGAAAAAAAGAGCTCTGCGTCCTTAAGTAGTTTTTCTCTTCACACTTTTCTTGTGGAGTATACACTTTCATAAATCTGGCGTTACCCTTCTCAGTTTATATCAATTCCATAATCACATATCTTTCCCCACGCCCCAGATCCCACAGACCTTGCAAACAACTAAACTGTGCGTTAAATATCTGTGTATGTCTCGTTCCTCTCCTGTTGACTACTGTGAAAAGCCCTTCACAAATAATACATTTCCCTGTCTGGCTTCAGTTTGTTTATGGCATCTCAACTGAATAAAATGTTGCTTCTTTCCAAGTCTAGCACAAGCCTCTAGATTCTTTGGTTTGGGTATAAATATTATCGGCTATCAACTGAGTCCTGGCACCATTTTCTTTAATCTCCCCCAACAGCCTTGCATGATAGACATCAATAATCTTGGTTTACAAATGGGTGTTTTCAGCACACACAAATTCACTCAGAAGAAAGGGGATGAGCAGAGTTGGAAAGCAATGCACAGAACTGGAATTAGTGGGTTAAAGAGGGTAGAGAATTTGCCTAAGCTCACTCTGCAGGCGATGTCAGAACCGGTGTTAAACCCAGTTCTATCAGAACCAGCTTTGAGAGTATGAGCCCGCAGGGCTTAGTCGAGAATCAGACTAGGATGAATAAAAACTTTCTGCAAGACAAGTCAGTTTCAGGCCACCTGAAAACTCTGCTTTGATAATGGCATCAAATGAATCTACTATTGCTGAAATATTTGAAGTTAAGGGGAAACTAGCGTCTTTGTGGATTGGTTTATTTCCCTTGAAATGTGGGGGTTTGGCTCAGCTCCAGCATGTCTGTATATGTTGGTACATATTTTTTTTAAATATGGTCATACTTTTACCCTTTAAAATTGCAAAAATGTCACCTCTAACTACTTGTCATTGATGGTAACACTCATTTCAGAAGCAAAACTTTCCCTCAACACTATTTGCCTTCTGTACTTTCTATAGAATGAAAGTTAAAGTATAACCCAAGTAATAACCCTGCAATTACTACAGAAAAAAATACCAGCTATGCTAAAATGAAACTGGGTATTTTTCAGTTGGTATTATTATAGAATATATTGTAGAATATAAAAATAATAATTTGCACTCATCCAACTCCTTTCATTCTATGTCTCAAATCCCTGAGTGTAAGTGGTCTCATTAAGTTTACCAAACCAATTTAACTCTAACATGTTCTTGAACCCTTTCTCCAAATCCAGAGAGGTTTTCCTGTCACAAATGCTGAATGTTATCATCTGAAATTGTGTGTATTCTGTAGATATGTTTGACCTTCTGCAGATAAGACTCGTTTACTTAATCATTTAGGTATGAACTATAATAGACAAAACTACCAAAAAGAAAAGAAAAATGCTACTATGTATATATACTTAGATCTATACGCACATTCACAAACACATACGCATGATAACTGAGTTTATATATTTTGGATTAATATGAGAATAGTTCAAAGAATAAGGATAAATGTTCCATGTAGATCTATGGAAATAAAGTCTGTTGGTTTCTAAAACTCCATTTATTTAGTGAGGAAATGCTACTCAAGTATTTATTGAGTTCCCATAATACTCTAGGGATTAGAGAGCATACAAAGACAAGTATTATAGGAAATAAACAGATGCCCAACTAATTCTACCATAGAGTAGTACTCAGTAAGGTCCATGAAGACAGGGGGAGTGTATGTATTGTTTGGCTCTGTATTCCCTAGTGTCTAATATTGTGAACTGATACAAGTGATGCCAATATGTGTTTTAAAAATATATAATGAAGGAAAAATGCCTTTAAGTTCCCTAAAAAGTTCAAAGGAAGAAGCAATTATTTTTATATGGCACGACCCAGGTAGCATTTCTAAAGGACAAAGTAATCTGAGGGATAGGGTAATGGTTAACGGCAAGAATAGCACGCTAGGCAGAGGCTGATACATAAACACAAAGATAAAGAGGCAGGAAAGAGCGAGACAGTCATTAGGAAGAAGCAGATCATTCAGTTTGGCAGTCCAACACAAGTTTTCCATAAGGAAGCTTTAGATCAAGCTGAGAAGTTAGACTGAGGTCAGACTGCTAAAATCCAGAAATGCCAAGTTAAGGAATCCAGATGTTATTCTTGAAAGAAGCTCTGAATATTTGAATTTAGATTTTTATACACCAGCTTTGCTACTTGCCGAGTAGTCCTTATTCTTGATCCCGATTCTAAAGCTGTCAGGGGGAGTCTTCAGAAGTAGATCCTAATTATATTATCAGCTGCTCTCCGAGAAAGTGCTCCGGGAGGAAGCTTGCAAAGCCCAGAAGCCCCACAGGAGAAGATGAAGACTAAGGAATTGGGAGAGACATTCCTAAAAATAATTGATGTTGGACAGTTTTATCAGTTCTGAGTCTGCTATTAGACACCTGTAATATTTAATGTGGTACTTTGAACACAGATTACTTTAGCACTAGTCTGCAAAGACCTAACTTAATACACAACTCTTAAAAGAGGAAAAAGACTCCAAGCCTCTTCAGAGAGCGCTAATGCACCATGAAATACAGCCTCTAATGAGAGACTGATTCTTAAAGCCAAGTGGTGTAGAGTAGGGTTCCTGCATTCACAAAGTTGTTCCATTCACTCCCTACAAGCTCAAATGACCATGAACTGTAGAGAAATAAAGGTATATAACACGTGCCTTTAGTAACTTATAACCAAGGTGAAAAAAAATTGCTCTTAAGTGCTAGAATATTTGTACTATTTAATTTCAGTTTCCTAATTACCTCATGAATTTAATATTACTACTTCCATTTTACAGTTGATACAATTAAGATGAACATGTTTTAATATTTTGCCTAAGCTAAACAAATAGAAGAGCTTGGATCCAAACCCAAATTTCTGTAACTCCAGAGTCCACACTCTTTCTCTTGTACCATATAGCCTTAGGGCCTAGTTCAGTAGATGGGAAACACTATTATTAGCTAAAAGCAGGATCCTCAGTGTATGATTGATCTTGGTTCCACTTTTGTTGGCTCTGTGACACTGTACCTATTGCTATCTTTTTGTGTCTCATTTGTCTCAATTATAAAATGGGGGAATTAGCATTAAAATAACATTCCCTACCTTACAGGATTGTTGTGAGATTTAAATAAAAGAATGAAGGGCTTAGGGGAATGGCAGGCACATAGAAAATGCTCATTTAAATTAGCTATTATTTGTCACAGAAACTTCATGACCACAGCAGTGATGTAGACAATTCAATCCACACCTTCTTGAGCTGAATCAACATCCAAAGTTTTCTTTCAACTAAAAAAAATTATCTCAAAACTATTGTGCAGTAGTTTATTTGAACACAAGGAATATATATACACACTATAGTAACGTGATAGCAAAAGTCACAAGAGCTGCAATGCTTTCTGGAAAGACAACTCTAGTTTTGGTAACTTTTCCTGACACTGATACAGTTGACTGATTAGCACTTTTATTATCTGTTTCTTTCTGGCTGGTACAAACATCGAGATGAGACGGTGCATTTCCTCAGTTTACAAACTTACCCAAGAATGTGGGAGATCCATATCTGTACAAGAAGACTTGAGTTGTGGGTGGTGAGTGCAGCGCGAACAGTCGTTCCAGGGTCCAACTTGGGCAATTTGAAAATCAACACGTGTCCAGAGAGGGGTTTCTGGAAAAAGCTTCCAGCTGTTCCACATCTGAACTTCACCTTCATTGTGTGATAACATTTCTGCCATATTGCCTCCAGTGGAAATGCTGGATCCAACCAGTGATGCAGAAATAGAATCCAATCTCCTCTCCATTTCTTCCTTTCCCCTTGTGCTAACATTACTAATTTTCTTTTCTTGGGATTTGGTTAATTTCATACAGGAAATTAAAGTTTCATCTTCATCTTCTGAATTACAAAGAAAAATCAGGTAAGCATATAATATGGATTTTAAACTTCCTTTGATATAGTAGAAATGAATGAACACCACAGGGCAAACCAGGAATTCATTTACCTTCACAAAATAATTTAAATTGCAATTCTTTAAAGAGTAATCCCTTGTATAGTAAATGATTTGTTTTGTAAGAACAGATTGACCTAAAAGATTTTGAAGCTGTATATAACGATTATATATAGTCTGGCTACACTGACTGAAAGCCACATGCAAATAGTATACTAAAAGATATTTTAGAAAAATTACAAACTAAAAAATTCCCCATATCATAGAAACATGGTATGGTCTGCTTGCATTCTTTTTTTAATGTTTATTTATTTATTTTGAGAGAGAGCGAGGGGAGGGTCAGAGACAGAGAAGGATAGAGAGAATCCCAAGCAGACTCTGTGCTGTCAGTGTGGAGTCCAACATGGGGCTTGATCACACAAACCATGAGATCATGACCCGAGCCAAAATCAGGGATCGGATGCTTAACCAACTGAGCCACCCAGGTGTCCCAGTGTGCTTGTATTCTTAAGTTTTTTTTTTTTTTGATTTTTGGAAATAATGTGTATAGAGAGCATCATAAGAAAGTAAATGAATTATTCCCTGTACATAAATAAAAAAATGAAATCTCAGTGGACATGGGCTGAAATACCAATGGTATTCTAATTTTTTTCTGATATCAGTCTATAAATAGATTTATGCATAAAGTGTTTCTCATAGTGAAATACTTTGGAAAAGGAAGAACAAGACTGAGAGAACAACAAAGAGAAAGTATATCTTTAATACTATGGAGTTGATTAGTGAGACCTGTATTTTTACATGTGGTGAAGGGTCTGATGAAATTTCTAGGAATATATAAAACAATCACAGAAAATAGAAATACATGTGACCCATGTATGGAAATTATACCATATCACAGAATCTCTTTCAGTCAAATGCTCTACCCCTGAGCTATACCCCCTCACAGAATCTCTTTCAGTTCAAATGTTTCATTGATGTAAACCAAAGATTATGATTAATAGCATGTAATTGTGAATAAATGAACTTCAAAGTTGCATGTCATGACATGCCGTTTTGCTGCACTCACATAAAAATTGAAAAATACTGTTTCCCGTGGCCAAAGAATGGGAATAATGAACAATTAGGACCCTTATTATCTCGTTCTCCCATGCTATCCCTGAGTCTTGTCTTGAAGGGAAAGAGATATGGTATATAAAACAAAATTCAGGAATAGGGTAAGGATATCTGTTTCACAAATAAATTTCTAATTTAAAAACCCTGAAGATTTAATGGTTATTTTAAGACCTTATCAAAATGGCCTTCATTTTATATATGCTACTCAAATTCTTTCTCAAAGAATTTTTGGCAGCTTTTTGACTTCTTACTTACCAAGGTTTATTAATGTGGGTTTTATCTCATTCAGACTCGGCACCCTGGCTTTCTTGGTCCAAACCAGTTTCTGTAGTCTCTTTAACGTCCCCATTGATTCCGCTGGGTCACCGCCTGATCTTACAGCCTAGCACAAACACAGCTCAAGGTAGGGACAAATTATTCTTCACAAAAGATTAAATTTAAAATGTGTCGAGATCATAAATATGAGAAAATTAATAATGTGACCTCAAAACCTGTAGCCTGAGACAATTTTAAGCAATAACTTGAAAGCAGACAATTTTTTGGTTTCAAACTTGTAAAATATATTACAACCAGCCGGTCATAATAAAGTAGGGCATTTTTTTAACCTTCTTTTTTAACTTCAAAATGCAACAAAATGGATGGAATCTGGTGCCATCTATGTGCTTGTGCTCAGTGTGAAATAGTGGAAAGACGCAAGGTCTTTGCAGGATAAGAAGGAATAAGAGGTTTAAAGTTGCTACTTGCAAATTGTTGGAACAGACTGATGGTATGCACAAAAAAACAAAAACAGAATTTAAATTTTCTTCATTTTTCTTCATTTTTTCTTTTGGAAATTTCTGGTAAACCAGCATTTTATTTCAAGCATGAAATGTTTTCAAATAATATACTTTTCTTTGAATATTGCTTCTTGCTTCTTAGATACACACTGAGGAAAAAAAAGACAGCCATATTGTTCTATACTATAGTATATAAGTGTCACTGGTTTATTATAGCAAAAAATATGGATAAAAGAATTAGTAACGCTTGTGACTCAAAATTTCTTCGGAAGGTACAGAAACGCTTCCCACGAGTTTAATGTTGGCAAATTTGTATTTATACTGCTTTTACTTATTATATTTAGGATAACCTACTTTTAACAATTTCACAATATTTTGGAAGCTGATATTTTATATGTTAAATTTAATACTAATTGGTAAAATAGTTGTATTCTGTGATGTTAATTAGATATGAAGTATTACATAGAGGAATACTTCTTTCTCATCCAGAAATCGCTGGACTCAGAAATATTTCTCTCTGCTTTTGCCTATCCTTTCCATTCAACGGCTGATAAATGACATCTAAACAGATACTGCAGTTCGCAAAAGGTGAATGACTTTGCTTCCTCATTAATGTTTGAATGAGAAATATTTATAATAGTGCTTTCCCATCCTTTGAGAGAGACTATAAGCCCAGAGAAATGTTTGCAAGAAAAGGCTCTCTGGCATCCAAGCATTTCCAGTCATTAGATTCAGCACTTGTTCTTGGTCTTTAAGAATGACTTTGAGCAGCCAATATAAACTTGATGCTCTGTCTCTGCATAATGGCACCTAAGTAGGAAATGTGACGTTTTGTCAGAGCAAGCCATACCTGTTTGCGTTAAATAAATGGGGAAATATTGAAATCATTTTAATCTTTCAGAGAGGCCTGGGATGAGATTTTCTTGATATGCAGAATCTTCCCTCTCTTCCAAAGGTCATGCTCAGCTCAACACAATTTCTATTGCTGTTTACTTTTGTATCATTTTCTCCTGTGTTCCTCTTCAGTATTTTCTGAGTTACTCAGTTTTACAGGCCCTGTAACTCAAGAAGAGTCATTTTCTAATCTTTAGGCTCTTCCAGAAATAATAAGCTGACATTGCACAACCACTGAACACAATTTTCTTTGTTGTACTTTTTTTCTTATAGCAACCTCTTCCTATTCCAGCCAATGCTTAATTGCTCCACTGAAACACTGGCATCAAAAATGGCCTTTTCCCTCCCCCTTCTTTGTGAAAATGACTTTCACTTGATATGGGGAAAGGTGTTACATACCAGGGTAACTGAATTCCATATTAATGATTTGCCCCTAGGAGGAAGAGAAGCATTTGTATAGTGTCTAAATTCATATAAGTGAGATCTCATGGCCCAGAGGTGTTAAAACAAACTGACCTCTCATTATTTTGTTCAAACTGTGTTATAGCCTTTTTAAAGCAGAGTCTTGTTAACTTTCGTATCTTTAATCACTCATGGAGCTTTGAGTTAATAGAGATCAGTCTATTGCATTTTACTCATTTTTCAATTACATGTCTAGTATAGTACATGGCCTGATAAATGTTTGCTAAATGTAAATACACTTTTGAGTTCATACATATGTTTTATCTACCAAATGGATTATCCACAGTACATTTTTTTACACTAGACTGGCTACTTTCTAACAGCAAACTACTTCCAAAAAGCTTTCTCTTGCTATTAGGTAGTACATACCTGAGTGATGAAACTTAGAATAAAAATTATGATAAGAGATATAGAATCATTAAGATTATCTATTAAAAAGAAATCCTTTAGAATATTTTCAAAATTGTTATTCACTGTAGTCTCCTAATCTATTACTTATAAATTTGTGCTAAATTTGATTAAAATTACAATAATGTGCCTTTTATTCTATTTTTTAAAGGTTTATTTATTTTTGAGACAGAGAGAGACAGAGTGTGAGCAGGGGAGGGGCAGAAAGAGAGGGAGACACAGAATCTGAAGCAGGCTCCAGGCTCTGAGCTGTCAGCACAGAGCCCAATGCGGGGCTTGAACTCACAAACCATGAGATCGTGACCTGAGCCAAAGTTGAATGCTTAACCGACTGAGCCACCCAGGAGCCCCATAATGTGCCTTTTAATTCCTAGATGTTTTCTAAGAAGACTGACTTTTATTTATTTATTTTATTTATTTATTTATTTATTTTTAATTTTTTTAACGTTTATTTATTTTTGAGACAGAGACAGAGCACGAACGGGGGAGGGTCAGAGAGAGTGAGACACAGAATCTGAAACAGGCTCCAGGCTCTGAGCTGTCAGCACAGAGCCCGACGCGGGGCTCGAACTCGCAGACTGCGAAATCATGACCCGAGCCAAAGTCGGCCGCTTAACCGACTGAGCCACCCAGGCGCCCCGAAGACTGACTTTTAAATTGAACTTACCATTCAACCAATCAGCAAAAGTTTATTGAGCATCTACGATATGCCAACATTATCATGCATTCTGGGGATGTGGCACTGAGTACGTGAAATGAGACCTCTGCTTTCATACAGTCTACATTCTAGAGAGAAATGACATACCATAAACAAATAAACAAGTACATAAACAAGAAAATGTGCCATAGGCTATGCTAAGAACAGCATGACTGAGTGTAGATGGGAGGACAGTTACTAATTTACATTGGTTGATGGAGGATGTTCACTAAAACTGAGGCCTGAACCTCAGTTCAGATGTGAAGATTTGGAGACAGTTTTGAGCTCCACGAACAGTCAGGGAGGACATTTCTAGGACTATGATTTAAATAACAGAGAAGGGTCAGCTAGGCAAAGAGCAGAGGGAAGAGAATTCCTGTGAGGATAAGACATGTGCAGGGGTTCTACAGCTGAAATTCCGGGAAGAATTCTTAGCATTTGCCCCAAGGAAGAGAAAGGAGGGAAGAGGGTCATAAGATGAGCCAGAGACTTAATGAGGGGCTCTCAGGGAGGCCTCTGTAGAACAGTTGAAGAGCATGTATTTTGTTCTAATCAGGCAAGTGACACATTTGGTTTACATTTTTATTCGTCTTCCCTCTTTACTGATCCCTCTTTGTGATCATCTTACTTTTTAAAGGACTTTTCCCAAAAGCATTCCAATATGCTCTGATCTGATCCATCGTTAATTTACCATATTTTATTTACCACCCTTTCTGCCCCCTTTCCCATGCATACTTCTCAGAAAAGTCAACTATGTTTACTTCCCCTAATTCCTTTCATTTCTCATCCCTTCAAATCACATCATGTACTCAGCAATCAGCTTGTGTTTCTGATATTCCATTTAGATTGCCTTTGTTTTCCAATGAACCATTCCCAAACTCCATTACTGCTTGGTATCCAGCAATACTGACCGTGACGACCTTCAAGAAATACTTTCTTTTCTTGGTTTCTGGGACACCATGTTCTCTGGTTTTCCTTTCACCAATTTTTTTGGCCATTCTTTCTCTAACCCCTACATGCTGACAATTCCCTTCTCTCAAAATTAAATGCTTAAATCCTTTACAACTAGCTCTGGGCCCTTGTCTTATATCACTATCATTCATCATTCGTTACACACACACACACACACACACACACACACAATGCCACTTAAATGCTGATGATTCCCGATTTATTTCTTCAGAGCTTCCTTCAGAGCTTCAGACTCACATACTCAACCGTCTCTCTAAAATGATTTATAAGCCCTATCAAGACTGACCTCTAGCCCCCAAACATGATTCTCATCTGGTATTCTTCCACTCAGTGAATGCCATCTTCCTCCACCGTATTGCACATTCCGTAAATAAGATTATCACCTTTGCCACTTACTCTCCTTTGTCGACTTATATTTATTTCATTACTAACTTTGGTCTGTTCCATTACTGAGTTTGGTCTGTTCTTTAAATGTATCTTGAATCTGTTTCTTTTTCACCATTTCCATTGTTACCACCCAACTGCAAATCTCTAATCGGTTTTCTTTTTCTTTTGCCTTCCTCCAGTTGATGCCCAATAAAATATTAGAGTTCTCCTTGAAAGATATAAATCTGATGATATTACCATCTTGCTTAAATTCCTCCAAATTTCCTGGTGTTCTTTAAATACAATCCAAAATACTTGACTCGGTCTGTATGACCTGTGTTTCCAGGCTCCCTTCACACTCACCAGGTAAACATATTTAGGTTCCCAACCTCCAGAGCTCTTTTTTCTCAGTGTTTTTATGTATGCTGCTCCCTCTGCCTGGAATGCTTATTCTATTTCTCCTGGATTAGTTAATTCCTACTCACCGCAGAGACTTCATACTAAATGCCATTTTTTCAGAGAGATCTTTCCTGACTCCCAAGCCCAAATTAGGTCCCCATTCTTTTATCTTCTTGGCTTTCACCACAGTTTCAGATTTATATTTTTGTCATCATGGTTAAATGTCTTTCCTCCTGATAGACTCTAAACTGAAGGAAGAAGACAGGAGCCATAACCTTCCATATAGGTACCATGCAGTATCCTTAATACCTATAACATTGTTGATAGTTGGTACTCTCTATGAATTAGTTGAAGTAATGATATGAAATGAATGAATGAATGAATAAACGGATGAAGACTTGATTTGGTAAAATATATTTCTTTAAAATGTAATGATGCAAAGAACAGCATTGGAAGTTGAAAATGAGAAGAGATAAGAAAATTAGTGTATCTAGTTGACTTTTAAATTTTCTCCAATAAAATGATAATTATATGTGAATATAAATTAAATATTTCCCATATGTATGTTTTGCTATGTATATTCTGTATCTTTCATATATAAGTATGTATATACTTCAATTAATTTTGTTCATATTCCTTAAATAATGTAAAAATTTGGTTAGAAGTGTTAGATTAAATACACCTCATTCTGACACTTTGCTTGACTATTAGGATGATAGAATAATTTTTAGAAAATAGCATCAATGAATTATTGAACTGGATTAGTCTTACAACCATATTTTAGGAACTAGGATGGAACTTATTGGACATCTAGTCTACCAGCATTTTAAAAAATGAGAAAAACCAGAGAAGCTAAGTGGCTTATCCAGAGAAAGATAATTCATTAATAATAGAGCTAGGATGAGAATCAAATATTATGACTTTTAATCCAATGTCCTTTCTCACAAGATTTTTAGAAGCTAACATAATTACTAGTTATCTAGGATTGAAAGCCAAATTAAGACCAACCAAACCCAAGGTTTTGATTTATAAATTAAATATGACTCTTCAATGGAGGATAAGTATCAGGTGGACACTCTTAGATTTATAGGCCTATTCTTTTTTATATATATACCTCCTGTTTCATGTGTATATAAATACATCATTATTATTTTTATCTTATTTATATATTATATATTTATATACAGATATAAATATGTAAATGTATTAAACACCTCAAACACACACACACACACACACACACACATCTTATTTAACATACATATTTCACTACAGGGGAATTTAATTTGTTTTTTCCAATAGGATCCCTTCTTTTACACAGAAGAAATTTAGGCTTATGGAAACTAAATAAATCCAGACCACCTGTCTGAATTGAAAAGGAAGCTGGAAAGTAACGATAGACTTTGCATGAAGTAAAATAATTTCCCTTTGTTCTTTTTTTTTTGTTCTTCTGATTTAAAAAATGAATTGTTCCTCTCTCATGACCTTTTTAACAAGTATTCAAATAGAAAAAGTCTGATCACTTGACGTCTATTTCATATAATTTCTTCAACATGGGAAACAGAGATCTTTTAAAATTAATTATCTTGGCTTATTTTAAAGGAAGGCTGTAGTGAACACTCTGAAATGAAACCTCAGATAGTTTCATATATTTTGCTTTGACAATTCTTCTCAGCGCCCTAGTCTTCTGACTCTTCACTTAGTTACCAAAGATTTGCCAATTTTAGGGTTTTAGAAATGATTTTTCAATGGTCACAATACACTATTAAGTAAAAAGTCAGTACGTACATTTGCACAGAAAGTATGAACACCACTCTAAGTGGCTTTCTTTTCCTTCTTTAAATAGTTTGCATTTCCCAATTTTTCTACAATAAAGACATATTACTCCTATAATTGAGAGAAATTCTATATTTTAAAAAAACATATTTAGAATGCAGGGTTTTTTTTGTTTTTGTTTTTATTTTTAATGTTCTGAGACAGAGACAGAGCGCAAGAGGGGGAGGGGCAGAGAGAGAGGGAGACACAGAATCCGTAGCAGGCTCCAGGATCTGAGCTGTCAGCACAGAGCCTGATGCGGGGCTCAAACTCACAAACTGTGAGATCATGACCTGAGCCGAAGCTGGACGCTCAACCGGCTGAACCACCCAGGTACCCCTAGAATACAGGTTTTATAATCAAATCTATTTCTGCCAAGCAGAACATAAGTACCCAGTGTTTTCACTGTGAATTTATTTCTAGCCACTTGAAAAAAAAGATACCTAGGGACTGGGTAAAAATGAGGAAAGTTATCTTCATGGTAAAAACAAAAGGAATTGGTTTTAAGTGGTGAGATTATTAAAACCTCGAAGCTGTATGTGCATTCACTTCTATATAAAAGTGACTACTGTCTATTTACGACTTAAAACATACTCTAAAAAGATAATTTGTAAGGTCACAGTGATCAATTAACACTTTGTAACTCAATGCACAGTAATAAAACCAAGAATTATAAACTAGAATCAATCAATGCAAACATATAAAAATAAACAAGTCTCTTTTCAGAGGATTATTTTACTGCTTTCTTGGAACTACAACTAACTAAAATGACAATTTGAGAATATTTCATCTGGGGGCACCTGGGTGGCTCAGTCGGTTAAGCGTCCTACTTCAGCTCAGGTCATGATCTCACTGTTCGTGAGTTCGAGCCCCGCGTCAAGCTCTGTGCTGACAGCTCAGAGCCTGGAGCCTGTTTCAGATTCTGTGTCTCCCTCTCTCTCTGACCCTTCCCCGTTCATGCTCTGTCTCTGTCTCAAAAATAAATAAACGTTAAAAAAAATTAAAAAAAAAAGAAAATATTTCATCTGTATAAATGAAATATTGATTGAAAAAATAATTGGTGGAAAAATTGCCATGTTGATGCTAGGTATTCTTATGTAATTATAATTACAAAATTTATTATTTTTTTAATAATAGAAATTAAGATAAAATGCTGGACCAATACTTAAAATAAGGTCAAGCACAATTTTTAAAAAGGCGGTTGAATGCATATTCAATTGAATGAATTAGGGAAATAGAATACACTCTCCTAGAAGAATTATAAAATATTTATTCATTCAACACACATTTACTAAGCATATAATCTTTGGGAGATTCAGGTATTTGTCTGTCATTGCTTAGTATGAGTGATTTTAAAAATCAGTAGTCTGTTTCTGTGCCTGTCCCCTCCAAGAAAAGGTTGAGCTCTTTGGGGTTCCAGAGTTATTTTGCACATCTCAAACCTAGTCTCTAATATGCTCAATAAATAGATGTGAGCTGAACAGCTGGCTAAAAATACATCTGGAAGAAAAGGTTAATGTGTGTCATGTGAGAAGTACAAATAAAATGTGATGGTTACTCACAGGAGAGAAAGATTGCATAAGGTAAAGTGGGGAAGGGAACTGCACCTGCCTGGAGAATTAACAGGCATTTGAACAGCTAAGCGGTGTAATTCTGCAAGTCTAACAAAGCCCTTTATGTAACAGTCTTATCCCACTATATAAATACAAATCACGTCCTCAAGTTCTAATACATGTTTCTGGCTCCTTCTGCTTCGTCTCAGGCAGGTTTTGGTGTTCACAATTCTGGTCTTGGAATAATGTGCCACATGGGCTCTATTCTCCACAGCACAAGGAAGTTACAGCTCCATGGTCATCTCTCCTACTTCTGTCTGGGAGCCAAGACTGCTCTTTGCTCCTTTACCCACAGGTTGGGGTCAGTCTTTTAATGTGAAGACATTGAGGCTACCCGGGGGCTGCCTGGATTACATCAAGTCAGAGATTACTTTCCACGTAATAGCGTCTGCTCTGAAATTTCAAAGAAGTTTCTAGAACTATTCATAGGAATATTTCTCTTTAGGTACATTCTTTGACTGACCCCCAAAAATGTACACAGTAGGAAATATAAGTGCCAGTATGCAAATTAGTTAATTTTTATTAAACATCTACTAGATTCCTAGCATACAAGGAGCTATGAATATAGGAAATTACATAGAAAAAAATACAACCCTTGTATCGAGGAGTTATAATCTCTACAAGAAATAAACAAAAATGTCAGGGAAACCCTGACTTGATAGAATCAGCCTTGGTCTGCAGATAAGCTGATGTGGGAAACAAAGGCAAAAGAAAATTAAATTTCCTTACAACTTACAGCCCATTGACAAATCCTTGAGACAGTCAGAGTGATGTTCCTCTAGGAACTCAGCTGCCTTGATGAGGACATTTTGCTAAGGGCAAGAGGCAATCTTAGCTTAACATTAGCCTGACCGCCCCAGAGTCCTGTAAGTCTACTTTAACATATAAAAATTATTGGGGAAACTTCCTTTATCTCTACCCCCCAAATCTATGCTAGCAATCATCCACCAAGCATATGGCACACTGACATGCATCTGAAGGGTCTCATGACAGAGTTTTTACTAAACAGTAATAAATGACCTTTTCCTAACAATAGCTATCCTCCTAAAGGTCTTGGAAAGCTTGCTTCCAAAATTCCTTAGAGAATTGGGCTATCCCTAACCCCCTCCCAACTTAAAAATATATAATCAGTCACCCGTCATAACCCCAGGGCTGCTCTTACTGCCCACGGGTCCTGTCCCCATGCTTTGATAAAACCACTTTTTTGCACTGAAGATGTCTCAAGAATTCTTTCTTGGCTGTTGGCTCTGAACCCCAACATTTCCACATCAAAGTGACTGTTTTGCTGTGATGTCCTGCTTCGTGACTAGCCATGTGAACTTGAACAAGCCACTTCACTTCTCTGTGCTTCTATAAAATGAGGATTTGGATCACAGGAATTCATTGTTCTTGTAATAAGTTTAGGGACATTAAACTAGATAAGTATCTTCTTTTGTTACTTTACATAAACTCTTAGACCTGAGAAGAATATCAAGGAAAAAAGCAGGAATGAGCTACTATTGATCACAGATTATTAGAACTTAAAAAGATCTTTGTGTTCATCTAGTCCAATACCTTACTTTCAAAAGGAGGAAACTGAGGCACAGAAATGTGAAATTAATAGCCTAAGAGCATCAGGGTAGCTCCAGATCTCTTGATCGGGTTCTTTTGATTCTGTTTCTAATTAAGTTATTTCATAGTCCTCCCAAATGCATAGCTTCGTTTTCATCTAGGAAGTCCTTTTTGTATTCATGATTATTCGGGTTTCTTTTTTTCCTACAGCTGTTTGGTATTTAACTAGTTATTAAAAACTTAGAAGGCATGAGAACCAGCAAGGGCAGAGTACATTAGTGTTTTCAGGAAATAGAAGTAATATTTAAACAGTACTTTTTCATCACTTCTTCCTACCTAGAATAGCTATCATCCCTTAGGCAAAAAAAAAAAAAAAAAAAAAAAAAAAAATACTGTTGAGAAGAAAACTATTCTAGAACCTTAGATGTTAACATCTTAATTATCTTTGGGAAGAGCGTGCTGTGAAAGGAGATGCCTTGAAATTATCATGTTCATCCCTACATCAAGAAACATGATTTATTGAAAGTAGCTATTTGCCACAGAATCTGCAAGTTATATTACATTTTAGGAAATAATAATCAAATAAATCTGTATCATTTAGCTTGCAGTGTTCCCAAAAGCAAGTCTGGAAAAAAAATTGTAAAGAGGGCTTACAGTATATTCAGTTCCATAACACTACGGGACTTGCTGACGCACATGAGTGTCCTGGAAATTTTCCATACCCTTTAAAACATGTCCATTTCCTGAACTTGTGTTTAGCAATGGCCAACAAGGAGAGGATGGTGGTTAATATGATCTGAGGATTTTAATACAAGAGAGAGTTGGCACACAAAGATACACTTTTTAACACTACAAAATTTTCTTTATCTCAGGAAAAATTCCTAAATTTGGGGGAATTTTTTTTGACAATAAAGACTCATCTTTCTTTAAAGGTACTGCTTTATGCTTAAGTCAGAAAGCTTTTCAATAAGAACAAGTCTTTTTTATATTCTCTAAAAACACTTCCATGTGGCAAATGTAATAAAGAACTGTAGAAAACAATTCTCATTGCATTAAAATTACAGGGAAACAGAAAAAATAGTATGATTTGGGGAGAAGTTTTCTACTATTTCTTTGGCAGTAGGTTTTACATGTCTTTTAAAAAAATATTTTTTAATCTTTATTTATTTTTGAGAGAGAGTGTGCATGTATGAGTGGGAGACGAGCAGAGAGAGAGGGAGATACAGAATCTGAAGCAGGCTGAACTGCCAGCACAGAGCCTGACATGGGGCTCAAACTCATGAACCAACTGAGCCACCCAGATGCCCGGGTTTTACATGTCTTTGCTAACGAAAGAGACTCCACCATTAAAAGTTACCCTCTTTAGCATTAGAAAAACAAGATCGATGTTAACATTCTTTAACAAAAGTAAATAAATAAAACTGCACAGAGGTGTAAAATAGTGAGGAAAGGATCCATATTCTCAATTATAATAATCAAGTCATCAAAATACATTGATTAATGTTTCATCAAATACATACATATAAAGGTGAATATACGTGTGCCGGTGTTTTATATATATTACATATATACATTACATATAGAGTGGATTCACTTACTATCCTTCACTTTCTCTAGTCCCAACACATGATCCATACCCAGAAGTTGGTAGAAAGAGTTAGAACCAAGAAAATGGCTTATGAAGCAATCTAAACCTTAATCCCTTAACGCCCTTCACTATCAGGTATACAATAGGCATCCTTGTTGAATATCTGATAGAGTGTGAAATCAAACCACATATATATTTGGAGCTGAGTAATATCTGGAATCATAGCACAGGATATTTTAGGTTTAGTACTTGTCCATGTAATCTCCTTACTGTAGACATCTACTTGAAAAACCCATGTACCTGGTATTAAGCTAGGGGCATTGGATGGAGTTTGTAATAGAATAGAAGGGAATTTCAAATTTTATTTGAGGGTAGGGCCTACAGTAGGATTAAGAGGAGTTTAGGGAGAGGATGCAAATGTTCACTGAACATCTGGGGATAATATATGCATGCTGTTTCATTTAATATTTTTAACAACCATAAGAAGTTTTTCTCATCACCATTGGACACATAAGGAAACTGAGACACGGAGAATTTAAACAAGTCCAAAGTCAAAAGTTATAACTCATGTAAAGGTAAAGCAAGTTTGGTTACTATAAGGTCCAAAGCTAAGCAGAAGTCCCACAAATCCTACCTAGCCAAGGACTGAGAAGCAAGTAGAAATACAAAATAGCTCAAGGGACTGAAGCTCATACTGAATGCCTGCATTTTATTTTGCCATTGGGTGTAGCATGTGGATTTTTAGAGGATTAGGCCAACATTTCTAGGTTTGTGTTACATTTTAATGATGTCAACTAGTGCTTGGTGTTTGGCCCAGTATAAGTTACTAGAATGTGCTCATGAGACATTTTTTGTATTGTATAACTCTTTTAAAAATGAGAATTGTGCTAAGGAATACCCAAATAACTCCTATCGACCTTTTAAAGTGGTCAAGATGGGAAAATACCTGTATATATTTAAGTTTGTTCATTCATAAAATGTATTTGTTAGAACCAGGCATTTATTTTCCTTGTATAAACTAAAAGTTGAAGTGGCAACTGCTTAACCTCTTTTCCTTGTTTTATGAGGGAATAAATAGATGGATAGATGATATTAGATAGGTAGATAGATAGATGACAGATAGATGATAGACAGACAGATGGATAGAGAATGACTTCGGATACTAAAATAAGAAAATCTACTCTGATTTTAATTTCATTTCACCAGAGACAAAGATATGGATTTCATACTAACATTCAATATTCCTTTAACACCAACTAAAGCCACTCTTTCAAATCTTCTATTAAAAAAAGAAGTTTCATTTTTCTTCTATAACAAATAGAGCTCTACATTCTTTCTATCTGCAAAATGAGTTATAATATTGCTCTTGGGATATTGGGAAACTCCTCCATCTATAACGTTGTAATATTATTAGGTAGCTCTGGTGGTTTTAAAATATGTTCCTAAATTGTTCTATATTGCTCTCTTCAAAAGGTGGGTCGTAATGCCCCTATCCTTAGTATAAGCTGGATTTAATAACTTGTCTATAGTAAATAGAATAAGGTGGAAGTGATGGTGTATGACTTCTGAGACTAAGTCTTAAAAGACATTATGGTACCCTTCTTACCCTGTGCCTTGGATCACTCATTCTGTGAGAAGCCAAGTGCCATGCTATGATACACTCAAGCAGCCATATGGAAGGGTCAGCAAGATGAGGGGCTAATTCCTCCAAACAGCTATTAGCAAGGAATACAAACCCTTGGCTACAGTAGGGAGAAGGAGTTTGAAAACAGACCCTTCAGCCACAGGTAGCTTTTAGATGACATTTTGATTTCAACCTCATATGAGACCCTGAGCTAGAATTACCAGCTATCCCCAAACTCCCGACTCTGAAACTATGAGACAATACATGTTCGTTGTTTTAAACGCCTAACTTTGGGAGTAATTTGCTATTTAGCTATAGATAACTAAGACAGTAGCAAAGTTATATAATGGATAAGAAAGTGCTTGAAAATAAGATCAATGCATAACATAATTTGCTCATTTTTATATTACATCATACATAAAAACTACTTTTTGGTTGACACTGCAAGTGCTATTTAAACAATCTGTTGGGGCGCCTGGGTGGCTTAGTCGGTTAAGCGTCCGACTTCGGCTCAGGTCATGATCTCACAGTTCGTGAGTTCGAGCCCCGTGTCGGGCTCTGTGCTGACAGCTCGGAGCCTGGAGCCTGTTTCAGATTCTGCGTCTCCCTCTCTCTCTGCCCCTCCCCCACTTGAGCTCTGTGTCTCTCTCTCTTTCAAAAATAAATTAACGTTAAAAAACAAATTATTAAACAATCTGTCATTCTGGCCTCTTTTTTTCCTGCCTTACCGTTTGTTCACAATCTTTGTTTAGAACCACTCCAAATCTTGTCTGATGGAAGCCAAGGAGGGACCTACCTCTCCTGCTTATTCACAGATCATGGCATAACCTTAAGGTTCTTCCCCAGCCACCTGGTGTCCAGTGCCCTCGGTTAAGTGCACCAAAAAGCAGTCCCGCTTTGATCCAACCTCTGTATTTTTCCAACAGCGGTGTGCTGCACCGGAAACAGTTTTAAGTCTGTACGTTGCCAATGGGTTGCATGCAGCCAAGAGGTTTTTGTTGTTGTCGCTGCTGTTACTAATCCAGTTTTCCTCTTAAAGACTAAATGACTAACTCTCAACTCTAGATACTGATTACACTGCACGAGAATTGGAGGAGGCTAGTTTAGATGGCACAACCAGAGCCAAGTCTAGCCACCATCTAACCCTGTGGGCAAGGTTTGGAGCAATCAAGGTTCCGCAGTAGCAAAAGTGGCAATTTCACAAACAAAATGGACAGAAAACCCAATCGCAGCAGCTTAAACAAGTGTAAGGCTTATGTTTCCCCACAACAAGAAGTCCAAATATAGGCAACCCAATGCTGATGCAGTAACTCAGGAATGTCGCTGATGAATCAGGCTCCATGCCTGTGCCCCACCATCCTTAACATGTGCCTTTGGCCTTATGGCTGAAAGACAGCTGTTAACTCAGCAGATACCATGTCCAGCTTCCAGCAGGGAGACGGGCAAAGGGCAAAGCTTTCTTCTCATGAGGCTTTGCTTTTTTTTCCCCCCCCCGAAAAGAACCCCCTCACCCACTCCACCACCAGGCATTTCTAGCTATAATTCACTGATCAGAATTGGATCCCATGACCACCCTAGCTACAGGGGGAGCTGAGAATTCAAATACCTAGCCTTGCAGTCTCCATCAAAAAAGAAATTGGTTGAAATGGGTGTGAAGTGATGTAAGCCTTAGAAGAGAACCTAACACACCCATACATATGCAGGCATACTTTTAAAAATGAATTCACTCAGCAACACTTTTTCCACTGAAGGAGCTTAGGGAGAAAATGTTTTGGTGCAGTCCTGGGTGGGGGTGCTTGACAGTGCTTAATATCACCAGCACTGAAAGTAATAAATGTTATCCCTCTTTTCTATCATGAATATGAATGACGCTCTGAAGGCTGAAAGCAACCTCAGAATTTACGTGAGAAATGAGGCATGAAACATTTTGAAAATATATTAGCCCAAAGTCTGTATTACTGCATAGTTTATACCCTTTTCAATATGCTACAAAAGGTCTGAGCCATCAACTGAATGCTGCCAGAAAAGAACAAATAAGAGCAAGGATACAAAAATAAATGCTGGGAGTCAAGTTACCCCAAGATGTTCTTTATGGTTGGGGTAATGATCACGGTTACCAGGCAGTCTGCTGTGCTTCAAACTCTCCGCATTAGCGCTTGTCCTGCCAGCTGGGTTCTCCAGCAGGTTTATCCCAGACCCAAGTAGTCAGAAATAGTTATGGAGCTAAGTCACTATTAAAGAGAGCATTCTGTGAACACTTCCTGCTCCTACCTCCTGCCACTTGGTTCCTAGTACTTTCTTCTATGCCTTAGATCTTTCCTCTTCTCTTAAGCACATTAAAGGAACATGTCTAGTTGAGTATTTCTTTTCTTAAAAAAATTTTTAAGGTTTATTTATTTTTGACAGAGAGAGAGAGAGAGAGAGAGAGACAGAGACAGAGACAGAGACAGAGCATGAGTGAGGGAGGGACAGAGAAAGAGGGAGACACAGAATCCAAAGCAGGCTTCAGGCTCTGAGCTGTCAGTGCAGAGCCCGATATGGGGCTCGATCTCAGGAACCTCTAGATCATGAACCTGAACCAAAGTCAGATGCTTAACGGACTGAGCCACCCAGGTGCTCCAAGTTAAGTATTTCTGATTGGAAATTCAGTTAATGTTAAAAGTTTTTACGATGAATGTTTTTTATTGTCCAAAATATATTTCGTAGGCCTAGTCACATGATAACTATGAATATGTTTTACGTCCTATGAACTTTATCTCATGTTAATGATATTCAGTAAAATTGCCAGCCATATGAAAATATTGACCCTGTTAAGATATTATTCATTATTTGTTTAAGTTTATTTATTTATTTTGAGAGAGAGGAGAGAGAGAATGTGAGCGGAGGAAGGGTACAGAGAGATGGGGAGAGAGAGAGAATCCCAAGCCAGGTCCATGCCATCAGTGTGGAGCCTGATGAGAGACTCAAACCCATGAACTGTGAGCTCATGATCTGAGCAAAAATCAAGAGTTGGATGCACCATGAACTGAGCCACCCAGGTGTACCTCTTCATTATTTTAATCATTTCTACTTTTACATGATCTTTAAATGTTCTATAATGAATATATATCATTCTCACAATATAAGACAAAAATCAACTTCAGTTTTTCCATGAGGCTACTGTCTTGCCAGACCAGACATGAGCCAGGTTTGGGCTTGGAAAGTGAAATTGCATGGGGCATCATATCAGTAGACAAGTGCCCATCAAATGTCTGGACGCCATGGAGTCTCATGGTTCATGTACTTAGCACCATCAGGACACTCATAAAAATACCTACTCCTGGCCCCCAGACATGATAATTCATTTGGACAGGGGTGAGGCTCAGAAGTCTGCATTTTTAACAAATATCCTGATTCTGACACAGACAGTCCCCAGGCCACATTTGGAGAAATATTGCTCCGATAAGTCATTTGCTCACTTGATAAGAGGCTACAGTCTGTGCCAAAGTCCATTCTCATGGACGTCACCGACAGGTCAGTTTGCCCCTTCACACGAGAGAATGTGTCCCTCTCTCTGCCCCCGTCTTCCAAAGGGTAAACAGCTTTGGCTTTTCCTCAGTCACAAGGAGTTAAAAAATTAACAAATTGCATAACATTTCTTAATACTTAATAGTATCTCATTATAGTATTTTGTCATACAGAAAAGGTGTTTCTTAATTAGCTAAGTTCAGTTGAATGCCCACCATGAATATGAAGAGATATACTAAAGATAGTAAAGACCACCCTTACCCTCCAAAATGAGAATTTCTAGATTAGATATCTCCTGCTCGTCAGTCCCTGCTTATGGATTTCCTCAAATGATCTTTAATGATAAACTACATAGTACAAGTGAATAGTTACTGTTCTAGAAGGATCATTTCTTAGCCAATGGAAATGCCAAAGAAATTGGTAAAGATTTACCTTGAACCCTTTTCTTCCAAGAACTTTATATGTTATTTTCTTCATTCTAAGACATGGTTCTGGTTTTCTGCTAAAAACCTAAAGAAGGACTTCTCTCGGCACAACACATGTCTGGGAATTCTTACTGTAAATCAGCCTTCATTTCCTCCTGGCTATCAGACAATGTTTCACTTAGATACTGTATCTGAGGCCTCATCTAAATTTAGGAGAATGAGACTGCATATTTCAGAAATAATCTCCCAGCCGCACTTGTGAAAGTGTCCATCCCTCGCAAAGAGTAAAAAGAGGAGGAAGGGGGAGAGAGGAGCCTTGGGGGACAACAATTGAATTTGTTTTAAGCATCTTCTAAATGCCAGCCATGATGCTGAGTGCTTTACTGAAGTATTTCACTTCATCCTCAGGACAGCCATGAGACAAAGTTTCTTTATAGACCAGTTTTACAGATCATGAAAACTGAGGCAGAGAGAGATTAAGTAAGTACTAAGGGGCAAACTAAGATTCAGAGCTCTGTTTTCAGAGCTCTCCACCGTGCCCTGTGGGAGAGCTCACTGGTTAAAGGCCCTCAGGCAATGTGGTGTGGACCCTCAGGAGCGTAGGATTGTGACTCTGGCACTGTCAGAACAGCCAGTAGAAACTGTGGTTGATAAAAAGTTATGGTCCACTGTCTACTCCATCGGACGGCCTCCAACAGTCTCAGGTAGCAGGCCGGATTGAGGAACGCGAGCTCCTTTTGCTCACCAAATCAGTCCCTTACGATTCAGGCACTGTATCCCGTCTTCCTATTGATAAATCTACTGCACCAAGGAAGGCCAGTATTAACTTTCTAATAAATAAAACTATCAGAATGATTAAAGAGAATCTCATGGCTGTCAGAAAAATATCAAAAATCAGTATGATGCTGGAGTTGGCCCGACTGACGCACATACTATTTTTCATTACAGGGTGAATAGCAACTATTTGGCTGTTAATTAATGTTATATTATTATTACTATCAGGGAGGCCCGAGGTTCAGACATTCTTAATTGCCTGAACTCCTGGGCTAACTAATGCAATTTATAAGGGATATGTCAGAAATAATAGTATATGCTTTTATATCAAACGTAAAAACATGAGGGACATGCCCCTCACTAAAGGTTGCCAGACAGTTCTCAGCACTTAACATAGGTCTTGTCAGAGAAAATCCCAGTACATTAACTTAACAGGTTTAGAGTTACTTATCAAAAGGCTGTAGAGCATGATGTTTTGCATAATCAAAATGGCTTATCAACTCAAGGCATCAGTGAACGCTTTCATTTATATTCCAATTCACAGAGACATAAGCGTATCGACTACAAAACAACCTACAATAACTAAAGATAAAATAGTTACAAGGCTAAGTATTGTGCACTACATCTAGAGTATTACAGAGCTCAATAACAAGATGATGTTCACAAAACACCACACCAAGTGTTGATTGTTCACATTACCTGACAGGAAATGCCTTGTGGTTTTTTTCCTTGAAAAGTATGCATGTAATTACTCAAAAGAAAATCCTCTTCATTTAGATCTATGAAAAGAGATAAATGTTATATATAGATCATCAGAAATTACAGGATTTTAGAAGTTTAAGTGCAATTTAATACTCATTATAGTTTCGTTTAGTCTGTTAAGGTACTACATTGTCTAGATCATAAATGTTTTATTTTCCTAAGGATATGTTATTCTCACAAGAAACAGATCAAAATAAAATACAAATTTAACAACACCACCACCAACAAAAATGAAGAATGTTGCTGGCCATCTGTGTATCTGAGCAAGCCATGGAACCTCTGTGGGACTCAGTTTCCCTCTCAGTAATAAAAGAGTAGCATACTAGCTACTAAAGCCACGTCTAACTGCAATATGCTAGATTCCACGATGTTATCTCCTCACCTGTTTCTGTTAAACTAAGTTTTCCACCTCTGGCATTTTGAGTTTCATTAGCTTATGTCTTGTCAACATAGATTATTTGTGTTGAAGTTGTTCTATGTATGCTTTTGCAAAAGCTTTCGAATGTGGTGTCGGTTCACTTGCAGCTACATGAAATCTTCCAACATTTCCCTTCCAGGCTCTGGAAAAGGGGCTCCTTTTATGTAAATCTGAAATGCACATGCGCTAAAAGAGGGTAGCCCTCTACACCTCACTTAATCCAACCCGCTTGGATGAGGAAACTGAAACTACAGAAACCACCTGGCCACAAGGTCAGTGACTTTCCCTCTCACCTTCACTATTCATGTGCAATCACTGCTTCAGTTTCCCACTGTTCCTTGTTCTCATATTCACTGGGGGGAGAAAGCGGCCAACACGACCTACCCTCCACACACAGTGAAAAACACGGGCAAGTTGTCCTCCAAATCCCCATCTTGGCTCTCTTGAAAAGATAGTTCAAATTCCCAGCTCAGTCTCAGAGTTGTTTACATCACTAACAATATTTAAAATCAGAGTAACCACAAAGGATTCCAGAAAATACTTAAATGTTAAAACGAGCTGGTTTTGTGAGCTGGCTCTTTGAAGCAAGATTTTCCGTTACAGTGTCAGGATGCCAGAAGCAGTTTTGGCAACTTATTTTTTTTTTTTTTAAGGATTTGTATTCAGGAAAAAAAAAATCTGTGCTCTGTTCCTTCATTCCTTTTCATCTCTCCCCTTTTTGGATTCCTTTAACATGAATTTTGGAGAACTCCCTCTATAATTATCCTTCTGGGTATGGGAAAAGAACAGTAAAGTGGTCACCTCTACTCTAGAATCCGGAAGCATCACAGGAGTGTGCACGATGCATTTACATCGCTTATGTAACAATGCAAAGCAGGAAAATGAGTGATTCAGATGCTACTGTGGGGACGGATCACTATGACTCAGGGTACTCCTGGGAGAGGTAGGGCCCCAGTGGAAGCTTGAAGCGTGGATGTAGTTTGGAAAGGTAGAAGAAAAAGCAAAATGACAAACATAGAAGCAGTGCTATGAACGCTAACCTACAGTGTGGAATAAGTGGAACATATTTAATTAAGTGTAGAGATTGAAACTGGTCAAATGATAGGCAATTCTGAATATAGCATAGAAGGAGGTAGGGCTGGAAGAGTAAATAAAGTAAAATTTCAATAGTCCTTGAGTGCCAGGTCGAGGAATTTGGACATAACCTACTAGACCAATGTTGCACATATAAATATATCTGCAGAACTCAAATAAGTAATTTAACTAAATGATGTGAATTTCGTCAAGGAGATAATGGGAGACATGTGGTGAGCTGAAGAGTCACCATTGCTCTCAGCTTTCCCAACTGAAATCACCTCAGACTTTGAGCTCAGGATTGTCGGTATAAATACATGGATATTCATGTAAAATTTCCTGATTTTTAAAATACTGTATGGTCCAAACAGCCTTTTTCTCAGAATAACTTCAGTTACACGGCTACCAGTATGTGGCCTCTGCTGCAGACAATGGAAGACCTTTGAGGGTCTTGGACTAAGGAAGAGACACGGGAAAAATTGTATTTTATGAAGATTAGCCATTTGTTTTGTGGTCTTATACACTTTTATCTATTTGTAATCTCCCAAATATTACCCGACGAGAGAATATTTATAAAAACGGAAGCAATTTGGTCCTACGTAGCAAAAGAGTTGCAGTGGATGAATTAGGCAATATGCAGTTGTGCTTTCCAAAAATGGCCACCAAAATATCTCTCATACCACATATTCTGCAATATGAACTTGGCATGCCTCTTCTTACTGAATTGAGCTAGTCTCAGTAACTCACTTGTCACAGGACAATGCAATGTAAATGATCATTTGTAAGCCCCCAGACTAAGTCAGAAGAAGCCATACAGCTTCTGCTTTGATCATTTGGGATGCTCACTTTCCAGACACTTCCTCCATGATGTGTGAGGCTCCCTTTTGTGTCCCTCCCTCTTGCAACCCAGCTCTTGGCCTGAAGAAAGCTTGTGTCTCTTGGAGAGGCCACACATTGTTCTCCAGTCAAAAGTCTCCACTGAGCCCAGCCTTCAAGTTATCCCAGAACAGGTGCCAAATATACAGGTGAAAAAGATTCTAGATGATTCCAGCCACCAGACATTGGAGTCCTCCCCAGTCAGGCAAGTCTTTTCAGAAGAAGCTTCAGATATCATGAAGCACTTGTCTTGAATAGATTCCTGACCCACAAAATTCACGAGCCTAATAAAATGTTGTTTGATGCCCTTAAGTTTTGGGATAGTTTGGGGCACCTGGGTGACTCAGTCTGTTAAGCATGGTCTCAGGTCATGATCTCACGGTTTGTGAATTTGAGCCCCACGTCAGACTCTAGGCTGACAGTGCGGAACCTACTTGGGATTCTGTTTCCCTCTCTCTCCGCCCCTCCCTGCCTCTCAAAAATAAATAAATAAATAAATATTTTTATTTCAAAAAAGTTTTGCGGTAGTTTGCAGCAAAAAGATCATCAGAACATGCATAAACTACATAAGTGAGTCACAAGCAATAGTATACATAGGAATGCACCATTCAACATAAACATTCAGACTCCAACTGCCCCTCAAATTCAGATGCAGGGAAGAAGTGAGATTAGGTAAAAAAGCAATATTTCTAATCAGCTTTTAGGTGATTCTAATGAAGATATTTCTGACCATACTCAAGCAACTATCATCCTAGTAAGAACTCCCCTAAAGAATTAAAGAGAGATTCGTTTGTACAAAACACCGGGATGCTGAACATTCTCATCACTCAATTCAGAAAGACCTCCTTGGAAGAGGCCCACTTATAGTGGCCTTTGCTCAAGGAGTTTATCCCCACAGGATGAGTGTGTAGATGTTCGGCTGTGAAATAGGGCTTCTCTCTGTCACTCCTCATGTAATCCAGTCTAACCAGAGTTAAATTACAGGCTCCAGGGAAACAATCTTTATTTATTTATTTTTAAATATTTATTTATTTATTTTGAGGGGGGCGAGGAGCAGAGAGAGAGGGAGAGAGAGAATCCCGAGCAGGCTCCGCACTGTCCTCACAGAGCCTGATGTGTGCCTCAATCTCCCTAACTGTGAGTTCATGACCTGAGCCAAAATCAAGAATTGGATGCTTAATTAACTGAGTCACCCAAGCTTCCCGAGGAATCATTTTTAAATTAGATTGTGGTCCCAGAAAATTAAACAGAATGGTAAATATGTTTGCGACTTTATACATTTGCCATCTTGAATGAGAAGGTATCAGGCCAACAAAGAAAGAGAATTAATAAGGTTTGGAAAAATTAAGTCAAAATATTTACATGCTTACTCTGAAGAGGCTGGCCAAACAATAATATTGACTAGAATTCAGGAAAGGTTTCAAAGGAATGGCAATTCAAGTGCTAAACTGGAAGGCCCTAACTACATCGCTCCTCTGCTAGGTTTTTTGGATAATGAATCTCATCAGAATCACACGAAAAGGGTATTTTTAAGATAATTTCACACAGTATGGGCGAAATTCATATTCCTTTCAATACTAACCATCTTTCTTGACCTTATCCACCCCTCACTTCCTTTACTAACAGGTCAATTATTTGGGGCATATTTTACGCTTTATGGAATAGTCTGTCGTGGTCACACCGTTTGAAAAATCTCCAAATATGTTCTGCGTCCTTTTTATTATTTAAAAAAAAATTGCTTTGTTTTTATCATTTGTACTTTCTGACATTAAATGTGAAAACCTTGTTCTGGATACTGTCTTTATTTAAATCAAAACTTGATCTTAGGTAAACTCCAATTCACAGATTTCAAAGTTTGTTCTTTTCAGACTTTTATTTCCTTTGTAAACCTAAGGCCAAAATAAATTTGAAAACTTTAAATTTGATTTTAATTTACTAAAATATGTACATGATGAATATTCTGCCTGTTTGTGATGCTGAAAATACAATTAATATGAATTACAGATTAATTTTCCTTCATACCTACACTTTGCCAATGCTTCAGTCATAAAGTCCTGAGCACTCAATTTATCCTGCATTTATTTTACAGATGTAGTCTCTTTTAACAGCACAGATGGAGGTTTAGATAAAACTCTTCTTATAAGAAGGAAATGGACTAGATAAACTAAAAATATTATGCTTCTGGCACTCAACTTATTCTGATAAATTTTGTCTTAACTGACACAACATAGTCTTTTATCAAGCTATGTGAATATCTTTGTGGATTAAAACACCAGGCACAAATCCTTGGCTAAACATAGCCTGTGGACGTTTCTTTCATCAGGCCCAATAGTCTTTAGGTCTAAAATTAATATATTAGTTTGTTAATTATGCTTATAATTTGCTTATATGTTATGTTTATATACATATTATGTTTATAACATGTTTATAATTAATTTGTTAATGTTAATATATGTCATGTATAAATACCATTTTGAAATTGAAATTGAGAGAAATACCCTTTTTCTTTTTTTGGTCTTAGTGTTTGTAACAGATTCTTTAGGAGTTTTGCCACTCCTACTATTTAATTCCCTATATATTGTCTTCTATTTTATTGCGGCTGTCTTTAAAATGTCATCATTTGTGTTCAATAAAATAAAGGGCTCTGGATGATAACAACGATGCACCTTCCGGCCTCCATCTCACTAAACCTCACAGACTGCCTATCCTCAGACACAGTAAACCTCTCTGAAGTAATTATCCAATTAACAGTTGAAAAGTAGTGTTTAAAATGAGAAAGAAATATTATGGGTTGATGTGTAGGGCACTAATTGCCTAGAAATACTCTGAGCTTTCCAAATGAAGCTACCCCTCCCATAAAATCCAAGTCCACAACGTGTGGCCCTCCCTCCCCCCTGAATTTCTCCCCTCAATTTACAGTGGCACCGACAGCCTTGGTCTCAGGCCATCAACTCTCCCTAGCACAGCATTAATCCCTAAGAAATGTCCTGTGACTCAGCTGCTACTGCTGAAATGCCAGTTGAACTTTTAGACACACACACACACACACACACACACACACACACACACTCACCCAGGCACAGACACACACACAGGATATAGGGTAGCTCAAGAATCCGCGAAACCAAAGCTAAGAAGCTTTCTGTAAAGGATTTCTTGTTTGTTATTCTTCTCTGGCAAAGAACACATCACTAATCAGGAACTCCGCATTTTAAACCAAGATTTTTTTCTTCAGAGTAGCTGTAATAGAATCACCTGCCTATGACTCCTCAATTAAAACAAACAAAAAAAAATCTCAGAGAGGTAGTTTTAGCGAATAGAATTCTTGAGGACATTTGTGGCAAAATCTATAACTAAAAATAATTTATAGTGCAATTATAACTTCTTGATCCATAGGTCAATACCCAATAATCTAAAAATCGCATGTGTTTATTAAAGGGATGCACGGATGGATGATGTGGATGAGTGTTTGACTAATCTACAGAGAGTGTGAATGAAGATAGCTGGCATCCTTGGGGTGAAGATAGAATCCAATCAAAACATGATATTAACACATTTCCTCTGTTGTGATTAAAAGATAATATCTAGGGGGTGCCTGGGTAACTCAATTGGTTAAGCATCTGACTCTTGATTTCGGTTAAGGTCAAAAAAAAAGAAAAGAAAATATCTAAATCCCAAATGTTTCACCAATTTATTTACAATAAATTGTAAATATTTAAAAATTCAGTTAAATTTATTCAGCAAAATGTTACATAATCTTGAATAAAACTGAAATGTTTCAAAATAAATTATTTTCATAAATAATTACTTTGTAAATCTAAGAGCAGTGTTAAACAAAAGGTGATATCTGGACAGAATATAAAATCAAATTATTAAGCTCCTAGTGATAAAAATGCATTATAATTTCCTTCCTCCCAAGATATTAAAAATATTTGTAATTAAAAACTAGAAATTCTTAATCAGTAACTAATATAATCAAGAATTTCTTGTTCCAGTAACTACAGAAGGAGAATACCAAGCAGATAACTTTTTATGCTGTTGTTCATCTTCGTGAACTCTTTTTGTTTTTTTAATTTTTTTTAACGTTTATTTATTTTTGAGACAGAGAGAGACAGAGCATGAACAGGGGAGGGGCAGAGAGAGAGGGAGACACAGAATCCGAAACAGGCTCCAGGCTCTGAGCTGTCAGCACAGAGCCCGACGCGGGGCTCGAACTCACGGACCGTGAGATCATGACCTGAGCCGAAGTCGGACGCTTAACCGACCAAGCCACCCAGGCGCCCCCATCTTCGTGAACTCTTAAGACTTCCTGTTTTCTTCATTGCCTTCCCAAAGTTAAATAATTATAATTATGAAGTCATTTATCATTAATAAATTTTTTACCAGGCTGCTGATTTTTGCTTCTTGGGAATTTTTAAGTCATGAAATGATATAATTTTGTATTAGTAGTTGAGATTATTCTTTTGTATTTTTTAAGGAAAACCTAAATGTAATAACTATTGATATACTGATGTTATTTTTAGAGGGTTTTTCTATGTGGTGATGTTTAATACATCATAAAATTCTTATAGACATTAAAGACTTTCAAATATTATTTGCAATTGATTCTTCAACAGGCAACCTAATTAGATTCCACTTCCTTTTTATATGTCTGTATGTATCGATGCACATGTAGACACACACACGTATCACATGTATATATGCTATTAACAATACGTCCTCTCTATTCTAGTTGTTTTTCCCTTTTAAGTAGACCACAATGCCCAGCTTATTTTAATAAAGATGTAAATTTTTCCTACCTGCCCTTTAAACTACTTTGGGAAAATGCAAAGTCAGCTGAACTAAATTTAACAATTACCTTTTAGCTGACTGAGTCTTCTGATGTGGGAATCATTCTCTGGCTTGCTGGGTTCTTGCCAGGTTGTGTCATTCGCTATTTTCCTTTCTAAAAAAGCAGAGGATTGGTTAGCAGAATTCACGGTAACATCTGTCCAGTAAGTATAAGAAATTTAAAATCAGAACAAGATCAGCACACGGTTGTAACTTGGAAAGTGATAAGAGAGCTCTCCAAAATGGAGAGTTCTACTCCCTGGTGGACAACCCCAAGTGGCCTGTGGGCTCTCATTTATTTCCATGAACTACAAGGACCCACGCATATGTGGTAGAATGGTGCTATTGAAATACTTGTTGATAGTTTCTGATTACATTATTCTTTGAAGTATTTCTTCTTTTTTATTTTTTTTTCAAATAAATAAGTTCAAATGTCTCCACCCTCCACGTTCCTCATCATTTTCAACAAAATGACTAAGTGTGTACAGAGTCCATTGAGCTGTGATAGTTTCAAGAAACTCCAATGTGAGATCTTGAGTGGAAGAACAATAACTTGCTCAGCCCTGTCCTCCCAACACCTGCAGCAGGGCCTGGGCACGCTGTGAAGGACCAGACTGCACCAGAATGAAGAGTTAAGAATCCCTTCTAATCTCCTTACCCAAGATGAATCATTCCACATGCTGTGTTATCATATTGGAAAAGTAAATTTGACATAATGCAACCAAAGCATCTCATGGAAACAAAGTCAGCATACCTGTGCTGTTTATAAAGTCACTTTTTGCTCTCATATTTGACTATGGGGAAGGCAGTCCAGCATCAAGAAATATGCTGGGATGCAAACACCTATAGCTTTGTGTGTAGAAACCACATAGCATGCTATGAGAATAAATCTAGATGGAAAGCAAAACTGTGCCTTACTTCCTTTAAGATTATGCATTATTTAAATCAGGGATGATATTCAAAATGACCAATTGCCTACAGAGTCTTAACTAGTGACATAGGACATAGCCCCTGTGGACGCTGCCACTGGAAGAATATGAGACCTGATTAAAATACAGACACCCTTGGAAGCTTTGGTCTGAATGAGCTTTTCAGAGCCTACCTAGAAGACAGGTTTTGTAAAGACAGGGAAAGGAGTTTGAGCATCCAGCTCTTAAACTCTGCTGGGGAGAAAGGGCACCCACAAGTTTGACAAAATGCATAAAAATAAATTATTGACTGAATAATCCAGATGTTTGGTCACTGTGACTATTTTATAACTTGTGACACTATACTCTGCAAGAGAAGGAGAGCCATTATCCATTAGCTTTCTATAAGTGATTAATAGAAGTAGATATTTGCTTCAGAATTAAGATAGAAATTAAGCCAATTGCCTTTATTAGTACTACAGATACTGTAATCACAAAAACAGAAAAGGTCCGGTGTTTGAAGAGTCTTTTGTAATACAAGCATTTTTTTATTTATTTTTTGTTCACTCTTAGATTCATATATCTAAAAAGATATTGAAGAGGTCACCTTGACCATGGTCAGCCAAGCTAAAGTTGGGAAACTGGAAGATAATCATCCAATAAACCATCAAAGAGAATTATATTTTTAATGTAAAAGGAAATTGTTCTGAATAAATCAATGATTTCTTTGTCTTAGCCATTTACAGTTAGAGTGGAACCACATTCCTTTTTTAAAAATTTCTTCTATAGACTTCAAAGACAACTCAATTTGACTTCCATTAATCACTTATTGTTGCTTTATGGAAGGAGCAGAAGAAAAGAACTTTTAAGGAAACAAAACATATTATCTGCATGAGTAATCTTATAAATTACTAACCAAATCCTTTGTTTTCAGACCTAGATCTCCGGATTGACCTAGAAGAATAAAAGAAACATATTTAAGTCTACATCTAGTAAATAACATTTTTAATCAGACAGAAATTAGATCACCTAGACATATTTGCAATACCTTTGAGAGCAGAAATAATTCTACCTCTAACTAAGGTCTATATATGGCCCTGAATTTTTCTGACCCTTGCTGGCAAAGTGCAGTTAATGTAAGTACAATCTTGGCCTGGAAATTTCCATGCAACATTCATAAAACCCACACACAAAAAAAGTGGGCCATTTTTACATGAAAGTGTCTCAAACTGGTCAACAGTTAATGTGGAAAAGCTCTTTTTGAAATACTTCTGTTCAATAAATACAGAAAGAATGATAGAAATTGAGTATAATCATATACAATCCCTAATGAAACAATAGATCTAAGCAATAATCAACAATCGCTGTTAAAACTTTTAATTGAAAGGCTGATGGGCAACTGTACTGGATGGATCAACCAGATACCATCTGAACCCACTAAGCAAATTCACAGTCATAAAAATAGAGACAACCAGATATATGGGCTTCCAGTGTAATGCAACAGGAAGTATATAGTCACCGATGACCTACTTTTAAAATATATATACATATATCAAACTTGAACATTATCAAGCCTTGAGATCTAACTAAAAAATTACAGGAAACATAGAGGATAAAAGAAAGTTTTTTTTTTTAAAAAATACCACAATGATGCAATCAGCAAAATTCAAAAATATGGAAAATTCCTCAGAACAAACAATCCAGTTTCCTCAACAAATCAATAGAGAAGGACCTATGAATTAAGAGACATGAACCGAATGCATTGCATGGATCCTATTTGGATCATGATTCAAGTAAACTATTAAAAAAAGCACTTGCGACTATCAGAAAAAATTTAACAATGACTATATATTTGGTCATATTATGCAATCTTTCTTTTTTTGTTCTAGTGCAGTGGTAGTTACGTAGTTATGTTTTTAAAAATACAGTGCTTGCTTTTTAACTTGCTTTTGCATCAAGACATGAAATTACATGTCTGGGATCAGCTTTAACAAAAAATAGTGGAGATTGAAGGGCTGGGGAGTCAAATGGGTAGAAATTAAACAAGTTTGACTATAGATTGATACCTGTTCAGGCTTGGTGATGGGAGTTCATTATTATTTCATTTTTCGTGTATGATTAAAAATCTCCATAATAAAATGTCTAAAACAGAGAGGATAGGACTATGCTGACTCAATCATGTTAATTATTTTGTGCACTCGGTGAACACACACATGTCCTGTACCTACAGTTAACTTTGTTACAGCTTAAGTGTTTTCCACTATTTATATTCTTGGTAGTCATTAAATTAAAGCCAAGTTCATCTTAAGCTCAGAAAAAACCTGCATATATAATTTTTTTCTTTACCATTTTATTTTGGTTTGTTCTTTATTTTTTTAATGCAAACACTGAGGACACCTCTTAGCAAATAGTAAGTATTCAAAACAGCTATTTATACTATCCTAAGGTGAAGTGGGTGCATAACAACATGAGATGTTGTTCCTTTTAGAGGAGTGGTGGACAAAAGAATTAAGAAACTCAAGAGCCTTCAGTTTGATTTTATGTGGTTGGATTCCAAGGAGCACATTAACGGATTTTGGAAAATCCTAATTCGGTCAGCATCAGGAGCTTCCCCCTCACCCATTCCCCATCCGCCCCTCCATGTTTTGGTATCCTCTAATCTATAGAAGCATCAATCATAGGCCAATGGCTGTAATCTCATTTAAGTATTTTATTTGGAACTGGTGAGTTCCTTATCCGTGAATAGAATAAAAAACTACATCGGCACGGCAGTTTTTAAGCCTGAGAGAACACTGCCAAAAAAGCTCCTTCTTCACTCCAGCTCAGGTTTAAAATGCCACTTGCGAAGTTTAAGTACTTAACTGTGGCTAAAATACAACTACCCTTGCTTAGCAGGTGCTCTAAGCTGTTAATCATCCAATTACCTACTTACTATGGATGTATTTTATATCCTTCCTGGGAGAAAGCAGGAAGGGGAGGAAAGCCTAGGAAAGCAGAGAATGCCTTGGGAGCAGGAAAGCAGGGCTGTCCAGAAAGACTATATCCGGAGAGAATTTCACCTGTTAACAATTTGGTCTCAGACCATTCCAGAGTGCAAGGAAGCTATTCTGTATCATCAGCAACCAATCTGGAAATTTCCCCATACACCAACTTCCGGCCCCTATGTATTTCCTATGTGTTAGTTAAAATCCCATTACCTTATGCAACATGTGTGTATCACATCCTCCGGCAGCTTGCTGTGCTGACTGTAAAACCAAGCCTGACCGAAATAACCCAAATCTCTTTGCAAACACATTTTTATTTGGATTAGAAGAACTCTTCAGAAGATTAACAGGTCACCAATAGAAGCGTGTTTTGGAGGAGGCTCCCACTTTAATCTGAGCCTAGTTTAAACACATGTTTCTTCTTCTAGAAATTGAATTTTCACATCCTTGTGTACAGGAATGTCACAGCACAGGTTTCCTATGCATCAGCATAAACAGAGAAATGGTAGCAAAGTAAAACCAATCTAGATTTGTGCACGACAATTTTTTAAAGCATACTTTGACAGGAAAACCACTAAAATACTCCGTTCAGCATTATAGAACTAAGAGAACAGAAAGTTTTCAAAGTAAACTTGACTTACTTTCTTTTTGGTTTGGCATTCTCAAAATTAGAAACTTCCTGAAAAATAAAAGATAAAATAAAATAAAATAAAATAATACTACTCTAAGAAATCAGAAGGAGAATTCAAGTATGGTCCATCTTTGAGTATATTCCAAACACAGATCATTTTGCCTTTTCCTACTAAAATGACTGGTGTTTGCCCCTTGCATTTTAGTACTATGTCATAGAATCTGGGTTCAAGTTTTTCTTCCTCCTGTAATGTTTCTAACTTTGAGAAATGTAGAGTGTTTCCTTTATTAACTAGGGCTTATACCTTATTCTAAGCCCTGGCCTTTAACAAAGCATGTCTTTTAAGTAAAAAACAAAAAACAAAAGACAAAAACCATGCAACTAAATCCTCATAACCTCAACTTTCCATACCCCATCAACCTACTGACACCAAGGGGAGAGATACAAGCCAGAGTATCCAATTACATCACACAGTACCTTCCTTTAAGAAAGTTTAATCTATCACAATACACTGAGTGTGTTGAAATACACCTGTGATTCATCTGGCCTTTCTCTTCAGAGCAACTGAATGTTGTGTAAAATCCCTTACACTTTTCGGGGAAGAAATGTCACCACATCTTTCACCATCCTTGAAAGAGCTTAAACTGCTCCAAGACACCTTTAAGAACCTTCCAGATTTTCTTGTTATCGTTCATTTTTTCCTTCATTCAAAAACCATTAATGTGTTTGACATTCAAAGTGCTTTTTGAACATCTACTATGTCATAGGCAACAGAGCATATTGTAGAGAGGTTTGATCGGTATGGAAGGGATTTGTGTAGTAAAGAATCTTGGAACCAATGTTCCACATAGAGGGAAAAGCACAAATGCAGAGATTGGGAAGAGTGGTGAATGAAAATCAGAAAAAGGAAAAATGGTTTTATTATTCCAATGGTTGATGGTGTTAATCCGAGCACTGCCAAATCCAGCATTATTTCTCCCCTACAGAGTAACTGAGGGGGCCATTTCTTTAACTCTTATTGTGTTTTATCAAGATTTATCTCTCAAGGATGATCTGAATTACCTGAATCCACTGTTGAGTAGAGTGTCACTGAAAATTCCCTGTGCTGAAACTCAGCCCCTGAACTTGAGGAACAGGTTTTGCTAAGTTAAAATACCTGTGAATCACCCCAAGGAAGACGTCTGGTAGGAAACAGGTGGAAGTGGAGGTGAATATGTGGGAGTCATGAACCAAGCCCTGAGGTGAGTGGGGATATCGAAAGACCTTTGAGGAGTTTGATCAGACTGACCACTCTTTTAATTCTTTATGCTTTGTCATCATGTAGCCTAAAAATAATCCATCTCTCTATCCATGGTCTTTTTAAGAAATTCTTTCAGTCTTGGTCTGGATGTCTCCACACATAAGCCTAGAAGCCAACCGTGTTCCTTTCACCGTAACTAGCAACCACACCAACTTTGTGAGGGTCATTAGGAAAGAGGACGGCCATCTGTCTTTGTAGTTATATTTTCCTGTCACATACATTTGGAATATAGCTAGCTTCCATGTTCGCATAACCTACAAAATCTGGGTCAAATATGTTTCTTTTTTTTTTTTTTTCAACGTTTATTTATTTTTGGGACAGAGAGACACAGAGCATGAACGGGGGAGGGGCAGAGAGAGAGGGAGACACAGAATCGGAAACAGGCTCCAGGCTCTGAGCCATCAGCCCAGAGCCCGACGCGGGGCTCGAACTCCCAGACTGCGAGATCGTGACCTGGCTGAAGTCGGACGCTTAACCGACTGCGCCACCCAGGCGCCCCTCAAATATGTTTCAATAATCAGAATCTACTGTTCTGAGTCTCATGAATTTGTTGTATGGGTTTAGGTAACGTTCTTCTGATTGCAAGTCCTGGACTCTTGAAAACATATCCCACCTTTTCCGGGTATAAGAGAGGTGTAGTATAGAGTTAACCAATACAAAATGTCGATCTGCAATAAGAAAGATGGGAAACATTAGATATCTTTTGTGTTGTTTTGTTTTGTTTTTTGTTTTATTTTATTTTTTTAAATTGTTTTGAGTTTATTTATTTTTTAAAGCAAGAGACAGAGAGAGTGAGCAGGGGAGGGGCAGAGAGAGAGAGAGAGAGAGAGAGAGAATCCCAAGCAGGCTCCACACTGTCAGCATGGAGCCTGATGTGGGGCTCAGACTCACAAAATGTGAGATCATGACCTGAGCCAAAACCATGAGTCGGACACTTAACCGACTGAGCCACCCAGGCGCCCTGTTTTTTTTTTTTTTTTAATTTTAAATTTACTTATTTACTGTGAGAGAAAGAAAGAGTGAGGGAGGGACAGGGAGAAAGGGAGGCTTCATGCTGTCAGGGCAGAGCCCAACACAGGGCTCGATCTCACAAATGTGAGATCACGACCTGAGCAAAAATCAAGAGTTGGATGTCTAACCAACTGAGACTCCCAGGTGTCCCTTTTTCTTTTTAATCATGCAAACCACAACTTTTGAATTAACTTACTATATCAGTAATTCATTATTTTATTTTTTTTACATGCTAAAGTTTATTTTGTGCTACATGAAAAATGCTACTAAAAAGATTAACTGTAGAGGGCCAACAAAACTTGTGTGCAACTGAGCCCTAAGTGTTTGAATTTGGGACAGGGGGCATATTATTCAAGCACAGTGTCGTTCTTCACTTGGGTAAAGTCTTGGCTAAGTTAATACAACTAGGTGTTGGGCCTACACAAAACTGGTCAAATATATGTCTATGGATTGTGGCAAAAGGGACACAGCTCTGAGCTGAGATTTGGAGACATCTGGATCAAGACTGAAGGATTTCGTGAGACCAGGAATAGCAACTGGTTATTTTTAGGACAGATATTGCCATAACCTTCTCTAGGGACTATCTACTTTATTCTGTTTATTGGAAAATGGGTTATCCAATTTTTACTTATAATGAGTCACTTTGATTTGGAGATTTTTTTATTTTTATTTTTTGGTTTCAGGAGTAGAATTTAGTGATTCATCACTTACATACATATAACACCCAGAGCTCATCACAACAGGTGTCCTCCTTAATGCCCATCACCCACTTAACCCATCCCCCCACCCACCTTCCTTCCAGCTTCCACCTTCCCTCAGTTTGTTCTGTATAGTTAAGAGTCTCTTATGGTTTGCCTCCCTCTCTGTTTTTATCTTATTTTTCCTACTCTTCCCCTGTGTTCATCTGTTTTGTTTCTTAAATTCCACATATAAGTGAAATCATATGGTATTTTTCTTTCTCTGACTTATTTTGCTTAGCATAATATGTTTGAATTGCATCCATGTTGTTGCAAATGGCAAGATTTTATTCTTTTGATGGCTAAGTAATATTCCATTGTGTGTGTGTGTGTGTGTGTGTGTGTGTGTGTGTGTGTGTGTATCTCACATCTTCTTTATCCATTCATCAGTCGATGGACATTTGGGCTCTTTCCATAATTCGGCTATTGTTGATAATGCTGCTATAAACATTGGGGTACATGTGCCCCTTCGAATCAGTATTTTTAAAACAATGAAATGCTTCACAAATTTGTGTGTCTTCCTTGCACAGGGGCCATGCTAATCTTTTCTGTATCATTCCAATTTTAGTATATGTGTTGCCAAAGCAAGCCCTGAATATTTTTTGTTGAAGAGTTCTCTTGTAATGGATACTTTGAAAAAGATTTTGACAGGTACCTAGCTGGCTCAGTCTGAAGAGCTACAATTCTTGATTGTGACTTCAAACCCCATGTTGGGAGTGGAAATTACTTAAATAAATAAAACCTTAAAAAAAAGATTTTAGGGACACCTGGGTGGCTCGGTCAGTTAAGCGTCTGATTTCGGCTCTGACCATGATCTCACAGTTTGTGAGTTCGAGCCCCGCGTCAGGCTCTGTGCTGACAGCTCGGAGCCTGGAGCCTGCTTCAGATTCTGTGTCTCCCTCTCTCTCTGCCCCTCCCCTGCTTGCACTCTGTCTCTCTGACTCTCTCTCTCTCTCTCAAAAATAAATAAACATTTTTAAAAAAAGGTTAAAAAAGATTTTAGTTAGAAGTTCTCTTAATCCCTATTAAAATGTAAAAGTTAATGTTGTTTTGCTTCTGCAATCTCCTTCCTACAACAGGGAGGGAGAGTCAAGCACATTAAATGTGTGTCTGAAGTGCGATTATATGGAGGAAAGGGATTACTCAAACAGGGCAACATCTACTTAATAGTATGTCTGTTCCCTGGATGTTGCCTAGTTATAGATTACTACTGAATTGGTTAAGCAGTTTTTAGTACTGCTTGCACCAGCCTCAAAGCAGCTGCCTTCCGTTCTGACTGCTGCTTACATAAGCAGACGGTTATGTATTCAGAGTTTAGACCCTGTTTTCCTAAAGGGGCAAGTCAAAGACTAGATACAGATTTATTTTTAGAACTACATCTATGTGTGTGTGTGTGTGTGTGTGTGTGTGTGTGTGTTACTCTAAACTCCAAAAAGAAGATACCATTTCAGAGAGTCAGTGAAATGATTCTGTCTAGTACATTAATTTGACACTTGCCATAAATACCAAGCAAAACTTGTTCCTTTTAGCCTTCATTTCATTATCCCCTAAATCAAGCACTAATCATTAGTTTTACCTTTCATTCACTAGGGAGTTTGTGGTTTAATTTAATTTTTACCCCTGGCAATTGTTAGGAAAATAAAGGATGAAATGCAGGCAACGTATTACAAACGGGCCAACAGAAAGTAGAGAATATGTCCAAAATGTATTATTATTCAAGTAGATGACAGTAGACTGTAGGGGTAAAGCATTTTCACCTAACTGTGAAACAAGGTAAAATTAGGTCAAATTAAAAAAAAATCAAAATGAAGAAAGAAAAGGGGCCACTTAAAAGAAATTTTGGATACTAAATGCTGTATTTCTATTTTCATTTGGTGGTTATGGTTGACTGTCCCTTGGGGTTGAATCTAATATGTGTCTGTTTCTTGCATTATTGGTTTTTAAATCTTACTTTCAAATCACAAAGCCAAAAGGAAAAATGAAGTGAACATATCAGGAATTGTTGTTGCCTAACTAATGGAAATGTGAAAGGTGTTTCTGCACCAGAGAAAACTGATTGGCAGTAAAGGATGGTGTAAACCCCATGGTGAACCTTTAAGACTACAGAGCTGATGAGATCTGACCTTTGATTTGCAGACGAATAAACTGAGATCCCAAATGGTAAATTGACTTGTCTAGGGTCATGCATACAGTGCTCAACTTTGATTAAATGTTAGTCATTTTTTTTAAATTCTAATATATTCTTTTGGAATTATATAATTCATTCACTGACACATTCACAGTTCTTTCAACAAGTATTTATTGAGCATGTACTATGGACCAGACACCGTTTTGGATGCAAAGAAAAATTACAAGTGTTACTTCTCACAAATATTTACCATCAGTGACTGCTCATCTCAGGATCCTATTGGAGTTCACAGTTTCCTTAACTTTGAAGTTTAAATGAGCTAGTCTTTATAAAATCCTTACATGATGCCCAACACACTGAAGATACTCTAGATGTTATTTCCCATTAAGTTAATTATTCATTTTTAGTTACATAGAATTCTAATACTGAGGCAAGAGTTGAACATAAAGACAAATACACACACATATGTATGTATGCATACATATAACTTCTCATTAAAATGAGTTAACCCAATTTCTATTTTGTTCAACTCATTCTTGTAAGTTCCTTACAGAAAAATTCTAATAGACATCTGGCAAAGAGGATTATGATGCTTCAGAATTAATATAGTAGTTTTGTAGTACACCTAAAGCCACCAGAAAGAGAGTGTGTTCACACCACATGGACACACACACACACACACACACACACACATGAACCATCAGCTCTGTTCTCAAAACAAAGAGGACATTTGTGTGACTGGATAAGAGACCATCACCCACATAAAGGAGTCCTGCCGCCCATGAGCTCTTCTACTTTGCCTCGACATCTTATTGCAAACATGTGGAGAAAAATCCCATGATGGAGTCTCCTAAGTTATCAAATAGATCACACAGCAAAGAGAAATATTAGTAGATGCAGCTAGTCTGAGCCCAACTGGTTAAAGCAAGTTGCTGAGAGGGATAAGGCTTTAAATCCTACCGCTTTTCTAATTTCTTGATTTAACACATTTGCAGAACAATAATGGCACAGCAGTCATGTAATATCAAGCACAATTCTCATGCTTTATATATAGTAATTCACTTAATCTTCACAGCAATCCTGTGAGGTTGATATTATTATCATTATCCTCAATTCACAGATAAGTAAACGGAGGCACAGAGCAGTGGGAAGCCTTGCCTCAGGTCACATAACTAATTTGTGGTAAAACTGGTATTTTGTGCCTGGTGTCTTAATTTGAACACAATTCTACTTCTATACCTGACTGCACAGGTACAGAAGCCACCTGCCATCTAGATCAGAGATCTCACAAATGAGAGCTAGTGGCCCGAGGGAGAGTGACTGAAAAAGCAGAGAAAATATAATACTATTCACGACTACTAAACAAACAATTCAGAAAATACACCCTTACCAAAGCATCAATACTAATAATTTAGTATTATTTGAAGACAAGTGCATAGACAGCACATTGATGTGTTTAAAGGCGTTCATCATTTTGTGGATGCTGCCATCATCATCAGAGAAGGTCCAGTAATTTATAACAGCACATTTAATTAGAAGCGGGCACTTCAGGAGCCACTGAATTTAGATGACAGTCTGTACATTGGAGGTCCCCCACTATATTACTACAATAATGTCACGGTTCTCAGAGAGAGAACAGATTTCATCCCCCCATGAGAATGCACTGAAGAAGAAGAAGCAATGTCAGCTCCTCCTGATGGGAACAGTAGACTTTCTTGCCAGCCTGTCCAGCTCCTGTCAAAAAGTAACAACCCTATATAGCTAATGAATTCTGATATCCTCAAGAGAAGCAGGTGGTGGATGGCATCCCCACATGGCCCGTCATCTCAGGGCAAATCACAAAGCTGGTAGTGCCTGGAGAATGCACAGGTACCTTATCTAATCCATCACAGACAGAGCTGGTAAATCACATAAAATTTTGCCATTTGTCTACGGGTATGCCAAGTGAGCTTTCTATCAATCCTGAACTAACAAACTCCTCTCACAGCGCTATAAATATCCAGGATGACAAAACAAGTTACCTAGGGGATGGTTATTTGCATTATAAAAGATTCTTCCTTTACAAAAAGATTCCATTCCAGATTTCTTTAAAAAGAGAGCTTTTCTTAAGTATCTTCAAATGTGTCATGATGTATGAAATTATATTTACACAAGATTTTAGGAAGGGGAAGGGCGACTAATGTTTATTAAGTTTCCTATTTGCTGTCACTTATTATCTTCTTTAATCCTCATAGCCCCAAATGGAACAAGAGCAAGCCAAACAAACTTGTTGGAAGTGTGATAGGAAATGCGATGGGTAAAAATACCAAACTCCATCCTCACAATGAGAAAACACTGAACTGGCACTCCAGAAGCTGGCTTGGTTCCCCAGGTCTGCTGCTAAATTAGCAAGATCCAAAAACTCCTCACAGAACCTCAGTTTCTGCATCTATAGAATAAGGTTGGTGAACAGAACTTTAAAATCTCTTCCAGTAGAAACAAGTCATGGTTCCTAAATCTACACTATTTCAATCCAAAATCAGTGGGGATGACAAAAGCATTTAAGAGAAAATTAAAGTGAGAATGGGCTTATTCTGTAAAACATGATTAAAGAGAGAACCATGGCTTTCAGTAGATTCAATTAGTCATTGTATCATAAGCCGAGGAAATAAAAAAGAGAATAAGGCATAATTAACCTTAATCTATTGATTTCATTTTACTTTAACATAAGTCTCTATTTACGAGAGGAAACGAATTAAGACCACCAGGTAGTGTTCACCCATGAATTGGTGGCAGAAAAACCGTATGTCATCATAGATATAATGGGTAAAAAAATAAGAAATGAAAGAAAAGTGCAGTCTTTTTAATGAAGGTAATCTATGTTTTATATGTCAGCTTGTTAGGAGTCATTTTACAATCTAGAAATCAAGAAAAGGATTACATGCACTGTTTTGACACTGACTCCTCTTGTTCATAGTTTGATGAAGACCCAGTTGATGGGATGCCATTGTTAATCTCATTTTCTTCCTTTAGTGTCTATGTTATTAATAGCTCTGTCAATGCTGATGCTAATATGGAGACAGAACAAAAAAATCCCAGTTTTAATAGTTTGGAGGCAAGTCAGAAATGCAGTTGAGTGGTAGAATACCAACCTGAGAGTCACCTGCCTTGACTTCTCCATTATTCATCTATTCTAAAATGACATGTCACATTTCAGTGTGTCCTTTTATCCATTTGTAAGACACTTGGCTTTAAGTGCTTTTTAAGCTCTTCTGTGAAAGATGCTAGAACAGCGTGCGATGATAATGTCTTAACTGCCTCCTTTCACCACTTTTAACCCTAGTTCTTCCTTCAAATCTGCCTTTAAATCTTCTTTTAAAGCTTAAATCTCACCTCCGTGGAACTGGCACCGTTAAACCACAAACCACAGTTAGGTTCTTAGAGATAACACCCTATTATTGATCATTTATGTTGTGCCAACCACTGTACTAATAATGTTAATTATATTGTTACTTTTTATTCTCAAATGATGAATAAGAGAGCAGCAAACAGTTCCCTCACTGGATAGAAGAAACCGGGCTTGTAGTGTTAAAGGAAACTGTTCAAGATCACAAGGCTGGTCAATTTCAAAACTAGAATTTTTATAAGATTTATCTGACCCCCAAGTTTTGTGCTCCTGACAACTACATTATATATTTTTTGGAAATTCCTTCTGAAAATTCTTATAGAAGTCAAGCTTGTTGCTTACAGCAAGGCATTTAATTCCATAGCTACTTATGTTTCTCTCTACATATTTTGGGTATATATATATTTCTTACTGTAGTTGACATCTGTCATTCACTAAACATAAAATCAATGTATAGAAGAAGGTAAGAAGAAGAGGAGGAAGGGAGAAAGAGAAGGAAAAAGTAAGGAGGGAAGGAAGGAAGAAAGAGAGAAAGACGGAAAGAAACTACTCTTGTAACGAGAATAAGATGTGTGGGGTCCTGTCCACCTCATGCACCACCCTAAGACACTGATACAAAACTGACTAACATGGGGCAAAAGCTGAAGTATAGGCATCCATTTTTAATGTAACAAATCTCAGCAGAGACAGTGTGGTTCTGGAGCAGCCACGGCGATAGTGTCTTCTTGACTTTCTGCTTGTGACAGAAGCAACAATCTCTTTAGTGGCAAGTTTTGCAGTGTGTTTCTCAGAGTAATTCTGCAAGCTCAGCCAGGTATCTGTCTTCAACCTCCCAAAGATTCTGAGCTCTCGTTAACCTGTAATATATCCCTTTCTGCTTAAATCAGCTAGCATAGATTTGGTTATCTGCAAATGAATCTGATCAATAACTTGTCAAATTAATTTTAGTTCCTGTATTAGTGAAGTATTGCTGTGCAATAAATTACTCCAAAATTCAATGGCTTAAAACAATACACATTTATTATCTCACAGCTGGTGTGGATCAAAAATATGGGCATGACTTAGATGGGTCCTCTGTTTCATGATCTGTCACAGGGTTGAAGTCAAGTTGTCGATCCAAGGGTCTGAGGTCTCATCCAAAGCTTAGCTGGGGAAAGGATCCTCTTCTAAGTTCACTTAGTGATTGTTGGCAGCATCCAGTTTTTGAGAGTGTTGAAATAAAAGCCACATTTCCTTTCTGGCTGTGGGCTGACTAGCTGCTCTGGGTTCCTTACCACATGGGCCTCTCTAGATGGGCTCTTGCTTCATCGTAATGTTCAAGCCAAGCAGGCGATAGAGCCAGTCTGCTAGCAAAACAGAAGTCAGGGTCTTTTGTAACCTAATTATGGAAGTGACTTCCTGTTACTTTTGCCAAATCCTATAGGAATCAAATCATACACAAGAGTGGGGATTACACAAGGGCTTAAATATCGGAAGGCAGATATGATGCTTCATTTTGTTTCAACTTGGCTAGGCCAGATATTTGGTCAAATGCTAGCCTAGAGGTCACTATGAAAGTAGTTTTCAGATGACATTAACATTTAAATCAGTAGACTTTAAGTAAAGCAACTACACTCATTAATATGAGTGGGTCTCATCTAATCAGTTGAAGAACTAAGACAAAAAGACTAGTCTCCCACAAGGAAGATGGAATTCTGCCACTAAACTACCTCTGAACTCTAGGTATTTTTTAAAGTTTATTTATTTATTTTGAGAGAGAGAGAGAGAGAAGCACAATGAGGGAAGGGGAAGAGAGAGAGGGAGAGAGAGAGACCATCCCAAGCAGGCTCCACGCTGTCAGCACGGAGCTGGACATGGGGCTAGATCTCATGACTGTGAGATGATGACCTGAGCCAAAAATCAAGAGTCTGATACCTAACCAACTGAGCCACCCAAGCACCCCTGGACTCTAGGTATAACATCAACTCTTCCCTGAGGCTCCAGCCTGCCAGCCTGCCCTGAAAATTTCTGACTTGCCAGCCTCCATAATCACATGAGCCAATTCCTGCAAATAATTTCTTATATACCCACAACCTATTAGTTCTGTTTCTCTAGAGAACACTGACTAATACAGCTGGGTTCATTAGAGGTCATGCTAGAAGTCTGTCTTTTACAGTCCCAAAAGGAAAATAATAGTATTTTATGTTAGACAACACTCCCTTTCCAAAATAATTTAAAACATATTCAAGAAAACATTTTAGAGCAGCAAAGGGCCTTAAAGACCATCTAGTCTTATCCTATTATCTTGTAGAGGTGGAAACTGAGATCCAGACAGTGTAAGGACTTATTCAGCACTATTTAAGAACAAAGCTAGGGCAAGAACTCGATTTTCTCTCATAACGCTCTTACCATTGACCCATGAATTATCCTAAGTTGAAAGCTGAGAATTATACTGGTGGCCTGAAGACTGATTATAGCGAAGGAAAATCTTCATGGGCAAATGAACTACTGGTCAGCAAGGTTGTTCTTGCCTTGATTGTTCTTCCCATTGTGGGTAATGGTTTTGTGCTGTGCCTTCTCATCTTCCAACCCAGATTCCTTAATGATCAATGGCACGCATAGGCAAGACAGCAGACTGGGGTCATGGGTACTGCCAGTGGCTATGGAACACAGCGAAAATAACTGGCCATATGGGGATTAAACCCCTGACCTTGGCCTCATTAGTGCTGAGCTCTAACCAACTGCTAGACATGTATCGTATTGTTTGTCCTTAAAACTATCTTTGAATCTGCTCTATTACTTTCTGATTAACATCTGGTAGCTGGGAACAGTTTAATTGATTTCTCCAGTGCTTTTTTTCAGTACAGAATGTTGATGAGTGAGTATATAAAAAATTAAACTTGCATTTTAATAATATTTAAGTTAACATGGACCTCCCCCACCCAAGAAACGAAATAACAACAACACAACAACAAAAAACCATCCTGAAATAGGAATTAGGCAAACAAGAGACACTGTGATAGATTTCCTTGTTCGCTGCTGTCTACACATCATGGGAAATCTCAGGCTGAATTGTCAAACATTGCACTCAACCTGAGTGTTCATGATTTGAGGCAATTTGTGGAGATTAAAATCTTGGGTGTTCTAATGCACATCAACAATAAATCCTGTTGCTTCTTCTTGTCCAGCCCAGTAAAAATCAATGCTTTTAGGTAAGGAGTGTTGATTACAGATTATTTTTGAGCCGTTATTTTAAAACGACATCCGAGCTCAAGTGAGAGTTTGACTTAAAGTCATTTAATCAAGGATATTAAATTAAAGGATCGCTCTGCCCTGGTGTGATGGGTTGCAGAAGGCAGGAAAATGAACATTAACATGCATTATGCCAGGTGCTTAACGTGTGTTATAACATTTGATCCTCACTACAAACCGAGACGCAGACATTTTTATCCACATTCTATTGCTCAGGAAACTTAGGGTCAGAGAAGTTCAATAACATTTTCAAGGACACACATTTCTCAGCCGCCTGGGGAGCAGGAATAAAACTCGAGTCTATTAACTACATTGCCCATCTCAAGTTCTTCCTGCTATGTTCTCTATCATCAGATTATATTTAGCATATATATTATAAGGTTGGATTCTTTATCCTCCTATCTTCTCTTCCTCTTCACTGCTTATCTCCCAAGAGTACTCTGCCACTCACCTGTCTCCTGCTTTCCTGATTTCTCTAACTCGCATACACACACATTCATACCACACACAGACACACACACACACAGACACACACAGACACACTCATGCACACTTCTGGCAGAGGGGGCCAAAGGACAAGATTAGTATTTGGGACGCCATAACTCCAGTCTTGACTCCATCTGTCTCTTCAGACAAGTTACTAATCTCAACTTCCTCATTGGGTAACACACACATGTTCCCTATTGTCTCCTCTACATCTAAAAGTATGTAATTAAATGTTTATCATCAAGAGTTTTATACTTTAATATCTATGCATCCCTAAGCGAAGTAACGTATGACACTACCTGGTTACTTTGATGTCTCAATACTGTTGACAACTGCCAGAAGTTGTAGCAAAGTCTTAGCAAAGTTATAGCAACTCTTTTCTTTGTGATTTATTTTTTAATGTAATAGTTTTAGATAGTTTTTTTTTCCCCATTCCTCTCCTTCTTAACTGGATAAAATCAAACGTCTTAATTTATCACCACTTTAGAAGACCCAAATATTACAGAAGGGTTGTAACTCACTTTAAATGTTAGGATAATACTGTTAGCCTGGGGTAGTGATGATACAAATTATTTTCTGCAAAGACAAAAAACAGCCACCTTCAAAAAGCTAGCCACTTTTCCCCTCCACTGTAGAGGAATTCTGGAGGTGAAAGGGCACTGCTTTTGTTTTATTTGTTTTGTTTTGTTTTGTTTTGTTTTGTTTTGTTGAGGATAGTAATGCTAATGATAAGAAAGGTGAAAGACTCTGAAGGAAGGATGATGGACATAGTAGATTGACATTTAACATACCCTCACCTTCCTTCAGTTGTGCCTCCATCTATCAGAGGCCAAAAGGCTAAAAACTACATTCTACAAGTTTCCTAAAGCCTGAATAATATATATATAATTTAGGTTTGGTAGAATACATAAATATCCATGTAACATTTGAAAGGCGGGATGTGATGTGGAAGCCACAATCTGGTAGCCATGTTAAGAAATTAGTGAAATTCCATTTAACCTAACATACCCAAAATATTCTCATTTCAACAAGTAATTCATGTAAAAATTGTTAATAAGCTGCTTTATACATTTTTCATGCTAAGGCTTTAATTGGAGCGCCTAGGTGGCTTAGTCTATTGGGCATTTGACTCTTGGTTTTGGCTCAGGTGATGATCTCATATTTCCTGAGTTCAGTCCTCACATCAGGCTCTGTGTTGGCATTACAGAGCCTGCTTGGGATCCTCTCTCTCACTTTCTCTCTCTGCCCCTCCCCTACTCACACTGTCTCTGTTTCTCTCAAAATAAAACAAATACACTTAAAAAAATTAAATGTGGCATGTGTTTTACCCCTATTGCCATCCACATTTGGACTAGCCCCTTTTCAAGCACTCAGTTGCCACCTGTGTCTGTAACTGCACAGCCTGAGGGGGTCTGTATACTTTTTCTGTGAAAAGCCAGATAGAAATATATTAGGTTCTGTGGGTCACATACAATTTCTGACTTTTGTTTTTGTTTTTAAGCAAACCTTTAAAAATGCAAAAATTACTCTTAGCTCATGGGCCATAAAATATCAGCCCCTGGGTCTGCAGTCTGCAACCTCAGCTCCAATGTGACGTATCAGCCCTTCCCATGTTCTTTAACTTCTGTGCTGGATCCTTCCCACATGTGGAGAGGAGGAGTAATAAACTCAGCCAACCCTATGTAAAGGATGGTTCTCAATCTATAGAGAAGGACACTCAGGTCTAGGGAATTTGAGCAACTTTCCCAGGTCAAATAGCTGGTAAGTGGCAGAGCCAGAATGAGAACTTCTGTTTGCTCAACTCCAAAGCTCATGCTTTTTAACCCTGCAGCATACATACTCCATTATTAAGACTTCCTTTGGCGTAATTAATGGAACTTCACTTATCCATTCATTTAGCTTACAAATATTTATTGAAGGAATATTTGTGCAACATATAAAAAATATGTTCAGCATGTAAATAATAGGGACATCGCCCCTACCCCACATTAATGCTCTTTTTGAAAAGGCTCAAATTTCTTATCAGTTTAACTTCTGAGTTACAAAATGAAGTGAAAATTGACAATTATTTGCTTACTTCAGTCAATATAGATGGCAAATCAGATAATTCAAGACTGATCCAGTTAACCTCCAACTGGCAGAGGTACAAATATTTTATGTTCTCACTCTATTTCTAAATCAAGATGTTTTATTAGCTTCAGACATGATAAAGAGGTACTAAAATAGGTACAGAATCAAGCCATAATGGCATGCGTTGTAGCTAATATGGTAACAAAGTAGTCAACCCTTAGGCTAGTATATTCGCATGTTTTCTTTCAGCATAAATTATTTACTTAGTTGCAGGAGTATTCACTCCATAAAACTTTTTACCCATTTTTTTTTTTAGCAGTAGCTTTCCCAAACTCTCTGGCTTTGCTAATATACAAGTGGATGGCTTATTATTCCTCTTCACGAAATTTAATAAAATCTTGTATTTTCAATTGATTTCTCTTTAGACCAGCTCTCCATTACCAACCACCCTGGAACGGCAATTAAAATGAAAGCTGGGCATTTCAAATGTTCTTCACTTGAAATCCCAAAATACTGAATAGACATTTCTCCAAAGAAGACATGCAGATGGCCAACAGACAAATGAAAAGATGTTCCACATCCCTCATCATCAAGGAAATGCAAGTCAAAACCACAATAAGATATCATCTCACACCAGTCAGCACAGCTAGTTTCAAAAGGACAAGAAATAACAATTGTTGGTGAAGATGTGGAGAAAAGGGATCCTTCATGTACTGTTGGTGGGAATGTAAATTGGTATGGCCACTATGGAAAACAGTTTGTAGGTTCCCCCAAAACTAACACTAGAAATACCATGAGATCTGGTAATTCCGCCTCTGGGTTTTTACCCAAAGAACATGAAAACATTAATTTGAAAAAAAAAATACATGCATACCTATGTTTATTGTAGGATTGTTTATAATAGCCAAGATATGAAACAACCTAAATGACCATAGACAGGTAAATGGATAAAGAAGAAGTGGTTTATATGTACAATGGAATATTATATATTATATACAAAAAGCCATAAAAAGAATGAGATCTTGCCATTTGTGACATTGATGGACCTAGAAGGTATTATGTTGAGTGAAATAAGTCAGATGGAAAGACAAATATCGTATGATTTTACTTAGATGTGGAATCTAAAAAACAAAACAAACTAACAAATAACAACAATAACAAGAAGAGAGACTCATAAATATAAAGAACAAACTAGTGATTACCAGAGAGGAAGAGGATGGGAGATAGGCAAAATAGGTGAAGAGGCTTAAGAGGTATACACTTCCTGTTATAAAATAAGTTGCAGATATGAGAAGTAGAGCATAGGTAATATAGTAGATAATATTGTAATAACTTTGTGTGGTGGCAAATGGTAACTAGACTTATCATGATGAGCATATCATAATGTATATAACTGTCAAATCACTACATTGTACACCTGAAACTTGAAGTATATGTAAACTATACTTCAATTAATTTTAATTTAAAAATTCCAAATAAACGTCTTTCCCTTTAATACTTATTCAACCCTTAAATTGAAGCTGATCTACACTGGATTATCTCCTCTGGAACTCTGTATAATTTTATTCTCATCTATGTTACATCACACCTTGTTTAAAACAGTGTTTTCTACATCATAAAACTCCCAATAAATAGGAATAAATAAAGTATGTTTAAGGGAAGTCAGGAAGCCTAGGATTCCTCTCTCATTGTGAGTTTTCTTTTCAATTCATGTGACAAATGATATTACTTTTAGTATAGGCTATTAATTTCCACTATATCAACTAGATATGCTGTCTGTTTGGAGAGCACCCTCTCCTCTCTGGGAAGGTCACAGATACACTTGGGTTGAGGACTGGGAGCTTGAGACATAACTCCATGAACTTTAGGGTCGGTTTTATAGTATTTCTAGAACATCAATCCAAAAAGAATAATATTCTTCTGGTATTTTTAAAACTAGTCCAAAACTTTTTTTTTCCCTTGAATTAGCGGGGAAAAAAGGAAGTGAGAATACTAGGAGGAGAAAAGGATCCATTCTTCAGAGGATCAGAGGGAAAGTTGTAAATCACTAAATGTCATTATTAAAAGACTTATTTTATTATATCCAAGCTGTGGAATAATTTTTATAAAGAATATAATATCAGTTGTAATTTGAAAGGACTGGTATAATTTAACAGTTAATACTAGGATCAGTGGTTGAACTGGTTGCCTTTCAGTGTATACACACACACACACACACACACACACACACAAATTTATGCTTATATGTATGCACATATTTTTGAATTAAATATGGAGTCATATACATCTATATGATATACATGTGTATATATGTGTGTGTGTGTGTATATATATATATACATATATATATATATATACAGAGAGAGAGAGAGAGATAGGGTTGTAGCAATTTAAATCCTGTTTTTATTATTCTCATTTACTTTTGTAATGTAAGTGAAGTTTGATAAAAATTCTAGTAGACTGCTTGGCCATGGACTTGTTTGTTTTTCATGCATATTTATTAAACTAACACATTTAAAGAAATGTCTTCAGGCTCTTCAGCTTATTCAATTTTTCTTTTTAATGATAGAGTAAAAATGCTTACAAACATTTTGTGGACTCACTCAATTGAGAGTCTCTATGTAAGTCTCTCTCTCTCTCACATTAATATGTAAAATGTATTGTTGCCTCTCTTTATGCATATCTGTCAACATCAACATCTTAATGGATATTGAATAGGGTATAAATTGAGGGAAGAGTTTCCACCACACTAAATTTTTGGGGGGTTATTTTTACTTACTGAGACTTATTACTGAACTTGTTTGCTTACATCTGTAAGCTATATAAAAAAGAAGTTCATAGGAATGTTCCCACAGAATAAAATAGGTAGGCATAAAGGTAGGTATAAAACTTGAAAGTACTTTACTGTAATCCTTTCTCTAGAGCAAAGAAAGATCTGGGTTTCAATCGTAGGTCATCCTCTTTTTAAGCTGGAAAGTTACTTAACCCTTCTCAACATTTCTAAACCTCTCTGAAGTTATTGTGATGATCAACACAAATAATGTCATACGTAACATCACCTGTTCCAGTGCTTTACTTATAGGAAGCGGATATTAATGTTTGTGTTGTTACTGGGGCATCTATATCTAGAAGGATAAAAAAAAGTTCTGTTCTTTCTTTATTTTTTTATGATTTATTTATTTTTGAGAGCAAGAGAGACAGAGCATGAGTGGAGGAGGGGTACAGACCACGAAATCATCACCTGAGCCAAAGTCAAACGCTTAACAGACTGAGCCACCCAGGTGTCCCTAAAACAGTTCTTTATTTGTAGCAGACATAGGATGCTTTGTACTGTACTAAGCCACAATAGAAGCAAAGTAAGTTTGTTAGTATGGGATTAATTTAAATACAGCACAATCAACTAAGAAAACAGCCGGCACTGTTAAACAGGGACAGAGCCAATTTTGCAGAGCACAGGGAACTCTGTGCCTCTGGTAATTATAAAGATAATTCAAAAAAATGATCTGCTTTTGCATTCCAGTCATACTCAGGCTTTGTGAGTTCACGATGTGTGCTCATAAACTTAAGGAGCAGCTTAGTAAAGTGGTTAGCACAGATTTTAAAGCCACCAGTGGTACGCTGGAGTAGGCACCAGAGATAATGAACAAATAAATATTCAGCTATTGGAAGCCAGTTGTTAAACCTCTGGTGGCTTGAAAATGACCACAGTAGGAGCACTTAGACCATGACAAGCGGCAAACGCTACAAATCTGGGGCCCCCCTCCACCCATCCCGAACACCTGGTGTACCAATAAACTACTGATGCAGACCTACATATATTTAGTTGCCAGCTTTAACACCTCACAGTTAGCAAGTTAATTTTCCCTTCTCTCCTGCAGTTTCCTCATCTCCAATAAGATATAATTATTTCTTTGTCATGAGGCTGCTTTGAGGATTAAGTGACTTAACTTATGTAATCACATACTCTATAAAAGGTAGTTCATATCAATAAGCTAAAATCACGAAAGAGACAACAGTGAAGAGAAAATCAGAAACTAAAAGTAAATGAAGAACTTTCTGAGACGAGTGGTTTTCGTTGCATTAACAGGTATCGTTAAGCAAAATATTCTCAATTTGTAATAGAGAAGTCACCCACCCAACTCAAGGCTTCACTCACCATGAAGAGATTGGCGTGTGCTTTTCCACTCTCCCCATGAAGTGAGATAAGAGAACCAGTCCCGACAGAGGTGCTTCCTTGGTTAGCTTGTTGCTCTGGGACTGGCTCATATAAGCTATCCATAGAGCCCTCCTGTAATAAAAGAGATTTATGAGGCGAAAAATAACAAAATGATATTTTCCTTGAAAAGTCATCTATCCTATCTACCCACTTTTATAAAGCACCCTATCCAAATTCTCCTGGGCATAGAGGTTGAGTTAACGGTATGCCAATTTTCAGCAGTGAACAAGGCAGTAGAAAAAGGCATCCTCATCACTCGCTACAGAGCCAGGAATTCAAACAAGACAAGTGTCAGGGAGCAATGCACAAAGTGAGGCAGTTTCTCAAAAGCATGATGAAGACATCCAGTTCCAGGCACTCAATAAAGGCCTATCTGGACAGCAACAAACTGTGTTGGGTGTCAGGTCACAGGTTTCAGATATACATATCCCTCTAATTAGTACTACGCCCTTGTGTAAGAAACACAATCTGTTGTACTTGGGCTTCCTCAACTGTAAAGCAGCACTTTCATTCATGTTACAGACGAGCTGTCAGGATAACATGAATAGACAGAGTATACTTGGAAACAGCAAAAGTATTTCACAAGTACAATGAAGGCACTAACATTAATGTCTATAGTATTCATATTAATAAATCATAGTATTTATTTGTTTTTATTCTTTGATGGAATAATGAACTTTAAAATGTATGAGTCTGCATTTAAAACCATTGTGAACTATACTGTGAATTTTCTTTGTACTTGGGAAGCAAACTTATCAACTGAGTTGAGCTGTTGTATTTTCTTCTTTTGAGACAACTTGGTCTAGTTATGACATCATCTCGAGACAACCTTAATGGAGAGAGGTATACATACAGTATGTTGAAAATTTCTATAGTAACTGGTGATGCCGATAATGGTGTCATAGGTCTGTTGGATTCTGAAAAAGTTTTCTCGGTTGAAACAATGAGTAAAAACTGTAGTGTGGCAGTTAATACGTTTTCATCTTTAAAAATGTTTTTTTTTTTAAGATGTAAGCTAAGATTGAATTGCTTTTGCATTGTCTACTTACAGAGCTTTAAACTAACCTGCTCTACAGTTTTGTATTGTCAATAACCATCGCTCAAAACACATGGCAAATTATTGGGAAAATTAAAAAGACTTAAGTAAGAACTAAGTCACATATGCTCTAAAATCCCTAAACATGTAGGAAGACTGAAAATCCAACTGAAACACAAAGCGGTGAATGAATGTAAAACTTTCGACCTGTTAAGCACCCATCCACAAACAGGTAGCACTGGCCAGATCTTGGGCTTTGTGGAGTAATGTGCTGTAGACATCCTGCACATAAAGCAACTCCAGAGACTACAGAAGCACTCGTGATTAGAAAGAAGACTGAAAAAAAAAACCAATCTCCTTCCAATAGCTGCTGGGTCCCTTGCTTCTAGAAATTTGTAAGCCAGAAAAGCAAAATTTATTTTATTTAAAAAAATTTTTTTTAACATGTATTCATTTTTTGAGAGACAGAGAGAGAGCACAAGCAGGGGAGAGGCAGAGAGAGGGGGAGACACAGAATCCGAAGCAGGCTCCAGGCTCTGTGCTGTCAGTACAGAGCCCCGTGTGGGGCTTGAACCCATGAAACACGAGATCATGATCTGAGCCGAAGTCGGACGCTTAACTGACTGAGCCACCCAGGCGCCCCCAGAAAAGCAAAATTTAATAACACAGCCAGCAAAATGGGATCTGAAATAAGCAGCCAGCTGGCTTAGTGACTGGATAGGTGATACACCAACTATCACCTTGGGATAACATCCCTAGACCAGCATGTAAGTCTTGGTTCTAAGTTGGAGCCTCTGGAGACTTGAGATGTCTGTTTCACAACTAGAGGGAGAAAGGTGAAGAGAGAGAGAGGTGAAGAGAGGAAAGAAAAAGAGAGGGAGCAGGGTGAGGGAGAGGGAGCCACAGGGACTTAGGGAGGGCAAAGAGTTTTGTCATTTGACATTGACCAAGGGATGAAGGGATTAAATGCTGAAAAAGAGAGCCAACTGAATAGACAATCTGAAAATAAAACCATTTCATTCCAGGTAAAATTGAAATCATAAAATGGATGGAGAAATAATTTACCAAAGAACGGGATCTTCATAGAACAAAGGAAAAAGTAACATCCAATTATAAGTAATCTATGATAAAACCAAACAGGCAGAAATGAAACAAGAATCATTAAAGAGCAACAAAAAACTCTTGAAAATGAGTAATATAATCATAGAAATTTATATTAAAAATAAAAAAAAATTAAGATCAACTCTAGACCTTTGAAAAAATTATGAAATGCTGAAGAGTCTACCCATGGTGCAGCATATAAGAATAAATAGAAAACACATGGAACATTTGGGTAAAAGTGTAGATGGCAATATATTAAGACCTTACAACATAAAATTAATCAGAACTCTGGAAAAATAAAATGACAGGATTTTCTTGTCAATTCAAGAAAACTACAGACCTATTTTACTTATAAAACAGTTTTAAGATATTCTAAAGGTGATGTTAACAAAATTAAATTTAATAGTGTACATAAAAATTAGTATTTAATGTAGGAATATGAGGATATTTCAACATTTAAATGCCTTTTTACAACATTAAAAAGAAAACTTATTGAAATAATATATTGGAAAACTTTTTATTTGAAAAATTTATTCTATTTGAGAAATAAAATTTGAAAAATTTATTCATCTGCGATATAATCTAAGCCAATTGGGAAAAGAGAGGACTTCCTTAACCTCATTAGGGTTATTTATTAAAAACCTCAGGAAGACTCAGTTAGGAGTAACCACATGAATGTTAGAAACAAGAGTAAGATGCCTGCTATTAGAGCGTTCTTGTCAACATTACAGAAGAGAGAGAAAAGTTAAGAATGATGTAATTACTAAAGAAGAAACCTTATAGATTATCTGCATGGAAAATCTAAGAAAAAAAAATGTAGACTACCAGAATTTTAACTCAGCAAAATTATTTACTTGCAATTTCAATATCAAGACGTCTATAATGTATCTATAAATCACAAAACAAATTAGGAAAAATAATCGCAACAGCAAACAAAATGCTTAGACCCCTAGCAATAAATTTAGTAAAAAGATGTGCATGAACTTTATAGAGGAAAGTACAAATTATCTTAATAGTCCATAAAAGAAAATTAGAATAAACGAAAGGCTACACATGTTTGTGGATGGGAGGACTCAACTCCATAATTAAGTCAATTTCCCTTAAAGATGACATAAAATTAAATCCATTTTAATCAAAATTCCATCAAAGATTTTCATATAACTTGAAATTTACATAGAAGCACCAAGACTTAAAGAGTCCAAATTTTGAAGAAGGACAAGGAAAGGGTATTCTCTTGAGTAAGCTGTCTACTTAGCATTAGAATTATCTTAATAGGTATGTAAAAGAACAGGTATAAGGAAAGGGGTAGAGATATACCAATGGGATAAAATAGACTCCAGATAAAATAGAGGCAGCATTGCAAATCACTGAAGAAATGGTGCAGGGATAATTGATTTGTAACCTTACTGGGTTACAAAGTCATGTTAAACTCAATAACTATATGATGAGCTCAACAAGAAAATCATCCTGCTTCTAATGAGCAAGCCTTCTAAAAGCCTAATCACAATGTAAAACTGTAAGAAAAATTCTGGAGTCAGAGTGGCATGCATAAAAGGATATCCCTGCCTCCCTTTTGAAAGATAGACCCCATTTCGAGTTTATAGATCCAAAATAATAGCAATCACCCTTAATGGATTATTTATAGTATCCTTGGTTCAGAATGGGTAGTTCATTAAGTTTGCTTTATATTTCTCTTAAAAACCCCATTTACTAAAAGATTTACAATTTCCCCCTACACTTAAATGAGGGAATGTTTAACTCTTTCTCTGGCTTTCTTCGGTGGCAATCTTTATGGGATGCTTAGTATTTAGAGCCACCTCCTTCCTACAGAATTAAAGGTCAGTATATTTATATACACCGCTACTTTTTAATTCTGCTATCTTTATTTCCACTAAATCAGGGATTTTTAGTCTCTTTTTTTAATGAACGTCCCATATGTTCACATTCCTACATGCACAGATAAAATATGTTTTGAACTATGCACAAATTCCTGGGGAAGACTGTAACCCCACCCCTTTTTCACAGCTCACAACAGCACAGTGGGGTGTCTCAACACCCTGGGTGAGAGCCCATATGCTAAATAATTTTATTTATTTACTCCACAGGAAGGAATAAAAAACCACCTAAAATAGTTTGATTTTTTTCCCAAGTACCTTGTGGACATTTTATTATTAAAGCAATTAATTTCGATAAACTTTGGAATGCTTGAACAAAATATTTAAGTGTTGATGATGGTGCAGTCTAATCAAATCTGTTTCTGCACAAGTAAATTTTTAAGGACTTTAAAACATGGAAAAGACTTGCAGTCAAATTGAGTTCATGAGGCATGACTTTGAAGCCATCCTTTTTGAGTATGCCCTCCTTTTCCTATATTACCCAGAGAGACAATCATGCTCAGTATATGGTTATATGTCTTCACTAGCAGGATTACGAACGTATGCCACACTATGCTGAGCCATGCTATGTTCTAGAAACATTAGCATATTGATTATAGAACCATTCAGAGTGATTTCACAACGCAGTTTTCTCGGCTGCTACACTGCCTATTTCCATGGGACGTATATTCATATAAACCACATATAGCTCTTTTAGATCGACTAGAAAAGAATGCACAATACCATTTAAATCACCTGAAATGGGATTTCTCCAGTCAGATTTATATGGCATAAAGCAAAGTTGAGCACCGGCAATTATTTTGTAAATTGGGACTACATAGGCAATTGGAACTCGATGATTCAGCCTGCCACAACTCACAATTGCATTTTATTTTTCAAGATGCTCTAAGATTAAATCCGTTATCTTGGCTTAAAATGCCTCCTGTTTAGGTATTACAACCTATGTCAGCACCAGCTCTAGCACTTATGTTAATCTTATTTGCAATTTGGAAAGAAAACAAACATCAAAGTAAACCATTTTATTTCCCCAAATGACAGGGATCTCCCATCCACATCTTGAAAAACCAATGGATAGGCATAATGTCCTGCTGTAAACACACATAGAAATGAATAAAATTATTTTTGAAATCCATTTTTAGCATTGGCAGATGGTCACAATTGCAGGTTAGAGTTATAAAGTATTTCCAGATCTATGACTACCTGCTAACTTTCACTGATCTACTTCAGGCTAAACTAAAAAATAAGGTAATAATGTAAAAAAGAATTTGAGAAGTGCTTATACCCTTGAATGAGCACATCTGCAGGACTGAAATAATCTATCGTACCTTGCATCCACAGTACTGTGTAACTCGGAAAGCTGCCTCCATGGTAGTTTAACAAAGCCAACATTAAACGGAATTCATTACTCAAACAATAGAGAAGACATTTTGATTCCTAGGATGTCCCAAAGCGAAGCAAGCAACCCAAGTGCAGCACATTTTGCAAAATTTTCCTCGTATTTATAATAAGTAGAAGAAAATAGTTCCTCAAAAATTGTTGACATACTATACTTAGAGATTCAGCATCAAAATGTTAACGAAGTAGTAATTGTTTTAGATAAATGTATATATATTTTTGTAAATCACTTGCCTCTGAACAGAGTTGGCTCAAGTGCTTTAATAAAAACATCCTTTTTCCTCTTTCTGATGTGGACTTTTCTCATGAGACCCTAAATATATTAATTAATATCACCGCATAGGAAGTTTAGGGCATTCCCTAACTCCATGCCTTTTAGTTGATACAATAAAATAAAAATGAGGTTACCAAAGAAACTCACCAGTGAAAAGCAGAAAAGATTCATTTTGGTCAGCTTCAGTCCCTTGTTGCTGTGCCTGAGAGAATGTGACCACCCCTGTAGCTCTCCCTTTTGCCTTCACAGCTGTTTGGGCAGCTCTCCTGGGAGATTATTACAAAGTAAAACCCCTGCCATAATCCAGGGGATTCAGAGACCGTGATCAAGTAAGATAGGTCTTTATTAAACAAACAATTTTCTAAATTAATGAGGAAGCCTGACTAATAAAATGAGAGAATGAGACTTAGCATGATTTGTGTAAACAGATTTCGGAGGTGGCAATAATATTACTAAAATCTGAGGCAAAATTGCAGTGAAAACAACCTTATAGGCCTAGCTAACTGAATAGAAAGTATGGAGCAAACCTTCCAAAAAAAAGGTGATTCTTCAATATAAAAGTAACACCTTCCTTTCAAAGGCGGTAGGTCAAAGCTGTGTCTCATGTGCCTCCCCAGGCCCATTCCTCTATTCCCTTCCATTCATTTAAAAAAGAAAAAAAGGTTGGGTCTTTTATAGGACACAAAGCTCAAATAAGTACCTTTTAGGGTGGTAAAATATACATAACAAAATGTAGCATTTTAACCATTTAAAAATGAACCGTCTTGTGGCATTAAGTATATTCATGTCATCAACCATCACTACCATCCCTCTCCAGAAGTCTTCATCTTGCAAAACTGAAAACACATACACATTAAACACCAACTCCCCATTCCTCCCTTCCCACCAGCCCCTGCAACCACCATCCTACTTCCTGTGTCGATGAATTTCACTATTCTAGGTACCTCATCCAAATGAAATCATACAATATTTGCCCTTTGGTGACTGGCCTATTTCTCTTAGCACACATGCCTTCAAGGTCCACCCATGTTGTAGTATGTGTCAAAATTTCCATCTTTTTTAAGGCTGAATGATATTCATTGTATGTATATATGTAGGTATATACCACATTTTGTATATCCATTCATATGTTGATGGACACTTGGGTGGCTTCTACCTTTTGGCTATTGGAAATAACACTACTATAAACAAGGGTCTACAAATCTCTGTGTGTGTCCCTGCTTTCAATTCTCTTGAGTACATACATAACCAGAGATGAAACTGCTGGAAATTTGAATTTTGTACTTGCAAATATGCTTCTTCTTCAGCTGGTCCTGGACTTCTTTTTCTGTAAATAACATTTCTTTTTAATACCCTCTAAAGGGCATCCATAGTTGTCCCTTGTTCTTAAACTCGGGATATCTGGAGAGATCCCTTGACATGTTCTGCTCATAGAATGCTGTAAGTTAAGAATGCTTTAAATTCCAAGGTGCCTGGGTAGCTCAGCCAGCTAAGTGTCTGACTTGATTTTGGCTCAGTTCATGATCTCAGGGTTCCTGAGATCAAGGCCCACCTTGGGCTCTGCTCTGACAGGGTGGAGCTTGCTTGGGATTCTCTCTCTCCTTTTCTCTCTCTGCCCCTCCCCGATGTGTGACCTCGCTCTCTCTCTCTCTGTCTCAAAAATAAACTTAAAAAAATGCTTTGAATTCCAAGTAACAGACTACATATCTGAGGATGCTTACTCAAGAAGAGTTACTCTCCTCATGTAAGAATTCGTTTGTGGATTGACAACAGCTGGTATTGATGCAGAGGGTCAGTGAGATCAGAGTCATGGTGATTTTCTGCAGTCCCCTGCCTTCCCTTCCTGTTCTGAAGATGGATGCAGAACCTCAAAGCATCAAGTCCTCACAGTTTCTTTCAAGTGAAAAAAAAACACATCTTGGGGACCATTGTCAAGCAGCCCTCTGTGTTCGGCTGCAGGCTATTAATTTTCCCCAAAGTCGCCACAGCACCCCTGTAAGATTCTCCATTTCTGCGTGCTTTCCCAAGTTAGTACTTTTGGGGAATATTATTTCAGGTGTGTTTGGAGAAGATTTAATATTAAAATTTAATCAAAATCAAAACCAGATGAAACTAGAACTTCGAGTCTCTTTTAGGAACTCTAATATTATTTTGAGTCTGAATATTTTAAAAAATTAATCATGAGATTTTCATATGTACTCAAAAGTAGAGTTCATTAATCCCTCCTCATTCCCATCACCTATATTCAATAATTATCAAGATATTACAACAGTTGCTAAATTTATCCCATTTTATCCTTATCATTTTTCTTTCCTGTGCAAGTATTTTAAACCCCAGACATCATGTCATTTCACTCCTACACACTTCACTTTGTATCTCTAAAATTTTTTTGACATTTTCCTAGATAATCAGAGTGCCATTGCTATGCTTTAAAATTATTCCTTGAAAACTTCAAATACCTCCCTGTGTCATTCCCCCCACAGAGAGATGGAATCTATTTCTCCAATTCCTTGAATGTGGGCTGAAGCTGTGACTACATTGATAAATAGAATATGGAAGAAATATCACTGTGCTAGATCTAAGCTTAGCCTTTAAGAGGGCTGCCAACCCCCCTTTCCTCCTTTTTGGACCCCAACTGTCCTATTGTGAGGAAGCCCAAGCAGCACATGAAGAGACCTACATGAGAAAACATCAAGGGTTCCAGCAACAGCTCCAGCTGCTGTCCACACTGACAACCAGCACCAATGTGCTAGCCCTGTGAGTGAGACCATCTTGGAAGTAAATCCTCAAGTCCCAGATGAACCACCCTAGCTATGACAACGGGGCAGAGAGCTATCCCCAAAAGACCTGACCTGAGTGCAAAATTGTGAGAAAATAAATTGTTTTAAGCCACTAAGTGGTCCACCATGTGACAAGATTGCCAAAATATTTCCATAATTAAATCTGCCAATGATCTTAAGAAAAAAAAAAAAGTATCTTTTCATTTGCACCATTTGAGTTAAGATTCAAACAAAAAAGACCACATGTCACATTTGGTTATCATGTCACTCAAGTGTCTTTAGTCTAGGACTTGTCTTTCTCTCACTTTCTTCCCGTCTGCCCTTCTCTCTTCCTTGCCACTAACTTGTTGCAGAAATCAGTTCCTATGAAATGTACCACATTCCAAATTTTCTGTTTACTTCCTTGTGTACCATTTAACTTCTTCTTCCATCTCTGGTATTTCCTATAAATGAATACAGCTTTTTCCTACCAATGGAAATTAGTTATATTCTGAATTCACCTTTTTCCAAGAACTTTTCATAGATGGTGCTAGGTGCTACATGTTATGATGTATCAGGGGACACTTAATATTTCTCACTTTTGTTGATACTAAGATCTAGTTTCATCTATTGATTATCCAAACTTAAATAAATAACCTCAGTAGGAGCTACAAGATAATTTTCGTTTATGTAAGTCAACTCACATTAATCAGCTGGAAAATTTTGTAAAGTAGCAATGTCTCTCACCAACTAGGACTATGTTTAACCAAAAGTACAGTATGTAGCAGAAAAGATAGGATGACATTTTCAGAGTAAGGAATTAGTGCTCTAGTTATTTTTCAGTGATTTTTCTTCCCTTTCTCCTCCTCCTCCTTCCTCTCTCTCTTTCTCCTCACGTTATGAACTTCTAGACTTTTATATATGTAATGTGTTTCAATTAATGCTTCCATATTTTTCTTGATGCCCAATTTTGTCCTATCTTTAGCCATTAAGAGGCTTTCAATACATGTGTTTTGGCAAAGAAGAGCTTATTGTTTTCTGAGTTGTTTGGATTCTAGCACAACACGGTGTCCTAGGCTCATTTTATATATTTTCTTCCTCAAATCTAGAGTCATCCATTCAAGGAAAGTCTGAAATCTTTTAAGAGTTTCTGAAAGGCCAAATCCATGTACCATGATATCTTACTCTTCTTTTTTCTCTCTGATTCTCATTTGCTTGTTTTTTTTGTTTTGTTTTGTTTTGTTTTGTTTTAAGTTTATTTTGAGAGAAAGAGAAAAAGAGTGTGCGTGCACATGTGCAAGAAGGGGGAGGGACAGAGAAAGAGGTGAGAGAGAATCCCAAGCAGGCCCGAGGCTCCATCTCCTGAGCTAAAATCAAGAGTCAGATAGTTAATTGACTGAGCTACCCAGGCGCCCCCTCATTCCCTTGTTTTAAGATACCATTATTTCCCACATATCTAGCCCTGTGTATGGGTCATGATTAGAGAACTTATCTCTTCAAACTACTTGTTGGTGGTACAGCTGAGGATCAGAGATAGTTCCTTGTAATCCTTTCGTTCCATGGACTCTTGCCATTAGGAAGCAGGTGGTCATTGGCAGAATCTAAAAATAGTACTGTAGTATCAAACTTCTCAAATCTTTGTAAAAATTTGTCTCTCTGCACTTATTCTTCAACTTCAAATTTTCCTGGGAAACCTGGGTGGGTCATCCGGTTTAACATCCAACTTCGGCTCAGGTCATGATCTCACAGCTGGTGCGTTCAAGCCCCACATCGGGCTCTGTGCTGACAGCTCAGAGCCTGGAGCCTGCTCTGAATTCTGTGTCTCCATCTCTCTCTGCCCCTCTCCACTCACACTCTCTTTCTCTCTCTCTCAAAAATAAATACACATTAAAAAAATTAAAAAAAAAAAGAAAATTTCATGATTCACGTCCCTGGAAGAAGCAATAAAAACAATAAAACATCCTAAGATTCTTTTGCAAAAGGTCTCCAAGGAATTGTACCAGGACACCACTCCCCCAAAGCCATTTCCACTGTAAAGAAGAGAACAGGACCTGGTAGACACAGCAAACGCCCCTATTTCCTCTTCTCATATTCTTCTCTTCTCATATACTGAAAATTAACTCTTTTATTTATTTCCTGTGCAAACAGCATTTCTATATGTTGTAAGATGACAATTGCCTTTCATTCCAATAGGTAGGTATCATGACAGTGCACAAAGAGCATAAGCTTTGGAGCCAGACAGCTCTGCATTTGAATTCAGTAACTTACCGAGAAATCTTTAACAAGTCACCTAACTTCTCTGAATGCCAATTTCCACCTCTATAAAAAAGTGGTGATAGAATCTGCCATACATACTTCTTATACGAATTGATACCAATGTATATAAAATGAATTCCAGGACGAATTCAGCAAACTGTTATCATGAATCAGTTTGGTCACTTCCAATGAAAGTGCATACCAAGAGCACTCACTAAAGTTTACTGTCTCACTCAAAAAGAAGGAAGGGAGGTTATCCTGGCGAAAGTGCATCAGAGCAAAAGCCACAAGATTTGGATTCTGCACCTAGCCCTAAAACTAAGGAACTCAGTAACAATAGCTTCAAAACTCCAAGAGCTTTTGGGTGCCTGGGTGGCGCAGTCGGTTAAGCGTCTGACTTCAGCCAGGTCACGATCTCGCGGTCCGGGAGTTCGAGCCCCACATCAGGCTCTGGGCTGATGGCTCAGAGCCTGGAGCCTGTTTCCGATTCTGTGTCTCCCTCTCCCTCTGCCCCTCCCCCGTTCATGCTCTGTCTCTCTCTGTCCCAAAAATAAATAAACGTTGAAAAAAAAATTTTTTTTAACTCCAAGGGCTTTCAATTCTTCATCTACCAAACAAAAGAGATAGAATCAGTTTTTTTTCAACACTTTTCACATAACAGCACACACACAACACACATACCACATTTCTTCAAGGCTTTATCAGTTCTTTCAAATTTCAAGGAGATGGTATCTCAACACATCCGTAACCATTCCTATCATATCAGCATGTCACCTCACACTGCTGGCAAGCTCTGAACTGGAGGAATCTAAAGTCGCGTTAGCTCATGATACTCACGATGGATATTTAGGAGCAGGGAAAATGGTAAAAAATGAGTGATGGGAGAGGAAAAACACTTCAAGCTTAAATTCACATCTTGTGGACTGCCGCATGAAACTATCATATGGACAATTCTGAGACCCCACCATATATCTCCAGAGGGCACTTTCTAAAATGAAATTGAAACAATTATAAATCACTCAGTCCATTTCATTGCAAAGAAATAGCTTAGCTTGATAAATAATCATTTATTATCTCAAGTCCATTTCTGAATTTTCAGAAACGCACATATGTGAAGTAATAAAGTTTGAAGAAACATAATTAGAATAGTGGGACATGAAAATACCTATCATTTTAGAAATAATTCATATAAATTATCTATTTATCAATCATATCTATTAGCTGATCAACCCAGATAACATTGTTTCCCCATTTTTAAGCATCCGGTGTCAATGAAAGAAAGGAGAAGGAGAGGGAGAGGGGAGTGGGAAGAAGAGAAAGAGAGAGAGACAGAGAGAAGGGAAGACAAGGAGAAAGAGAACTCTAACAGTATATACATTTTTGGTATAGACAATAAGTATCCTGACTGCTTTTCAAGGAGAGCTAGGAAGAGTCATATTTATTTGATCAAGGTTTATGGAAATGTTTTGATTTTTCAATGCTGAAATTTCAACTCTTATTTGGTAAATGTTTTTAATGTTTCTTGCAACCAAAGTAGAATTTGTCAAGGAATAAGCTTTTAGGAAGTTCAAAAGGCTTGTTTTAGAAAAGAGTGATTTGCAGATGTGGCAGAGAAGAAAAATTTTTATGTACTTATTTATTTTTATGATTTATTATTTTGAGAGAGACAGAGAGAAAGAGAGAGAGAGTGATGAGCCGGTGGGAGAGAGGGGCAGAGAGACAGAATCCCAAGCAGGCTCCATGCTGCCAGTGTAGAAACCTAATGAACCATGAGATCATGACCTGAGCCCATGACCGGAGCTGAAATCGAGAATCACTCAACTGACTAAGCCACCTGGAAAATGTTTACAGAAGGGTATTCCAGTGGAGGAAGGCTACATATATGATATACATGTATCTCAACTTCATCTATAAAGCCTATGGCCTACAACTGGGTAATTGTAAGATTCTTCAGGATTTTTTTTCAAACTTCTATAGAAAACTGTAATGAATGAAAGATGACTTTAAAACTTTGTAAGCAAACTGGAATAAATTAGAGTTTAAGAAATATAAGAAAACTAAACTAAATGAAAAAAATGTACTTAATTTAAAAGACTGCTTTATGACAGCAAATGCACTTGTCATTTATTTATTTTTATTTTTTAAATAATTTCCTAATGTTTTTAATTTATTTTTGAGAGAGAGAGAGAGAGAGAGAGAGAGAGACAAGGCATGAGTGGGGGAGGGGCAGAGAGAGAGGGAGACACAGAATCCAAAAGGTCAGCCCCGACATGGAGCTCCGAACTGTGAACCGTGAGATCATGACCTGAGCCTAAGTCAGACGCTCAACCGACTGAGCCCCCTAAGAGCCCCAACAATTGTCATTTTTTAAATTAGTAGTTTTTAAAGTTTTAATTTAATAGAAAAGATATAGATAGAGAAAAACAAACTATTATCTTCTGCCCACAGATTTCAAGAGAAGACTGATCACTAGCCTCACAGAGCACTCCATATTAGCTACATGGGACTGAGAGTCAGGAATACTGCATTTGTCTGACCTAAATTGAAATACTTTTCCTTTATAATATATGATGACAGTAGGAAGTACACGTGGCTGTTTACTGTAACATCTATTTGCTTTAGGTACAGTGCAAATTTAGTATCAAGGAAAATATATGCCACTAAAAGGCCACGAGTGTCAGCTTGTTGAACATCTCATTTTGCTTATGTAGTGTTTATGCAGTGTTATTGAGAATAACCTGACTATATCTGCTTTTATGCCAATGCTTTGTTTGATACTGCTAAAACAGTCTAGATTTTCACAGAATTGGCCAAACCAGAATACCGATATGTCTCCAGGCTACAAGATGAGCCCTAGAGGGGCTCGTGATTCTGGACCAGTCTCTGTTGACTGTATACAGTGTCAGTCTACTGGAAAAATATCAGCCTTACTGATGTGTGCCGTGATGAGACAAAGAATGTCATCATGTTATGGTGTTGGGACAAGAGCAAATGTTTGAAGCGCTTAGTAGCCTGAAAGAAATGAGGCAAGATTTTCTCCAGGATTTCTTAATGGTGGATTATTTGTTCCAGGGAGGAACATCATCGCCATTTTTGAAAAATTGAGATACAGCATACATAGAGTAAGCCATAAGTATATAATATAGCTCAATACATTTTTACATATATGTACAGTCATGCAACAACCACCCACATCAGACCAAGCCCCCAGTGTTCAGAAGGCTAAACTGTATCCCCACCCCCACCATCCCCCTGGGGAGGATCCTCTTCACTGTCTCCCAAGGTAACTACTATTCTCACTTCTATCAACATATACTAGTTCCACTTGCTTTTTATTTTAATGTAGATCTGACTTTTAATTCAAAAAGTTTTGTCTGTGACATTCATCCATGCTGTACTATTTCTTCTTCATTATGGTGTGGTATTCCATGATGTAAATATTCCATAATTTACCTATGTACTATTGATGGGAAATGGGTTTTTGTTCTGTTTTTGTTTTATTTTCCATTTCAATTGTTATGAATGAAGCTCCTCTGGACATCCTTAGAAAGGTCCTTTGGTGTATATCTGCATTCATTCCTCTTTGATATATAACGAAGAGTAGAAAACTGGGTCATAGGTGAGGTAGATGTTTAACTTTGGTAGATACTAGCAAATAATCTTCAAAAGTGGTTGCACCCATGTACACTCCTATCAGCAATGAAGGAGAATTCCAGTTGCTTCACATCACCATCAAAACTCGGTATTGTTAGTTTTCTTAAGGTGAGCTGTTCTGGCGTATGTATTTCAACTGCAGTTTTAACAATGATGAGCCACTCTTCATATTTGTCAGCCATTTGACACTGAAATATCTGTTCAAATCTTTAACCCATTCGTAATTTAATTATTTGTTTTTTTATTTATTCATAAACATTCTTTATGCTCTGTTAACGAGAACTTTGACAAATATATAGAGATGCAATATTACAAAAATCTTTTGCCAGCCTGTAGCTTGACATTTATCTTCTTAATGCTATCACTTAATAAACAGAAGTTTTTATGTATTAACTAAATAATTAAATGTATTTTTATTTGTTACCATTTTTTGGTGAGTAACTGTTGTATCTTAGTTACAAAATCTTTACCTATTTCAAAGTCATAAGGATGGTCTCCATGTTTTATTCTAGAAGTTTATCAGCTTTCGTATGTAAGGTTTGTGATCTGTCTCAAATTAGTTTCTTTGTTTGGTGTGAGGTAGGGTCACAATTTTTAGATTTTGTTTTTCATTGATACATCCAATTGACCCAGCAGTATGTATTAGGAAGACCACTGGTTCTCTATTGAAGTGTAGTGGCATCCACACCACATCTTATTTGGGGCACCATTTCAGTGGAGATATACTTCTGGAATCTCTATTGTATTCCATTGGTTTTATCTATGTGCCAATATTTACACTTTTTTTAAGTTTATTTATTTTGAGAGAGAGAGAGATAGAGTGCAGGAGCAGGGGATCTCACAGAACCTGCAAAATCATGACCTGAGCAGAAATCAAGAGTCAGATGCTTAACCTATTGAGCTACCTACACTTTCTTAATTATATTAGCTCTAGGGCAAGTTTTGCTATCTGGTAGTGGATATACTCCAGCACTGCTCTTTGTCTTTAATATTGCCTTGGCTCTCTTAGGCCCTTCAGTATATTTTTTTAAAGCATTAGATTGAAAATCTAGACAGAAGTTTAAATTTCATCTTGGCTAGTGTCTAGCTATGACCTTGTGAAAGACATTTAACCTCCCTCTCTCTGCTCCTCATTTGTAAAATATGCAGGGTTTGGATTAGACAAACCCGAAGACTTTTGCATTCGTGATTTTTCTAGCCCAATTTACAAAGAAAGGGAAGGCCGTTAACGTTCATAAATAAAACACAGGAAACCTCCCTTGGAGGTATGGTCACTTAAACACAGCCAAATTTTCCCTCCACAAATATCATTTTACATTTATAATAATGTATTTGAAAGTGGGCTGAGAGACCATGTGTTGAATATAATATCAAAGAATTTACAAATTCATTAACTTCCTAACTTGACACTTTAAGAATGACGCCACAAAATGCACAGCGTCTATTGCAAATCAAATTTGAATATTCCTAGAAACATCAGCTCACATATATCTCTCCATTACTAGGAAAAGAATTTAAGTCTGCTGTGACTGGCACCCCCCTACCACTCTGAACACGATCTTTAACCTCAAACCCATCCCTCATTTTATCAGGCTAGCACCACGGTGTCACACTCTTTTATTCTCGAGCATTTATCTATGGCAGTCTCCACACCTGCGATGTCCTGCTGTCTTTTCACCAGTTCACATCTATTAGTTTCTTTATAAGTCACTGCCTACTTGTCTTCCTTGAGTAACCCTATTTCACACTCCTTACCTTTCCACTTTGTACTCATCCACCCGCACTGCATTTCATATTTTATCTATATACACAACTTGCATTAAACATTTTGTTCTCGTCTCCCTAATTCGATTCAAAGCTGCTTTTATTTTGATTTGTTGGATGAGGAGCACTGTGTCTAGTGTTACGCACTCATATCCAGGTCCTTGGGAAGAACTGTTGTTGGAAAGGTTGTGAGTGCTTCCTCTCTGCCAGTCATATGTGTGACCTCATTTCACAGTGGCCTAGTGGGGTAGGCAGTATCCCCCTCATTTTATAATTGAGGAAATGTTTATAACAATCAGGTAACACCCTCAGTGTCACTTACAGTGTCTGAGTCTCTTCTTCCATCAAAGAGATGGAGTGGGAACTAATTGGATTAGTGGTACAGCTGGCAATTGAGGGGTAGGGGACAGGTCCTAAAGGGCACAGACTAGAAGCAAGGTGTTCTTATCAGAGACAAGAGATACTGGGGCTGGAGAAAAGACTTAAGAAGGAAGGGATCAAATCTGGTCAAGGTCTGGGCTAAGAGATCCAAGATGGATGCCAAATCCAGAAGAGCAGAGTTTGAAATAGAGAGGTAAGATGGAGCAAAGTCTGGTTTGAAACACGGGGAAGGGACTGAAAGAAGGAGGTGGTGCCGCAGCAGAAAAGAGAGCAGGTAATTAATAAGCATTTCCTGGATGGATGGATAGATAGATAGATAAATAAATTCCTTATAATGAAAAAAGAGTCATCAAAAACTTATTTGGAGATTTGAAACCTGGAAAATGACAAAATTTGAGTACCAATTTACAGAATTACGGAAGTCAGGAGAAAATAAAAGCTAGAGTTGTGCATGTCAAGATAGATTTTAGATGTGGGACATCCCAGCAGGGAATGTCTAATACGCAAATGAAAATGTGTAGAGTTCAGGGGAGTAGAGATGAGAGTTTGCGGTTTGCAGACTACAAAATGCTTTACATGCTTCACCTCTTTCTCAAACGAACAAAAAACCTAAGCACATTGGGAAACTAAAACTAAAGAAATTGGATTTAAGAGACATTAAGTGATTTTCCCAAAGTGACACAGCTAATAGGTAGATAATCCAGAATATACACACAGGATTCTAATCATAAAGTTCAGTGCTGACTTTATTATACCACACCACCCTCCCCCCCAGATAAGAATGAGGAAACCATCCAAAATAGAGGATTTCAGATAATATGATTCTGTTCATGCCACACATATGATAATGTCTTAAGCTAATGTGCATAGCTTCAAGTAACAAAGAAGTGAAATTTATCAGACACAGCTAGTTGACCTCCCCCTTGGTTAAAGATATTTCTTTCACTCATTTCAAGAGTTGCTTGCTTGCTGCAATTTGCCAGCTGGTATGGACATAGCTGACAGCATCACCTGCCTGCCAAAAAAATACATGTGCTGAAGGCTGTTAAGTGGATTAAAATTTTGTGCGACAAAGTAATGCCCAAAGCATAGTCAAAAATTTCACCTCAGCCGAAGAGGTTCCTAAAAACTCAAAAACAGAAAGAACACTCTTACACATCTTCACGAGCTAGACGATGTAAAAGACGTTACACAATATACAAGCAAAGAAAGCAAATAACCTGAAAATTTGCCAAGTAGCTGGAAGCGAGAGTTGAGAAAAAAAAAATTTTTTTGAGTACACCGATTTTCTAGAATAGTTGGAGAGTTAAAAAGAAAAAAGTAAAATAAAATAAATTATGTATTAGTTATCTACTGTAGCAGAACTGGCACTTTATTTCTTCTGCATTCTGTCTGCCGAAGGAAGTCAAAATGCAAGCCCAGATTCAAGGTGTGTGGAGGCACATGCCTCCTTTTAATAGAGGAAGCTGCAAAGTCACATCTCAATGGATGTGGACTCAAGTGACAAGGACAATTACAACCATTTTGTAACTGGTCTACCACGACCAGAAACTAGATGCTTGATTTTAGGCAGTTCACTTCGCCTCGTTTGGCCTGTTTCCTTATCTCTAAAATAAGGATGAGGACCAGATGGTCCCTAGGACTCCTCACGGTTCTCTAATTCTAATGCAATGGTTTCCAAAACTGCCTTTAAGGCAAACTGGAAGGTTTTTAGGTAACTCAAAGAAAAAGAAAATCTACATGTAAAGTGGCATGTAGTTGCTTAGCTAAACTCACTTATAAGTATAAATTCACTTAGTAAAATGCAAAAGTGCCATATAGAATATAGAAGTGACAGAGAATGTCATAAAATCAAACAACATTATAGTATTGCAAGTTGGAAGTATTTTAAAATTGCTAGTTTAGCCATTTGACAGGCTAATATAAGTCATCCAGTATGATTACAAATAATCTATGTTAGAAATTGAGTTGTCCACTTCATGTCCTAAATGACCCAATTTGACACTGGCTCATCACCAATATTCTACCATGTAGATTTCATCAATAATTCAGGGTGTGAAAGTGCCTAATGTTAAAATCACTTGGATTTAAAATCACTGTTCACATAGTTTGAATTAAGTGGTTAATCTCTTAACCTTCAATTTTACTTGGATCATAAAGATTCAGCCAATTTTATGAAGCCCAAACTTTAGCCAGTAAAAGAAGGAAGTCAGTCAACTGGTCAACTAGTCAAACGTGCTTCCTGTTTTAATATGCAGAAAAGTAACATACTCTTATTAGAAACCCCAACTACAAGAGAAAACAAAATGCTTTACTTTTCTTAGACTGGTAGGGAAGCAATGGCTAAAATAGAAAGTGTCATTGCCCAGAAATAAAAACAGCCTTCTTTGACAGCTAAAAAAAAAAAAAAAAAGTTTGAATATTTTCCATTGGTGTAACTTACAAATATCTGCATGCTGTGTTTTTCTACAGGATACATGGTTGAAACGTCAAACTACTGGAATCTGGAGATTACTTTAATTAAATCTTGTCTCACTTAACTTAAAGCAGGCTAAAGAAGTTAACCCTAATCACCCCCATCAGTAAGAAAGAACATGTCTGCATTCAGCACATATTAGACCTTAGGAAGCTCTAATGCTAGACAAGAATGAGGAAGTGCTCAGATATAAATGGAGCTGTTGGTGTAAGAAAACCATTTCCTTGATATCTGCATGTTCATCATCTTATTTCGCAGGCCCCAGACAGCTGTCTCTTGAACTTTAGGAAATTAGACACCAAAAAGAAGATCTGAAAAACTAAAATCAACCAAGCCTGTACATAGCAGACAGAGGTCAGGCAGAGCTGTACTTAGGATAAATATTGAGAGCTCTGGGTTTGTCTGTTTGTCTTTGCAGGAGTGGATGTTAGGGTGATGAGTGTACACATCTTAAGTAGAATGTAGAGAAGTCAGTAAGTTAGTGTAAAATAGCAACCTGCTTTATTAAAACCTAGAAAATTCATTGACTTTTTGCTGCTGGAGTGATGTAATCTACATATATGATGTCGTCTTCATATTTTCAAAATAGAGAAAATTTAGATGACAAAATTTAGATGACATTAGCAAACGGAAATTGCAAAACAACAAAAAAAAGCATTTTAGAAAGTAAACTCATTTTATTTGCATTCTTCTTTCCATCGCTTCCAAAAATGTTTAAAAATCATTAGCATCAAACGTTACAGTCCCAGTTCCCAAATCGGCGCCCTTCTTTCCCCACTCTTAGTCCTTGTTATATTCCCCCTTCTGTTTCTACAGCGCACACCTGAAGACCTGGGGTTGCATTGGCAAACACACTCTTTCTTCATGAATGTGAGTTCTCAGGAATGGCTATCCAAATGACTGGAAGAAGGAATTTTGAACATTTCTCTTAGACCAGCTTCCTGACTTCCTTCATTCTTTCATGTATCTGGCATATGAACAATTGCTCTTTAACTTGCAGTGTGAGGTTAAACTCCTTGCTGTGTTCATGCTTTCATCCCTGCCCCACCATCTCTTCCAGAACAAGGATATTATATTACTAACTGATGTATTTTCGGCCTTTTCGGCCATACTGGTCTATCACTGTAGTCTATACAGCAGCTCAAGCCACTCTGTCTTTAAAAACACCCTCTATGACCCTAGGCCTCCTTCCATTAACCATCACTCTCTTTCTCCTTCCTCTCACAACAAAATTATTCCAAAAACTAGTTTACAATCATTTAGTCACATCATTTATTTTTTAATCTGCTCCAATTGGAGTTCTGACCCCATCATTTTCGATGGAAAGTGATTTGCAGGTTATTATGATTCAAAATTTCCCAATAGGCTCATTGATTGTGATATCAACTCAGAACCTCTTAGCACAGCTGATCGCGCCTTCCCTCCTGGAAAGACTAACCCCTTTTCCTGGTCTTCTATTATTCCTTTGACCAAGCCCTCTCAATTCTGCCTGTCCACCTACTGCCGTAACATCTCTTCAGTATTCCACATCTATCTCCACCTTCCAATCCCCTAGCGCCTTAGTTCAGTCTTTACCATCTTTCCTCAGGCTCTAGCAGATTCTCTTTTCACAGGTCTTGCTCACCTCCACTTCATTTATCTCATTCCTGTCAGTGTGGTCTCTCACATTTACTTTTATCTAAAACAACTGAACGCCTTCCTAGCTCTCCTTATCATGTTGTGTTAGCTGCAATTTCTCCAGAAGCAGACCTTGACATAAAGGTTGATGCGCTGGTGGTTTGTTTGGGAGTACAAGGAATAAGTAAGAGAACGAGGAACTGCTAGAGAGATAGGAAGGCAGGGTGACGGAGGCTTAATCGTGCTGGAATAGTTGAGGAAATGCTGCAAAATCCATGTCTCAGAGTCATTCCACTGTAGGGGGAAGTTTTCTGGGGTGCATACGTATCAACTTCAGTCAATCGGCTTCTGAGATGGGGATTTCACTTCCTTTGGCACTTATGGCCTGCCAGGAGCGGCCAAAGTGACCTTCTACAGATCAAGTAAAGCCCCCAGGCACAGCTTGAAGTCAGCACTCGAACACAGTAAGCTGGCTAAGGTACAAGGGATATGAGTGAGGCTCTGACAGCATCTGCTGCAAAGGTCTTACAAATGTCATTTACTTTCTTTACGGCACATCTTCTTAATTTACCTCTTGTGTCACCCTGCCTCTCCTTCTTCTTGCAGACAACGCTCACAACCATCAGGAAAAACTCTGATCTCATGTTGATGCGTTGCTCTGGTCTATGCTTCTCTAGAATGCCCTTCTCTCTTTGCTTATTGACACCTGACAGTTTAACAATCATCTCAATTGTTATCTCTGTCATTAATCTGGTCCTGGCACTCCCACAAGGACTAACCAATGCTTCCCTTGAATCCCCACTGTGAGCTGTACACGTATCAATCCTGCAACCTTGAACACTTCTCTGTAGGTTATGTGTTTGTCTACAATACTAAATAAGTTGTTTGAACTAGAGAAGTGAACTCAGGTCACAAAACTACAAATATAAAATAAGATAATTTATTTTAGGGAAGTTTGTAATGAAGTTGTATTTTAGGTAATGTTTGTAATGAAGTTGCCTACTATGAAGATTTACCATGTTTAACAAAGATAATTCCTGAAGAAATAAGTAAAATTCAAAAGTATTAAAGTTAAGCAATAGCTTGGACATTATAAGAAGACTTCCATTCTGCGAGTCAAAGCATTTCATAAAATTCCTTATTCTATCTTGCCTTTTGGAAATACTCACTTTTATGAAATAATAAGAAAATTGCAGCAATAGAAAATGTCGAAATAACTGGCCAGCTGCCATCCCCACCCCGACACACCTACACTACGCAGACCAAAATGGTAATGCAGCCCAAAATGAACTCATGACCCTGGGGCAGCCTCACCTAACAGGGGTTGGCGATATTTCTTAGTTAGATGACGGCAGCAGTCTGTATCTGTCAGATCAGAGATGAATTTAGGCATCCTGGTAAAATGTATAAGGACACAGGTTATGCAAAAACTGAATATTGCAATAAGAAGGAGCATTTGGATCATATTAAGGAGTCATCTCTGGAAGGTTTGTCAGCTTATTACTGTCAGAGCAAATAGATCAACATGACCTCTTGAAGCCAAGATCCAAATCATCAATTTGCAGAAACCTGGGCAATAAAGTAGAAATAATTTTTTTCAATGAATTACCTTATTTGTGTGTTAGGAGGGCATATCTTGATCTAATCTGTAGATTCTCAGCCCTTTGGGGTGTAATAGAAAGAACATAAAACTTGTGTAGAAGACCTTGGCACCTACTTACCTGGCATCTCCTTTCAGTAGACAGCATAATACTTGCCAGTTTAAGAACTGGCCAAGGATCTTAATTTTTTTAGTTGTCTTTTATCAGCCTGCTGTCTCTGATCCAACCAAATATTGAAGAAAGAGAATACTGATACTGAATAGAGAGAGTTTAAAGCAGTACTATGCAACCTCACTGGACATTAGAAGAACCTGGGGAACTTTTAAAGCCTGAAGATACTTGACCTCATCTGAGACTAAAACAGATAGGAAGGAAGGAAGGAAGGAAGGAAGGAAGGAAGGAAGGAAGGAAGGAAGGAGAAATGGGATCCGATGGGATCCATTCCTTAAATTTAGCAAGGACAGAAATCTAAATAAAATACAAAAGGGCAAAATTCAGACTAGTGAAATTCTGAGCTTCTGACCTACCTAAAGCTTCAGCCTGGGCTACACTGAAAAGACTTCTTGTAGAGGTTTGAAGTCCGTTAATTCTACACCTCTTCTTTTCTGGGCCACTTCAGTCTCCACTACACCCCATTAATTAATACTTTCTAACAATACTACATTCATAATAGGCCTCAAATCCGAGGCCACGATCACTTCTGCTCAATGTCAAAGACCAGTGTTTTAGTGTATGCCTCCATAATTATTCACCAGGCTCTCTGCACCCATCTCTTAATTGAGTGTCTGTACCCCAAGTATCCTGTATACACCACTCTCTACAGCAAACTCCTTCCTCTGCTGAGAGATATGGACATACCTCTCTCCAACTTAAGTCCATGCTTCTTCTTCATCTAAAGCACCGGATTTTAATCTGGAGACTTGAAAACTTTCTGAAATCTGCATGAATTTGAATTTTTCTATGTGGATGTTCATTTTTCTTACGAGAGGTGCTCTGTCTCCTTCAATTCTGAAATAGGTCTGAAATATAATCAAGGTTAGTGTCTTCAGGACAAAGTCACAGACCTTAGCGTACAGTCCAAGACACCTCACGACCTAGCCCCGATAGCCTCTGCCATCCTCGTGTTGCCATCTCTCCTGCACACTTTATTCCCAGTCACAGAAAATACGTTTTAATTTCATGAATGCACCAATTCTCTGAATTTTTCATGTTTTTGCACATCCTGCTTCTCCTTCTGGAGTGCTCTGGCCTCTCCAACATCACTCATTACCTAATTTCAACCCCCTTTCAAAATTTGACGTACAGGTCAAGTTCTTTGTGAAGCCCTCCCTGTCCACCTTACTAGCATGCAATTGATATCTTTCTTTTAGGTCGCCATGGTACCTGGATAGCTCTATCAAGGCACTTATCAAATAATATCATAGGTATCCATCTATACAGCTGTCCCACTGTGAAGGGTGAGCTTCCAGAACACAAAGGTTGTTATTTTATTTGTGTTGGTAATCTCAGTGCCCAGAGGTGTCTAGCATAAGTGGTACTCAGTCAAAGTTTGAAGAATGAAAAACATAAAGGCTGCTGAGCAAGAAGATGGAGGACTCCAATGGAAACAGAAAGCTTCAGGGCCATGTTTCAATCAAGGGAAATCGTACCCTGGGCAATAAGTAATTAATAGCAGGCATTTGGCAGAGCATGTTGCTGGGAGTGAACCCCATTAGAAATATGAATGATATAAAGTTTGTACTAAAAGTTCCCTCTGAAGAATTACATAAGCAGAGGCCAAGTGTTGCCCTGCTTGTCGCAAAAGGAACCTGAAATAAGGAAGCAACATCTCAGGGCAGAATCTCATGTTACCCAAGAAGTTTGGCAGAATTTGAGCAGTAAAAAAAAATAAATAAATAACACTTGAAACCAATGCTGAGCAGAATTTTTCTCTCAGTTCTAATTGGCAAAATAGGGCCATTTGCTCCCAAGACAAGACTGGAAATTCATATTAGAAATAATGATCATTCGGTTTATTGTGAATAATTGTGCTGGATTTTATTATATCTTAAATGGTAGATACAGTAGTTCATATCCATAGTTATTCTTAGCAAATCATTTTCTTGTTTTCTAAAATCTCCAGTTTAAATTTGTATTTATTTTTGAGAGCAAGTCGGGGAGGGGCAGAGACAGAGGAAGAGGGAAAAAGTCCCAAGCAGGCTCCAGGCTGTCAACACAGAGCCTGCCATGGGGCTCAAACTCACGAACCGTGAGATCATGACCTGAGCCAAAATCAGGATGTGGACGCTTAACAGACAGAGCCACCCAGAAGCCCCAGTAAAATCTCCAGCTAAAAGAAAACCTGACCATCACAAGATTCCATGCACAAGACTAAGGGAAACCAGGTAAGCAACAGGCCTTAGTGATTACTTCTATAACAAGATCTATCCTTGCAGCATGCTACATTTGTACTCTCTTAGAGTATTCCTTAAGTCTCTTAAAAGGGATTTAAGAAAATAAGATAATGCATAATGATATAAATAATGAAGAGAGAGAAGGCAAGGCACCTGAGGCTGCAGGTAGGCTGTTGTTTCTGTTGAGCTGGGGAAGATTTTTAGGAGTTAGAAGACCAGCAGGGGAGACCTTTGTGAGCACCACTCCTAGAAGAAGTGAGATGGGAAGCCATGCAGGAAAGAGAGTGTTTAAGAAATGTTGCAACTCCTATTTCAAGATTCTGAATGTCCTCCCCCTTTGGTTTTACTGTGAGGGGTTGCTATACATATTTAAGATGCTTTGTAAATATTCTTGATAAGGGACTAATGTCTCTTCAAAAGCAACACCTGGTGGTTGGACTGTTTGTAGGTTAACATTTACAATTTTAGATGTTTTCTAAATTACTATGATATCTTTCTGATACACCAAATTTATGCAGCCTTTGACAAATAACATAGTTGACTTGCCCACATTCCATTCCATTTCTAGTTTTCTGGCCTTCTGTCTAAGCTGGGAGAACAATGATTGAAAGCACAGGCTGTGGACCCAGACTTGCTTGCTATGAGGGTGACTGTGGGCAGATTATGAGTCTTAGATTCCTTAACTGTCTAATGGGATCATAATAGCTCCTTGCAGTCTTGTTATGAGGATTAATAGAGTTACTGTTAAAATCAAACTCTTAGATTAGTTCCTAGAATATTATGAGTTCTCTGTGTGCTTGTTAAATAAACCAACTTTGGGAAGGTAAGGCGAGGCATTGAATAAACTGCACCTTCACAGTGAATAGAGACATATTTATGGAATGCCCACCATGTTCCTTAAAAAACATCTTCTCATCCCCTCGGTAATGTCAATGACACCATGAGAAAGGTTGTGATTGCTGTCTCCACCCCAAAGTGAGAAAAATAAATCCCAGGGAAGCCAGGGGATATGTTCATATTTCACACACCAAGTCAGAGGTAGAGCTAAGCTTACTCAGATCCAGTGCTCTGACTCCTCACTAGCTCTAAAGAACCCTGCTCAGATCCCTGCTCAAAATTCATAAGCAATACATCCATGACTCCTCTTCATGCAATCTCTCCTCCTGCCAAACGAAGACCTCCATCCTCATCTTAAAGTGCAATGCACAGACAACTCAATGAATCATAGAAAGAGGACTGGACAACATATCACGGCTCCTAAAACTCTACCCTTTATTTTTTTTCAGGTAAGGAAACTCAAAGAGAGTTCAAGGAACTTGCTCAAAGCCATATAATTTATTTAGTATCAGAGGCATAGTGCAAACCCATTTCTCTTGACTATCATCTTAGCACTCTCATTATATCCATATCATTTGAGCAATTTTGACAGGAAAGCAAAGGAAGGGCCAGGAGGTCACGGGAGCCTTGAAGAAACATTGGGGAGATGCTAGAGACAAAGAAAGGAAAATACGGGGCCCCAAAGACACAACTTTGCCTACCAAAACATCTGGCTTAGGCAGACAACTTTTCAAAACTTTCTTACTGTAATTGTTAGTAAACCTTTTAAATAAATTTATTTAAATAAATTATTCAGATTTTAGAACCTTTTAAATGAATTATTCAGATTAATTTAATTGATAAGAAAATCCATTTCCACTTAAAGTAGCTAAAACTAACCTACTTAAAACCTCAGTTCTCAAGTGGTACAGTTTGAATAAATTCTATAGGGATACAAAACTGTGTTCACTTTCTTTGGTGTTATAACTTGCCTTTGGGAATTCTCAAAGTGGGTCTGATTAATTTATTCTTGTATTTCAGCATCCAGTACAGCACGTAGCACTCAATGAATATTTCTATTTACTATTTTAGTGTATATAGTGGTCCTCAAACTTCCCTGAACCAGAGCCACACTTACAATAGCCTGTTAAGAAGGTGGATTCTCTAAATACAACCCCAGAGGAGTTAACCCAGCAGTCCTGTGGGGAATTGTTAACAAGCTTCTCCAAAATCTGAGGGGAGCAGTTTTACATAATGTGCAAATTAAAAATACAAATAATAGCTTGGATCAATGTGTTATCTTTCTTTATTATTTAATCCAAACGTTCCTCCCCAGGTACACCTTACTAAGCTCTCTTATAAGTGCTAATTCACATGCCACAGAGATCCTAACAGCACCACATATCCATATATATATTTTTTTCCTAGCTAGAATTGTAATAAAACTTCAGAGAAGTATTCTCGTTAGACCATCTCAATTCTTTCTCTCAATTATTGTTTGTTTTGTTTTTGCTATTGAGATTTGATAGGAAAAAAAGTTGTTGAGAGAAATATTGAGGGGTTAAATTGGACATTACGGGTACAATGGAAAATTTATGGCCTCCTAGAATAGGAGCTTATCCTAAGTCTGTCTACTTGCTGGTTAACAAATATTTTAAGTTACTACAATGGTCTCAAAGGCAGACTTACACCCTGAGAGACAGGGTAATAGTAGCGCAATTATATAACTAATACTAGTCCTTGAGGGTAGGATTCCATAAAAAGGTTGTTTGGGGTCAGTCTGAGACATTCTAAAAGGAGTGGATATTGCACATGCCCACAAACACATGTTTAGGACTAAATTCTTCACATTTAAAGGTCTGCAGTGTCTCAATGCGTTGCCCTCAGAGTTTGTTTGCCAGCAGATCTGTTGTAACAAGTAACACGATCATGGCTGGGACTCAAGAGAGGCTTAGGCAGAAAATGGCATCATTTACAATGTTTTTTATGTTTTTGTTTTTTCCTCTGGAAATCTTTGCGAGAGAAACTGTTTTTGGTCGGTTAATTGTCACAATAAGTAATTAAGAGGGACAGGGAGCATAGCAACATGCTACAGAATTAGACAATATAAATTAATCAACAGAAAAGTGATACTTCTGGTATCACTCTAAGTATAAACAGAATAACAGGCATGCTGGCTACTGATGAGAATGTAAGAACCTAACATTATGCACATAAACACAGAGTCAGGTAACCACTGGGTAGAACAGAGAGTTATGGGTTTCTTACTGGTCTCACACTCAGCCTTCCAAAGCATGACCTGGCACATTGGATTCATCTACAGTGCGCTCATACAAGTGCTCTTGTTATTATTTCAAGGGAAACATTTTAAGACTTGACATAGAAACCTGAAAAAAAGGAAAAGCAAAACGATTAATCTGAGAACAGAGCAATACAGTCTGCCCTGCTTGCGTGGAGAGCAAAGGAGCATTGTATTACTGGTATATAAATAGGACCAATAATCAATTGACATTGAGAAGCCTTACACTAAGATCATGACAAAAAAGAAGGGTATGGGGCTCCTGTCCTTAAGGAAATTGCAAACTATTGGTGGAGAAAAGAACAATATAAATGCATGTGAGGTTTTAAGAGTATAGAAATAGGTATATACATACAACAGGAGACAGTTGCAATAACATTGTAAAAATTAGAGTTTGGACAGAAATACGTGACCTGGTTTAATGGAAAGGGGTGCACATGCCACTTTAAGTGAGAATAATAGCAAATCTTAAGGGAAGAAAATAATAAGGGAAGCTAGATGGCAAAGAGTTTATGTCTGGCTGCAGAAGGGAGGAGAGAACAGTGTGTGAAACAAAAGAACAGTAAGGTACAGGATGGACAAAGGAAGAGAGTCAGAACATTTTATTTTGATGCAAATCAAAACTAGGAGTTCTTTTAAAGTTATTTAAAGAGAGTGACATAATCAATAGATGACTGCAGAAGATCATTCCTTCTTCTTATAATTGGAGGAAGAAAAGGAAAAAAATATGAGGTGAGGTCTGATGACTTTTTTAATCCATTAATTTTAAAGCAGACATGGAGGACAAACTTAGATCAAAAACTTGAAAGAAATTCACAACATTTCATCAGATGCCCAGGAGTTCTTGGCAGGAAAAGTGAGGACACCTCTGCACTAGACCATGTAGCCTGACTTAGAAAAAAATTAAAAAAAAAAAAAAAGAAAAAGAAAAAAAAAAAACAACCTTCCATGGAAACAAATAATGTGTTCCACTTCTGCCAAGGTCATTCTGCATATACAGATGGCTTAGGTGGCTCAGTGTAGTTAACTCCTTTGGCAGAGGAACACAGATTTCCATCAAATCCTTCTTCTGCTCACTGATATCTGGCCCCTGGCCTTGCTTGATCCTGACATTTTAGAAAAACTGTGTTGCCTTGTTTGTTGTTGTTCTCATTTTAGTTTCTCTAACCCTGATACCTTCTGTAGCAATTGTAAGTGGCAACATATAGGTGAAGCCAATTCAGTATTACCTCAAGGAGGTAAGGTATCTTTATCTTTGTCTCAATTGCCAAAGTTAGGTGGTTAGGGAAAGTCTGCTAACACAGCTCTCCTTGGCTAGGATTCACTCCAGAGTTTGTCATTTCTCTGAAGACCCATTGAGCAACCTGGCCTGAGTTTGAATTTGTGCAAAAAAGCCTCTAACCACGTTTGTCACACATTTTTTCCAGCTCATTAGCGATGTTGTGGACAACTTCTTTAATGAGGTTTGACATTTGACTACCACCACATCTGCGACCTTCTCCATCATGTCACCCTCTCCCCCCATCCTCTGCTTCCTTTGCTCTTACTCATTTTTGTGAGTGAATCATCTGATCCTGTCCCTTATATGACCATGCTCTGGTTTGATTAATCTCTCTCATCAACCCTCCTTCCTGAATCTTCTGATTAAATCTAGTCTTCTCCCTCCTCTCTCCATAATGCATGGGACCTTTTAGCAGCTATTAATTATTTAAAAGAACCTTACTTTCTATCATGCTCAAGTTAGTCACGACAGTTTTCTGTCGACCATGTGGCTTCTGTTAAAAATTATTGAACCCAATTAAGAAAAGCTTTCAAACACCAAGTTCTAAGAAGCTATAAAAAATCATCTTTTTCTATTACATTGACAAACTTGCTAGGTTGGAGAAGGAAATAGACACAATATGTCTCACCAAAATACATCTCTTCATCCTATCCCAAATGGCATATGGTACTCACCAACAGATTGAGGCAATGTGATTTAAATCAAATTATCAGCAGGTGACTGTAAAACCGCTAGGGGTCATTCCCAAGGAGGAGTTTTACCAGTGGATATTTTTGATCAAGCAGTCAAAATTCTGGTGGCATTCCACCTATGTTAGACCCTTATACAATATTGATGCTTTTCACTAACAATCCAGCACAATTACTAAAAGGTAACACAATAAATTAATCTGTTGTTTAATTTTTAAAAAGGAAAACAACTATCTGGACTGATTTTTACCAATTTGACTGAATCAGCTGAAAGTGTGGCCATGGTATAGATAGTCTTCAGTGAATCTGCTCTCTAAATCATTTTCTGATGGCTATGAATTAGCTGAAAGTAGCTAAAATAGACATGACCTTTATAAGCTGAAATAGCCTGTGGGTCTAAATAGGATGAAGTAATAATATAGTGCCAGGTGCCGCTCACGTCCATTAGGTAAGAAAAAAGAAAATATCCAGAGACAGCTAGACTGACTTGTCTAAGCCAGAGAGGCATTTGAGGTCAGACCTCACCCCACGTGAAACCTGGCATAATAATGCAGCACTGTAACTAAGAGAAGCGCAATTCTTAGCTGTATTAATACAAGCACAGTGTGTCAGGAAACACGAAGAAATCTTCATTAATAGTTTCCAAGCAGAGCTGACATTCAGCCAGTAAATACCAGAGGGGCACACAGACAAGGGTGATCATGCCAGTTGGTCAAAGCGTGCAGTGTTAAATATTTAAGATTTTGTAATGCTGTGTTTACAACAAAGTGTTATAAGAGGACATTATTTTGACAGTGATTAAAGGGAAAGAAAGATCATTTTATAGTCTACTGAAGATATGGACTCTAGTCTTGTCTCTACCCTTAATTAGAACCAACTGCCAATTATCTCTGTAGTCCTTTTTTTGATACAGAGAACTGGACTAAGTAATCTTGATAATCTCTTCTAGCTCTAAAATTCTGACTCAAGAGAACCTCATCTCTGGATTTCTCAAGCTAAATAATTTCATATCTAAATTAAAATATGAAGTAAGGTACATGCCATTCATTTAAGACTTGTGTCTAAAGTTACTGCTATATCTATATGTTTGTGGATTGCATGCCTCTCCATAATAGTCAAAATAGAAATAAGTAAAATAAAAATACAAACTTATTGTCACTCAGTAAACCAAGACACCGGTTGGGGGCACTAATGCTAACAAGTAATTTTACCTTTGTTCCTTTGTTCTTTTTCTATCAATATTTATTCCAGTTTCTTTGAGGTTGAGGGAACATGAGGCTCGGGAGGGATGGATATCCTGCTTTGGGTAAAGAGAGAGAAAGAAGTCATCTAAAGTTAAATTTACAGAAAAAGGAATTTTCTCTTTACTTTCTATTGCTCAAGTGTTCATTCAATATAATCCATCAACCGTTATCTCATGCAATTATAAGGGAGAAGACACAACATTGATGCCAAAATTGAATAGATTTTGGTCAGAAACTTTCCGGCAAATGCCAAGCCACACATTATTATTAGCGTAGAACTAGTCTACTAGTGTGTAGAGCAGAATTTTTTAAGAGAAACTAAAGCTCTTGTAGGATGTTCCTCAAATGCATCTCATCTGCAAAGCAGAAGTGAGAGCCTCCTGAGCCATTCAAAAATCCTTGTTAAATACTTTCTTCAGCATTGCCCAAGATTTACCCCAGAGGTGTGTTCATTAAATTAGGTTTATTAGGCTAATTGCTTTTTTTCGCAATCATATACTTTAGTATAAGAAATACAGAGAAAAGTCAAAATGAAGGAAAATAGTTTCTATGGTAAACATTTAGTGAGCAAATGGAATCTCCTGAGTTTATTCATCCATTACATAACACACACACACAGACGCGCACGTGTGCGTGCACACGACGCCCATACGCACCGTATGATAAAGAATACCAAGTAGAAAGAAACAAATCAATTCTGGTTAGTAAAAATTCAAATTTCTTTGATGTTCTTTTCTTTTAAGATTAGAAGAGGTGAATGGAAGGAAGGATAAGACATTTTTTCCCTTAAGAAAGAAGAACTACTGAACATGGTGGATTTATTTAATGCAGAAAGTCACATTATTGAGATTAGGCATCTCTTTTTCAAGGTGCTCCTGAGAGATAATGGCTCTCACACCTATAATTCAGTGGACGCATCGGTGACATAAAAATGGACCTGAGGACCGGAGTTAACACCTTCATCTCTACATAGCACATGATGATTTTAAGAATAAGTCTAGAGCATATTTTTTCTTTTACATTAGTCTCATTTCTAAAGGTTTCTTTTAGGTAGACCCTATACAAATATGTTTTCTTAAAAATCTGGTCAATTTTAAGACAAATGAAAAATGTAAATTACGAAATATTTTTTTCTATTTGCTATTCCATGAAGTTATAATTTATAATACTATTCTTGCCCATAAATACAATCAAGGCAGGAAAAACTTGAAAGTCCTGCATGACATGGGCAAAAGAGTTAGAAAGTGAATCTTCATTTGTGAAATAGATAAGATTTCATAACTTATTTTAAAATAAAATTAAAAATAAGAAAGCAAATTACTTTTAGCATTCATTTGACCACTATGGATATGTTTATCCTAGGGAGAATGAAAAGAAAAAGAGATATGTTGATTCTCAAAAAGTAGATACTGAGTGTATTCATCTAATCTTTGAATAAGCCAGGACCTCGTCGGCAAAGTTCTGAGCCTCTGCCCCTACACTGTCTGCTTCCTCGCAAAATTTAGCCTATTACAGTCTTGTTTTTCTGCAGTAATTACATGTGGTTATAGCCAAATTTTGACTTGCTTAATCTGATCTCTTCATGATCAAAGAGAGAACTCATAGGCTCATTCTACCCCTGTCCACAGCCTCTGAGCTCGGAAGCCTAATACAGTGTGGTTAAGGCAGCTCGCCCAGGGACTTTCACACACCTTATACTGTCTCCTCTTAAGACAGGGAGCATGTTTTTTCAAAGTCTACCCCTTCTCCAATACTCAATTCTAATTTCACTTACTCCTAAAGGCTTCCCTAGATTTCTCCAGCCCGGAATGGCTGTTTCCCCCCAATTCACAGTACTATAGATTCTGTACAGGTGAAAAATGTACCTGCTTTTTGATATCTATCATGTGATATTTTAGACTGTTACATGTGTTTTACATCTCAACTTTGCAATTAGACTGATGACATTAGACATTAGACATTAGACTGATACAGTTAGTTGCATTTTTGAGTGCCTACTATGTGTTAATGAGTATTTATGTGTTCAAAATTTTACAACAAACCTGCACAGTAGCTATTAGCCTCATTTGACATATAAGTAAAGGAGACACAAGGGTTAAATTAATTGCCTGGGGCTATATAAATACTGTGTACCACACCTGGATTAGAATCAGATATTTAGAAGGCAAATATCATTGTTGAAATTCTTGTATATCCCCTTTGTCCCTTTTACAGTGCTTTACCTAATTAGATACTACAACATTATTTTCTGATGATTGGTTTTAAGCACTGACTTAAAACTGCCCAGAATATCATAAGTAATATTCTATGGTATCAACCAAAACTAATATTTATGCTGTCTAACATGGCACAGAGGAGACTGGCACTAGGCCAATGCAATCAATGAAAAGAAATATAATTCTGAAGGAGGAAAACAAATACGTGCATGGATGCATGATCAGGTGCATTGCTTTAGAAATAGGCAATGACTTTGGCCAAGACGTCCTCTTTCTCTCTCTGAAGTGCTAAGGAAATAGTGAGAAGAGATATAAAACAATGAATATGCAAGAATATGAGAGCTTTCTCTCCAGATTTCAAGAGCAAGATTTAAGCACATCTGAAATAAAGTAGTTGATAAAAATGGTTATGAACATGGATAATAAGAAACTATTTAATAAGTGGGAGAGCCTGGGCCCATACCAATCACAACAGGCAAAGCAGGTGTTAGGATGGACAACCATGGACAATTGGTCCAACCATCTAAGTACGTGTTGCCTAAGAATCAGTCCTGGTTTTGAGGTATGGACTGGCTAAAACAAATAAATGCCTCTTTCATCCCTCAGCATGGTTCAGTTCTAGTCTGCTGTAATTGCCATGCCCCTGGCATTATCAGGTCCAGTGGACAAGATACTTAGACCATGGAGATTCATTCAGCAGATGTTTATTCATTATCCACTCTGTGATATCCACTGTACTAGACAACAGATAAAGACAAATCAGACATCATTCTTGTCAGGGAGTGTGCAATCTAACTGACTTTTGACCAGAAATTATCTCTGGTACAATTCTAGGAACTATTTTGCCACGAAATGATAAAGATAACATGCTTTCCTAAGAATTCCATGTATTAGTTGAGTTCTCTCCAGAAGCAGACCCTGAAGCAATCTTAGGTGTGCTTGATCTCCTGGCCATCCAGGGAGTAAGCACCAGTAACCATAAATAAATCCCTCTTATTCACATACTTTAGACAAAATCAATTTCCATTACTTGCAAACAAAAAGTTGTTGAGTCATGGCAGTTATTGTGCATGTTTGAAGAATGTCATGTTTGTGTATAACTCACCCAGTACAACTGGAGAGTGGAGAGGTGGTAGAGGGAAAACAATCCATAAAGGGTGTGTTATTTAAGCCAGTCACCACACTGGATGACCAAAATTTATCCCCCTGAGAAACTCAGAACGACCTTGGCGAATTACCCCTCATGCTCATCAGTTATTAGTTAAGGGCTGCCTCTGCAACAACTTCCCTAGGGCAGCCCTGAGATAACCGTGCTACTGCTGTGTTGTAGGAATCAGGGGCTGCCTTCCACTGAAATGCAAAAGAGAATCCACGAGGAAATGGGTGAAGTTCCAACAATGTCTACTGTAGTATCTTATCTAAAAGTTATGGACTGTAGGTAATTAGCACAATAGATACCGCCATTGTCAAACAATAGATATTGGGGATCCACTTTCATTGAGGCAATATGCCGGTAACTGAGAGACGGGTCATGGCACAAAGTAGTAAGCTTTTCTTTTTATGTATATTTTGAAATATTTTTTTAAATGTTTATTCATTTTTGAGAGACAGAGAGACAAAGCATGAATGGGGGAGGGGAAGAGAGAGAGGCAGACACAGAATCTGAAGCAGGATCCAAGCTATGAGCTGTCAGCACAGAGCCTGACACGGGGCTCAAACTCACAAACTGTGAGATCATGATGGGAGCCAAAGTTGGACACTTACCTGATGGAGCCACCCAGGCACCCCTATTTCTTTATGTTTTAGATGGTTTAACATTATCCCTCAATAGGACAATTTTCTTTTGCCTTTCAGAAATTGACAGTCTAACTTTATGGGACAACTGTACACAAAATGACATTCTATGAGCAGGTATGATAATGCATGATATAATTAGCAATATTTACCAGCAGGTAACATAATTTAATTTTATCTGACTCATCAAGAACAAAAAAGAATTTATTGGTTGTTTACTAATACTGACTTTTGGCTCACCAAAAGACCACAAGAAAAACCTGCTGACCCAGGTGTATTAGACCTACCACACTAAACAAAGCCAACATTTATAGGGCTCTAGGGTCTGGATATAATGATTGTAAAGTAAGTCAGCAAGTCAGGGAACTATCTGGGCAGAATTTATGATATAATAGTTTTAGGTTAAATGAGCATAGTGAAGCAAGGGCCTTGAAATGAGTTTTGATGAGTAAGCTACTGGTCCTGATTTTAATTGGTTTACAATCTTATCTTCCAGGAACACGTATATCCTGGAACATGAAGCTAAGTAATATTTGCTGGATCTCAGCATTGCCTCACACAGCGACAAGGAATTGTGTTGGTTTCGGCTCTCATTGAATAGTTCATAGCCTCAAAAGAAGAACTAAACCATCAGCTCTCCAGAAGGATAAGAACTAGGATACCTTAGGGAATTCAATTCAACACAAAGAAAGTTTCTTTACTGATCCTACTATCTTTCATTCCTGAGTGTTCCACCTTAGGGATAGAATTCCCAATCGAGTGCCAACAATTGGTCCAGTGTGGGATATGCAACAACCCTGTGGTGAAGAGAGACAGAGTCTGTACTTCTGTATTCCAGAAAAGTCACATGAAGAGAGGAACCTGGGTGATCAGTCAGTTGAGCATCTGGCTCTTGGTTTTGGCTCAGGTCCTGAGTCACAGTTCCTGAGCTCCAGCCCTGCAGAGGGCTCTGTGCTGATAGTGCAGAGCCTATTTGAGAGTCTCTCTCTCTCTATCTCTCTGCTCCTCTCCAACTTGTGCATGCACGTACTCTCTGTCTCTTTCTCTTAAATAAATAAACTTTTAAAAAGTCACATGGAGAAGAGTACAAGCAATTTCTCAAAGGAAGAGCAATTAAGCAAATAGATAAGAAAATATCCACTGCAATGTTCAAATCGCTCTCAAACTTCTCTCTTACCTCCTTCTCCTTATAAATACTGAATTTTGATTGAAACTGTTTCCTTTCATTGTTGTTCAAAATTAACAACTACATTTTTGTTGGTGCTCAAAACACGAAATTTGTATTTTTAAAAGTCATTTCTTTCCTTTGATCGCTTCTCTATAATTAACCACTGCAGTCAACACTTGTCAGTTCAATCTCTCCAACATGTTCTTCTCACCCACCCTTTCCTTTCCATGTACCTATAACTGATCTCATCTATTCTTATATTTATGTTATTTCAAGATTCTTTCAATGGCCTCATACCTGTTCTCTGCATTTATAAAATCTCTTGTCTATTTCCAGTTTAATAATCTTCTTGAAACACAGTTGTGATTCCATCATTCCCAGCTTTTCCTGATTCAATTACTCCTCATTTGCTATCATGTAAGTGTCACACATTCTTATTTTCACCTTAAAGATCACTTAACAATGGCCATCAGTTCTCTATCTGGACTTACTGTATACTACTCACATTCATGGGCACTTTGCCTCTAACTGGACACATGACAATGTCGTTAGGGTATGCTATGATTTCTTAATTCCAAACTCCTTGAAAACACAATGCCTGCCTGATTCACTTTCATATTCCCCAAATGCTTAACACAGTCCATTAGGTTGCAATCTGAGTGACTACTCTGATGAATTGAAAATGATTGCCTTAAATGCTACTTTGAAAAAGATCATGAGGTCAAGTTCAAGATGAATGGAATGTTGTGATTGATTATTAATGTTTATGATGGGCAGTTGGTGTGTGTGTGGAGGGAGGACAATAGCAGTATCTGCACCTCACCCTTTCCATCTTTTCCTGAATATTCAATTAACATTTGTTGAATGAAGTTCTCTAAGAATTTAGAGTAAAGATGTTTCAGAAGAGACCTCTTTGATCCTCACTGGCTTGAGAAACAAGACCGTCTCTATCTACAAATAGCAATTATTAGAGAGAACTAAAGTTATCTGCATTAACACAACTCAACTACCTGTAGCAGGAAATTCTTGCCCTAGAAGATAGGGTTATAAACTGAAAGATAACTTAGCTGTTTGCTTTAGGAAAATTCCTACAAGCCAACTTGTCTGGGTAATTATTTTGCTCACTTATCAGGACAATGGATTGCTCCCCGGGCAAAAAATTCACTTATCAAACTTCAGCTTACTTTATCAAGATTAATTTTAAGGCCATGTCCTCTTAAGTCCACCACTACTAAACTGTTACGTCACATACGTTGCCCAGGTCCAATCACCTCCCCACCTTGAACTACCCACCCTAAGGCCTACTTAATCCAGACCCCAGACCCTATAAACGTCCTATAAATGACATTTGCCATCTTGAGACACTATTAAGATTCAATTAGTCAGTATTCTCCCTTACTCTAGTAAGTTAATAAACTTAGCTTTGTTTTTCAACGTATTTTGTGTTGATTTTTTAGAGACTTGATACCTGATAGTCTATTTAAGAAATACCATACAAAATCGGGGACAAATTCAGGAAACGGATAACTTTTTGGTGAGAACAGAGTTGCACCTTCCTAGTTCATGAAGAGTTTTCATGCTTGGGTGGCTCAGTTGGTTAAGCATTCAACTCTTGATTTCAGCTCAGATCATGATCTCATCATTGTGGGGTCGAGCCCCACATTGGGCTCCACACTGACAACACGGAGCCTGCTTGGGATTCTCTCTATCTCTCTCTGCTCCTCCCCTAATCACACTCTCTCTCTCAAAACAAAGAAAGTTGAAGAGGCAAAAAAGAAAAAAAAAAATGTGGCCATTAAAAAAAAAAAAAAGACCCAACTTCCAAAGACTTTGATTCAGAGGTCAGGGGTGGCATCTGCCTATCAAGTAAGTTGGCAAGTGATACTAAGGCAAAAGAAGCCCTGACCATTAGAATCCAGGATGATATCTAAAGTCTAATCACCTAAAACTATTTCTACTATTGATCCATTTCCTCAATGACCATTTCATCTCAAATTCAACTTCTTTTGACTATTTTCATATTCATTTGGCTGTCCTTTTTTTCTTTTTGCACATTTTTGATACTTTAAGGATTTCCAAAACAATGGAGAAAGAAAGGGGAGGAAGGGTAGAGAGAACTCATCGTACCTAAATCTTTTTTTCTGTTATCACATTTTTTTCTATTTTATGAATGAGAAATTATTCTCATCTTGTATATTGACTTTTTGTGTTTGTATTGAAAACTTGTTTTAACTGGGCTTTGGGGAGACACTTCTTTAAAACAAATTTTCTAGGAATATTAATTTACTAATAATACATAAAACATGAATTACACTCAATTGTTATGCAATACGCATAATGATCCCTGAAGAAAATGTGATAGATTTGTCAAGTATTAATTTGGTTTTAGGAGATTCTTCTGTTAACTAGCTTATTATGCAGATGCTGTCAGAAATAACTTTTCCTTTCCTGTAACAAACCTTTGACTTTGTGTAAGAAATAAAGAAAAACAGATTGCCTACACCAGACATACGCCAAAGTCCAGCAAGACAGAAGAGAAGGGAAAAGGTGGAGAGGAGTTACAGGTTCCTGAACAAACCTTCTTTTTCGACTAGGACCAGCCCTTTGGGCCCTGTCTGAACTCAGCTCTTAAGAGCAGTTCTTCAGAGACTCCTGGGTGGCTCAGTCAGTTAAGCATCCGACTTGGGCTCAGGTCACGATCTCACAGTTTGTGGGTTTGAGCCTCACGATGGGCTCTGTGCTGACAGCTCTGAGCCTGGACCTTGTTTCAGATTTTTGTGTCTCCCTCTTTCTCTGCCCCTTCCTGGCTTGTGCTTTGTCTCTGTCTCTCCCTCTCTCTCTCCTCTCTCTCAAAAATAAATAAACATTAAAAAAAAAGAGCAGTTCTTCTGGACCAATGATAGGGATGGTGAAAGAATCCCAAGAACACTGTAATCGAAGTTATGTATACATGATTAAAGCAGCTGTTAACTTTTTTCTTGCAAAAGTCAATGCCTTATGTTGTTCATCCTGACAAATTAAAAAAAATATATATTTGCACAGCAAAGATAGTACCTTTCTTGTAAAGCAGTATGTTTTTCAAAATACCTTTTTTTAACTGCTTTGGATGAGATTTTTATTGTCAAACTTATTGGATGCCAGCTTTTCCAAGAGCTTGCCCTATTTTTTTCATTCAGCATGAATTGTACCAATCAAACTTGCAATGCAACTTTTTGCATTATAGTTGGATTCGGTGATTGGTTTCAAAATACATGCTTTTTAGTTTTTGTAACATATAAGCCAGATAAATTGTTAATGCTTTATTTCCCTACCCTGTCTAGTACAAAGCTGTAATCACCAAGACATTATGGTATTGGCACAAAAACAGACACATAGACCAATGGAATAGAATAGAGACTCCAGAATTGGACCCACAAACGTATGGTCAACTAATCTTTGACACAGCAGGAAAGAATATCCAATGGAAAAAAGACAGTCTCTTTAACAAATGGTGCTGGGAGAACTGGACAGCAACATGTAGAAAAATGAAACTAGACCACTTTCTTACACCATTCACAAAAATAAACTCAAAAAGGATGAAGGACCTGAATGTGAGACAGGAAACCATCAAAACCCTAGAGAAGAAAGCAGGAAAAAACCTCTCTGACCTCACCCACAGCAATTTCTTGCTCAACACATCCCCAAAACCAAGGGAATTAAAAGCAAAAATGAACTATTGGAACCTCATCAAGATAAAAAGCTTCTGCACTGCAAAGGAAACAATCAACAAAACTAAAAGGTAACTGATGGAATGGGAAAACATTTTTGCAAATGACATATCGGATAAAGGGCTATAAAGAAATCTATAAATCTATAAAGAAATCTATAAAGAACTCACCAAACACCACACCCGAAAAAACAAATAATCCAGTGAAGAAATGGGCAGAAAACATGAATAGACACTTTTCTAAAGAAGACATCCAGATGGCCAACAGGCACACGAAAAGATGCTCAACGTCACTCCTCATCAGGGAAATACAAATTAAAACCACACTCAGATACCACCTCACACCTGTCAGAGTGGCTAAAATGAACAACTCAGGAGACTACAGCTGCTGGAGAGGATGTGGAGAAACAGGCACCCTCTTGCACTGTTGGTGGGAATGCAAACTGGTGTAGCCTCTCTGGAAAACAGTGTGGAATTTCCTCAAAAAATTAAAAATAGACCTACCCTATGACCCAGCAATAGCACTGCTAGGAATTTACCCAAGGGATACAGGAGTGCTGATGCATAGGGGCAATTGTATCCCAATGTTTACAGCAGCACTTTCAACAATAGCCAAATTATGGAAAGAGCCTAAATGTCCATCAACTGATGAATGGATAAAGAAATTGTGGTTTATATACACAATGGAATACTATGTGGCAATGAGAAAGAATGAAATATGGCCTTTTGTAGCAACGTGGATGGAACTGGAGAGTATAATGCAAGTGAAATAAGCCATACAGAGAAAGACAGATACCATATGTTTTCACTCTTATGTGAATCCTGAGAAACTTGGTAGAAGACCATGGGGGAGGGGAAGGAAAGAAAAAGTTAGAGAAGGAGGGAGGCAAACCATAAGAGACTTTTAAATACTGAGAACACACTGAGGGTTGGTGGCGGGTGGGGGAGAGGGGAAAGTGGGTGATGGGCATTGAGGAGTGTACCTTTTGGGATGAGCACCGTGTGTTGTATGGAAACCAATTTGACAACAAACTATATGTAAAAAATTTTTTTCATAGAATTCCCTAGGCTGTATGAATTATGGAGATTTCTTTGTTACCCCTGATAAAACCGTTTTAATCATCTTCTTATACTATGCCTGCCTGTTTTGTGGTACAAGTTCAGAAAATTGCTACACAGAAGGTATAGAGCCACAGGCTTAATTTTCAAAGCCAGGCAATATTATGTGGTCACATATTTTTAATATAATTAAAATATAAAATCACTAAATCAACTGACCCAGATAAAGTAACTGCTACTCTTAAGCAACAAATCAGAGGTTTTTATAGGCTGAATTCAGGCCAGATGAAATTTCCATTTGTTAGCGTTGTTGCTATCCAAAGTGCCAATGTTTAGTAAAATTTTAATTGTTCATTAAAAATGAAAGACTATTTTTACGCAAGAAAGGACAATGATAAACACAGCCAGACCCAATCTTTTAATTGTGCCTTAAAGTCTTCTGTCACCTATATCTAGTATCTGTACTTCAGCTCTATGCTTTGGATTATAGTCAACCAGATGCACTTTTTTTCTCTATTTATAATCAGGATGTGTCTACGTGAGGTGGAAAATGTGAAACATTGTTTAGATTGTTCAAAAAATAAGAGCAAGTTCAACTGAACACATGCAAATGAGTGGTGCAGAATGAGGTGGTTTTTGAGATGGGCATTCCGGGGAATCATCTCCAGTTTTCTATCTTACTTTTGTAAGTAGTTTCTCCTCCTTTTTATTTTCTACAGTTTGTGGCTTTGTAAATCTGGCTGCAGATCCTTTTGAAATAATCTTGAGGCATTTTGTTTACAAACTGGTCATGCATGGCAGGGTTATTTGTGCCTTTAGACTCTACTTTCAGAAAAGTGAGGATTTCTAAGAGTATATGATGACAGGTTAGGCCCTACATAACCTGTTGGCAATGTTTGTAGAAATAAGTTAGATGAATGGCATTCAGAGGCATCCTTTATGTGAAGGTAATATGAAGGCAAATAAATCTTTCTACCCACTCCCTCACCCCCACCCACACACCTCAAATTACCTACCCTGTGTCTCATTCTTTTAGGGCCCTGGGGGTGGGCATAGTGTTAATTCATTTGTGAACTTCTGGTCTCCTTATTCCTCACTTCTGGGAGTTTGGTTTTCAACTAGTGTTTGAAGCATAACATTACCTGGAACTTGTTAAAATACAACTCTTGCTGAGATGGGTCCCATCTCACACCTATCCCATCTCAAACCTGCTGAATCACAACCTGAATTTTAATAGTATCCTCAGAGTTTTGTAAGGACATGAACATTTGAGAAGCTCTGAGTTACACCTCATAAAGCCCTGGTCTGACTAGCTATCCTCTAACTAAACCGTGCTCTAATTGGAAATTCAGAAAATAGGCTTCTGATACTCATAAACATTTCTGTAATTCTACATGAGGTCTGACCTTACCTTTCCTGGCTCTCTATTGTCCCTCAACAGCTCAAGAATATCTTCAGTGTCTTCCCCTGAAATGAGAAACTTCCTACCTTAAATGCATGGATGGTTCTTCTACAATGATGAGAATTTTGGACACCAGTAAGGTCAGGGCAGAGGAGCTTTCTGAAATTGTTCTTTAAATCATATCATGTAGGGGAAAGTCTTGTTCATATTTATTCACCTTGTAAAGGAAATAAATCAGTTATAACTCACAGTCTATTAGCTTATATTATAGGCTAGTCTTGGTGCATTTTAGGATACTTTTTCTGCCTTGGGTCTCTCCATTTTGTGTTGATTCTGAAATTTTGGTAGAATCTTCTTCTAGGTTCCTAAACCAAACATAACTTTGATCCTCAGAAGGCCACCTTTTCCTTTTACTTGATTAAAATGACAAGTAACTATTCATTATGGCAGTGGAAATAAGTCTGCCAAGAGCAATTTACTCTCACTTTGCCCAAGCTGAAAGAATTTGGGAACTCTACAGTCCTCCTCACTTTTCTACCTCCTGCGCACAGTTCTCTTTCCCTTCTCTCTATTCCTATTGTTACTGTCATAGTCTGAGTTCTTATCATTTCTAATGTAGACTGTTGCTATAGTCTCCTAACTAGTCTCTCTGACTCTGGTTGCAATTCTTCCTCTTCAGTCTCCATACTTTCGAAAGTGTACTTCTGACCACATCACATTCTGTTAAAAATTCTTCAATGACTCCCACACTGTCTGCTCTGTGATATACAGACTCACTAGTTAGTCATGCATGGGTTTCATTGGTCAGACCCCTGACTTTCTGTGCAGTATCATGTCCCCTTCCTTCTCCTTTTTGCATAGACATCAGAAATATGTTATAAGCTCTCTTACACCTCGATTCTTTCACCTAGAATGTTCTCAAACTTTTCTGACTTTAAGTACTATGCATCCATTAAGTCCAAATTCACCCATCACTTTTTGTGAAGCCATTCTTGGTGTACTCCAAAAAAATTACATTATCTTCCTATGTTTGTATTGTGCTTTATATATCCATCCAAATATATGCATAGTGTATATTTTTATATCTGTCAATGAACTAGACGATAAATACCTGAGGGCAGGGAAAACCTTTTAATTCTTTAATTACAACTTCCTGACAAAGAGCATAGTTGTAAAGCTCAAGAAATATTACAGATTGACTGAATGGAATTCATCATCATATCGAAGGTAATGGTTTTTTAGACATTGAGAAATGGAGGTTCTATCTGCAAATCAGTAGTCAACAATCATATACTATGCATAGAGAGAACTCTATACTTGATGCTGGGCAGAATATACAAACTCATTCAACATATATCTATTTAGTGCATGTCAATACTGTTCTGGGCATTTGGGAAACATTGCTGAGAGATATAATCGTTATCCTAAATTGCCTGCATGGTATTGAATACAAGACTTCATTAAAGCATACTCTGACCAACTGTGCCTTAATTAATCTGAAGTCAAATTAAAACTATAAATGAGGGCTCCTCCAATTCATTTATCTTTTGGTAGTTTATTATGGTACCTCTCAAACCTGAAAGTGCCTATGAATACACATTCTGATTCATTACATCTGTTATGAACCTGATATCCTGCTTTTGTAAGAAACTCTTAAGTGATGTTCATATTACTGGACCATTGGCCACGTTTTTTTTTTTTTCTTTCTTAGAAAAAGCTTAAGGTTCAAGAACAATCCTGAACCTTAACCTCTCTCAAAATACCAAAGCTCCAGAGCACCCTCATTGTGTTCTTCAGAACCACATATCAGAAAGGGGTAAAGACAGAACAAGGCTAACTAGACAGAACTAGACTGCTGCGCTAGGGAGGTCTAGAGAGATGTTGTTTTCAAAAAAGTTCTTAGGGTTCATCTACCCCTAAACAGAGGCAAGGAAGCAAAAAGGAAAAAAATAGTTGGATGATATTGGAAATTGTTTCAGAACATTGAAGTAGCAGCTCTCTAGAAGTTAAAGCTTGTCCCAACTTAGCCTGAATGATGGAGAAAAGAGTGCCTCTGGATAGTAACAAACTTATTTTCAATAGATATGTCCTCACCTAGCTTCCATAGGAAAATGCTTTATATAGATTCCTTTGTCATTCTTCACAAGATCAAAGATAGTGCTCTGTGTAGAAGAGGCTAAACATATGTGGAATGAATGAATGAATAAATGAATGTTCTTTATGTTATAAGCGCTCAGAATTTAAGTGACTTGTCTGACCTATTTGTTATGGAAGTTATTGTCTGACCAGTTAGTCAATTAAGCTTTATTGAAATGCTGTTGTTAAGCAGTGAGTTATGCTGGCTTATGTGGGATTAAAAAAAAAACTTTTAAGAAAAGTACACATTACATAAACTGCCTTTTAACTGAGTAGGATGGCTGGCATTTAAGCACTGGTTTTTATGTTCTGTGCTGGTTGTCTGCCACAGTCTAGCTGAAGTTTAACATTAAATAATGTTAAGTATGTGAATTTGGGGGAGAATTTGCATTTATATCTCATATGGTTTGTTACCCAAATAGAATTGAGTGGTTACATTTTTCTATTTTTTCATGTCTTATTTTGTTAATCATTCCAAACACATTTGTTCCATTCCATAAAAATGAGCAGCTTACCTTCCACCTTGGTGAAATTACTGTTAATCATTCTCTAATGTCTGCATTATCCCATTTAAACCGTTCCCCTGTGGTTTTACAATTCCTTCTGCTCACTAATCCAACAGGAGGAATGATGTACAACAAGCAAATATAGAGAAACAAATAAGTTTCTCTTGTGAATCATCACTGTTAAGCCTCGTCAGCAACATTAGAGTTTCTCAAACTGTTATTTAAGAGTCATATAAATCTACAGATAGAGCATCCCAACCAATGGGGTTGAAACTTTTCCAAGCAATGATATAAGCCTAATAGAAGATAGAAGATAACCTTTTCCCCCAAATTTGTATTTAAATTCTAGTTAGTTAACATATAGTGTAATATTGGTTTCAGGAGTAGAAGATACATTTATATTCATGATCCAGTTCCACTTCTAGTATCTAGCCTTAATCTTGACTGAAAGAACATTAACCTTAAAACGTAACCATGGTGAAAGAATAACTGGAACCACATGATGTATATAGTGGAAAGAGAAAATATACATAATATCCTAAGACTTATGTCCGTTTTGCTGCCCATACTTATCTCCAATGATAAAAGATTGCATATCTCCATGTAATTGCTACATGAGCAAATACATCAACAAATATTGCCAAATACCTGCATGGAATATAGAGACATCTAATCATTTAGATTTTTTTAAATACCTTAAATTTCTTAAATATTTCTTAAATACCTGAATGTTTCTTAAATATCTGAAGGTTGCATGTTATATAAGTAAAATATCCAGATATTTAACTGAAATTTGTCATTCTCATGTGACTGCTTCATACTTTGTGTACAAATACCTAAATATGTATTTTGGGCCAATATCTGATATTGGTATATTGTATATAATAATCTTAATTCATAAGCAATGACATTATATATCCATCATAATGTCACATTTATTTTTATGAATAAATGCTATAATTTGAAACTTGTAAATTAACGGTGAGCATTTTCAGGTCTACAATGACCCCACGTAGGTGCTAAACTAGTATTATCTAATGACAGTTCACTGGGGCTAGGGAAGGAGGCAGGACGAGAACACTGACAGGGTGTACACCTCATTTATTCATTTCCTTTCTAACCACTCTCTGAGATATTAAATACAAAAAAAAAAGATATGCAAGGATAATAATAAAGTAAAAAGCTGACTAAACACCAAAAGTGCCAATACCACATTTAAATCCTGAAATAAAACCTTTATATTCTCCATCTGTCAGAACACAAGCACGTTTTTTTTTTACCTCAATAAAGATTACTCTTCATGCTACAATTCTCAATTCTCCTTTTTAATTTTACAGTTCTAGGGTCTTTAGTGACATCACACCATAATTATGCTCAAGTGTGGGTGATTAGGAAGGGAGAACATTCCCCTACTACTTTCTCCTTGCCTTGTGAGAAGTTAGAGCAGGATGTCAGAGATTATCATGCATTGTGCCATGCCTCAGTTCATTAGACAGCCCACTTGCCAACCATCATAGGAAAACTTGACCCAAACATGAAATATACCATTGGTAATTTTTACCTTCACCGTATATTCAATTCAGATAGAGAATACACATGTAAGCTGAAGTCCCCTTAATCTCTGATGGTGCCCTTAATTCTGACGTTCTCCTTTAACCCTCAGCACCACTGACATAAACTCTTACACTCCTGCTTTTATCTCTGCTGAAGTCTTTTATAGACAACCCTTTTCTACGATTTACACCTCATTATAAAAATCAAATTTCTTGGCTGTCAGAAAGAAATTGAGTGCAGCAAGCCGGGAACTCGCTCTCTGACACCCTGAGATGGCATATCAGCCTGGAGGTGGAATTCCCAAAAGAGAAAGTCGGAATTATAGATACCACCTACATCCATTCATAAATAGAAGAAATAATGATGGCACAGGACAGTGGTTTTGAAGTTATAGTGCAGAAGATTCCAAATAATATTTAAATTAAAAAAATAGATTTATGACTAAAATATGACTAAAAATTCACCAGGACTCACTTCCCCCTTGCACCATAGATTAATATCGCATTTATCTTATTGGAAAAACAAAAGTGTTAATGATTTGTAAAATGAAATACAGTGGTATTTCAACTCTCTTTCAGGAGGATCTACCAGTTTCCCTGAAGCTCTACAACTAATCCTGTTAACATTAGTTATTTTTTCTATTTGAACTTAATCTGTCTCTTTGACCACTTTAAGGAGATATATAGGCAAAGCATATAACTTTGATTTTTAACTAATTATATACCTCAAGTTTCTTAAAGCACTTACATTAATTTGGGTCATGTGAAAAAAGCTACAATTAGACTTATGACTTCATAAACCATTTCCTATGTGTTCACTATTTATTAATGTGTCCATTTTTAAAAAGAACTAATGGCTTCTTCTTGCACTCAGCTCCCTCCACTACCCATTCTCTCACTATCAGCATCTAATACATGCTTTCATATGTTCAGTAAATGTATGTAATGAATTTATGTGTCTGTTAGTATATGTATGTGTCTCTCATTAATGAGACAGCATGTGGAGTGTCCATCCCTGGAGAGCTTCAAGAAGTGAATAAAACCTATGTTTTATGTGATGCATTATTCTCCTCAGGAGCCTTGGTCAGATGATCTCTTAAATTTGTTTTTTGATCTATAACTAAAAGATCAATGAGCTATCATCAGGTTATTCTGTACTATTTAGTACATAGCTCTATTGCTCAAGAGTGCTAAATGGTGCCCTGGGGCTCTGAAAAAATTAACGTATAACCCTTAGGGTCCAAATTACTGCCAAGGAGTGATTTAGGTAATGAGAAATAAACTCCATTAATATCTAGCAAAGCAGTTAATCAGAAAGTAAAATAACAATAATAAATAGGTAAATCTATTTTCTCATTGTGTCCTCCTTTGGACAGAAAGAATAACTATTATGTGTGTTCCTCACAAAAAATCTTTAATACATTTTACAGTAACGATCAAGTCTTCCCTTGGGTTTCTTACCTCTAAACTAAATATTCCCTATTTCTTTAATCTTTGCACATAAGATCTGTTTTCGTCCCTTTAATCACCTTCATTTCTCTTTTCAATGTCCTCCTTAGTTTATCCACATCTTTATCAACATGATAACCCCTAATATTAATCTAATGAAGGACTAAAATATATTCAAGGAGCACAAGACATGCTCCTTCTTGCCTATACTTTTAAATGTTAGCTTAATCTCATGACAAACAGTAGGACAATTTTATAAATGCCATATCTGTAGTTTCTAAAATGACAAGTTGCACATCGGTAGCCATTCTAGTCAGTGATAATAGTTCCTAAAATCTCTCTGGTTTATGTACCAAGTTTATGAACCAGGCTGTGTTTAGTTTTGGCAACAGCATTTCACTAATCACAAGAAGTGGTGCAGTAATATTTGAGGTCCTACTGTAGTAGGACTATAAAAACATACATACAAGTCTTCCAGGTCTGAGAACAACTATTGGTGTGCAGCCATATCAGGCTTTCCCCTCAGTAATCACATCTATGTATACAAGAATACTGCATCTAATAAAAGAACACAAGATCACTATGATTTATGCTTTTGTGTCAGTATGGTAACCTCTGCTTGGTACTTCTTACTATCCAATTTTTATTAAGTTTATCAATAACTTGGCCAATTAATATACCTGGAAATAGTCCCTATTGCAGTTAAAACAAAACAAAACACAAAAGAGTCAGTTGTTAGATATATTCTGACACACGTCTTCATTCACTTGCCTGGTTGTTGTTTGTTTTCCCTTGTAGAGGAAATTTCTTTATATATGGGGAATGCTAGCCATCTGAAATTCTCCAGTTTCCATAAGGAAAGTGAAAAGGAATTATATGCTCTGTCAACTAATGCCTAGGATCAGGGCTTAGTGTGAAATTCTTCAAAATCTGTTTATTTTTCCATTTGTGAGACTCAGTTTTGTCCAAAGTCCCATGTCACTATATTGCTACAATCAATCTCTTCCCAAATGGAAGAGTAAATTTTAAAGTTGGATGTATCACTTAACACAGTTATTTTGAAAGATAGTTCACTAGAATATGGCCTCATTGAACTTTGACATTGGTAAGAAGAGAAAGAGATGGCCCTGTTCTTTTTCCTAATTCATGTCTCTTTACCACTGTGATGCATTTTCAACTCTTCCACAAAGTAGTGCATCCTAGTAAGCACTCTCAAATCACTTCAACAGCTCCTTTAGTTCTTGAAGTTGCCATTTTCTTTCGCTTAAGGAAGAACTTGAAGATAGGTGGTCAGTGAGAGGAAAGAAAGTCAAGTCATCCATAACGTTGTTATGACACCAACGGTTTTATTCATATGAGGACAACTGATTCTTAGAAGAATGGTAAAGAAAAGTTTGGAGAACATCTTATTGAAACTAATAAAGAAAAAAAAATAAAAGTAGTTCTAATCCCATGAGAAGAGTAACCCCTATGGTAGGTAATAAGTAAAAGGGATTGGCCTTCGTCTGAGGCAACAGGTGTGGTCAGATCAGACAGATACTATTTTACTATCGTGAAGGAAGATACAGATGTATATGTGTACTTAGGCCTAAGGGAATGTAAAGTTACCCTTTAGGAAACTTAATGATAAGAACTGGGACTTTGTTGGTAACAGACTTTGTTTCCATAGTAAAATCAGTGAAGTTTGCACAAGTATCATTGGCAATGTTAGACATCCATACTTACATATCATAATCAAACTGTTGAAAGACATTCTTGAAAGTGACGAGAGAAATAACTCATGTAAAGATGTTTTAATTAACAGCTGACTTCTCATCAAAAACCACTGAGGTCAGAAGGCAGTAGGAGATGACACATTCAAAAGTACAAAAGAAATGGAATGTTAACCAAGAATTCTATATTCAACAAAACTATACTTCAAAAATAAGACATTCCCAGATAAATGAAAACTAAGACAATTCACCATACTGCCACAAGAAATACTAAAGAAAGTGCTTCAGGCTGAAATGAAAAAATCTAAGCAGTAACTTGAATTCACATGAAAAAATAAAGGAGAAAAAATTCATAAAAACTCATAAAGAAAAAAAGGCTCTTTCATAAAAAAGGAGGGTTGCAGATTGAAGCCCTCTGTGTATATTACCTTTTTCATTAAGGATTATAAAGAAAGAAAATTGGATTAAAATAGAACAATTCCCACAAGTGTTAATAATTACAGATTTTGGTTTCTTTAGTTCCTTTGGTTCTAATATTTAGTAGCATATTATGATGTACAGCATCATATCAAATACTTTCCTTGTGACACACATTTAACATTCTCACATTACAGACCACGGGCCCAGATTCCAGTTCAAATGCAATTAGGTTTAAGTGATACAATGGGAGCCATAGGAAATGTGAGAACTGTCAAATACCACACTGTCCTCACTACTGAGCTAGACTGAACCAGAAAGAGGCCAGGCTTTATGATTCCCATTCTCCCATCTCTGGCAATTCTGAACTTGACCTCTGAGTCAATCTTTACTGAATATGCATTTTAGTGACAGGTTAAGGGTTGTTGGTGGTGGTGGTGGTTAAAAAAAAAAAGCAGAAAGAGCACTGGTTAAGGTAACTATATAGGTAAATGTAAAAGTATGTACTTTTAGTTTTGACTCTTATCTGATTTAAAGGCAACCACATAAAGCAATAATATAAAACTGTGTTGATGGACTTATAACGGATGAAAAATGTAAGTTGTAAGACACTAATAGCACAAAGGAAGGTGAGGAAATACAGCTATATAGGAGCAAAGTTTTTTAAACAATTGAAATTAATATGGCATTAATCTGAACTAGATTGATATGTATTAAATGTTCACTGTAATTCCTAGGGCAACAACTAAAAAATAATTCAAAAAGTAGCATAAAAAGAAATAAGAAGAGAATTAAAATAGTACACTAGAAAATATCTATTTAACACAAAAAAGGTGGTAATGGAGGAATAGAGGAACAAAAAGAGTATAAGACATAGAAAACCAACATTAAAATGTAGATGTAAATGCTGCCTTATGGGAAATTACATTAAGTGTAGATGGATTAAGCACTCAAATCACAAGACATATTCGTAGATGGACTAAAAAACAAGAAAAGATCCAACTATTTGCTATCTACAAGAGACATGCTTTAGGTTCAAAGACACAAATAGGTTGAAAATAAGAATGGAAAAGAAATATATTATGCAAACAGCAATGAAAAAAATGCTAGAATTGGTATACTGACATCAAGCACAATAGTCTTTGTTTTGTGGTCAAAGTCAAGGGGAAGCATGAGATATGTTTCCTAAGCCATCACTTGCCTCATTCCAGGGTAGTGGATTAAAGAGTGAGGAACATCTACCACCAATTCCTGTCTCTAATTATTGTCCTCTCCCTTTCTATGGCCTGGGGAAACAGAAATTGCTTAGATTCTAAATTTGAGGGGTGCCTGGGTGGCTCAGTTGGTTAAGTATCTGACTCTTGATTTCAGCTCAGGTCATGATTTCATGGTTCCTGAGTTCGAGCCCCACATTGTTTGAGCCCCACATTGGGCTCTGCACTGATAGTGCAGAGCCTGCTTGGGATTCTGTCTCTCCCTCTTCGCTCTGCCCCTCCTTCACTTGTGTTTGCTTTCTCTCTCTCTCTCTCAAAATAAATAAGTAAATATTTAAAAAATAATCTAAATTTGATTAAAAACCTCAATTTGATTAAAAAGCCTAAAATATAGTTTTTATTTGATTTTATTTTTAATAAAATCCTATTATATGTGAAAATAGTCATATTTTTATTAAACAATAATTTATGAACATAAAAGGATATAAAACATAAATGCAAGCTCAATTCATTTTCACAAGTGAGAGCATACTTACGTAATTAGATCAAGAAATGGAACATTGACAAGGTACCTGGGTGGCTCAGTTGGTTAAGAGTCCAACTTCAGCTCAGGTCATGATTTTGCTACTTGTGAGTTTAAGCCCCAGCTCAGAGCCTGGACCTTGCTTTGAATTCTGTGTCTCCATCTCTTTCTGCCCCGCCCCCTCTCTGTCACTTTCTCTTTCTCAAAAATAAATAAACATTAAAAAAATGTTTAAAAAAGAAAAGAAATGGAACATTGCTAACATCCTTGAACCAACCACTTTGGTCTCATCTTCTAGGCACTTCCTCCCTCAAAGGATAACTACTATCTGGACTTTTAACACTATAGATAAGTTTTATCTGCTTCTAAACATTATATAATGAAATAATAGTGCATACTTTTTTGTGTCTTGCTTCTTACACTTAATGCCATGTTTATGCAATACATCCATATTGTGGCTGCAGTTGTACTTTGCTCATTCATATTGTGTTACCGAATTCCCTTGTGTGATTATACTGTAATGTATTTATCAGTTCTGCAATTGATAGATTTTGGGGTAGTTTCCAGATTGGGGCCATTCTGTGCAGTGCTGTTATGAATATTTTTGTATGTATTTTTCAGTAAAAATATGTAAACTTTTCTCTTCATGAATAAGACTAAAGCTATTGGGATAGGATATACCTATATTCAACTTTAGTATGAGTTGCCAAATATTTTCCAATGTAGTCCTACTAATGTACACTCCCTCCAGCAATTTATGAGAGTTTAGTTGCTCTATATTCACACCAATATTTGATGTTGACTGTTTTCATTTTAATCATTCTGATGGGCATGTAGTTATAGTAAACTGTGATTTTAATTTTAATTTTTCCAATGAACACTTTATCATATATTTGTTGGCCATCTTAATGTCTTTTATATATTGAACACTATTATATATTTGTTGGTCACCTTAATATGTTTTTTTTTTCTGAATTCTTGCTTATTTTCCTGTTTGGATTCTGTCTTTATTTTTTTTTATTGATTTACTAATGTTTTCTCCCAATCTGTGGGTTAATTTTCACTCTATAAATGGTGTGGTTTGATTAACAGACATTCTTAAAAGTATCCAAGTTACTAATTTTTCTCATATGGTTATTGATTCTGAGGTCATATTTAAGAAATACTTCCTTACTTTAAGATCTTGAAGATATTCTTCAGTGCCTCCTCTAGAAGACATTGTTTTACCTCTAAATGCATCTCTGTACTTCATCTACAGTTGACTTTTGTGTGTGGTTGAGAGATATGAGTTAATAGATAGATATAGATAGATATAGATATAGATGTAGATATAGATGATATAGTTATAGATATAGATATAGACTGATACAGATTTACCCCCTATGGATGGGTATCCAATTCACCCAGCACCATTTATTTATTTTTTTTTTTAATTTTTTTTTTTTTTTTTTCAACGTTTATTTATTTTTCGGACAGAGAGATACAGAGCATGAACGGGGGAGGGGCAGAGAGAGAGGGAGACACAGAATCGGAAACAGGCTCCAGGCTCCGAGCCATCAGCCCAGAGCCTGACGCGGGGCTCGAACTCACGGACCATGAGATCGTGACCTGGCTGAAGTCGGACACTTAACCGACTGCGCCACCCAGGCGCCCCAGCACCATTTATTTAAATGACCATCCTTTCCCCATTAATCCCTAAGGCTGCCTTTGCTGTGATTTTTAAGATCTTTTCCTTTTTTCCTCTTTTTAGCCAGCTAATGAGAGTCTTGAAGATGTTATCCAGTAAGTATTGATGCACAGAAAATCATTAACCCAGTTCCTGAAAATAAAAAGCATTGATGCTATCATTTCCACTATTCTTCAGTTGTTTTATAGTCTAGCCATACATAATACATATAGCCTTCTCATGATTCTTTTTTGTTCTTTGAAAAATAACATTTTTTCTAATAAGATAAGTAATACTGTTCATTGATTAAAAAAACTTATACAGAAAATAAAGCAGAAAATATGAATCACCATAATCCCATCAACTAAAAGAAAATCACTAAAAAATTTGATGAGTTTTCTTCTCATTCATTTTTCTAAAAAGTTCATTCATAATATTTAATTCAAAGTTACTAACTACATAAAAACACCAAAATTTATAATTAAAACATAGATGATGACATTTTGCTTACCAAAATATGTATTCATGAACACTTAAGGGGTGCCTGGGTCACTCAGTCCAGTAAGCATCAGACTCTTGATTTCAGTTAGGGTCAGGATTCCAGGATTGTGAGATAGAGCCCCACATTGGCTCCATGCTGAGTGTGGAGCCTGCTTGGGATTCTCTCCCTCCCTCTCTTTCTGCCCCTCTCCCACTCATGCATGTGTTCTCTCTCTCTCAAAAGAAATAAACATTTAAAAAAAAAACTGGAAGAACATTTAAAAATGCAGAAGGGAAGAGCACTTGGGTGACTCTCTCTGTTGTGTGTCCAACTCGGTTTTAGCTCAGGTCAAGATCACGGTTTGTGGGTTTGACACCTGCATTGTGCTCTACTCTGACAGCCCAGAGCCTGCTTGGGTTTCTCTCCCCCTCTCTCTGTGTCCCTCCTTCACTGAAGGTCTCTTTACATAAATAAACAAATAAACAAACAAACAAACACAAACCTTGGAAAAATGCAGAAGGGAAACAAGATGGCACAGATCATCTTTTCCTACGAAGTGCAGCTAAAAACTCTGAAAATAACCCAAGAGGCAACTCTGAAAGTTGAAAAGAGGAAGGTGAACTGGCTAGAAATCTCAGAACCCAAAGCAACATAGTAGCCTGACGTCTTCTGACCTTCTCCTGTCCCCATTTACACCAGCAGAAAGAGAACCAGGCCCAACATCTTCTGGTCCCCAACTAAATGGGAGAATATGGTCCAAATAACTGAATTCCTTTCCCAGATTGAAACAATTAGCATAGATTTTTGTTCTCTGCCCCATGGCCAATCTTATCCCCCACCTCCAAACTCAGAGATATAGGCAGCCTTGATTAAGTGGGAACCCTGCCAACAATAGGAAGCCCATGGAACTGTCTCTACCCCATGAGCAAGAGTTTCCCTTCCCTTAAACACTTAAAGACTCTAAGTACCTGGCCTTGTGGCTGGCACCAGGCAGGAAAACCAGAGAGACAAAAATAGACTATAAAGGCTCATAAAGATAAATTGTCAGTGCAACCGTAGCCCATGAAATGTAGGCCATGGCCTCCATGCTAAACCAGAACATAAGGGACAGAAAACCAGAGAAGATAGAAAAAATGAAGAAGGTGACTGCCTGATAAAACAGAAAACTTAAGTAGGATCCAGAGTATCCTAAAATAATAATCAAAATTTCCGGGACAAAACGAAAATCATTTGCCATAACAAGAAATAGGAAAATCACAACTTGAATGAGAAAAGACAACAGATGCCAAAACTAAGAAAAACAGGCTATATTGAAATTATTCACCAAGGAATTTACCTTAGCCATAATCAAATTGCTTCAACAAGCAACTATAAGTATCTTTGAAAAAAAATGAAAATCTCACTTGAAAATAAAAAAAGACCAAATGAACATCATAGAACTAAAATACACAATTACTGAAGTAATTTTTTTTTCATTGGATGGGCTCAATAGAAAGAATATGACAGAGAAAAGAATCAGTAAACTTGAAACTAGAATAACAAATTACTCAATGAAAACAATAGGGAAAGCATACACACAGAAACAAAATAATGAAAGATCCAATGTTCATGTCATCAGAGTGCCAGAAGAAGAGAAAGAGAATGGGGCTGAAAACGTATTTAAAAAATAATAGCTAAAAATTCCTAAATTTGGTAAAATATATGCATCGACAGATTTGAAAGAGTTGAGCAAACATCAAACTGAATAAAAACTTAAAAAAAATCCACATCAAGACACATTAAAATTAAGTTTTAAAAACAAAGAAAAAAATTTGAAAGCAGCCAGAGAGAAAGCAGCCAAACAAAATACTACCCATAGTGGGATGACATACGATATTTTTCTCATCCGCAGCCATGAAAACCAGAAAGAAGTGGTATGACAGTTTTCAAATAATTAAAGAAAAGAACTCTCAACCCCAAATATATCCTTCAGGGAAAGAGTTAAAAAAAAAAGAAATGTTTAGATGAAGAAAATTTAAGATAATTTGTCATCAGCAGACTTATTCTCAAAAAATAAAGAAAACACTCAAACAGAAAGAAAATGGCTGCAAGATAAGATCTGAAATTCCAGAAAGGAAGGACAAACAATGCAATAGGCGAAAATAAAATTAAGCAGAACTTCTTCTCTTCATGATTTTTTCAAAATCATTTTTGATCACTGAAGCAAAAGTTATAAGACCATCTATTCAATGTATTCATATGTAGAGAAAATATTTAAGGTAATTATATTTTCAAAGATGAAAGATAAAGAGACCTAAGTGGAAATAAGCTTTCTACATTTCACTGGAAGTAGTAAAACACCAAGACTAGTACATTGTGAGAAGTTATATAGTTATATTATGATATCTAGAGCAAGTACTAATGAAACTTTAGAAAAAAAATATACTCAAAATCATTAAAAATTAATGGTATCCTAAATAATGGTCAAGTAACTCACAGGAGAGCAAGAAAAGAGAGAGGTATGAGAATAAACAGAAAACAAACAAAATGGCAGCTGTGAGTCCTGTTCTTTCAATAATTACCTTCAGTATACATGATCTAAATACACCAATTAGAAGACATTTGGCAGGGTGGATTTAAAAACAAACAAACTAACAAACATCAAAAACCCACATGACCCAATTCACTGTATGCTGCCTCCAAGAAATTAACTTCAAAACCAATGCAGGTGAGTTGGAAGGAAAGGATGGAAAAAAGACACACTACACAAGCATCAATTTAAAAGAAAAATTCAGAGAGAATTCTTTCTTTATTAACATACTCATAATGTTCAAATACTCTAATGTATGGTGGGGCCCAGTGTTGATGAAATCATTTGATTACTACAGATTTGCAGACTTTCTTAGCTCTTCCTGAACCAAATTACTCAAGTACTGAGTCAAGATCTTACTAATGTATATATTTTTAAATAGTAATAACTAGAAAACCATCTAGATGAGCACACTGATATGAAATTGTTGGCAGGAGGTTGCTGGTCAGAAAAGCAGCCAAAGCTAAAGGGAGCACATATGCAAGATCACTTAGATAAATGAGAGCCCAGCTTCATGTTTTGCATTTGAAAGAGTTCTAATGCAGTACGAAAATAGCAATAGAAGAGGGACAAGTGAAGAGATGATTTTTATCCTCAGTTCTATGGTGTGGCTTGTGGCTCCGTTCTTTTCAACATCTGTCAGTCTCTATCAATATATGCCTGCATAAAAATTCAGGCAATTATCATTTGAAAGGTTATAAAATTGTCCACACAGTCACATTCACCTTCTCAGTTGTAGTTTGACAGCAAGGTTGATAAGTTAGATCCAAATCAAATTAGCCTTCAATAAGATGCTTTCAAATTACTATAACAAACTTTCTGGTACCTATAGTGCCTTTTAGAGGACCAGAGGCCTCACTCAAATGGACCAGAAGGCCTGTTGACTAGACCATACTGCACGCAGTCCGCTAAAGTGCTGGAAGCCATGGACAAAAACCAAAAACCAAAAAAACAAAACAAAAACAACTGAATTCCTAAAATCATCCCTTGCTTTTTCCCCTAGACCATTGTAGAAAAGTGAAGGATTTTTTTTAATTTCTAAAAGCGGATGAAAATATGCTAGAAAATGTACTTTCTATTTTTTTTTTTTTTCAATCAAATTCTAGGATGTCCTGTGGGTTCTGGAACCAATGAGAGCGACCCTGTACCTATAGAGAAATCCAGTAATTGCCCCCAACTCGCATGTGAACTCCCGTATAAAAACTGTCATAGTTCTATAGATGGCTGGCCCTGAACTAGGCATTCCCATAACTTGATAAGAGAGCCACAGGAGGGCTCAGCATGACATTAGAGTGGAAATAAGATATGGTCCTCTTCCTACAGTCCTCCTGCAATCTTTCATGACCAATCATCTATTTAGTTAGAAATACTTATTTAGATGTTTAGTCTGAGTGCCATCTTTCTTTATCTCAGCTACATTCTGTCCCTAGCCAGATGTAGAAAAGGGTCATACTCTATGAAGAGTGATAAATAAATTGATTCCATATTCCTAACATCAGTTTATACTGTGAGGTTGTAGGGGGGATGGTGGGTAGAGTATAGTGGGCTTAGATCAGCTTTTCAACATTTGAAACTTTTTTCTTTCAATTCAGTACCATTCGATTCAATTTAATTTCACAGTTATTAGACATTTGATGTGAAAGGTACTCTATAATGCCAATAAAACCAGAGGAAGACAGAAGTAGTTGTCAGTCTGATAAAGAAGTATGTGAAATACAACAACAATATCACAAGGTAAATCTCTCCCTCTTTCCTTCCTTTTTCCACTTTTCCCCTTCCTTCCTTCTTTCTTTTTCTTTTCTTTTTTTCCCCAGCTTCATTGACATTTAATTGACATACAACACTGTGTAAATATAAGGTGTACAACATGATGTTTTGATACATGTATATCGTGTATTTTCTATACATTCACATATATTCGTGAAATGATTACCACAACAGGGTTAATTTAACCTATCCATCATTCCACAGAATTATCAGTTTTTGTGTATGGTGAGAACATTTCTTCCTGACGTACTGTCATCCCAAAGACACATTAACAAATATAAATACTGATTTCCACCTATCATTTCTCCAGCATCTTTCACTCACCAATCAAAGACAACAATGCCCTCATAATAGTAGATGTCATAAAAGCAATCATTCCTTTTGCAGAGACCTAAAGAGCAAGGAAGACTTTCTCAAGGTCACCTTTTACTTTTCCGATGCACACAATGAAAACACCAGCACCTCTGCTCCTGGTAAGGGCATCTCTCATAACTGCAGTTTTCCTCCACCAACTATAATGCACTACTGGTGATTTTCATCTACTTCTGTATGAAAACATGATAGAATGCACCTCTTCCCTGGGTTATTTCCAGAGCTACTGTATTTATTATATTAATGTTTATCACTTGGATGTCATTTAATGAATGTCGGCGGGGTGGGGGGGAGGGAGGAGATAGAATGTTCACCGAAAGAAACTGTGCCATTAATTCAAATGGATGGTAAAGACAAGCATGCACATTCACATGGCCATATGGGGGCTGTTTTAGGGCACTGAAGCAGTTAATTTTGTTTTAAAGACACAAGCTTAGATAAAATAGATCTTTCTGACTTTGTTGAGAATTGAAATTATAAAGCATGTAAGGCTTCAGATCAAAATGCCTTATTATTCTCCCCTCCCCACCTTATCTGAGGAGTGTAATGCCCTTACAATGGCCCACTTCTTGAACTCTTTCCAATTTCAGATATTTCCTATCTCTTTTAATACCTCATTGCTTTTGCATCAATTACAGCCTGACCTAAAGCTGCACTGGAAGTGGAAGTGATATATAGTGGAATCCATTTAAATGAATTTCTGATGAAAGAATAAAACTGTTAAAAGAATAAATTTACTGCACACAAATTTATACAAATCCCGTATATGCTGTGAAATCCTCTTAAATGAAAACCTGATGAAAGATTAAAATGTTAAATGAATTAAAATCCACCAGACTGGTGAAATATAATGATGATTTGACCTACTAAATGAATGGCTGAAATGAAGATATAAATTTGAAGTGCTCCAATGTATGTCAATTTTAACTGTGTGGTGAGCCAGCATAACACAAAAATATGGCTCTTGCTATTAAAGGAACACATTCTTTGTTGAACCAGCCATTATTTAGAAACACCTGTGTTCATTCTTTGCATGATGAAAAAAGCAAAATATCCTGGTTCACACACAGGTAACATTATGCATTAACTCTTCCCTCTTTTCTAATCCTTTATCTATATCCTCTCTATATAGATATAATCCTGTATCTATATCCTCTTTAGGTTATACTTCAATTTGGACACAGTGCTGTAAGTGTGGATAAGAAAACTGGGACCTTCCCATGGCCATGTCTTTCCTTCAACAGGGGTCCTTACTAAAACAGCAGTTATATCTTGTTCACTGAATATACATTGGCCAAAAGCTAATATTAGGATGTAAATTTTCAGTGAGACACAGGGAGTTGGCCAAGCAGTTCCTATCAAGAATTACTACTCTATCTAACTCTCAATATAACATTCAAAAAAATAAAAACTATGTTATAAAGTTTCTAGCACTTAAAATAAGTTTGCAAACCGGCTTCTGGCCCAGAAGAATTATATGTTCCAACTCAGTTTAGGGAACAGGTGATACATGTTTTGTTGGTAATAAACTTGAAGCCTTGGTCACTCAAATATCATATCTCTCTAATTAGGCACAACTGGAAGCCTTTGATTATTGCCAGGAAAAACAAAAATGCAATTGCACTATGGAAAACTTCACCCAGCAGTCCTTTGACCTCAGTTCAGATTATGGTATTACAGCCATTTGCAATTAGAAGCCATGGCCAGGAAGAGGTCATTATCCCCACAGGCACCTCTGGTGGTGCCCAAATTTCTGGGCATATGGCCAAATGCATGTGACCATTAATTTAAATGCATCTACTCACCATCAAATGATCTATAATTTGTCTTAAAGGACCGAAAGGGGTGAGGTTTCTATGCTAATTAGGTCTGGCCAATCCTGAACCTGCTTCTAGGGAGAAATAGAACATTGCTTTTAGAAAGCTTTTGAATTTTTCATCAATCCTAGATATTCTTGGGTGAGGAATTGTCCTAACCTTCAGTGGAATTCCTAACAAGGAAGGAATCCAAGGCACGGTTGCAAGTGATCCAGGGTGGTCTGTGGTGGTTACTTGGCATAGCCTAGAATAAATGTCTTGGGTGCTGCAACATCCCTTAAGTTACTGTTGTCTAAAAGGCCAGATGCTTTGCCTTTCGTGGATAATCTTGGTGTCATTTGTCAACTACAGTAGTTGCCACACCAGCTTCCAAATGCCTCAAGAACAAGAAATGAGTCTTGGTTATCTTTGCAATTCTAGGGAAACCCATAGCACCTGATGAATGTTGTGTCGGGGTGCCTGGGTGACTAAGTGGGTGAAGTGCCTGACTGTTGATTGCAGCTCAGGTCATGATCTCACAGTTCGTGAGATCCAGCGCCACAATGGGCTCCTCACTGACAGCACGGAGCCAGCTTGGGATTTTCTCTCCCTTTCTCTCTCTCTCTTCCCCCCCCACCTCTCAAAGTAAATAATTAAGCTTTAAAAAGAATAAATAAATGTTGGATTAAACTAAAACGGTTGAGAGCAACTTTACTGAGGCAGAAGTGAGTAAGACTTGGGGCTCTAGCACCCTCTGGGGGATGCCATAGTTGACTTCCCTTATATTTTTTCATTAGCTTCAGAATATTTATCAAGTGCCTCTTATGGAGAGCTAAATAGTGGGAATGGAATATGTATACTCAGGAGGCTTACTTTCTGTCAGAAATGCTGAAGATTTCTAATTGTTGTGATGACTGTTTATAGAGTAACAATTATTACCAGGACCTGTAGGAGGCACAAAGATACAGTAGTAAATAAGGTATAGCTCCATTTAAAGGAGCACTGATGGGGAAATACGCAGTTACAACTGAATATGAGAAGTGCTCCAAAAGGATTAAGTACAGAATGGAAAAGAGTAAATATTATCTAAACTGAAACCTGAAGGATGCATCAAAGTAGGCAAAAAAGGCGTAAAAATAGAAGGGGAGCTATACCTTCCAGCTGACCTTATTTTGTGGATCCATGTTCTACTCGTTTTTCGTTAACACACAGATATTTTCATCTTTCAAATAAATAATAAGAATATTTAGCTCTACCAACTGTTTGACTCTTTTTGAATAGCAGATGAGTGTCCACAGCTTATTTTCTTATGAATATTTTTTGCATATGTCTACCAAGTAGGTCAGGTATTAGCGTGTAAAATTAAATACTTATCAGGATTACTATCATCAGTAATGTCATGGTAGGACTTAAAGACTTCCAGTATTTATTGGTGTCAGAGTGAAAAAGAATTCTTATATCATGAAGTTAAATAAAGTATAGTGAAAGTGTATTAAACTGCTATGGATAAAAACATCTATTTATATTCTTTAAGTTGTACCTAAAATATGCATAAAAATTCATTATTTTTTAGAGATATTTATCAAAAATGGGGATTAATCTTCACTCAGTTTTAATTTAAAATCTGAAGATGAATTGGGATTATAGAACATGATTTAAATAAAAATAATATATATCCACATGAAAAAATATATATAACTATATAAATATTTAATATATGTATACATTAAAATGAATTTTATTTTAGTATAAAAGATAAAAATAATAAAAAATTAAAAATTATATATGTGTGTGTGTGTATATATATATATGCGTGTGTGTGTGTGTATATACACACACACACATGAAGTGGCACTAAAAGCATTATGAAGGACAACAAGTAAAATCTAAACAGTTATTTTTGAACATTTCAAAGACTTCTTTTTCTCAAGTCTTCTTTTGATTTCTAATTTAAATATATTAATTATTAAAAAGTATGCACATCTCAAATTTCACATTACCAATTAAACTATCAAAAATTCCATTTTGCACTCACATAATTCTTTCTAACTGAGATTTGGTATAAAGTGAAGTACAAAGGTTTATGAATATCTGGTCACCTGATGGTGACTTACATTTGTCAGTTTATATGAGCTCTCTGATGATCCACCTTGGAACCATTCACTGAAAACTTGCTGCAAAGCAGAGTTTCTGGGGGAATAAATCTCTGATCATCAGAATCTTTGACAGTTTGGATTTATGAAATGCATAATCCTGGACCCATGCCAGGTCTACTGGATCAGAACTGTGGGAAGGCTTGGGAGAGTGAGATTTAGCAACAACACAATTAACAAAAGTAACTTTAATGCACAGTTCGGTTTTTAAAATGGTGAAACATGATAGAAGGTAAGTCTCCAAATTATGAAACCTTGAAGTGGAGCCCAAAAATCAATTTCCCTCTTGACTAAGATTATGATTGAGAATAACAGAAAGATTGGAAAGAAAAATAAATCCTTGGTAGTATCTAAAGAGATTGTAGGTGATCACAATCATGATAAGAAGGAAAGATTTTTTTTCAAACTAAAATCTCCCTAAAAGATGGAGCTCCCTAAAAGCAGCTCCTTAAAAGATAGAGTCAACAGCCATGAGAAGTCATCAGGGAAACTTAGTGAGAAAAGGGGGCTCTGGCAGGGATTAATCAATCATTCAAGCTCTAGGCCAGGAACAGCATAGGCCCTCAACAAATTTTTGTTGGATGAATGGATAGATGGAAATTCTGGGTCTCATTTTTAGTGTGTCAGTGTATTAAGAACTACAAATGTGGAGATTCTAAGAGAATGGAACTTCATGTATTTTGATCACAAAGATATTCTACAAATCTAGTTGTGATTTACTGTTCGAATGCTTGCAAGTGTGATATGCTAGACTATCTCCTAGGGCGTTTTTCTGAATACCTACAGGAGACACAGTAATATGGATGCTTTGTGCCAAGGCCAATCTAAAGCAAGATTTCCAAGTATAAATAAACACTAGTGGTTAATTTGTGCTTTACTTGATAGTAAATATCGACAGAATTATCAGATAGGCATCATTGCATCCGAAGCTTCATCTAGAACTTGGTATGCAAGTCAAGAGTATTATTTCAGTTTGGAGATTGAAAACAGGTAACATAATTTTCCTTGGCAACGTATTAAAATTGAAAAGTTCTTGGAGAACTTTTGGAGAACAAGATGCTAATTTTGCCACTAATTCATTGTACAAATTTGGACAAGTTATTATATACCTATTAGTAAAACAAGAAAATTATACTATTATTCTAAACGGTTAGGGCAGTTGTAATCGGTAACATGCTGGTAAATAGTTAACAACTAGATCTCTAAAGGAGGGGGAAAAAGCCTAATTCATATTAGCATTCTCTAATTTACATGAAGTAAAGACTCTCTTTGCAGTCAATTTAAAGCTGTCAATATGATATCACTAAATGCAGAGTTGGGTAGAGAAGCATACAAGTGGGTAGGAGGTAATATTCTATGGTAACATAATAATACTTTATGTAACTACTCCCTAATCTGGAAATTTTCTTTGTTTCTCTTTTTTGCTCTTCATTTATCTTTAGATTCCCTGAAGTGAAATTTCCGAGTCAAAGAATGTACGTATGTGAACATTTCTAAGGCTCTTGATGAAGATGCCAAATGATGTAAAAACAAAACAAAACAAAACAAACTTTAATTTATAATAATAATTTATTTAATAATAATATAAATTCTACCATACTATTGCCAAGATAGAATATTATTATTTTTAAAACAGCTTTCTTAATGTGGTAGCCTTTTTTCTATAGTTTTTAATTGGATAAACTTTTCAACGTTTTTTTTTTGGTTTTTTTTTTTTTTTTTTTTTTTTTAATTTATTTTTGGGACAGAGAGAGACAGAGCATGAACGGGGGAGGGGCAGAGAGAGAGGGAGACACAGAATCAGAAACAGGCTCCAGGCTCTGAGCCATCAGCCCAGAGCCTGACGCGGGGCTCGAACTCACGGACCGCGAGATCGTGACCTGGCTGAAGTCGGACGCTTAACCGACTGCGCCACCCAGGCGCCCCTGGATAAACCTTTAAGTATACTAGCTAACAATTTGTATTTCTTTCTCTGAAAAATGTTCATAAACTTTGCCATTTGTCTACTATAATTCTTAATGTATTTTTCTTCTTTAATGTTCATTTATTTATTTGAGAGAGAGAGAGAGTGCATGCACGTGAGTGGGGAAGGGGCAGAGAGAGAGAAGGAGAGAGAAAATTTCAAGCAGACTTCATGCTGTCAGGGCAGAGCCCAATGCAGGACTCAATCCCATGAACTACAAGATCACCACCTGAGCCAAGATCAAGAGTCAGACGCTCAACTAACTGAGCCACCCAGGCACCCCTTACTGGATTTTTCTAATTAATTTTATAAGTTGAGCTTATAACCCTTTGTTAGCATGTTGCAAAAACGTGATTATAAAATTGTTTAATGTCCAAAAGTACATCTTTTATGATTAAATCTGGATTTTTTCCCATTCCTTCACAAACTTTTCTGGTTTTCATTTTACATTTCAATATTTAAACATCTGAATTTACTTTGCCCTATAGTATGAGGAAAGATCTACAATGTTTTTATTTTCCCCCTCAAAAATTTAGTCAATTTCTCCCTATCTCTTTTTCAAAATCTCTCTCTCCTCTCATCTTAATGTGTGATGCCATCTTCATCAATGTTAAATTTAGTATATGTAGTGATCTGTTTGCCCATTTAGCTTTTTCTATTGATCTATCTGCCCACCCTCATGGTAGTACCTTTCTATTATAATATATGCCCCATTATAATTAATCTCAATATCTAGTAGGTAATTCTCTGTTTTCTTAAATCATTATAAGTTATTTCTTCCAGATAACTTTATAATGGTTTAGTCTGTGAAAAAACAAAAAAGCCCAGTGAGCTATTTATACCTATTATATTAAACACATATAGCATTTGTATCTTTGCAGTGTAACTATTTAAGTCTTATTTTTTATATTTCCTGGTAAATCTGGTGGTTTTCTTTATGTATCTTATTGAAGTTATTAGTAGATATGTAACACTTTTCATGCTACTATACGCAAAATCTATTTTCAATCTATTTTCATGTAGCTGTGTTACATATTTCACGACTGATAAGTAGAAAAGCCATTGATTTTATATAAATGTCACTTAAACTTATTCACAACATATAAATATATATATATGTGTGTGTGTATATATGGTATGTATGTATATATGTATGTATGTATGTATGTATTTAGAGAGAGTGAGCAGGGGAGGGGCAGAGGGAAGGAGAGAGAGAATCCTAACCAGGCTCCACATCATCAGCTCAGAGCCCCACATGGGGCTCAATCCCACAAACCATGAGATCATAACCTGAGCTGAAATCAAGAGTCAAATGCTTAACGGACCAAGCCACCTACATGCCCCATATTCACAATACATTTTTTAAAAATTAATCTTGAAGAGTTATATTTATACCATTACATGAATGATGATGTGTTTTCAGTTTTACATCATACTGTGTTGATCAGGAATTTAAAAACAATAATAATGGTGAACATTCTTGCCTGCTTACTTGATTTATTTTTTCTTGTCTTTCCTTTTTTTTTTTTTTTTTTTTTAACCTGGAGAAAGTTGCCTATTACATGCAGTAAGAAAATTCATCTATACTTGCATATTTGCACCAAGTGTTTTGTTAGCTCTCTGTTTGAGATACATATTCTTTAAAGCATATTTCTATTTCTAATATTTTAAAAGTATTTTTGTTCTTGTATTTTTAATTATTTACTTCTAATTCATTAATTAAATCAAGTATTGAATTTTACCAGATAGATTTTTGGCATCTATTGATATGTTTTGGAAAATAGTAAATAAAGAGGAAGGATTATTTATCGCCTCTCCTACAGGAACTATACCACTGGATAATCAAATAAAAGACCAGGAGACATTTCTCTGTATAGAAATATTCTAGCTAATAAATAAGAAATGAACAATAAAGTAGAATTTCATAATTTTTCAAATTCTAACAAACTAATGGAACAAGACACTGACCTCCAATTACAGGATGTGCAGAAGACCAAGGAATGTATTAAATTGTAGCACAGGGTAACAATCAGGCAGATACATACTCTGGAAAACTCTATAGGCAAATTTATTTTAAAGAAATAAACCATAAGAAGAAAAAGATAGGGAAGGAGATCATACATTTAAAAGATATTGAGGGGCACCTGATTGGCTCAGTCGGTTGAGCCTCTGGCTTCGGCTTAGGTCATGATCTCACGGTCTGTGAGTTCGAGCACCGAGTGGGGCTCTGTGCTGACAGGTTGGAGCCTGGAGCCTGCTTCAGATTCTTTGTCTCCCTCTCTCTCTCTCTGACCCTCCTCCATTCATACTCTGTCTGTCTCTGTCTCAAAAATAAATAAATGTTAAAAAATAAATAAATAAAAATAAATAAAAGATATTGAGACAACTCATCAAATTGTACACTTAAAGTAGGTGCGATTTATTGCACAGAGAATACACATCAATAAAATAGTTTCAAAAAAGAGAGACTTAACATATATATATCAAAACATCTCAAAGTATGAATCTTATTTGTGTCCTGGGTTTATTTATTTATTTATTTATTTATTTATTTTTTGTATTTATTTTATTTTTTTAATTTACTTTTGAGAGAGAGAGAGAGAGCAAGCACAAGTGGGGGAGAGAGAGAGGGAGACACAGAATCTGAAGCAGGCCCCAGCCTCCAAGCTGTCAGCACAGAGCCTGACATGGGGCTTGAACTCACAGACCGTGAGGTCATGATTTGAGCTGAAGTCAGATGCTTAACCGACTGAGCCTCCCAGGCGCCCCTGTCCTGGATTTTTAAATTACAGCAGCAGCAACAACAACAACAACAACAACAGATAAATGTCATTTGTAAATAAATCTCATCAGAAATTTGAACACTGGACATTTTGATTATATTAAGAAATTATTAATTTTAGGTGAGATTTTAGTATTGTGGTTATGTTAACTGATTCCTTATAATTAAAGGGACATAATAAATACTTATGGATAAGATAATATGGTCTCTGGAATTCACTTCAGAATAACAGGACAGAGGAAAATGGAAGAAAGTGTAGAAAGAACAGGACTGACTTTAGCTTGATATTATTGGGGTTAAGTGATGAAACTTTTTTTCCTATCCTATCTATTTTTGTATATGATTGTGAATCTCCATGTTAAATGCTACATGTTAAGAGAGGGTATAATCACAACTTTCATAGACTATAAAATGAATATATGTCAAAGACTGTAATTTATTATTTAATGAGGAAACCAAAAAGATGTTATAATTAGTTCAAAGGGGATTTCAAAGAACTAAACCTTTATAAGTGGTAATGGTGAAATGAATTTACAAAATTGGCTTATTCCATGAAGATTGTTGTGGTACTGCCAGGAAATCCATTGTATTTCCATGGGATAAAATGCACTTAGATGTCTATATTCAAGAATCCTCTGCTTTGTATCAGTTACCTGCAATTTACAGAGTTGTTCCAAAGCTTAAAGGCAATGAATGCTGCAGAAATGCCATAAAAATCAAATAACCAGGCAACACTTCGTTTTCAATGAAGATACTCGGTAATCTTTCCAGCCCATTTCGGACTTGTCACATTATGGTAGACAGAATAATGGCCCCTAAATGTCCATGTCCTAATCCCCAGAGCCAATGAATATGCTACATGTACATGGTCAAAGAGATCATACAGATGTGTTTACATTGAGGATCCTGAGGCTGGAAGATTATCCTGGATTATCCAGACAGGTCCAATGTAATCACAAGGATTTTTATAAGAAAAGACAGAGTTAGGAGAATTGGAATCAGAGAAGAGGTGATGATAGAAGCAGAGGTTGAGCTGGTATAACTGCTGGCTTTGAAAATGGAGGAAGGAGGCGATGAGCCAAGGAGCCCAGGCAGCCTCCGGGAAAAAAAAAAAGACAAGGAAACAGATTATTCCCTAGGGCCTCAGTGGAAATGCAGGCTTGTTTACATTTTCATCTTAGCCTACTGGGACCCATTTCTGACTTCTGACCTCAAAACTATATAATGTGATAATAAATATGTTAAGTCACTAAATTCATGATACATTTTTTACAGCAGCAGCAAGACATTAATATAGTCTCTAGTCACCCTCCGTTTTAAGATCATAATGATCTCAAAGAAGGATTATCCTTCATCACACAAAAAATGGTGATCCCATTATGTTTGGCCTGATTATTTACACAGGTGCAACAAGAGTGTTAATAAATCTCTTTGAGCTTATGTTGCCAACCTAGAACTGTACAATATCAAGCAACCACCAAGGCTTTAAACTTAACTTCTGCCTGAAAGTTTTCATACGGAATCTCTGGTCTGACCTTTATGAACAACTCATTTATTCTTCTAAGACTGGAAAATCAAACCCAAGAAAATATCTACTCCAGATTTCATGTCCAGTACCTTATAAATTTAAATGGATTCCTCTGTTCTAAGGGTCCCCAAATTTTTCAGGGCCCATGCTGTAAGGAAGTGACCATCTTACTACCTGTAGGACTGGAATTCTGAGAGTCAATATTCCTGAGGATGCATTCTAGCCATTGGCTCCATATGTAAAATCAACTTTAGTTCTTTAAGGGTGACTTGTCATACTTGATTAAAAGTGTATTATTTTCAAAAGTGACATTTCAAGCAAGGCATTGGTTGTATAATTGTTTTGTCCAATTATAATCATGGAAAATGGAGGACAGATTTTTACTGAACCTATACACATAACTATATTATCACCAAAAGTAAAGACTAAGAGCTTTGGAATTCCAGAAAGCCTGAGAGAATCAGCTATTACTTACAATTTTTCATTTCAGTTTACAAAAGCAGCATTTACTAAATTACTGTGGGGCATAAATAGCTTTTAAAAAGATAGGACTCCCTCATCTATCCAGAAAACAGAAAAATACAACATTACAAAAATTTACTGTCATAAAAATTTCATCATCAATTCATTCAGACCTATTTAATTAATTCTTGATCTCCTTGATCTCACATTACCAGTGTCATTAAGCCATCTATTTTCAACGAAAAGCAGTCATGAAAATCTAGACCCATCTACAGGTATAGTCTGAGAGCAAACTTTTTCTGTAAAATCTCAGATAGTAAATATTTTAAGGTCTAAAAGCCAAATGTTCTCTATTACAACTATTCAATTCCATCATCGTAGCAAAAAAAATTAGCCAGAGACAAATACACATAAATAAGTGTATGTGACCGTGTTTCAATAAAATTTTATTTACAGAAACAGACAATGGATATATTTGTCCAGCAGGCCATAATTTGCTGACCCTTACTCTGAGCAATGTAAGATCAGCTCAGATACATCAACAGTTTGAAGTACAGTCCTTTTTCGTGAGGCTCTGAAACTCTCCTTTGTTGAAGACACAAACTTTTTCCTGTAGCTTACAGCTGAGCCTCCATACAAGCAAGCGTCAGAGTAAAACAAATACTATCTGTAGATGACAGAGAACTAATTACTGGGGTTAATTTATTACAATTTTAAAATGTGAAAATTGGATGAGGTTTCTGATAGGAATAATGCAATTAACAGCAGTATGACTATTTCTATGACATCAAAACCAAAGATGACTAAGTCTTCCAAAAAATAAGTCTCTAACAGTAATGATTAAGTCTGTTTTCAAAGATGTCATTAAATGCTATATCTGATATAAACAAATAGAATAGTTTTAAGGGAAAAAAAGATATAGCAACAATATTTCTGAGAAATAATATTTCATATATGAAGAATATAGCAAGAATATCAAGAAGAGAGATTCAGCAAGTCGGTAGTAGGGTCTAAACATGTGTAAAATTTCTTGGCTAAGTGTGATGTTCATCTCCACTTGAGAACCACTGGCCTAGAAGATGCTAGCTTTTGTTCAGTGTGGGATTTGATTTCACCCTACCTGAAAGCTACTGAGATATCCTGTTACCTTCTTATGGATTCTGACAGAAGATATGAGACTCTTTGGTCAGAGACAAAGGACTTTATTCCTCATATCACAACAAGCATATGAACATAAAATTGCATTAGTTTCCCTTGTCCCCAGATCCCACTGGGGTGACAGAGAAAGCCCAGATGGATGCTGTGCAGGCAGGGGGTTTATGTTACGATCTGACGAACACTGAGTTTGGGGAAATCCATTGCTTCTATAGAAAGCAGTAAGCAAGCCTTAATTTTTGTCTCAGAAAGAAATATTACTTCTTTCCTAAAGTGAATCATGAGAACACGGCCCTGAGAAGTGGCAGGGTGAAAGAGCAGTCAGGGCCTTGAAATTTTTGCATTCCCAGCAAGACACACAAGGGCATAAGAAACCCTGGGACAACTGTCTTTTTCAACAGACTCAAATGAAAAAAGTAAAGCTGTGGCAAAGTAAAAACTGAAAAGTGACAGATAATGCTATAGTTGGTGCTTCACATCATCACATAAAACAGTCTAGGACTCTGACAATTATACAAAATCTGACAGACTATTTCATAAGAAATTTGATCAGAGTTTCATGAGAGGTTAAAATATATTATGGAAAGCAAAACACTGACAGACAAGGGACTTCAAATGAAGCATATGATTTCTGAAATATTTGCAAACTTAACCTAGGGAAGACTGAATGTCTCTTCTAATTTGACAGCTTTTGCTCCACAACTCTTGTAACAGGGTAGCAAAAAGATCTAAATAGCTCTAGCATCTTTTTTTTATAAGCAAAAGAACAAATCTTTGTGATTTTTCAGGAACCCTCTGGGAAATCCCAAAGATAGTTTGGGAGTACAAGATATGCTGAAAATTTTATTTTATTTTTTCTACATTTAGGACCTGAATTTGGAAGGTGAAATGTTTAGGAGGAAATCTGGGGCACTCTCTTGGTTACCTGTTTAAGTACAGGAACAATAAAACATTTAAAAATAAACATGGAAAGTAGGATGCTTCTAGAAACCTTAGCTCTTTCGTAAGTGAGGAACCTTTGTTCATTCTTTTTTCATTTTGCATAATAAAGAAATATGTCCTTGAAAGTAAGTCAAATAAGTCAATGAAAAGCACAGAAAATTATTTTGGTAAAATACAGATTCTCTGCTAATCTATATAGACTACAATGAAGGTAAAGAATAACATTTCGGGGTGCCTGGGTGCCCCAGCTCATGAAGTGTCCAGCTCTTGGTTTTGGCTCAGGTCATGATCTCACTGTGCATGAGACCCAACCCCGCCTCAGGATCTTCCCTGACAGAACCTGCTTGGGATTTTCTCTCTCCCTCTGTCTTTTCCCCTCCCTCGCTCACACTCACTTTCTCTCTCAAAATAAATAAACTTAAAAAAGTTTAAGAATAACCTTTCATATTGTAGGTGAAGACAATCAGTAAACCAAGGAAGCAAACTCACTGAGTAGGCTCTGCTAACACTACAACATATTTCGTAGCTTAAAACAAATTTTTTTAATGGTTATATTTATTTTTGAGACAGAGAGAGACAGAGCATCAGTGGGGAAGGGGCAGAGAGAGAGGGAGACACAGAATCTGAAGCAGGTTCCAGTCTCCGAGCTGTCAGCACAGAGCCAGACGCAGGGCTCGATCTCCTCGACCGGGAGATCGTGACCTGAGCCGAAGTCAGAAGCTCAACCAACTGTGCCACCCAGGCGCCCCTATTTCATAGCTTTTTTAAAAAAAAAAAAACATTTATTTATTTTTGAGAGAGAGACAGAGACAGAGACAGAGACAGAGACAGAGTGCAATCTGGGGAGGGCCAGAGACAGAGGGAGACACAGAATCCAAATCAGGCTCCAGGTTCTGAGCTGTCAGCACGGAGCCTGATGCGGGACTGGAGCCCACGGACTGTGAGATCACGACCTGAGCCAAAATTGGATGCTTAACCAACTGAGCAACCCAGGTGCCCCTCATAGCTTTTTTAAGATGCAATATTACAAACCAAAGCCAAAAAAAATTCACTTTTCAAATTTCAACCTTTATGTTTGTTCATATTATGGAGCAAACTCATGTTTTAACTTGGACATATCTCAGAAAGTTTGTGAGGTAATAACTTGTTTCATAGTAGATACTATTTACGTTCATATACAATGCATTCATCTTTGTGATCTTAACATGGATCAATAAGCATTTTTTTTTTAATTTCTGTTTCAATTCCTCACATGGTTAAGATTGTTATTTAGAATTCACATAAGCTGAAACTCCTTGGGATCTTCAATGAATCTCAAGAGTATAAGGGTGAAATGGGTTCAGGAACTGAAAAATAGACAAACAAACCAACCCTGAAAACTGCTACTTTAAAACAAAAACACTCTTTTCCTCTAAAGTACAAACAGTTGCATTTCTCTGTTATCGTTCCCAGTGTAGTTTCAATCAATCATATTAATTAACCTCTTCAATAAATAATCACAGAGAAAACTGGGGTGGGAGGTGGCTCATTAATAACTGTCTGTCATATGCAAGCATTTTAGTGGATGAGAAAAGCACATGGACACACATCACACAACTTTCTAATGTCACACAAGTATTTTAGATACTTTCTCAAAGTGGCAAAAGTAAACACATGCATTAACGCACCAGTGACTTCTCAATAGCACATACAAATGAGAATAAAGTACATAAACTTAAATATGGTTAGTAACCAGCACCTGTATTACTTAGAAATTTTTGAGGTCTCCAATGATTAACCATCAATTTAATATCAATTCAAGATAAGTTAACTACAGATATTGGAAATTTTCTTCAAGCAGACATACTATAAAACATAATTACTGTCAAAATAAACTTTTGTCACAAACATTACTCCTGGTGAATACAAATTTACTTGTTTCATAATCTTAAACTTTATATGATAGTAATGCTGTTTTATTTGATCAGTAAACCTGTATAAGCATAGAAAACACAAACCTAAAAACCTGCTTATATTTTATTTAACATTGATAACTCAGAGAAGACATAGCTCTTTTTATTAAGCCAAAATTATTGATCTAGTCTCACTTACAAAAGATTAACCTTTATTACATAAACCTGAACTCTTAAAATATTTCTAAGTTAGTTTCTGTAAGAATGTCTTTTCAGTTTCTATAAGAATTTTTAAAGTCAAGTACATTTGAAGTATTAGAAGTTTAAAATTTATTATTTTTCTAAAATTTTAGTAGTGCTCAATTTTTGTGCTGATAATTTAATCAGAGCAAAACTCCTTTGAGAGACTTCACAATCTAATTTATTAAATATCCTCTAGGAAGATATTTTACACCAAAACAAGAAGTGAAAACCTTTCTGAATCAAAGAAATATAGACATACAGGCTCATAAAGTGCTTAGTTTCAGATTTAAAACTTTAGCTACAAGTCAGCTGTAAAGAGAGAAACACAACCTTAATAGTCCAGATATTAAAATTATACTTCTCCTCAGTGCACAAAATTCTGCAGTAATTTAAGCTGAAAAATAAACAAATCAACAAATACAAAGAACAACAAACCAGATTCTCTCTCTCTCTCACTCAACTACAGAGATCAAAAACAGACCATTAAACCAAATTTCCAGTAACTGCTGCCACCAGTGGTTCATAACTCACGTCAGCCATGTACAATCCAGAAACAAAAACAAAACACAAAATCACTGGAAAGGAGAAAAAAAAATTTTCCAGAAAAAGAGAATGAATTATAGTTCTATTGCCACTTGGGATTCAACCACTGGGAGTTGAGCAAGAGGTTTTGGGCTTAGGCAATGATATTACCAGACTATGGCATGTGAATTCCCTGGGCATCTTGGCGGGACCTCCAAAACTGTTAAAGGGTGATTTTAAAAAGAGGACATATTCATGACTCCCATACAAATATAAAATGAACACATCAAAGATTTTATTTACTCCATCAATTAATGAGGCAATCCATAGGATACTATAAATGGATCAAAAGATTAATCAAAGAACCACACATATAAAGACAATAATACTGAAATACAGTTATAAATAGATACAAAACTGACTTATTCTGTGGGAGGGATCGACGTCATGCACCAGGGAGAGCAATCTTCTTTTCACTATGCAAAATTCTTTTGTATGTCTATGGACAAGAATCATTTGCATTGCTATTAGTTATCTGCAACCGAAAGAGTTGTAAAGTAGCTCAAAGACCACAAAAGGCATAGAGAATCCATGGAACCATAGAATGGAATAACCCAGAAGGATGTGCTTAAACAATCTTTTTGGCCCATTTTAAATCTTATGATTTCTTCCTATAACTGTCAGAAAGTTTTAAAACTATCATTCATTTCTAATGATTTATTGTATTTTAGAGGCCAAAGTGATCTAGAAACTACAAAAAATTATTGACAAAGGATTGATCTGAATGATAAGAAACTATAGGATTTCTGAGAAACAGAAATCAAAACTCAAGTGAGTCATAAAGTCTCCTTTTTGTAAGTGAAATCCATTGTCTGTTCCTCTTAAACTGCATTGTTTCGATTCAGTTGTAGGAATATCCAATTAAAGTTCTATTAACTAAAGAAATCTAAAACCTAGTAGATCATATAACTTATCTAAAACAAAAAATGTAATTTTAATGACACTTATTTGCTTACAATACTGTGATAGAAATGCTAGTTGCTTGAACAAACACCCACATTTTATTGTTGACAATATAAAGTTTTATTTCTTGAGCATAGAAAGTTCTTATGCATTCGGCAGCTTTCATGGCTGTCTCTTCTTCAGGAGAGGACTCATGGATCTGAGTTCCTTCCATTATGTGGTTTTGCCATTTTGGAGTCTTTCACTTCCAGACAGAGCAAACAAATGAAGGATCTCACAGCAGATTTTAGGTGCTAAGTCTGGAGTTGACTTTTAATACTTACATGCACATCGTCTTTGTCTAAACTAGGCGCATGGCCCTAACTCAACTGCAAAGAATGCTGAGCGATGTGTTCATGGTGTGTGTATAGAAAACGGAACAGATTTCTGAGTAGCTAGCCATTTCCATAATCATGATGACTGATTTAATTAATTTTCAGTCAAAAATAATTTCTTGTGAACCATGAAAACCGCTTTCCCTTTTTTGAGTTCTTTTAATTTGTTATCTCTCTTAATTTATAGTCAATGGAAAATTGCCCAACTCCTTGACTCCTTGTCACTCTGAAGACCCAACCTGGAAGACTGTTACCAGAGCAAAAGCTATATCACATTCCGAACAGGACAATCACATGGAAATAAATGAGCAATGGAGCCAACAGAGGTATCAACATGTTTTTCAATGCTTCATGCATCATCAGCTGTTTATTTCAATATTTTGTATGTCATCAGCACTTTGTCTGACAGCTCCATTTGTTCACTTTTCATACTCCTTTTGAGTAAACAGCACATGTAATAGTTCCGTTTTAGAACAGCACATTAATCTTCCCTTGTTAAGGAATGACTTGTCCTCACACTTATCATCACACCTCTCTTGTGATATGACATCATCTCCTCATTCGCTGAGATAAATGCCAAACAACAAAAAGTCACACAGACATTTGAATTTCTACATTTGTCTATTTGATTTGCAGCACAACTCAGAAATATGGGGAAGGGGGGAAACTAGTCATCGGTGAAGCTATTTTTTTTATTGGCACATTTGTATTCTCCGCACAGTCTGTACTCAGTATTGAGAGACTCTAACAGATCTAAGCCAATTGGGTGGATTTCCCAGTAGGTTAAATCAAGCCATGCCAGAAAAGCAAAGCATACACCCATGTAGAGCACAGCAGAGTGGCAGCAAGTGTTCTTTGCCCTTCAGCATCCACAGGGGGCCTGTCTTCTGGAGCACTGAGTAATAACAGCCACAAGCCAATTGCTGTCTTTAAAGCAATTCTGGAAGTGTTCCTTATAGAAAATGAGCCATGCAAGTTGTGATTTATTTATAAATAACTCAAATATAAATACAAGTTAAGTCCTGTCTAGAAAGTAATGCAGACAGACTGCAAAATAGCAGTGTTTGTGTGCTGAGAAATGGCATTCAGTAGCCATGTTTCACCGCAAGTTAAGTACTATCATTAAATTCTTAATCAAATTCTCTTTGGACCTTTAATTTACTATAAAGCTCTGAAAAAATTCACCTCAACGCTAGCTCTCACTCTTTCTGTTTGTGATTTCAGCTTGAAATTTGACCACTGGAAAATACAGGGGAAGGTCGCTGAGTTTGGGGTTATAACACCTCACTATGAAAGACATTGAAACTGAAAAACACAGTTAGGTAAATGAGACAAACAGTTTTCCATACGAGATGGTAATATAATGATAACTTATAATTTGAAATAAAAATTATATAGTGCATTTACTGATTACCTTTCATCTATAATAAATTATGGGGTATAAGGACTTAAAAGAGTAGAAAGTTAGAAAAAAACTAAATATCCACAAATAAAGGAATGAATAAATTGTGGTGTGTTCAAACAATAAAATACTATATAACAGAAAAGGAATAAAATACAGCTATACCTATCAGTGTGAAGGATTTTCATGAACATAAATATTAAGAGAAAAAGGTAAGTTAACAAAGAACACATTGGTATGAGATTAGTTATATAAGCTCTTAAAACACACAAGAAAATATTATTACATATTGCCTAGGGGCATATGTAGTTGATGTGTTGGAAGTGCACTGTAAGGTAAACAGCTTACCTTACAGTGGCTTTTTGAAGAGGCAAAAAAGAAGTAGGACATGATCAGAGAGAAAAACACAGAGGACTTCAAAAATACAGATAATATTTCACTTGCTAAGCTGTGTGGTGGCTACATGCATTCGCTTTATCTTCCTTTATACTTTTTTCTGTGTATGTAAATGTTTGCAAAATCAAATTTAATAAAAAAGTGCAGTGATCCTTGACTTTACAAACTTAGGACTCTAGTGTGATAAGAAATACATATTTGGTCTTTGTCCCCAGTTGCTGATACATAGTTTCTAAAACCTTTGGAATGTCCTGAGTGATAGGGATAACAGGAATATTTTTTGTAATTCATAAAAAAAAAATCTCCTTTCAAGCACATCTGAGTTTATCCTAAGAAGGTGACTCTGTGTATGTCCCTACACAGCTTCAGGATGGGGGTTGGTTGCCAGAAATATCAAGCATGTGATTAGAGACCTGAAACTTTCAGTCCCACCCATGGACCTAGAGATTGAGTTCATCACCTATGGCCAATGATTCAGCCAATCACACCTACATAATGGAACCTTTAAAAAACCTGTAAACCTTTAAATACGTGTAAACAATGGGGTTCAAAAAGCTTCCAGGTTGGTGAACACATTAAAGTGCTAGGAGGGTGGTATACAAGGAGAGGACATGGAAGTTGTATATCTTTTCTCCTATACCTTGCCCTATATATCCCATTTGGTTGTTGCTGAGTTCTAGCTTATGTAATAAACTAATGAGGGTATTTTTTTCCCTGTGTTCTGTGAGCCCTTCTAGCAAATTATCAAACCTGAAGAGGGAGTTGTGAGAATCCCCTGAATTTATAACTGGTTGGTCAGAAGTACAGAAGGAAACCTGAGACTTACCATGGGCATCTGAAATGGGATAATCTTGTGGGCCTGAGCCCTTGACTTATAAGATATGTGCCAACTCCAAGTACTTAGTGACAGAACTGGATTGAATTGTAGGATATTCAAGTCATATAGAGAAAATTAGAGAATTGGTTATTGGATGGAAGGAATACACCACATATTTGGTTTCAAAGGTTTAGTGAGTAGAAACATGATCAGATCTAGCCATGGAGAAAAGGCATTTGCACATAAAAAAGTAGATGGCAATACAAAATTACAAATGTATATACTCCAAATGAATCCTACCAATAATATTTCTGGAGTCTTTGGGAAATATTTCATGGAGAATATAAATGATCATATTATCAAAGAGAAAGATGAAGTAGGTAGAGGACTAAGAAGAATGAGATCCATGTCTATAAAATCATAATCTTTATCCTCCCACTTAAATGTCACCTCCAAGAGGGTAGGATCATCTGTTGTATTCAGTACTGAATCCCCAGGCCCTGGCATATCACAGGTAATCTCTATCTATAATGACTTTGATAGATGGAACACTGGCATTCTCTAACACCCAGGATACTAGACATAGCACACAGACATACTGACAGGTTGGTAATATACTTTACACAGTGGTTATCAACTTCATAAAACTCTTTTCTCCAGAGGAAACAAACTATATATACTTGGGGGTTAACATTTGTAGCTGATAGATCAACAAATTAGGAAGAGAACTTAATTCTATTTTATTAAGAACAGAATAGAGACCCCCTAAATAAATCCACATTTATATGATTAATTAACCTATGACAAAGGAGGCAAAAATATACAATAAGGAAAACACAGTCTTTTCAACCAATGGTGCTGATAAAACTGGATAGTTATATGTAAAATAATGAAACTGGACTATTTTCTTACACCATATATAAAAATTAACTCAAAGTAGATTCAAGACTTAAACATGAGACCTGAAACCATAAAAAATTCTAAAAGAGAACACCAGGCAGTAATTTCTGACATCAGCCATAGCAACTGTTTCTAGATACGTCTTCTAAAACAAAGGAAACAAAGGTAAAAATAAACTATTGGGACTACACAAAAAATAAAAAGATTTTGCACGGCAAAAGAAACCATCAAGAAAACAAAAAGACAACCTACTGAGGATGCCTGGTTGGCCCAGCTGGTAGAGCATGGGACTCTTGATCTCAGGGTCATGAGTTTGAACTACATCAGGCATGGAGTCTACTTAAAAAAAAAGACAACCTACTGTATGGAAGAAGATATTTTCAAATGATACATCTGATAAGGGATTAATATTCAAAATGTATAAAGAACTTATACAACTTAATAGCAAAAAAACACCCAAATAATCCAAGTAAAAAACAGGCAGAGGACCTGAACAGACATTTTTCCAAAGAAGGCATACATATGGCCAACAGACATGAAAAGATGCTCAACATCACTCATCACCAGGGAAATGCAAATCAAAACCATGATGAGATGTCACCTCACACCTATTAGAATGGCTAAAATCAAGAAGACAAGAAACAGCAACTGTTGGTGAGGATGTGGAGAAAAGAGAACCCTTATGTATTGATGGTAGTAATGTAAATCGGTTTAGCCACTGTGGAGAACAGTCTGGAGGTTCCTCAAAAATTAAAAATAGAAATATCATACAATCCAATAATTCCACTATTGGGTATTTACCCAGGGAAAACGAAAACACTAACTTAAAAAGATATATGCAACCTTATCTTTATTGTAGCATTGTTTACAATAGCCAAAACATGGGAGTAACCTAAATGTCCATCAATAGACAAACCTAGAGGGAAAATGTGGTGTGCATGCATGCGCGTACACACACACACACACACACACACACACACACACACACATACATATGTGTGTGCGCGCGCGCAAATATTACACAGCCATAAGAAAGGATGAGATCATGCCATTTGAGACACCATGGCTGGACCTAAGCGGTGTCATGCTAAGTGAAATAAGTCAGACTGAGAAAGACATATAACAAATGATTCTACTCATAAATGGAATCTTTACAAAGTGAATAAAGAAATAAAAAGCAGAATCAGTTATAAATACAGAGAACAAATTGCTTGTTATCAAAGGGTAGGAAGGTTGGGCAAAATGGGTGAAGGGGAGAGGGAGATACAGGCCTCCAGTTATGGGATGAGTAAGTCAAGGAAACAAAAAACAAAGCATAAGAAATACAGTCAATCATATCATAGTAGTGACAAAATGGGGCAGATGGTAGCTATCCATACTTGTTGTGAACATAGCATAATGTAAAAACTTGTCAAATCACTAATCTGCACACCTGAACCTAATGTAATATTGTGTGTCAACTATAGTCAAATAAAAAAAAAAAAAGGAAGGGGCGGACTTAAGGGTATATTTGAAAAAGCAATTATTTTGATACCTTAAAGTGAAACATGATGCTCTTATAAAAAAAAATAAAATGGAATGACAATATGTACAACACACCTTCTTTATCCATTCATCTTTCAATGGAAACTTGGACTGCTTACATAACTTGGCTATTGTAAGTAATGCTGCAATAAACGTAGAGGTGCATGTGTCCATTTAAATTACTGTTTTTATATTTTTTGGGTAAACACCCAGTAGTGTGACTACTGGATCATAAGGCAGTTCTATTTTTAACTTTCTGAGGAATCTCCATACTAAGTAATGCATAGAATTGTCGAATCATTACATCTGAAACTAATGTAACACTGTATGTTAACTATACTAAAATTAAAATAAAGAACTTAATTTTAGAAAATGGAATGACAATTACAATAATATCTAGACCATATCAACCATTAATGTCAAAAGTACTGGATTAAGAATTAGGAAGCCTAAAATAAGATTTCTTGGTTTATACTCATTATTCTTAAGGTGGGATGGAAAAAGAACAGAAACAGAAAATAATGACATGTTTTAAGTGGTTCTGTGTGTCTTAAAGAGAAAAAGTGAGCCTCAGAATCATTTGCAGCCTCTACATTACAAGATCAAATATAAAGTGAGAGGTCTGAAGTGACCTGGCCAAGATGTGTGCCCATAGGATGCCCAAGAAAGCAGATGGTTTGCTGCGTTAAGTCAAACAACTGCAAATTCAACAAAAAAGTCAATCTTCCAGAAGCTTACTTGTGGGCTGCCATTTTCATCTCTTTTTGCTATCACTCTAGCAACACAGGCTTGAAACTGAATGCACTTGAGAAATAAAAGATATAAGATGTATAAAACACAATAGTCTACTATGTACTAAGTTATCAATAAATACTAACTAGTCTGGTAAAATAGTATTGTTAATAAAATTTTTTGTTACTGGATTTGAAAATAATCTTTTGATTGCATTCATGGAGCCTCCTTCAATGTCATCTCTTATTTTAACTATGGCTTCACATTATCTTATCATAAAATTCAACCCTTTACCCAGCATCCCAGAGAGGGGTGCTTGCACCAGAATGCACTAACCCCAGGGAATCCAAAACTTGCATGATGGTGGCGATTTCTATTGTGAAGAAGAAATAGGACCTCCGTAATCTGGTCGATGCTCAGTTCCCCAGTGCGTATTCTCTGGCTTCTGTTGGTTTCACTATCTGCTGCTCTGCTTCTATTTATATCATCTTCATGAAATGATGGAACTAGCAGGAGAGCTGAAGCTGAGAAGGGGTGATGGAAGAAACAAAAGCTATGAAATCTTCCACATGGCTTCACATTACCAGCACTAGTAACAGGTTTGTTACAGGACTAAAAAGAAGTACAAAAATATCCATACAACAACCAGGAGATCCAAAGCCTAGTCCAAACTTTTACACTAATTCTCTGGTGACCTTGGGACTAGTTAGTTAACTTCTGTGACTGCAACAGTATGTTCAAATTAGAAAAATCTTCCAGATCCCTTCTAGTTCTAAATTCTATGATTCATTGACCCTGAATTCTCCAAGATACTCAAGAATCATCTACAAAGAGCAAGAAAGTTTTTCTCCTTTCTCATCACACGGCATGTGCTATTACTCTCCAATTTTTTTTATTAGAATCCTTTCGCAAAACCAATGATTCCGCCTTTACTCACCATGAACAAAAAGGCCATGTTTGTTTCTGACCTCCAGAAACATTTGCATGAACATGTGATATATTGAGAAGAATCCTGAACCTGGAAGATCTGGGTCCAACCTCTGATTCTACCACTTACTAACAGTTTTATAATAAAAACAATTATCAAATTTATAGGTCTGTCAGTTATTTTGGAGATTTTTGTCTTTGATTTCATTTACTTTATAGAAGACCAAACACATCCTGTGAGACTGAGGATACATATTGCTGGAGTGATGATGTAAACTTAGTTTTTTCCTCCAGTACTTTGAACCAGTGGGTAAGAAAAAAAAATCAGTGACAAAATTTTCTTCAAATAAAATCGAATGTGCAACTTCAATATGTGATCAAATCAAAGTGATGCCAAAGTCTTAAGGACTTCCATTGGACCTCTTCCTTCTCAGGCCCAAAGCAGTAACAACTCCTAGAAAGTCCTAGAACTTTCAAAGCCCTTCCTCAAAGTGGTCATCAGCATCACGTGAAAGCATGGCAGCAGGGCAGAATCTCAGGCCCATGCCAAGCTAACTGAATAGAATCTACCATGTGAGGAGATCCCCAGGTGGTTCTCCTAGGTGTGCATAATAAACTTGAGAAGCACTGATCTAGAATACAATTTAAAAACCACTGAGTTACCCCATGCTGCTCCCCCTATTTAAAATCTCTAGTTTAGCTTTCTTATTGCCAGTCTCATAGTGTTGTTGAGAACATGAGTGTAAACTCATTTTGTAAAGTACACATTTTATAAACAAAAGGTACTTTTATGAGTTCCAAGTTCCTAGAAGTTTCTGCTACCTTCCTGCTTGTGTTCCAGTTAAAATCTCCTTAAAATTCCCATTGCAAAGAATAATTCCATATGGTAAAAATATTCCTACGTCTTAACATATTCCACAGGGAAAAAAGCTTGATTTGATTATAGAATTTTTATGCAATAATTCCATACCTACTCTTTCTCCAAACTCTGTCAGTCTAAGTCACTTTCATTGATTGAAATTGTTGTATACTGTTTTCACCGTATACTGGGTGAGATGTATTTGATAAGTTAACAAATGCTGTATCCAGTAACTGTACTTCAATCCTCTTTCCAAGTAGCATATCCTACCTCAAATATTTGAAATAATGAAGTAAAACCCATTTTAAAATGTAACATAGCCAAACAAAATATAGAATAAAAGGTGATTAATAACTATTAAACACTCAAGTAAATATACTGAATGACCAAATGAAAGAAATTTGAAGAAATAAAGTACAAACAGGGTCAGCATATCCTCTCCTATCCCTTTCTACTTTAATCACATGCTTTTATCTGAAAATTCACTTCAAAGAAGCAACTCCTTAATGGTCAGTTTTTCCAATTTTGATAATGTGATATGTAGCAATACATTAATTGTGACAAGTTTCCAAAACACTCAAAACCGTGCAGTTAACCCGAGTTTGTCATGAAGACATTTGACACATTATGCTTTTCTTGAATGTGTCCTATCTAGTTAATTAATTTAGGAAGAAAATCCATTTATATAACTGAGCTGTAAAATGGTTAGATGATCTCTTGGACTTTTTTTTTTACTTAATTATAAGAGTCATCATTAGAAGATTTAGGAACAAAGAGTATTAGAATCTGAATAAGCTTTTCTCTCTCTCTTATTTTCTTTGTCTTCCAACATAAACTCAACAGATATTACATCTACTGGGAGGAAAAGGAAGAGAGAAAAATTGATTCCATATTCATATTTAATTTTCCTGGTTAATGCAAAGTATGTGATATTTCCAATCACATGTGCATATTACACTGAATCATGTAATTTTAGAGTTAGATTCTTAGAGATTTACACATACCACACCCACATCCTATATTCTCTCCAACCTATTTTCATTTCCTTCCCCATTTCTTTATATCATTCTATTTTTATTTTCTCTTCATACTCTCTTTTTATAGTGCTCTAGAATTTTTAAAACTATATTAAAATAGCATTAAGCTTGTGAATTTAGAATGCTGGAGATGGGCAGAAGCAAAGGGGAAGTTTCTTTAAGTAATACTGTATAGAACTACAAAATTAAAAAAAAAAACCTATATACTTGCCTATATACACACCATACAGAAGAACCAAGGAGTGAGACATTCATTTTTATACTGTACCTAAAGAGAACACATTTAGAAAGCTGAATAGGACTGGTTTTCTAGGGTTTAGAACCATGAAAATAGTATTCTTAAATTCTTAAATGCAACACATTTGTTCTTCTTCACAGATACTTGATCCACATAATTAATCCAAGTATCCAAATTTAATCCAAATGTTCAAATAATTAGATATTTAGCCTATTAAGTTGCTGATACCATCAGGCTCAGAAAAATGGAAAAACTAGGCCTTCATAAGGCATCCATCATTTAAGTCACTCTTAGCCATCCTTAGTATCATGACAGCTAGGATTTCTAGGTAACAGAGAACCTTAGAAGTGATTCTACCACCTGTTCTGCACAGGTTGAAGAAGAAAACAAAAAGAAGAAAACACAGAAGTGCCTCCTTGGGTTTAGTTTTCAAAACAGCATTCACTGGGAGTAATAAGAAACTATCAGTGTTTCAGACCTTAAGAACTTAGAACAGCCTGATGCTGTTTCACAGTAAACAGTCTAATTGGAGGAATGCAAAACTTACTCAGAAAATCCAAAGAACTTGCTAACAATTTTTTCAAATAATATGACTTAGGATTTTTTTCTAGTTAGAGATAAATAATATAAGCATGCTACTTTATATTCAATGAGAAATACAAAAAGTATATAAAGAAGAAAAATGAAATTCACCCATAAATCACCACCAGAGATAAGAACTGTTAACATATTTCCTATCATTCTTTTTACCATGTATCTATGTATGGATATATGGGCATGTGCATACACATATATACATAGTAGATGTATGTTAGTTTTAATATGCATAGGTACATATATCTTTGTATATGTAGGTGGCTATTTTAATAAAATTAGGATGGTTCTATAAATACAGCATTGCAAGCTTTTTAATACAAAATTCTAAGCATCTCTCACATCATAAAAAAGTCTCTGAAAATGGTTTTTAATAGTTACAATATATTCACTGACTAACAATTCATTTAACTATGTAGATAATTATTATTTTTCAAACTTTTTGATTGAAATATAGTTGATAATGTTACAATAGTTTCAGGTGTACAATATAGTGATTCAGCAAGTCTATGTGTAACGCTATGCTCGCTATAAGGGTAACTACCCAATGTCATGGTACAATACTATTACAAAACCACTGACTAGATTCCCTAAGCTGTACAGTCCATCTCCATCACTTATTCATTCCATAACTCTAAGTATGTATCTCCTACTTCCCTTCTCTCACTTTGCCCATCTCCCCATTCTCCACCCTCTTAAGCAATCATCAATTTGGTCTCTGTATTTAAGTGTCTGTTGCTTTGCTCATTCATTATTAAGTGCCTGTCTTTTTCTTATTCATTTGTTTGTTTATTTTAAATTCCACATATAAATTAAATCATATGGTATTTGTCTTTCTCAGCCTGACTTACTTCACTTTGCATATTATCCTCTAGGTTCATCCATATTGTCACAAATGGCAAGATCTCACCCTTTTTTATGGCTGAGTAATATTCTATTATACATATAATTATATATTATTACAGTATATGTTATATTGTTATTATATACAATATAATAACATTACACTATATATCTACTTTTGTGGCATATATATATATATATATATATATATATATACATTCTCTTTATCCATTCGTCTGTCAATGGACACATAGGTTACTTCCTTATCTTGGCTATTATAAATAATGTTTTGATAAACAGAGGGTACATATATCTTTTCAAATTAATGTTTGCATTTTCTTTGGATAAATATCCGGTAGTAAAATTATCAAATTATGTTATATTTCTATTTTTAATTTTTTGAGGAATCTCCATGTTTTCACAGTGGCTATCACAATTTACACTCCCACCAATAGTGCATGAGTATTTCCTTTTCTCCACATCCTCATCAACACTTGTTAGTTCTTGTCTTTTTTATTCTAGCCATTCAGACAGGTAAAGTTTACTTCCCATGTTTTGATTTTTATTTCCTGATGATTAGTGATGTTGAGCATCTCTTTATATGTCTGTTAGCCATGGGTATATTTTCTTTAAAAAAATGTCTATGCAGATCCTCTGCCCGTTTTTTAATCAGGTTATTTGTTTTTTTGGTGTTGAGTTTGGTATAAGTTCCTTATACATTTTGGATGTTAACCTCTTATCAGATATATCATTTCCAAATAACTTCTTCCATTCACTAGGATTACCTTTTCATCTTGGTGATGGTTTCCTTCACTGTGCAAAAGCTTTTTACTTTGGTGTAGTCCCAATAGCTTATTTTTTATTTTGTTTCCCTGCCTGAGGAGACATACCTAGAAAAATGTTGCTATGGCCAATGTCAAAGAAATTTCTTCCAATGTTCTCTTCTAGAGTTTTATGGTGTCATCTCTCACATTTAGGCTTTTAATCCATTTGCAGTTTATTTTTGTGTTAGGTGTAAGAAAAAACTCCACTTTCATTCTTTTGCATGTAGCTGTCCAGTTTTCCCAGCATCATTTATTGAAGAGACTATCCTTTCTCCATTGTATAATCTTACCCCTGTGTCATAGATTAATCGACTGGATATGCATGGGTTTATTTCTAGCTCCCTGTTCTTTCGATCTACATGTCTATTTTTGTACAAGTACCATTCTGGTTTGGTTAACATAGCTTTGTAGTATATGTTAAAATTGGAATTGTAATGCCTCCAGTTTTGTTCTTTCTCAAGATTGCCTTGGTTATTCAAGAACTTTGTGGTTCCATACAAATTTTAGTATTATTTTTTCTAGTTCTGTGAAAAATGCTATTGGTATTTTGATAAGGATTGCACTGAATCTATAAATTGCTTTGGGTAGTATCAACATTTTAACAGTATTAATATTTTCAAACCATGAGCATGGAATATCTTTCCATTTGTATTGTCTTCAATTTATTTCATTAATGTCTTACAGTTTTCAGAGTACAGGTCTTTTACCTCTTTGGTTAATTTTATTCCTAGTTATTTTATTCTTTTTGGTAAAAATGTAAATAGAATAGTTAAGAATTCTTAATTTCTCTCTCTGCTACTTTGTTATTAGTATATAGAAATACAACTGATTTCTGTGTATCACTGAAGTCAATTATTACTTCTAGCAGTTCTTGGGTAGAGTCTTTAGGGGTTTCTATATATAGTATGCCATCTGTGAACAGTGACAATTTAACTTCTTCCTTACCAATTTGGAAGTCTTTTATTTATTTTTCCTGTCTGATTGCTGTGACTAGGACTTCTAGTACTATGTTAAATAAAAGTGGTACAAGTGGACATCCTTGTCTACCTGATCTTAGAGGAAAAGCTCTTAACTTCTGAGTTTTTAATAAATGGCCTATATTATGTTCAGGTATGTTCCCTCTAAACACAGTTTGCTGAAAGTTTTTATCATGAATGGATGTTCAATTTTCTCAAATGATTTTTCTGCATCTCTTGAGATGCTCATGTGATTTTTATCCTTCATTTTATGTGGTGTGTCATATTGATTGATTTGTGAATAATGAACCATTTTTTCATCCCCAGAATAAATCTCAATCGGTCATATATTTTTAATGTATTGTTGAATGCAGTTTGATAATATTTTACTGAGGATTTTTACGTCTATGTTCATCAGGGATACTGGCCTTTACTTTGTTTTTTTTGTTGTTGTTGTTGTTGTTGTTTTTTTGTAGTGCCTGTCCGATTTTGGTGTCAGGGTAATGCTGACTTTATAGAATGTATCTGGAAGTTTTTCTTCTTCTATTTTGTACAGTAATTTGAGAAGAATACGTATTAACTCTTCCTTAAATGTTTGATAGAATCCACCTGTGAATCCATCTGGTCCTGGACTTTTGTTTCTTGGAAGTTTTTGATTATCTATTTGATTTCACTACTAGTAATTGGTCTGTTTGATTTTTTATTTCTTCCTGATCCAGTTTTTAAAGATTGTATGTTTCTAGGAGTATATCCACTTCCTCTATATTGTCCAATTTGTTAAGAATATAATTTTTATATTATTCTTTCATAATCATTTGTATTTTTGTATTTATGGGGCATCTGCTGTTACTTTTTTCAAACCTTTTTAATGACTTTTGAGAGATTTAATTTTAGAAGTAAGATCAAAGGGTATAAACTCTCCTATGGGGGCATAGATTAGTTTATTAAAGAATTTAGTAAATAGTCCAAAATTGCTTTCCAGGAAAGAGTAAATAGTTATTGAAAGGTAAATATGCATTTGAAATAGAAATTAAACAGCTAATTTTTTTACATATAATCATTATAATCTTTCAACTGAACTTGAAGTGTCAAGCCAATTGTTTAAGGCAGAATAATAGCTAAGAATATGCTTTGAATCCATCCTATAGGTTTAATTCCACTATGCTATTTGCTAGCTAGATATCATATTAGCCTACTAGTGCTGCCATAGGAGGATACCACAGGATATTGTGGGTGGTATAAACAACGGAAATATCTTTTCTCATAGTTCTGGAAGCTAGAAGTCTATAATAATGTTGCCAGCAGAGTTGGTTTCTGGTGAGATCCCTCTCTCTCTCTCTTCTCTGTTTTATAGATGGCTGCCTTCTTGATGTGACCTCGCTGGCCTTCTTTCTGTGTGCACACATCTCCAAGTGTCTCTTCTTCTTACAAGGACAAAAGTCTTATCAGATGAGAGTCCTGCCCTTATGACTTCATTTAGCCTTATTTATTTCCTTAAAGACCCTATCTCCAAATACAGTTATACTGAGGTTAAAGCATCAACAAATTAATTTGGATGGAGGGATCCAATTAGTTCATAAGAGGTGTGTTTGGCCAAGTGACTTGATGACTGCATATATGAGTTAGTTTATTTGTGAAATGAAGATAGTTATACTTTATCAGCTATGATGAGACTAAGTGTGTTATAATACATAAAGCATTCAAAAGCGGTGGCTAGCAAATGGTTAAGTATTTAATAAATAGTATCACATTAAAGAGTGAAGGGATCACATGGACATTCTATATATTAATCATGATACACTATTTAAAAATAGCTTCGGGACGCCTGGGTGGCGCAGTCGGTTAAGCGTCCGACTTCAGCCAGGTCACGATCTCACGGTCCGTGGGTTCGAGCCCCGAGCCCCGCGTCGGGCTCTGGTCTGATGGCTCAGAGCCTGGAGCCTGTTTCCGATTCTGTGTCTCCCTCTCTCTGCCCCTCCCCCGTTCATGCTCTGTCTCTCTCTGTCCCAAAAATAAATAAACGTTGAGAAAAAAAATTAAAATAAATAAATAAATAAATAAATAAATAAATAAAAATAGCTTCAATAGCAGAATTTCTAAGTTAGGCATTCTGTTCATTTTAATGTTTATTAGAAGATATTAGTATTTAACAGAATAGAAATAGAAACTTTAAGCAAGTCACCCAAGATCAAACAATTAAAAGAAAAACAAGTGTCTCAAGAAACGGCATATCCTTTCAATTCTTTTGAAATTAACATAATTGTCAGAAAGAAGACTAGTCATTTTCTATGATAAATATTTATTAGTTTTAGGGTGAAATAGGCTTTAAAAGAAATAAGATTTATATTATTTGGAATAGTTCAGTTTACTTATTTAAGGTTTTTTAAACTGTCTCTTCCACATAGAAAATAAACCTCCCAATATAACTATTCCAAAAATATTTAGTAAGATGCTTAAGAATGATGAAAAAAAAGGGCCAAGAGACGAACAGCATTCATCTTGCTTCTTTACTGAAATAAACTTACTTGAAAGTCAAACAACCCACAAATATTTAATGAATTGTATTTTGCGATTAGTGGTAATCCAAGCACCATTGAAAATGCAAAAGAAGTTATGACACATAAACAGATAATCAAGACAATATATATTAGAAAGCACATAGTACCTTGGAGTGTTGCTGAAGGACATCTCGCTCACCATGACACAGGAATGTTGGACAGGAATCAGGAGTGCCAGCACTGGACTAGTCATGCCAGAAGAAATGGAGAAAATGAAAATAAGCTGAAGACGAACAGTAAATGACTAACAGTGGGGGCGAGTGAAAAGGGGAGAACAGTCAGGCAGAAGAAGGGAAGTCTCCAGGTAAATGGGACCATGGATCAAAGAGGCAAATATGCAAAACTTGCAAAGAACTACAAATAGTTCTGTGTTCTAGGCAGAACCCGAAGTTCTAGGCAGTGGGTGATGAGACGAATCTGTATAGGCAAGATCACAGATGACTTGTATATATCGTAAAAAGAAGTTTGCAATTTAGTCTGTAGGTAATGGGCAGTTGCAAAAAGGTTCTGTAGCAGCCTGACTTAGCGTTATTGACAACTTAAATAGATCTCTCTGGCAGTCCTATAAGGGTTGGGCTTGAAGATGACAAAACCAGAGGCAGATAGATCAATATGGACACTTTTGTGATTATCTAGCTAGAATTGAAGTAGTGGAGATAAAAGGGAAAGGAAGAGAAAACGTCAAGAAGTCCTTAGGCATTAAAACTATTAGAACTTAGGACTTTATAGATATGGAATTATGGGAAAGAAAGATGACTAAACAGAAAGTTTAGGAAAAGGAACGATTTTGAGAGAAAATGACACAGTTTGCAAAATATTAAGATCAAGGTAATGATAAATGGTTGACAGAAAGGTGGATATATGAATCCAGAGCATGAGGATTAAGGCAGGGCAAATGCCCATTGAAATAAGAGTGGATGAGATTCTCTGACCCTCCCCTGTTCATGCTGTCTCTCCCTGTCTCAAAAATAAATAAACGTTAAAAAAAAAATTTAAAAAAAAGAGTGGATGAGATTGTCCGCTGAGTAATTAAAATGACAAATGATTGGGGCACCTGGATGGCTCAGTCAGTTGAGCGTCTGACTTCAGCTCAGGTCATGATAGCATAGTCCCTGAGTTCGAGCCCCATATCAGGCTCTGTGCTGACAGCTCAGAGCCTGGAGCCTGCTTCAGAATCTGTGTCTCCCTCTCTCTCTGCACCTCCCCTGCTCACATTCTGTCTCTCTCTCTCTTAAAAAAAAAAAAATAAATATTTTTTTTTAATAAAAAAATAAATAAAATGACAAATGATTCAAGGACAGAATCCTGATTAAAAAAAACAACATTAAAAGGATGGATCATGTGGCAGAAGTCCATGAAGGAGGCAGAGAAGAAATGTGAAAAATAGCAAAATAAAAGAGAAAGAAAGCAAGAAAGCAAGCAAGCAAGCAAGAAAGAAAGAAACAAGAAAGAAAACTGAGTTAGGAAAGACAAGTGTACCAAAGATCAAAACAGATGGCAACCCTTAATGAATGCCCACTGAATACACCAAACAGAAAGGTATTTGTGACCTTAGAGATGTCAGTATATACATTGTGGGGGATTGGGAAAATAGATTGTATTGAGTTCCTCTGAGTAGAAGATGATGTCTGAAAAGACCTTAGAATCTCTCTTGGTTAATACATAAAGGGGGTAATCCAATCACTTAAGGTCACATATTATAAGGTGAAGCAAACAGACACAGAAGGTCTAAAGTAAGTAATGTACAGAGACTAGACAGAGAAGTCTAGCCTAGATATAGAATTATTGTTCAAGGCTAGGCTTTCCAGCCAAATGACATGTTCTTACTTGGGAGAAAAGCAGGATTTCAGGTAGAGAACTGATCGCTGGAAAAAGAAGAACTATAATCATTAGAAATCAGGAGCAAAGAAACCATAAATACAACTAGCAGTAAGGTTGACTTTTGATGTTGTGTCCTACAGATTACTCAGGAAAGATTGCTTAAATACCAACAAACAGGACAGGTCAAGTTCCAGAGAACAGTCTATGTTAGAATGTGCAAGCAAGATCAGGTGGCTGCAACTAAGGAAGAAGAGTGTGGAGATAAGGAGCCAAGGAAACATAGAAAGGGATTAACAGAGAAAAAACATGACTGAAATGCTCAACCTAGCAGAAATGTGCAAGGACACCATAACTAAATTGCTAGAATACATAAAGAAGTTAGGGAAATATATTAGCCCATGAAATAAGAAATGGACAAACCGGGATGCCTGGGTGGCTCAGTCGGTTGAGCATCTGACTTCAGCTCAGATCATGATCTCACAGTCCATGAGTTCGAGCCCCACGTCGGGCTCTGTGCTGACAGCTCAGAGCCTGGAGCCTGCTTCAGATTCTGTGTCTCCTCTCTCTCTCTCTCTCTCTCTCTCTGCCCCTCCCCCATTCATGCTCTGTCTCTCTCTGTCTCAAAAATAAATAAACATTAAAAAAAAGGAAAAAACAAAAGAAATGGACAAAGGAAGATTAGTACTTCAGAAGTCAAAGATATGTGAGAGCATCTATCCCTGCACACACAAATTACACCATAAAGATTTGCTGAATGAAGAAATTAATGAACAAATAAGTTAATGGAAAAACTAAAAAGATTGGCAACAGTTTTATTCTGTTCAACTTTAAATTAATATGGCTACATAGTATCCACTCTTCATCTAAAACTTCTACTTTTTTAAACGGTGCATGAATTATCTCATATATTCACCCAAATGTCTCCAGACAAGAGTTATTTTACAAAAGTAAACAATTTTCCCTTGGAAAATTAAATAGAACCAATAGAAACCAATTATGAAAAGCACTTGTAAGCATTAAGAATTAGTTTTCTTTCACTACTGTCTTATTTCTCAGTGTCTTCTCTCAACAGAGAAGGTATTAATCTGCTCAATTGTATCCTGGAATGATATTTTTACATTTAATCAAACATACAGCACATGCACCAAGCATATCCTCACTAAAGGCTATACCTTAATAAAGACAGTACAACATACTTCTATAACCTGGCAAGGTAAAGCCACAAGACAAATAGATTAAAAGATAACTGAGTAATTGTTAAAATACTCTGAGACGATAGGAAGGAAGATTATATCTGGAGGACAAAATTATGGTATATCTCATAGGTGTATCTTCAATTTAATACAATAATAAAGAAGATTTTACTTTGAGTCAGAAGACAAGGGTTCTAGTTCTGTGGCTCTTTTTGTATTCTAGGACAAGCATTTTAATATATTTGTGCTGGAGTGTTGCAGTTCTTATCTGCATTCTTTACCTTCCTCACTTCCTAGGTGGCAGCCATAGTCATCTTTTAAAAACATAAACTAGGGACACCTGGGTGGCTAAGTTGGTGAAGCGACCAACTCTTGATCTCAGCTCAGGTTTTAATCTCAGGGATGTGAGTACAAGCCCCACAGTGGGCTCTGTGCTGGATGTGAGGCCTACTTCAAAAAAAAATTTAAAAACATAAACCAAACCATATCACTTCCTTCCTTAAAACTCTTCAACAGTTTCTTGTTACAATTGGAATAAAATCTAACCCATTCCCCATGACCTTCATCAGCCTATGAACCCTGCCTACCTCTCTGAACTAATGTCTTTCCACTTTTCCCCTCATTAACCATTCTCGGCTTGCTTTATATTCCTTAAAATCTGAAAATTTCATAATTGCTGTCTTTCTGTCTAGAACACTGAGCCCAGGTGTTCCTGTGGTTGGCTATTTCTTGTCATTTAGGTGTCAGCTCAAATGCCACTTCCTTGAAGATGACTTGCTTGAATTTGTATCATACAATTATGACTTTTCTTTATAAAACTTCCCTCTATTGGAAATTTTTTTAATTGATAGACATAGGTAGAAACCATATGAGCAGGGCAGGAGTAAAGGGAGACAGAAAAAGATAGAATCCCAAGCAGGCTCCACACTCAGCAAGGAGCCTGACACAGGTCTGGATCCCAGGACCCTGGGATCATGACCTGAGCCAAAATCATGAGTCAGACACTCAACCGACTGAGCCACCCAGGTGCCCCAAAACTTACCACTATTGAAAATCATATATTTTTCACGATTTATGTGTTTGTATACACTATGTGTCTCTCCTATAAAACATCTCCATGACTACCTTATTCATCACTGGAGTCTCTGGCTCATAGTTAATGCTCCTTAAGTATTTGCAGAAGAAAGAAAAGACAGAAGGAGGATGAAAAGAATTTTAAAAATAGAAAATACACTGGAAATAACCATTACTTAGATACCACACCATACTTAAATGCTAACAAATACCACAGACTTACCAGGACCTAAAGGAACTCCATACACTATTATTTTCATTTGCTTCATATTTCAGTAAAAACCGAACAATTCAAAGATTTTGGTGCATATATAGATGAGTGAGTGTGGATATGTGTTTTAATTGTCACGGTTTATTTGGGTGCAACTAGGAGAGAAAGAAACATGAGACACCCCCAGAGCACATTCAAGATGTCAGCCTTTACAAACCCATGTGCTACTCCTCTAAATTACACTCCTCCAGCTGGCTTGATTAATTTTGAAGTGGCTAAGCTAACAGTGCCAGATCACACCCAAGCAGTATAAAACAGTATAAGAACACAATAAAACAGTAATAAACAATAGATTATTTCAGTGGCATATGGCAGACACATAGTTGAGCCAGCCTCAAATGCAACCTTTGGATTCTGCTTAAAAATCAGTTGTCTGAATTATAGATTTAGCATTCAAGGCATTCTTTGTAAGCATTAAGCAATTATTCCAAAGAGAAGAAAGGGAGGGCCAGATAAAGGAGAAAAAGAACACACACTGGTCATTGGAGAAGTAAGATAAACTAGAATTAGGGAGTAGAATTAGTGAGCATGCATGGCAATCTACAAGGGACAATATAAAATGCATAAAAACATTCAAAAGGAGGGGCGCCTGGGTGGCGCAGTCGGTTAAGCGTCCGACTTCAGCCAGGTCACGACCTTGCGGTCCGGGAGTTCGAGCCCCGCGTCGGGCTCTGGGCTGATGGCTCAGAGCCTGGAGCCTGTTTCCGATTCTGTGTCTCCCTCTCTCTCTGCCCCTCCCCCGTTCATGCTCTGTCTCTCTCTGTCCCAAAAATAAATAAACGTTGAAAAAAAATTTAAAAAAAAAACATTCAAAAGGAAGGGATGGCAGCAAGTAGCCTAATACATATGAAGGAAAATACAAATAAAGAAAACGAGGGGAAGCAGAGCAAAAGAGAAAGAATAAAAAACAAACTTTAAATCCTCTGTTGACTATCTGGGTATAAAAATCACATTTTTTCCACTTAAATTATGACAAAAATCCCATGTTGCACATTAAAGAGAGTTTGGAAATATGTTGCTGAAATCTCACCTACACCATTCTCAGGTAAAATTGCTCTCTCCAGGGGTGCCTGGGTGGCTCAGTCGGTTGGGCGACCGACTTTGGCTCAGGTCATGATCTCACAGTTTGTGGGTTTGAGCCCCGCGTCGGGCGCTGTGCTGACAGCTCAGGCCTGGAGCCTGCTTCGGATTCTGTGTCTCCCCCTCTCTCTACCCCTCCCTTGCTCATGCTCTGTGTCTCTCTGTCTCTCAATAATAAATAAACGTTAAAAAATTAAAAAAAAATCCTCTCTCCAGAATATGTTTTCCCCATTTTCTCAATCTCCAACCATCTTCTTCTAGGGAAGGGATGCTTCAGAAGAATGAGTAGTAGTCAAAATTGCTGAGATTAAAGCTTCTAAGTGAAGACCCCAGAGTACTACCTATTTTTTTACCTCCTAATACCCTATTTATGAACTTTATTTCAAGGGAAACAAGGCTTCCCCAGTATCAAGGGAGAGACTGCACAGCTAGAAACTGATAATCAATAATATTTTTTTTTTTCCCAGAAGGTTCTTGACCTTTTTATCCCAATGGCTACTCACATGTTTTTAAGTAAGAGTCTCATCGATGGATAGTTTTTGATAATGCAAGCAATCTGAATAAAGTTAATTGTTAACATACTGAAACATTTCAAAACAATCTGTAATAGGGTTGATGTTAGCAAGATGACCCAGCCTTTGTTTAATGCACAAAAGCACAGATTTAACAATGATATATGGGCCAAAATATCTTTATGTGAATTCCAGAATCCATTCAAGAAGTTGCAAGGCCCTAGGCAAAAATAAAGCCGAGAACAGCTACACTGAAACAGGTCAGAAGCGTAATTTCACTTTACCTGCATCAGACTTTCCCCCAAGCCAGCACAACACAAGACTCAATACCAGGAGACAGCACCTCATCCTGAGACCACTCTCTTAAGGGGAAAGTGAAGAGTGGAGCATCCCTCTAATGTTCTGGCTTATTGGAGAGCTGCCTGAGGAACTGGTTTCTGTCTCACTCATTTGGAGGACTGACAACACCAGTATACTCTCCATGCCTGCGGACTTCTGAAAACAAAGGACAGCAGTGGGTGGCTTGTTGCAGCCAGCATAGCTCAGCACAACTGGCACAAGTAGCACAACTTGAAGATTCTCCCTTAGAAGGGAGTGAGAGGAGTAGAACTGGAACATGTGTCTGACATTCCAGCTCTGTTAAAGACTACCCAAGGGAGTGACTTCTGTCTCATCTCATTGGGAGCACTGATAGAACCAACATAGTTTGGATGTCTGGGGACTTGCTAGAAGATGGGAAAGAGATAGGTGGTTTGCTATGATCAGTACAGTATAGCATTGATCAAGAGAAGGTGCACAACGTGATGCTACTCCCTCAAGAGGGCAGGAAAAGAGGGGCGCCTGGGTGGCTCAGTTGGTTGGGCATCTGACGTCAGCTCAGGTTATGATCTCACGGTCCATGAGTTCTAGTCCCACGTCGGGCTCTGTGCTGACAGCTCAGAGCCTGGAGCCTGCTTCAGATTCTGTATCTCCCTCTCTCTCTGCCCCTCCCCTGCTCGTGCTCTGACTCTCCCTCTCTTCCAAAAAACTAAATAAACATTAAAAAAAATTGTAAAAAAGAGGGCAGGAAAAGAGTAGAATATGTGTCCTGAGTTCTAACTTTTCAGTGGGCTGCCTGAGGAAGCTGGTATGTAACATAGGGTGCTGACAGGTATACTGTGGACGTCTAGTGGCCACTGAGAACAAGGGAAAGCTGGGCAGCTTTCTTTTGTAGAACTAGAGAACTGCAGTTCCACAGACAGATATCAGAGAGAGCAGAAGATTGCAAGCTCCTGAAATAGAAACCAGCAATTGAGAAACTGCGCACATAGGCCCAGAGAAGTTGTACTATCTGCCAAAAAGATTTCAGATGCTGTCAGAATTTCTAGCTGGGCTGATTGGTGAAGGTCTTATACAGTACAAAGCCAGTCTGTAAAGACTGGGAGAGGTGGCCACTTTTTAAATGCAGAAATCCCAATAAAAAAGTTATAAAATACTTGAAGAAAGAAGGGAACATGGCCCATCAAAAGAACAAACATAACCCCCAGAAAACAAACCCACAGAAACAAAAGTATATGAATGAACTGAATAAGAATTCAAAATCACCATCATAAAATGCTTGATGAGCTCAAGAAAACAATGAGTGAATGAGTAAAAGTATCAACAAAGATAGAAAATATTTAGAAAGAACCAAACAGAAATCTTACAGATGAAGTATGAATAACTGCACTGAAAAATTACTAGAGGTGTTCAACAACAGATATCTTCAATCAGATGAAAGTATAAGCAAACTTGAAGATAAGTCATTTGAAATTATCCAATAAAAGAAACAAAGAAAAAAAGAAATAAAAATAAGAAAATCCATGAGATTTATATAACATGATCAAAAAAGACCAATACACCCAGTTTAGGAGTCCCAGAACAAGAAGGCAGAGAGAAATGGCAAAAAGCTCTTTAAACAAATAATGGTCAACAACACCCCAAATCTAGGAAGAAAAATAACATCTAAATACAACAAATCCAATAGATTCCAACTAGAATGAATCCAAAGAAATCCAAACAAAGGCATATTTTTTTAATCAAACTGTCAGAAGTCAAAGACTAAGAAAGAATTTTGAAAGCAGCAAAAAAAAAAAAAAAAAAGACTCATCATATACAAGAGAATCCCACAAGACTTGTGATATTATAATTAATAAGAAATATATATTTGGTGTTTGTCCCCATTTCTGGCACAGAGCTCATAAAATTCTTGAAAATTCCTAAGTGATGAAAAGGCTAGAGGCATCTTTTGTTATGTTAATGATGTGAATTTGGATCCCTAAAGAAGGGCTGGTTGCCAGTGGAGCCAATCATGTAATTAGAGGGTTGGAACTTTCAGTTTTACTCCCCAAACAACAGAGGTCAAACAACAGTGGCCAATGAGTTAATCAATCGTGCTATATAAGGAAGCCTCCACAAACCCCTCCAAAAATGGGGTTCAGAGAGCTCCCAGATTGTTGAACATATAGAGATTTTAGGAGAATGGCACACCTAAAAAAGGCATTGAAAAATCCATGATCTTTCCCCATACTTTGCCTTATGCACCTCTTCCTTCTGGCTGATCCTGAGTTATAACCTTTTATAATAAACCAGTGATCAAACTAGTGAAATATTTCTGAGTTCTGTGAGCCAGTCTAGAAAATTAACTGAACCTGAGGAGGAGGTTATGAGAACCTCTGATTTAACAATGTCAGAAACCCAAGAAGGGGGTCACTAGAGCCCCCAAATCTATAGCTGGTTGGTCAGAACTACAAATAATAACTTGAGTTTGTGACTGGCATCTGAAGTTGGGATAAGTGGGTGCAGTAGGACTAAACTTTAACCTGTGGTGTCTGATGCTCTTTCCAGGTAGATAGTGTCAATACTGAGTTGAATTCTTGGAAACCCTGCTGGTGTCTGGAGAATTACTTGGTGTTGTGCAGGAACCCCACACCCCCAAACACATACACACAATGGAATTGCAGCCATAACCAAAAGAAGATTATAAGTGAATTTCCCAGCAGAAACATTGCATGCTAGGGCAAGTGGTATGAAACATACAAAGAGCTCAAAAAAAAAAAAAAACAAAAACAAAAACAAAAACAAAACTGCCCACCAAAAATATTATACCTGGCAAAGCTATTCTTTAGAAGTGAAAGAGAGAGAAAGACATTCTCAGACAAACAAATATGAAGAAGTTTATCACTAGACCTGCCTTACAAGAAATACTTTCAAATGGAAACAAAAGAGCATTAGATAGCAATACAAAAGTATAAAAGTTGCTGGCAAGTGTAAATATACAAATAGAGAATACTATAATGCTGCAATGTTGGCATATAAGTCATTTTTAATTCTGGCATACAGACTAATGACAAACTATTTAAAGAAACTATACCCGAAAAATTGAATAATAAAGCCCATATAAAACAAACCCAAAGCAAATATCATATACAATGGTGCAATATGGAAAGGCTTTCCTCTAAGATCAGGAACAACACAAGGGTACCCGTTCTCACCACTCATATTCAACCATAGTACTGGAAGTACGGGTATAGCAGTTACAAAAGACAAAGAAATAAAGGGCATCCAAATAGGAAATCAAGGAGTAAACCTGTTGTCATTCGCAGATGTCATCTTATATACAGAAAATCCTAAAGACTCAAGAAAAAAGACTGTTAGGAGTAATCAACTAATCAACAAATTCATTTAAGTTTCAGGGTATAAATCGACATACAGAAATCAGTGGCATTTCTACACACTAATAATAAAACATCTGAAAATAAATTTAAAAAAAAACTATCCCACTCATAATAGCATAAAAAACAAGAAACAGGAATAAATTTAACCAAGGAAATGAAAGAGCTCTGCAATGAAAACTAAAAGACTTTGTTGGAAGACACAGACAAGTGGAAAGATAACCCAGGTTCATGGATTGAATGAATTAATGTTAAAATGCCCAAGCTATCCAAAATAATCCATAGATTCAATGCAATCCTCAATAAAATACCAATGACATCTCTCACAGAAATAGAAAAATATTTCCTAAAGTTTTTATGGAACCACATAAAAACCTGAATAGATAAAGAAATATTGAGAAACAAGAAGAAAGCTGGAAGTGTCAGTGTTCTGATTTCAAACTACACTACAAAGCTATAGTAATTGAAATAGACACACAGTAAAAATAGATATGCAGACCAATGGAAATTTACCTTACTTTACGCTATCAACTTCACACAATCAACTCAACATGGATTAAAGACTTAAGCATAAAACTATATTGAAACAATAAAATTCCCCCCAAAAACCATAGGGAAAGATTTTCATGACATTGATGTTTGTAATGATTTTATGAATATGACACCCAACACATAGACAATAAAAACAAAAATAAATGGGTCTATGTCAAGGTAAAAAGCTACTGCACAGCAAAGGAAACAATCAAGACAGTGAAAAAGACAGCCTTCAGAATGGGAGAATATATTTGCAGACCATATATCTGATAAAGAGTAAATATCCAAAACACATAAAGAATTCCTACTATTCAACAGCCATCAATCAATCACTCAAATAATCTGAGGAGAGAACTTGAGTGGACATTTCTCCAAAGAAGATATATAAATGACCATTAGGTATATGAAAAGATGCAAATCAAAACCATAGTGAGGTATCACCTCACACTTGTTTGGATGGCCACTGTGAATACACACATATGTGCATACACACACACACACACACACACACACACACACACACACCAACCAGTGTTGGTGAGGATATGGAGAAAATTGGATCCTTACATATTATTGGTGGGAATGGAAAATGGTAAACTACTATGTAAAACAATGTGGAGTTCCCTCAAAAACTTTAGAACTACCATATGATTCAAAAATCCCACCTTTGGGTATTTATCCAAAATAACTGAAATCAGGAACCTGAAGAGATATTTGCACTCCTGTGTTTATTGCAACAATAATAAAGAGGTAAAAACAACCTAAATAAATATTGACAGATTAATTTTTAAAATGTGGTATAATAGAAAATGGAATATTATTCAGTCATAAAAATAGAAAGAAACCCTGTCACATGCAACAACATGGATGAATATTAAGGAAATTACGCTAAGTGAAATAAGTCAGTCACAGACAGGCAAATAATACGTGGTTCCAGGTATATGTAGTGCAGTCACTTATATATGACTATCTAAAATAGTCAAATTCACAGAAACAGGAAGTAGAATGGTGGCTACCAGGTGCTAATGGCAGGGGAAAATGCAAAATTGCTGTTCGATTGGTTTAGAGTTTCAGTCATGCAGATTGGAAAAGTTCTAGAGATCTGTACAACACTGTGCCTGTCATTAACAATACAGAACAGACAGCCCTGTGTTGTACTTAAAATTCTGTGAAGAGGGTAGGTCTCATCTTATGTGGTATTTTCTAACATTACTGTTTAAAAATTGCAATTTGTAGCAGTCACCAAAAAAGGATTTCCTTACTTTATTTGTAGATATGAAAGAATCTTTTCATCTATACTGTGTTTCTTATTTATATGCACAGTTCAATGACAAAAAGTAATCATTGTAAAATTACACAATTGGCAAACGTGGCAGTTTATAGTAGGAAATACTGATCATCATATACTAACTGCAAAATAAAGATTTCCTAATCTCAACTCCCTACTTTATACTAAAAATGTAAAATTACGAAGTCAAGCTTTCCATTCCCAGCTGAAGCATAAATTCCAGAGCCATTCCATTCTTTGCGGGGGGTGGGGGAGGAGGGATATGTGCTCAAATATAAGATAATACATATTTTATCTCCCTGGAAGACGTTCTGTCCTCAAAGAGAGAACCCATCACAATATAAATCATAATACAATGATAGTCAAAGGGACTTCCACAGATAATTGTCTTACATCTGAATTCCCCCAGTCTGATGGACAGCAGCTCAAAAGTGTATATGCACTGCAGATTGTTGTACTTAAAGAGTCCTTTATGTTTTCTTCATATTTTAAAATATTACTACTGAGGGGCGCCTGAGTGGCTCCATCAGTTGAGCAACCGACTTCAGCTCGGGTCATGATCTCGCAGTTTGTGAGTTGGAGCCCCGTGTCGGGCTCTGTGCTGACAGCTCAGAGCCTGGAGCCTGCTTCTGATTCTGTGTCTCTCTCTCTGCCCCTCACGTTCTGTCTCTCTCTGTCGCTCAATAACAAATAAACTTAAAAAAAATAAGCATTTAAAATATTACTACTCACCCATCAAGCATAGATTCCATTGTCCACTTCTCTCACAGTCTTTCATACAACACAAAACCTTTAATCTTGACATTAGAATATTCCCACCAAATAAAATTGGGACTTGCTCACATCCATACTTTTCTCATATGATCATGGCAAAATGAGATATGAGCAAATAACTGGTGAGTCCAATTCAACATGGACTCAATAAAATTGCGAAGAGGTAGGAATCTATAGTTCATGGGGAAATTTTGGGAAGAGCTCATGGTGAAGCTAATGAAAATATTCATATATTCATCCCCATGAGTTAGGAAAACCATGCCGTTCTGGTCTTCGCTATGTCCCCAGGGTTCCGCAAGTGTTCACCAAAAATTCCCTCAGGGCGCCTGGGTGGCTCATTCGGTTGAGCCTCTGACTGCGGCTCAGGGCATGATCTCACAGTTCGTGAGTTCGAGCCCCACTTCGGGCTCTGTGCTGACAGCTCAGAGCCTGGATCCTGCTTCAGATTCTGTGTCTCCCTCTCTCTGCCCCTTCCCTGCCCACGCTCTGTCTTTCTCTGTTTCTCAAAGATGAATAAATGTTAAAAAATTTTAAACAAAAATTCCCTGAATGAATGAGTAATGTCCAAGGTTATATGAATCCGGTTGATAAAAGGGTACATGCCTTGACAGTGTACTAAAATACTAAGCAAACAGCTCTTTATATACATAGAAATATTCATGATGTTCAATATTATGAAATGTACATATTCAGAGCCAGTGTCAGTCTATAAAATTTAAGTATTCACATAGAATTTATTCACTTCTGTTTTCTTCATAAAAGGCATTAAGACTTAATCAGAGAATATCAAAGAATCAAAGAATAAAAGATAATTTATTTCTTCCATAATTTTACCAAATGGTGAAGTCTTCATTGCACAATGCTACCGCTACTAATGTGATGTTAAGACAGAACCTTAAAGTTCATAGATAAAGACCACCATAGTGTCTGAGATTGTATAATCTGTGAAAAAAAATTATATTCAGGTTTTAAGCTTAAAATCAAATCTTGTCAGATTAAAAATCCAGTTATCCAGTGTTTTATCTTCTGTAAACATTTCTTTAAATGATCTCAAATGAATGAATTAATTCTCACAATTTATGCATTGTTAGGATGGTCCAGTATTTTCATCTCAAGTAAATACCCATATTTAATCATGCCAATAGCTGTTACAAACCTTTACCATTCTTCTTTAAATCACTTAACTGGACTCACCCACTCATGTTTTAACAGATGGCATAGCCTCCTACCTCACAGAGAAAATAGCAACCATCAGTCATAAACTCCACCTCCTATATTATCTGCATGTTCTCCAGATTTCCCTCCTTCCCTTCTGTCCCAGAGGATGCCTTCCCTTTCTTCCAAAGATAACACCTTTATTTGTATTCTTGATTTCATCCCCCCCACCCCGCCTTTCCTGTCTTCTTCTCTTCATGCATTCCTTCAATAAATGTTTTTTTGACTGCCTTCTAGCACCAGGATATTCTAAACCTGGGCATACAATGTTAAACAAGACAAGTGAAGCTCCTCTCCTCATGGATTTACCATCCTATTGTGTCTTGAAAGACCTTTTTAATGTCCATCTCCTTTTATATCTTCAATATATCCCCTCTTGCTGACCCTTCCTTTTCAGCTTCTAAACCTGTTTAAACTTATCCTCGTATTTAAAATTCATCTGCTCAGGGTATCTGGGTGGCTTCGGTCAGGAATTAAGCTTCTGACTTCGGCTCAGGTCATGATCTCATGGTTCATGTGTTTGAGCCCCGCATTGGGCTCTGTGCTGACAGCTCAGAGCCTGGAGCCTGCTTCGGATTCTGTGTCTCCCTCTACTTTCTCTCTGCCCCTTCCCTGCTTGCATTCTGTCTCTCTATCAAAAATAAATAAGATAATTTAAATTAAAAAAATTTTTAAATTAAATGCATCTGCTCAAGCAAGAGAAAAGGAGAAATTGAGAAAACAATTCCATTTATGATGACACCAAAAATAATAAAATACCAAAGAATAAACTTAAGCAAACAGATGAGAGATCTATACCCTGAAAACTATAAAATGTTGATAAAAGAAATTAAAGACAACACAAATAAATGAAAAGATATTTCATGCTCATAGATTGGAAGAATAAATATTGTTAAAATTCCAATATTACCCAAAGACTCTAATCTATTGATTTAATGCAATTCCTATCAAAATACCAAAAGCATTTTTTTTTTGGAATTGAAACAAACAATCCTAAAATTTGGTTGGACTCACAAAAGACCCAAATGGTCAAAGCAATCTTGAAAAAGAAGAAAAAAGGTGGAGGTATCACAATTCCAGATTTCAAGTTATATTACAAAGCTATAGTAATCAAAACAGTATGGTACTAGCATAAAAATGGACACATATCAATAGAACAGAACATAAAACTCAGAAAAAAACCAAGATTATATGATCAATTAGTCTTCAACAAAAGAAGCAAGAATATGCAATGGGAAAAAAAGACAGTCTCTTCAACAAATGGTGTTGAGAAATTTGGACAGCTACATGCAAAAAAAAAAAAAATGAAGTGGACCACCTTATTACACCATACACAAAAATAAACTCAAAATGGATTAAAGACCTAAATGTGAGACCTGAAATCATAAAAATCCTAGAAAAGAGCACAGGCAGTAATTTCTCTGACATCATCCATAGCAACATCTAGATGTGTCTCCTGAGGCAAGGGAAACAAAAGAAAAAATAAACTATTGGGACTACATCAAAATAAAAAGGGTTTTGGACACCTTCATGGCTCAGTCATTAAGTATCTGACTTTGGCTCGGGTCATGGTCTCATGGTTTCTGAGTTCTAATCCCACATCAGGTGAGCTTGAGCCCTGCTTCCAGTGAGCAGGAGCCCCACTTCAGGTAAGCCCTGCTTCTCTCTTTCTCTCCCTCTCTCTCTCTTTCTCTCTCTGTCCCTTGCTCACTTGTGCCCCCCTCTCTCTAAAAAACAAACAAACAAACAAACAAACAAACAAACAAACAAGCAAAAGTCTTCTGCATAGCAAACAATGACTGAAAGACAACTTACTGGATGGGAGAAGATATTTGCAAGTGATATAAGAACTATACAACTCAATACCAGAAAAGTAATAATAATCCAGTTAAAAAATGTGTAGAAGACATGAAGAGGTATTTCTCCAAAGAAGACATCCAGATGGCCAACGGACACATGAAAAAATGCTCAACATCACTCATCAACAGGGAAATGCAAATCAGAACCACAATGGGGTATCACCTCACACCTGTCAGAATGGTTAAAATCAAAAACACAAGAAACAAGTGTTGGTGAGGATGTGGAAAAAAGGAATCCTCGTGCACTGTTGGTGGGAAGCAAACTGGTGCAACCACTGTGGAAACAGTATGGAGTTTCCTGAAAAAGTTAAAAATAGGATTACCATACGTTCCAGTAATTGTGCTACTGATTATTTACCCGAAGAATATGAAAACACTAATTTTAAAAGCTATATATACCTCTATGCTTATTGTAGCATTATTTATAATAGCAAAAATATGGAAGCAGCCCAAGTTTCCATCAATTGATGAATGGATAAAGAATAGATATAAGGGGTGCCTGGATGGCTCAGTCTGTTAAGCCTCTGACTCTTGATTTTGGCTTAGATCATGATCCCACAGTTTCATGGGTTCAAGACCCGCTTCAGGCTCCGAGTTGACAGTGTAGAGCCTGCTTAGGATTCCCTCTCTCACTCTCTCTCTCTCTGCCCCTCTTCTCTCTCTCTCTCTCTCTCTCTCTCTCTCTCTCTCTCAGAATAAATTAATTTTTAAAGAAAGGATATAGATATAGATACCCAATGGAATACTACTCAGCCATAAAAATGAATGAAATCTTGCCATTTGCAACAACACGGAGAGAGCTAGAGAGTATAATGCTAAGTTAAATAAGTCAGAGAAAGACAAATACCATTTGATTTCACTCATATGTGGAATTTAAGAAATAAAATAAGCAAAGGAAAAGAGAGAGAGAGAGAGACAAACCAAGAAACAGACTCTTAAGCATAGAGAACAAACTGATGTTACGAGAGGGAAGGCAGGTCTGGGGATGGGTGAAATAGGTGAAGGGGATTGAGGGGACACTTAGCATGATGAAGGCTATACATTACTATGTATAGAATTGTTGAATCACTATATTGTACACATGAAACTAATATAACACTGTTAATGTACTGAAATTAAAATTTTTTAAATAAAAATAAAAAAGAATATGTAATAATACATATTTTTTTAAAAGCATGAGTTCATTTTGCTGATCTTGAAACTATGTGTCTCCAATCCTTACTGCTACAATTCTAGAATCAGCTGTAATTTGTTTCCACTTTCACTACATTTTTTAACTCCTCACTGCACAGCAATTTTACTTTTGCTTTCTATAGTCTAGTGACCTATTGTTTATACTCAGCTTTTGGCATAGTTTTCTTTTCTTTGAATTCTCATAAATTCCAGGACAGAATATAGTTTACTTCTCCACACTTTTTGCTGCCATTTTTCTCTGCCTGTACCTTTACTGCTTGACTTCCCGAGATTCCTATATTGGCTTTCCTTTCTCATTCTATCCATTTTCCCTGAAACACCCTGCCCATGCCCATGATTTCAACTCCCACCTATGTGCTCATGACTCCAAAATTCTGTATATTCAGACCCTCCTGAGTTTCTTATCTACATTTCAAGTACCCCAAAGACATTCTCATTTAAATGGCTACTAGCATTATGTGCAAATGGGATGGTACTTAATGCTACAGAGTAGCATAGAGAAAGGTATTACTAACTATGGTAACAGAAAAGCTCCAAAATTTCCATGGCTTAATGAAGTGGAAATATTTTTCTTCTTCCCATATGGTTCAGTTTGCGGTGGTGGCAGCAGGATGGTATGGGGCTGAATGTGGTTCTGGGACCTAAATTCATGGAGACTCTAACTGTTTTATTATGTGGCTTCCAAGGCCATCTGGCAGGGTTTCATCCAACCAGCAGATGAGAAAAGAGCTCATTGGATGATGCGGAAGGGGTTTATACACCCATTCTGGAAGTGGTGTACTTCACTTTTACCCATATTCCACTGAGCAGAATTTAGTCGTATTGTCCCACATAAATAAGAGAGAATTGGGAAGGACAGGCCATGGCTGAGCAGCTATTTCACAACATCCTCTATGCTGTGCAAGGATAATGCAAATGTTTAGTAGAAAGCTAGCATTCTCTGCAACAGAAGTCATGGGTGACCTTTTTCTTGTTGCTCGTTAAGTGAACAGAATTGAGAAAGTATGAAAGTGCAAACTATCAGGGTGCTTCTCTTTCTGTAAGCATACTGGTGATGTATAGGGGCTACATGAATATTCCCAGAGACAAACTTGGCTGTTAAGGGAAAGTGAAATCTTGGGAAGCAACTGGCCTCTTTGCCTCCTATCTCTATTTCCTTTCACAGAACTACCAAAATGTCATAAAATGTTTCCTTTTCTCTTTCATTCCTTATTTTTTCTCTTTACATTTATAAATTTAGTTTTCTGTTAATAAAAGCAATAGATTATTCTTTATAAAACTCAGTTAATCATTTCATTCCCTGTTAAGACAACCATTCATATCCCCAATGATTCTAAAAGGAAGTACAAGCACATATCATACCATGAAAGCCTTATAGTGAGATTCCCACCAACCTTACCTGTCTCTCACTGAATTTGCTTCTCTCCCATCAATTCAACATCACTCTATCCTCCTTAAGGTCTGAAGAAGCTAAGAACAAAGAGGATACTGAGAATATCCTTCTCCTACGTGGTTCCGATTTAGAATCTACTATTGATAGGCATCACACAAGAATTGGGAGGTAAAGAGAAAAAGAGAGCATTATTTTAATTTTTTTAACGTTTATTCATTTTTGAGTGACAGAGACAGAGCAGGAATGGTGGAGGGACAGAGAGAGAACAGGGGACACAGAATCTGAAGCAGACTCCAGGCTCTGAGCTGTCAGCACAGAGCCCAACGTGCGGCTCGAACACATGAACAGTGAGATCATGACCTGAAGTTGGATGCTTAACTGACTGAGTCACCCAGGTGCCCCAACAAGAGAGCATTATTCCTCAGATATTGCAGGCAGATGCTTGGGTGGTCAGGAGATTTGAAGCACTTTCTGAGTGGGCTCTTTTTTTGTTTGTTTCTGCTGATTCCGTTTTTTTTTGGTTTTTTGGTTTCTGTTTTATACAAATTCAAGTCAGTTCACATACAGTGTAGCCTTGGCTTCAGGAGTAGAACCCAGTAATTCATTTCTTACATATGACACCCACTACTCATCCCAAAAAGCGTCCTCCTTAATGCCCATCACCCATTTAACTCACTCCCCACCCACCTCCCCTCCAGCAACCCTCAGTTTGTTCTCTGTATTTAAGAGTCTCCTACGGTTTTCCTCCCTCTCTGTTTGTATCCTAGTTTTCCTGAAAGCTCTTAAGGATCATTCCATACTAGGATAGTCTTAATTTCCCCAAGGCTTTCCAATGAGTATAAGCTTCTAAGTCCCTGAATTAAACATTTCAAACTTGCAATATAAAGAGTGCTGAGGTTTTCTTGAACAAACCTCGACAGATAAACCCACTCAAGTGGACACACACACGCACACACATCCTATCCTCCAGCGAAAGCAAAATTCTTGCCATTACCCAAATCTAATTCATTGTTTTGATACATGCTGCTCTCTGCACAGCATGCCCTTTCCCTGACATTTCTGACTGAAAAATTCTTGCTCATCTTTCAAATTCAAATATCACCTTCTAACTGAAGCCTTCCCCAATACCCCCCGAGTTATTGCCACACTTTCCTTGGGAAGACCATACAGTCCTGCTCCTATCTCTTAGGTGGTATTTATAACATCATTTACAGAACCTTACCTTGTCCAGAGGAGTCATGCTTTATGACACTTTGTGGCTTCAGTTCTAAGTACACAGATTCTCATAGATTAGACACTCAATAACCTATGCTCGATGCTCCATATTGAAATAAAGTGCCACCAGTATAAATGAACGTTGCTTTTTTCACCGCACCGCAATTTTCATTCTTAAAATTGGAGAGTAAACCTGTGAATCAGGAGTGCATCTAAGGCTCACAGGAGGGTCCCAGGTGCGCCCCTCCCCCCACAAGTACCGAACATGCCGGTACACACAGGAAGCAAGGGGAAGGAGCAGACGTCATCCAGCCTCTCCCTTGCCTTTCCCCTCTCAATCTTTTCGTCACTCATCAATGTAGTGACTCCGTGTACCGGCATCCTCGGAAGCGGGTTTTTCTCCCGATTCCTGACGCTGAGATCCTCCCCCGTGCCTCCTCCCAAAAGCCTGCTGTAGAGGAAGAGGCTCCTGCATGCTTTCGTAATAACGGTGCCGTGTGGCTGACCTTCCCGCAGGAGATGCCCTGGTTGCCCAGACGAGTGGCACCACCTGGTGTCGCAGTGGCAGCCTGGGTGCAGTGGAACGTGCTCCCGCCAGATCTGCGCGGCGGCAGCGACAAGGCCAGGAGAGGAGCCCCAGCTGCGACGTCGGTTTTCCCTCATTAACACGGGGTCAAAATGACTCTGTTATTTAAAATGGCTCCTCTCTAATTAAACTGATGCTAGCTTCTGTGTGGTGCCCTATCCCAGGAATTTTCTGCCTGCTACTTAAAGCAAAGACAGAGGGGGGGAATTAATCTGGTTAGCCCTTTGATTGGGCTTCAATTTCCATGAGAAGCTCTATTCTGATCAAGCACTATTAAACAGAAATTACTTGCAACCAGTCAATCGATTCATTCAGCATATATAACGTTTATTGAGCATTGGCTTGCTCAGGATTGTCCTGGGGCCTGGGGTACACTGATGAAACAAGTTAAGCATGTTGCCTGACCTCTTGAAGCTTACAGTCTAGGGTCCACTAGGGACCAGAGGAGGAAAAAATAAATAAGAAATCAGTGTGTAACACAGTGTAAGAGTAAGTGCTATGGAGACAGACAGAGCAGAGCAAAAGGACAGAGAGAGCCAGTGGAGGCCGGAGTGGTCAAACAACTCCACTCTAATGAGGAAACGTTTGTGTCTGGATCTGAATAAAATGAGGGAATAAGCCATGAAAGTATCTATGAGAAGAGCATGGCTGGCAAAGAGAATAGGGAGGTCCTGGGGAAGCAGAGCCTGGAGGGTTTCAGGCAAGAGGGCCGATGTGGCTCTATGTGAGCGGTAGGAGATGGACCGGACAGGTGCACAGGGCCCAGATCAGTTAGGGATGTGCAGGTTGAGGTTTGAGGCTTCCGTGAGGGTCTAAGTGTCTGTGACGCTCGTGACACGACTTTCATTAGGACCATGCCCAATGTTCCTCATTCCTCTTGGGAAATGAAAATAAACCAATTTAGAATGAGTAAAACCAAGAAAGTTATTACTGGTGCCAATTTTTGTTATCTGTCATGCTATTTTCTTAATAATAATTATAATAATAATAACAATATGACAATAATAAGAATATCTTGTTAAAATGGCTCAGTATTTAGACCCAAAGGACTTCGCATAAGCTGAAGTTAAATGGAGGTGAGCATTTTACAACGCTAACTTAATTTCCTGGGAATGCAATCATGTTTTTTGGACCTTTCTGAATAAACCTTACAGATAATCTAGTGTTTTACCTATGAGAACACTATGACTCACTTTGACTTCTGCAAAATCACCCAGGTCATTGGTCACTATTCTAATCAGATTTCCACAACACCTCAGTATGTCGAGTGAGCTTTGAAGTCAGAAACCACCCAGCCTTACAATCCATTCACAATCTTTCTGCCACTCTGAGCTTCAGAGTCCTCAAATTCCTTGTTATTGGAATCAAATGTAAACATCTTACCTAGCGCCCAGCACATCGCATGCACTTCAAGCTAGTATTTCTGCCTTGTTAGTACCAGTTTTTGTGCCTCCTGAAGCTGGTGAAAAAGAACAGTGCTGTAGTTCTCTTCAGGATACTTCTCAAGGACACACCATATTCGTTTCCTCCTTTCACCCCTCCCTGTCTCTTAAGTCGGTCTAAGAAGAGCCCTCCCCTCGTCCCCAAACATAACAAGCTTCAAATTGGAACGGGCCTCTGACGTAAGTAGAAACCGTGCTCTCTCATATATACAACAAACAAATGAATCCCAGATTGATTGGACAGGACTTTTATACCTGTTCTGGGTCCTTCTATTTCATCTCACAGACCCACATGCTGCCACTACACTTTGATTTGAAAGATGTTTTCTATGCATGTAAATTCACCCCCATTGATAGATCAGCCACTTAATCACAAAATATGGCCTAGGAGCGCTATCTGGTTCCAAGATCCATAGTAGCAATTTTCAACTTGAAGAAAGAAAATAAATGGTAGCACTTAGCAGGGATTCGCCTCTGGCTTCCTGCATGGCAGGACTCTCTGTGACTTTTGGAGTCGCTTCAAGCTTCTAAGCTCCCATGGAAGTATCCTTGACCAAAATGAAAACAACAAACTTGCTGATGTAAGGGAACATTCTTGAGGTTGTTATTCCAGAACCCACAAATCATTAGAACCTGAGGTAAGCCCGAGGTTTTTGTTCATCTGCTTCCAATTCATTGTCACCATTGTATAAAAACGACTTACCCTACACAGGATACAGACCTATCTGTCTATTCCATCATGAATCATCTCAAGCAGCTAGAGCCTCAGCCCACGGCTGGGCTATATATTAACTTTTGACATTGCTTCTAGGTCTACTCTTGCCCCAAACTCATACCACAAATCATTTTCAGTATATTAAAGCCCAAAACACATATTTAAAAAATTAAGTATTAAATCCCATGTAGACACTAAAAAATCCTTAACAGCCTCAATGTGTATAACTCATTTGCCTTTTCCCATGGCCTTTGGTGCTGTTTCCAGCTGAGCAGGCATGTTCAGGGGGTAGGAGGGTAATTATTGGAGAGTCAGATTGCCTGGTTTTCAAAGAACTCCATGTAGAATTTTGGAGGTGTTGAGTAACATATATCCCTACTTTTCCCAACTAGGGTTCTAGCAGACTGACTAAAGTCATACTGAAGATACAGGTCAGAGGAGAGAATTAGAAATCCACTATAACATGGGAAATGAGAAATTAATCCTTTTCATTGGCTCTATCATCTTTTTCCCTCTTCTTTTATCAGAATTCTTCCCTTCTCCCCTGAGACTTCCATTTACTTCTGTGCTTCCTCTCCTCCAAAGTGTATCACATAGCCTTCCATATTCCTCACCTTAATGTCTCCATTTACAGATTAAAAGTTTGACACTTACCCTTATATTGTAATATATAGTATTATATACTATATATTAAGAGAACCACATTTATGGAAACCACTTCATCAATATTATCTTCATCAGAATTAGTGATAATTACCACTCATAGAAATGTTGTAATGTGAAAGAACTGTCATATGCAAAAAGTACTATCCTTATTTGCTGAAAATTTCCCACCTTCACCATGAAATATATTATGGTAAATCCTCCCACATGACTTTTTTAGAATAAACATGATGCTACCCAATGTGGACAACTACATCACTATATACATGAGGAATGAAATTTAAATCACAATTTTAACAATTTCTCTGGACACACTTCCCATAGAAACATTTGAATGCTAACCATTCTCTTTCTTTTTTGGGTGTCTCTTGTTATCAAAACTTCTTACTGTTTTATGCTTGATACTAATAGGGCCATATTTAGATAAAGCAAGAAAATAGATAAGAGATTAAAAACAAACTCATCATCACATGGAACATAAGGAAAATGCCCTAAATATCATTATGATCAGGATCCCTTCTTTCAATGTTACATTTCTCAGGTTTCTACTGTATGCACATTATCCTATGGGTTAAATATAATCACAGTAACATGTATATTACAGATATCCCCAAAGCCATGAAGCACCAAATTTGTGCTTTTTCATAAATAGGATAAACAGAAATAAAATAAGCTAAAGAAATGGCTATCAAAGTGTAGACCTTGGACTGGTAGTAATAACACCACTAGGAATTCATTAAAAATGCTTCATCCTATAGATACTGAATCAGAAACTCAGGAGTGCAACCCAGCCATCCATGTTTTTAACAAACTCTACAGCTGATTCTGATACATCCTAATGTTTGAGAACCACTGACATAAAGGGGGTTTTTCTAATTAGGAGTATCTTACTATCATTACCTGTGTTCATATTTGAAATTCTTTAAAGAGTGGCATTTCATGACCAAGCCCAAATTAATAGACTTGTTATCCAAGTAGCCCAGAGATAATCATGGAGTTGTCCATCAGTACCAAAAAACTGAATTGGGCCTGGATTTGTAAGACAGAGGGAAAAATGAAGATTTTATTGTAAAAAAATAAAAATGCAAAGACAAGTGCATCCATGAAAGTCAAATGTCATTATTTAAATATTAGCTATATGTTCATAACTGTTCCAAAATTAAATAAAAATTCACTTTTATAAACTAAGTGGGTATCACTTAAGGATGTGTGATAGGCAGAACTTTGGCCTCTGTAATATGTATTCATTACTCCCAGTAATATATTAGATGATAGATAGATAGATAGATAGATAGATGATAGTAAGTTTACTAATCATCTGACTTTAAAATAAGGAGATTATCCAGGTGGCATTAACATAATCATAGGAGCCCTTTAAATCAGAGATCTTTCTCCAGCTGGGAAACAGAAAGGGAAGTTGGATAGTCAAAACAGGAGAAGGATTTGAACCGCTATTGGTGACTTGAAAATGAAGGAGGTTATGTGTCAAGGAAATAGGACCTCAATCCTACACCTACAAAAACCTGGATTCTGAAAACCACAGACAGCTTGAAAGAACATTCTTCCCCAGAGCCTCCAAGTAAAAACCCAGGCCAGACCAGCTGATACCTTGATTTCAGCCTTTGTAAGATGTTGAGCTGAGAACCACCTAGTTAAGCCATGCTATGTCCAGATTCTGACTTTGTAGACTAAGAGATAATGAATGGGTGTTGGTTTAAGTGCTAAATTCATGGTAATTTTTCATTGCAGCAACAGTAAACAAACACTGGTGTTAAGTTAAAAGGCTCTTACAGTCGACCCACATTTTGCAATGAACCCGCTGCTTTTAACAGCAAAAAAACAAAAACAAAAACAAAAAACAATTGGCAATTTAACATTAAGAACATGAGGGCTTCACTAGTAACCTTTTGTAATATTCAGAATATCCGCACTATTCCTTTGGCCTTCTAGAGGCAATCACTCCTTTAGTATATTTGTCTTGAGGGTATACTCACTTTCCTCATAGTCTAGGCAGCAGCATCTGATATTCATATGTCAGTCTCTGAAGACTAGAAAGAAGTGTCTGTCTTTGTTCTCCTCCTTCAGAGGGATCTTTCTACGTAGAAGAAACTTAGTTCACAAGGTTCAGAGGAGAGCCACGAGGTAGCCCCACTGCTGTATCTTGACAGACTTTAATCTGTGACATATTGTCAGACCTCCGCACTTAAAGGAAAATAGTCTTTGAAATGTGAGTTCAGTTCAGCTGTCTTCCACTTTGCAGACATCTAATTATTTTTATTTAAGGGAAGGACGAAGAGGGCTCCTCATAAGTTTATGACCACTACCCACATAGTAGAGGCCCCCAGCCCCTGAAGAAATCAAGCTAACAAAGGAGAATGGGAACAAACAGCTGGTGTATTCGTTTGCAAAGGCTACTATTACAAAGTACCACAGACTTGGTAGCTTAAACAACAGGAAATTATTTCCTCACAGTTCTGGAACTACAAGTCCAGGACCAAGGTGTCAGCAGTGTTGGTATCATTTGAAGGCCTTGTACATAGCCATCGTCTTCCAATGTCTTTACATGGTCTCCGCTCTATGTGTGTCTGTGTCCTAATCTTCCTTTCTTATGAGGATATATCAGTCATATTGGATTAGATTCCACCCCAATGGCTTCATTTAAACTTAATTGCTCCTTTAAAGACCCTATCTCCAAACACAGTCACAGACTGTGGCACTGGGGGATGGGTAGGACTTTAATATACGAACTCTGGGGAGGCACAATTCAATCCATTGCAGGTGACATCCAGTTATTTACTTCTGGAGTATAGTCTCACCTATTCTTGGTGCCAGTGCTCTTTCCAGACAAGGTGTCAGAAACTTTCTGGCCAAAGAGGATAATAGGCTTATATGCAAAAATTAGGTAACCAGAAGTGATAGAGCCATGATAAAGCAGAGTCTTCTGATACAAAGCCCCGTGGCCTTTCTACTACATTGGACCAGCAGTACTGGTTTATAGCAGAAAGGTTCTCAGAAAACCATATGCATTCTGTTTATATTAGAGTTACCAGGATGTTCCATTAAATTAGAAAACCATTAGCATTTGCCCATTTAACTGTTTATCTCTCTTGCATTCTCTCCATGCTTCCTGAGCTATTCATGCAATGGAGATAATTCAATTTTATTTAATTTCATGTATTTCCTTCACTGAACATTAAAGCTAATTAAAATAATCCTTGACATTTATTGCCTTAATGTGGCATACACTGTACCTAGTGGTTTACGTGTGTTATCCCATTAAACTTGCAGTAACCCTATGAGCTAAATACTATGGTTATCCCAATGTCAGAAAAGGGAGCTGAGGTTTAGAAATTCAATTTCTTGCCCAAAGTCCTGCAACCAGTATGTAACAAAGCTGTGTCTATAAAGGTCTGTCCAGCTGCCTCTAGAATGGTGACTAGCTTCAAAACAGAATAGGCAAAACTTCTATCACAGAATGAAGGAAAATGGCTTCATTACTCATGAGTTCCCATATATAATGAAAAACATCCTGGCAAGAGGAAACTCACTAACTATTGTAACATAAGTCCTGGCCATCAACCTGTCATTACAAGATTTGAGTGGTTCTGCATGTGGAACATTTCATGGGCTTTTATAGGTGGGAAACTTCTATTTCAAAACAAATGATAAGATTCTTTAAAAATAAAGCATTACATTCATATATCTAAAATGAAATTAAAAAATAGAATATAATCTTCAGACAAGTGACAAAATACTCCGGCACTCAGGTTCCAATCGTGAATATAATTGCTCTAACTATGTACCTGTGAGACAACATTATAAAGGAATGGACATTTTCAAGAGGAAAAACCTGAACATCAAACACTGCTCTGGAGGGGACAAAAAGACTTACATGAAAAGCAAACCTAGACCAATTCTCCCCCAGGAATGAAAATTAAGCTATGACTCACACTAGTAAACTTTCTAGAAAAAAAAATAAAAAAAATTCAATATTTGAATGATACTACAAATTTCTGCTGACCTATTTTAACTAAACTATTACCACTTCCTGGTAATATTTTCATTTATCTAGTAGACTGTAGACAGCAGCTGTTCTCTTTTCTTGTCAAGCCTTGAACTAAAACAATTCTCAGCTGACTTGGAGTCATGATCAGGACTCCAGCTTCAGTGAGAGCTTAGAGGTCGGCAAAAGGTCCAGCTTCTAGCCTCATCCGAAACTGCAGAGAGGCAGAGCGCCCTCTGCTGGCTAAAATCCTGGGGCCACAGCATAAATACCCTTCCAAAGGTAAAATAAGATTCCAGATAAACGTGGTGCTCTAAAAAATTTTCCACCAACAGATCTGCATTAGAGGGAATGTTAAAGGAAACCATTGGGAGCAGGGAAATTATACCAGATGAAGACTTGAATCTATACAGAGGAATAAACAGCACCAAAAATGGTAAGTAGGAGTAAATACATAAGAATATTGTCCTCATTTTTAAGTTATTTAAAAGGTAATTTGCCCTTTGCTTCTCCCTATTCCACAGAAGCCATACATTACTGTGCAGTGTCAGTCACATCCCCGAGACACGATGGTTAAGGTCAGAGTAAATAGATTTGTCCATATTAAGCGTCTGGATGCCAAGGCTGCTTTTAACTTCAATAAATAGGAAATTATCATCATCAATGTCCCATTTAGTGCATAAACTACATGGTCTAACACATTACGCTATGGTTTCACACATGGCAACTTGAGTGGCACAATCAAGGCTGAGAATAAGAAGTTTGTCAACAATGGGAAGGCCATCTATATCTCTAAAGCAAGATGTCAGCAACATATGGAATACTGTTGGTGCTAAACATGCTGTGGAATCTATTAGGCCTGGGGCTACTTGAAGGCTAGAATCAAAAGGGTCATCATCTCTACCCCTTCTACTGGTGCCTCCATATTTGTGATGCCCCCATCCTCAACACAGTGTCCATACCAGAACCATGAGAATTATGACAACTTTCTGAAGACTGTCATCAATGCCTCCGGCACCACCAACTGCTTTGCCTCCTGAACCAAAGTCATCCAGGATGACTTTGACATCATGGAGGGACTACAGTCTACAGTCTATATCATCACTGACACTCAGACTGTGGATGGCCCATCTGGGAAACTGGCATGACAGTATGGAGATACCCAGAACATTATTCATATGTCTACTGGAGCTGCCAAGGTTGTAGGCAAGATCATCCCCAAGTTGACTGAGAAGTTCACTAGCATGGCTTTTTGTGTCTCCACCCCTAATGTATTGGTTATGGGTCTGACCTACTGCATGGAGAAAGCTGCCAAGTATGAGGACATCCAAAAAAAATGATGAAGGTGTTAGAGGGCCCTTTGAGAATGAGGATATCTCCTGTTATGTTAACAATGACACCTACTCTTTTACCTTTGATGACGAGGCTGGCACTCCCCTCATGATCACTTTGTCAAACTCATTTCCTGATATGATAATCAATTTGATTATAGAAACAAGGTGGTATACCTTATGATCTGCATAGCATCCAAGGAATAAGAGTCCCCTGGACCACTAGTTCTGGTAATAGTAAAATAGGAAGAGAGAGATCTCCAGCTTCTGGAGAATCCCTGCCTCAACTGAATCTAACACAGTGAGAATCTCTCATCGTCAACACAATTTCTATCATAGATTCCCCACAGAAAGGGAGTGGCCTAGAGAGCCCTATGTTGTCATATACTATCAATATAGTAACTACACTCCACAATAAAAATAATTGTTTAAAACAAACAAAAAAACACAATATGCTGGAATTTATGAATGTACAGCAGCTAATAATTGTGTATGATACAAATAGTGCAAAGAACAGGAGAGAGTAATAGCAGTATATTATCATAAAGTAGAGAAGAGATATAAATAATATTAACTTATATAATAATATGATTTAAATATGCATGAATAAATTTCAAACACAAAGCAGTCACTAAAATAAATAGAGTTGCAGGTAATAAGTTGAGTGGAGATAAAGTGATATCAAAAATACTCAGCCAAAAAGGTAACAGGAAAAGAAAGAAAACAACCAATAAGGAAAAGAAAAGCACCCCCCCCCAAAAAAAACCTGAAACGAATAGAAAACAGACAGTAAGATCATAGATTAACCCAATCACATTAATAGTTACAAAAAAGGTAAGTGGGAGGATTGGAATAAAGAAAACACATCAAAAAAGACCCAAGAAGAATCACACTTTAAATGTAAAAGCATAGATAGGTTCAAATAAAAGACATTATGGGGGGAAAGATATATTATGCCATCACTAAGTATAAGAAAGTTGGAGTAGCTATGTTAATATCAGACAAAGTAGACTTCAGAACAAGAAATGTCATTAGGGGGAGAAAGGGACTTTTCATGATAATAAAGGAGTCAGTCATGAACAAGACCTAACCCCTTAACCCCAAATAGACATGCACCCGTGAACAAAGCTCAAAAACAAAACAAAATAAAACAAAGAAAAACACTAAGCAAAATTAATAGAATTGAAAGGAGAAACAGAAAAATCTGCAATTATAGTTGATTTCATTCCTCTCTCAGTAATTCGTAGAACAACTCTGCAGAAAATCAATAAGGATACAAAAGATATGCCCAACACATTCTCTACAAACTGGATCTAATCAACAGTTATCCAACACTGTAGCCAGCAATAGCAGCATATACACTGACACTGGAAGAGCTATTATAGACCAGGTAGACCTGAGATATTAAAGCAAATCTCAACAGTTTTCTTCATATACAATTTCAAAAACTATTATACTCTGTATTATAGCTAACGTTTTTTATTGTAGTAAATATAAATAACATACAATTCATCATTTTAACCATTTTCAAGTGTACAATTCAGTGTACGTTCACATTGTTCAAATTTTAAAACATTAAAATAAGGGCACCTGGGTAGCTCAGCCAGTTGGGCATCCTGAGGCGATTTTGGCTCAGGTCATGATCTTACGATTCATGGCTTCCAGTCCTGTGTGGGGCTCCAGGCTGACGGTGCAATGCCTATTTGGGATTCTCTCTCTCACCCTCTCTTTCTGCCCCTCCTCTGCTCACACTCTCTCTCAAAATAAATAAACTTTAAAAAATAATAATAAAATAAAATACTAAAATAAATCAAAATACATTATCTGACTACAATGAATTTAAATAAAGCATCAATAACAAAAAGATATGTAGAAGACCCCCGATATGAGAAAATTAAATAAAATACTTCGAAATAAGCCATAGATCAGGGGCAGCTGACAGCATCGAGCTGACATGACTGTGCTGATAGCATGGAACCTGTTTGGGATTTTTTCTCTCCCTCTCTCGCTGCCCTTCCATGCTTGCTCGCTCTCTCTCTCTCAAAATAAATAAACTTGAAAATAAAATAAAATAAAATAAAATAAAATAAAATAAAATAAAATAAAAATAAATAAGCCATAGGTCAAAGAAAAGCTCACAAAGGAATTTAGAAAATATTTGAAAAAAAAAAGAAAGTATAACTTATCAAAATCTTAGTTGCAGCTAAAGCAGTGCTTAAAAGGAAATCTATAGCTTTAAAAGCTTTTATAAGAAAAGAAGAAATATTAATATCCATAATCAGAGCTTCTGTCTTAAGAAGCTAGTAAAGAAAAGTAAAACCAAAGAGATAGAAAGAGGAAAGAATAAAAGAGCAAAAATTAGTAACACAAAGAATGGACCAAGAATTGGGAAAATCAATAAAAACAAAGGCTGGGTCTTGAAAAGATCAATTTAATACATCTAGCTAGGCCAATAATCAAGAAAAATAAAGAAAAGAATATCACTGCAAAAGAGACTGATGTTAAGAGGGAATTATAAGGGAATATTATGAACAATCTTATCCCAATAAATTTGACAACACAAATAAGAAAATTAATTGAAAGACACAAATTACCAAAACTGACTCAAAAAGAAATAATAAATTGAGTATACTTATGTCATTTATAGGAACAGAGTTTATAATTTAAAATCTTCCCACAAAAAGAATTCCAGTTCCAGAAAAATCCTGAATATAAGCAAATCAAATCAAGGACATACAGAATAACCAAGGATAATTCATCCAGGAATGTAAGGTTGATTAAAATGAGAGAAAAAGCATGCAATCATCTGAATAGATGCAGAAAAAAGGTATTTGACAAAATCCAATACTCATACATGATTAAAAAAAAAAAACTCTGCAAACGAGGAATTGCAAAGAATTTATTCAACTCAATAAATGGAATCTTTGAAAAGCCTATAGCAAACATCATACTTAATGGAAAAAACTAAATGCCTTCCTCATAAAACTGAAACAAGGTGAGAGTAAGAATTTCCTCTCTCATCACTTCAATTTGATGTTGTACTTTAAGTTCTAGAAAGAACAGTAACATAGGACAAATAGGGGTCTATCTGCACATGAAATTTACTTTATGCAGAAAGTTCTAAGAAATCACCTAAAAAGCTAATAAATGAAGTTAAAAAGAATTCAGGATGCAAGGCCAACATATAAAATTTTACACCAGTACATCATCCAAAACTATAAAACACTTATAGAAAAATCTGCCAAAAGAAACATAAGACCTGTCCACTAAAAACTCTAAATGTTCAGAGAAATTAAAGAAAACCTAAATAAAAGGAGATATGAGCTATGTTAGTTGAACAGAATCCTCATGATTGGTAAATTGTCATTTCTGCCCAAACTAATCTATTGGCTCAACAAATCCCAGCCAAAATCCCAGAAGGCTAATTTATAGATATTGATGAGATAACCTAAAGTTTTTTATGGAAATGGAAAGAAATTAGTTAGAATGGGGAAACAATTTTGAAAACAAATATGGAAGGTAGAAGATTAAATCTACAGTAATCAAGAAAGGATAGTAACTGGGGCGCCTGGGTGGCTCGGTCGGTTAAGCGTCTGACTTCGGCTCAGGTCATGATCTCACAGCTCGTGGGTTCAAGCCCCGCGTTGGGCTCTGTGTTGACAGCTCAGAGCCTGGAGCCTGCTTCAGATTCTGTGTCTCCCTCTCTCTCTGCCCCTCCTCCACTCATACTCTGTCTCTGTCTCAAAAATAAATGTTAAAAATTTTTAAAAAAAGAAAGTGTAGTAAAAAGAGATGTATAGATCAATGGGATAGAGTATAAAACTCAGATACAGACTCCTACACACATAGTCACTTGATATAGTATATCATAGTCTACATTGATATATAGATGACAAAGTAATAAATGGGGGAAAGAAAGTCTTTTCAACAAATGGTGCTGAAACAACTCAATATCCATATGGAAACAACTAAAACTTAACCATCACCTGACACCATGTACAAATAATAACTCAAAATAGTTAATTAGTCTAACTATGAAATTTCTAGGGGGAAAAAAAAACAGGCAGAAATCTCTGCAAACTTGGAGAAGGCAAAGATTTCATGACAAGACACAAGCATGAAATACAATAAAATGTTGACATCTGTGGTTATATTGACTTCATTAAAAATAAAAACTGCTCTTCAATAAAAACTGTAAATAAATGAAAGTAAAAGTTACAGATTAAGAGATACATATATCTGACAAAGGACTTACATGTAGAACAAAGATCTCTTAAACTTAAAAATAAAAATTCATACATACACCCACAATTTTATTTTATTTTTAAACGTTTATTTATTTTTGAGAGAGAGAGACAGAGAGACAGAGACAGCATTGGGGGGGAGGGGTAGAGAGAGAAGAAGACAGAATTGGAAGCAGACTCCAGGTTCTGAGCTGTCAGCACAGAGCCCACAGCAGGGCTCAAACCCACAAACCATGAGATCATGACCTGAGCCAAAGTCAGAAGGTCAACTGACTGAGCCACCCAGGTGCCCCATACACCCACAATTTTAAATGCCCAAAAGATTTGAACTGAAATTTGTAATCGAAAACATACAAATGGCCAATAAGCACATGAAAGGATGTTCAATATTAAGTCAGACTACACAGACTAACTAGAATGGCTAAATTAAAAAAACAATGCCAATGAGGCGCCTGGGTGGCTCAGTCGGTTAAACGTCCGACTTCGGCTCAGGTCATGATCTCATGGTCAGGTCATGAGTTTGAGCCCCGCATCCGGCTCTGTGCTGACAGCCTGTTTCCGATTCTGTGTCTCCCTCTCTGTCTCTGACCCTCCCCCATTCCTGCTCTGTCTCTCTGTCTCAAAAATAAATAAACGTTTAAAAAAAATTAAAAAAAAAAAAAAACACAATGCCAAATGATGAAGAGACTGTACAGCAACTGGAGTTCTTCCACATTGCTAGTAGGAACGTAAAATGTACAACTTCTTTGGAAAATGGTTTGAGGGGCTTCTGGGTGACTCAGTTGGTTAAGCATCCAGCTCTTTGTTTCGGCTCAGGTCATGATCTCATGGTTTCATAAGTTCAAGCCCCACATCAGGCTCCATGATGGTGATGCAGAGCCTGCTTGGGATTCTTTATTTCCCTCTCTCTCTGCCCCTCACCCACTCGCACTGTCTCTGCTCTCTCAAAATAAGTAAAGTTAAAAAAAAAAAAGGAAAAATGGTTTGAGATTTTCTTTAAAAATTTAAAGATATACCTTATATGTGACCCCAAAATTCCACTTTTAGGTGGAATTTATTTAACAGAAAGGAAAACATATGTTCACTAAGATTTGTTCCTAAATGTTGATAGGCAGCTTTATTCTCATGGATTCCAAAAACTGGAAACAATCAAAATATCTAATCAGAAGCAAATAGATAAACCAAATATAGGATATCAATACAATGGAATATAAACCTATAGCAAAATAAATATATATAGATAGATTTTTGAATCTTAAAAATATTATAGTGAACAAAAGATAAACACAAAAGGTTACATACTTTATAATCTCATTTATAGGAAATTCTAAAAGGAGCAAAGCTATTTTACCATGAGTTACAAGTTAGTTGGTTGCCTGGAGTCATAGGTAGAAAGAACTGACTGGAAGAGATATATCGTTACTTTGCAGAGGGGGGTCGGGGCAGATAACGGAAGTGTTCTAAGTCTTGATTTTGGTGGTATGTGAGTTATACATTCATTAAAACTCATCATACTTGTATACTTAAAATGGGTATATTTTATTTTATGTAAATTATACATTAAGAAAATTTGAAGGGGAAAAAACCATGGAGGCCTTTCTCCAACCTACATGAAAATTGATCCCCTCTTCAATTCCGTTCCTGGAAAACTACTTTTTCCTCACATGTCCCTGATAGTTGCCCTTGGTGAACTTATTCTCTTGAAAAGCCATCACCTGTCTCTGACCTGCGATCTTCTTACTACACCACTACCACTGACCCTAGACCCTTTTGGAAACTAGGATATAGACTTCTCAATTTTGCCCTCATTAACTCTGAAATAGACTCAGAGATACTTTTTGTTTTTTCATATTTGCTTTGTTTTCCCATTTTTACTAGACTGAACTACAGGGAGAAAAAAAGTAAGTACTGATAACCAAGAATAGAGAAAACAACCGTTAGCAAATTTTCACAGAAGACTAGAATACACTATTCATTCTAAGGTGTATCTTAAATAATTTAAGCCATATGCTAAATATTTGCCTTTAGAATCAACCTACAAAACTTAAAGTGCCCCAGATGTTAGAACAAATTACTAAAATTTTGGTCTTTCTATGACATATGGTATGTCCTGGTATGTCTATTAAATTCCTGTTCCCTCCAATATCAGGAAGTAGTAAAGGTTTTAAGTGACTTTAGAGTAAAGCGTACCTGGGTTAAACATCGGTAGTATCACTTATGTGTATGACCCACAGACAATGAGCTTCAAATGTAAAATGGCTGGGCTGCCTTCTTAGAGGAAAACATTACCTTTCATGGCTACTAGAAGTTCATTATGTCCTTCCTGTCATCTCCTAGTCTTTTATTCATTGCAGGATTTCATGTCTTCACCCTAGAAGTCTGACCACAAATCTTGACATTTTATAGAGAGGCTTGTAACCAAGTGGTAGACTTAGAATTGACAAACAGGAAGGAAGGAATGACAATGTTTCCAAACAGATAGGCAAATGATGAAAGCAAAACTTAATAAGATTGCTTTACCAAAGATCAGAATTCTCCAAGAAGTACTCAATTCGATAAGGCTCCCAAGTGACAATTTTCATAGTATATTTTTGAGAAAAGGGGAAAGATAGAGGAAAAATGGATAGAAGGAGTCAAATATACTACTTATTGCTACCATATATATCTTTCTGAGTAATAACAATAGTTACTCCCCTACTTGAAATTATTCAATGCTTCCCCATTTCCTAGAAATCAAAACCTGAACTCAAGTGTTTGACATTGAAGACTTTTTATACAGGCACCTGGGCCTATTACCTTCCATTGGCTTTATGCCGCATTACAATTAAAATGCTAATTGTTTCTCAGAAACATCCCTTTTTTTTTCATCTCTGACATTTTGCTCATGGATCTAACTTTCAGTATCTTTTCCTCTCTCAAACCTCATAATTTCAAAAAAAAAAAAACCTCATAATTTCAGTCAGTCCTTTCATCCTTCCTTCCTCCTTTCCTCCCTTCAAGGTCCAATTAAAATGTTACTTCCTCCATGAGTCTGACTTTTCACCACCTCCTGAAACCAGAAGTCTGTATTCTTTCTGCAGAATTCCTGCAACCCTTTGTACATTCCCTGCTATAAAATCCATGAATCTGTCCCTTCCTGTTACTATCTTCCTAGTTCTCATGGGAATAATAATTGACAGGCGAATAAATGATGATCCCGTAGGTTTTCTAAATATGTGCTTTTCTGAAAACTTTATAATGTCAAACTCTTATACTAGATTAACATATACCACACTTCTCTTTTTGAACTTAAGCTGCTCAACATCATCTAGCCTGTTGAATCCTCTTTTTTATAGAGACAGAAAACAAGTACATTTATAAATATTCTTCACAGTTGAAAATGCTGTTCCTTATTACTTTCAAATGTGTGAAATGATGGCTGGTGCCAGCAGCCCTTTTTTTATAGGAGACAGGCTGTTCTATGATTGGCAGCCATGATATGTATCCATCATGGTACATGACCATTTCACAGGATTATGGTGTAGTAATCAGCTTTGGTTATGGAAACAAACAACCTTAAAATCTAAAAATTGTTTGCAACAATAAACATGCATTTCTCACTCACATGTTTGAGAGTTGCTACAACTCTGTTCAGTCCTGCTCCACATATTTTCTTATTCTGGGACCCAAACTGATGATGGAGGGCTATTTCTGCTATTACAAAAATAAAGCACATGGCCAAACTTAACAATGACATGGCAAGCATATTCTGCCTATAAGAAGGTACTGGCAGTCACATGGCAAAGGGAATGGAGGTATACCTCCTGGGGAGGGAGCACAGAGTTAGGAACAATAACAAACCTGCCACATGTGATTAAAGAAGCTAAAAGAGTAACCCCATTCTATAGATGTGAGCTATGCTCTCTCCTGCCACTCTTAAGGCAGTAGAAAAAGCAATCACGTATTGATATATGATATATTGGCACAGGCACTTAAATTCAACTCCAAAATACAGGCAAAATAAATATAGAAAGAGATAATAAGGCAGTTTCAGGAAAGAGACCTTGAGGTTGTGGCTTGCCTGCCATCTATCAGATGCTCAGAATCAATTACACAGCAAACACTGGAGCCTGGGTGACCCAAAAAAAAAAAAAAAAAAAAAAAAAATCTGGTTGAATCAGGAGGAAAGCCTAAATACTCTTTCATTCATTTGTTCTGAGTGAAAAATATACACAATTTAAATGAGACAAAACTCCTCCAGCCAATAAAGTGTGATCACTTTGATAAGCCACTATTTGATATGTTAAACTTACTATTTTCACCAAGACTTCAAATCTTATTATACATGTCAGTTGGTCACAGAGATAACCCAACAATGACCTTTCTTAAACTGTCTATTGAAAATGATCCCAGTTTCAGCCAATTCCTCTTTTGCTCACAAAAGAGAGCTACGGGGCCCTAAATTGCAAAAGAACTGTTTTAAAGCCCAGCCTTGGATGCAGATGACTAGCTCTAAAAGGTGCACTCTAGAGGTGAAATGGCATAAAGGGAATTCTAATACCTTATGTAAATATCCTCAATAAAGCCTCCTTTCAATTTACGTTACAGAGAGATTCAGAACCTTGAAGGGCTGATGAAACAGATTAAATGTTCTATGGAGAAAACCAGGAGAAAAAGTAAGCAAACGTCTGCTTAGACCAACACCTTATGTCTTTTGTACTAGCTAATCAGTAAGATGAGAACTTCAGTGAGTTTACAGGCTAGTGTCACAGAAATCACCACCCAAAGCAGAGAATATAGCCCCAAGAGCTTTAGAAATAAGGTATGGTAGCAACACTCTCTTTGTCAGTAAATAAGGAGAACAATTTTCCCTCAGTGGTAGCTAGTCTTCAAAATGGCTCCCAATGATTGCTGGCTCCTGCTATTTACAACCCTGTGAAGTCCCTTCGCACTTCATACCAGAGTTGATATGTATGACATTAGGATACGGCAGAAGTGATAGTTTGTCATTTCCAAGATTAGGTTATAAACCCTTGTGGGTTCTGCCTAGGGCCTTCTGTCTCTGAGGTCACTCACTCTAGGGAAAGTCAGCTTCTATGTTGTGAGCTTCCCTATAGAAAGGCCAATATGACTGGGAACTGAGAGAGGTCTCTGGCCAGCAGCCATAAAGGAAATGAGGCCCTCAGTGCAACATTCTAGGAGGAACTGAGGCTTGCCTACAACCATGTGAATGAGATCAGAAGCAGACTTTTCTCCCCATCAAGCTTTCAGATGAGACTACAACCCTGGCCAATGGCTTGACTGAAACTACATGAGACACCTTAAAGCAGAAGCACCTAGCTAAGCTACTCACAGATTCTGACTCAAAATCTGTGAAATAATAAGTGTTTGTGGTTTTAAGCTGCTAAGTTTTAGAGAAATTTGTTATGTAACAATAGATATTTAATATACTGTCACTGTTCAGAGTTGTATCTATTGGATCTCATTCTTCAAAGGACAAAGGGGAAAAATGAACATTTTTACTTTGTCCCTTACTCATTTCTAATTTTTCCTTAGCATTCAATTAGTATCAATATTTTATAATATTACTTTCTAATGTCTAAAAGCATTAGAAGTCTTACGCACACACACACATGTACACACATTAAAATATCAGGGTCAATATCTATTAACATAAAATTTCTCTTTGTATAATGACAGATTAAATTCTACTTCTAGTGATAGACAATTCTCTTTGCTGACAAGGAGTAATATAATACGAATGATAAGATTGGGCTCCCATTGCATCTGTTAGCCTAACACATTGCATCTGTTAGCATAACGCATTTCTCATTTTTTAAAAACTGTAATAGAGAAAAATCGAGTGTAATATTTATACCATCACCATATATTACTTATTGACATTATTTCAATACTAATCACACTGGTAGCTTTTTAAAGCAAAGAGTTCTTACTAAAAACATTTCATTTAGGGATTTTTGTATAAAAGAAAAAGTTAAAAATAAAATGGAAAAGAAATGGCAAAATGAATATTTTTAGTAATTACTAAGAAATTCTAACATTTCAGTTATAGCCTTGGAAACCTAACCTTGATGTTACTAAAATTTGATAATTAAGCTCTATATATACAGCACAAACTAGTTTAAATATATTTTTTCCTCTGGCTATACTGACTTCATTAGCCAGTTGCTAGATTTTATCAAATTGCTTGGCTAGTAGCAAAATAAAAGCTAACATATACTGCAAATTTATAATACGCCAAGTTTGTGCACTTGACACATTTAAGCACAGGTTTTATCATTATAAACCTGAGGAAGCTCAAGCTTTTAAAATTATACCTGAATTGTACATAGTTGTACCGTTAGTGAGTGACAGAGGGTTTACCCACAAATTGCCTTGGTCTAGAAGCCCTCGTTTAACCACTGCACTGAACCATGTGCTCTTCTACTGTGTGGCCGAGAATCTGCTTATCCATTCTACATTAATTATGTTTTCGTCTAAACTCCTAAGGCGTTAAATATAGTCTTTGCCAGATAACACAGAACTGAAAATAATGCTGCTGCTCACAGCTTCAGGTTGAGTCCTTAATATATTCTTAACATTTGTTTTGCAATATTTATTCAGTTAATCCTCACAATGATTGTGATAAAATGGCATGACGAGAATGCCCATTGCACAGAAGGAGAAAAGGCGACCCAACCATATTCTTTTGTTTAGTGTAGAAACAAAGAAAAGATTTAAAAACCTGTGACTGAGGGGCACCTAGGTGGCCCAGTTGGTTGGGCATCCAACTTTGGCTCAGGTCACGACCTCACGGTTCATGAGTTCGAGTCCCACATCGGGCTTTGTGCTGCAGCTCAGAGCCAGGAGCCTGCTTCGGATTCTGTATCTCCCTCTCTCTCTGCCCCTCCCCCACTCATGTTGTGTGTGTCTCTCTCTCAAAAATAGGTAAACATTAAAAATTTTTTCTTTAAATAAAAAGTTGTCATTGAGTCCCCAACTCTACCATAAAATCCTATCATGTCTATGAATTGCTAAAATAACATAAAATTTCCTTATTTATAAAGTAAGGTGGTTGAACAAGATAATTTCTCATTTCGTTATGTCATACAAATATGTCTTATCTAATTATAGGCATCCTGAAATCTAAATTTATATTTACTATATCTGTTGTCTCATTACCTACAAAAGTAGAAGCAGCTTGACAAATACTTCAGAATACATGAACTCTACCTAAAAAGGGAACAAAAATGTTAACCTCCATATTAGAAGCTTGCATCAATCACAAGTCCCCTTTCCTGATGTTCTTGAACACATGGATATCTCAACTCCTGTGAATATTTCTTTCGTCACAGTAATGCATCTTTTCCACTGGTTTATTGCTATTTATAATATCAAGTTCCAAGAAATTTATGTAATTTTTATTAAAAGTTTATATGCTATTTAAATTGGATTTGGTTCCTAGGCACTTAGTGATTTTCATGATTATTTCTCTAGTTTTGTGTCAAAATATGTTTTGTTTTGTTTTTTAAAAACTGTGAAAGCCAAATTCTGGCTCCCAAAACAATCTGGTTGACAGTTTTTTAGCTAAGTGATTAACTGCTTTCCTGAACACCAAATAAACAATGTCATAAAATAAACTGCCAGTGTCAATCTGCAATATAATCTTATCATAACAGCTAAGGTTAATTAGGAAGAAGCCCATCCTTCTAAATCCAAATAGGTTTAACATAATAAAGAATAGATCAATTACTAGATATATGACAAGAACATGAATCTATATAACAATGATTGAATATTTGGCAACGATGTCAAAAAGTCAAGGTCACCAAACATGACAAAGATCAATTATAAGTTGCAAATGTAAATCCTATATAACTGAAAAAAACAGAGAATTATTTTTGTATAATTGTTCAGATATTTATTGATCTAAGTCTCTCAAAGTCAAGTTCAAAGCATGTTTCTCTTTCTAATGCTATGATGTGTATTGCCAGAATTAAAGAATGAAGATTAAAATGTCCACCTTTATAGAGGGTCTTCAATAAATAAGGTTTAATCTTAAAAATAAGACAATAAAAATTTAATAATTTTAGAAACAAAAATAACAGTGGTTTTAAATCTCTCTTAAAAATGTAATGGGACATTCACATTTATTTTTTAATAAATATACACAAGCTTCTCATCTCCAGTTTAAAAAATATCACATAGAGAGGAGCCAAGATGGCGCAACAGCAGGAAAGTTTTTTGTGTGTCTCTCGTCCATGAAATACAGCCAGACCAACACTAAACTGTCCTACTCACCTAGAAAACTGATTGGAGGATTAACACAACAGTCTGCACAAACTGAACCACAGAATTCAGCAGGCACGCGGTGCGGAGAGGTAAACTTGAGAAGCGAGAAGGAGCAGGAAGGGAGGTGCTTTTGTGAACGGAGAGAGGAGAAAGGAGAAAGGAGAGGGTTTAAATTCCATTAAGACTGTAAACAAGGGGAGCACAAAGTCTGCATCTCCGCGGCTCGATACCTGGTGGTGCTCTGGTGGGAAGGGCGAATCCCCAGGAACAGAGTGGGGTCCGGGAGGTTCTCAGGCCACACGGGGAAAAGCGGTTCCACTGCTGGAAGGACATTTGGTGGAGACTGTTGAAACCAGCCGGTCCCAGCAGATCCCAGAAAACGGCCACATTCGCCGGTGCTGGAACAAGGTCGTTAAGGGTGGAGCCTGGTGCCAGATGTGTCTTGTGATTTCCCATAATCCCTGAAATGCAGCTGCTACACTATCTCGCGAACTTTTTCAGCGGCGGCCTGGCACCTGGCCGCAGTCTGGGGCACCGGCAGCAGCAAGGTCCAGCAAGTGAACTGGGTTCAGCCAAAGTTCGGCCTTGCTTGGTGAGACCCTCCCGCAGAGGGGCAGAACGGGTCAAAGCCACAGTCCTTCAGAAGTAAGGGGCTGGGGAAAACATCTGCATCTGAGACAAAACTCGGGAGAGAGGTACTGCCTGCGGCCTGGTCACGGAGAATGAAAAAGCAGGGAGTGGACGAAAGCTGAAGACAGGACGGGTGCACTTTTGCTGATCCGGGAGAACAGACTGGGTTACTGGGTGGAGTCATTTCCCCCGCCCTTGTGCATACGCACTTATGAGCGCCGCAACACTCCACCCCAGTAGGCTATCAGCGCCATCTAGTGGATAATGGAGCCTTTACACTGAGTCCCACCCAACTGGGCCAACTTCGCTCTTCAAGAACACAAGTCTCACCGCCGGCTTAGTTTATGGATTGTAAAGTGCTTCATAGTTTGACTTCTAAGGGAAACGAAGTAATTTCAGTCCTACTTCAATCTGTTCGCAGGTCCATCTATTCAATTTTCTTTCCTTTTTTTTCCTCTTTTACACTTCTTTTCTTTTTCTTGAATACAGAAAGAGAAAATTCATTTTTATTTTCAATTTTTATTAAAAATATTTTTCTTTAATTTTACTACTATATTTTTACTTTTGTATAAATTTGTTCAAATTCTATTTCATTTCCATCATTTTATTTTAGTCTACTTCAATGTATTCACCTTTTCAAATTTTCAAACGATATTTTTCTTTTCTTCTTTTCTTTTTTGTTTCTTTTCTTTTTCTTGAATGCAGAAAGAAAAACTTCATTTTTACTTTCAATTTCTATTAAAAATATTTTTCTTTAAATTTTTTACTATATTTTTTTGCTTTTATGTAATTTTTTTCAAATTCTATTTTACTTCCATCATTTTAGTCTACTACAGTGTATTCACTTTTTCAAATTTTCAAACAATTTCCTTTTTTTCTCTTTTTTCTCTTTTTTGTTTCTTTTCTTTTTCTTGGATACAGAAAAAGAAAAAAGTCATTTTTACTTTCAATTTTTATTAAAAATATTTTTCTTTAATTTTTTCTACTATATTCTTTACTTTTGTGTATATTTTTCAAATTCTATTTTACTCCAATCATTTCATTTTAGTCTACTTCAGTGTTTTCATTTTTTCAAATTCTCAAACGATTTCCTTTTTTTTTCCTCCCCCTCCCCCGCTTTGGTTTTTGTCCAATATGTCAAACCACTTTCAACACCCAGACCAACACACACCTAGGATCTTGCATCATCTATTCGATTTGTGTGTGTGTGTGTGTTTAATTTTTTAATTTTAGTATTTTTTTAATTTAAATTTTTTAATTTTAATTTTTCTACCTCATTGATTCCTTTCTCCCTTCAAAATGACAAAAGGAAGGAATTCACCCCAAAGGAAAGAGCACAAAGAAATGACAGCCAGGAATTTAACCCACAGAGATACAAGCAAGATGTCTGAACCAGAATTTAAAATCACGATAATAAGAATACTAGCTGGAGTCAAAATAGATTAGAATCCCTTTCTGCAGAGATAAAAGAAATAAAAAAATAGAATGAAATTAAAAATGCTAAAACTGAGCTGCAATCACGGATGGATGCAGCGGCGGCAAGGATGGATAAGGCAGAACAGAGAATCAGTGATATAGAAGGCAAATTTATAAAAAATAATGAAGCAGAAAAAAAGAGGGAGATTAAGGCAAAAGACCACGATTTAAGAATTAGAGAAATCAGTGACTCATTAAAAAGGAACGACATCAAAATCATAGGGGTCCCAGAAGAGGAAGAGAGAGAAATAGGGGTAGAAGGGTTATGTGAGCAAATCATAGCAGAAAACTTTCCAAACCTGGGGAAAGACACATCAAATCCAGGAAGCACAGAGGACCCCCATTAGATTCAACAAAAACCAACCATCAACAAGGCATATCATAGTCAAATTCACAAAATACTCAGGCAAGGAGAGAATCATGAAAGCAGCAAGGGGAAAAAAGTCCCTAACCTACTAGGCAAGACAGATCAGGTTTGCAGCAGACGTATCCACAGAAACTTGGCAGGCCAGAAGGGAGTGGCAGGATATATTCAATGTGCTGAATCAGAAATATGTGCAGCCAACAATTCTTTATCCATCAAGGTTGTCATTCAAAACGGAAGGAGAGATAAAAAGTTTCCCAGACAAACAAAAATTAAAGGAGTTTGTGACCACTAAACCAGCCCTGCAAGAAATTTTAAGGGGATCTCTCTGAGGGGAGAAAAGATGAAAATTTTATATATATATATATATATATATATATATATATATATATCTCAAAAGCAACTAATATTAAAAAGGACCAGAGAACACCACCGGAAACTCCAACTCTACAAAAAACATAATGGCAATAAATTCGTATCTTTCAGTACTCACTCTAAATGTCAATGGACTCAATGCTCCAATTAAAAGACATAGGGTAACAGAATGGATAAGAAAACAAGATCCATCGATATGCTGTTTACAAGAGACCCACTTTAGACCTAAAGACAACTTCAGATTGAAAGTAAGGGGATGGAGAACCATCTATCATGCTAATGGTCAACAAAAGAAAGCTGGAGTAGCCATATTTATATCAGACAACCTAGATTTTAAAACAAAGACTGTATCAAGAGATGCAGAAGGGCATTATATCATAATTAAGGGGTCTATCCACCAAGAAGACCTAACAATTGTAAACATTTATGTGCCAAATGTGGAAGAACCTAAATATATAAATCAATCACAAACATAAAGAAACTTATTGATAGTAATACCATAATAGTAGGAGACTTCAACACCCCACTCACAGCAATGGACAGATCTTCTAATTCAAAAAATCAACAAGGAAACAATGGCTTTGAATGACACACTGGACCAGATGGACTTAACAGATACATTCAGAACATTTCATCCTAAAGCAGCAGAATATACATTCTTCTCCAGTGCACATGGAACGTTCTCCAAAATAGACCATATACTGGGACACAAATCAGCCCTAAGTAAGTACAAAAAGATCAAGATCATACTGTGCATATTTTCAGACCACAATGCTATGAAACTCAAAATCAACCACAAGAAAAAATTTGGAAAGGTAATAAGTACTTGGAGACTGAAGAACATTCTACTCAAGAATGGATGGGCAAACCAAGAAGTTAAAGAAGAAGTTAAAAAATATATGGAAGCCAATGAAAATGATAACACCACAATCCAAAACCTCTGGGACGCAGCAAAGGTGGTCATAAGAGGAAAGTATATAGCAATCCAGGCCTTCCTAAAGAAGGAAGAAAGATCTCAGATACACAACCTAACCTTACGCCTTAAAGAGCTGGAAAAAGAACAGCAAATAAAACCCAAAACCAGGAGAAGGCAGGAAATAATAAAGATTAGAGCAGAAATTAACGCTATCAAAACCAAAAAAACAGGACAGATTAATGAAATCAGCGGCTGGTTCTTTGAAAGAATTAATAAAATTGATGAACACTTGCCAGTTTGATCAAAAAGAAAAAGGAAAGGACCCAAATAAATAAAATCAAGAATGAAAGAGGAGACATCACAACCAACACAGCAGAAATACAAACAATGATAAGACAATATTTTGAGGAATTATATGCCAATAAAATGGGCAATCTGGAAGAAATGGACAAATTCCTAGAAACATATACACTACCAAAACTGAAACAGAAAGAAGTAGAAAATTTGAACAGACCCATAATCGAATCAGTAATCAAAAATCTCCCAAAAAACAAGAGTCCAGGACCAGATGGCTTTCAGAGGAATTCTACCAAACATTTAAGGAAGAATTAACACTTATTCTCTTGAAGCTGTTCCAAAATATAGAAATGGAAGGAAAACTTCCAAACTCTTTCTATGAAGTCAGCATTACCTTGATTCCAAAACCAGACAGAGACCCCACTAAAAAGGAGAACTATAGGCCAATTTCCCTGATGAACATGGATGCAAAAATCTTCAACAAGATATTAGCCAACTGACTCCAACAATACATTAAAAACATTATTCACCACGACCAAGTGGGATTTATACCTGGGATGCAGGGCTGGTTCAATATCCACAAAACAATTAACGTGATTCATCACATCAATAAAAGAAAGGACAAGAACCATATGATCCTCTCAATAGATGCAAAGAAAGCATTTGACAAAATACAGCATCCTTTCTTGATAAAAACCCTCAAGAAATTAGGGATAGAAGGAGCATACCTCAAGATCATAAAAGCCATATATGAATGACCCAGTGCTAATATCATCCTCAATGGGGAAAAACTGAGAGCTTTCCCATAAGGTCAGGAACAAGACAGGGATGTACACTCTCGCCACTGTTATTCAACATAGTATTCAAAGTCTTAGCCTCTGCAATCAGACAACACAAAGAAATAAAAGGCATCCAAATTGGCCAGGAGGCGGTCAGACTATCACTCTTCACAGATGACATGATCCTCTATATGGAAAACCCAAATGATTCCACCAAAAAACTGCTAGAATTGATTCATGATTTCAACAAAGCTGCAGGATATAAAATCAACACGCAGAAATCGGTTGCATTCCTATACACCAACAATGAAGCAACAGAAAGACAAATCAAGGAATTGATCCCATTTACAGTTGCACAAAAAAAACATAAAATACCTAGGAATAAATCTAACCAAAGAGGTGAAAAATCTATACACTGAAAACTATAGAAAGCTTATGAAAGAAATTTAAGAAGACACAAAAAAATGTGAAAAGATTCCATGCTCCTGGATAGGAAGAACAAATATTGTTAAAATGTTGATACTACCCAAAGCAATCTACATATTCAATGTAGTCCCTGTCAAAATAGCACCAGCATTCTTCACAGAGCTAGAACAAATAGTCCTAAAATTCTTATGGAACCAGAAAAGACCCCGAATAGTCAAAGCAATCTTGAAAAAGAAAACCAAAGCAGGAGGCATCACAATCCCAGACTTCAAGCTATACTACAAAGGTGTAATCATCAAGACAGTATGGTATTGGCACAAGAAGAGACACTCAGATCAATGGAACAGAACAGAGAACCCAGAAATGGACCCAAAAACGTCTGGCCAACTAATCTTTGACAAAGCAGGAAAGAATATCCAATGGAATAAAGACAGTCTCTTCAGCAAGTGGTGCTGGGAAAACTGGACAGCGACATGCAGAAGAATGAACCTGGACCACTTTCTTACACCATACACAAAAATAAACCCAAAATGGATGAAATACCTAAATGTAAGAAAGGAAGCCATCAAAATCCTCAAGGAGAAAGCAGGCAAAAGCCTCTATGATCTTGGCCACAGCAACTTCTTACTCAACATGTTTTCAGAGGCAAGGGAAACAAAAGCAAAAATGAAGTTCTGGGACCTCATCAAAATAAAAGCTTCTGCACAGCAAAGGAAACAATCAGCAAAACTAAAAGGCAACTGACAGAATGGGAGAAGATATTTGCAAATGACATATCAGATAAAGGGTTAGTATCCAAAATCTATAAAGAACTTATGAAACTCAACACCCAAAAAACAAATAATCCAGTGAAGAAATGGGAAAAAGACATGAATAGACACTTCTCCAAAGAAGACATCCAGATGGCCAACTGACACATGAAAAAATGCTCAACATCACTCATCATCCATGAAATACAATCAAAACCACCATGAGATACCACCTTACACCTGTCAGAATGGCTAACATTAACAACTCAGGCAACAACAGATGTTGGTCAGGATGTGGAGAAAGAGGATCTCTTACATTGTTGGTGGGGATGCAAGCTGGTGCAACCACTCTGGAAAACAGTATGGAGGTTCCTCAAAAAACTAAAAATAGAAATACCCTACAACCCAGCAATTGCAGTACTAGGCATTTATCCACGGGATACAGGTGTGCTGTTTTGAAGGGACACATGCACCCCCATGTTTATAGCAGCACTATCAACAATAGCCAAAGTATGGAAAGAGCCCAAATGTCCATCGATTGATGAATGGATAAAGATATACACACACACACACACACACACACATACATACAATGGAGCATTACTCAGCAATCAAAAAGAATGAAATCTTGCCATTTGCAACTACATGGATGGAACTGGAGGGTATTATGCTAAGTGGAATTGGTCAGTCAGAGAAAGACAAAAATCATATGACTTCACTCATATGAGGACTTTAGGAGACAGAACAGATAAACATAAGGGAAGGGAAACAAAAATAATATAAAAACAGGGAGGGGGACAAAACAAAAGAGACTCATAAATATGGGGAACAAACTGAGGGTTACTGTAGGGGTTGTGGGAGGGGGGATGGGCTAAATGGGTAAGGGGCACTGAGGAATCTACTCCTGAAACCATTGTTGCACTATATGGTAACTAATTTGGATGTAAATTTTAAAAAATTAAATTAAAAAATAAATAAAATAAAATAAAATAAAATAAAAACAAAAAATATCAAATATTTGTCCCCAAATACATTCAAAATATTTTAGTACATACCACATATAAAATCTTTTTTAAGCATTTTACATGCATTATTTCATTTTACATGTACCGTAACCATATTAAGTACTATTATATGCCCACATAACTCTTTTGACACCTTTGACATGCTGATTTTTACCAGTTTTCTAAAATTGTTTATATCCTTTAGCAATGCCTGAAATGTCTTTCCTCCACCAGACCTCATAATGTAAGTCCGTCCTTCCTTCCTTCCTTCCTCCCTTCCTTCCTCCCTTCCTTCCTCCCTTGAAGATCCAATTAAAATATCACTTCCTTCATGAATCTGACTTCCTAGCACCTCCTAAAACCAGAAGACTTTACTCTTTCCTCAGAATTCCCACAACCCTCTCTACATTTCCTGGCCTAAAATCCATGAATCTGCCTCTTCTTGTTAATACCTTCGTAGTCCTCATGGGAATAATATTTGATTGATAAATAAATGAATAAAGATTTCATGGTTTTTCTAAATAGGTACTTTATTGTGAATTTTTCTAGTGTCAAGCCCTTATACTAGATTCATACCACATTTCTCTTTTTGAACTTGAGCTAGTGTCCATTATTATTAAGAAAAACCATACATGATGCACGCTCAGGTGGCTCAGTTGGTTAAGTGTCTGACTCTGGCTCAGGTCATGATCTCATGGTTCATGACTCTCAGCTCTTCCTCCTGCTCATGCTTTCTGTCTGTTGTTCAAAAATAAATAAACATTAAAAATTTTGTAAAAAAGAAAAACCATACATGAAAAGTAGCTAATATAGTCCTGTAATAAAAGTTCTACTAGAGAATTTTCCTAATAAAGCTTAAAATGAAGTCTCAAAATGATAAACCACACACTCTAGAAAATGTACTGTCTACGTGAGCAAACTTCAACATTCTATTAACAGTCTATAAAATACAGACACTTACAATGTGAGCTCAACAATGTCCACCATCCAATAAGAAATTACTAGATATGCAAAGAAGAAAATAAAAAAAAATCATAAATAAACATTGATCCTAAAATGGAAATTAAAAAAAAAAAGAGATAGAATTATGAGACTTTAAAGCAGTGATGAAAAATATGTTGAGGGAAACCTGGGTAACTCAGTCGGTTAAGTGACTAACTCTTGATTTAAGCTCAGTTCATGGTCTCATAGTTCATGGGATAGAACCCCACATTGGGTTCTGTGCTAACAGTGCAGAGCCTGCTTGGGATTCTCTTCCTCTCTCTCTGCTCCTCCCCCGCTCACACACATGCATGTGCACTCTCTCTCTCTCTCTAAAAATAAATGAATCAACTTAAATAGATAGATATATAGATAGATAGATAGATAGATAGATAGATAGATAGATTTAAAGTAAAACATACACATAATGAGGAAAAAAATAGGAAATCTCAAAGAAGAAATGAAAACTATCCTATAGGATAGGTTTAGCAGATACTGATAGAGAAAATATCATTAAACTTAAAAACTTAAAAGTAGAGCACTAGAAACTATCCAAACAGAAGCACTGCAACTTTAGTACTATCAGATTGGGATTTTTTTTAGTTTATTTATTTATTTTGAGAAAGAGAGTGCAGGCAGGGGAAAGGCAGAGAGAAACAAAGGGAGAAAATCCCAAGCAGGCTCTGCACTCTTAGCACAGAGCACAACGTGGGACCAAAACCCATGAACCATGAATGAGATCGTGACCTGAGCTAAAATCAAGAGTTGATGCTTAACCGACAAAGCCACTCCCACATCCCCAGACAGGAATTTTTTTTTAACAACGATGATTAATATGTTAGAAGATCTAGTGCAAAAGTTGAAAAACAATCAGATTGGGAATTCCAGCAGAAAAAAATGGAAATTGTAGGAGAGTTGAAAAAACTGCTAGAAATAAAAGTCAATGGTAATAGTCATGAAGGGTGACTTTGAGAGATTCATTAGATTTGACGTAGTCAAGAAAAGAACCAATGAATCTGAAGATAACTCAATAGAAATTACACCAGCTAAAACACAAAGATAAGAAAGAGTGAAATTGAAAAAAATAATAAACCATTGAAGAGCAGTGGAAAAATATCAAATAATCTAACATAAGCGTAACTGGAATCCCAGAAGGAGAACACAGAGAAAAGGGGCAGGAAACAAAGAAACCTACCCCTAGGCACATCAAATTCGAATAGTTGAACATTAAAGACAAAGAAAAAGTACTGGACATGGCCAAAAATAAAAAAAATATACAAAGAATTAAAAGTAAGAATTAGTGCAGAAGTTTTGAAAGAAACTATGCAAGCTAGACTATGGACTGAGAGATAAAATACAACTGTGAAGCCAGAAAAAATATGTTCACCAAAAATAACTAAAAAATAAAAGACGAATATTTTTTCAGATTAAACAAAACTGAGAGATTCATTACCACCAGACCTGAACTATAATATTAAAGAGAAGTTCTTCAGCAAAAAGGAATATGATAAAACCCAAGAACTTGGATCTCCTGGGGAAAAAAAAAAGAAGATTGCTAAATATGGTTAAAACAAAAGTAAATATAAAAGATAATCTTTTCTTAATCACACTGCAAAGGATAACTGTTTAAAGCAGGAGTTGTCAAATTTTTTCTTTAAAATATCAGGTAGTAAATATCTTCAGCCTTGTGGGCCATACATAGGTCTCTGTTGCAATTACTCAACTGTGCCCTTGTAGCATGAAAGTAGCCATAAATTATACATAAATGAATGAGTATGGCTAGCTTTGTCCTAAAGGTTGTATTTTTCTAAGACCTGAAAAATGTATGACACCAATAGCGAAAAATTGAGAGGGATGAATTGGAAGTATACTGCCGTAAGTTTCTGACATTACACACGAAGTGTTACAATGTTACTTAAAGGTAAGTTGTGATTAATCAAAGATGTATACTGTAAACCCAAGGAAAACACTAAAATAATAAGAGGTATAAATAATAAGCCAATAAAGTTAAAATGGAATCATAGTAAATGATTCAAAAGCAGGCAGAACAAGGAAAAGTGGAAGAGAAAAACAAGCAGAACACCTAGAAAGTAGCAATATGGGCATATTTCAATTAAACCACATAAAATAGTTACATTAAAGGTAAATGATTAAAACATACTAATTAAAATACAGAGATGATCAAATTGAATAAAGCAGAATCCAAACCTATGCTGTTTATAAGAAACCCACTTTCCATATAAAGATAGGTAAGCCAAAAGAAAAAGGATGGGGAAAACAAACTATGCAAGCAGAAATCAAAATAAAGCTGAAGTGGCTATATTACTATCAAAATAGACTGCAGAATAAGGAATGTTACACGGCATAAAGGGAGAAAATACACAATGATAAAGGGTTAGATTCACCAACAGACATAAAATTCCTAAATATGTACGCACTTAGCAACAGAGCTGAAGTACAAACTACTAAGGTTTAAAAGAAAAATGAACAAGTCTGCAACTATTGATTGAGATTCCAGCACAACTCTTAGTAATTGATAGAACAAGTAGAAATCGCTAAGGATCTAGAAGACTTCAATATTAACTGATTTAATTCAACGACAGCAGATTCAACGTTTATTTAAGTGGACATGGAACATTCAGCAAGATGGACCTTAATCTGTGCCTCAAACAAACCGCAACCAAATGAAAATAATTGATAGCATACACAGTGTCTTCTCCATTCGTAAAAAAAAAAAAAAATAGTTATCAAATAATAAAAAGATCTATAAAACTGCAAAATATTTGGAGATAAAACAACATACTTCTAAATATCCCACGGGTCAATGAGCAAGTTGAAAGGAAACTGAGAACATGTTTTGAACTTAATGAAAATAAAAACAGTGTATCAAAAGGAATAGGAAGATGCTAAAGCAATGCCTAGAGGGAAATGAATAGTGCAAAATGCTAATATTAGAAGAAAAAGGAACAGTTTTAAATGAATATCTGAGAACAAATGAATATCTGAAAGCAATAATTCTAACACCTGTGCTTTCTTCCTTTCCATCGGAGTGAATTATTTTAAGAAAGACATATATGTCCAACAGATAGATTTTCCAAACACATGCATGTGCATTTTGAAGCCAGACATTATAATTAATTAAGATCATTCCTAAAACATCTGGTCACCAGCCAGGTATCCAATTTAGGAAGTATCACTTTAAGCATTAAATGCAACTGCTTTCAATAACATTTTGCCTCCTTCTTCCTTTGAAAGCAAAAATGTCTGCTTCAGAACTACAGTTTTGTAATTCAAAGAAAAGTTGGCTTTATTGTATACTATTTATTACTCTGACATATGAAAATGAAAACAGAAAGAAATACTGAGTAGGAAAATATAATTAATATATCTATCATAAAATGATAAAGATATGGTTATAAATAAATATGTCTTGAATTTAGAGTGACCGATTATCACCAAATGCCTGACACTAAAGGAATACCAGAAAACCTGTGACTTTCAGTGCTGAAACTGACAGAGTCCTGGGAAAATCAAGACAAGTTGGTGATCCTGCCTGAACTTTACTCAAGATATGTTAATTTTTAAGACCTCTAAAAAATAAGTGAATTAGGCATTCATCTCAAATGAACCATAGGAATCTATTTTAACAATTTTAAAAGTAAAATGATCAAATCCCTAAAAACAGAGTACTTCAATGTTTGTCTTGAAACAAGTGTTAAGTTGATTTTTTGCTTATTTTCATATCTAGTTATGTGTTTGTTGATAAAGCCACAGGCTCTGTTTCCTGGCCTCAGTACTGAGCCCGTGGAGCCTTCCTAGACTAACTCTGTGCATGTGCCATCTTTTGATTTCTTCTGTCATTTTTGTTTGTTTGTGTTTCATAACTACAACCATGTTCTCTGTTTCTTGGCATCATTGTCCAAGATCGTTGGCCGAAATATACTTGAAATTCCCAGTTCTGCTTGCCTCCATCTTCCCAAATGTGTTGCAAAGTAATCTGGTTAGGCTAGCTATGGACTAGCCTTTCTTTTTCTCCTTTTTATATGGTATAGTCAGTGCAGTGGTTCTTAACTGATGTGTGAGTGCCTGTGTAGTGGTGTATAAAGCCGTGTGGGTATGAGCTTTGGGGAGTGCCTACGCCACCAAAAGGGCTTCTACAAATGGCATAGACTTCCACCCCCAAAGACTCTAGTTTGATTCCTGACGAACTGGAGTGAAAAGCAGCAAAGAATAGTTTGAACACTCACAGTTAATTCTGATATATCTATCCCTAACTCCTCAAGCTCTACCAACATAGACACAGACATACACACACCCCACTGGAATCCTGCTATAAGCCAATTATCTATTTCATTCCTGCTACTAGGTTCTTCAAACTTCCTTCCTTCCCATCTTGCCTCTTTCCCACTCACAGCCCCCTGCCATCCCCACTCCCCACCCAACACCCATACCATGAAAGTGTTTTTCTTTGGGCAGAAAGCAATAGTGAAATAGCAAGCAATTTAAATGATGCTGGGTTCATCTTAGAAGAACGCTACCATCCAAGTGCCTCCCCTTACAGTCTGACATAGCTCTGAAGAGATATTATGCTATGATAAGCCTATTATTAACTCACAATAACCCTAAGAGCTAATTACTGTTATCAGCATCACTTTATAGAAGGGAAAAGTGAGATACAGAGACAGAAAGTAGAATAGTGTTTTCTAGGGGCTGAGAAAAGGGAGAGTGGGAAGGTATTATTTAATGGGTATAGAATTTCATTCTTGGATGAAGACAAAGTTCTGCCGATGGATAGTGGTGATAATTGCACGACAGTATGAATGTATTGATTTATTGAGCCATATATGTAAAATAGTTATTACGGTAAAAATAATAATTATACTGAACACAAACTTATTTCAAATCTTAGTTTGGCTGTTACCTTTTTTAAAAACATAACATGTGCACCCCTAAAAAGATCCTCTAATTTAAAACCATTCTACAGTTCAAAGTCACCACAAACATTTATTCCCAGAAAATCTGAAAAGGTAATATACATAATTGTTGACAGGACTGACTCAGTCAGACTATCCAAACTGAATCCTCACTTCACCACTTGCCAGCTCTGAGGTTGGACAAACTTCCTGATTACTCAGTACCTCACATTTCTGTAAAGTGATATTGATAACAGTAATTACCTCTTAGGGTTATTGTGAGTTAATATATAAGTTAACACATATAAAGCACCTTGAACAGTTCCTGGCACATAGAAAACATCCAATAAATATTGGCCAATATGTTTTGTAATGGGGTAACAAAAAAGTTAAGCTTTGTTACTGCATAAAACATTTATAAGCTGATAAAGAATGGATATGTTTAAGATAACATACAAGAAAAAATGTTGATAAGCAACAAAGAGAATACACTAGAGAATTTGTAAAAACCCACAATTTTTTAAATAAAGCTATTCCAGTTGTGTATGTTTAAAATTTTATAGGTAATTTATTCTTCATTGTACACTGATTCTACAACCCAGGAATAATGTTTATGCATGTGTGTCCTCTAAGCAGCAGACCACATAGGATAACAAACAGCCTTTGCCACTTTTCATTTGTATACTATTAATGGGCAACAACTTTAATTGTTATTTATCTATGTTTAAAATTTAATAAGGATGTGAATAGTTTTATATTTTTACTATGTATACAAAAAAAGGAATATTAAACTTGCAATGTTATCTAGCCATTCACTTTCTAGAAGTATATCAAATGGAATTTATCCCAGATCATTTTTATTAAAAATGTGAATGGACATGAATAATGAATATTAGGAGTAGCCATTACCTATGAAAACCACCACTTATCACAAAGAAGAAATTACTATACTAAGTCACTATTTCTCTTTTCATAAATCTTCTATAGGCATCCAGCCTTTCTATCAATGGACACTAATTGTTTACTGTCTATACCAAAATTTTCTCCCACTGTTGACAAACCAATCACAAGGGTACACGGCAGGGGATGAAGCCATTTCTTCTACTAATCTTTTAGGCAATTTCTCCTACATATCTTGGCAGGAAGCCTGTAACAGTTTGAACAGAGTTGTGCACAATATGTGCAGTGCAGCCAAAACTCATTAAGTGCCTTTGTCTCATGCATCTTGTGAAACACAATATTGCACCCCTGATGAGCAATGCCTCCAAATGTTATGTTAACATTAAGATCACCAGAAACCATTAATCTACTAGTCAAATTACATCTCTCAGCAGCATTTAGACAATGTTCTAGGGAATGATCTGCCTATCACCAAATATAAATGAAATCTTAATGATTGTTTTCCAGGTGCTTCAGACACCAGTTAAGAAAGTGTTCTAGAATATGCTTAATGACTAATTTGTTATAGGATGACTTTAATTTAAATGTAACACATTCTATACATTTTTTCCAGGTGTGAACAGGGTCTTCATAGTACTCTGGCTTCATTAAAAGACCACTTTCTTTCAGAGAATTAAGGGAAGTCTTCAACTTTTAGTTCTGCCTTCTATTTACTTATGCCTGTTGCAAGGTCCACGTTGTACCTTGCCTCCAGTGCTATCATTCCACATCTGTATTTTCCATGTTAAAGTCCATTCCTAGAATGTCTTTATTATGCCAAATCAAGCCGACTAACAGCTATTTCCCTGTGTCCAACTCCTCTTGAAAATATACCCCATTGATGAATTACCTCTGACTAGCATTAAGGCAAAGAGACCTTTTCTAAACCCCTTTGTTAAACACTCTTAATCTTTGCTACCACAAAATGCATTTATCTCTTCCCCGTTCCACATATAATGTATCCATTATTTAAATATCCATTATATTAAAAAAATTATGCTTATTGGGTGCCTGGGTGTCTCAGTCAGTTAAGCATCCAACTCGATTTCAGCCCAGGTCATGATCTCTTGGTTCATGAGTTCAAGCCCCACATTGGGCACTCTGCTGACATTGTGGAGCCTGCTTGGGATTCTCTCTCTGTCACTCTCTCTCTGTTCCTCCCCCATGTGTGCTTTCACACTCTGTCTCTCAAAATAAATAAACTTAATTTTTTTTTTAATGTATGCTTGTTTTTTCTGGCCCTAGATTATAAACCATAAGCTATCAGGTTCTTGGCCTGATTTGGGATAGAATCTAGATCATCACCATACACCAAGAGACATTTAATAAGTAATGAGCAAGTCATTCATTATCTACACATTTTAATAGATATAAATAGCCAACCTGATGAAACAAAATACTAAAAAATTGTATTCCTCAACATCTGTGATTTCTTCAACTCAACGATCTGACTTCCTTATTGTCTATCTTTACCTGAGACATATCCCTGATTGATAGGTGGGTACATGACAACCTGAGCAATAAGGCAAAAATTGATCTTTAAAGCTGACAAGAAAAAACCAAACCAACAAAGAATAGATCGATTTAGTCATTAACTGTGGACAAGGCCATCACAAGCAGGTCAAAATTCAACTGCATTTGATCTAACAATCAAGAGGTCATTTTTTTTCTTTTTGCCACTTGCTAAATTCTATCCACCCAAGCTCTTTTAACTCGATTTTTAAAAATATTTTAAGGCAATAACAAACATAATATGGCATTTAGTGATTTAGAAAATAGTTGTAACTCAGCACAATTTAATTGGCTTTGTTTATAATAGTGGGCTACATATGAAAGCACATTTTACAAGTGTAAAATTCTTATATTCTGAGTAGCACCACAAAAGGAAATATTGCCTCCTGATTTTCTGATAAACAGTATTAAAGGAGAAGGCAAATAAAATGATTTGTGCAAGCAGCTGAGCTCATCGTTCAATAGAATCCATAAGAATGGTAGGTCATGTGCTACTCAGTTATTTTTGGAGAGCTGAACATGGCAATATTATAAGATCAGCCTTATTCTGATTTTGTAAATGATGATTCAGAAAAAGTTGGGCCAGAAACAAATGAAGGCTTGGAACGACTTCTCAAAAGTTACATGCTCTGGGAATTTTGTAGCAGCTATAAGTTTTTATTATCAAAAAGATATTTTCAAAGCCCCAATAAAAGATTAAAAAATGGGAAAGTTCAAGTGAATGTTTGCTCACCCAAAGTTATACAAAACCGTAAAAAATCTAGAGGAAAGATACAATGACATGAAGCTAAAACATGATAACTCAGGGTTGATTCTGAAGCCTAACTGCCTGGGGTCAAATTCTAGCTCTGGAACCTTCTACCTGGGTGATTAGGGCAAGTTTCTTAACCAGTCTTGCCTCCGTGTTCTCCTTGCCTCCTTTATCTCTCCCCCCCAAAAGATAAGAACAGTACCTACCTCAAAGGCTTCTTTTTAAGTTAATATGGCTAGGATCTCAGAACAGTGCTGGACACATAGGAAGTACTATATTTGATGGTGATGATGATGATGATGATGGTGATGGTGATGATGACAATGACGATAAGTCTACATATCTACATAAGCACTCAGGTCATTAGTGCATTTTCTGGAAGTATCACCAGAATAATTTGTGTTTATTTCTTTCAATTGGACGTTCTTTTGGTTTAAGCCAAAAGAGGTAAGTAGCTGCTTGTTTTCCCACATTCCTAATGGGATGAAACTATTCCAGTGAAGCATCCATTTTAGGATAGTAGCTGAAAATCTCTAACATGATGAGTCCTTCAGGGGTGAATAACGGTCTTCAACTGAAAAGTGAAGTTAAAAAAAAAAAGAAGAAATTTCAAAATATGAAAAGTACTATGATGGTGACTTTGAAAATTAAAATAATTGCAAAAGATGAGGATGGCAATTTCTAATACCGCCATTATTGTCTGAAATGAGCGCCAATTCAAGATCACAGGAACCTACAAGAGACTCTAAGTACATTGTAAGTACATTAAAAATACTATGATGCATTATTAATTTGAGTAAATAGAGATGGCAGGCAGTATTTGTATGAGTATTGAGCAAAGAGAACATATTGCAAATATACTTCCATAGTTATCCTACCCATCTTACTGCTGCATGTCTAATGAACAAGGGAGAGCCACTTGTTATTATTAGCCTGCAGGACTGGCATTCTCTTTATAAAGGATTGTCAATAAAGGGAAGGGGAGATCCCAGAAGTCCTCCACTCTACTAATCAGCTCATTCACTACTGACACATGGACTTAAAAGTTACCCAACATGGAATCACAAGCCTGTAATACAGTGTTTTAAACACTTGAGACACGAGATATAAAATGATCAGTGTCCTGACAACAAATGCACTTTGAACAGGAAAACATTCAAAACTATTTTTGCTGTGTCTTAATGTTTCAAGCACTTGGCCCAAACACTCAGACCATGTAAGCACTCTCCCACAGGGATAGACTGGTGGAGGATATTTTTGAAACAATCATATCATTTCAAGGAACACATTCCCGTTGGTACCTGATCTTACAAGCTTTGCTTCAAAGATCTTTGACAACAGGTGTTTATAAGGTTATGATATAATTGTTATTATCACAATTGGCTATACTTGATGTATACTTAGTAATAAATATTAGAGAATATACTGACAATACATAGAACACGCTATTATCATTATTAACTTTCAATTCTTTTCAGGAGGGTCTATTGCCATTAGGGAATATTTTTCTTGGCAAAAATCACAATTCTAGCACCACTTCTGCCATAGCTTTCTAGAAATACCAAATGCTGCAAGCCTCCTGGGAATGAAAATAGTTTTGCAAACACAAATGAGTGCTTTATTTTGTGCCGTTTCACTTAACAGTCCTCAAAAGAACCACTTATAGACTGATTATTCTATTTTGAAATGATTTCTCTAACCAAAATTTATATTGGAAAAAATCACAAAGACCAGGAAAATGTTACCCATTCTCATAACACACTATTTAATAGCATCTTCTCTAAGGGAAAGGCCAATTATTTTTCCCTGAGAACTATTTTTTTCTATGGAACATTCTTCTTATGAAAAACTCTTTTAGGTATGTAGACTTATTGTTTTACAAATGAATGATGACAGGATTTCTGTGTGGATGCTGAGTTAACCCAAATGAAGATCACTGTTTCAGATTTTGTAGTGATTCTGGAATCCTACTTTGAGGAAGAATTCAACAGAAGAGGGCATTATGGTCAGGATCATTCTAGCTAAATGGAAAACTGAAGCAATTATCTCCTACAGATGGCCTTTAAATGAAACCACTTTCGTCAATTCTCCATATAACTAACATAAAAATAATGTTTGGAGCTTGATTCAGTAAAAAAAAACAAAAAACAAAACCCTCACTTTCCCTTCAGGTATTTGATTACATAGACTTGATATCAGATAATACAGAACTATAGACTTCAGATAAATGAAACCAAATTAACACATGAATACCTAGTGTTTCCAAATCTAATGATTTTTTGAGTAACTGGATTTTACTTCACTTTCTCTGTTGATAAGAAAAATAGTTATTAGTGATATATTAATCAAATAGCATTAAAATCATGTATCTGACAGTTTAAGGTAAAGTTTATGCTATGTAAGTTCAAATTTTACTGCCTTTTTAATAATTTGTAAATCATGTTGACACTTTTAAGAAAAATGTCCATATTATCTAAGTCCAAATTTTACTGCTTTATTATTTCTATTATGTATTTTGGAAATGGAAATCTTCTGACCTTAAAATAACCAGGTAATAAAATAAAGTAGTAAAAGAAATTGAAAAGCCATGCATCTGACTCTTTATTTCAAACCATTAAGATGAAAGTCAGAAAAAAAAATTGATGACTTCCATTCATAACCAATAGAAATAAGAAGAAAATCCTTTATCCTGGAAGTAAGATCAGTATGAATAAAAATGGATAAGTTCTGGTAAGTCAATATCATGGGTAGTTATTGTTGTAATGGTATAGCTTAATAGTTTATAGATATAGACTATGTAAATATAGTTTAATAGCTTAATCTGACGGCACTACCTTTTTTGTTGGTTTTATGTGAGAAATTAGTGAACTAGAACCAACTAAACTTATTTCCCAAAAGTTCCTTACTATTTTGAGAACAGTACATTGCAAATGCTGTAGCATAAAGAAAAACAGGAAAAGATAATGTCCCCCACCTTTGAAATCTCAGTAACATTTTAACGTTAACAATGATCTGCTTTTTCCTCTCACTGGCAACACAAATACTGAAAAATCCTGTTTGACAGAAATCAAACAAGAAGCTAAAGTAACATGCCAGAAATGTCTCAAAAACACTGTGGAAAAGAAAATTACAACAAAAATGTGGGAACACTTTACACAAAAAATTCCTAGCATTTTCAGAGAAGGCTTTATTTTTGGTACTCATCATGCTGTCTGCTAATCATTACTCACTAACTAAAACAGCTAAAGACAAAGTGATGCCCATTCCTATAAAAATATTCAATTAAGGGGTTTAAAAGTATAAGACCTTTATTCTTAATGCTAGTCATTACATATTAAGTCAAACAAAACAGAATACTAATCCTAAGAAATACCTACTTAAAACATAAAAATGTCACATCAACTATGTTTCTGCCCTGTGCTCGTATTCCTCTAATTTGGCTACCTGTACAAGCCCATCTATGTTCAAGATTATTTAAACATATCAAACTTTTCTGAGTTTAAATATGAAGTGGTACTCTGACACTTATCCTGTTATTCAAGCTTTTCCTACCAACAAACCTGGCTTCAAGCCAACCCCAAAGACAAGCCCTGCCAGGGGAGAATTTTCTAGGCCTACTCTCTTCTAAATCCAACTCGCTGGAATGAACAAGCCCCCAGAAAAAGTCCGCATCTCTGAAAAATTGCTTATCCTCTGTGTTGGACTCTAGGGCATTATTAATATATATTTGGAGTTGCCATCCAGATGTCCCTTCTATTTTTTTCTATTATTACAACCATTGCATGCTCTTATTTCAAAACTTATGTTCATGAGGGGAAATCTGAAGTCCTTACCCATTCAGCAGACCACACTCCTAAGCTCTGTATATTTTTATCTTCTATGCAGTTACAGTCACAAAGTGGCTTTCAATTAAAGAGTAAAAGAATCAAATGAAACAAAGTATCGAAAGAGATATTGCAGTTCAATTTAGACTTTAGAAGGCCAAGGGGGATGTCACTTAGGAGAGAACTTCTGCCTCTCAACAAATCAAAGTGCGCTTTCCCTGACTAGTTCCTTCACTAAAATGAAAAGGTAATTTGGATTAGTTCTTGAATGTACGAAAGCGACTAGTAAATTGAGTCAAATGCTACAGCTCACGAATGAAGCTGTGGTTGACTCCACCCTAGTCCTCGGGTTAAGCACAATGAGAGAACAAGCATAACTCATTCTTGAAAGGACATTAACAGCTGACGAACTGAGGTTTTTCATGTGCATATAGGGGCAGGAGGGGAAAGGAGGTATTGAATTGTTCCTCAGAATGAGTGGCCCTGGAATCTATTTTTGTAGATGAGCCCTTTGAGATGCCTTCTGGATAAGGACTCAAACTACTAAACCAAATGCAATAGTTTATGGCAAGGAATTTGTGTGAATGAGACAAAACAAGAACCTCCAGGGCTTAAGGGAATGCTTTAAAACTAGGATAAGAAAATTGTGTATCTGTCACATATTATAGAAATATAACTTCAGGAACATCCACCTCTGATTTTGTAATTTTAAGTTTTAGTCAAAAAGTATTGCTCAGTCATATCTTTCTCTTCCTATCGCAGAGATACAGCTCATATAAAAAGATGAAGGCTGTTAAGGCAGCTGCTCAAAATAAAAGGTCTCTAAAAAGCAATAGCTTCAGCTGTATCAAGCCTTCCCTGTGGAGCCATATTCAGACACACGAGCCAAACTCATATCATGTGTCATCTTCCTCTTTTACAAATGAAAAGCAAAAACACAGGGGGCAAAAAGACAGTAAAATCAACAATAGGCCTGTCAAGGCAACTTAATTATTGCAACACAAATTATTGCGTTTTATGTAACAGATTTGCCCCAAATTATCTATTCCTAAAAGTGATCGTCTTTGGTAACAAATATCATTATTTAACTTGTGGATTATCTTCCATTTACCACCTATGATTATTGGATGTTACACATTTTAGACAATAAATGGACTCCTCCATATAAATACAAAACATCAAAACTATAAACTGCTTGCTTTTCCAATCAGAAGCAGCTCTATCGTGAGGTGACCTAGGTGGCCACGAAAGATTCCATAGATGACGATTCAAATGATACATTCAATTTTACTCTCACCTTACAGAATTAAGAATAAAATTAGTTTGGGGCACCTGGATGGCTCTATCGGTTAAGTGTCAGACTCTTGGTTTCAGCTCAGGTCATGATCTCACTGTTCGTGGGTTCAAGACCCTCATGGGTCTCTGCGCTGGCAGTGCAGAGCCTGGATGGGATTCTCTCCCTCTCTCTCTGCCCTTTCCCAGCTCATGCTGTCTCTGTCTCTCTCAAAATAAACAAATAAGAAATGTAGAGAAATTATTCTTAAAAAAAAATAAGATTAGTTTTCCTAATGTTGATAAAACAAGTATTTTGCTTCCTTCTATTAGGATTTTAAATAACAAGATAAATATATCACTCAAGCAGGAGTATTACAAAGTCAAGAAATGACTTTTGGTGGAAGTCTAACTCTAGAAACCGCATTTATTATGAATAGATAATACGTGCAAAAAATGATTAGCCTCAGACCAAATGATGTAGTATTTCTAGGCATATTCACCAAAGCTATGAATTTCAGTTCAGCATTCTGTCATTTATTTCACCTGTCAAATTCTTTATGCCCGAATCCATTCCCTAACATCATATGTACAAATGATGATAAATGGCTAAAACCACCAAAAAGCCCAAACCACTCGTATCCTTTGACCCAGTGATGCAGTTCCTGAGAATCTGTCCTATAAAAATAACACAAAAAACAACCACACCAAAAAAAGCCTATGCACAAATGTACTCAATGCACAGCTCTTTTAGGGGAAAAATATTTTTACATGTTTGCTAAGTTATTCTGTGTTCATTATATGGCACATTATGTAGCTATGAAAGTTGCCTTTGGTGGACTATACCATTATATAAGCCTATAACAAGCAAAAGACAATATGTAAAGTTGTCGTTTATATTTGTTTACCTCTTAGTGCTACCTGGTGTCCTCCCTCAACTTTCTTGTGAACTGCTCATACTCTGGTCACCAATCATTTCCAATCAAGCCTGTGCCACTGTCAACCCATTATTTGGGTTGACTTCAACAAGAAGCAAAATGAACTTCACCTTCTCTGTCATCACCTAACATTCCCCCACCCCCTCCCGACCATGGATACTCTGCTCTTATATCACAGATATTTGCTCCTCTTCTTGTATTCTCTAGACAGAAATTTGAGGGTCTTCCCTTGCCTCATAAAATTATCTCCTAACGTGTGCGGAAATCCTGAGTTCCTCTCTCTCTCCTGCATCACACTGCCTCAGCTCACACCCTCACGATCTCTTCCTTAAATCACAGGATTGCCTTCCTACTCCTCTTTCTGCTTCCAGCTCCCCATCCCAGCCTAATTCATCCTGCACCTTCCCACCATGTGCTTTTTTCAGAAATCTATTTCTCATCATGTTACTTTCTCTTTAAAATCTCTGACTCCTTCAAAGTAAGATAAGCTCAAATAGCTTGTATAGCGTGTGAGAACTTTCCTGTACCTTTTTTTCAACAGCTTAATTTCTCACGATTATGTGCAAGATCCTGTGGTCCCATTTACACTGAACCACTTCCAACTTCTCTGGATTCTGCACATCCTGGAATCTCTGCCCACGAGGTCTTTTCTCACTTCGTTTGCCCCGCTCCCTTGCCTGTGTCCCCTTTTACAGTTCTAGCACCCTAGAACCAGTGTGGTTCTAGCACCAGGTCTGCTTTTACTCTCTGCACATGCATCTCGTCCACCGTATTCTGACCTCCTCTGGCCAGGCACTGTGTCACATTCACTTTTGTATCCACAATTATATTATAGCACCTGGTATTTAGTAGAAACTTAAGTGTTTCTTGAATGAGTGAACAAACAAGTAAATGAAGGAAGAAAGGACCTGCAACTATGGAAAATATGCACATATGTAGGCCAAGTCTGGAAGGAAGTGTGGAAAAATGAAAACAGTTTGGTCCTGATAACTGGATTAAAAGCGTTTCTTTCTATTTTGAGTTAGTTTTAAGAAAAAATTAAAAAGGAAAGATCTTTAAAATCCACAGTAAATGTCTACTATACAAAGTTCTATTGATGAGTAAACACTGATTAGCAATGCTCTCATTACTTATAGTACTGGTAACTTCTGCATAGAGCAGTGCAAAATTATTAAGTTTTTTAAAGAAAAATTTTAGGCCAAATATATTTCTTGTACAGGCATAACTCAGAGATGTTGTGGGTATGGTTCCAGAACGCTGCAAGAAAGCAAACATTGTGATAAAGCAAGTCCAATGAATTCTTTGGCTGCCCAGTGCATATAAAAGTTGAAAGAAACAATCAGCAAAACTAAAAGGCAACTGACAGAATGGGAGAGGATATTTGCAAATGTCATATCAGATAAGGGGTTAGTATCCAAAATCTATAAAGAACATACGAAATTCAACACCCAAAAAACCAATAATCCAGTGAAGAAATGGGCAAAAGACATGAATAGACACTTCTCCAAAGAAGACATCCAGATGGCCAACCGACACATGAAAAAATGCTCAACATCACTCATCATCAGGGAAATACAAATCAAAACCACAATGAGATACAACCTCACACCTGTCAGAATGGTTCACATTAACAACTCAGGCAACAACTGATGTTGGCGAGGATGCAGAGAAAGATGATCTCTTTTGCATTGTTGGTGGGAATGCAAGCTGGTGCAGCCACTCTGGAAAATAGTATGGAGGTTCCTCAAAAAATTAAAACTAGAACTACCCTACGACCCAGCAAAAGTGTGCTGTTTCAAAGGGACATATGCACGCCGATGTTTATAGCAGCACTATCGACAATAGCCAAAGTATAGAAAGAGCCCAAATGTCCATCGATGGATGAATGGATAAAGAAGATGTGGTGTATATATACAGTGGAGTATTACTCAGCAATCAGAAAGAATGAAATCTTGCCATTTGCAACTATGTGGATGAAACTGGAGGGTATTATGTTAAGCGAAATTAGAGAAAAACAAGTATCATATGACTTCACTCGTATGAGGACTTTAAGAGACAAAACAGATGAACATAAGGGAAGGGAAACAAAAATAATATAAAAACAAGGAGGGGAACAAAACAGAAGAGACTCTTAAATATGGAGAACAAACAGAGGGTTACTGGAGGGGTATGGGAGGGGAGATGGGCTGAATGCATAAGGGGCACTAAGGAATCTACTCTTGGAATCATTGTTGCACTATATGCTAATTTGGATGTAAATTTTTTTTTAAAAATTTAAAAATTAGAATGGAAAAAAAGTGAGTTTACCTTATACTGTAGTCTATTACATATACAATAGCATTATGTCAAGGAATGTACATATTGTTGAACATGCTAACCATCATCTGAGCTTTCAGTGAGTTGTAATCATTGTCACAGATCACCATAAAAAATATAATAATAAAGAAAAAGTTGAAAATATTGCAAGAATTACCAAATTTGACACAGAGACACAAAGGGAGCAAATGCTATTGGAAAAACGGTCCTGACAGACTTGCTCAATACAGGGTTGTCACAAACCTCCGATTTGTAAAAAATACAGGATGAAGTACAATAAGGTATGCCTGTATAAGGAACGATTGGCCCAAAGTTACAGTATTCAAAATCATTCAAGATATTAGAATCTTGGAATTTTTTTTTCTTATTTAAAATGCACAGGCAATTTCCAAAAGGTTAGCTTAAGGTTTCCATCCTAAGTAGCAACCTCTGCGAGTTCATATACACAATTCTGTCCATATGCAGAATATGAAATTGCAAATGGGAATGAAATACTCATCAATCAAACATCAAATACTAACAGAATGTGGGAAACATTTTGCATTTCCAATTATGCCATATCATTTTACATATCCCAAGCTCTCTAGCAAATAAAATAACTTCTTGTGAGACAGAATAAAATAGCATGCTTTCTTGAATTTTACATATATATAGATGTATAGATGTATGTGCGTATATATATGTACATATATATATATACATGTATATATACAAAGTAGAGATAGCAAGAATGTGCTAACAGAGATACATAATGCATGTATGATTAGTTATGTATATCAACTAATACTGCTTTCCATAAGAATATCCTTTGCCCTTTATTATTAGCTAAAATTATAATGGGGAGAAAACAATTTCTATTACTATTAAAAACATAAAATCATGGAGCACCTGGGTGTTTCAGTCGGTTAAATGACTAACTCTTGATTTTGGCTCAGGTCATGACCTTACGGTGGTGAGATCGAGCCCCAGATCGGGCTCCATGCTGGATTCTCTCTCTCCCTCTCTCCCTCTCCCTCTGCCCCTCCCCCGTCACTCTCTCAATAAACAAACAAAAAACATAAACTCATATAGGAGCAGGAACCTAAATATTTTGAATATTTTTTTACTGCTTGTTAGAAAAAATACATGATAGCAGTAAATCCCTTCTATGCTAGCTGAATTTCTCCCATGGTAGCCTGAGAAGCTCGAAACTATAAAAGACTATAGAGGTTATCTAGTTATTTAAAAAAGACTATAGAGGTTATCTAGTTTTCTAGTTATTTGCCAATACCTTTTGCAGATCCTGTTCTGTAGAGAATGGTAATATTTAGGTAGGATACCATGGGAGGTAGATACCACATGGTGAAAAACTATAGGGCACTACTCTTAAGATCTTAGGCATCAAAATCCCGAGGAGCTTACAAAAGAAGCCACCGAAATCCAGTTAAGGTAATTTCACAACTGTTGTAGATTTCTAAATGATTGCAGGGAAAAACAAAGTGTTAAAACCTTAAGGAAATTATCTGTTACTTTACAGGAATTATCAAGTTAATAAAAAGTTCCATCTCATAGTATTTTAAATATCACATTTCATTTCAAAATATGAGGATCTGAGCAGATCTTGGTCCCACCTGTGGTCCTTGGGATTGGAGAATGTTTGTGGCTGTGTCTTTTATCACCTAAAATGTGACTGAGTTTCCATTTCTTTCCCTAATGGGCTCTCTTTTTCCTTCTCCAGCTTTTGAGGAAGGGCTGGGCTCAGAACCTGAATTCCCTTTCCTCAGCCCCCACTCCGCACCCTGCTGCAAGCTGTCCCCAGCCTCAGGGCATCTGGGCTGAGGCTTTTGGTCTTCCCTAGGCCCTAACTTCACTTTATTTTTTGTTTGTTTGTTTGTTTGTTTGTTTGTTTTAATTTATTATTATTATTTTTTAATTTACATCCAAGTTAGTTAGCATATAGTGCAGCAATGATTTCAGGAGTATATTCCTTAATGCCCCTTACCCATTTAGACCATCCCCCCTCCCACAACCCCTCCAACAACCCACTGTTTGTTCTTCATATTTAAGAGTCTCTTATGTTTTGCCCCCTCCCTGTTTTTATATTGTTTTTGCTTCTCTTCCCTATGTTCACTTGTTTTGTATCTTAAATTGCTCATATGAGTGAAGTCATATGGTATTTGTCTTTCTCTCACTAATTTCATGTAGCATAATACCCTCTAGTTCCATCCACGTAGTTGCAATGGCAAGATTTCATTCTTTTTGATTGCCGAGTAATACTCTATTGTATGTATATCCCACATATTCTTTATCCATTCATCTGTCAATGGACATTTGGGCTCTTTCCCAAGACTTTCACTATTGTCGATAGTGCTGCTATAAACATTGGGGTGCATGTGCCCCTTCAAAACAGCACACCTGTATCCCTTGGATAAATACCTAGTAGTGTGAATGCTGGGTTGTAGGGTAGGCCATTTTTAATTTTTTGAGGGAACTCCATAATGTTTCCTAGAGTGGCTTCACCAGTTTGCATTTCCACCAGCAGTGCAAAAGAGATCCTCTTTATCCACATCCTCACCAAAATCTGTTGTTGCCTGAGTTGTTAATGTTAGTCATTCTTACAGGTGTGAGGTAGTATCTCATTATTGTTTTGACTTGTATTCCCCTGATGATGAGTGATATTGAACATTTTTTCATGTGTCGGTTGTCTATGTGGATATCTTCTTTGGAGAAGTGTCTATTCATGTCTTTTGCCCATTTCTTCACTGGATTGTCACTTTAATATGTTTAAGAAGCAGCCTGGGATGTTATTCTCCATTTTAATCTGGCCACTGGCCTCTTGCTGCCAGGGATGATGGCTGGTCAGTCTGTCCCTATTCGTCTTTAAGTTGTACAGCAGTCTTTTTGTTTTTGGTCTTATTTCTTTTTTGCTTTTCTAGTTTGTGCTGTTCTGAGAGTTTTTCCTCACAAGAGCTTTCAGATATACCCAGTAAGGGAGTCTGGTCCCCATAGCCCCTCTCCCAGAGCCCTGTGATTGTGCCACTCACACCCCCTGAAGCCCGAAGCAGGGGCAACAAGACATGTGGTGCGCTTGTGTCCATTAACATTGTCAACGGCCAAAACTGTACTCTGCTAGTCTTCATAGCAGATAAAACAGAACTTTAAGCTTTAAACTTGTCTGTCTTTCTGTCTAGCATGAGATTAATGTTAACAATCTCACTGTCCTGGGAGAACACACAGAGGAGATCTCCTCTGGTCAGTTCATGCAGAAGCCTTCCCAGGAAGATCCAGCTGCTGTCCTTATACACGTGGTGCGATGACACCTTAGCTGCTAGGGCATTGCCGGCCTCCCGCTTATTCAGCTTGCTTAACAGTTTCACCTTGGCTAATGGGTAGATCTCATCTCCATGAGCTACAACGCCACTCAATGGCGTCACTTCCGGTGGGCAAAGGACCACGCTGCTTCTGGAGGAGGCTTTCAGAGTAGGTGCCCCATCTCTAACTCCTCTTCTCCACTTGCTTTCAGCTGCCGAAAGTTTCAACTTTTCAAGGTACCCCATTAACTATGCAGAAATGTGCTACAGCTCACTAGTTTGAAAGCTTTAATCTAGTCCAATTTCAAAATGGGATGACTAGATTGAAACAAAAGCTTCTGTTCTGAAATAATGTTTGATCATGAGTATCATAACTACTATTTCATTGTTTTTTCCTTATAGTAAATCCTTTTGAGAGCCTACAATGTGCTAGTTTCACCTTGGCCAAATTATAAAAGTAAATATTTGGTTACAAGGCAGGAATTTACACTGGGCCTTCCTTAAAATGTGCTCATTGTATTAGGGGTCTCCAGAGAAGCAGAACAAATAGGATACAGATAAATACACAGACAGAAAGATAGACAGACAGACAGACATATATCTTATCTATGTGTAAAGAGATTTATTATAAAGAATTGGCTCTTGTGATTAGAGAAGTTAAGTCCCAACATCCCCAGTTGGCAAGCTAGAGACCCAGGACAGCCGATGGTATAGTTGACGGTTCAGTTCCAGTCTGAAACCTGGCAAGCTCAAAACCCAAAAAAGGCCAATGTTTTAGTTGAAGTTGAAGGCCAAAGAAAGACTGATGTCCCAGCACAAAACAGGCAGGCATAAGGGAGGGTTGGCCTTTTTGTTTGATTCAGGCTTTCAACTGATTGGATGAAGTCCATCCACATTAAGCAGGACAATCTACTTTACTCAGTCTACCAATTCAAATATTACTCTCATTCAAAAACACCCAGAATAATGTTTAAACAAGTATCTGAGAAGCCTGTGGCCCAGTCAAATTAACACATAAAATTAACCACCGTAATTTATCATGTTTCCAGACTGAATAGCCAATAGTCCAATGGTAATTCTGCTCCACCTTTTCATACTTATTTTATTATTGGAGAGGGTGATCCTTCACTCTCAAAGCTGGCAGTTTCAAGGTGAATGCAATGCACATTGTATACGCAGCCTAAAATGACACTGAGTAACCAATACCTACTAACATCTGCAACAGCTCCAGTGTATAGCTCTATTTGGATTCTTCAGAACCTTCCTTTAACTTGATTTCTCAGAATAAGCCACCCAATTTCTGTGAAACTACCCCTACTTCTGTGTAAGAGCTGTGGCTGTTTTCCCCAAAGATGGGTTTCTCTGGATATTTCAAGTCATATGATGGTAGTCCCACTTGAAATAGTCACTTAGGTGTAATGCTTATATTCAACTAAGTCATATGTCCAACCTATTAGATTTGAAACTCAGAAAATAATTGCACACTTATCATCCTGCCTTTGTTATTGCATTGCTATCATGATAGCTAGCACAAATGAAAGGACTCAAAAGTGGCACATACTAGTTGGAGAAGTTGAATAAGTTTTAGAAGCCCCTTCATGCCTCTAGCACAGAAAATAGACCTCTACAGTTGTTCAATTTGACCCATAATTAAATGTCATCTTAAAGGCAAGATATATGTATTTGCTAGTGAATAAGTGGACTTCTTGATTTATTTTACTTATGAAAGATGGACTAATGGCATATGCTTCAGTGAATTGTTATCATGGATATAGCTAATAAAATATAACCCTGTGTATTGGAGAAGGGATTTGAAAATACTCAGCTGTGTCCAAGAGCTTAAATAATTTACCCCAGGTCTTTTCTATCATAAGCATCCAGATTATTCTACATCCTTGAGACAATGTGGGAATCAGGAGCTGGAAGTCAAAAACTTTCAGTTATAAATCTGGAAGGCATTTACATAGGGGAACATGTAAGGAAAATATGCTTTCCAGCATTAACATTGGTTGTATTATCATCAACACCACAAGTTACAAGTGTCTCACTGAAAAAGTGATGGGAAAGGCTTTGGAAAGTCTAGCTAAATAGGAATATATACATATCCGTATAGTTTTCCTCTCTCTCTAAAAAGTCCATTTCATCAAAAAAAAGCCATATTAGGCACAGTAGGCACACTTTATTAGATGTAAACTGCATATCAAGGAAAATGTTTTAATATATAATAATCTTTATGTCAATATGATCATAAAACATAATTTTTTAATAATTCTTTTAGGGATGATAGGGCCCACCCATGAAGACAAAAGTGCCTGGGCCCCATAAAATCATAATGTGGCCCTGCTCCCAAAAGCCATATCTACTCCACATAGCCCTGCCACTCTGGCTATAGCTGATTGAAATAGGGATAAACACTTTACTCATGTCAAGCCTATCAGATTCTCTCTCCTATGGGTTCAGAATTGAGATTTAAATTATTAGGAAGTATTTGTTAGTACAGTCGTGTGGAAAAGTGAAAAAAAAGAGAAGAATTAGAGATGATGTAGCCTGTGAGGCAGAGAGAATGAGACTTAGAGATACTGCCTGACCTCCTGGTACCCTCCAGTCTGTAAGCGGCAGGCTGGCTGTCCAGACTTTCCGGGATTCCACGAGAGGTCCCAGTATCCTTCCTGAAATTCTGTCTTTTGGCTAAGCTGTTCGAAATGGTTTTCTGCTAATTTTAATCTAAGAGTACCGTACCAGTTTGCTAGGGTTGTTATAACAAAGTACCACAAGATGGGTGGCTTAAACAATAAACATCTATTGTCTCACAGTTCTGGGGGCTAGAAATCTGAAACATTATCAGCAAGGGTAGTTCCTTCTGAGAGCTTTGTGGGAAAGCTGGGTTTCACGCCTCTTTCTTTGTATTGTAAATGGCTGTCTTCTTTCTAGATCTCTCCCCCCTTTTTTCATTTATTTATTTTGAGAAAGAGAGAGTGCAGAGAGACAGGGAGAGAGAGAGAAAATCCCAAGCTGACTCTACACCATCAGCACAAAGCCCAATGAGGGGCTCAATTGCATAAACTGTGAGATCTTAACCTGAGCCAAAATTAAGTCAGACACTTAACCCACTGAACCACCCAGTCACCCCTCTCTAAATCTCTTATATCATCTTCCCTCAGCGTGTGTCTGTGTCCAAATTTCCTCATCTTTAAAGTACAACAGTCAAACTGGATTACAGCCCACCCTAATAAGCTCACCTTACTTTAATTACCTTGGTAAAGACCCTATCTCCAAATAAGGTCACATTCTGATGTACTCAGGGTTAGACCTTTAACATATGAATTTGTTTGAGACACACTTCAACCTATAACAAGTACTGAGACAGGAAGATAATTGTAGATTAAATTGTAGAGTGTCCACGTATTACTGTCATTGATTTTTTAAATATATTTCTTCCTATTGTCTTGAATTTTAATTTTTGAAAGGCCCTTCATAAGTTCCTTTCTCTTTCTTCTTAATTTGGCTCCCATAAATGGCATTTCTCCCATTATACTTTAGATCTGAAATGTCCAAGATATGATACCATATCCCATAAGAGTAGAGACTGTAGAGAGTGTAGTCAGACAGCCTGAACTCAAAGCCTGTCTCTGCCACTATGGCGCAGTCCTAGGCAAGCTCTCCATCTCTTTGTGTCTCTTTCCACAATGCTTAGGGGTGTCTTTGTGTCTTTGTGTCTCTTTCCACAACGCTTAGGGGTGTTTGAAGATTAAGTCGATATAAAGTGCTCAGCACAGAGCAAATGTCGTCTAAGGGCTTGCTAGTATTATTGTAGAGACTGAGCCCTCATTTACACATTGGACTTCCTTCATGAAGTTTGTCCTTTAAGACAGTCATAAAGCAAACCTCAGCTGCTGGCTGGCTTCTTTGGGTAGGTTGTAGGAGCACAGACTTACCTTGAGGCCAGATTGCCTCGATTCATATCTGCCACTTGCTTCCTGGGACAACGGAGCGTGTTATTTCCTTTCCTCACCGTTGAAATGGAGATAATAATGGTACCCACCATAAGGAATTTGTTGTCATAATTGAGTGACTTCATTTACATAAAGCATTCAGTACGTTCCACGTGTACACTTAACGTTAGTTATGATCATCGTTAAATGAGTTAACCAGATGGCAATCACTGACGCTGACCATAGCAAGCAATGACATGGCACTGACCCTGATGAAGCTTATGGCCAGACTACTGCTGGACTCTAAAGAGCATTGTGAATTTTCAACTACTTTTTACTTTCTTGGAATTCATAGGTGGTGTAAAAGCCTTGATTTGACTAGGTCAGGCCTGTGTTTAAACACCATTTAGTTTTCTATCTTGGTTTGATTCAAGATTATTTCTGAAAACATTCCAAGAGCAATGCTTGAGAAACATGAATCTGAGATTTGTCATTTTAATTGTAAGTTAAAGGACAGATATAACCTTCATATAAAATATCTATAATCATGTGCCACCCATTAACTATGTCTGGACCACTGTTCCCAAAGAACAGGGGGGAAACAATGTACAAAACATTTACTGATATTTACACAATATATAAAAGTCCTTGAAATTTGTTGGCCTCCCCTTATTAGTTATAAGAAAACTAATGTCCCTAAAGTAGAGAAATCAATATAATTTATAGATAATTGATAGTAATTTCATGACCACTTTCTTCAAAGTCTCTATCTCTATGACATAAAGAAAACAACAATTAGATGGAAAATATGCAAAACAAGCTCCAATTTTATTTGCATTTCAGAGCATACGAACTGACAATCCAGTATTACATTGCTGATATTACAGGGCAAGCGAGAAATTTAGTCACATCTCTGATGAAAGAGATCATTTTGGAATTCTATATGTGTATAATTGTGGAGGTCCAATACTTAGAAGTAACAACATTTCTCATAATGGTGCTAATTACTTGCACAGTATCCATAACCTTTTGAGCACTGAGCTTAATTCAAACAAAAATAACAGATGGTGTTTCAGGAAAACAAGCCTTTATATTGCTTTTTTTTTTTCTTTTCATATGCAACTGTTAGAGAAAGCCATGTTGGAAGTTTATTGAGGCCTAATTATATTTTGTTTTCTATTCTACATATTTCATTCAAATAACAATATAGCTAAATTAATTTTAGCTTTCAAAAGGAAAGAATATTATATTGATTAAATGTCATATTGGAAAACATAGGCTATTTATCTTGGCAAAAGTTCCACTCATTTGATAAGATAGAAGAATAAGCTTTCCAAATATGTATTGTATTTTAGATTCTGATTTATTATTTCATACTCTACGTTTGTTTTTGGAAGCCAACCACTTTGAGAGAATTCAAACTAGAGCAAATGGAAATACTGGCCAAAACTTGAAACAAGTGGTATCTTCCTAAGTCGATGGGTACCGTTTTCTGTAAACAAACAATGACTGGGAAAATCTACAATAACTGAGAGACTTACCGGAAGATATACACATTGAGGATTGTGTCACAATGTGACATTATGATTTTTAACAGTGTTGTTAAAATATATTCCTCTCGAGTATAACAACTTTACCCAGAGTTTTGAAAAATCTGCTGACTCAACTTTGTGGGTTTTAGTCCCTTCCAGCAGATGAAAGAGTAGATGATTTTTCAGCAAAAGACCATTTAAGTGGTTGTTGTCATCTGGAACAGTACTAAGCAGTCCTGTTCCTGATCTAAACCTCAGCTCAACAACAACCAACATTATGCAGTCTTGTGCATCTATCTTTACATCTACTCTTTGGCTCTCATTTTTTCTTCTCTACTTCTATGAATATTTACTTACTCCAGCCAGAAGAATTGGAAATCAATTTATTAGTGACTGAATTAAACAACCAATCCTTAATTTTTGGAAAAACACTGAAGTCAAATTTTATGGTACAATGCATGACACCCAATATAGAGCAGACTAGTGTAGGAAGCCCTACACTGTGTGACTATTATTTGTATTAGCTACTACTACCTAATTTATCTTCTAGAGAAATTGCCCATCCTCCCAATAAAATAGCTGGATTCATTTTTTTTAATGTTTATTTATTTATTTTGAGAGAGAGAGAGCATACAAGCAGGGAAGGGTTAGAGAGAGAGGGAGAGAGAGAATCCCCAGAAGGCTGTACACTGTCAGTGCAGAGCTCAATTTGGGGTTCGATCCCCTGAACTGTGAAATGATGACCTAAGCCAAAATCAAGAGTAGGACAATTCGTTGAGCCACCCAGGTGTCCCATCATTTTAATCGTCTCTTGGTACAAACTGTGTGAACTACTTGCACGAATTTTGCTATTACATATCCAGTATTAGAGATGTCCTAATTTAATTTACTGCAATGTTATCAATTTAAAAAAAAAAATTGATCAACGCTAGTGGTTCTTTAAAACCCAATCTCCAAACCTTGTGAAGTATCTCTGGATTGATTCAGATTTGGTCTGGTTTGAAAATGACCTGTCTGCATTCTCCCCTGCCTTGTAATTCTATGAATCTCTGGTGACATAATTCATGATTGCATACCCTATGGTTGTACCATAATCAGGACTGCATTATAAGTGAGTTGATATTTTTCTGAGTCTTTTTGAAGAAGTCTAAAGCAGTCTTGAATTAAGTGATTTTTCTTCTATTAATGTCATATTACACAGAAGTTTCAGTGTGTAGCATAAGGACTGATGTAAATATACCAAGATCTCACCTTAGCTGTGACCATCCCTCCTTGATATTATTCCTAGAATCTCACAAATAAGCTCAGGAATTAGTTCATTCCTCATATTAGAATTAATAGAGCCAGAATTTGGCTCGTGTGATTAGACTGAAGATGAAATTTTCACTAAACCATGAACTCTACTTGGCAGTGGAAATGACATTTTTTTCAAAATGAATCACATCATGAAAGCCATTGGTCCACTCACTCTACATCAGCATAAATCGTTGCTGAGTCTAGAGATTTATGTTTTCAGTTTGGCCTTCCTTTTCATTACTGGAGAGCTTTAATTTCTTTTCATTACTTGGGATTCTCTCATTTTCTTTCCCTACTTTCAATGCTCTGCATATATTACACACCTGTATTTGTCTTTGATAATGGAAAAAAAGACTCATCACTTTCAATGCTCACTCGACATATCTTCATTATCTTAGGAATATCTTCACCAAAATATATTAAAATGTCACTAGAGAAAAATGAATGCATATAGAATGTATGAATATTGCTGGGCTAGATCTGTATCTCTTTCTCATTAGTCAGCATGCAGGCTCCTGGCTGAATGCCTACATATCAAGCCCAGCAAAAAACAAATAACAAATAGATTTGAGAACATCAGGCACAAATAGAAAGGGTCTTTTCTCTGTGTTAATATTCTATCAGTTATTTATCAATCGGTGTCTTTTCCTTAGTCTATTTTTCTGCATCAGAGTCAAGCAAACAAGTCCATTTGTTCCTTTATTCCACAAATATTTATTGTGTACTTTCTATGTGCCAGGAGCTACTGTAGGCTGTGAGAACAAAGAACGAACAAAACCAGTAATGTCTCTGCTCTCATAACGTTTACATTTTAGTGGAAGGTGAGAAACAATAAAAAAAAAAAATGCACAGTATGTCAAATTGGTGACAAGAGCTAAGAAGAAAAAAAAAAAAAAAAAGACAGGGCGAGAGCTAGAATGTGCCCTGGAGACAGCAGAGATGCTATTTTATCTAGGTGATATTTGTGTGAAGACTTAAAGGAAAATAAAGAATTAAGTCACAGGAGTATCTGGGGAAAGAGCACCCCATAGCAGAAGATAGAATGTGTAATAAAATCCTTCATGATATGAACTGATCAAGACTGAGTTGGAGGAGACATCTATCCCAAGTCATGAACAGGTCAGAATGATAAATCCTTTAGAATGTTGTATACTATTTCATATTCTTAAAAATTTTACAAAGGTCCTCTGAAGATATTGTGCACTTAACCCTTACTTATACTTTCTAAACTCTTACAAGTGTGTATTGCAAAATTGATGACTGTAAGCTAGACTTCAGCTCTTTGTTGTTTTACATTTTTTAATCAATGCAGGGTACGTTCCTGAGGTTTTATTATACTGCGTAGTTAGTTGTTGGGTTACTTGCTAAGAGAAATTTCTGCAAGTTTCCAGACTGTGAGAGTTGAGGGAGCAGAAGCATGACCAGATATCCTCCTTCTTATTTAAGAGCTTAGATTTGAAGTGACGCTTGTATATTTTTAGTATAGACTACTTCTTTTCATAATAGTATGAATGTTTTCTATGACACGATGCTGTGATCTTTGAAAGGGATTGCAAATCCCTATCCTCACAGGCAGTCTCCAAAGGCAATCTGATAAATGCCTTTAGATTTTGGAATATAAACAGTGAAAGCAAGAAGAAAAGAGTGCGTGCCAAAAGAGGTTGAATACTAAATAAATGGAGTGCAAGCTATGTTATTCTTTGTGAGGAATGAAATGCCTCTGTTTTATTCTTTTTCTTTAGTAGCTCTACCCATTAAATGATTCAATTAATGTTTGGTATTTAGACAACAAACATTATACCCCTTTCTTCTTTGACCATAAGGCCAGCTGGAAAATGAGGGAAAATCCAAAAATTCAAGAGTTTCACAGATACCTGAATTCAAACTGATAGTGCAAATGAGAGATAGCAGTTTCACGGCTGGATTTTAGCTGCCTTTTGGCCTGATAAAGTCTCAACTTCAAAATCAACTTTTCTCTAAAAATAAATAGCTTACATGAAGGAATAGCAGATGAATTTACACCCTATAGAAATCATTTCGGATACTTATTCCCTAAAGTTTACCTCAAGACTAAGAAATATTGAGCAAGAACAATAAAAAGAAAAAAATTTCCACCCAAAATAATGTGAACAGTTTGAAATTTTATTTTTGTATTTTGCCTTTATTCTCAGTACCTCCTATAAGGAGCTTAGTAGTCACTCTTTATTATTTATCTTCTCAATATTTACATGTATAAAACAGTGAAGGGAAAAATCATGATTTTTTAGTAACTAAACAAAGAGGGTTTAGATACAATTTTAAGAAGCTAAGTGGATTATTGAAATAATTAAACAGATAATTCCTGCAAAAAGTCATAGATATAGTTGAGGTAAACATTGTTTTGTTAGACATTATGCTCATGTATTTCAGACAATCACCTTCATTCCCTCTTTACTCTTCATGGAAAGACACAGGCTAAGTAATTTGTGTAACATATATTATCTATATGCTGCCTTCAGTACCATTGTCTTTTTAATCAACATTTATGCTTAGTTGACTTTTCTTAATTAAAAAAGGGAGATTAACTTAGTCATTAATTTATGATCTAAAAGTATAAGCTTCCACCTTGCCAAACAAATAACCAGCACTTGCGAATGACTGTGTGATTCCACTTGACTGAGTTTTAGTGACAACATAGCATAATGACCTTAAAGGGGATAACATGGTACTAATGTAGTGTAAACATATATCAAATAACATTAACTGAAAAAATAAGAATACACTATTATATCTTTGCTATAATTAAAACTGTGTTAAAAGTAAGACAAGCCACTGAATGGAAACAGAGACAAAACGTAATGTCTTATTTTGTGGCCGTGATAAGAAGTTGGGTTCAACGATATCTAGATTCAACACAAATGCATTGAATGCCTACTGTCTACCAAGCTCCTCCATCCTTCTTTATCTCATCTTTTATCAGTCCTATAAGAATGATATTACTATCCTCACTTTACATAAGAAAAAAAAAAACACGGTTCAAGGAATAAACTTCAGATTGAACAACTTTATGAGACATTGGAAAGTAAGTCAGGGTTTCTGGTGTCTTTCATGTATTCCCTACAGCACATGATCATTTAAAAAATAAGTATATAAGGATGCCTGTGAGGCTCAGTCGGTCACGTGTCCAACTCTCGATTCCAGCTCCGGTCATGATCTCATGCATGGTCTTAATTGGGCTCTGCAGTGACCACACAGAACCTGCTTGGGATTCTCTCTCTCCCTCTTTCTCTATCCCTCCCCCACTCGCGGGTGAGCACGCACATGCACTTGCACACACACGTGCACTCTGTCTCAAAATAAACTTTATATATATATACGTATATATGTACATATATATATATACGTATATATATATATATACGTATATATATATACGTGTATATATATATATATACGTATATATATATACGTATATATATAAAAAACTGAAAAATCTAGTTCAACTAGCCAGTGGTTTAAAATATACACAGTAAAATAAATAAATAAATAAATAAATAAATAAATAAATAAATAAAATAGACACAGTACATGCTATATTTAATACATCAGGCCTCACTGTCATTTTGTATGAGGCTTTAGGGAATTATGTCTTGCATTACAGAACAGGACAATCATGGAAGTTAAGGTGGAGCGAAGCTGTAAGGGGATTGTGGTAGAAATCTAGAGTATAGCAGTGTGAAGGATCTTGTTCTGAATTCCTCTTATCTGCCTAAAGGCAGAGCCTCCCCCCAAAATTTAACTATCATAAAATCCTTTCTCCAGGAGTTTTATGGCCATGAAGATGATGAAAAAAGACCACTTGCACCTACAGGAACAAGCATTACCACAAGCTTTCTTATCTCCTGTTTGTTCCTCTAAGAACCCATTTGCTTTTCCTAAAGAAACTCATTTGTTCATCCCAGAACCCTTTTCTCTCTCCTCCCTTCCACCTTTTGATTTAGATATATAAACCACTAACTTCAGCCATTTAGTGAACTACTTGTTTTGTGTGCTCCCTCGTCATTACAAATAAACGGTTTTTTTCTCTTGCTAATCTGTCTTTTGTCAGGTTAATTTGAGGCACACAGTTCCTTAATCTAAGCGGGTAAAGGAAAAGTTTTTCCTCCCTGACAGTTTGATGACGAGAATGGAATGACTAGGATTTATCAATCACTCTGGAGGCTGCAGCTGAGACCTTGGGATCTCTGACTAAGTTGGAAAAGGGAAATTTCCTGAAGAGTCAAACTCCTGGAACTCTGCTAAGGGTCTAGTTGGGCTAGGGCAATAAGAACCTCTCCTTGATCTTTCTTTCCAGGATGTAGATGACCAGGAGAAAACACTTGAAGGAACTAGTACTTCGGGTATTTTTGACTCCTGGTTTGAGTACTCTTGTTATAGATCCTTTTCCTCCCACATGTAGCTATCGTGGCCTCTTTGTCTTATTTTGTGTCCTGATGGCGTGGCTTTGATCCCTTGAGAGCATTCTTTCATGACAGCATTCTCTCTGTGATTTTCTGTATGCTGGGTCTGTGTTCACAGAGATCGGGAGGCCCTAAGAATTTGTAGTTGGTTAGACAGAAATGTGGGTAGCCTGGGCATCTCATTTGCAATTGGTGAACTACAGACCACTGCCAACTCTCAAGTTCATCTAAGTCTCTTTCTTGGTCTTTGGTTATCTTTGGGAGTGACTTTGGATCATGGTGATTGTACTTTCTGCATCCTTTTGGGGGATGTGTCTTGTGTCCATAGTTAAGCTGTAAGTCTTACTGGGTTGAGTTACATTTTGGAACAGTTATAACTTTGGAGACCCTAGTCATCAATGGCCAGATAACATATCCTTTGATTCGGAGAAACTTTTATATTTAACAAGATTTTTAAAGGGCAGAGAGTTCTCATCCTACACCAATGTGCTACTGGTACCTATGAGAAGATCAAATTGAAAGAAGGACAAAAGTATCATGGCTGGCCTGAAATATCTTCCTGACAAAATTAAAGAGCAGAATTCAGATTCAGAACAAAAATTTAAATCCAAACCGACCATAAACCCTCCCACCCACAGTTTTAGTGTAGTTATGCAACAAACCAGAAAAAATCCTCCTCACCAGGATAACAAATAGTCACACCCTCTTCTAGACCCTTTGGTAAATCAATGTTGGCTTAGTTACAGGCAATATTCAGGGTTTTATAGGAGCTGTTTTATGAGTTTTCTCTCCAAATGTTAATTGGACTAAAGTGGAGCTCTATACTCAGAAGGAGAAAATATGTCCTAAAGCCTTTCTTGAACAACTTATACAAATATTCCGAAGGCAGACAACTCTAAATCCAGGACCGCAGAACACAGGAATCTTTTGATTTCTGACTTAGTTGGAAATCTTCTTCCTGATGTAAAAAACATATTGTAAGAATCAAAATAATGTTGGACGGACAGGTCAGCCCTAGCGTTACTGCTGAGGCTGCCAACCATTTCTTTGGAAGTAGCTCGCAAGAAAGCAATAAAAGTGAGGAATTAAAATCAATAATCTTTATCATATAAATCGAGCCTTTGCAGAAACAGAAATATAACTCTAGGAGTAACAAAGCCCACTCATTTTTCTTATCAACCACAAGGCCTTCCCCATTCATTTCAAGATACTTGTAGATGGTGTAAAAAGCCAGGACCTTAAGAAAAGGACTATCCTATACTTAGAAGAAAGGAAAATTTGAATAGCAATTGCCCCAAGCCTCAGCTTTTTCAATCAGGCTCCTCTGAGCCTTCTTCTCAATTAGGTCTCACTCAAACTGTAGATGCCCAACACAAAGAATTTCTTCTCTCGATCCCTCCCTGTCTACTTAAAAAAAAAAAAAGTGCTGATAAATTAAATATTCCTAAAACTCTCAACAATATGGTAGCTAACCCAAATGTTTTTTCAAAGTCACACAGTTTAGGAAATTTTTTAAAATAAGAACAGTTTGGTAACATTAACTTAGTAAAAATTGCTTACCTTCAGAACTGTTAGCACTAAATATATGCAGAAATACAATTTTTATTCTGCCTTGATTTACTAGTCAAGTAGGCTTGTGTTTACTTAACATGTATTAGATGTTTAAGATTACAAAATTTACAGATTTGATTTTAATCAACCTGAGTCAGTGTTCGGACAATCCTGCCAATACAATTCAACAATAATTAGGTTTTATAGTTTATCTGCTTAGAAGTAGTTTCCAAAATCTTTTTGGTAACTTGAAACCTTAAATTTATACTAAGTTAAATTATTGATATTTATTGAATGTCATTTCTAAATAAGGTAGAATACTGAGACATTAATTACTAAGCATTAGTTTAAATTTATATACTTTTAGCTTCTGATATTTACAGAGAGAAGAGAGAGACTTGGGTCTGTTAATAGACCTGTTCTTTTTGCCATATTAAAAATTTTTACTCTCAGGAGGCTATGACTCTAGATGGGGCACCTGGGTGGCTCAGTCAGTTAAGCGTCCAACTGGTGATTTCAGCTCAGGTCATGATCTCCAGGTTTGTGAGTATGTGCTGACAGTGCAAAGCCTACTTGGGATTCTCTCTCTCTCCCTCTCTTTCTGCCCTTCCCCTCATGCATGTGCTCTCTCTCCAAATAAATAAACTAAAAAAAAAGAAGCATATGCCTCTAGAAATTATGCAATGATGTATTCATAAACTTGCTAATCTAAGACAGAAGGCTGATTTATGACAGTTCATATTGTCTACTCTTTTTCCTACAAATTAAGGTTACTAAGGGGTAAAAATTTTAATCAATATATGTAAATGAAACTACTGGCAATAATAAGATTGAAGAGAGAAAGAAAAAAAAAAACTCTATGCAAAGTATTCAAAGAACGTAGAATGATTTCATTAAGGAAAAAGGGAAGGTAATCTTGTCCTAAACTAATTGTTTAGAGGTTTTTAAAAGGTTGTTCCAGAATGAGAAAGAGGAAAATGAAAGAAAAAAATCTGAATGGATATAGAAAGTTATAATGGGTTGGCAGAAAAGATAGGAGAGAGAAGAGAGCAAGAGAGAATCACTCACATGGTCAAACTGGCTAAGACTGAATGGATTTATTACAAGGTTTTTAATTGAGCTTTCATATCAATAGTGTACCAACGAAAAACTAGAGTTTGGCCTTTTTTTTCCTTTTAAAAGGACATAGTTTTCTTCTCTTAGTAAGAGCTTGCAAAAGGTATTTCTTTACCTTTTGAGTAATCTACCTAGGAAACAAAGATCCTGTGTTTTATTGAATAATTTCCTGTGCTATATTGTTTTTATCATGTCCTCACAGATTTAATGGAACCAAATCTTTTTTACCTCTCTTAACGTGAAAAGAGCTAAGTACTTTTTAAAATTATGTTACTGCCTATATTTACTTTAAAAATCTTTTATTATCACTTTGGTTAAATAGATAACTAAGTATTATTTCATAGTGATCTATGATCCTGTTTAGTCAAGTGTTCAAATGTTTTGACATTTTGACAACTTCTCCAAATCAAATTTTAAAGGAAGTCTTCTTGGCTTTGAAATGAATTTGAGATATCTCAAAGGAACCCTAAGACAACCTCACAGGAGGAGTGCCTGAGTGGCTCAGTGGGTTGACCGTCGAACTTCTGCTCAGGTCATGATCTGGGGGTCCATGGGTTCAAGCCCACGTTGGGCTCTATGCTGACAGCTCAGAGCCTGGAGCCTGCTTCGGATCCTGTGTCTCCCTCTCCCTCTGCGCCTTCCCTGCTCAAGCTCCGTCTCTCTCTCAAAAACAAATAAACATTATTATTTTTTTAATCTTAAAGGATTTGTTCCCTCACCTTGTAAAAAGAAAGATGCCAAACTAGTTAGATTTATTTGATATGCTAACTTGTACGGGAAGCATTGTCAAATAAGTAGAGATTATTAAGTTTCTTAGGTTATATTTGTATGTGTATGTATTATTAATATGGGTATTTCAGAAATTATATAAAGTTCCTAGAAATTTGACAATGTCTTTGTTGTCCATCATGTCTTGGTATAATTTTATCAGGCATGATTCCGGTTATGAACTTAAAATGTAGTATGTGACAGACAACCAAGTTTCCCTTTCAATTGCATTATAATAAGCCCTCATTAGATCTTTAACCACAGCCATTTTAAGTCTTTTGTCATTTACATATGGTTATTGTTTTACCCTGATGCTTTTCTGAAAGCTCTTACAGTCAGCTAGTAGTCAAAATGCTTCAACTTCAACAACAACAAAAAACTGTCTCGGAGACTTATGGAAAAGACTATGACAGGTACTCTGAGTACAAGCTTCTGAGGGTATTGCCTAAATAACTTTAAGATCATGCACTGGATAGAGTAAGGTTTTCCACAACTGACGGAGAAGGTGACGAGTTTGTAAAACCACTAACCACTTAAGATCAAGCAGGACAAGAATTAATTATGTGGGACTGAATAGCTAATGAAGACTTATTATAATTTTGTATGACTTTTTCTTGGAATATTGATGATCCATTAATGTTCTGTCTGCTTGATATAAAGAACCCTTTCTTTTTTTTTCTCTCGAGCCACCTATATACAACAATTTAATAGATCATACCTTTGTAAATAAAAATGAAACATTTATCTTTTTCTGATTACTTGATCACTCCGGAATTCAGGAAACTCTGGCAATATAGTTATTTGCATAAGCCCAATCAGCTGGATGACTTAATTAATACAAAAGATTGATCACTGTAACGGAGTGGGCCGCTCAGAAACTTCACTGGAACACCTGCATCTTCTGTACTTTGCTCTAGGAAATAGCTGTGACGGTGACACTGCCATGACCATCCTCATTCCACCATCTAAAGGCGCTTTAAATGGACTGAAAAATCAAAAACGAAAACGAAAAACCAACAACCTGGATTTAGAGTCTATTCTAAACTTTAATCTTTATTTTTCTTTTGTTTCCCCAGAAAGATCAGTCATTAAATGCCCATTTGTCCCTTACAAAGGCCTCACTTTGATGGGTGCCCCATCACCATCTGCACCACTACCTCCAGAAATGAGACACAACTGTTTAACTAGAGTGGGCTAGCCCCAGGACTAGGAGACAAGTTCAGTGGGATATGGGGCCATACAACAACACAGCGTCTTATTTGTGAAACTTACAGGAAAGTTTCAGACAGTGGAAATTAAGGAATCCAGAATATAGCCACATGAAGAAACTTTTTCTGAATTCCCCTTATCTGCCTACAGGCAGAGCCTCCCAAAAGAATTAAACTATCATAAATCCCTTCTCTAGGGGAGTTTTACGGCCACGAAGAAGATAGAGAAAGACCACCTACACCTACATAAACAAACATTGTCACACAAATTTATCTCCCTCATTCATTTCTCTAAGCATCCATTTATGTTTCCTAAAGAAACTCATGTGTTCGTCCCATGGAAGTATTTTCTCCTCCTCCCCTCCCCCCTTTAGGTTAGGTATATGCGGCCCTAACTTCAGTCGTTTACCTAAGTGAAGACAGCAAGAGCTTCACTGCCCCCCAACCACTACCACCACAGTAGCTAAGCCTTTAGTTCAGGGCCAGCAGATTCAAAGGTAGCAAATAAATGAGGATGCTGCTGAAAGGGGACAGAGGGAAAAAGGAACAGAGGAGAAATGTACAAAAGTAAAAAGGCCAATAGAAACAGAGCACTCTGGTTGATATTAAAGCCATATTATAGATTGACCATTATATAAATAAATATTTCAGGATAAGGCTCAGTAAACAAGTAAATTGTTTGTCTTACACAGACCATTGGAATGAGAAGAATTTATGTGAGCCCAACGCTATTTAGGAAATACAGTTCTCATCTATTAAATACATCATTTAATTAATTTGTATTTCATTCCTTTCAAAAGGGTAGAATGAGAAAATTCATAAGCATTCCTTATTGTTCGTACACCATCAGCATAAAATTCCTCATACAAATTAAAACTTTCTGATTTTATATTCAAACTAAATCTCATACAAAGATGAATGACTATGACTTCTTGGTAAGAATTATCAACCTGGAATAAGAAACCTTGGTCCTTATCTTTACAGTATAAGCATCATTCATTGTAGATGTCTGTTTTCTAATATATCTTGCCAGTATGAATGGCTTTCTAGAACCAGCCTAAAGAGGTTGACACATTGGGCTTCCAAAGTTGATAAGTCTAAATCCCTAAAGCAAAGGCAGTTATTGTGACCTGAAGACCATACAGCAAGAGTATTCCACACAGTCCTCCACCAGTACCACATCACATGCACAAATGGAAACCTGAGAGTGATACATAACTATCAGTGTTGTGCATTTTGTCCATATCTTTCATAAGCAAGTTCTGTAATTTGCAATCCCATAAAGAGAAAGTTGAGACTAGTTGAATCCACTAAATAGTTAATTTAAGCATATTCATACTATTGTTAATGCACAATAAAGTTCTGCTATTAACTTCCAGTGACTTATGTATTACTCATCATAGAGTAAGCTGTAACATAAACCGCTAGATTCAAAGATATGGTAGGCTAAATATCTCCAATGATGTCCATATCTAAATTTCCAGAACCCATGCATATGTTACCTTACATACAAAAGGGGCTTTGCAGATTAAGTTAAGGATTTTGAGATGGTAAAATTACACAGGATATCTGGATGGGCCAATGTATTCACAAGAGTTCTTATAATACGAAGGCAGGAGGGTCAGAGTCAAAGAAAGAAATGTGAGGGTGGAAGCAGAGAATGAAGGGAGAGAAAAAGAGGAAAAAAAGGAGACAGATACAAGAGATTTAAAGATGCTATGCTGATAGATTTGAAGATGAAGGAAAAGACTACAAGGTTAGGAGTGTAAGTGCCCTCTAGATTCTGGAAAAGGCAAGAATACAGATTCTCCCTTAAATCAGCTAGTAAGAGTGCAACCTTGACAAAACATTGATTTTAGAACTTCTAACCTCTAGAAGTGTAAGGTAATAAATTGCATTGCTTATAAGCTACTTAGTTTGAGTACTCTGTTACAGCAGCAATAGAAAACGAAGACAAAGGGTCTTAACATTAAAAAAACACTTATCACTTTAGATATAATACATGTCCATCACTGGACTGTGCAGAAGCTTTCCTCTACATAATCAAGGACTCAGGTTGACAGAGACTCCATCATTTGAAAATCACGGGTTGCCATGGCAGGAGGAAGAGAGTACATGAAGATTTCAGACTCTCTATTCTAACTTTAGTCTAGAAAGTGACAGATAATCACTTTGGATTTTGATGTTTTGGCCAGAAAGTCACATGATCCCACATAGCTGAAAAGCTGCTATAAATTGTAACTTTTGTGAGCTTGATATTGGTGAGGATTTGTAATGTCTGCTTAAACCTTATATGAAGGAGTTGATGAAAACCTTGATTAAGTAAAGTGAAGAGAAATATTTCCAACCTGGTGTCGCTTAGATTCTATCCTTTCATAACATAGAGAGTGCTCTGATCTTTTGTGCCAGTTTGTGTTGGGATGACCAGCTCCTTATATTATCAGAATCTATATGGTTAATTACAGAGAATTCTCAATATCAGAAATTATTCACATCTACATGTCATGTAAAAAAGGCTTTGTTCACTCTTTCTATAGCTCTAGCTATTGCAAAGCTTGGCACAGTTAAGAATTTAAGAAATTTACTTCTCCAATATTATGTGAAATAGCAGCTGCGAGTACAAATCGTTCTGGTCATTGCATTCTCTATTTCTCAGTATTGTTTTCTGTATTTTATTTGACCTACATTGGAGCAGAGCAAAAAGATATAACAAACTTTTTCTTTTTATAGACGAGAACAACTCACCGGTAAAATGAAGCCTGAAAACAGCACCCCAACACACTGTTGAACACCCCACGTTTTCACTAATGTTGCGAGAGTACTCTAGAACTAAATGCTTAACCACTTCATGCAAACTTTATGTAATTTTTTGGTGTATATTACACTGATCTCATTTGCCTGTGATGTTACAGTAAATGTAATTAAATGTTATTAGTAAGAAAAATTAAGTTTAAAGATGTATATATGAAAGGGGACAACATTAAGACAATTGGACCACTCTAACTATGCTTGGTAGACTTCTAAGAAGCTCCCTGATTATCCCTACATTCTGAATAATCTCATGTTCTTGTTTGACTTCCTTGATCGTGCACTAGACCTAGTGACCTGCTTCTCATGCATAGAATATAGCAAAAGTGATGTCATGTCATTTAAGTTATTAGGTTGCAGATTATCTCTCTTGCTGGCTTTGATAAAACAAGCTCCCATGTTGAGGAGGCCCATGCATCAAGGAACTGAGGCTGACCTCTGGCCAACAGTCAATGAGAAAATGAAACCCTTTGTCCAAAAACTTGCAATTAAATTCTGCTAGCAACCATATGAATGAGCTTGGAAGTTGATCCTTCCTCAGTTGAGCCTCAAGATTAGGTCACAGCCCCAGATGATACCATAATAGTAGCTTGTAGGATATGCTGAGCAGCGGACCCAGTTAAGTTGCTCCTGATTCCTGACCCACAGAAACCATGAGATACTAAGTGTTTTAAGCCATTAAATTTTGGGTAATTTTTTGTACATTTTGTACCTATTGTAATTTCTTGTATTTATTAGATAACTAATATTCTAGGGTTTTATTTGGTTTCTTTTATCTTTTGTGTTGGAAGCACTCAATAACTTACTAGGAACAATGTAACAATTACAATGATATTAATATGGTCTCTTACGAATTTTAGTGAGAGAAGCATTGGTCTTCTTCACTGAACTATCTCTTCTTCACTAAACTATTTTTTTTAAGATTTTCCTTTTAAATTCTTTATATCTTGTCACACACATAAAAAATTAACCTGAGTAGAAAGACTAGAGAAACCAACTTAATTTATAGATTTAATATAAAGCATAAATATAGATTTCTTGTGGTGCACTAATGACGTTGCAGTATTGGCCGTGTCATTAAATAAACGAAAATCAGAGTGAATCAATTGCAGTGCTGTCCTGGAGTTAATAATATACCAGATATTATATATAATTAACTAATGATATGTAATTAATAATATACCAGATCAAAATAGTAAGAATTTTGAAGAAAATAAGGAATACATTTAGTAAATTGAAATCATACTAAATAGCAAAATATTAGAAGAGAAAAATATCTGAATGTACACTTCTCAATCCAAAAATATGGTCATAAGAAACGTATGCCATAAGAAAAGACATTTTGGTAGAATGCCTCATATTTTAGACCTGAAAGCTTCAGTTAGACAAGAACCACCCTAACTCATATGTTGTTACTTTTACATATATCCCAGGGTAACATGTCTTCCAGTTCCAACGACTAGGATTTTATTGTCAGTCATGTTTGCGAGTCAAGAATGAAAACAGTGTACAGTAAAACCTTGGTTTGTGAACATCATTCATTCTGGAAACATGTCTGGAATCCAAATTACTTGTATATAAAAGCAAATTTCCCCCTAAGAAATAATGGAAATTCAGATGATTCATTCCACAACCCAAAAATATTCGTATAAAAATGATTACAATACTGTAATATAATACAAAATAATAAAGTACAAAACATAAAGAAAAAGAAACGAATTAACCTGCCCTTACCTTTGCAAATCTTTGTGGCTGGTGTGAGGGACACAAGAGAGAGGCAGCTTATTGAGTAGGACGACTTTCACTATCGCTAACAGAATCACTGCTATCTATTGGCTCAATGGAAATCTTTTTCTTTTCACGCAACTTTAACAAGGAACCTATCCAATAACACTTGCTTTTGTGTTCTTTCGAGGATTTCGCAGAAATGTAACATGGCATTGCCGTTAAACAGATTTATCACTAGCACTGCAACAGCCTTATTCAGGTGGTTCTTTTCTACGAAATTTTGCACCGTTTCCCACATTTTACACATCTCCCTAGTCTCATTTGAAGTGAGGGATTCCTCCACTTTTCCCCCTCTTCCTCTGCTGACAAGATGTAAATGTAGACTTCTTATAAAATCTTGCAATTTTGGTAACTCACCTACTTTGTTCCCACTTTTCAATGATTTCCTTCTTTTTTTTTTTTAATTTTTTTTTTCAACGTTTATTTATTTTTGGGACAGAGAGAGACAGAGCATGAACGGGGGAGGGGCAGAGAGAGAGGGAGACACAGAATCGGAAACAGGCTCCAGGCTCTGAGTCATCAGCCCAGAGCCCGATGCGGGGCTTGAACTCACGGACCGCGAGATCGTGACCTGGCTGAAGTCGGACGCTTAACCGACTGCGCCACCCAGGCGCCCCAATGATTTCCTTCTTAACTTACACAGTAATCATCTCCTTCTCACCGCCTTTCTTTTCAACCTTTTTCTGCATGGGGGCCATTGTATACACTTGCATGGGTATTGACTACAGTACAGTATTAATAAACTTGTGTCAACTGCTGTATTTAATGTTACTGGCAATAAGGCAGCAGAGGAAAGTGTCTATATCTGCAGGCAGCCTGACCTAGAATGAAGCAAAGCCTTCCTAAGCTCACTCTTATATGGAAAAGCAAAGGACTGTCCAAAGGTGCTTGGAAGTGACAAAAAATACACTAGTGTCAGTTGTGGGCACCTTCCACCATTCTGAAAAATCACTAATTTCTGCCAAACGCTGTGGCCTGAGACCAGGCATCCAAGCAAGGGAGATGATCACCCACAATCCTGCAGCGGGACAGAGAGAGAGAGAGAGAAAGAGAGAGAACCATTGGCTCAGTTGTAACCATGTGATGTTTGGTGTCACGGACTACAAGTATTGCAAGACATCGCTTGTTTATCAAGTTAAAATTTATTACAGGTATTTGCTCATCTTGTGGAGCACTCATAGAACAAGCCACCCACAATCTAAGGTTTTACTGTAGTTGTTATATACGAAAGACAACAATTTGAATTGCAACTTGAAAGCAATTGGAAACCAGCCCAGTCTCTAGAGGACAGTAGTAACCTACTTCACAGGGTTAACCTCTTAAACATCAAACACAACTACAAACTCAGCAAACTAACAAGACTTTGCGTTGCACAAGAGAGTAATTTCACATAAATCACAATTTCTGCAATGTAATGCATAGCTTCGTCTTGACAAAATCTTTAACCTTAAACATAATACTAGCCAAAACAATTCTAGGCAACATTATTTATTATGTTATTGTCTGGAATTATCTGCTAAGGACTGAGTAGTTTATCCATAACTAGTTATTTGGGCTCTTACATAATACAGGACTAGAGTTCTCAATTCTAAAATATTGGGAAGGTTTAGCAGCTCTAAAAAGGGGAAATGTAAATCCCCAGCATCCGTTTCTCACTCTAAAATGAAAGTCTGGAACAAATAAACCTGCATTTATCTGCTAATGCTGCATACAAACCACTCCAAACTTAGTGGCTGAAGACAAAAGCCACTTACTCCTTTCTTTCAACCAGCGGTGTTCGCTGATCTCAGCTAGGCCTGCGCAGGCATCCGCTATCAGCTGACTGGTCCGTGTAGTTAGCTGATCTTGGTGGCATCACTGGGAAAACTCAGCTCTCCTTCATTGGACTCCTCTTCTATCTTTCCTGCAGGATAGCCAGGGCATATTTCCATGGCAGTTCCAGGGGTCCACAAAAGGAAGCAGAAATGTGGAAGGAAGTGTGCTTCAAGTCTCTGTTTGCATCAAGTCAGCTGTAAGTCCATTGGCCAAAATAAGTCACACAGCCAAGTTAGGACCAGGGTGGGAGGTTGCTACCATGGGCATGGAATAATTTTGCATAGAAATTTGAAGTCACTAATACAGTAATTTTACTGTGATCTCTAAGGCTCTTTTTCAGCATGTAATTAATTGAGTGTAGGGTTGTTTGTTTTTTAAGAGGCCTTTAGGACAAACTACTGAGAAATAGACCGAGGGTGAAGAAGGAATATGGCAGAAAGAAATCCAACTGCCTCTACATCGGCAATAAGGCTCTGGGTAATTTGATATGAATGGCTTACACCTGAACAAAAGATTAGCTATATTTTATTTTTTTTTTAGAATATCAGTATTTCTTTTTTTTAATGTTTATTTATTTTTTTGAGGAAGCAAGCATGAGAGGGGGATAGGCAGAGAGAAAGGGGAACAGGGGCTCTGAAGCAGGCTCTGCACTGACAGCAGAGAGCCCGATGTGGGGCTCGAACTTATAAACCATGATATCATGACCTGAGCAAAAGTTGGACACTCAACCAATTGAGCAACCCAGGTGCCCCAAGATAAACTATATTTTAATTAAACGTTAGTGCCATGCAACTAAGTGATCTTTGGTTCATTTTCCTCCTAAGATATTTCTATCAAAGTTTTCCAAAGTAATATAATAACAAGGGAAGAAAAATTTGAGAGATAACCATGCTCAATGAATGCATGATTACATACATTAACTTTCACAGAAGAAAAATAAATAAAAAGAGCAAAGAAAAAAATTTTTTAAAAGGGGAGAATGATATAGTATTGTTTAAAAGAAAGAATACAGGGGCTTTATTTTTGCACATTTCCTTCAATGCTCATCAGAGGCTCCTTATGGTATCAAAAGGCATCTTTTCCTTAGGATAGTTATACTGATAGATATTGAGGAGTAATTTGGACCAAGTAAATTGTATTGCGATATCATTCCCAGGAATTGTCTTGTAAACCACAACTAGATAAAATTATGAATTCTTTTCTTGTTGACCTCTTACTTTAGGACCAGAGAAGGAACCTATTAAATTTTAGGCTCAAATTAGGTCCATAAACAACAGTCTTAAAATTCAACATTGTAATTCATAATCTTGGACACTGGTTAAATCATTCAGTAGTAAAAATACATTTCTTCCCTATTTTGAAGGATAACCCTGAGAATGAAGGTGTAGTGGAAGACAAAGCTATGCAAGCACATATAAATCAGAGTTATGTTCTCATAATAGTTATGATATCTTTGCTTCCAACTTCTCCCTCTTATCCTGTCAGGTAGATCCTAAGACTTCGAACAAACACACTTACAGTGGTGTTTATACCTTTACCCACACAAATGGTTTAAGGCAATATTCACTCTATAATCCTAATTTTCTAAGAATTCTTCAATTGTGCTAGAAGTCATGACCAATCGTACTGATGTGTAACAAGTTAACTATGCCAAGATGAAAAATCTGATAGTTTGCCTTCCAAAGCATTTATCTAATTAATATATCTAAGGTAGGGGTTGAGAAGGAGGGGTTCACTCTAGAGGAGCCCTTTGTTCAAAATTTCTTGAAGTTTCATATTTTATCTTAGGTGAATCATTTGAATTTTATACTCTCTTTCATAACATAGCCCTATCAAAGTAGCAAAAAAGTATTTGAAAATTTTTTTGCCAGCTATATCACTTATCTTCTTTTATTCCAAATCCTCATGTAAATTGGGTAATCCATGTCACCCTGCTACGTATCCCAGTTTGGGGAACATGAGCCTAACTCATTCTGTTCTGTATTATCCTTACAGTCAAAGTTTCATTTTCTTTGAGTTAAAACAAAATCCTAACAATTTCGTGCATTGGGTGTTGAATCTGGAATTACTGATTTCAAAGTTACTATTACTATCTTGCTTATCTCCCCTGTTGGATGGAGCCCCATTCTTATTTGAAAAGTTACATGAAGTCAGTTTCAATTATCTTGAGATTTCACCTGGGTAACAAATGACACAGTTTTACCTTCCCATTCACCATCTCCTGAATTGCTCTGCGCTGCCGTTAAACTAATTGAGCCTACATTTATGAAATGGGCCCCCAAAAAGGAGGTGAATAGGAGGTAATTTTATGCAAATCAAAAAATGAGAAGACGATTTGAAGCTATGTTCCAAAGTGGGTCAGAATCTGCCTATTAGTTCTGGAGGCCTTTCATCCACTCTCAAATTCCGGGGAAAACACAACACTATTAAAATGTCATATTACATGACCATTCATTACCTTTTATACTACTATTCAAGCCAGTCATTTCAGAAAGTCCTTCCCAAATGGTTCAGGGTGAAACCAGGTCTCTGTAACTACCATTTAAATCATCAAACAAGAATATGCTTCCTTGCTCTTAATTTAATTTTAATTTATGTCTGGTGGGAAGCCCATCATCCAAATCCTCCCCTGAGCAGTTTTCAAAGATAGAATTTTAATTGGTGGGGTCCAAGGCAGCAGTGGTCAGGCAGCAGGGATCACATGTTATAGGTCTCGAGAAAGACTGGTGGTGGGAAAGGAAGTAGAAAAGTAAACTAAAGGGAGGAAAAAGTTGTTTTATTTAGATTTTACTCCCTATATGCAAAACTAAAGAGTAAAATGCATTCTCAGTGTAGCCCTTAATTTAAAGGAAAAAAGGAACCTAAAAGAAGCCCCCTGCTGGCCACTGCAATTTCTACCCTATTTGGGCTTTTTGGTTTTTGTTTTTGTTTTAATTTATCAAAGTACAGTTGACACATAATGTTACATTACTTTCTAGTGTACAACATAGTGATTCAACAACTGTATACATTATGCTATGCTCTCCACAAGTGTAGTTACCATCTGTCACCATACAACACTATTGCAATACCATTGACTATATTCCCTTTGCTGTACGTTTCATTTCTGTGGCTCAGTCATTTCATAACAGCCTGTTTGCTCTCTACCCTATTTGCTTCTTTAAAAAAAGAATAAGAAATAAAAATCTCTTTCCTTACCTATATTTAAGACACAATTTAACCTTCTGTCATTATTTTCAATGTACTATATCTTTCTTTAATTGGAATAAATGTAAACATATCAACATAAATGCCTAAAGGTAATCCGGTAACTTGTCTTTCTTTGATCATAAGGAAAAAAATAGTCTTTTAAAAATATATATATTTTATTTTAAAGTTGCATTTAAAATTACATCACTAGTAGATTTATTTTTGTTATTTATATTTTACCAGGGCAGAAAGGTTTTTGGTGATTACTTTGAACTCATGAAGGTCTTTAAAACTAAAATAATAAATCAAAGTTTTATTCAAAATGATTTGTAATAACTTTTTTTGTATTGGTTTAGAAAATTAAGGATAGTATATATAAAACTCTTTAGTTTTACATATAAAGAATAAGTTTAAACAAAACAACTGTTTGTTCTCTTTAGGATAGCAAAAGTCCTGAGGCTGTATTTGTTTCACACTGTACCTTGAATCTATGATGTAGTCATTCCATAGATTTATTCTTTAGAAAATACAACTCCTTAGGGCAACCTGACCCAAGCTGCACAAGAATGTAAATAAAAATGATTATTTCTCTCTTAACATAAAACAAATATTTTACGGCATTGCTTACTATAATGACCTCTTTTACATCCAACACAGAAATATTAACATCTATCATATACAATTAAGTACTCAAAACCTATTTGTAAAAGCAGCAGAAGTGACATCACTTACATTTAGTTGCATTTTCAAAAGAAAGCATAATTAATGAAACAGAAGTATTCTCATAGAAAGCTTGTGCCCTGTAACAGTGACCATGATTTCAGAACCAACTACTTATAACATTATCTACATTTTGCGCCAGAATCTGCTGAGTGGAACATTTGGGCAGTGTGAAAGATGCAGACAGACCGACAGCTTCTTTGGTATTGACTTAGCCTTTGTCCAGACTTTCTCTTACATGACTGACCCCTTCCTTATCCCTGTTGTCACTGATCCTCAGGAAGTGCATGTTGGGCCACCTGATATCCTCTCTGTCAGACTAGGGATGAATCAGTTACTCACAGCCCAGTTCATGAGTCAATTTTAAGAACGTTACTATTCTACATAATACCCTTGACCTCTCAGAGTTGGTGGTGTGTGCTAAAGTTTTCCAGGACACGCTAAACTTTTCCTGAGACAGGGTCCAGTCAACAACTTTATGGCAGTCCTTCTGGACTAAACTTTGCCTAGTACCTACAAGTTGGTCATGAGACAGTCAGGGGATTGGAAATGTATCGCTTGACTAGGTTTCCAGATTGATAACAAGATGGTAAGCAACTGTGTCATCCAGAGATTCCAAAGTCCAGGGTCCACTCACAGACAACTACACTAGCTCTCTTTCCTAGGTCCTGAAGTTCTCCCACCAACCAAGGCCCAGTAGGGGGCAGCTTCCCAAAGCTAAACCTAAGAGACCACAGCCTGCCCAGTTAAAAGCCAAATGAAAAGGCAAGGTTGTCTAACAGTCAAGAGACAAGTAGACGAATCCTTGCAGCTGACTCACATCATAACAGAAAGTGTGCCTCGTGGCCCTGCGAAAAGGATGGACATTAAGGAAGAATGTGAAAGTCAGACTAGAATCTGTAAGTCAAATCAGACAGGATTTGTTTGGGCCTCCAATTTAGATGGAGAATAATGGTTTTTCTATCATTTCTGTTGTTTTGTTCATTTGTTTGTGAAAACAGAAGTTCTCTCTCTCTCCCTGCTCTTTAAACTGCTGGAAGGTAAGTGAAACCTTCCATTGCAGAAATGCTCCTGATGGGGGCAATATTGAACCTGGTCAGGGAATGGCGGCGGCTTCCCTGTGTAAGACACCGTGGCCTTCAGAGATAGGACTTCACTGTCCTTAAAAGGAAAAATGCCAGCACACTTGAGAGTTGGACTGAGCCAATAAAGTAGTCCCTGAGCCACGCTGGGTATGTCTTTAACAGTTCCTGTTTACTTTCCTGAGGAGAGATTACAAGGAAATAAGCTCACATTTTTAAGTGTTTTCATGATGCAAGTTATCCCTGAAATCAAATACTATTCTAAATCAAACAACCTTATAGTGATGCACAATTCGAATATATGTTTAATTAACCAAAATATTTATTAATGAATAATAAAACACATTCTATGTATGTTTTAGAGGGTACATAGGAAGTATATACTCACAAATATTTAAAGATAGGCAGCATGTTTGGCAGAGAAAATCTTAAAATTCTCAGAGGTATTTATTACGCTGGAAAATTTGGGGGCAGAAATAGGATTCTAACAAAACAACTTTTTACTAAACATAGAACAAGCAAATAAGCTGATTTTCTGAACTCTAAAGGAAAAATAGGTACACTAGACTATAAACTGCAAATGCCTTCCTCATGTCAGACCTTCATCTTATGACAATATTGCCTGCCTTCATGACTATGTAATATTAAGAATCTTGGCAAATGGTACAAAGTATGGGAAAGTGTTTATATATATATATATATATATATATATATATACACACACATATATATGTGTATATATATACACACACATGTAAGTAAATCTATAGAGAGAGAATCTAATAAGCTTATATCAGTGTTTTAATACTGATTGGAATAGCTGAGGAGTTTACATTAATAGAAAATAACCAATTTACTACAATGTTAGTATTTCTAACTATATCTATATACCTATGTATAGATATAAATACCAATATACATATATATAAATATCATATTCACATACACATAAATAAGGAGAATGCCTGTGACTATGAAAACAGAGATTACAATCATACAGCTGTAAGCCAAGGAACACCAAAAATTGTCAGCAAACCACCAGAAGACAGAAAGACGCAAAGAAGGATAACTCTGTGGGTTGCAGAGGGAGGATGGCCCTGGCAACACCTCGTTTTATCATTTCTAGCCTTCAGACCCCTGAGAGAATAGATTTTTGTTGTTTGAATCCACACATTTTATGGTACTTTGCTTTGCCAACCATAGGAAACTAATATAGATGCTATTGAGAAAAGCTTTGGCCTTCACTAACATTTTTTAAGTATTTATTTATTTATTTATTTAGAGAGCACAAGCAGGTGAGGGGCAGAGAGAGAGAAAGAGAGAATCCCAAGCAGGCTCCTTGTTGTCAGCGCAGAGCACGACGCGGGACTGGAACCCACAAACCGTGAGGTCATGACTTGAACCAAAATCAAGAGTCAGATGCTTAACCCACTGAGCCACCCAGGTGCCACTAATGTATTTTCTTAAAATATTCTTGTTCATAGGTTTTCACCACACCGTATTATTCCAGGAGACCTGCTACACACTTTACAGGACTCCTCACTGTTTCTCCATTTTCATGTTCCTTGTTCGAGCCTGTCTAGTTCATATCTAAATTTGAACCTATCTAAAGCTCCATGGGCCAACGAACTGACCATCTTTCCCTGAAGCACACCAAACTCAATAATATTCAGAAGCCTCATCTACCCTTTCAGAGTTAACCATTCTTTCATCCATGTTACCAAGGATAATGTTCCCTGGGAGTTCTGCAATCGGGCTTGTCACCTCCTCTCATTTTTATATTATCCTTAAGAATAAGAAACACATCTTTATAGATCCCTGTCCTAAAGGTGAGTTAGAAAAGTCTTGAAAGTCCATTTTGGTATGTTTTCCCTTCCCTTCTGCCTTTGTTGTCATCTCCTACACTCCAGGATTGCTTCCAAAGGGGCCTGATATGAGAACAAGCCTTTCTTCCTCTCTCTCTGGCCCCAGGTGGAGGGCAGGAAACCAGTCAGACAAAGATGCCCAAGGGAAGGCTACAGATCTGACTGAGACGAGGAAACAAGAACAAAGCAGGGAGTGTCTGCCCTAGAGGCCACCAGGAAGGGATCTACTTCTGTTCTGCATCCAGAATTCCTTTCTTTCGTAGCTTTAAACTAAATTCTATCCTGCTTTGGAACAACTTTAACAGTATAATAAAGTTCTGAACTGTCGAGAAAAAAATCTTTTTGTGTTTATTTAGTTATAATTTTTCAAATGAACCCTTTTTTCCATACATGGATAGAGGGAGATCAATGACCAATTTTCAATTTGGGCAGGGTCAACCATGACGATTTTTAAAAACCGGAACATTGGGATATAATCTAACTGTCTATCATGAGGACTTCCCAAACCAGCTAAAATCTTTTTTTAATATTTTTTTCTATACTTTTGTATCCAGAAAATGGCATTTTATCTGAAAACAGACGTGTTTTCGAGTCATGAACATCAAGAGAATTGGTAAACTCAGGGTCTAAACAAAGACTAAATATGAATTTTACAAGTGAAAAGAGCAGATCGTTAAACTACTACCAAAACTTTTTTGGTTACTGATATTTCTCATCATTGCTAGAATACCAAAATGGTACTGAATTCAAGTAAGGAGACTCATCTCTATCCATTTGATAAGTATCTGAGTATCACATATGTATACCTGCCTTCTGCTGTGGGCCCCTTCCTGATTCACAGCCAGCTTGCTGGGTCCTTCTGTGATGGGAAGGGCTAAGGATCTCTCTAGAGTGTCTTTTTTTTTTTTTAATTTTTTTTTTCAACCTTTATTTATTTTTGGGACAGAGAGAGACAGAGCATGAACGCGGGAGGGGCAGAGAGAGAGGGAGACACAGAATCGGAAACAGGCTCCAGGCTCTAGGCTCTGAGCCATCAGCCCAGAGCCCGACGCGGGGCTCAAACTCCGGGACCGCGAGATGGTGACCTGGCTGAAGTCGGACGCTTAACCGACTGCACCACCCAGGCGCCCCTAGAGTGTCTTAATAAGGCACTAATCTCACTCATGACCTAAGCACCTCACAAAATCTCACTTCCTAATACTATCAGCTTTGGGGGTTAGGGTTTCAACACATGACTTTTGAAGGAGGGATGCATACATTCAGACTATAGCAGCCATAAAAGAATGTATAAATAAATAGAAATATATGTTTTAGTGAAGGCTCAGTGTTGCACTGATGTGATTTTCCTGAAATTATTTTATAGATTAAATACAACTCCAGTAAAAAAAAAAAAAATTATTATTGTTATTATTTTAATTTGACAAACTAATTTTTTTAATTATACAGGTGAGAATTACCAAAAATATTTTTGAATAAGGAGAGTAATGGGGAGAGGACATTGTTCATAGTAACAGAAATACTCAAAGGCTAGAGTAATTAAAGCAGTAGGCTGAAATAGATAATAGGACAGGGGGAAAGAAGCTCAGCAATAAGCTCAAATATTTATAAAATTGTAGTAAGTGGTGAAGTTGGAATCATAAATTACTGGGGAAATGTTGGATTGTTATTAAATAAATTGTGCTAGGAAAAATGGTTCAATATTTTGAGGTAAAGCAGACAGTAAGATACATTCGAGCTGAATCAAATAGATGTAGAGAAATGAAAGCATGAGAAAATAGAAGAAAACTTACCTTGCTGTTCATGTGACATGACTGAGAGAAACTAAGTATCAATCCAAAGCAAGAAACTGCAAGGCAGTGTTTCACAGTGTAGTTTATAAACTACTTCATTTGGAATCAGCTGCATTTCTTGTGAAAAACAGTTGCCAGGACCCCACCAGAGAATTAATGAATGATACACCCTGATCGACAGGGCCCAGGAATCTGTGTTTTAGTGAACACACTAGGAGATTCTGGAGCACATGAAATTGGAGAACCACTGCCAGGCAGAATAAGATTGATAGTTTTGCTACATAGATATGGATATTTCTAAGAAACATACAAAATCAAGAGTTAAAAAAACCTGGTAAAAAGCCAAATTATAATGTTACATAACAAAGGTTTGAAATATCATAAATCAGCAGAAAAACAAATTAATTTAAAAACACACACACACAAAAACCTTGACTTTCTCAAAGGAAAAGGGAAAAGTGGACAAAGGATGCAAATAGGCAATTCAGAAATGGAAGAAAAGGATGAATAGGCAGATACAAAAAAAAAAAAAACAAAGTCAATTCTCACTTGCAAAATAAAACCAGATGCAGATTCCTTTACAAATTGAGAAAGATGTTTTTAAGTGTAATGACCAGTGTTGGCAAATGAACTTGCCCCTCTCAAATATCATGTGAGAGTTTCATGTGATGCAGTTTAGCTGGAGAGCTATTCAGCAATATGAATCAAGTATCTAACAATTATTAATATCTTCTGACCTAGTAACTTCTCTCTTTGAGAATTATCCCGAGGAAATAAACAGGCCTGCAAGAAATATTTATATACAAGAATGAATAAATAAAAGCAAGGATTAATAAACTCTTACGTACAACAGGGAGAAATGAAAACAACAAAAATCACTCAAAGAGAAGTTTTCATAAATTATTTAATTTGGAAAGTGTTCATGGAATAATTTTAAATGGAAAAGAACAGGACACAACATTTCTCAGCGATACAATTCCAAGTTTGTATATTTTTTTTAGGAAAGGTACTGGGAAAATGTGATTCTGAGAGAATTTTAAGAACATAAAATTGTTTCAATTTTCTTCAATTTTTTCTTCATTTCCCAAGTTTTCTGAAAAGGAAATATGTTATTTTGTTGACTTAAAAGAAAAAAAAAAACAAGAAAGAAGTGCTTTACCTATTTTTTCAAACATTGCTGGCACGCCATGAAATTTTTTTTAAAGCTTTCATTTGGAAGTATATTCTGGACTGTTTAAGCTGTAACCACACATGTGCATAAAAATAGCCTTGTTCTTGGGACGCCTGGGTGGTTCAGTCGGTTAAGTGTCCGACTTCATCTCAGGTCATGATCTCATGGTCCGGGAGTTCGGATCCCACGTCGGGCTCTGTGCTGACAGCTCAGAGCTTGGGGCTTGCTTTGGATTCTGTGTCTCTCTCTCTCTCTCTCTCTGCCCCTCCCCTACTCATGCTCTCTCTCTGAAAAATAAATAAACATTAAAAATAAAAAAAAAATAAAAAATAGCCTTGTTCTTTATAATTAGTGCCTTTGGGGCGGTCAAAAATTCAAAATTTTTGAAATCCTTTCAAAAATTCATATGTTGACATCCTAACCCCTAATAAAAGTGTATTTGAAGATAGGTCCTTTAGGAGGAAATTAAGGTTAAATGGAATCACAAGGGTGGGGTCCTGATTCAGTAGGACTGCTGGCTTTATAAGAAGAGGGAGACAGAGCCCTCTCTCTCTGCTCACACACCAGGAGAGGGCCATGTGAGCACACAGTGACCTGGTGGCCTCCTGCAAGCCAAAAGAAGAGACCTCCAAATGAAATCTTTCCTGCCGACACCTTGATCTTGGACTTCTCAGCTTCCAGATCTGTGAGAAATAAACGTCTGTTATTTAAGCCACCCAGGCTCTGCTATTTTATTGTGGCAACCGGAGTTGACTAACACAGGAAGCTTTATCAATCTTATCATCCTACTTGGTTTTTAGACAAGTCAGTTTGCAAGATTCAAATCCACTTACCAAGAAGCATGATATAGTACTTTTATGGGTAGTAATAGAAATATGCTTAAAAAACACACTTTCATGAGAGAATCATCTTACAAAGGAAGGCACGACTCAAAAGGCAACACCATCCATTTGACTATATTCTATTTATTTCTTAAACAGTCTGGCTCCATTTTATATGGGAGCAGATTAAAAGAGGTTCAAAGTCACTGACTGCTGGTTTTTAAACCTTCTTTTAATGGCTTCACTGATTTACCAATGGTGAATCTCTGGATATTGATTATTATATTTAGAATTGATCTCAGATAGATGTTGACCAGCCTCTATTTTAGCTTGCATTGGAGTAGGTAGTGAAACAAGGAAGATTTCAAACAGGCAAGGTTGGGATTTAAGCTGTCTTATAAAATCATAATCACCAAAATGAAACATCTTAATGTTTAAGCTTCCTGTTTTTAACTCATATTTTTATTTTTTATTTTGCAAAATAAAAGAGAGATTCTGTTATTTCTAATATATTCCATGTGAGAATTAATAAACTTCTAATTAGGCGTAGGTCCACTCCGTGGAGAAATGTGAAGAACTTTTTAACAGCTGGATGCTTTGGGGCACCCGGGTGGCTCAGTCAGTTGAGTGTCTGACTCTTGATTTCAGCTCAGGTCATGATCTCACAGTGGTGGGACTGTGCTTACACACGGCTTCCCTACACTGGTCTTTGTGCTGAGCACGGAGCCTGCTTGAGATTTTCTCTCTCTCCCTCTGCCCCTCCTTGCCCATGTTGTCTCCCTCTCTCTCTAAAATAAAAATAAAAGAAAGATGCCTAAACCCTCATCTCCCCTCTCCAAAGTATCCCTTTTTTTTCCTCAGTGATGTATTGAAAGTGAAAACTAGATCCATAGTTAAACATATGCACATAGATATACACATACATGTGTTCTATTTGTTAGTATGAACTCATATGTATGTATATATATATGTGTGTGTGTGTGTGTATATACAAGTCATAATTGTATATATATATATACACATATATATATATAAATTATCTGTGTGTATGCATGTCTGTTCACTTTTCAGAAAACTTATGGAAATATTTATTTTTAGAAAGGCATGTAGACTAGCACACCTCAATATGGATTAACCACTTTTGAAGTAGCCAATGGCCACATATAGAAAGTGATGACCCCTATCTACATAAGGGACATATGTGTGTTTAGCGTACTATACTTGCAATTTTCTTCAGGTTTTTAAATTTTTCAAAATAAGAAGTTGGAGGGAAGAGACATGTAGAAATAGCACGTGTTCTGCTTCAGACAGTTGACTCCTTCTAATCCCTGCTCGCACATGTTTAATACGCATTTTGCTTTTCAAGCAGTGGTATCCCACAGGACCATATTATGGTCTTTCCATTCTTCTCACAGTTTCATGGCTCCTAAAAAATGATGTCACAGAGGTGCCTGGGTGGCTCAGTCGGTTAAGCGTCCGACTTCGGCTCAGGTCATGATCTCGTGGTTCGTGAGTTCGAGCCCTGCGTTGGGCTCTGTGCTGACAGCTCAGAGCCTGGAACCTGTTTCAGATTCTGTGCCTCCCTCTCTCTCTCTGACCCTCCCCCGTTCATGCTCTGTCTCTCTCTGTCTCAAAACTAAATGAACATTAAAAAAAAAAATGATGTCACATAATAAGCAAACTAACCACTAGTGACACTAAAATGAGAAAAGGGTCCTTGGCATGGCTCAAAGTGTCATATGTATAATTTTTAAAGCAGTGCTTTAATTTCTGGTTCAGCAAGGGAGATGCCATCGTGCTTGACTGCTCCCCCAACAAGCACCCTTTGTTCTTGTCGTGAACCAGAATCACAGCTCTGCACTCTGGTTCTGGGAGGCAGAGTCTTCTTCAACCTGACAAGGAGACAGACTTTGGCTTGTCCAAGAAAAGATCATCTCCACTGCTCCTTGCTTAGAAAAAACAAAGCAAGGGGCACCTGAGTGGCTCAGTGGGTTGAGTGTCCGTGTTTGGCTCAGGTCATGATCTCACAGTTTGTGGGTTCGAGCCCCCCAACAGGCTCTGTGCTGACAGATGGGAGCCTGGAGCCTGCTTTGGATTCTGTGTCTCCCTCTTTCTCTGCCCTTCCCCTCCACTCACTCTGTCTCTGTCTCTCTCAAAAATAAATGAACATTTTTTTAAAAATGTAAAACAAAGAAAAGAAAACAAAACAAAACATTCTTTTTCCAAGGAGAGGTTGAAAGAAGAGTTGAGTAAAATGAAGTATGTAAAGGGTTTTCATTTTCAACTGGTCTCCCTTTAATTTTGATGCTGAGTACAACCTTGCCTTGAGTGATGGTGACAGGCTGGATTTTCCCTTCTTGCTCACATCACTTTTCAGTAATAAGAAATCAGTTCCGGGGCGCCTGGGTGGCTCAGTTGGTCAGGCTTCTGACTTGGGCTCAGGTCACCATCTCACAGTTGGTGAGTTCAACCTCTGCGTCCGGAGTTGTGCTGACATCTCGGAGCCTGGAGCCTCCTTCAGATTCTGTCACTCTCTCTCTGTTCCTCCCCTACTTGCTCTCTCTCTCTCTCTCTCTCTCTCTCTCTCTCTCTCTCAAAAATAAGTAAAGATTTAAAAAAATAATAAAATTTTAAAAAGAAATCAGTTCTACCTTCCTCCATCTACTTAATAAAAATATGGGCTGTTTGTTGATAGGATTGTCACATGTTTTTGTGATCCAGGATGCTAAAGTTTAGAGGATAGGGAAAACGTAGAGAAACAGCTTTTACTGGAAAAAAAAAATTAGCAGTAATGCAGCTACCCTAATTTGAATGGAACGAAGCCAATACTTGTCCCTCTTGTTCTTTTCAAATGCCTTTCTGGCATACCTGAGTTCTCACAGTCTTTGAGAATCATTAAAGACCAGAAAATTTTGTAATTGTTTTAGAGCTTCAAAACTGCTGCGCAGGGTTGAATTTAAGTATAAGAGAGGACCTTGTGGAAGAGGAATCAGGGATATTTTGTTAAGCCAGCTATCAGCTGCATAACCAAACTTTTAAGATAAAATTCCAGCTCCTCAAATGAAAAATGGAAGAAAAGTACTTTGCTCTCGATTCAGAAAAAGTTGTTTAAATGTTATTAAAATTCTAATTTGTGAGTGGGTGAAACACTCAGTTATTAAGACTTTACAATTTTATTAGTATTCTCCACTAAAAATATGTAAAACATATGCATATGTATATATATTTAGTTCCAAACTTGAAGTTTAAAGGCAATCTTTGTACCCTCTCTAGTCATATATTTATAAATTGAATATGACATATAATATTTATTCAGATTATTTTCTCTTATTCAATCTTCAGTGAAGAAAAATATAATTTTCTTCCTGAGGAAGCAGAGATTTCACAGTGGCTTTAATAAAATCAATCCGTTTCACCACTAGATATAGAATATTTCCCTAGGGGTCACCAAAAGCTGAAGTTGATTTGTCTTTGTCAAAGCAGACAAGTTGTTAAATGAAAGAATCAGTATAAGAATACTTCCCACCAACGGAACTAGGAGAGAGGAAAGAGTGAGATGAACTTTACATACAAACACACATGTATTTCTTGTCTCTTCAACTACCCCTTGTTCTGTTTCCCCCACCAGTACCATCCGCAGAAGCGGCCATATGTAGAAGGCACCTCAACTCTGTTGAGAGATGCTGAGACTTGAAAGGAAATTTGAAATGTGCAAATATATATGTTCAACATTTTATTGCCTTAAGAGTTCGCTTTGTTGCCTTGAGGTTTCTTTGTCTCCTTTCCCTGTGTCACATTCTCTGCCACTAGCTGTGGGCCTGGCTTTCTCTCACTCAGTCTCACCCAGAGGGACACACATATGGGCACCTTGTGGGAATTTCTTACTTAAAGCTATTTCTTCTCCAAACTGAGAAGAATCAAAACCTGGATCCATTAACTGATCATTTCCTGACATTTAAAATAAACGATCTGGGAGAGAAACCTAAATGAATATGAGGAATCTACCAAAACTTAGTAATAAGAGGACACATAAGGAGGATACAAAAGAAGGAAGCTTTCTTTTATCGCTTCCTCATGCCAAAACCAGAAGGGGAAGGTATGGCACTCATGAAAAACTTTTAAAATGTAACAGTTTCAGTTTCAAACTTCTTCCCAATAAATGGAGACACAACATGAATATAGGTCTTTATTCGGTATACCGAATTTAAACGCCCTACCAAAAGTCTTAAGATATTTCCTGAATAAAAATATTTTTTCTCCCTTCAGGCTGAGCCCTCTGGGTAAGTAGAAAACTTGTAAAACTGGTTCTACTAGCTAACCATAAAAACTTCATGCCCTATTTACCACATTAGAAGAAAGCAACCGTTCTCCTTTTTTCTCATTCTTGTTTTAGCCTGAACACATGGCTTTTTCTGAAGCTATGCCAGGTTCAGATCAGATACTATTAGGGTAGGGGTGACTGTGAGCTATTGCACACGTTATCCCCACGGTTTCTCCTTTGAGGTCCCTTTAAAGTGTCTCTCTGGTCCCGTTTTCATGTGAAGGTATGTAGGAGCACCTCTAGAGGGTATTAAGTTGTTGTCTCATCAATAAATGTTGGTGATGCTTATCTCTCTATTTCTCTGGATTCTAGCATGCAAGACTTCTGAGATGACCTACTAAGATAAAGATCTAAGTGACAAGTGTTAAAGAGAAAAGACACAATTTGATTGGAAAAGACTTAAGAAGAAAACTCGGGGTTACATTCTGCAATGTGTCCAGGGTGACTATTCTGCAGGGCTTACTTTAGAACCCTTGCTGAATTCTTTGTGCTTAATTCACTGTAATAATTAGCAAATCAAACACAAAGAGTTAAGAATCCATTAGCTGGTGATATCCAATGAATTTTGAATAGTCAATAAAAACTTTATGTAGTAAAAAAAAAAATGGGAGGGAGTACTTTTCTGGTTCTATTTTTTTAATGTTTTTATTCACTCTCATTTCTGAGTAGGTGTAAACATCTCTGTAGTACAACTCTTGCCTCCATAACTGCTTCTTCCAACCTTGACCAACCTCTCTTTTATTCCTGTTCTCCTAACCTCCCCCCACCCCACCCCACCCCACCATCAAATATCTGATGGGGAGAGGGAATAAAGTCAGGACTTGATAATTTTCAGTCTCATCACCAACCTCAGCTTGAATGCTTCTGAAGTTTTTCCTAGTAAAATCAAGTAGCCATCTACAGCAATATTTACTGAAGTAAATGTCCTGAAAATGTGTAATGGCTGAAATAATATAGAAGTGGATTTATCTCTCAAGTAATAATATGCTAATAATTTCTCTCTCAAGTAATAATATGCTAATCTGTGCAGGGGAGGGAAGGCAATGGAGGGGTTCTGCTCCACTCAGTCATTTAGGAACCAACCCAGAATGAAAGCGGTCCTTGCACTGTCAACACGTGGCTTCTAAGGTTTGTCTTGTCATGGCTATTTCAGCTGTGACAAAGAAGAATGAGCTGTAGGAGTGAGCACACAAATTTTCAAGGCAAGGCTTGAATGGAATCCATCACTTTTGCTCATACTTCACTGGAGAGAGCTTAGTCTTATGGCCACAACTAGCTGCCAAGGGAAAGGGGAAAATATGGTCCATGCCTGGGCAGCTTCGTCCCAGTCATGACTCTGTTTTGCTATGGAAACAGTGGAACACAGATTTGGTGGACAATTCACAGTCTCCACCATACCCTCTCAACCTTTTTATGGCTTTAATTTAAGAACATGAGGATACACTAAAGGTTCAAGAATCAATTGTCCTATTCCTATGGCTCACATTAGTCATCTGCAATGGAAATGTGTTTGATGAAATTTTAGGGTCCTTTTATGAATTATTATACACAGATGTGTTATGAGGATAAAATGAGAAAATGTATAAAAGCTGTTTGGAAAAGCTAAAGTAGTATAGTTCTACAGTGTTAGAAATTAAATTGAATTATTCTTTCATTGTTTAAATCTAAGAAGGAGTTAGTTTGGGCCTATGAAACCAGTGCCCAATATTTCCATAATCACATAAAATATAATGACTAGCAAATATGAATGTGAATTCAATCATTCAATGTCATAGCTCTAGGGACGTCAAAACTGACTACCATTTTGGTAGCATCACTGAGTTTGGAAGATCAATGAAGTTTGAAGACAAAATATAGTGTGGAAGCCTAGAGAATCTTAAGACCATCAGTGAATGAACCCGGGATACAGAACATTCAGAAGAAGACATAAGTTTTGCCCAGGGAATGCCGACAAATCAAAGTAGGAGGATAAACAAGAAACAGAGCAAGACCCCTTCGCTGGGATCACACAAAAAAATGCAGATCATAGCAGAATACAATATATTGGCTAGACCTAGTTTTTTAAGAACACTATAATAAGGATATAGAACTCTATGCCCAATCCCGCATAACAGCCTTGATCAATACTCTGATATGTCATGTAAAGAGAACAGCTAAGGTTAGGAAATGGAGGTCCCTTGACCTATTGACCTTGTTACGGCATTAGAGAGTCAACATTTTGCCATTAAATGTCAGATCAATTCCCAATGATTTAAACATTACCCAGAAGTCTCTAGCTTCCTGGAATCTTTCATTAAAAAAAAAAAAAAAAATTCAAACACTACCATTTTCAAGAGTCTAAGGAATTATTATTTACTACCTGATCCATCTTGCTTGCTCAATTTTTAAAATTCTTGTCTTGATTGTTTTCCAGTATTTATAAATGAGTGCCTCTGATTTAAAAAAAAAACTATATTATTATTTCATGTATATTTATTTTTTTATGTTCAAGGAATAACTTTTCTCTCTGGGATTCTATAAACAACTTGCCATATACTGACCATTTTCTAAAATATATAGCCTTTACCAGAATGATTCTTACATTACAATTATGTATGAGGTTTTTCTCCTTTTAGATTAAGTGTGACTCGTGTTTAATTTATCCTTTATCCCATATAATGCTTTGCACTTGGTAGACATTCAATACATAAACTAGTAAAATTTTGGCCCAACTGTATCTCCATTAATTCAAGGTGGTGGGAGGTAAAAGGGAGGCCCCTCCATATGGCTACCATAAATTTATAGGGGACCTCTTACTTTTCCTCCTGGATAAGTCCTGGATAAGCAGCCATTTAGCAGTGATCATTCCTAACTTGCTCTTTTATATCTCAGGGATCACCAAAAGGTTCCTGTGTCCAGAGACTGACATATCTTTCTGATGGCCATGATACATGTTATTTGACAGATCGATTGAATAAATAAAGGAGCCAACAATTGCCATCCCTAGATACCAACCAATTTCCAACTGGCATCTGTCTGCCTGATGGTATCACTTCCATGAGGTGTGACAAATTGTAATCTAAAATAACACCTAATTTAGATACTAGTTCACTTTTAGAGCTGCTGGAGAAAAGAAGGGAGAAGACTGCAGCTCCTTGTACCCCAGCCTCCCACTTCCATTGTCCCTGCTGTACAATTATTGCTGTCCTGCCTGCCAAAGTTCCATTAAGGGCTCTGGAGCTCCTGGCGCTTGTGTGGATACTCTACTAAATTTAATAACCAAAAGATGACTTATTCTTGCCAGCTGGGTACATCAAACCAAAGAAACAATATCAGACAAATACATGGGGATCTATTTTATCTAAATGTATGGAAGAGGAAAATGAAGAAGATGGCCTTTTTGCTGGTGTGATTTTTCTAATCTTTTTTTTTTTTTCAGTTTTGTCGCCAGTTGAAGTACTCATGCCAAAAGAGGCAATATTGCCAGGGACAATAGACAACTACAGAGAATCCATCAGCCTTTGGCTGCTTCTGGAGACAAGGTCTTAGCTTCTCAGCAGAGTGGGGATTGCGGGGGTGTAGTTAGAATCAGCAGAGACTACTTATGGCACACTCCTCTTCCACTCACCTGGGTTGGGCCAGGGCAGCTGCGAAATGGGATGAGAGGCTTGGCTACCCTTGGAAGGCTACCCTTAGACTCTCCCACTTGTAGGGAGGATTATTGGGCCTGGCTTTAGGAGAGTTCTCACTGCAGATAATTCACATACTGAATTATTTATCACTGACTCTCTGGGTTGTGCTTGCCTCTTCGCTCTTCTCCCATTGTCTTATGATACAGTTGATAAAAAGAAAAGAGAAAGAAAGAAAGAAAGAAAGAAAGAAAGAAAGAAAGAAAGAAAGAAAGAAAGAAGAGAGAGAGAAAGGAAGGAAGGAGGAAAGAAAGAAAAATTAATTTTTAAAAATAGAATTGTCATCACTGCCCTGAATTGAGCTACTTAGAATTTGCATTAGCCCATAACTGAGATTTTTTTTTTTTTAAGTTTCACAAGCACAATAGATCTTATTTACATTGTGATGTTGTCCACTGCAGGGGTAGCTGGCAGACAAGACCCAGTCCTCTATTTATTTCCTTTCTAGATGTTGATGAAGGTAAGTGTCAATAGGCAATATTACTTATTTCATGATGACAGTCATGCTTTGCTTGATGACTGTGACCTCTTTCCTCAGGGGATCTTGAGGTTAACATGACTGTACTCTGGATATCTACATAGGAAAGAGTGTATTCAGGACTAGAAAATGTGGAAGAAATTTAGTGAATGAGTGGGGCTTACAGAGCAAACACTGGGTAATTTTGCCCACCAAAAACCAGGATTAACACTTATTTGCAGCCCACAGCAACTTTAATCACCTAATCAGACATACTCTCAACAGTGCAATCCCTTGCTCAAATCTTAATCACCTGCCTTGGCCGGCCCAGGGAGTAGGGGACTGGTAGAAGGAATGGAGGAGGTTGTAAAGGAGAAGTAAATTAGTTTAAAGCAGCTGAGAGTGGTTGAAGAGACTGGGGGGGGTAAACATCTGTGATGAGATAAGAGTCACATACAGCTGTTAGCACTTTGACCAGGCAGTGACCCTGGACCCTCTGCTTCCAGGCCAAGCAGACCGCCTCCAGCCAGACAGCCATCATGCTCTCCCTCCTCTCCAGCTGTCTCTCCAAGAGGGTCTTAGGCAGGATCAGAGAGTCACATCTCCCTTGCATCTCAGGACCAGGAAACTAGAAACTCATGGTTCACCCCACTCCAAACTTGCCACATCTCAGCTGAGTACCAGCTCCTGTTCTGAGCAGCCACACTGGGAGGGTCTCTTTTGTATAAGAAAAAGAGGACAGAATGTTGGAAGGGAACTCTTCTTGACAGATGGGAATGAGAGTGGTGTGAGTAACTCACTGGAGGCAATAAAGGTGTTAGCAAATAGCAGGAGGGAAGAGCGGGCCCGCCGATGACTGGCTCTCCTCATGCTGAGTGTTGTGCAAGTGCCAATAAGAGCTCTAAGCTCGGGTATTAGCAGCATGTGGCTCCAGCAGATTCACAATGTACTCATTGGCTTTCTCAGTATCACAGGCATTGACTGGGGTCCCATCCAACTGAGGGGGCTACCTGTCTCTTTGTCATTTTCCTTTCTAATGCCTTTTTCCTGGTCATCCCTCCTTTCTTTGTCCTGGTTCTTTTGTTCTTCTCTTCTCTATCCCTTATGCCTCTTTACATGGTATTTCCCTTCTCTTTTGGGATTTTTGTCTTTTCTTACGGTAAGGAGAGCCTCAGACTCAGCATCAAGCCCCATGTGATATATAGCCAATTACCCTAAAGATCACAGACACCTAGCCCTATCCTTCATGTTAAGAAAACCCAGCTGTTGACGAGAATTGTGTATCTATACAGTGTTTAAACATGCATCAGAGCAAGGATTCTTGAACCAATCTAAGTGTCAAAGGATTCTCTTAGATGCTTATCACCTCTTCCCAGTTACATTCCATTTTACAAACAGGCAAATTATGACTTGGAAAAGTTAAATGAGTTCCTAAGGTTATACAATCAATAGGGCGAAGGGGTCACTTAGGACCCAGGCCTCTCGACTCCCTATCCAGTGAGTGTTTTCCATTTTATGAATTTTAATGTAAAAATCTGGACCCCTTTGTTACATAGGGGACTATTTCTTACCCCCAGTCATGTTTGAATCCTCCCACTACTGAAGCAAGCACAGCTAATGAATCAGGGATGCCCTTTTGTTGTCCTATTAATTATCTGACCTTAAGGAAATCCCTCACCTCCCTGGTTCTCAACATTCTCCTTCACAAATGAGCAGCCTAGAAAGATCAGCTAGGGTTGCCTCTCCCTCCAAAATTCAATGACCCTCGAGGCTTCACTTCTTCCTCCTGAATACCTGTCATTTCTAGGTAAATAGAGTTCTCAATTCTTTCTGCTAAAAGAGGTTAAGTAAATCAAAAGGAAAGTCCGGGCTGTGCTTTTGGCCTAAATTATAACTTTGTGCCCAGAGATGAAGGAAGTTAATAGCAATAAGAAAGCTTCCAGGGTCTACCATTTACAATTTAAATACTTTACTTGGAAGGTTAAAAGTTCAAAGTTGAGTCATAGTCTGAGGTGGCTCTGCTCTTTCTTTTTAATTATCTGAGGTCAGGAAGTTAATAATACCAGAAATCCCCAGTGGAGACCTCTTGTGCACTGTGTGAACTTTAAACTTGCTCTTTTTTTTTTTTTTTTTTTTTTTTTTTAGGGTAAAAAGTTCAGTAAAAACACAGTGGACTTTTCCTCTTAGCCTCCACCCATTCATCCCCCAAGGTCAAAAGTTGAACTGTAAAACAGAAACCCTTGTTCTCTGATCCACATTTAAACAGATCACTTATTAAAAAGTAAACATTCCAAATGCAAGCAAGATCCAAAGTGAATCTGTTCAATAAAAATGAAAATATTGTAATAAAATGAGTGTTTGATCTTTATCACTTGCCTTGGGAATGAACATCAGAATATATTTTCTTATTTTTTGAATCTCAGAGAAAGAGGAGTCACAAAAGCTCTTTCCTCACCTACCTCTGCCCTGAGATTAGCATATCTGCAAAAGATAAACCTAAGACATTTTTAAATAGTTGTGTTTACAATCTTATCTTAAGGCATTTTCTGCAACTAATTCTACACCACTTATGTTTATTTATTTGTTTTATTCAAACAGGAGTTCAAGAACCACAAAATGTGGCTTAAATCAGAGCAATTTAAAGGACTGTAAAATTAAGAAATATTTGCTAAACACAGTGGGGAATGTGGAGAGAATAAAGAAATGGGTGAATGAACCCAATAAACCTCGTGGAAATAAGGAATGGAATATATCTGAGATATTCAAAATGATAAAGCTCAAACATGAAGCCAAGAGGACAGCTATCGAGCTCTGTATATGTATTTAATAAAAACAAAACTAGTTTTCTTGAACAACTAGTGACAGTGGCAAATTTAAGAAGTATGGAAGAGCCACCAACTGAATATTAACCCAATCCAATAATCTCACTTAGAAAAACTCCCTGAACCACCATCAAATGAAGCTGTTATTGCATGCAACCCCTAAGTGTCCTTTTCTAATAAAGTAAATGATATATGTGTCCATTTTTTTCAACGTGTACCTCTTGGGAATGCTTTTACTTGCCTAAAAAAAAAGGGAGGGGGTGTCAGGGTGGCTCAGTTGGCTGGGCGTCAGGCTTTGGCTCGGGTCGTGATCTCATGGTTCATGGGTTCGAGCCCCGCGTCTGGCTCTGTGCTGACAGCTCAGAGCCTGGAGCCTGCTTCAGATTCTGTGTCTCCCTCTCTCTCTGCTCCTCCCCTGCTCATTCTCTCTCTTTCTCTCTCTCTCTCTTTCTCAAAAATAAATAAACATTAAAAATTTTAAAAAGAGTCCTACCAACAATTGTTGCAAAAATTTTTTAAGCACCTTTGTCACAATTTTTCTATCCAAATGAGGGTAATACCACCGTTTTTCTACCTTAATAATTTTTGTAAAGATTAGTGCGAAAACTACAGAAAATGGTGAGAACCTGGAAATAAAGATATACAACAAACACATTCATAATAAATACTTTCTACTGCTGTCAGTTTTGACAATGTCAGTTCTTGGACTTTCTGACTAATTTTAATATAAATTAAAGCTAGAAGATACGGCTTTGAAGAGGTTGTGACCTAGACTCATTTACACGTACGTAGTTTTCACGGCATACTTTGAGACTCCTGGATGCAGCTGGATGACCCAGGCTCAGGAATGACAGCCACAGGAAGGAAGTGGGGACAGCCCACAAGGCTACTTCCTCTTGTTAGGACTCCCCACTCAACAGCTGTAAGGAAGGGTGGAAATTCCTCATGAGTCAAAGTGTGACTTCAAAGTGAGGGATAAAATTTGAGAGACATGATCATATTGATTAGGATGTTGACCAAAGGAAGTCACTGCATTTAGGAGAACGTTCAGGGAAAATCGGGGATTAAGTCAGATCAGGAGGTGAAGAGGATTGGGACACTGCTGAGACATGTAGACTGGTGTTACTTTCATGATGATAACTTCTGGTTTCAGTTCATCTTGTGACTATATTCCCATGTATATTTATGTTTCTTCTGTTTTATTAAGTCACCTCATTGTATTTTTGTTAGCTGTTTTCAGCCTTCTGCCTAAATCCTTTATTAGCTTTTTTTTTCTTTTTCTGAAAACCTCTTCAAGCTGGTAAGAGGCTATTACGTAGTAAGACTGTGTGCTGGGCCTACCTACACTGAATGTTCTCATAGGATAGAAATAAGACCGGATCCATATAAAATCAACCATACACAACAAGGTTAGGAGTGTACTGCCAGTGGTACGAACAAAGTGCCACGAGAACCCTGGGTCTTCACCATGTTTTTGCATGCCTCCTTGCCTTACACATTCTGATCTCTCTTCCTGGAAGAACCCTCTTGTCCTTGATCCCTGGAACCCTATACTCCACCTCAATACTGCTCTTCCTTCACACATCACCTCCCTTTCCCTTTCTGGATGTAAGTGTCCCTTCCACAGCAATCTGTGCCAAGAGTAACATCAGACTAACTGTCTTACCACATTGTAATGTTTGGCTAATTTTTCTGCCTCCAACAATAGATTAGGATCGAATTGATGGAGAAAACTCCTATGAAATTCCCTGGAAGGCCCTTCTTCAGAAACACAGAATGAAACTTGACAGGCACAGGATTCAATAAATCCTTCGTGGATGGCAAAGGTGAGCTGAAATCAACAGGGTATATAACGGTGTGAACTCTGGAATACTGCTAGTACAGCAGTTCTCAACTTTGGGTGTGCTTTGATATCAACTGGGAACTTTAAAATATTCTTGATGTCTGGCTAGAAGCTCTAGAAATTTTGAATTAATTGGACTGGGGTAGGGCAGCGCCACTAGGGTTTTTAAATGCTCTCAGGTGATAACTGTGGTGATGAGAACTTAAGGATGAGGACCACCGTACCATAAGATGCTATGAAGTGGGAATCACTTCTACAAGTCACCTTTGGCATTGGGAGTCACAAATGGACTATCAGTTTAAGGACACTTTATTTTTCATAATTCTTTTGAGGAATAAGTTATTCTCCCATCTGAATTGCTTAAGCAACTCCCTATTAACCTCATGATAAAATCGAACACCTTGGCCAGCCAGCATGTTACTCCAGCTTTCCATTAAATGGTCCCACTTTCTTCTTCTTTCTTATTAATATCATGTGTGCTTAAGTCATGCAAAACTGTGCTATTGCCTGAGTATGCCATATAAAACCCTTCCCGTATCTTCCTGTGTGCCTGCTTCCAGGAATGCCTTTCCTCTTATTCCTGCATGTAATTCATACTCATACTTCAAGACCCAGCTCAGGCTGATCCTCCTCTGAACGCCTTTCTTAGTCCCACTGGTTTCATAAAGTGCTCCTATTCTGTAATGCACACAACTTGGTTTGCCATTCGGTTGTAATGGTTAACACACTGGCTAAAACTAGCTTTCTGTCTATGACTTACATTGCATTGTTTTAGATTCCTTTTTTTCTGGACCCACTTTCCTCAATATCCAGTCTTCGACATACAGAAAGTGCTAAGTGAATAGCTACTGAATAAATGGACAGAAGGATACGTAGAGGGATGGACAAATAAAGAGATGATTATATAAATGAACTCCTTCATCTATTTAACATCTAGAGGGACTTTCATGGCACTCATCACTGAGGAAAGGGAATAATAACTTCCTGTAATATTTCTTTCCTATTCTTCTCCAGAAGTTGGAGAGCCAGTAGCCTGAACCAATGGCAGGCATTAAAGACTCCATGTTAGGGCAGGTGGCCCCAGGCAGAAGGGTTACAATCATGATTTCCTTGGTTTTGTTAGAATTTTCTAGATAAGGAAACAGAAACAAAACATTCTAGTCATTTTGTGTTTAAAACATGCTAATTTTCTAGATGATTGCTTTTTTATCCCTGAGCCACATCACTTTCCACTGGTTCTTCCCACTGGCCTTGGGTTTTTCTTCATAGAATCATAATCAGTATAAAAGCATAAAAGCATTTACTCCTCTTCTCTCAAATTAATTTCTAGCTGGAAGTTAATTGTGAGCTCATAGTTTGTTAGAGCCAAAAAGAATTTTAGGGATCATCTCACCCAACTCCTCCATTTTGCAGACCTAGAAGCACTTAGAAAAGTTTGGGGAATACAGTCTTTGAAGTTACCTGTGTACCTGGATGCTTCTAAGCCTCATCAGGACAGGAGGACCAATGAGGAAACAGCAATCTTAACACTCAAATCATCTAGGAACTCAGGTTCCCTTGTAAGTTTTTCTCAATTTCCAAGAAGTCTTGGAGCAGGGGGACTCACATGCACTAAGAAACAAGCCAGTTGATGTTCTTTGTCCTTGGACCTGTCTTCAAGTTCCCTGTTCTGGGCCCGTCTCTAAGAAGAGTCTTCCCTATGTACTTCTATCTTCTGTGGAAGAGCTCCATGGCTGCTGCTCAAGAGTATTTTGGGGGGGAGGGGGGAAATAAAGGATTGAGGGTATGAGAGGAAGCGATGGGAGTTGGGGGAGGAAAGGTGTTGAAAAGCATAAGAATAAACTCTCCCTCAGCTTCTGAGCCACACTTCATTAGAAGTGGGCTGAAACACGAACCTGGTGCTCTAGAGTTGGGCTCTAAAATCACATCTGGATTTCAAACCTGCCCCTGGTGCTTACTATCTCTTTGTCCTTCAGCAAGATATGAAAACTTTCTGAACCTGAATCTCCATTTTTTCCTTCTTTAATATGGTGGAAATAACCATTCCTTCTTCATAAGATTATTTGAGTATTAAATAGAATACTTAATATACCTTAGCATAGCAGGTGCTTAGCATAGTGCCAGAGTTGGTAAGCACGGACAAAGGATATAGATATTAATATTATTATTTTTACCTTCATCATTCTTATCACTGCCACTTCATTCATTGAAATAGCTTCTTCTGCTTATGCTCTTCACCCCTCCTAATTTTTTTTTTTTTTTAAGTAGGCTCCACATCCAACATGGGCTTGAACTCACAACCCTGAGATCTGAGTCACATGCTCCACCCACTAAGCCAGCCAGGCACAACTCTGCTCCCACTTTCCATTGGACCTTAATGGCAGTCACTCAGGCCAGCTGGGGGTAGGGGTGAAAGAAATGTCTCCCCAGCCTCTTCATTCCTTCTTTACCCTCTTTCCTGGCACAAGTACATAAAACTCCGTTTTTCTCATTTTCCCTACCCCAGACAGTTTGGTTACCAATCGGTACAAGAGTTGCGCACATAACCAAATTTTAATCCTGTTAAAGCATCAGCTAGGATGTCTCAGTTGTCTTACTAGCAATATCAATCTGTACTTACAAAATAACGGAAGTTGCAATTGCCAGTTTTCACTAGAGGGGAACAAAAAAGTACATGTTTTGGTGCCAGGCTTTCCCCAAAGAAGTGTTTTCCTTTATAGTAATGAAGCTCTAGCTAGACGCACTGTTGCCTGGAGATAGTATTTCACACATTCAGCCATGTAGATGAGAACAACATCCCGGAAGTGAGCAGAGAAAGAAGACGGAAAGAACCTGAGGCCCCCAGGAACTCTGCGCTTATCCACCCAATAATCCTGAGAGGTCTGGACTTTTGAGCCACTGTATTGAGACATTTCTGCTCTCCTCATAGCCTGAGGTGGTATAGTTTCTAAGCAGAAACTAAACAAAGAGAAAGTCCACTGCCATGCTGTTCAGGCATTAATGCAAGCCCCAAATACAATGTTTCATTAAAATATTAATATTGGTTATATGCCCACAAAGGGGTTGGGGGAGCAAACATCTTCCCATTCCCAATACAGGAGCTTCAAAGGTGGTGTTGCCAGAGATTTCAAGATCTCCTACCCAGCCAAGCATTAAACATGTGTGGTCACTTATTATTAACTTAAGAAGAAAAAAAACGAAGTCAAGGCAGGGAAGTTCTGTTTTTTATATAGACAGCTTTCATGAACAATCACTCAAGTTACTTTTTAATTGCAAGTAGATACAGTTTAATTCACCCTTCAAGCAAATTCAGGGTCCTTTTATCAATAAGGAAGCTCTATACAGAAAACATTAGGAAGATTGCCCCAAGAATATTGGTCTCATAGTCCCAACCACAGGGAAGAGAGTTTACTAGATCAGCTTTGGGGCAAGACTGGGCAGCCCCAGCTAAAGTCTAACATCTAAACCAGTTGTGGGATTAGCCTAGACTTAGTCCAGACTCACAGTCTTGATTTTTAATACTTTCGTATTATGTATTTTCATATTATATATATTTAATTGTATATATTTGACTGATTATATATAATTTATAAGTCAGAGTCCATGGAATATTCTCATCTGAGTTTTAGGACTCCTATACATCCAATACATACATCCAAGTACATCCATATGGCTACAGACTCTCAAAACCCTTTTCTTTCATGCTAACCATGCTAGAACAAGATTAACCCTCAAGACTGAGGACACCAGACTCCATGTAACCGAAGATCCCATGCCAAAAGACAACAGGTTAAAAACAGACACAGGTGGGCCTCTGGGTAGTCTCTGTTGGTTAAGTATCCAACTCTTGATTTCAGCCAGGTCATGATCTCACGGTTTGTGGTGTCAAACCCCACTTTGGTCTCCCTCTTTCTCTACCCCACTCATGCTCGCTCTCTCTCTCTCTCTCTCTCTCTCTCAAAAATAAAAAAAAATTAAAAAATAAAAAAAAATAAGACACAGGTAAGACTCCTCTTTCTAGGAGTTTCTAGGCCTCAAAGTGGCAAAAGTTCTGATTTGATTTGATGTCAAAGTTTGGTATTCACCTTATCAGAAAGAGCTAGTAAGTCAGATGACTTTCCCAGGAGTACATGGTCCGCATGGAGCAGAGGAAGCACTGTCCTCATATCACCCAAATAATTATTCAAGCCTGCATCTTCTCACCCATGATTTTAGTGATGAAATCAAACTGTCATATGAGATAAGCTGTCTTAGAAAAACTTATTACCTACCAATCCTGTAAATAATGCTTTTCCCATGCATTACTTTTATTTCCATGTCTTCAAAATTTAAAAACGTCTCCCAAATTTTCTTGGTCATGGCCTGTGTTTGATAATATTGTGAGGTATATCTGATTTCCTTTTCATATTTGTATAAAATGACTTTCCTTTCTCACCATGACTTTGGTCTATCCTCCATTGAAGATGTCAGCTTGGTGACAGGTGGTATTTGATATCGTGGCTAATCTAACATCCATTGAATCAAGGGTAACAGCACAGTACTAACAGTTGTTACACATTTATAATATGTCAGGCACCTTCTAGGCATATTGTGTTTATTAACTCCCAATGTACATGATCATTAATTATCATAGCAACCTTGAAGAATGGATAGTTTTATTATTCCCATTTTATAAATAAGAAAGCTTAAGTTAAACAATTCAGCCAATTCATACCACTAAGAAGTATCAGGGACAAAATCCCAAACCAGATGATCTAGCATTGTGATACAAAATCTACCAGTGGTCTTGTTCTCATTTAACAAAGACTATTGGGAAAGAAGTAATAAAACTTTGTGAACTGAAAAGTTACAGAACTATAGAACGCAGGGCCAGTGGGAGCTTAAATTTCCTCCAGTTCTTCTTGCCCAAAATATCAGTCCAAGAAATTAACTGGTTGTCCATCAAAGGCAGACAACCAGGAGCAGAGACCTGACTATAAGAAAACAGTCAAAAAGGACAAGCAGATGACTGAACAGAACCACTCCTGAAAGAAGAAAGTGAAAGCATTTGTGAATAAAAGGCAGTCTTCTGAAGTAGAAATCCAGCTTGGCCAGGTAATAGAGTCACCAGTCTATAAACCACCGGATGATGTTGTAGGTGGTCAAAAGGGAGTATAAGGTTAGAGGGACATGAGCCCAGAGAGGGTTTTTGTTTGGTTCTTTGGCAGCACTTGACTCTGGGAAATGATGGGGAAATTCTAATTTCTGAGAACACTTTTCACAAGAAAGACAGAGATTAGAGTTTCCAATGAAGGAGAGATGCCGCAATCGAAGAAAGTAAAGTTCAATAAAGCACTCAGGCCAGATGGCATTTATCTGAGTGTTCTGAAACAAATAAGGTGTGAAACAGCAGAGATTGATGAGGACAGATACTACATTCCTAAAAACAGCAACTGTTGTTGAAGATTGTCCAGTTTCTAACAGTGTCCTTTAAAGAGAAAGAGAGAGAGAGAGAGAGAGAGAGAGACAGAAACCAAAAGAAATACCAGAAATTCAGACAAGTGAACTTTGTCTTGTGCTAGGGTAAATCTGAGGACAGTACCAAATAAATCTGGGGATTGAAATCTCCCATTATCTCTGCAGTAACGGGAATTTTCACTTTCCAGCCTTAAAATTGAAATGATTAATTACTGCAGAGCAACATCATGCACTTGGCTTTTCAAAAGGTTTGAGATGAAGAATCAGATGTCTTCTTGTATCTAAAACTAGCTGAAGACTGGGCACCAGGGTGGCTCAGATCACCATCTCATGGTTCATGAGTTCGAGCCCGCGACGGGCCCTGTGCTGACAGCTCAGAGCCTGGAGCCTGCTTTGGATTCTGTGTCTCCCTCTCTCTCTCTCTGCCCCTCTCCCGCTCATGCTCTGTCTCTCTCTCTCTCTCTCTCTCTCTCAAAAATAAATAAACATTAAAAAAATTGTTTTAAACTAGCTAAAGAAACTCGAATCATTTATAGTGTACACTTAGGTCAAAGAAAAGAGATTAGCTACAATGTGTCTGGAATCTGGGGTTGGGATAAAAGGAAATTTCAGATGGGTTTCTAAAATAATTATGAGGTCTGTGTGAGCCATAGGTAACTGACTCCCCACATGATTGACACTGTATGTGGCAGCACCTATCAGGACAAGCAGTAGAAAGAAAAGAAAAGAAAAGAAAAGAAAAGAAAAGAAAAGAAAAGAAAAGAAAAGAAAAGAAAAGAAAAGAAAAGAAAAGAAAAGAGGAAAGGAAAGGAAAGGAAAGGAAAGGAAAGGAAAGGAAAGGAAAGAAAGAAATGGCAATCACATGATCATATGCTCATCATCACTAACATGTACTGGGTGTTTATTACACAGCAAGCACACGGTTTTGTGTCTGACATCCATTATGTCAATTACACTTAGGCTGTGAGTGATGGTATAACCTATTTCAGAAATATCTGTTATTTCAGAAAGAAAAATGTCCGGGGGTGGGGGGGTGGGTAGGATGGTATCAGCCCCTCCCAGAGTTCAGATGAGTTCCAAACAAAGCTCATCTAAAATATTCTAAATAAAACGTAACCTCCATGTAAAACGGAATGAGGTCAAGATGGAATCTGTTCTCTGCCCCTCAGTCAATGGGTCAGTAGCTCTTATCTTCTAAACCTCCAGATAGTCAGGCTGACATTGGTTCCAGATTCCACCTAAATCGCCAGCCCTGAGACTAGAGCGTTCTTTCTGTTTTTTTAATTTCCTGGTCCTCAAACCCATTTCCTTACCTAACTTCTGTCCCTTGCTATTTATAACTGTTTTGTGTTTATTTCCTGATTCCTCTGGCTCAGTCTCTTTTCCCATGGCTTTCATCTGTGTGGTCTGCCTGGGATTTTAGACCCACATGGGTCTAAAGCCTTCTCTCAAGCTTTGTATGAAATTCTCCCAGGCCTTGATTCAGAACCTCCTGCCACCTAACCCAGTGCTAACAGGCAGAAGGATCTGGAGCCCATACAGATTAGAACTATTCTATTCGTCAGTGACCCTTCCCAATTAAAATACTAGGTTCAGGGTTCACACAGTGCTTAAAGTACTTTCTGTTCAATAAGGATGCTGACTGAATTTACAGCGCATGCAGTAACATGAACCGCAGACCAAAGTCCAAATTACAACACATGACCTCTATGGCAAGAAAGAGTAAAAAAATAAAACAACCTTGGAAAGATGCCAGGTGACACTGGACCCATGAGAGAAAAATGCACTAGACTGAAATAGTAGTGCACACACCACAACCTTGCTTTCTGATCCTTTGTGGACTACGATTGCTCTTCTTCACAAAATTATAAGCCTACTGAGAACAGGGTACAATGAAGTGTCAAGTGCAAGGTGCCTACCTTCCCCATCACTCCTCTTGCCACCAGGACTTGCAGGAATTGAACTTTCGTGTTAGCCTTCCTCCTTGGCCAAACACTGACAGTAGCCTTGAGTACTACAAAGCCACACTGGGGAAAGCATGAAACTTCGCCATATTCACATCACAACCGGACAGTTATTTGAAAAAGAGGCTCTCTGCATTTTGCATCTTATGTATAATTATTCTATACAAGGTGTCCTCTTCCTTACCCAAGTCTGGTTCCTTCTCAAGTCTGTCAAACAGAAAATATCCATCACAGCCTGGTTCTTCTAAGACTCAAACTACAAATTCATACTGGTTTCTAGCTTTCATAAAAGACTCTCTTTAATTTCACTTCTTAACTGCTAATCTTCCATATTCAATTAGTCCTCCAATCAACACTATTATTTTTTCCTGGTCCCAAATCTTCCTTATTTATTATCTAGTTATATTTGCGATAACCCAGAATGTAATGTTCTCCCTACAATCTCTATTTCTTATTCCAAGCTCTCCCTGAACCCACGAACTCAGTTTTAAAAAATTAATCAGTTACTGTCCATAAATCCAAAAGTTCAATTTTAATCAATTAATGAATATACACATATCCACTTATAGGGAAAACATAGACAAAGGTGTTTTATAACAAAATCTGTATGTGTTCAGTAGGCTTGGGGCTAAATATTTTATACCCATCAGGAAGTAGACTTCTCATGTCTCATTTTTTATGATCAAAAAGGGAAAAGGGCCTATTATTCTGGGTAAGCAGGTGTTAACTATAGCAGACACACGTGGAGTTACCTGTCCAGCCTCTTCATTGGGAAATGTCTGTTTTCGTCACCTCATTCATGAGGTTATCAAAGATGCTGTTCTAGAGCAACAGTTTTTTTGGCCCAGGTGTGAAGAGTAAACTCAAAATGACTTTATCATAATCCCTACCACAGAACTCATATCCCTAGGCAAAGCTTGTAAGTTTCAGTCAGGCATGTGACACAAATGGGAACAACTGGAATCTACCCTTGAGAGTATTTTATCTAGAAGAGACAATCATTCTTTGGGTGCCTGAAGTATGATGTATAAAACCAGGAGGCCAACTATCAGTGACCATCTTTCCAGTCATGTGGAACAAAAGAGGAGAGGAAATAAGAAAGAAAGAGAAAAATAAAGCTCATATGCCAGAAGGTCAAAGAAGCAAGAGCTACACAGAATCCTGACGGTGCTCAGGTCTCTATTTCCAGTTCTGCCTAAAATCCAGCTGGACTTCTACGCTTGGGCCTTCTCAATTCTTCACATTCCTCCAATTAGTTTTATTTGATTCTGTTACAAGTAAGACGAAGAGTCCTGATGAATGAAGTTCCCACCATCTGAATTTACCAAATGGGAAGCTGAGCCTCAGAGAGATCAATGGACTTGTCAGGAACATGTAGAAAGTAACTTATGAAAGAAAAATTCAAACCATGCTTATTCATTTCTTATCAAGGAATCTCATTTTCTTTTCTTTCTTTCTTTTTTTTTTTTTTTTTTTTTTGAATCTGACCAATTTTCTATTGCTGTGATATTGTCTTCAGTGGCAGGAAAGTTAAAAATCCATCATTATCATTAGGCTTTATCTGAGAAAAACAATGAATCTTAAATAATTCTAAAACATGGACTCCTGGGTGGAACATAATTATATTGAATCCTCATTTTAAAAGCTAAGTGGACCATTTTTCTCCTACAACTCTTTGAAATGGAAGGAACTCATTGTGAAGTCCAAAAGAAAGTCAAGTCTTTAAGCAAGCACATGATTTGTATTATCACAAAATAGCTAACGTGATTCTTTCATATGCTCATAGCCATCATAGGGACACAGAGGATTTCTGCCAGTCCACGTTTTCATTTCTCATCCAAATTTTCCACAATCTCTAAAAATGTCAATACATACTCTGTTTAAAGGAAACACAAATCTAGTAAATAAACAAAAATATAAATTTTAAAAGGGTCTAACTCGTTGTTCCACTTTTATCACCTATAGGAGAAGGACCAAAGGACAAAATAACTAACACAGTGACCACAGATAAGTAAGGTTTACAAACACATTTCAAGTAATGCAAAACAAAGTGCAATAACTAAGGTCCCTAAGAAGGAACTGACCATACTGGGAGACTCTTCATGTATAGAGTGATATAGCCTTGTGTTTAGGAACTTGAGTTTTGGAGCTACACTATGAGGTTTCCAATCTCCAATCTGCCATTTAACTTCCATGTGACCTTGGGCAAATCACTATCATCTTGATGCCTAAGTTTCTTGATCCGTAACACAGAAAAAAAAAAACAAAAAACAAAACAGGGTTCACAAATTGGCAGTTGAGAATAGTAAATGAGTTAATATATTTAACACACTTGGAACAAAACCTGGCAGATAATAAGCACTCAATAGATGTTAGCCGTTATGATTAAGAGGTCATGAATCACTTAGTTTTATAGCTTCAAATAAAGTGCTTGTGCGCGCGCACACACACACACACACACACACACGTACACACACACCTGTTAGTTATTTAAATAAAAAAGAAAACCTAAATCAACAGAGTACATTTTAATTAAATCAGCTAATGGCATAGTATAGATCAGTTGGGAAAATGAGTTTACTTCACAAATTATTTCTAACATGTTTCCTCATAAAACAGTAGGACCTCATTAGATATAGATGTTTAGAGGGAACATTAAAAGTGTGTAATGTATTACCACACAGTTTGTTTAACAACTGCTTTTTAAAATTATTGTTATTTGAAGTAATTTTTAGTTTAAGGGAACTTTCTGAATGATTTTCTGAAGGAAATCAATAACTCTGTTTGTTCAGTCCCTTGAGATCACTGGGTCATAGCAACTACCAGTGTTCAGACATTTGGGAACTGTCCAAAAAAACGCAGCAGCTTTGAAGTATCCTCAAGTATGAGAAGGGCATGTAGAAACAATTAATCATAAACAAGTCATTAAAATTAAAAGTGTATTCTTAAATCGTTTCTTGATTAAGAACAAATGCCTCATTAATCTGGAACATATTGACTTGAGAACACAAGTAAAGTCAAAGAGAGCAATGACTGACATGACATGGAACACGAGATGCTGTGTGTTCCCATCTCAAATGCTCTGCAAGAACAGACTCCACAAAAGGTCACTAGATGCAGTGAATTGAACAGAAAATCTCACGTCACCCGGTGATGCTAAGGTAATTTTTTTAAAAATCTAGATAACAGAGAACATCGTGTACCAGCAGCCCCAAAACTTTTTTCCATCTATAGATTGTGAGTACATTCCATTTCTCTCAGAATGAAAACAGGCCTAAAACCCAGATGCACAAAATAAAAATGAATACATACATAAAAGAAATAAGGTATCTACTTTCAAAGAAACTTGGTATCCTTTCCTCCCAACCCCCATCCCCGTCTCCCAAGTTTTAGTTAAATATGTGAATAGATATTAAACACCAACACAAATAGCTTTGGACAAAATTCTAACAATGTAATTGTAGGCAGACTTTTCTTTGGACCATACTAAAGCTGAATTTCTTAAAGGAGAACATAGTACTTGGTAAATAAAACAATAGATGTCCATCAATGTGAAATGTGCATAAAAAATCTCGGAGATAATTTTAAAAAACATCAGATGTTAAACATCCATGTGAAGACGACTATGCAGTTTTTAAAAAACTAAATCTTATTTTGGACTAGCCATTAGGATACATCATATGTTCTTCTTAAAAGTTTCAGAGTTGGATGCTCCATATGTATTTGATGAATAAATAACTTCAGCCACGGTTGAAACCATAACTTGGATATATATGTTGTGATTTATAAATTTAACGATCGGCCTCAGGACCTTACACTCTTTAGTTGGCCCCATATCCATTCCTTTCCACTCCTCCTTTATACCCAGCATAACTTCAAGACAGATGTCTCCTCATGATGAAGAGAAAGAAAATACTGATGAAGGTATGTAGTGGTTTTAGATAAATATTATATGCAAAAAGCTTCCCAAGTGCCATTGTCTATAGAATGGTACAAAAAAACTACAATAATTTTTCCAAGACCAGGATAATTCTTCCAAAGTCAAACAAAATTTGATATCATTTTTAGAGTCAAATTCAAGACAGAATCCTATATTATATTTTCTAAAATAGTATACTTTATTTCAGACTTCAAAACAAGGGAAAGATGAAATCTTTCTAGAAAACTTTTCTAGAAAATGAAGAGAAAAAAAAACAGAAGGTAGAGACTTACTACTCTAGGCTGTAATCAGACTTTATTTTCAGCAATATTTAAACCCTATTTTCCCCAAGACTTTAATCTCAAAAGCAAGACAGCAAAGAAGAAGATGGATAACCAGCCAGTAAAAGTGTTTCTTATTTATTAGATATACCCTCAGCTGGTGCTAGAAAACAAATTATGGTAGTCTGTGCCCATGAGAAATAAACAATCCAGTTGCGGGTACAAGCCTAGCAATCAGGAAACAATTATATCCTGCCTTATATTCTCTTAAGTACTAAATTGTGTAGAGCCTATTCTTAAATGTTTGTTTACTTTTGAGAGAAAGAGAAACAGAGTATGAGTGGGAGAGGGACAGAGAGAGAGAGAGAGAGAGAGAGAGACAGAATCCGAAGCAGGCTCCAGGCTCCAAGCTGTCAGCACAGAGCCTGATGCGGGGCTGGAAGTCACAAACTGTGAGATCATGACCTGAGCCGAAGTCAGATGCTTAACCTACTGAGACACCCAGGCTCCTCCATGTAGAGCCTATTCTGAATGGCCTAGAGATGAGAGGGAATTCCAGGACCTCACACAATGTCTCAGCACATATTAGACATGCAATAAATATTTGATAGGTAACTGAAAGCTTGAATGAATTGATGAATGAATGAAAGAATGAATGAATGAATGAATGCTTTTAGAAGTTAATCCTGTTTAACCAATTTGACAATAAATTTCATATATTGAAAAAAAAAAAAGAGGTTAATCCTGTTTAGGATCCTGGAGGATGATGTCCCCCATTTGCTTAGTATCTTCCACAAATGACATTTCAATTTTCCCTACCTTTCCATCTTCACATACATGAGAGAAATTGTGTCAGCCTTATGTAGAAAAGGCGGAAAGGTAGATAACACAACTGTCTTCTTAATAATATTGGTGGTCTTAGAGGCTCAAATTACCATAGTTCAGTTGGCTTGACCCATCAGATTCTCCTTCTTAGGAATTAATTCTACCGGACTCATAGGATTGTGGCCAATTTAACTATTTGCTTTTGAGCCTGGGGCTCATGCAAGATCAAAGCCAGGGAGGGTAACCATCTGAAGCCCTGTGAAAAATAAGCGGAAAAAACCAGTTGGGATACAGAGAGAACTTGAATAAAAGCAAATTAAGGAGGAACATCCAGAAAAACATGGTCCTTGAAAGAAAGACAACTCGAGAGAGGAAGAATGTTCTGAGAGAAGGGCTGATCAGTCCTGTCGTTTCAGCATTCATTTTTTTGGATTCCAAAGATACCTCTTTCTCTCACTTAAATTAAACTACTTTGGGCTAGTTTGTACATCTCATGACTGAAAAAGCCCATTCAAACACTTACCTTTCAATAGTTTTATTCTTTTTCCCACTGTAATTTGTTAAAATTGCCTTTAGCCAGCTTTAGATAATATAAACATTGGCTTAGAAGTCCGGTTTTAAAGCCATTTTGATTATATGTTTATGCTAAGAGAGTTCATAGATTTCCATAGGGTTTTACTTTACAGCAATTCTGAGAGAAACGATTAATTTATTGTTCCGGTGAGTTTCTATTCCACTTAAATTTTAAAAATCAAGGGGCTCCTGGGTGACTCAGTCGGTTGGGCATCCGACTTCAGCTCACGTCATGATCTCGCGGTCTGTGAGTTCGAGCCCCGCGTCGGGCTCTGTGCTGACAGCTCAGAGCCTGGAGCCTGTTTCGGATTCTGTGTCTCCCTCTCTCTCTGACCCTCCCCCGTTCATGCTCTGTCTCTCTCTGTCTCAAAAATAAATAAACGTTAAAAAAAATTTTTTTTTTTAATTTAAAAATCAAATATTTTAAATTGTCGTAAAGTAAATTAAGCATTTAAGAATGCCATCTATAACTTTGAAGAGAACATTTCAGGCTAGTATCAGAAAAATTTATTGAAAAATAAAAATTTATGAAAAATATTTCATCAGTTTTATGGGGCTTTTGTATGAATTTAGAAAATTTAGCACTTACACAAGGTCCAAGAGCCATTGGAAAATTTCTAAAACAAATTATTTAGTTGTCCACGCCCACAATACAAGAAAAAGATGAAACAGAATTTTTTCCCCACATAGTTGACGAAATTCCCTGTGATCTTTTTGAAGTGCTTTGTTAAAACAGCTTGGGGGTTCACTGTTTAAAAGTTAACTCCTGGTATGTGTTTGGCTGTTGAGTAGTTTCTTTGCCCCTGGGTACAGTGTTTAATTTGTACATCTCAGTCATCTGAATGATCTCAGTGATCTGAAACTATTGGCTGTGGGACACCCAAACCTTCATCCCAAAGGTCCTTGGAACTAGACCTCTCAGAAGGAGGTGGTTGTATCAGAAACTACCCTACCTTGCTGCCAGAGGCTTACTGTACTGTAAAATAAAAGATTCCAGAACACATGCTCAAGGAGCTAGATCCTAGAGTCCTTACTCACACCTAGAGTGTGGGAAAAGAAGCAAAAACCTCTGAGAGTATGACCTATGACCAATTATACTTAAGAGAGACACATGCTAGGGGACTCTGGGTGGCTCCGTACATTAAGCGTCTGAATTTGGCTCACGTCATAATCTCACAGTTTGTGAGTTCAAGCCTTGCGTCTGGCTCAGATCAGAGCCTACAGCCTGCTTGGGATTCTGTGTCTCCCTTTCTCTCTGCCCCTCCCCTGCTTATGCCTTGTCTCTCTCTGTCTCTCAAAAATAAATAACTGTTAAAAAAAAAAAAAAGAGGCACATGCTAAAAGGAAGTAAGATTGTAAGTGATCTTTTGGTGACTTCATCACATATAGAAGACAAAAGTTTAGTAGTCTTGTTCTTGGAATACTTTCTCTATTAAGGTTTAGAAAGACAACTTGATAAGTAGGTTAACATCAGGTTTCCTGCTGAAACTCAAGCCAAAAGACTGCAAAGTTTCCAAAGGTAAGGTAGATTGAGGTGTCCATGTTAGAATCAAAATGGGTATCTATGCCTTGGTTGATAATTATATGCATAGAAAGAGCCCAAATCACATCTATAATTTTCCACTCAGCACATTAGATTTGGCCCAGAAAAACAAAGCACATTTATAAGAGCTACAGAGGAAAAATTGAAAAATTTTGGAACTATTAAAAAGTATTGGATCTGGAAATTCAAATCTAATTCCAAACTGAGACTAATGGTTGTAACTCATGTTTCTGGCTTCAAGTCACATGTCACAAGAAACAAAGAAAGGAGATTTTAATATGTTCTTTTATCTTAAATACTTGTTTATTGTCAGATTTGTGGTTTGTTCTTCCCAGCCTCCATAATGGTACGGGATATTCTCTTCCTCTTTCTTTATTTATGAAACCTCACATCCTCAGGCCTCAGTCTGCAAGTAGAATAAAGGCACATATCTGAGCACTAAGTTACAGGCTTCTTTCTGCTGACTACTTCTTTTTTTTTTTTTTTAATGTTTATTTTTGAGAGACAGAGAAAGACAGCATGAGTGGGGGAGGGGAAAAGAGAGAGGGAGGCACAGAATCCCAAGCAGGCTCCAGGCTCCCAGCTGTCAGCACAGAGCCTGATGGGGGGCTCGAACTCACAAACTGTGAGATCATGACCTAAGATGAAGTGGGAAGCTTAACTAACAGAGCCACCCAGGTGCCCCTCTACTACCTCCTTCTAAAGAATCTTAGGCTCCGAAGAGTTTTTCTTAGCACCCAAGAAATTCTGGCAGCTTTGTGTTTTGAGTGTTGAAAAACAGCTAGTTGTTCTGGTTCAGACTCTCCCAGCTTTTTACCATGGTCCATGGGGCATCAGAGTGTTTTCCAATCTTAGGATCCTTAAGGAGGACACAGCTTCTGGGGTCCCCAATGTTGTACAGCACAGCCGTGCCTTCAGGGCACTGTCTTTCCTTCAGTCTACCCTGTTCAGCAGAAATGCGGGAAATATTTCTTTTTTTTTTTTGAAGTATGTTTTTTTTTTTCTTTAAGTTTATTTATTTATTTTGAAAGAGAGAGGGAGAGAGAGAATCCCAAGCAAGCTGCACACTGTCAGGGCAGAATCCGACGTGGGGCTGGAACCCACAAACTATGAGATATTGACCTGAGCTGAAATCAAGAGTCAGATGTTTAACCAGCTGAGTCATCAAGGTGCCCTGGGAAAATATTTCTAATTCCTGAATTCTGGGGGCTCAGACGCTTCATTGCCTCCCCATCCAGGAATGAAATGCCACATTATCCTCTATATTTCCTTCCTTCTCATCTTCCAAAGCCTTCTCAGGGCTTCAGATACAAAACTTCCTCCCTCTCTCCTCTCTCCTTCCTTCTCCAAATGCAAATTAGACACAAATATATGCCTGGGAGTATTGCTGAATCCAAAAAGCTGTTCTCCGCTTAAGCTAAGAAAAGACCTCAATCTACATCTACATTTGCTCCTTTCAAACCACCAGATGACAATAGTTAATAAAGATGAGACGCAGAGTCACCTTTATACCTTAGTCCTTTGTATTTTCAGTAGGATGAACATCATGGTTCTTCCCAGCTTGCCAAAAAATTTGAATGGAAATGTGCTGAAGTAGGAGTAAAACTTAGTGCTGGCAAGGTAAAATGACATGTGATATTGTTCACGGGGAATAATGGCAAACAGAAAGATTTTCCATCCCATCGTGTCAAACAGATGGAATAGGCATGGATAGAAAGAAGAGAGTACAACGGTAGAATAAACACAAGTTGGGAACACCACTGAGAAAATTAATAGGTGTTATACATGAAAGAGATGGCCTGAAGTGGTTCATAACTACAACAAGACATCATCTATTTTCCCGGTATAATTTTATGTCATCTGGTATTATGCATGGTATACACAGTACAAGGAGTTTGGAAGTGGAAAAAATTCATTTTCAACAGAAGGGTTGAGTTGGCACGCTGATTCAGGTGTGCTACTGAATAGTGAGATGACCCAGGAGCAATTCAGGAGGAGTGACCCCACAGAGCACTTGAAAACCAGGAGCTAAAACCAAGAAGAAGGGGGCAGAGATATTTCCATGAAAAAGGATCTCAAGGCCCTAAACGGAAGAATTGTGTTGAAAAACAATGACTCCCTTGCCAGGAAGAAAAACTTAACTTAGGACATAGTATGTAAGCTCTATAAATTTTCAGTTATCACAGCAAAGAGGAAAGTAGTTTTTTAAACTAGGTAGTTAGAAAATGTTTCCATTATTACTTCCCAAATAGAGACAAATCTGTACTCTAAATACAAAATCTTCTGAGTCTATTCTGTTTTCCATCATTCAGGAATTGTGAGACTTACATATTATTTTCAGATGCAAAGTTCTGTTCAATTGAATAAAGATATGATTGACATCTTAAACAAACTGGATCATCAGGTCCCACTGCTTTCACGAGCCTGAATCAGTGCTATCCCCTTTTCGGAGTCCATACCTAAGGATGTTTCCAAGGCATCACAATATTATGTTGGCCTAGTTACAAAAGAGAAAGCGTCCTTTCTAAATTCCATGTGTGTATGTTCGTGCAAGCACGCCTGCTGCTGGGGTAACAGGCAGCCTTCGGTCTAGAAACATTCCCAAGAAAGAAATGTATTGCTAGCAAAACTGTAAGGCATAAACTACCATGACTTAAAAAAAAAAAAAAAAAATCAGTCTTCACACATCCAAGGGTGTGTTGTTGCCTTTAAAGTATCCATTTGGGAGGCTGCATACTTATTCTAATAAAGCTGTTATTACTCTAAACATTTTGAGAGTTCCTTGTTGAAGACGGTCTTCATTTTCTGTGCCAAATTTTTTTTTAATGCCTTTACGGTAATGTATCTTCATCCTTTGAGTGTAAATTTGACTTATAAATAACGAAAAGTTAGTCAGAAGTAAATCTTAAGAACAAGAAAGATAATTAAGTTGGACAACATCTTAAAAAACTAAGGCAGGGAGCCTGGGTGGCTTTGTTGGTTAAGCCTCCGACCTCAGCTCAGGTCATGATCTCACGGTCCATGAGTTTGAGCTCCACATCAGGCTCTGTGCTGACAGCTCAAAGCCTGGAGCCTGCTTCAGATTCTGTCTGTCTCTCTCTCTCTCTCTGCTTCTCCTCCACTCATGCTCTGTCTCTCAAATATGAATAAACATTAAAAAATGAATAAAAAAATAAAAAAACCTAAGGCGAATTTTGGAAAAGCTTTGGCTGTGTCCTTGTACATGTATTTCCCATTGGTGAGCTCTTAATTTTGTTATACCTCACACTTCCCAGTCTTTTTTGAGTTAATTTTGTTGCCTTTGTTTTCAAAATTAGTAACATCCTAAATTCTGTTCCTCACAAAGAAAATAGGTAACCCGCGTGTATGTTTGTTTCATTACACAGTGAAAGCAAAGAATCCACAGAATTCATTTATATTTAGCAGGAAAATATTACTGCTCCAGATTTAGTTTAAATCCACCATTGATAACTCAAGCTAAGTCCTTGCAACAGATTCATTTCTAAAAACATACACCAAAATGTGCGATTACTTTTAGCTAATTCTTTCCATCTTCTGTGTAAAGGTCTACTCTGCAAGATGCTTTGACAGGAATTTTAATACCGCTTATAGTGTCGTATTTTATTAAAGATTTTTCTCCTTTTGAAAATCTTTTTTATAACTTCTCTTAGGCTCATCAGTTATCACTATTAATATTTTTCCCTATTTCCCTATGATTGACATGGGAAATTTTTGATACCAAAGGAAGTAAAAGAATGTTTTGCTGTAAATTCTAGAACTTCAATTTGATATAAAACCATTCTACTACAATTTAAATGATATCAAGTCAACCAAACTTATTTATGCAAAACGTTTCTCCCTACCACTGTGCTCATTGGCAAAGACTGCTGAGTTAGGTGTTCTGTAGCTCCTAAAATATTCAATATGATATCGGGTTATAGGATGTGGGTCACAAATCCCTGAAGCCTAGAGAGGCTTTAGGAGGTACAGTCCACTGTCTTTCAACTTTACAATGCTCATGCTTGAAACTTATGTCTCTCCTACCTATTTAACTTGTTTTCTAAAATACCGTGTATTTGTTTCAAAAGTCAAACCATAGCAAAGTGAAAAGTGGGAGGAATATGAGAGCTCCAATACAATGAAAATAGGCAGTGGAATCAGGGTTCAAAGGCTAGCCCCCAAATAGACATGGGTATCATCAGGTGGTGGACTTACAGCCTACATTCTCTCTGTTTCACAATTGAATGAAATTTAATGTAGTTATTTTGCCAAAAGACATAAAAGGATATCATTTCTGTGAGATGTAGTCTCTAGTTCACGGATGCTTTATGCTAGCACCATCAACATTTGGGGCCGGATAATTCTTCAGTGACGGTACAGTGGATTATGTACTGGGCATTGTGAGATGTTTAGCAATATCCCTGGCCTTGGCCCACTACATGCCATTAACATCCCTATTCCCAAAACTGACAGCCAAAAATGATTCCAGATGTGGCTAATTGCACCCCCCCCCCCCGCCCTGGGGGACAAAATCCTCTTTCCCTACCTACCACTGTGCTCCTAACTCGATAACCGTTTCTTCAGATCAGCCATTTTGACATTTAGAATATGTTTCTGACAATATGTTACAGAAAGTTTATGTCATGTCATTTATTATTCATGTTAGTTTAGTGTTTTACTATAAGTAGACTGGGGTCAAGAAAATGCATCCTATCCCGTATAATGTAAATTCTCATCAACTATGTTCCTGTGCTCTTAAGTTGTTTTGAAATTGTGAACCTGCGTTTAAATCTATGTTTCTGCAGTTCACACATACGAAGAAAAGTGTACTGCTTATAGACAATAAAAAATGTAATATGGCCAAATATAGCATACGTTAGCATTATAAAGCATATCTCAGATATTTGCAGCATTTCACGGCAACAAAAGCTCCTGTAAAGTGGGTCAGAATTACCATCGGTGAGGTAATACCCAAAATACCTTTGGATTATTATAGGCCAGGCCAAAGCAAGCGAAAGCTCATTAGATTTGAAAGGCAGCCCTTGGAGGCAGTTAAAATATCCCCAGTCAGATAGTATTTGCAACCAACATAGGTCTGAGGTAACCAAGTGGGCACCTGGTAAGACTTCAAATACTCTGAGAACAAGCCTGATTTTGTATGTGATGCTAGCAGAAGCTTCAGGTCTATTCTTGCCCAGCCCCACGAGTTTAGTAGGCAAGTGACAGAAAAAAAAAAAAAAAAAAAAAAAAAAAAGACAAACTTCAAATCTTAGTCCAAGAAGTATGTGGCTTTATGGAACATAAAACTAACTCAGGGGAACATAAGCCTTGAATAACGTACAGACTGATAGCAAGTGAATTAAGGAGCCCACAGTAGCCTTCCGGTTACCTTGGCAACCAGATAAAGCCAGGAGAAAGCATCAATGAGTTTTAAAACACACGCACACTCCACCTGAAACTAATATTACACTGTATGTTAACTAACTGGAATTTAAACAAAAACTAAAGACAAAACAAAACGAAAACAAGAGAAAGGGTAAAAACCATACGACTATGTCAATAGATGCAGCAAAAGCACTTGGCAAAGTACAACATCCATTCATGATAAAAATCCTCAACCACGAAGTAGCAGAAAGAGAAATTAAGAAAACAATCACATTTATAATTGCACCAGAAAGAGTAAAATACCGAGGAATAAAGCTAACCAAGAAAACGAAAGACCTGTACTCTGAAACTCGTAAAACACTAACGACAGAAATAGAAGATGACTCAGAGAGTGTTTTCATGAATCAAAATTTTGGAGATCAAAGTACGCGTTGAGCTATGAATATGTATGGTGCCATCTTATAAATAAAATGGGATAATAAAAGTAAACAAATAAATAGATAAATCAAATGCACATACACGCACACTCGAGGCTCACAAATACCTGAATAATAGTGATAATAATCCTCCTGAGTGATAAAGTACAGACAACTCACTCTGGTTTGGCAAGTACAAAACCGGTTATTCGACCCTTGACGCTTTAAGAAGAAGAGCTTCCCACGTGTAGTAAAGGCCCCAGTGCATTGTGTGAAAGTTTGCAGCGCCAGGGGAGGGGAAAACTGGCCTAATCCCAGAGTCATCTAAATTTGTGACCCCTGTCGAATTCCTGAGAAGATGGCAAAGGGGAGGGCTACTTTACCAAAGATCAGAAATATGGGAACGCGGCGCGTGTGAATTCAAGCTATGTGACACACGTGTTGCTCTTACCCTCCAGCTGCCTCCAAAGCTGGCTGGGAGACGCAGGTCACACAATGAGCTGGAAAGCGCTGGAAAACCTGAGCTGTTTGGATCACCACATCCTTACGGGTGTCTGCTCTGTTCCGCCTGAATCACCAGCACATCTTATTCGCGACGGAGGCCTGGAAATCGTTCTCAAGTGGCCTAACGCTTCTTCTCTAAATAATATTTATTTTCATGTGGCATTACTCTTTTTCACGAATTATTTTTGGGCACGGCATACCGTAACCATTTGATCCAAAGCCAAACATTACAAATAATTATAATCACACACATCAAAAGGTTGGAAGAATGAGCTGAAAAACATACAGGAGCTAGAGAGAGAGAGGAAGAGAGAGAGAGAGAGAGAGAGAGAGAGAGAGAGAGAGAGAGAGAGAAGAAATCAGGTAAAGCCATAAAATAATGAGGAAAGGGAGTAATTTCTGTGTATCAGATGGGAGAGAAAAGCTACTTCCTAAGGCTCTGGGGGCGGGGGAGGGGGGAGTTCCCACACTAAAGAGAAACCTCTACAGATCGTCCTCACTCCTTAACAGAGCTTCTGAAAGTATGGGCATTAAATGTAGCGTTAAAACTACATACAGGTTTTTTTCCTTAGAAGTAAATTACGTTGTTTTATTACTACAATATGTGGCTCTAGAGGCAAGTAATTATTTTTAGTGGCTGGGAAGAAATTAGCTCCACAAATGAGGAGCAGTTTGAAAAAATAAGAATCATAATACAGACAACGGGATTATGTTTCTCTGGGCTCCCACATAGAATTAAATTCTAAAACTTGCCTAAGCCTGCAGAACCAGTTTGCAGGTTTTGCACTTCTTCTGTCCATTCTTACTAAAATCACCCTTCACACACAACTTTTTCCCTCTCCTCCTCCGGGCACTTCAAATATCTCCAGGATAAAAAACTGTAAACAGATGCCTGTCTGTGGCCAAAAGCACAAAGTTTTCCACGTAAATTTTTCTGCACTCACACAAATGCAACCAAAGGGAGGCAGGAATGTACACTATATATTTAATAGCTACAGTCTTTGAAATCTCAGATTATACATAAATTATTTTGTGATCAAATCCTAATCTGGTCGTTTAAAAAACCAGAGACCCAGCTCAATACGCCATCACATTCTCCCTTAAAAATGTAATATCTCTGCCTGAAGGTCTTCAAGTACTGATTTGTTTCTTTTTCTGAAAATTCTGCCTCATGTTGCTATTCCTCTGACATCTACTGTATTATAGTTAGAATTCCTATCGTGGGTAAATGGTATCTTTAAATTTTGTTTTTTTAACGTTTATTTATTATTGAGAGACAGGGAGACACAGAGCATGAGCAGGGGAGGGGCCAAGAGATGGAGAGACACAGAATCTGAAGCAGGCTCCAGGCTCTGAGCTGTCAGCCCAGAGCCCGACGTGGGGCTCGAACCCACGAACTGTGAGATCATGACCTGAGCCGAAGTCGGACGATCAACCGACTGAGCCACCCAGGAGCCCCAGGTACCTTTAAGTAATATGTGCAGGATTTCTTAATAAGTTTTCACAACTATTTGTACGGATATTCATTTTAAGACACAGTTTGAAAGTTGGGGTGATAATTTGATGACTAACAGCTATTGGATAACTGAGGAGAATAAACACATGTAAGTCTTCCCTTTGTGTTTGGTTAAAAAATATTAACATTTCATTCATGGTGTCCTCTCATATTAAATTTCTTGGGGTCATCAGATCTCGATGCTAAAAGGGCAGAGGAAAGAAAGGAGAAGAACCAGATACTGAAAACATACGGTGTCCATCTTGCAAGCATAAGGCTCCCTGGTATTATTGTGACTCTCTCTGTGTTCAGAAAAGCTGGAAAAAGCCAGCAGGCAATCCGCTGTCTCGTCAGAAGAGTGCCAGAAACAGGTGGTGCCGACCTAACCTTTTCCTTCCACCTTAGCAAATACTCTTAGCAAACCCTGCACTGGTCACCATAGCATTGCTTTAAAACGTTTACTAGGTGAAAAACAAGTGTTTTGAAAATGGCAGTTCATAGGGAGTCATGAGGCCTGAAACTGCTGTTGTTTTTTCCCTGCTTTCTTTTTACACTCTTACAAATTATGTAATTTTAAAATTTTTTAAATGCACGTATTTTAAAGGTTCATTTGTGTGAGTTTTGATAATCGATGTATACACCAACATAATACCACCAAAACAAGATATAAAACATTCCGGTTACTCCAGAAATTGTCTTCCAGGCACACGCCACTGGACTGTTTTCTATCACCATAGGTCATTTTTGCCTGTCCTTGAAGTAATAACGCCATATGCATTCTTTTGTATCTGGCTTCTTTTGCTCCATGTTGTTTCTGAGATTCATTCATGCTGTTGCAGTTATTTCCGGGCCATTCTTTTTCATTGCTGAGCAATATTTCATTGTCTGCATGTACTACAATTTGTTCATCGATGTCCCTGAATATAGATGCTCAACTTCCAGGTTTTCTCTGATCATTCTTACGTAAGAATGCAACATATATTTTTATAGACATACATTTTTTATAGACATATATTTTTATATCACTTGGATAAATACCTAGGAATGGAGCTCCTAGTATATAAAGGTTTAAATTGTTAACAAACTGGCAAGCCATACTCCAAAATGGCTGTAATGTTTTACCCTACTGACAAGAATGTGTGGGTATCCAAGTTGCCCCACATTCTTGTTAATACTTGGTGCCGTCAGTCTTTTAGTCATTCCCATAGGTATGAAATGCTGTCTCATTATATTTAAATTGCACCTTCCCCATGACTTATGATGTTGAGTATCTTTTTGTGTGCTTCTTGTCCTCACTCCTACGTAGGATGGCTCATAGTTACAATTTCTTTTGCCAAGTGTGTGTTCAAGTCTCTTCCCACAGTTTATTAGGCTGTTCAACGTTTCACTGTTGACTTGCAAAAGTTCTTTATATATTCTTGATACTATTTATTCATGAAATAGAAATGATAAGACTGTCTTTCCCAGTTGGTTGCTTGCCGACTCCTTTCGTGTTCATGAGCAGAAATTTTTAAGTTTGATGAAATCCAAATATTCTTTTATAAGTGGTGTCTTTTAAATTCTAATAAATCTTGGCATGCCCCAGGATGGCAAAGATACTCTTACTTGTTTTCTTCTAGAACATTTTTTTATTATAGTTTTTATATTTAAGTTCATGTAGGGAAGGCAAAACTTTACCTCTACCCTCTTAGGGCCTCTGGCTAGTTCTGAGAGTTACATTGACATGCGACAGATTAATAGGACAAAAGCAGCATCCAGATTTTTTTACCTATATGTGGGAGCCCCATAGGAAAATGAAGACCCAGAGAAGTGGTCAGGCCTAAGTGTTTCTACACAAGGTTGGACAAAGAGAGACAATGTATGTAATGAAAAGTAAAATTACAAGGTGGAGAAAGGAAGATAAGAATGATTTTAACAAGGCGTTTCTAGAGATTTCTCCTGGCCTCAAGCCCTTGTCTCTGCTTATGAGAATATTTCTTTCCTCCTGGTATAGAAGGACACCTTTCACATGGGAATTTCACCTCTTAACTTTTAGAAAGAAAAGGGAAGGTTAGAGTGGCTCTTCTTGCACCTGCTGTCTTTCCGGTGACTTTAGCTCAAAATAATCCTTATGCCAACAGGGCATATTTTGAGGTGGCGCATTCTGCCATCCTTCATTCGTGATCCGTCTTTAAATAACATTTTTGTGTATTGAGTGAGGTTGGATCAACAAACATTGTTTAAAATGGATATCCACTGTTTCTACATCACGTTTGCAAGAATTTTCTCTCCCTCATCAGGGACCTGATTTACCACTTCTGTCAGTTAACAAATATTTGTGCATGTATATATCATATGTGTGTGTGTGAATGTGTGTATCATATATTTTTATACATATGTGTATGTATATATATCACATATTTGTATATATATCACACATATATAATATAATGTGTATATACATCACATATTTGTGTGTGATCCCATTTCTGGATTTTTAAATTCTGTTGCATCAATCCATTTGTCTACTATTATGCCAATACCACACTGACTTGATTACTGTGACATTGTATTAAGTCCTGAAATCAAGTAGTGTAAACTCACCAACTTTGTTCTTCTTTATCAACGTTGTTTTGGCTACTCCAAGTCCTTTGCACTTTTAGACTAACTTGAAATTTCTTCAAAACAGCCTGCTGATATTTTTATTGACGTTGTGTCACATCTATAAATAATTTGAGGGATGATGGACATCTTAGCAATACTGAATTTTCTAATTCATGAATATGGTATTTATTTAGGTTCATTAAAATTTCATTCAGTAATGTTTTTTAAGTTTATTTATTTATTTTGAGAGAGAGAGAGAGAGGTCCTGCGTGCACAAAGGAGGAGCAAAGAGAATCCCAAGTGGGCCTCACGCTGTCAGTGCAGAGCCCAGACGCAGAGCTCTATCTCACGAACTAGGAGATCACGATCTGAGCAAAAATCAAGAGTTAGTTGCTTGGGGTGCCTGGGTGGCTCAGTCGATTAAGTGTCTGACTCTTGGTTTTGCCCTAGGTCATGATCTCAAGGTTTCATGAGTCCGAGTCCAGCATCAGGTTCTATGCTGACAGTGCAGAGCCTGCTTAGGATTCTCTCTCTCCCTCTCTCTCTGCCCCTCCCCTGCTCATGCTGTCTCTGTCTCTCTCAAAAATGAACAAACTTAAAAAAAAAAATCTTAAAAAAAAAAAGTCGGTTGCTCAACTGACTGACTGAGCCACCCAGGCTCCCTGAAATTTCTTTCAGTAATCTTTTGTAATTTGCTCATCTTTTGTTAGATTTATTTCTAGGTATTTAAGGTTTTTGACAGTATTTAAATGGTACTTTAAAATTTCATTTTATAGCTTTTAATAATACATGTGATAATAATACAATACAATTGATTTTTGAATATTGAACCTGTGTCTGAGACTTTGCTAAACCCACTTATTAGTTTTAGTAATTGTTATTACATTTGCGTGGATTCCATGGAGTTTTATACACACACAGTTATGTCATCTGTGAAACATGACAGTTTCGCTTGTTCCTTTTTAATCTTTATGTCTCTCTCTCTCTCTCTCTCCTTTCTGGCTTTGTTGCAGTAAGTAGGACTTCTCGTACAATGTGGACTAGAGGTAGTGACAGCCATTCAAATATTCATCCATGTATTTCCCTTTCTGGTGTTTGTTCTTCTTTGCTGCGTATCCTAGTTTTCACACTGCATAGTTTCTTTTCATTTCAAAAACCTTCTTTAAATATTTTTTGTGGGCCAGATCTGCTGTAGACAAATTCAACCATTTTTCTCTCTAAAACTGCCTTTATTTCATCTTCATTTTTGAAGGATATGAGTTACAGGTAAATAGCTTTTTATTTTAGCATTAAATGTTGTTCTTTTCTCTTCTAGCCATCATTGTGATGAGAAAGCAGCCATGTGCTTATCATTGCTCTTATCACTGTTTTCTCTTGTCTCTTTTATTTTTCTATTTTAAAAACACGTAAACATATGACTTGGGTGGATATGTCTTTGTATATAGTCCACTTAGCGTTTTTTGTACTTCTTTGATGTCTTTCGCTAACTTTGGAAAATTCTCATTATATCCTCAAATATTGCTTCCACCTCATTCTTTCTCTTCTCACCTAGGACAGCAATAACCCAGATGTTAAATCATTGAATTACTGATCTCAGGTACTCTTCTTCATTATTTTCATCGTTGGGTTTCTTTTCTCTGTGTTTCATTTTGGATAATTTCTACTGAACCATTTTTGAATTCAGCAGTTCTTTTCTGTGCCCACTCCAGTTGTCAGTAAACCCATTGAATGAATTCTCTACTTCCTATATGTTTCATTTCTAACATTTCCATTTGACTTTTTAAAAATGTTCATATCTCTGATAAAAATTCCCATCTGTTCACATATTCACCTTTTCCGCCTATCGATCATAGTTTCCTTAAAGTCCCTGTCTGGTAATTCCAACACCTGAAACATCTCGGTATTTGCTTCTATTGACTGTGTCCTCTCTTTAACATGTATTATATCTTCTTTTACTACTTGCTTCATAATGTATTTATTGTATTCTGGACACAGTGTGTAAAAGAACAGTAAATATTAAAGTATAACATTATTGTCTCACAGAAAAATCATACCCTTTCTTCTTTCAGAGCATAAATTTGGTGTGCTGGGTCAATCTAATCTATAATCAAGCTATGCTTGCACATGTTCATAGGTTTGGTTAGACTGGCTTCAAATCATTTGAGAATGGGATCAGGAATTTCCCTTCAGTTGCACTTGGGAATCTCAGCACCAGAGATACTCTGGAGATTTCTTTGTAATTTTCATCCAGCTTCCAGCTTTCTGAACCATGGGCCATCTCTTTTTTGATTTATAGCCCTGTTACTAGATTTTTGAGTCATTGGAAAATTCTCTTTGCATTTCTGCCAGAATTCCTGAATTTTAACCTTGGACCTACCAATGACTGATTGGATGACTTGGGTGAACTTACTGAACTTTTCCATCTCACTGCTAAAATAGAATAAGAATCATTATTCCCATGTATATTAAGGGTGCCTTCACATTAAAGAGCTAACATGCATATAAAAGAAGCCCAATGGGTTCTGGTTGAACTGAATGTGAAAGTCAAAATCAAATTTGCTATAGAAAAACAAATAGATATTCTTTTTAAATTGATCTGTAACATTAATATTGTGAATCCAATAGCGTTGAATCAATTGCTAAATCGGCGAGTATGTTCATTTTTCTACTATGGGCCCATCTCCTGCAAATAAGAAAGTATTAAGTCAGTCTGAGTTACTAGAAGAGATGGTGGGAGCATGTAATCCAACTAAAGACTATATGGATTCCTGAATTTTTTTATTATTTGTAATTTTCTAGTTATCTCAAAAATTCAGAAAATGTGATATTTTAATGCAGAAACATGCTGAAAGACACACAACACAACATGGATGTTCACAAGCCTACAAGAAAGACATAAATAAAAAGAGAAGAAAGGGAGATTACTATACAGTTAATATTCAGCATTATTTTTCAACCGTCTGCAATGCCTTCTCATTCATTACTCTAGGAGTATAGCCATATAGAGCGGCACAGAGGGTTTCTGCGTTCTCTATCTGTAACTGCAGTTTAAAATAAGAAGTTTGCATTGTTGAAATTAGCCCATATCCACTGCCAAAAGTACATGATCTAGTGGCTAACATGTAATGATACTATTTCTGAAAACTGTGTTGTAATTAAATGTCACAGTCTTGCATATATTTTAGAGAACTCAGCACGGAAGTCAAGTCAGGTCACTGATAGAAAGTTATTGGTCAATGATCCCATTAAGCAAGTTAAAGGATGCTCTATATTCAAAATGACTTCATCTTCTCTAAGGATAAAACCACCACATGATCCCAAAGGATGTCTCCTTGTCCTCATGAGAACTCCATTAAAAATTAATATCTCAACCAATTATAATAAACTGTAAAGAGATTTCACATTTATTGTGGTGAAACTTTATTGTAATGAGAACATTGCTAGGAAAAAATATCCCCAAATAGCAGGGTATGAGGTCAAAAAAATAATTGAAAGAACCTTCTCTTCACCTTATTGTCTCATAAGAAGACCTAAGAAAATATTTTTGATCTAAGGAGACTTGTGGCATATAATTTACCATGCCCATATTTGTAAAGCCCTGAAGAGCAAATAAACTCTTGAGAAAGAAGCCTTCCTCTGAACTTGAGGAAAATAATTTTACTTTCATAAGCTCTTCTTGTAAGAATGATTTGTTATTTAGGAGAGACATAGTATACCATTATTATCACTCCCTTACCCCCAAACACACAAAATAAGAACAAAAAAGTACAAGTATAGAAAATATCTTTTAAAGTATTAAAAATAGAATCAATGAACCACAAAGTTTTGGAATTTCTGAGACATAGCATATACAATCAGATCTTTAACAAAACAGAACTGAAGGAAATGATGGGCTGTAACACATGTAGAAGAATCCTGCTGTGGAAGTTTGAAAGTCTCTAAGCCCAGTGTCAATATTCCAAGAATTAAGGGAAAACCCTGGGCATTTAAAAGGGGATTTAATTGGAGAGCTGCATTTGGAACAGCAGACTCGTCAATTTCTTCCTTTCTCCTTCTTTTGTGCTGTATTGGCCTTAACAGCTGGCTAAAAAGGCGTATTGGGGTTGGAGAAGTCTTGCAATGGTCAAATAGTAGTAACTCACTTCTGGGAGTAATGGAAACTCACATTTGGAAGACAAGCTTCCATTCCAAATATTTCCTCCCCATACACTGGAGGCAGGTTATAGAAATGCAAAGGGCACATGAGCGGTGATTCTCAAAATCAAAGCTACAGGCAGCCAAGAAACACTAAACATCTTAAGTCAATAATACAAAAACTAAGCCATAATAAAAAGGAAGTCAATAATACAGAACTATACAATACAATAATACAGGAACTAAGCCATAACTCTCCCCCCCACCCCCCCAGGAAAGAGTTAACAGAAAGACTCAGAATAAGTATCAAGATACTTAGAAACACTTGAAAGAACAGTGCGTCCATGAAATATATTTCCTGAAGCTCTTAGAATAAAACAAGACAGAAATGAAAATCTAAATAGGTATACAACAGTAGCAGTAATACATACTATATCGTAAAATACTATACTGGGTTGAAAAACTGAGCTGAGACATTCTCACACAGAGCAGAACATATGGATAAAAGGAGGGAAAAAATAAGTGTAGAGTTAACTAATGTGAAGAGTACATCCAAAAATCCCCAAATCTAGATTATAGGAATTACAGAATAATAGAAAAGAAAAAAGGCAGAGAATATAATCAAATAAATACAAAGCAAAAAGTTCTCAAGTCTGAATAAAGGATGAATCTTCAAATTAAAAGTGCTAAGCTAGACTTTAAAAGAGCCAAAGCCACATGCCTCATTGTGACATTTCAGAATTTCAAGGATTAACAAAATCGTAAATCTTCTTAAAGAAAAAGAGAGCAAAACAGGAAACTTAAAAAAACAAACAAACAAACCCTGAAAAGTCACCCTGCCATCAGCATAACTTCTCATGAGCATCATTCAATACTGGAAGATAGGTGGGGCACCTGGGTGCCTCAGTTGGTTAAGCGTCTGACTTCAGCTCAGGTCATGGTGTCACAGTTTATGAGTTTGAGCCCCTCATTGGGCTTTCTGCTGTCAGTGCAGAGCCCGCCTCAGAAACTGCCCCCTGTCTCCCTGCCCCTCCTCCACTGTCTCTCTCAAAAATAAATAAACATTTTTAAGAAATACTGTAAGATAGGGTTTACTATCTTCCAAATTAAAGGGAAGAAGCGTTTCAAACCTAGAATCCTATACTCAGCCAAACTGGCATAAAGTGAAAGATAATATAAACAAATATTCAGAAAATCAAAGCCTCAGAGTGTTTACCAAGGTAAGCAATCTCTGAAAAAATTAGTTGAGGATACGCGCCAACAAATAAGGAATGAATCCAAAAAAGGGGCATGAGGTAGCCCCAAATATACAAGAGTAATGGCACATTCCTAGTAATACCTAAATAATTGTTGATATGCAGTGCAAAATTCAAAGCATAATAAACACTCGGAGCAAACATTTCAGTTAAATTGAATATTAAAGGTGCTGGAGTTAGTGAGGAAGAAAATGGAAATGAAGTTTCTCGCTCTTCTGGGGGAGTAGTTTTAATCCTAAATATCAAATAGAAAAAAAAATAACCTTTAAGAAGTATGTGAAAATTGCAAGAGAGTATTAGAAGAATAGGAGTTAAAGCTTCTAAATCATAGTGTAAAAATAAATGGATCTTGGAAAAAATACTAATTTGTAAATATGCTTTCAATCTTCCTCTTGTACCCTTGAGGTTAATGCCAAATGTAGTGATTTCTGCCAAGAATGCACTACCTTTGCTGAAATGTTTTCTAGTTTTTTGTCTATTAGTACATTATTTTACAATGAATGCTACGTCGTGTCACAATGCCAAGAATTCCCTGACAACTAACGATTCTCTGAAACTAAAGGGGACTATGAAGTCTACCCAGGACAGACTGCCATTAATCTTCAACTTTCTTCAAACTAAGTTTAATCGGTGGCTTCACTGCCATCCACTTGACAAGTATCTTTTAAAAACCTCCTATTCCAGTCATTACTGGAGTATTGGCCTCCAACACATCATCTTGATTTTGCAAATGTCCGATACATGTGTTCTGGTATAAACTCCAATCTGGAAAACTTTCCAGGCTTTTCATAGATGAAGCATGTATCCTGATATGTAGAAATTAGCCTTCCCTTAAGTCCATGTAGATACAAGAAAAAGAAATTCAGAAATGGAGTATCACAGATAGTTTCATTAGCATCACGTCATAAAATGCAGCTCCTTTCAAAACTCGCTTGTCTGTCCTTACTTGCTCCCATGAAGGGTCATGAGAAAGATGGGGCAAAGGTATATTTGATAGAAAAACCAAATCCCTGGGGCACCCAGAGGTATTTTTCACTTAAGGACATCATACCCGCGGTCTCTTTCTGATGCAGTCACACACTTCAAGGTAATGTTTTTAAAGTTTTGAGAGATGGTTGCTTCTTCACAGATGTGTATTTTGAAGTTATCATTAGACCGTTATTTGATATTTTAGTAAATTTAACTTAATTAGCTGGATGTTCACAGATATCATTCATACATACAGTGTGAATGGCAAAATTAAAATATTCCAATTTCTCTATAATGTTTATCTAATCTGTGTGGGGTAAAACACAAAAGCTCCTAAGCCGTTTTAATCTCATAAATCTCAGGAATCAGTAGTGGCCTGCTAGACATATAGGTTGATGAAATCCACCTCCTATTTTGTTCTAGATATTCTCCTACAACGGCCTGAAATTACTTAAATAAAACAGACAATACAGACTTTGCAAGAATGAGCAAATGCTCAGCTTAGTCAAACAGCACACAGAAACCCTCTCTCACAGAAGATTGTTCAGATACTGAATCCAGTTCTTGAAAAGAAGAGGGAAGATTCGAAATGCCGTTATTGACCCTTCAGCAGAGCCCCACTCATATGCCCAAACACTCCTCTGCAATAATAGCAAACAATTTCTTCAGAGAGTAAGAGCATACAGGTAGGGGGTGATGACTAACTGAATGTGGGGACTGGCGTGGGCACTTCCCATCTTGGAACCACAGGGGTTGGGGGATACAGCATACCTTTCACGGTACCAAACTTGAAGACCTCTTGCTGTGTGAGGAAGTAAAACAGAAATTCTGGATTTAATAGCACTGCATAAAATGCTTGAAACACCTTGCTACTTTGGTTTTTTGGGGGTTCATTGGTTTGGTTTTGGTTTTGATTTTTTTTAACAAAGCAGAAGAATTATGTAAGGCCCACAAACTTGTGAAAGCAGACCAATACTACACAGTAAGCATTTGTTTTTTTAACAGTTCTCTGATGGAGAAGTGATCAGTTTAAGTTGAGGGGAAAAAATGAATACTTTTTGGAGTCTTTACATTGGACAGTTTTGCTTTATCTTAAGCACTGGATCTGCCATGTATACACACACACACACACACACACACTCACACAGATACACACACACACTCACAGATACACACACACACACTCACACAGATACACACACACACACACACACACACACAATATTGCTTCACTGACATCTAATTGTAGCCCCAATCCATATCACACAAATGGTGGTGGTTACTCTAAAAATAGCGATTATTTGGATCTTCCTATGTGCCAGATACTATTCTAAGGGATTTCCGCATATTAACTCAATCTTCAGAACATCTGCATTATGATCCCTATTTTTTTATGCCACAAAACTAAGGCTCAGAGAGGTTAAGTCACTTATTCAGGTTCATGTAACTAGTAAGTGGAAAGCCAAACCTTACACTCCAAGGACAGGTCTACAGTCTTGCCACTCTGCTATCTCTCACTGAGCTAAGCTGCTTCTCAGCAAGAGTGTGAAAAGACAGAAGGACATATTCCATAGTCTAGTCCCTAAGTACTAGACAAGAATTAAGACCTCCATTAGGGGAACCAGTTCAGTGCCACAAAAGCAGCCACAATGGAATTTTTACCTTGTGTCTGGACAGAGTAAGGGCAGGGTATGAGCTCCACAGTATTGAAACGTGTCTGGACAGGATTCACATTATTTTTGGTAGGTTGCACCATTAAAACAAGTCCTCAGAATAAGTGGGTCAGTTCCAAGATCCATTTAAATTTCTATATATTCATTTGATTTAATCTTTAAAATTGTATTTTTCCTGCTGGAAAGTTAGCTGATTAATTTAAAAGATTTCTCCTATCTCCCCCCATCATCTTCTCTTCCCAACCAACTGTACCCCTGTGATGGAGTGTGGAACATGGAAGTTTGACAAACCTGGATCCTTTCCTTGGTCTGCTACTTCATAATGTAGGCCAAGTCATTTAACTATTTTCTGCCTCGGCTTTATCATCTGTAAGTTGTAAGGATTTCTTCCAGATCTAAAACCCTGATATTCCAGCTCACCGCATGCTGTGTGGACATTTCCATAAATTTCACTGGCATTTGAATAGAATAAGAAAAATTTCTTGAGAATAGGGATCATGCCCATCTCAGTCACCATTGCATAATGCAGAACTTAGCACCCAGTAGATGGTCTTTAAATATGTGTTGAGTATTCGGAAATGTAAAAATATTTGACATATATTCGAAACAAAAACAAAAATAAAAACCAAGCGTTTCAAAAGAAGCTTTGTATTTAGAATACTAAATGGGGAATAGTCAGAAGTATTTAATTTACAATTTATGCATTTTCTGAGAAATATCTGATAGGGTTCAGGGCATGCTATCTCAAAATTTGGCACCTTGATATATTAGGTATCTTAATTGAAGGAGTCTCAGAAAATGGCAGAAGGAGGAAGTTCACTCTGACCTGCCCCCTGCCCCTGCCCCTTCTTCCCTAAAACAGGTCATAAAACTATCATGTGAAAGGTACCCTTCCTGTACCAGGAGGAAGGAAGACATTCTTATCACCAGAGACAGGTGTCTCACCAGAGACACCAAGGCATCTGTACAAACAAACTTGTTAAACTCACCCTTAATGTCTTAGTTACTTCTTCACCATCAAGCACAAACCCCCTCTGTCTTACCAGTTGTTCACAAATTTAGTGTTTCTTTGTCTAAAAGGTGTAAAAGTTTTCTGCTCCAGTCACTTCCTTAGATTTTTCATTATTTTGTGAAGACTCCCATGTACATGCAAAAATTCAATAAGATGTGTATGGTTTTCTTGTTCTGCTGTCTCTGTACATTTAATTTTCAGACAGTCAGGGACACTGAGATGGTCGAGAAAAACTTTTTCTCCCCAACAGATCTAAGAATGAGTCTTTTTTCTAAGAGATTTAACTCGAAAAAGCTCGCAAATACCTTTGCTTCTCCTGTGGTTTTTATTTAATTCATTATAGCCTGAGAGCTGCCAATAAATGTATCTGATACACATAAGAAAATTGCTGTTACATCACCATCCTTCCTCTGACAACCAAAGTTCACACAATACAATGGAAAACTAGAATGCTATCCAGACATAGGCATTGTCTTTTCAACAAGCTCCCAAGTCTCACCAGTACCTATACTTTGTAGACAGGTCACCCAATTTGATTTGTCAACATTAAACTTGGACCCACACACACACACACACACTTAACATTATCTTGAAGATCCAAGATGACCAATAACTGGCTGCTAAGAAATCCTCAAAGGTGTTCTGCAAAGTTTCTAGGTCAAATCTGAACAACTGCCACCTATTTTGTGGCAGGTATTCTGCATCTGAAATTATGAAATCGAGTGCTTCCACTTTTCTCCACATTTTGTCTAAAAAAATTGTTATTGCCGCTAAAAGTTCATTCAGGTTCAGTCAAATTAGTTTTAGGAGAATAGCAAAAGAGGACCGTATGTTAATTTTATACGTTGTATTTAGGAATTGCTCCTTAATAAATGAAGACTTATGTATGTGAAGATCTATCTACTCATGAGGTAATTTTGCTAGGATTGAGTGAATAATGAGATAACTTCTTAAAAATCAATAAACGTTTTTTGGCTATAAGGTATTGCCTGCTATGTTACATTTCCATGTTAGATGAAAACTTTTTCATTAAATGATTGTTAAAGTTCTGTTCAGTTGACCTGGACTAAAACCCAGAATTTTGGGGGTACCTGGGTGTTTCAGTCAGTTGAGCATCTGAGTTCGGCTCAGGTCATGATCTTGCAGTTCACAACTTCAAGCCCCGCCCTGGGCTCTGTGCTAACAGCTCAGAGCCTGGAGCCTGCTTCGGATTCTCCCTCTGTCTCTGCTCCCCCCTCACCACACTCATGCTCTTTCTCTCTCTCTCAAAAATAAATAACATTAAAAAGATAAAAACTAGAATTTTCTATTTTGTGATGTTTATTTTGCTTGATAACAAAGCTTGATAATAACAAAGCTTGATAATTTTTCCTCAAATCCATTAGGAAATCTTGTTTCTGCCTTTAAGATATATTTAGAAGAGGGGCGCCTGGGTGGCTCAGTCCGTTGAGCGACCGACTTTGGCTCAGGTCATGATCTCATGGTTTGTGAGTTCGGGCCCCGCGTCAGGCTCTGTGCTGACAGCTCGGAGCCTGGAGCCTGCTTCAGATTCTGTGTCTCCCTCTCTCTCTGCCCCTTCCCCACTCATGCTCTGTCTCTCTGTCTCAGAAATAAATAAACATTTAAAAATTTTTTTTAAATATATCTAGAAGAGAAAAGCTTCTTCCACTTGCACTTCCGTTCCAACTATCTTAATCCAAGTGAGAACCATTTCTCTTCTGGATTACTGTATTAATCTTCTAGCCCTGCTCCCTGCTTCTACCCTTGATTTCTCCTATATTTACTTTCACCAGAGCAAATCAGGTAATCTTGTTCAATGTAAGCCAGGCCATATTATAATTCTGCTCAAACCCTTCAAATCGCTGCTCATTTCACGCAGAAAAAAAGACAGTCTTTACAATCACTGCATGATTCTGCATGATCAACCACATGCACACACACACACACACACACACACACATGCACTTGTCCACCATGCTCACTTCACTCTAGCCACGTTGGTTTCCTTGCAGTTCTTTGGTCAGATTGGGCTTGCTCCTGCCTTCCAATCTTTGTGCTGATCACACCCAATGTCTGAATTGCTTTCCCCCCAGACCATATGATTAAATGTCTCACCTCCTTCAAGTCTGTGCTCAAATGTCACTTTCTTAAGTTCTTTCTATCCTATGTGCAACCACATCTGACCCCCGAGCGTGGACTTCCTACTCCACACATCCTGCTCTTTCTTTTCTCTATAACAGGTAGCATTTTCCAAATTGTATATATGGAAAGGCATGAGGGTATTTATTATGGCTATTGCTAATTTCCTGTCTCTTCTCCCCTACTAGAATGTAAACTGTGAGGGTGGGAACTTTTTTTTAATTTTTTTTTTTTACATTTATTTATTTTTGAGGGACAGAGTACAAGTGGAGGAGCAGCAGAGAAAGGAGACACAGAATCCAAAGCAGGCTCCAGGCTCGGAGCTGTCAGCACAGAGCCCTACACGGGGCTGGAACTCACAAACCGTAAGATCGTGACCTGAGCCAAAGTCGGACGCTTAACGGACTGAGCCACCCAGGTGCCCCATGAGGGTGGGAACTTTTTATACTTTGTTTATTAATGTGTTTCATGCCTATGTTTGGGAAATTATAGGTACATCATAAATATTTGTTGAATGAATGAATGAATTTGAAATTCTAACTATTAATTAAATAAAATTTCCTGAAAAAAAAAAAAAACTCCAGAGGTACATTGATGTCATTTGTTTTGTCGTTTAACAAGGTCAGGGTCATGTCTCTGAGATTTCCTTGGTCTTTCCTTCACGGCTGCTTCATAGTTGCAGTATGGCTGTTGCTATTCCAGGCTTCTTATCTGTGGTCCAGGCAGGAAGAATGAGAAAGCAAATTGAACAGTTCTCCCCAAGAGAACAAACGCTTTCTTTCCCTTAATCTCTTCTGTAGTCTTCTACTAGCTTTAATCTCACTAGGTCACAGGCTGAAGCTCAGTGGTAGAGAAGTTGAGAAAAGGAAACAGGATTTCTATAATTGATTTAGACCAATCATGAATCTCTGGCTTTAGATAAGAACATAGCCAGAGGACCCATTAAGTTGTGCCTAAGGGGAAGGGATACTGGGGAGGTCACTAAGAGGTTGCCACATGAAATCTTTAATCTACTTGCTGAGTCTGAAGTTACAACAGAGAATAACACTATATAAAAGAAGACACAAAGTGTTTATTTCATTGAAGTTCAGAGACATAAAACAATTTACATGAGTTGAAAATTAATAATGGTATCATAAGAGGGAGTTCTTGGGGTTTGTCCTTGGATGGGAGAAGCCACATCAGAAAGACATGAGGTTGACAGTGGGAATGGAGTTGGAACATAAAAGTCAGAACATCAACTCCATCATAAACAGTGACAATAAATATATAATTATATATATATATGTGTGTGTGTGTGTGTGTACATGTTAAATAAATAAAATGTAGTAAAACCTTGGATTGTGAGTAAATTGTTCTGCGAGTGTTTTGCGAGATAAGCAAACGTTTCTAATAAATTTTAATTTGATATACGAGTGATGTCTTGCAATACAAGTAGTATGTGACGCCAAATTGTCACATGATCACAACTGAGCCAAAGGTGGTTCTCTCTCTCTCTCTCTCTCGCTCTCTCAGGATTGTGGGTGATCATCTCCCATGCTCAGATGCTCTGCCTCAGGCTGCAGTGTTTGGCAGAAATCAGTGATTTTTTTAGAACATTGCAAGGTGCCCATAACTGACACTTGTGTATTTTTTGTCACTTCCAAGCACCTATGGACAGTCCTTTGCTTTTCCCTCCAAGAGTAAGCTTAGGGATGCTTTGCTTCATTCTGGTCAGGCTGCCTGCAGATAGAGACCCTTTCCTCTGCCGCCTTCTTGCCACTTACATTAAATGTAGTATATGACAAGGGTTTCTCAATCCTGTATTATAGTCCATATCTGTGCAAGTGTATACAATGGCTCCCACGCAGAAAAAGATTCCATTGAGCCAGTAGATAGCAGTGGTTCTGTCAGTGATACTGAAAGTCATCATTCACAATAACCCTCCTCTCCCTGGTCTTCCTTACACCAGCCATCAAGGTTTTCAAAGGTAACTTCAGGTCAATTTGCTTATTTATATTTTGTATTTTCTTTCATTATTTTGTATCATTTTACAGTATTGCCATCATTTTTATATGAATATCTTTGGGTTGTGGAATGAATCATCTCAGATTCCATTCTTTCTTATGGGGAAATTCGCTTTGATATACAAGTGCTTTGGATGATAAGCATGTTTCCAGAATGAATTATACTCCCAAACCAAGGTTTTACTGTACGAGTATGAAATACTAAACTAATTAAAAATTTAAAAATCAATAAAAAGTAAATTAAATATTTAAAATAAACAATATAGATAACACATATATAAATAATATATAAAAATATAAATCTATAAACAAAAATATATAAATATTTATAAATAAATAGATAAAATTATGGCAAAGTTTTATGCCAGTTTTTATAGAAACATGCTGCAAAAAACAAAACAAAACAAAACAAAAAACACATCTCAGAGAAAACAAACCATATGGTACTCACTTAACATTGTCTGAAAGGCTTTGGGGCTTTTAGAAACATAGTTGAACACTGGTGATCTAACCCAGTGATTTTATTATAATCATGAAGGAACTGAGGCCCAGAGATGTTCATGGATTTTCTCTAAGGTCACATGGTAGCTTTCGTGGCCAAGACAGGACTGCAACAAGATCTTTCTATTACATCATTACATTTCCTGAATTTAATTTTAGCATGAATATCCTCCCTTGAAAAACATCACCAAACAGCCATTTGTTATCAACAAATAACAAGATCTTATTATTCTCATCCTGGTCTTACTGTGTCCAACTCTAGCTGAGTTGCTAGTAAATAACAAAAATTTGTGCAAGATTTGGAGAGGCCATTGTAAAGAGTGCTTAGATGTGTATCAACAAACTCAGGGGGAAAATTGGGTAAGAAAAGGTCAGTGTTTACACAACTGAGTGTAGCTTTCACTGTCGACTGGACACGTGTTAAATCTAGAGCTTATATCCCAGAAAAATGTTCAATTATCAAAAGGGCATTCACTCACCAGCTACACGTTGTTAAGATTTTCTAATATTTAAAAGTCATAAAGGTTACCATACTTAAAAAGATATTATTGAATGTTACTGTTCCTTCACAGAAATTGATCCTTTTACTATTTATTCAACTATTCATTCAATTGAACTCACTGAGGAGAACGTACTGCAAATATTTAAATGGCTTTTGTGAGAGACAGAGTGTTTCAGCCCAAATAGGCTGGCGAGCCCCATGGGAACACTCTGAAAACAAATATTCAGAATAAAGAGCCCAATTTTACATCCAGGACACCAGCCTCAAGCAGTTCCCTGATCAAGTCTCTCTCAGTTCGCATTGTGAACTCAAGACGTCGAAAAGCCCCATTTTAAGCTTAACAACAATGAGAAAAAGCACTAAGAAAGGGGTAAGAGGAAGGCAGGGGGAAACCCTAAGTCTGAAGCATTAGGAAATGAAGTCACAACCCAGTTTTCCTTCCTGACATCAGGCAAACACGGTTGACTTTGGAGCCAACAATGGCCCGCTTATAGTTATTTCGAGTGTCAAGTGCCACCTGGTTTCATGTCACTGAACACTTAACAAAGCACAGGAAAAGAGAGGCTAACGCATTGGGGGAAAGGTACCTATCAGATTACTTTCTGAAATCTCAATCTTTCCCAAACAAAGGTAAATACTTAGATGCACCTGAATCATTCATTTTGAAAACCCGGCAGAGCCTTTCCTGCGCAAGTCAGACACATTAAGGCAACAATGACTCCTGCTTTGCTCAACTGATCTTTAAGGTTGAGCTGACAAAACTGCTCTTGCAGAAGTCCCGCTTACTTCCTTTCCCCTGGAGAATTAAAAAGTTTCTCTGGGTTACGGTGCCAGAGAATCACAGCAGTAGAAGGGCCAGAGAAACGCCAGTAGAGGGAAGGGCTGCAGGGTCTGAGCGAGGACCACATGTTGACTAAGTATGTGTATGTACGTACGTAAGCATGACTAACTATGACGACAATTGTCAGACTGAGCTAATCATCTGCCAATGACCAACTTCACCTGTAATGGTGGCTCATCATCACCTCGCCCCCTGCCCATTTGGCCTGCACATGGTCTACACGTGTACAGCTAAAGGGTTCGGGTCTTCAATTGTATTTCCACATTCACTTGTTCACTCATTTAATTTCTTACTTACTCTTCCTTTCCTCACTTATCCACCCAACAAACCTTATGGGTGAAACAGGCAGGCATGATGTTAACTGTTAGAGATGTGAAAGACAAAACATTTTACACACTAGGTAGTGCGTACATGGGAACAGAGATGGTGGTGCAGACTGAAATTTTGCCTAGGGGACTTGAGAAGGCTCCACTGGATCACTGACGTTGAGAAAGGAAGGAATTCACCAGGAGGAAAAGGCATTCCAAGCAGGAGGAATGGTAAATGTAAGGGCAAGTTAGCGCAGGTCTTGCTATGCTCAGGGAAGGCTGGTAAATTTCTATCTGCCAGGTTAGTAGGACACACAGGCAGGGATGAAAGGGAAAAGATAAAAAGTGACCAGGAAGTTGAAGGAAATAGACCAGTAAGGTAAATCACTTACTGCTTCTCCACCTAGTGTTTTCTCAGCCCAGTGTAAAATGGCTTCCCTCCCACTGCTCCTCTGACACTGTTTGCCAAGGTCACTGATGACCTTCTTACGACTGAATACATGTGTAATTTTCTGGTCTCATTTTTCTTATCATCTAGGCCAGTGATGTACCAAAGGCTGGGCAGTGAGAATAGAGACCATCTTGGGTATAGGCGATAAAGGGGTACATTTTCTATAAGGAATTTAAAAAGAGTAAAAACTTAAAAGTTTGTCATTTTTTATTATCACAATGCATGAGCAATTCAAACAACGTAAGTATAAAATACTCTTTCCCAAAATTCTTTTGTTGATCCAAGATCTATGTAATTGCTATGGTTGCTACTTTATTTTAATAACATATGTTATTACTATACATACATATTATATTTTTAAAATTTGTTTTTTATTTTGAGAGAGAGTACTCAACACATGTGAGAAGGGCAGGGGCAGAAGAGTGGGAGAGCATGAATCCCAAGCAGGTTCTGCATTGTCAGCGTGGAGCCCAGTGTAGGGCTCCATTCCACGAACTGTGAAATCAAGACCTGAACAGAAATCAAGAGTCAGAAGCTTAACCTACTGAGCCACTATACATGTATATTATGATGGGCATATTGTCTGTACAAATGCATATTATGCAAAATTAAAATAAGCACCCTTTTATTAATTATCTTTTAACAAATATCATATTCTACGTGAAAGTTTATTTCATGAGTCTGCAGTTATCCAGTTCAGCTCAGACACATAGGGACTCAGCTACATATATTTATTTCAAGAGTAAATCCATAATGATTCCAAACCATTCAGGCTTGCTTTGGGCATGGTTTGTGTCTCCAACCATACGGTATACATATTCCCATGTTTAATCAGTAGCTTCAAAATAAGCCATCACAACACAGAGATTGTAAAAACAAAGACACAGAAATTGAGTTATTTTAATTCTGGCATTTAATGTCAACACATCTTAGGAGTTTTTATTTGTATTTAAAATAGGGGTGTACCTGGCTGGCTAAGTCGGTAGAACATGCACTCTGGATCTTGGTATTGTGAATTCAAGCCCCACGTTGGGGGTGGGGGGTGCAGTAAGGGTGTAGAGGTAACTTTAAAAAAAAGGAAATCTTGGGGCGCCTGGGTGGCGCAGTTGGTTAAGCGTCCGACTTCAGCCAGGTCACGATCTCGCGGTCCATGAGTTCGAGCCCCGCGTCGGGCTCTGGGCTGATGGCTCAGAGCCTGGAGCCTGTTTCCGATTCTGTGTCTCCCTCTCTGCCCCTCCCCTGTTCGTGCTCTGTCTCTCTCTCTGTCCCAAAAATAAATAAACGTTGAAAAAGAAAAAAAAAAAGGGAAATCTTTAAAATAAAATAAAATTGAAAACAGCAGCAGAGTGTGAACTTTGAGGTGCTATTTGCTTGGTACGTACAAATTTTATGAAATAGTTTACTGAGTTTGAATAGTACCTATAAATTACAATTTATTCTTTTAAAACTGTGCTCATTTTAAAGAGCAAATCAATAAAATACAGATGATTATGATCTTACACGATGATGACTAAAACTTATTTCACCATATGAAACAGGGACTCTGCCCCGGTATTAAATACACTGGGTACCGATCAAGGCGACGTTCAGCATTTGTGACCGTGACATCTTTCTTCAAATGCTCTTCTCTTTCGGCCTCTCCCAGTTTTTCTCCTACCTAGTAGTTTCTTTTGCAGGATTCTCTTCTTCTCGTTGGTGAAAACATCATATTTCTCAGCTTCTGTCCCAGGTGTTCGTCTTGTTTTAATGTACAAGTTTCCCTGAGCACCCTCTTCGGCTCCAGTAGCTTCAGTTACCAACTGCACGCTGACAACTCTGAAATCTATACCTACAGCCTGAATCTCGCTGCTGAAGGAATTCGTTTGTCTGACTCTCCGCTGAACATCTTTCCTCAAACATAGCTTAGATATCTGATGCATTTGTCCAAAACTGAGCCCATGAACTTCACCTGCTGCTTGGTGAAGTCTGGAAATCTAGGAGTCGTCCTCGGTTTAGCCTTCTCCCCTCTCACACCACGCCTACTCAATCACCAAGGCTGACAAATACCTCTCCTAAGAATCTGTTGGAGCAGCCACTTAGCTGCTTCCTCACTATCCCCACCATTATCTAGGTCTCTATCACCTCTCCCTGAAATAGCTCTGACAGCCATCTTGTACCTTGTAGACACAGAGCTCTTAAGGGCAAATTGGATCACGTCATTAACCTGCTTAAGATCATTTAATAACCTCCAGTGTCTTTATTTACAAGATCCATATGAAGGGGTCCCATTGTCCCTTTAGAGTTTCATCTCTCAGCTACTGTGATCCTATTTTAGTATTTTAATATATTTCAAGTTATCTCCTACCTCCAAGCCACTGCTCGTGATGTTTCCATCGTCTAAGCTCCAAGGGAAATATTATTTCCTCTGCAAATCCTGATGACCAGTCAAGTTTGAGTTAGATGTTTTTCTATCCAAGTGGTAACTGCAGTGTCTCTCTCCTGTTAGTGTTCAAAATAATTAGACTTTAAATTCCTTAAGAGCAGACACAAGATCTCTCATTCCTCATTGCTTTTCTAGCAGCTTACACAGTGATGTTAGAGAGTGGGCACTAATAAATGTTTTGTTAAGTGAATAAATATACGTATGAACCATTTTTCCCCTAATAAGAATTTCTCTACGCCGTGGATCATGGCTGCTTTGTCTATGGCTTACAGCATCAAATGTTCCATTTTGACTCATTTCATTCCTAGAAAACTTTTATTATTCATAATCACATTAATGATTTATTTCAGAATATATTGTAGTATAAAAAATGATACATGCTGAATGAAATCTGGCAGGTTTTTTCCCACCCTCAGGAAGGAAATGTGGATGGTAAATACGTTTAAAATCCACCACGTGGGGATGGCCTACGAGGCTTCTGGCCAATTTTAGAATTGTCCTTTCAGTTTCAAATCCACGTACCAACAGAGATGATCATTTTAAGTCTCTCTTGTTTCTGAGCTGTCAGGGAGAATGTGTAGAAAGAATCTTTTCTGATTTCAAATGAAGAGATACACAAAAACTACTGAAGTCAAGGCCCTTCGTAAGGAAAAAGATGATGTTTTCATCACTGGAGAGGCCCAACTGAAGTCTAATGCCAAGGAAGAGGAAGAGAAGGGCCTCATCGATTCCCCAGCTAGCACAACCTTCCCTTCATGTTTATATCAAAAGCAGTGGCTGCCTCCTGGTCTGGTGTTTACATAAAGATGAGAGGCAACTGGCTACTCTGGCTCCATGCTGGCCCAAGGCAGGGTGGACAGCAGCAGGTAGCAGGCACCTGGACGGGGCTCCCCACGGGCCATCAGGGGTTCTAATCAGCTTCTCTTAGCCGGCAGATTTTGAGCAGTGGGTATGTTCCAAATGTGTCAGGGCATATTTTTCAAACATCACTGCGGATTCATTTGTTATGTCTTGCCTTTTTTTAGACCTTGACAATAAAGGGACATTTTTAACCAAGGAAGGGAAAGAGAAGCTAGTGCACACTGATGTTTTATGACATGTTAGGATCCACAGTGAGATTAACCTATTTCTTTGAGATCTTTGGGGCCCTATTATCTGTGACTCCTTGTTGTTTTCCTTTCCACGACTGCAATTATATCTCCAAAGGGGGAGGATTCAAACTACACTTTCATGTTTATGTGCTCTGAATTCTGATATATTTCAAAGTGTGTCCCTCAAGGTGGACTTTGAGAAAACACAGGGCTCTGTACTCTGCTCCAGGTGAGTGTGTGTGTGTGTGTGTGTGTCCAACTTAGAATATATATACCTCAAACACGAGAATCTTATCTTTGCTTTATTACCCTCCACAGGACAATAAATACTTGATACTTAACACATAAAAAAAGACAAAGATCTCTAATGTATTTTCTGCATGTTTACTGGAGCCTGCACCTACCCTGGGAAGATATTTGGGGAACATTAAAATGGATTTCTTTGTAATGTCATTTATTTCCTCTGCAGCAGCAGGCGATATACAAATCTTCTAGGGCTGTTGTTACCAATCACCACAAACTTGGTGACTTCAAACAACAGTAACTTATTCTCGTACTGTTCTGGAGATCAGAAGTTCAAAATCAGTTTTCCTGGGCCAAAATTTAGGTGTTAGCAGGGCCACCATCCCTTCAGAGGTTCTAGGGAAGAATCTATTCCTTGTTTCTTCCAGCTCCTGGTAGCTGCTGGCAGACGTTGGTCTGTGGCTGCAACATGCCGGTCTCTGCCTCCACAGTCACATTGCCTTCTCTTCTTCTGGCTGTGTCGAATGTCCCCTCTGCTTCTCACCTATAAGAACTCTTGGGTGGCTCAGTTGGTTAAGCGTCCACTTCAGCTCAGGTCACGAACTCATGGTTTGTGGTTTTGAGCCCCACATTGGGCTCTGTGCTTCCAACTTGGAGCCTGCTTGGGATTCTTTCTCTCCCCTCTCTTTCCCCCCTCCCCCATTCAAGTTTGCTCTAAATAAATAAATAAATAGATAAATAAATACTTTTTAAAAAAAGGAACTCTTGTGATTATATTTAATATGCATCTGGATAATTTGTGATAATCTTTTCATCTCCAAATCCTAAATTTAATCACAAGGAGCTTCTGTAAGGAAGAGAAGTTTCTGGGGATGGACTGGTAAAGGAGTATCCAGTTCTAGGAGCTTTTCATAAATAAAGGATTTCCATGAGGTGGGTGCTGGTAAGTAAGAAATTGTCAGCAAATCTTGTAAACAAACAAACAAGTCATGTATTTAACTTAAGGATTCAAGAACAATTAAAGGAATTTGTGATGGCCTAAACCCAAACTGTCTTTTGAATTAATATTTGCTTCAAGATGTGTTTAGAGTCAAATGGAATATCCCATTTTGGAAAGAGAAGAAAAGCTTTAATCATATAAGCAAACTGAAATAATAAGATCAATAAGTGTGTATGAATATGCAGTTATGTGACACCACACGCGATCGTTTCTCCGTTGTTACGCTGAGCCCTGGTGAAAAGAACTCATCCTCGATCATTTTGAGTCTTATGATGTTGGTAGTTCCAACTCTATCAATCACGCTCAGGCTCTGGCTGTCTTCCTTACAGTCAGCCTATAGAAGCTTCAGATACCACCTGAACCCTTTCTTTTGGGTTAGTAAATATTGTGTGATCCCTTAAGTCTAGTTAGTGGTAGCTTCTTGTCTATTGTCTATAGTCTGGAGAGGGAAGGTAAACATTAAAATATAGTGACCTTAAGTTTAGTGATCAAAAGATGATTGTTCTATGCTCACACAAATTGAAAAATAAAAGTTGGTATTGCTGAATGCTCATCAATATTCATTTTCTTCTAGGCACATGATGTAATGCATTTCCTACATCCGTGAAGTTAAACTGACCAAACTTCTGTTTCATGTAATGGGAGGTGTTAGATCTTTTAGAAGTCGGTACTCAGTTCACCTTGTTCTTTAGCATGGCAGCTAGTGACCTTTTCAGATAGTGAAGGCTCCGCCAGCATGGGTCCCACAGAAAGAGGCTTGTGCCAACTCAAGTCAGACATATAGCAAGCATATGAAATAAACCTTTGTGTTTTTCAGTCACTCAGAGTTTAGGTTGTGTGATACTGCAACATAACTCAGCCTACCCAACTGATGCATCCAATGAAATTGGTGGACTTGGAACTGATGGTTAAGCACTTTGGGAGCACAAGAATGGTAGGAAATTTGAATTACCAGATGGTAAGCTCTACCTCTGAAAGCACATACTAAAAACAAAAGAAAGAAAACTTATGTGCACACAAAAACCTGCGCATTGGTGTTTATAGCAGCTTTATTCATAATTGTTAAAATTTTGGAAGCAACCAAGATGCCCTTCAATAAGTGAATGGATAAACAAATGGAGATACATACATACAATGCAATATTATTCAGCAGTAAAAAGAAATGAGCTATCAAGCTGCAAAAAGACACAAAGGAAACTTAAATGCATATTGCTAAGTGAGAGAAGCCAATCCAAGAAGGCTATATACTATATGATTCCAATTTTATGACATTCTGGAGAAGACAAAATTATGGAGATGATAAAGTGATCATTGGTTGTCAGGGGCTGGGGAGAAGTCGGGATGGAAGCAAAGGTGGATGAGAGGGGTGAACAGTATAGGGAAATTTTAAGGCAGTGAAACTATTCTGTATATTACAGTGGCTACATGTCATAGTACATTTATTAAACACACAGAAGGTATAATACAAAGAGTGAACCCCAATGCAAACTATGAACTTTAGTTAATAATGTATCAATATTATCTCATCAGTTGTAAAAATGTGCCACACTAACTAATGCAAGGTGTTAATAATAAGGGAAACTGAGTAAGGGAGTGGTGGTATGGTGGTATGGGGAAATGTCTGTACTTTCTGCTCAATTCTGTAAACCTGAAGCTGCTCAAAAAAACTAAGTAAAAAAAGAAAAAAAAAGTTAAGAATAATTTTACTGATTTAAATTCCAAAGAGCCATTTGAACTATTACAAATTGAATATGTAAGTGATGGCAGGTTGTTGTCGCATTGAGGTTGGTCTGGTGGGTTTAACTGTGGAACATTTGATGGGCAAGAAGTGATGAAACTAAAAGTTATCCTGGTGGGATATGAAAAAAAAAAGTGATTCTTAATGAAATATGAATAGATTTAGGCAAACTATGGTTAATGAGAGTGAGGAAAAAAGAGTCTTTCAAAACAGTATGTGCCAGAAATGTGCCATCTTATGGATAGAAATAATGCTGCAGCACAATGTTGCTCAAGCAGGTGACCATGGCTTTGAATGCATTTATTTAGTCATTAGAATTTAGTCATTAGATATAAGGTATGTAGGAAGGATCCACTTTGAAAATGGAAGCATAAGGAGCTCTACAAACCCACTCCCCAGCAAAACAACATCACCAAAGACATTTTTTTTAATTACTCTGAAAATTTTCCTAAGGGCATAGAGCAAATGAAGAAGACATTTATGCAGGAAAATCTCTGTTAAATCTTGGTAAGAACAGTGAGAGTCTATGACATTTGAGCTATGGCCTGCTCCTTTTCCTCTGCCACAGTTTAATGGAAACTCCACTCAAGGTGGGTGTGGCTGAGAAGATGAGGATCCCTCTCCCCAGCTCCTAGTTAAAGGTTTACTTCCTTGGAAGGGCCAGGCCACCAGCATTTCTCGTATTCTGCAAAGCTCTGTGTTTCAACAGCTAAATTTCAGGTGAATACCAAAAGGCAAGGGCTGTCTTCCTCTACCCAGATTCCACTCTAAGGGCAGCCAGTCTGCCCTCAGTGTGGCAGGCCAGGAATGGTTGGCTTTGGTTGCCCCAATTCTGGATTGATCATAGGGTTAGAGGTTTCTCACCAGAAATGGCGAACTGAGAAGACTAGAAGCTATCATCTCTACCCAGCACCTTGCTTATAAATCTGGAGTGTTAACTGAGAGAAGCAAGCCACTACCTCTGCTCTAGCAATGGAACAATGGCTCAGAAATTTTGCCTAGGGGAGGAGGCAAGCCATAAGGACAGAGAGTTCTGAAAGTCTCCATTTAGAATAGAGTTGAGGAAGTTCAAGCCTAATGTGCTCTTGAAAATAATGAGGATTTTGGTGGTAAGCAATTGATGGGTGGCTAGTAGCTCCATGAGAACAGGAAGCTAAACCATAGGCCAGCTATTTACCAGAGAGAATCAGGGAAAGAGACTGTAGAAGAGCCCTCCTGGGAACAGAACAAATCTCAAAGACTGGCCTCAAAAACTACTCTTGCAAAAGGACCCAAATTTAATTAGATCAGACAATGGAGCTATTTATGCCTCAGGGCATTGTCAAAAACAATAGAGCAAGGATCAGGCAATTAGTGGAGCCTAACAGCTGGGTGTGACACCAAAAGAAATAGACAGCTTAACAGATCAGGGAAAAAGACAGTCAAAGAGAGAGCCTGCTACAGCCATCATCCTAGGGTGCCTGTGTTGAAAGAAATTAAAGCCGAGCAATATATGAAAACATTCCATGTTCATGGATTGGATGGATTGATCTTGTTAAAATAACAATACTCCCAAAACTGATCTATACATTCAGTACAATCCCCATCAAAATCCCACCAGTCATTTTTGCAGAAATTGATAGTCTTATTGTAAAATTTGAATATATAAATTTACGAAACCAACTATAGCCAAAACAATCTTGAAAAAAGAAGAACAAATTTGGAGAACTCACACTTTCTGGTTTCAAAAATGACTACAAAGCTACAGTAATCAAGATGGTGCGGTACTGGCATAGAATAATCATACAAATCAACGGAATAGAATTGAGAGTCCAGAAATCAACCCACACATTTACAGTCAATAAACTTTATACTGTCCGAGTGCATGTGTGGCAATATCGAAACCAAATTTTTGTTAGTTTTGCGTTTTCTTTCTGAAGAGTGACTAAACCAACAAAGAGCATAGCACGGTTATTCATAAAAGCTAAAAATGAAAATAACTCAAATATCCATTAACTGGTAACTTGCTAAGTAAAGTGTGGCATGCATACCATGGGAAATTATTCAGCAATAAAAAAATATCTAAGTGCTGATACATACTACAACATGGATAAACCTTGGAAATACTAAGCTAAGTGAAAGAAGCCATTCACGAAAGATCATATATGATTCCATTTATATGAAATGCCCAGACTATATGAATCTACAGAGACAGAAACTAGATTAGTGGTTATCAAAGACAATAGGAAAAAGTGCAATTTCTTTTGGGAGTGAGGAAAATATTCCTCGAGATTATAGTGACTCCATGAATATACTAAAAATCATTGAAATCATTGAGTTATATACTTTACATGGGGGGAATTATATCTCCATAAATCTATTATATTTTAAACAGAGGGTGACGAGAGAGAGATTGAGAAAGCAATCTGATACATAGGACGCTCTGGCCTGTAATCCTGCTTGAGTGAGTTTGCTTGGTGATGATCAGAAGCAGCTTCTAAGTACCTTAGGATCCCACTCACCTACTGGCATCAAGGTCATTATTTTAGAAAGTTGCACTTTGACTATTCCAAGACCCTTGGCTTCTCAGAACCTTCCTCAGACTACTATCATTTACAACTTGGAGCAAAAGAGAGTCCTGGACTATAACTTTAGTGTGCTCACTTCATCTTTAATACTAGTTTGCTTTTCCTTAAGGCCATTTGGACATGTAACAAAGCACGATTTCAACTAAGACCTTATTTCTTCTCTTGGGGCCGGGGACAGGAAGTGTAGTTTTTCTGAATAAAATGCGATAATTAAAAATTAAAATGTTTATTACATTAATTTTATGTAAGACAGTAAGGAAATTACATCTTTCTGCCCAATTCCACACATATGAAATGAGCTTCTGCTTTTACATCAATTTAACACATCTTTACTCAGCACCTAACTACTGAATGTTTTACTTTTCTAATAACTCTTAGAACCTGGCCATTTGGTCTTATAGCTAAGCGCCATCAAAGTCCTCTGATGAATGAATATTCATTCTAGTGCACTAGTTCATATGTGGCACTGGTTTTTTTGCATTTCTATACCACACGGACCCAGATTTCCTCTAGAATCTAAAATAGCTTAATGTTAATTCCAGCTCCTACCCTGGTTGAAGGTCTTATCATCAAGGAGTTACTTGTGCCACACTTATCAAGACAGCATGTTCTGCCTGAGTTTGGTTTTGGATAGTTCAGACAAAGGTAGCCCTCTGGAACATAAACATGTTCATGATTCTCAGGAGAGGCCATGAATTCTTGCCCAAGGCCTATCTCAGCACCATGGTGTTTGAAGAGTTGATAGTTTCTTTGCTAAATGGCAAGACTTCTAAGATGCTCACGGCTATTTGTAGGAAAATATGGTACAACAGGTAATTAGACTTTTACTGGCAAAACCCCCAAAGTTTCCATTCTCCTTTCAAGGACCAGCTTCTCTTATCAGGAATTTCATAGCAGAACAAATTTCTGTAGATTAGAGAAGGGAGAAGGGAGGATGCCTGGGTTGGACCACAGAGATCACTAGCTCTAGGGCTAGATGAGGCTGGCCAGTTCTTCAGGGAAATGGACGTGTTCCTACCACGTAAATGACTTTGTTCATGTCCCAGACCAGTGAAGGGAGGAAACCTTTTGTTTTTTGTGTATGAAGAGATCACCTTCTGTTCATTTTCCGACTGGGAAGAATTTATTGAGTAACTGCCATCTATTAGGATTTGGACTTGCCACTGAATGTAAAATTTAGAAGACACACTTCTTGACTTTAGAAGGAATACAAGGTAAGTGGTTAACTACTCTAATGAGTGCAATAAAAGAGGTCTACACAAAGCATTATGGGATTATGGAGGGCTGAACACTCTGCCCTAAAGGAATCACAGAAGAAGAGCTTCCTTCAGCAGGTAATTATTTATTATGTTTTAAAGACAAATATAAGTTTACAAGGCTGGGATTGGGAACGAGAGGGAAAGGAAGGAAGTATTTTAGGCAGACAATGTTATATGATTGAAGGCATTGATGCCAAGAAGGCAGATGTGCTCAGGAAATAGTGAATTATTCTTGGGAAGGTATGGACATTGGAATGTTTGGTGATGGTGGGCAGGAAGGTGTTAGGTGGTAGGACAATGAGCTAAAAGTGTGAAAATGCAGGCAGAGCCAGAAGTCAGAGAGCACACTACTAGATGTAGCAAGGCTAGCTGGCACATCCAATGGGGTGCAAACAGTCTTACAAGGATTTGCAGCTTGCTTATGAAAAGATGAGCTATAATGGCTGCCACAGGCAACCCATTCAGTCGCAGGAGAAAGGGGTGGTTTTCTAATTATAAGAAAGTCATCTTACTATTTTATCTTTATATTACCATTTCATATTAATTAGCTAAGGGAAAATTCAATCTCATACGGTGGACTGGCACTTCGGCTCTCCTTTGTGGTCCTGTTGGTGGTTTTCAAAACTATAGGCTATGACATCCACACGTGTTACGCCACTTCCTTTCCAGAAGTGATTCCACAGGTGAATGCTCTATCAGCAAAAATGAGTAAAACACAGTCCACATGAATTTTTCTCAAAGTTTAGAGCACCTACCAATGAAGCTTGGTAAAAGCAAAGATTGGAGGACAGAATTTGTCTAAGTATTTGTGTCAACAAAATGCTATAAAAAGACTGCTTGGAATGGCTCAAAAATCCTCTTCCTCTGACTGACTGCAGAAGTACACTATTTTAAAATTCGGGTTTTTTATATTTCCTGTTAGCGACTCAAAGACAACATCTTATGTGCAGCAGCATTTCCCCAGGGCTGACATTTATAAGATTTGAATTTTATTTCCAATTATTCCACTACAACTCAAAAGAGTACATTAATTCTGGTTTTTCAAAACTTACCCATAACATGGCATCTTTAAAATGTTGTAAATAGTCCTGGACCATTTAGAGAAATGTAGAAAGAAGATAATGCTAAATAATACCAATAGATTCCTCCACCAACCCTACAAGGTGTCAGTGTCAGATACTCCTCTAAGTTTCATGGAATAAACAAAAAGTGACATGCTTAATAACAAATATTTAAAACCCATTTTTAGGGGCGCCTGGGTGGCGCAGTCGGTTAAGCGTCCGACTTCAGCCAGGTCACGATCTCGTGGTCCGTGAGTTCGAGCCCCGCGTCAGGCTCTGGGCTGATGGCTCGGAGCCTGGAGCCTGTTTCTGATTCTGTGTCTCCCTCTCTCTCTGCCCCTCCCCCGTTCATGCTCTGTCTCTCTCTGTCCCAAAAATAAATAAAAAACGTTGAAAAAAATTAAAAAAAAAAACAACCCATTTTTATAACCAAATAGGTCACAGTTTAGTGATCAGTAGTAGAAAAAACTTTGATTATTAAAGACTCTCCACATTTAAATCACTGGCACTATCTTGTAGTTAAGACGTAACTGGTTCTCTTCCTAAAAATCCCTTGGGGTGCCTGGCTGGCTCAGTCAGAAGAATATGCAACTCTTGATCTCGGGGTCATAGGTTCAAGCCTCACATTGGGCTTAGAGACTACGTAAATAAATAAATAGGTAAACTTAAAAAAAAATCCCTTACTAGGCAATTACTCTGTGCACCTGTTATGTATTTTCACAATATAAATCAATAGATCAAACAAAACATGGTTGCACATCTCTGACTCTAAAGATGGTGTCTGTATGTTATAGCAAAGTGTTAACTTTTTCAGTATTTTAATAATGTAGAAGAGTTGAATGTATTTCTGCTACTCGGTTATGTTTTAGACAAGGTTTATAAACCTGTTAGGAGAGTACCTGCAAAATTTTCACTATTGTAATAGACTTATTTTAGTGACAGAAAATATAAACTCATTTTGGGAAAATGCCTTCTTCCTAAATTATCATTAATAACATATTTGTAAAATAAAAGTTCCCAGGCTGTCAGTTCACAAAAATTGTTTTTTTCTGTAAAAAAAAATGGTCTCTATTATTTATTACATATGTATTTCACTTATCATTGTCAATTGCTCATTACCTATACCTATATTATATATATATAGATATAGATATAGATATAGATATAGATATAGATATAGATAGATAGATAGATGCATGTGTACACACATATACATTCATTTTTGGAATGTGATGGAAGACCATTTTAATTTTAAAATAAACATAACACTCATTGAAAACTGGATAAAAACCTTCTAATAAAATCTTAATTTAAAACAAATATTCATCAAGTCTTTATTTTTTAACATTGTACAAATTCGTTCTCCCTTTTAAAATCTACAGTGATCATTCAGTTATACACCAAATAACAGAATTGAGGACAGGTAGGCTGACTATCTTTCTGAGAGATGCTTTAATTGTTCTGCTTCTAGATACACTAAGTTGCTGGCCACCTTCTTCTTCGCCGCACCCCTCCCCCACACCGCCTTAATTTTTCTAAGAAGGGCAAAGCATCCTTGAAGACTTGCTATTTTCATAACCAGAGACTTTTATATTTATGGAAAACCTAAAAACCAGAGAAAGCCCACAAAATAACAGTCATTTCAAACCAAAGACAATGCATTTTTTCTCATTTATTCAAATTCACTGCAGGAAGTAAACACTAAAAGATTAAAAAACAAAACAAAAAATTCACACTGCAGTATGTACAGTTTCATGACATCACATGAAGAAATTAAATTTCTAATAAAAATGACAAATTATATTACTAAGCAGATTGCATCAAAATTGGTTGTGTAAACCCCAGAATTCATATCATGAATGGTAATGTGCCTGTATTCCAGTATACTGGAACACTCTTGGTATAATGTTACATTTTCAATGGGATTAAAAAAGTCATGAAAGTAGTTGTCTGAACTCTTTATGTTGAAAAGTGGTTGACTTGATTTTAAAAAGTTTTAAGACCCTTGGATTCAAAGCACATTCTTTCACAAAGCTTAAACCACAGAAGTCATGTCCGGAAATGGAATACTGTCCTGTTGGGACGGACATCTGATCTGACTTGTTAAGACATTTTGCCAAATGCACAGACGCACAGGGTCCCCCATGCACTTTTCATGCAGCAAGTAATCACAACTTAAATAAAGGGTTTATTCTATACATTTGTCCAGACTTGCAACTGTATACACACATGCACAATTTTTAAGCCTGTCTGATTATATTTACACTTATACATGGAATATACAGAAACCAAAGAGATTAAAAGGCTTTTCTGTTGCATTAGAACAATACAAAATATGTATTTTTCATTAAGGAAATCACTATTTACATCACCTTTAAAAACTGATTTTAACATCTTCATGTAACAAGTCAATATATATATATACATATTATATATATATATATATAAAATATATATTCTCACCAGTTTACTCTTCTGTAAGATGTACCAGAGAATAAACAGGTAATGCTACCTTACTGATGCCAATGAGAGCTGTAGTACCCTTTCACAAATGACTTCATCAAGAAGAAATTGTCTAGATATCTAAAATAGTCCTTGAAAACGTGTGTATGTGCATCCTTGTATCTACATATGCATAAACAAAGTGGATATGGATGTATGCCCTTTCTCACCACTCTTCTTTAAAATCACCCTAAACTCAAATTGGGGACATTCTCCAGTACATCAGAACATCATTCTTGTGGTCATGTTTATCTACGTATTATATACCCTCATCCCTTTAATTGTTAATAATGATAACAAAACCAACCAACCAAAGAAACAAACAAAAATGTAGCAATGCTGGCCCTTGATGTCCTTTTCCTTGACCTAAATTTCACTCCTTTGTAAAAGCCTCTTTTCCCCTAATCAAAAGGGAATACCAACAATTTTTCTAACCTACCTCTAAGGCTCCAGACTTTTCATAATGGCAGGAAAAAAATGACTTGCTTAAAAGCTCATTTATATTGTCACAAGATTGTCACAGAGTAAATATGGGATGGAGTAGAATATATTCACTGGCCAGTGGAATTTCCATTTCAGAATAAGCATATGCCTTCATCTCTCCATGATGTAGCATAATATTCACTCTTGACTACTGTTTTATAATATATCCAGTAACTATTTACAAATCATTTTGAGAAAAAATAATCACTTAGGGTTTTGGATCATATTAGGAAATAACGCCCATTTTTAATATAAAAATCTTAGAAACAACTTCAAGTAGAACAACTTCAAATAGATATCCTTCTAATTAATAGTTGATTATGTAACGATTTTTTGATAGGTCAGTTGCAAACCTGGTTCACTTTTAAAAACAAAAATATCTGGTGAATGAATGGTGGACTGTAAAAACTGCACTTAAACGTATGGATTCATTTCAAGATCAAAACCCCATGTGGCTCAATAGTAAGTTCTTCCAAGATAACACCCGTGTTTACTTTTAATTACTATTTTAAAATAATAGATCCAATGGAGTGGTTGTGTACAACTCCTGTCACGCCATGCCTTTTCTACTTTTCTGTTAGTCAATCTGAGTTTAGTGCCATTCGTGGGTTTGAAGTAAGTATTTTCACCTTTGTCAGCAATGTTCTTAGGACAATGATTTTAATAGAAATTAAGGATGTATTCAGGAGAAGTGTCCAAACCATCCTGGAATCACCTGAGTTTGGTAAGTGGCCCTGTTATTCCATCCCTAAGGCTAATTAAGTAGATGTTACTCATTAGAACACATAAATAATCACAGATTTTCCTGAGATGTTGAGCCAGATATGAAAGTTGTCCCCTCCACCCAATTTTTTTTTGTCATAAAAAGTATTCTGAACCCGATTTCCAAAGACATAGCGGTTATATATGAACTACAATATTGCAAATTTTGGGTTGATGTATAACTGTACTGGGGAAAATATAGGCATCAAATAGGGTTTTGTTTTTTTTTTTTTTTTGGTTTTTTGTTTTTTTTACAATCCTGTGTTCTGAGAAAAGTCATAAGCAATGGTTCTCAAACTTCAACATGCAGAAGAAACATCTGGGGAGTGTGTTAAGATGCAGATGGGAGATTCCCAGGTCCACTTAGCACAGATTGCTGTTCTGTAGATCTGAGATGCCATCTAGGAATCTGCATTTTAAAACAAGTGCTCCAGATGATTCGAATGCAGGTGGTCTGAGTCCAGCTTTTAAGAAACCCTGGTCATAAGACTCACAGGTACCACAGAAATGGTGAGAAGTAAGTTTTACAAGAGATGGTGAAAATTGTCCAAAGAAAAGCCATTTTGCTTCTGTTAAAAACAACTTCTTAAATATTCAACTATTCAGGAAACCACCTGAAGATAAATGTTAACTTCCTAATTCTGTAAAAGGAGGAATATTAATTTAGTAAAGTAGTTAAAATACAAAAATGGAAATCTGCCTTTTTTTTTGTTTTTAAGGATCTATCAAACTTCCATCAGTTGTAATCAATTTTTACTAAGTAGTACAAGGTTTAAAGAATTAGGTATTGAAAAGGACTGGGGTGGGGTAGACACATTGGGAACCACAAAACCCCTTCCAAGAGTTAAAAATAATTTTTTTTTTTAGCAAAAGTGAAAAATGTAAGCATATTTTTTCTATTTTATTTTTGAATCGGATAATGAGAAGTGAATTAGGTTTTTTTATTCAATAATTAACATTTAAAGAGTTATTTAACAATTTGGACTTAAAAACACATGTGTTATGTAGACTGACTTCTGCAAAGCAAAATAAAGTACCCTAATAAAGGCAGTAAAATGCATTAATCCACTATGGATGGAGATTTACATTTTCATTTATGCCTATTATTTGTGATTATAAAAGAATTTCATTCATAGGCTACTCACAGTTGTTGTCTGATGCATACAGAGTGTTAAACAACCAATTGCTAGTTCAGTAGTTTCCTCATGACATCTAACGTAAAGCAAAAAGTAGTATGCATATTTAAACATCACCAGTAACCAATACTTTTCAAAATGAAAAAAGTTTCAATTATACCATGCTTTTCTCAAATCATGCTCTTATTTATACAGATCTCAAGTTCATACTAATTAGTTTTAAAAAGATCCAAAGCTGGATGGCAGGTACATTTTATTCTGATTCTTTTTTTATTGTTAGCACGTTTCCCAGAAGTCCATAAACTTCTCCATTTGCGCTGTGTGGGCGAGAGGCATTACTTCCCATATGGCTATTGTAAGGGCTTCTGAGATTAAAAAAAGAAGCTTTAGTTTCTGCAGCAGGAAGTAACTCTTCTTTGATTGTAACCTGTGAGACGCTTTCAGCAGATGAGGGCTCCCTCCAAATGTCCTTGTCCTGTGTTTCTCGACTGGTAACAGAACTGCCTCCCTTCTGAAGCATGTAATACAGTATTGGGTTAGTTTTGGTCAGTCTGGGACAGTCTTTTTCATACTCATTCTTATCTGCATCTGTGATAACCCACTTAATGGGTCCCTTCTCACTGGTCATGGAACACCCATTCGAAAGCCCAGATTCTGGTCTAGACCCTGCACAGCCCATGTGCTCGGGAAAAGAAGGGCTCATGGGAGTTTTTACTCCCCCTGGGTATGGAAATGTCCTGCTATCCATGCAACTGCTCGGCTGAGGGGAGCTGTACATCAGTCCATTTAAAGAAGAAATGCTGAATTCAGGCTTGCTGTTGGTCACAGTATTTTTGTGTCCTTTCTTTTTACTCTCGACAACAGAGTTACTCCTGTGCTGGGACAAATCTCTTACACAGTTTTCTGAGAGAAGCAGCTGTTTCAGAACATTGAAGCTTTTGCTCTCTCTGGCCCAACTCCTATGTTCACCATCGCTGGCTGAACCATGGCTGGCAGGATATTTAAATTCAAGATCACTTTTGTTAAATTTCAGCTCTTGCTGGTTAAGCAAGGACCCATACAACACTTCTGAAGCACTGTGACTGTTTGCAGCATCGACTATGTTATTTTTCATCTTTTTAAACGGATTTTCTAAAGGCTCCGTGTACAGCTTCCTTTTCTTAGGAACCATGCAAAGATTCTTTGATTCTAGAAGTGTCAGTTCACTATTTCTGTGACTATTGTCCAGATCATCTGCCAGGTAACTCTCTTGATTCTGTCTTAGCAATCGACTTAACAGACCATTCTTTGAGAAAGAAAAATCCTGAGGTGAAACGGGCTCCGATTTAAAGTCCTCGGGCACTGGTAAGGCAGCTGTGCTTCTCTGCACGGGAGGAGCCATACCTAAGAACGGGGCACCCTTGGCGTCGTGGCTCAAGTGCACATTTGTATTATGAATATGTAAGTCATCGCAAGGCTCAGATTTTATTTTTACCATCAGTATTTGTTCATTTAAAGCTCTATCTGTGTGTTCCTGAGTGCTTTCATCTCTTAAAGGAATTTTCTCTTTCTTTTCACTCTTCCCTTTGTTGGGGTTTCCCAGGAGCAACTGGAGGACAGTGCGCCTTTCAAGCAGATTTTCTATTTCAGAACCAGAAAGTCCTGATTCGGGACCTGTTGCTGGACTGCTAAATGCCTTATTTTCTTCAACCGCATTTGTTTTATTTGAGAGCAGAGGACTATTTAATCTGTCAACCATGCCTACAGGTTTATCTGTGTTTACACTTAGCAGCTGCTTACTAGGTCTCTGCTCTTCTCCTGCTGCGGAAGACTGCATTCCACACTGAGCTAAATTTTGTAACAGTTTACTGGCACTGAAAGTTGCAGAGTTTTGTGCACCTTCATTTTGGACTGGTTTCTCTCCTTGCGATTCTTTGCTTTTTGTAAGGTCCATCAAGTGGTTAGATGCAGTATTTGCTGGCTTTTCAGGTTGAGAGCTGCAGGCATATGGTGGGGAGTTCCATTTGATGACCAGAGAGTGTTGGGAAAGGTTGATGGGAGACTCTGCTTTTGAGGATCCCAGTAATGGAGGAGTGCTCACTGGGGTAGTCCTGTTTGTACTGGGGCTTTCTATTACAGAAGTCCTCGTGTAATTCTGTGAACCGAACTTTGTCACGTCACTGTGTACTTCCTGAGGACTGCTGTTTCTTTCGACGCTTTCTTCATTCTTATGGCCGAGGAGCAATTGAAGAAGTGTTACTTTCTGGTGCGAATTTAGCTTGGAATTCTTTGAGGTATCTTGATCTTCTTTGAGATCGACACTGGGGACTTTGGGATCCCAAGTGTTTAGCAAGGACTGAGTTAAATTATCTAGAGAAACAGGCTGGTCGGGTTCTGGTTTCTCAATTCGATGTTTGCAGGACAAGTCTATGGGAACACAGTTGGAATAAGAACTTTCATCGCCACTGCTATCATCTGTAAAACTAGGATTGTTATCTGAGTACTCATCAATGGTTGTAGGTGTACTGCTATCCTCAAAAATGCTTCCTCTCTCACTATGATTATGTCCGTTCATTGGCTTTGGTATGGTCTGGCTTTTAAGAAGATGTAAAAGCAAACTATTACTAGCAGCTTGTTTTATACTGTTTCTTTCCAGTGAGTTCTTATAGCCTGAATTTTTGGGGGAAGAGGGAACACCCACCGGATTCTGAAACGTGGTATTCTTGCTAGCCATTAGTTTGCTTGATGATGTTCTTGCCTGACCATTGAGATGGCTTGACATTCCTTTTGAGAGCTGGAAACTGCCAACATCCTTCTGGCCGTTTTCCTGCAATCTGGCCATCGCAGCAAGTCTCTCACTCGCCGCCTGACTGGCGTTTTGTGTTTTTAAAGCATGTTCTCGAGAATACTGCTGCAAATGGGCTTCACTCGAAAGGAGTAATGCTAACTGGCTGCAAGCAACACTAGGTTTGGGGGAAGTGGCAGGACTAGCCCTTTTTTCCACCATGCTTGCAACCGCCTGCAATCTTGCAGCACACGACAAGGGTTCGCTCATGACCTTTGTCCCACTTTGTCCAACACGATGCGGTGACTCTGGGAACCGATCTCTGATGAGGTTCTTAGTTACGTCAGGAAGACTGGTATCAGGCTTTTGATCTTTAGCTTTACTTTTCTTCAACAAAGTTTTTAAGTGACTTGACGCAACACCGTAGCACCTTAAATCTTTTTCCACTTTTAAGGAGTCATGACTGAGGGCATATCCTTGCTCCTTGAGGCTCTGCCTAATTTGTTGCGACAGAGCAACAGTCTGCAGCCTAGAGCTGAATGACTGAAGCAAAGAGGCCAGTAATGTGCTATCTTGTTTGCCTTTAGGCACATTGTCAACCATGCCAGCTAGCAAAGCTTCCTTCTTTACGTTTAAATTTACGATGGAATCAGACAGCCTCTTCCGCTTCGCTGCGTTCCAGTCCTCAGAAGACTGCAAGAGCCTGGCTTTTTTGAGATGCAACATGCCAGATCCCTGATGTGAATGTGTATTGAGAACGGGCCCATTACTTTGACAGGTGGGAAATGCACTGCCAGAAATGTTAAAGTTCTGATCGTCTTCATTATGCCCAGCAGACTTTTTGTCAACGGCAGTCCCTGATCCCTCTGCTGCCTGATGCATTAGTAATCCTTCTAGGTAAGTTAAAACAATAGAATCCTGGTGCACATCAGAGCCAAGCTCTTCTCCATGAGTCATGTTCAATAGAAGTGTTCACAAGGGCTTGGTTTCTAGTCACACTGAAGAATGGTTTTCTGTGGGGGAGTGAGATGTAACTTTAATAAGTGGGCGTCAGTTTATCACCTTCCATGGTAATTAGACAGAGATGCACTGTTGCACTCCAACCAGGATTTCTTCTGGCAATGACAAAAAAAGCAGGCAAACTCCAAAGCAGTAGGACCACAGAGCAGATCAACTCCTAAGCAAGAAGAAGCAGAATTCCTCAATACGTAGGTCTACAGAAGCAAGCAGACAGACTCCTTAGTGAATGCACTGCTCCTTCTTCATCTTGCTTCCAATTCAATGCAAATATCAGTGCTCTAAAAAATAAATAAATACATAAAAAAGTTAGGAAGGGACAGAGCTAGAATTATGCTATGATACCTATAAGCAAAAGAATCAAATATGTGTAAGTTTCTGTATATATGTGTGTGTGTACATAAACATAATACACATACATATGTATGCATTACAGTCACTTCTTTAGTAATATATTTTGCCATTCCTATTAGATCCGAAATCTCCACTGGAAAGCCTATAAATTAATCCATATTGTTAAAATGATCAAATCATTTAGAGAAAGCACTTAGGTGTTATAGGACTGTCTTCCGAAGAGCACAAAGTTTCTGAATTTTCATGAGCACTTTCTGCAAAGTAATATGAATGCTAAGTCTCTTTTATAGTAAGGGAGCCAGAATTTGCTCTCTGACGTGCCTGGGAGCTTATGAAGGAACAAAAGCAGCAGTCCAGGAGAAAACAAGAAAAGAGACAAACATGACATGAACCCCTCTGATGAGCTGGATGTGGAGGTGAGGACTGAAGAGAGACGCACTTCTGACATCATCCTTGAAAATCACACATTCCACAAGTGATCTGTAGAATTTCTGTTTTCAAAGAAATGGAAGCACTAACAAATACAAGTATTTTGTGGGCCTATGCAAACTATGACAGTCTTAGTCATATTCATAAACATTTAAGTGTAATCACAAACTTATTCACCCATAATTTTTACCATGACTTATTAAAAACAGAAGAGATGGATTCTCTAGATGCTCATCAAGTGTATCCGAGGTTTAATGTTTGTTTTGAAATCTTTACTCGTTTGCTTTATGTAGAAATTTTAATGTGAGGTCCATTCTGAGCACATGCAGAACATAGGTTGTGGGTGAACCTGTAACTCCCAAGTTCCTAGGATGTCCCTAATATAAAGTACTTTTCTCCCCACGCATGCTATCTCTTTTTGTGTGGCTTTGCTATTACTGAGTATAAATGAATTAAAATATCGTATGTGATTTGAAACAATTTTGTAAGATTTTAAAATAAAAATCATAATTTAGAAAAATGTGTTAAGGTATTTGTACCTACTTTTAGTTTAGAAAATGTGGTTACTCTAAGGTGTATAACTATGTGTATACAATAGGCTATCACAGTATCCTGTTGAAAAATGGGCAGGAAATGAATTTGGAATAGATTTGAAGGGAAGATAATTGACTTCTTCCAGAAAATTCTAAGTCAATGTGGTTGTTTTTCATTAATTTCTTTGGAAAGAAATTCTACAAATAGCACCATTACATGAAACGGTGAGGAAAGAACTTCTTAGAGAAACCTGCTTTTTAATAAGATGACTCTGTAAATGAAAGATTGTATTTCCTATGACACTGGTTCAGGCGGCACTCAGCCACAACACCTACCATCATTCTAGCAAAAAATGAAATGCTGAAGAAATTAGGAACTCTGAGACTACTTAAAGCCTGAATTCACTCAGACTCTGCTATTAAAAACTCTTCAAGGAATCCAGTGAGCCAAATCTCTTCAGAAAACTTCCTTTTCTTTCCTTTCAATAACTGAAGCAGGAGAAATCATTACATTTTATTAATATTTAAGTCAATTTATAAATAACAAAGTAAGAACGAAGAAATAATAAAAAACAAATCCATTATAATTTTAAATAAGAATTTACACATAGCCAACCCATTCTTAATTCCGTATCTTCCTGGTTTTGAAAGACAACATATCCATATGGGCAACTGACAGCTTGTTAACTGTCATGCATGAACTTGGAAATATCTTGTAAACATCAATTCCAGATTTCAAATACATGTCTAAGAGGCGGGCGTTATCACTTCTGGGTCTGCTCTCTGTACCTGTATAAATCAAAATGTGTTACTTTGGAAAACTTCGGTAGCTCATAATTATGCTGAAGAGAGGACAGACATCTTCCTTGTTCCATAAACTGCAAAATATGTATTTTATTTTTAGATTTTCTAACGCCAATTACAACGATTCATCAATGGATTATCTCATTTCCACGTCATCTATTTTCTTCTAATCTCTTTTCTTACATACCAGCCTTCAATAATTGTCCACTCATGAACCATTTCAAATAAATTTTGGTGTGCCAACACGATAAGAAAAGAAAGAGTACTGCCATGCATCCTTTGAGCAAAACAGGGCAGTTGAGGTTCTTGTCACGAAATAGTGAGTGACGAAGTCCTTCTTATTGAATAGCTGACTAGACGGAAGTACCCTATTTCCTTTTTGTCTTTAGAAATATACTGCTATGGGAACAATGTGAGGTGACAGATGTATTGATGTATTAACTAACTTTACTATGATAATCATTTTGCAATATATGTGCATATCAAATCATCATGTTGTACACCTTAAACCTTCACAATGTTATATGTCAATTATATCTCAATAAACCTGGGAAAATGAGAACCATACTGTTAAAGTATATATATTGTTCACTCATCGATTCTTGAGTCTGAGAAAATTTATTTAGGATGTTGTCTTCTGAAGACAACAGTCAGTGATGTTGCCTGTGCACTCAATGTCACCATCATCATTCATGTCTAGAGTACAACTATCATTCTCTTTGCAGCCATCCTCTGATTCATCTAATTGAAGCATCTTCCTATGCCAACTTTCTTCTCTTTCACATTATAGATGGGAAGGCAAAATACTGAATTCTCTATTGTGTTTCCTAAAAACTTAAAACAGAAGAAGAAGACTACAAAGACAGTGTCTCCAGACTTTTTCTTTTTAAACATTCATGAGAAATGATACAGAATTAATGGGCTATGCAATAAGGAAACTGAAGATGATACGGTGATGACTTATTTCATTATTGCATCATCCTTCTAGGCACTTCTATTATTTTCCCTTGGCTTATTATTTAGTCTTTATTTGGCACAACTGGAAATAATGAATCAATTCTCAAGATCAGAAAATGGAAAAATATACATAGATATAGGAAAATTAAGATCACTAAAGTTCCAATAATGTATCTTTGATTTATAAAAGGTTCTATTAGACATATATAGTAACAGCAACATAACACTGTTCTTTCCTATTAAAAATACATTCATTAAAACTTTAAGAATGAATAAAAGTCATATAATCCTTGCTACTACTTAGAAATATTAAAAAAAAAAAAAAAGCTTCAAAATCTAAAACCAGATTTGTGGTGCCTGGGTGGCTCAGTGGGTTAAGCATCTGACTCTTGATTTCAGCTCAGGTAATAATCTCATGGTTTGTGGGTTCGAGTCCCATGATAGGCTCTGCGCTGACACCGTGGAGCCTGCTGATTCTATCTCCCTCTCTCTCTCTGCCCCTCCCTGCTTGCTATTTCTTTCTCTCAAAAAAATAAATAAAACATTAAAAAAAAAACAACTAAAAAACTAACATTACATGTTTCAAAGAATGCTGCCTGAGAGTATATCAAGGATTAATGTATTTCATGGCAATTTAATAAAATTCATGTACAACTACTTCACAATGTTAAAATTATAAACTGAATCTTCTTTTTATTAATTTAAAATTGTTTATAAGAATAAAAACCTTTTAAATTTCATAAAATTGACTTTTCACTGCTCTAACTAGCCTACAGTTAAAAAAAATTGCTAGATTTAAAAAAACAAAATCAAACTAAACTGTGAAAGAATTCCATGGAATCTTGACCATATGCACAGATTTGGAGAAAGATTCAAGCTTCAACACACAGACTAGTTTATTTAAATATCTAGTAAAATGCTTGAATTCAGAGAGTATTATTTATTTATTTATTTATTTAAAAAAATTTTTTTTTTCTCAATGTTTTTATTTATTTTTGGGACAGAGAGAGACAGAGCATGAATGGGGGAGGGGCAGAGAGAGACGGAGACACAGAATCGGAAACAGGCTCCAGGCTCCGAGCCATCAGCCCAGAGCCCGACGCGGGGCTCGAACTCACGGACCGCGAGAGCGTGACCTGGCTGAAGTCGGACGCTTAACCGACTGCGCCACCCAGGCGCCCCAGAGAGTATTTTTTAAAAGCTACATTTTTAAGTACCTGAAAAATATGAAATTATGTTGAAGTCTAATTTTTTTTATTTAGAGTTTTAATCAATAAGATAGGTGTAAATAATTTGCACATTAACCATTCCCAAATGGGTATTATATTGATCTTTGAGGAAGTTAAACTAATTTCATTGAAATGTGTTTTGTACTTTCTATTTGGAAATGGCTTATTAAGCAAAGGGAAAATCTGAATTTTTAACCACTTTTGAAAATGGCAAAATAAAATTTTATTTGGAAAAATGAAGGATGAATGTAATAGAATTCTTATATGTGGGACTACTTTTGGTTGACAACACATAAATAATGAGAAAGGTCTTCCTCCAGCTGTTTTTAAGGAAAGGATACAGTATCTTACTTGTCATTAAACTCTCCATTAAAAACACATTTCAATGACTAAACATCCATGAAGTTACTTTGTATGGTGGTTAAATTATGTCTAGTGAACACTTCATGACTTCCAATTGTTTCTGTGAAATCTCTTCTAATTTATTTTGCATTAGCAAGTAATACCAGTTTGCTGAATTTAAACGTATTTCTCCAATGCCACTTTAATAAGCATTTCAATTTTTGGCTCTGGTTCCTCAAAATGTAAAGTTAACTGAAAGTCTACTTAGTTGTGACATTCAAGAATAACTCCTATTGGATAACACTACCTAAATTCCACTGTAGATTATTTTAGGGATGCTTTTTATACAAAAGGCTAAGAAAAATATTAAGATGTTTCACTAAGGACTAGAAGAAAAATATCGAAGTTTTAAGAAGATTCCAAAGTCCTAATTATTGAACCTTTTATTAAAACAATACAAACTGAGGTAAATAATTCAGAAAATTCTTGGTGTTCTCTAAAGTGAGGCCTTGAAAAAAAGTTTTAAAAGTTGAAAGGAAACAAAATCCAAGAAAAATTTATCAGGAGGATGTAACACCAAACATTTTATCCAAATGTGTAAGATTAGGCTTTCCAAACCAGTGGCCTATGAAAAGTTGTAATACATAGCACTCAACACTTAATTTCACAGAACAAGAAAGAAAAAGTAACATTTCAGATAAGGGTTCTGGGGCTTCTTTAAAAAGTCAAGATTACAGTGAATCCCCTATTATAAATTGAAAGTTATTTTTTAACCAAGTCAACAAAACTGTAACTGAAAAAGGAAATACTACCAATACCGACACCACAGAAATGAAAACGATCATAAGAGGTTACTATGAACAACTATACTCCCAACAAACTTGACAACCTATACGAAATGTAAATATTCCTAGAAACATACAACTTCCAAAGACTGAATCAGGAAAAAAATAGAAAATCTGAATAGACCAATTACTAGTACGGCGATCAAACTGGTGCTAAAATATCTCCCAATGAAGAAAAGCCCAGGACCAGAATTTCACGGAACATTTGAAAAATTAACACCAATCCTTATCAAACCCTTCCAAAAAGTCAAAGATGAGGGAACACTGCCAAACTCATTTTATGAGGTCAGCATTACCCTGATACCAAAACCAGAAAAAGGTCACTACCAGACAAACAAACAAACAAAAAACTACAATGATGAATTACATATGATGAGTATAGATACAAAAATTTTCAGTAAGATACTAGTAAACCAAATTCGGCAGCATATTAAAACAATCATTCACCATGACCAAATGGGACTAATCCCAGAGATGCATGGGTGGTTCAACACCAGAAAATCAATCAATGTGATACATCACATTAATGGAATGAAATTATCATGACCATCTCACTGGATGCAGAAAAAGCATTTGACAAAATTCAACATCTACTCATTAAAAATAGGCATAGAAGAAACATCTCAACATAGTAAAGGCCATTATATGACAAACCCACAGCTAACAGCACACTCAATGGTGAAAAGTTAAAAGTTTTTGCTTTGAGATCAGGAGCAAGGCAAGGATGTCCAATCTCACCACGCCTATTAAAATGGTATTAGTCCTAGGTAGAGCAATTAGGCAAGAAAAAGAAATAAAAGGTGTCAGAATTAGAAAGGAAGAAGTAAAAACTTTCTCTATTTATAATGATTTTATACATAGAAAATCCTAAAGATTCAACCAAGCAAAAAACTGTTAGATGTAATCAATAAGTTCAGTAAAAATTGCAAGATACAAAATTAACCGACAAAAATCAGCAGCATTTCTATACACTAGCAATGAATTTTCTGAAAAAGAAATCGATCCTATTTATAATGTCACAAAATAGTTAGAAATAAATTTAACTAAAGAAGTGAATGATCTCTCCTCTGAAAACTACAAGACACTCATGAAAGAAAAGGAAGAAAACACAAATAAATGGAAAGGTATCCTGTGTTCACGGACTGGAACAATTAATACTGCTAAAATGTCAATGCTACCAAAAGCCATCAACTTAATGCCATTCCTATCAAGATTCCAATGGAATTTTTTCATAGAAGAATAAAAAACACTCTTAAAATTTATATGAAACCACAAAAGATACCAAATAGTAAAATATATATAGATATAGATATAGATATCTATCTATCTTATCTATCTATCTATATCTATAGATATATATATCCTAGGAAAGTAGAATAAAGCAGGAGGCATCACACTTTTTGATTTCAACCTATACTATAAAGCTACACTCATCAAAATAGCTTGTATTAGCATAAAAACAAACAGGCCAATGGGACAGAAGAAAGAACCCCAAAATAAACTCAAGCATATACGATCAACTAATATTTTGACAACGGAGCCAAAAATACTGAATGGAGAAAAGACAGCCTTTTCAATTAATGGTATGGGGATAATTGGATAACATGTAAAAGAATAAACCTGGACTCATATATTTTACCACTCCCCAAAATTAACTCAAAATGTATTAAAGACTTAAATATATGATCTGAAATCATGAAATTCCTAGAAGAAAGCATAGGAATAAAGCTCCCTGATGTGGGTCTTGGTAATGAGTTTTACGATACAACACCTAGCAATAAAATAAAGCACAAACAATAAAATAAAAAATAAGTATACTACATCAAACTAAAAAGCTTCTGCACAGCAAAATAAATCATGGACAGAGTGAAAAGACAACTGATGGAATGGGAAAAGATATTTACAAGTCATATATCTGATAAGGGTTAATAACCAAAAAATATAAAGAACTCATACAACTTAATAGCAAAAACGGCAAATAAATCATTTTTAAAAAGGGCAAAGGACCTGAAGTGACATTTCTCCAAAGAAGATATACAGAGAGCCAACAGGTATGTGAAAATATGCTCAGTATCAGTAGTCATTAGGGAAATGCAAATTAAAATTACAATGGGCTATCACCTCATGCCTGTTAGAATGACCACCATCAAAGGACAAGACATAGCAAATGCTAATGTCGATGCAGAGAAAAAAAGTCCTTGTGCACTTTTGGTGGGATTTAAACTGGTACAGCCACTATGGAAAACAGTATGGAGGATCCTTAAAAATTAAAAATAGACCAATCATACGATTTGGCAATTGTACTGCTGAGAATATATCCAAAGCCAATGAAAATACTAATTTGAAAATATATCTGCATCCCCTTATTCCTAGCAGTATTATTAACAAAAGCCAAGACATGGAAATAAGCTAAGTGTCCATGGATGGATGAATGAACAAAGTAGCTGTGAAATACACACACACACACACACACACACACACACACACACACAAATACACATGATGGCATATCATTCAGCCATTAAAAAACAAGGAAATCTTACCATTTGTAACAACATAGATGGCCTTTGAGGCATTATCCTCAGTGAAATAATAAGTCAGACAGAGAAAGGCAGATACCATATATGGTAACACTTATATGGAAAATCCAAAGCAAAAACAAAACAAAATAGCCAACTCAAAGAGATCACACTTATCGCTTATCATTACCAGAGGCAGAGAGTTGGGGGGAGGAGAGATGGGAGGAAGGTGGTCAAAAGATACAGACTTCCTGTTATAAGATAAATAAGTCCTTGGGATGTAACACACAGCATGATGACTAGAGCTAGCACTGCTGTATGATATATAGGAAAGTTGTTAAGAGAGTAAATCCTAAGAATTCTCATAATGAGGTTTTTTTCCTTTTTTTAAAAATTGTATTTATATGAGAAGATGGAAGCCAGCTAAATGTATGGTAGTATTCATTTCACAATATATGAAAATCCAATCACTGTGCTGTAAAATTACAGTGACATATGTCAACTACTTCTCAAGCTGGAAAAACAAAGAATTCTAAGTATTTGTAAACATTTGAAAAATGGAGTTATTGTGTCTAAAAAAATTATAAATATCATCTGCTATTCTTTTAATTATCACAACTATTGCTTTATTCCACTTTACAATTGTCTTACATATAGGGGCATCTGGGTGTCTCAGTCAGTTAAAGCGCCCAACTTCGGCTCAGGTCATTATCTCACTCGCGTTGGTGAATTTGAGCACTGCGTCGGGCTCTGTACTGACCGCTCGGAGCCTGGAGCCTGCTTTGAGTTGTGTCTCCCTCTCTCTCTGCCCCTCCCTTGATCACACTCTGTCTCTCTCTCTAAAATAAACATTAAAAAAAATTAAAAAATAAATAAATAAAACTGTCTTATATATAAATGGAAACTAGTAATTAAATTTAGATTTAGTTTCAGTAACTCAGTCTAAAAGACTGATCACCACTACAACAGAAGCAGAATAAATGACAGAAAAGGGAAAAAAGAAAAGTTGGTTTTTGAAAAAAATTTAAGGAAAAAAAACCCACATTCAATTGTTGTCATTTCAAGCTGGGAATAATAAGGACATGATAAGAAAGGATGACTGAAATTTATTAGAATATATTTCTAATCTGTTGAGAAAAAAGGAATAGATATTAATGTCCTTTGATATAATTTGAATTCTGAGACAGTAACTTTCTTTGTAGTATTATCTTTGTGCAAAGACGGATGTGTGGTTGTACAATTTGATGGGTGCCAAGAAAATAAACTTATCTGAAAACATTTTGCTCAACTGAGGGCCTCAACATTATAGAACAGAAGAGCTTCTTGCCCTCTCCCAGGGGTTCTCAATTTAAATAGTAAATAGTCTTCAAAGGTTGGTAACAGAAGCCAGTGACACTGTGTGAGTAAAACAGCGGCCCAGATTGCTCTCCATTGCAACCTGAGGGACTTACATATTTTTGCCCAAGGCCAAATTTGCTCCTGACTTCGAGGTCTATCAGCTTTAACTTGCTGTCAGCTGCTTCCATAGGAGTAAAATTGTGTCATTCACATTCTCTATTAAATGAGACTCACCTAGGACACGCCAATGCTTGCCTGACTCAAGTGTTCAATATAAAGACATGTGTATGTGAGGACCTCTTCAACCCTAAAATTTTATTTCTATGACTCCAAGTAATTTATCAAATTGTAGCTGATAAAAAGGACAAGCATGTTAACCAGAAAGTTGATAATGCTATCATAAAGTTGTGGAAACAGTCCTGACCAGTATGTGTCATAGTCTTTTCAGTGAATTCTGGGGGAAGGAAATGATTTTGTAATAGCTATACAACCTCCCCATCCAATCGCCCCAAATTATTTATCTTCATTACTTTCTTTAAGGGGGCCACAGAATTTCAAACAGATGTTTACTTCAAAGCTAAAAATGAGCTTATGTCCAAACTGGAGCTTTTGCTGATCTCACAATGACTACATACTGAATAAAATGCAATAATAAAGATTCAGGATCCTCGGTGGCAGATAAAAGCATATGAGAGAGAGGACAATTATTGTCCTGGTGACAGAAACAAATATCTCCTATAACTGATATAGCAAAAGAAAGAGCTTCATTGTTCTCAATTATGAGAAGGCTTATGTTTATGAAGCAAATTCTATAAAAGCCACTATTTCACTCTGCCTTTACAATTCATTAAAAAAATTAATCTTAAATCAAAATTAAGATTTGAAGCAAAAAAAAAAAAAGGCCCACGAATCACAGGAGCTAGAGAAAGAGCTTAACTGCCAAACAATTTCTATTCCAAAAATGTAATATTTTCCTGGATACTGTGTTGCATTTTCTTGAAAACACGGAAAACTAGAATATCATTAACGAAAATTAATTCTAACTACAACTGTTAAAAACCCAGAAGATAAACATTATATGATAAATACATAATTATTTATTTAGCATTAATATTAATGTCTCTCATTGCCTCCTACTATTCTTGAATAACAAACAGCTTCTTTGAAGAAACACAAAATAATCACTAACAAATTATTTTGGTAGCACGTAAAAGTGAAAAAAAAAAGGGTGGTTTAAGTATAAAACAGAGAGTATAGGTTCTCCTAACCTTTTTCAATAGCTGTTCAAAATAACTGGTTCTTTCTATCAGTTTTCAAAAGCATATTTTCCAAACTCTATCAAAATATAAAATATAATGGAAAATGGTGCTTTCTTCTGGAATTGAGTGTTTATAGTATAGTTTATAAACATACATACATACATACATACATACATACATACATACATACCATACATACATACTGGGACATTCTTTGAGATTGGAGTATAAATTCTATTAAATTCAACTATGGTCTCCCCATCCCTAAAATAGATCTGACATACAGATACAAGCACAAGGTCAAGGTCACAGATCAGTAAGAAAGATTACCAACAGAACGGATATAACAGCTGGCAATTGATCAAAGCTCCTGGAGTTTTTAGTACACTTACCAGATAGTCTGCATTTACTCATAGGGTACACTCTGTTTTAAAAATGTTTCCCATCTTTGAAGACAAGATCTTCATGTACCTTTTGTTATAAAGCATATTCTGCTAAAATGTTGCATTGATCACAGAACAAGAGAAGAAACTTGTGTATGTGTAATTCAGAATCATAAGTTTTTATGTGTGTGTATGTATATGTATGCTTTCATATTAATTTGCTACTACTGATCTTTGCAATGTGACAATTTGAAATTAATTTCACTTGCAGGTTCCCGAATCATCCCATGTTCCCCCACACCTCCATGTCTTTGTACCAGCTGAAATGGAAATTAATTGCGTATTCCTGAATATCTTGGGCCACTTCTTCCCAAATACACAGATTTAACGGCTAAAAATTGGTTCAACCAGGAAAATTTTATAATATAACCATAGCTTTCCATGACAGTTTCTAAATTATACACAGAAGAAGAAAGTTTTGTCATCAACAACAGCAACAAAAGTGATTCTTAATGAAATTATATTATTGAACAGGGCAATTATCTAACAAAACCATGCTTTTGTTTTAGCTGTTCAAATAAGATATTGAATTGATTTTAAATTATATTTATGAACCAAAAATTCTGTGATAAATGTTCTTACTGAAAGTGTTCTGGTGAAGAAATCATCATTTTTAAGGATACATCATGCTGTTGGGGTAAATTTATAATAGAAAACCCTTCCTTGTAAAATCAAATATCACCTGTTACGGCTTTATATAATTTGCCAATCAAGATATATGTACATGCAAATGTTCTCAGTGACCAGATTTTCATTTTGCAAATTATTTTGAGAATTAAATAGGTTTAAATGAAAGCACAAGAATTGTACTATATTAGGAAGACTGGGGTTTCTAGGTAACAAAGTAAAAAAAAAGAAATATGTATCAAATTAAATGCCACAAAAAGTGGACCATCCTTTACCAGGAGAAAAAAACTGTGGGTATAGAAAAATTACTAGTAGTGGACACTAATTTGTATATCAAAAGTTGATCAGAAAATCTATTGACAATTTATTTTATTTTAAAACTAACAGAATTCCTTACAAAATACACTATTAAAGTCTATTTGCAGGAATCGCTTTTTAATCAATTAATCAGTTAATCAATTAACATTCTCCTTTGTGTACTGCCTGGTAAAAGTGTTACTTTGCTTTGAATGGTCCATGAACTCTGACTTGATTTTCCAGAAATGGAAAACATCATGACATCATTCTTGCTTGTATTGGCCCAGAATACAAAGCTTTCCAGATTGAAGGTTTTAGTCAGCTTGAGGCAGAGAAACATCACTACAGACACAATCCCTGGGAAGACAGACATAATGACAATATCTGTAAAGAGAAGAAGTCAATAAACCTGACAGGGTCCCACCCCAGGGGATTAATAAACAAAAACAAGAACATGTATAACGTACCTGGAGAATTTCTATGCCTTTAAATATTAAAGGGTAACATTAAAATACGTTCTTCAACTAGGAAGATAAAGCTACTGGCATACCATCCATCAACAGGCTATTCATTTTAAGTGGTTTCATTTTTATTGAAGAAATTGCCACCCATACTTTCCTCTGACCTTTCTTTTGCTCATCCATACACATAAGCAAATGTTTGTAGGAATATTCTCAGTAACTATAGGCAGTAGCTGCCAATTTGAGCCCCAGCATTGCTGCTGTCCAAGTCTCTGGTGTGTTCAGTCCATGCAGCAGGGACAGCCTGCATGTGGCCCTTCCTTGCCAGGGCACCTGACAGTCAGACACAGACATAGACCGAGGTGGGGGTGGGGGTAGTAAGGATGCTTTAGCAGAGGCTCCTATGAGCTGGCAAAGAAACAAGAAGAGCAGCAGTAACAGAAGTCAGGGCTTTTCTGACCTCACTCACTGGACAGAAACATTTCAGAACAACTTTCACTTGAGCAATTAAGATCATTAAAAGTAACCACTACTGTCTTCCATTAGCATTACTTAATAAAAAATAATTACACACTCTGGCTTTATGAGACCCTCAATCTATCATATACATCTTTTTTTTTTTTTTGATAGAATAGCATTTATGTGGAAAGGCACATATATACTATATCCATCACTTCTATGCTTAGTAGTTCGTTCAATTCTAACATCAATTACTGAAATCCTTATATAAACATTTCCTACTGTTTCTATTTTGCTTTGTTGTTTTGGTCCTTATTGCGCTTTTGATGATAGCATTTCTATAAAATGAATAATCTGTTTTACATTTAAATTCTTGCCATTACACTTGAAAAAGACATAAGAGTGGGAGCAATAATGTACAAAAAGTAAAGAACATTCTGCTCAGTGCCCTTTCCCCAACACAGTCCCTATAATCATTATTTGGTGAAATATATCAGACTGAAAAATGCATCATCATATAATGCATTTCTCAATCATAAAATAAGCCCCAACTGCCTACAACCAAGCTAAAGGATTAAGGCATGTCTTTTATCCTGTAAGCCTCAGCTGAGGACTCACCCCTTCCTTGGACACCTTCCCTCACCTCCACAGGCTGACGATAGTTTTCATCTCTGGAGCTCCACAGTACTCAGTAGATCTTCCAATCATCTCATCATAATGTTGTATTTTGGTTTATGCCTGGCCCTCAAAGAGAGGGTAAGTTCCGGATAGGCAAGGACTATGTCTTCGTCATCCTTACATCTCAGTACCTGGCAGAGGTAGCATTCCCAATGGAACATGCAAAAAAGTCAACCTCTTAGAGACTGAGTCTGTAAAATGAGGGGTGAGCTACCATAAATTCTAGGGTATCTTAAGATTTAACATGATATGATAAAGCTCTTTATAATGTTTAGTTTCAAATTCAATTTATCTCTTTTTTGTGCCCCCCACCCTGAATATAAACTAACAAAATCATAAAATTAAAGAGCAATAAAATATTTTTCTCTGTTTGGAAGACAGTGTGACTAGCATTCTGTTAGAAAAACACAACATTTAGGGGCGCCTGGGTGGCTCAGTTGGTTAAATGACCGACTTCGGCTCAGGTCATGATCTTGCGGTTTGTGAGTTCGAGCCCCGCGTCAGGCTCTGTGCTGACAGCTTGGAGCCTGGAGCCTGGAGCCTGCTTCAGATTCTGTGTCTCCCTCTCTCTCTCTCTGCCCCTCCCCTGCTCATGCTCTATCTCTGTCTCTCAATAATAAATAAACGTTAAAAAAAAATTTTTTTTTTAAAGAAAAACACATTTAAACATTTTAGAGATATATATATATATATATATATATATATATATCTAGAAGATTTTAGTTTTCATAAGATCATTTTCAACATCTGTTGACATAAAAAAAAAAAATGATCATAGTCATTGAATTTCCTTTAATTAGTGTCTTCCCAGTCAAGGTTTATAAGAACTAATATGCCCACAGACTATATCTAGAATGGATAAATGTTTCAGAATACTGGTATCATATAACTTTTTATCATTTTTCTTTCTCAAACTACTCACCCTATAGAAAACTGAATCAAATCTATTTAACATTAAAACATTACTTTGTTAAATTTGCATATGATGGGCATGTGTTAAGCAATGAAGTTAATACACTGAAAGATTTATTCCCCCAAACTAGACAAATCAAATTCATCCTAAAAAATACTTATGGTAAAATGGGGAAAGAAAAGCTTTGTGAGATAACTTTGTACTGTATCGACCACAATTGAGAAACTGTTTCCCTATACCCATTTTAAAAACCAATCACTGCAGCATATATCACCATATAGTAAAGAACTTGAACCCTTTAAATTATGTGATAAAGATTAAATCAAATTGGTGAAAACTATTCTCAGGATAATCTTTTTCATGTGAGCTTAAAATGCTTTAAGTGTGAGTTTTCACTGTGCCTGGCTAAATAAAAACAATATCCTACCATGAAGGGACTCAATGAGAGTATATAAACATAATCAAATAGTTGTTTAAGGACTTGAACATGAAAAACTACAAACCAAGTCAATAAAAACAAATATTATCCAAGCAGGTCTTGAACACTGATGCAAGAAGAGTCAGTGTGTCATTGCTATGCCTTTTCTTTCTTTTTTTAAATGTTTATTTATTTATTTTGAGAGAGAAAGGGATAGAGAGTGAGGAGAAGGGGGGACAGAGAATGGGGGGGGGGGGAGAATCCCAAGCAGGCTCTGCAATGTCAGCACAGAGTCCCATGTGAGGCTTGAATTCACGAACCATGAGATCGTGAGCTGAGCCAAAACCAAGAGTCGGATGCTTAACCAACTGAGGCACTCAGGTGTCCCTGCTCTGCCTTTTCTACCCTTCACCCTACCTGCAATGTTTCTGTTAGTGGCAATATAAAATTATGACATTCGCTCCTCTGAGCCATGCTGAAGGGGTAAGCTTTAGGTCTCTTCTTGCCACGTGGCATGGTATCAAACCGAAATAATGTTTCCCGGGTCTGAGGAAGTGAAGAAGTCATGTACGTCTAAAAAAATATCTAACTTTGATGTAGATGGGTAAGATTTTGAAAATCTGAGTTTTCTAAAACGTACAGTAAGTACTCTTTAATTAAAAACAAAACAAATCAAAAACTATTTGGTCATTTCTTTTAAAGATACTGAACTTTCTCATCAAATTTCCTTGACATTTATTATGATTTTTTTTTCCTGACTTTATTCACCTAGACCAATCACTTCTTTTTAAAGCTAAAGTGACAAACATCATAGGAAAACAAATTTATAGAACTTGTATAAAATTGGCAGAGGAGCTAATGGTTAGAAAGAGAAAGCTATTTTCTTACAATGATTCTACCATCGGCCATCATTTTCCTAACAGTATGTCTTGCAAATTGTTTCTATAAACACAACTGGATCATAGAATTTAAAGTTTAAAAGAGAGGCGAAAGGTCATTTGCCTAACCAATCGTTCCCACAGAATGCTTAAACCCCTTTATAACCTTTTTGCTAACTCTGATTGTCTAGTTCTTTTTGTTCTTTTGTTTTTGTTTTTTTCCTGAAGACCTCTAGTGACCATGGATTGTCATCCAACACAGTATCTTTTGGAATCAGAGAGCTCTGGGTTCAATTTCTAACTCTTCCAACTGTTCTTACCAAATAGTTGGTAAACTGTTTGACCTTGAGCAAGTAAGTTAACTACTCTTGAAAGTTTTATATACAAATGTATAAAAACCAGTACCTTTGTCACAGAGCCTCTGTGACAGATAAATGTGACAACGTTCATATAGTGCTTAGCACAGTGCCTGGGTACAAAGCAGGCACTCAGTAAAGGTTATCCATTATTTAGAGAACTCCTTCCACATTTGCACAACTGCACTCCCATAAAATTCTTCCTTGCACTGGGCTATAATCTATCTCCTTTCAGTCTGATGGCTGGTCTTTTAGAGGCCTCAGAAAACCAGGCTAATCCTTCAATTATCCTTCAAACACTAGAAGATAGCCGCCATATTCCACTGACTAAGTCTATCACCTTGTTAAGGTCTAGATAAGATAGTTAAATTCCATCGTTGACAGGGGGCTAGCAAAGGGCAAACAAGAGAAGATGAATGTTCCAGGGCTCCAGTCTGTGGTGGGTGCTGCAAAGATGTAATTCTTCACAAATTCCTGACTGGCCAAAGCAGCGTATTGCCACAAACTATTGACTCCTACAGAGTTTGCTGTAACTACGAAGGCCCTGCTTTTCCCCCAGTGCTCTAAACCATACCTCCTCCTTAAATGAAATACCAAGATGTATTTTCTTTGTTTTTCCTCATGGGGTTGGTTAATATTATATTATCCTCATTCACATTTTAACAAAAAAGGTACTCAAGCTAAGAGTAATTGAATGATTGTTTAAACTGCAAATTAAGTAGCTTATCCAAACCCAAGCAGGGTCTTCTCAGCTCTAGCCTTGCCTAGTAGTATGTTAAGCTGCCACAGAGTATAGAACAAAAGTGAATTTGGAAACATCTGGTAAGACAAATGCTCTTATAGCACTCTTAGAACTTTGTTTTTTTTTTTTTTTTTTTTCCACTTCAAAATCTTATCTCAGTTGTCCTAGGTCTCTTTGTTTTTATTTGAAAGACCACCAAACACAGTGGTTCAGAGAACAGTCTGTGGATTCCTGACTCTGTAATTCATCAGTAAGTGACTTTGGTCAGTTACCTATCCATCCTGGGGCTCAGTACCTTTAGCTGTAAAATAGAAATCATAGTGTCTACCTCATAAAGTTATTGCCTTAAATGAAATATGTATGTAAAACATTTAGTAGAACATCTGGCATTTTCTAAGCACTCGATTAATGTTAACTATTCTACTAGCCATGGCCATAGCAACAGACTTTTGTAAAAAGAAAAAAAAAATCTTCATTTGCCGGTCACTACACACAAAGCTTCTTGAGAACTGGGGCTGTCTTTTGCATTTATAATCCCAGACCTGATAGATTAGAGGCACTCAAAATTATCTGTTGAATGCTTTAACATATACTCCAAATATCCCAGAAAAAAAACCAAACCAAAACAAAACAATACAAAACACCACAACTTTGTATCCATAAAATATTTTAAATACCTAGCTAATTAATTCTTTACTTTTATAATTTTATAAGACATGTTCCCATAAACCAAAGAGTAATTTTAGGTACAAAAGATGCCTATCATTTCTTTCTTTCCGAGACCGTTTTTCTTAAAGAATCTGTTCCCAGTCCACTAGCCACAGGGAAGTGTGGGAACGTCAGGAACCCAACTACACGGCATCAATTCCTTTCTTCTTCTGGGATCTAAAATTCAAGGAGATGGAAAACCTTCACTTTGGGTTGCTTTAATGAGGCCACAATGCAGAGATTAGAATACCAAGGACTTAGTATGTTGAAAGGAAAGAATGAAGTAGGCACATTCAGAGAAGCAAAGATGAGGAAAGCAAAAAGAAGAGAGAAGAGACACAAGCTGCTGAATGGTTTTCCAGTTTCAACAAGGGGCAATGCACTCGTCACTAGGTTCCTGTGGAGCCTCTGGCATGTCTCTATAATGAATGAATGCCCCGTGCTTGAGCGCTGTTCAGTGGCCTTCTGTTCTGTGCAATCACAGCATCCTTAAGATATTATAGTAATATTATAGGACACAAACTTAACCTTTGTATCTACAGTCTTAAAGACATCTGCAAATATTAATACTCGCCCTTACTTTTCCTACCGTGCCTCTGCTTCGTGTATGGTCTTGGAGAAACATGGATCTCCAATTTTCAAATGGGGAGATTTAATGACACAAAGAGGTAAATAAGTTGTCCAAGGTCATACTTAAAGTTTGTAGGGGCAGAGCTGATAAGAGAATTTCAAATTTCTTATTCCCATGAGCTTGAACTAACCAATAAACCAGCTGCCTCCCTTGACGGAACTAAAGTATGCCAATTATCCAAACTGTGTAGGAAACATTGACCAAAACAGGGGTTAATTGGACATTGGTTGTTTTAATTCCATAATCAGCTCTTTCCCTGAGCTACCCTGGGAGTGAATAACGTATCTTTTGCAGGAATGGGAAGGAGGCCAGCACAGGCCATCTGGCTGAACATGTCCTTTCGTCAAGTTATCCCTGCAGCTGTGTGAAACTTACTGATGTTGAAGAACTTTACAGTTTAATTTGCTTTATCATTTTCCCTCTACTCTATTAAATCTAAAAGTAGATAAATCTTTATTTTCCTATTAGCCAAGCAACTTAACTGACTTTGAAGTTACTGAATTTACATGAACATATATATTATGTGTGTGTGTGTGGGGGGGGGGCGGTGAAGGGGATTGAAATTTTCTGATGTTAAAAATGATTTCTCATACTCAAAATGAGAGCAATTCGTTTAAACCATTGGCACTAGAAAAGAAATAAAGACTCATTGTTCTTTTCACATGAAAAGTAAAACAGAATATTGGTCTTGCTCTCAATCAAGAAAAGAAGGAACCATGAAAGAGTACAGGTGGCCTATTTCCTTGCCCATGCTCCTGAGTTCTTCTACTTTGTAATTTTGCACAAAGTCCACAAATCTGGACTTCTGAATTCAAGAGCAGTCCCTAAGATCTTAGAGTCAGACTCATATCCATCAAGTGGGTTCAGATCATGACTCTAGCACCACAAGCCTAAGGCAACAGTCAAGAGTTGCTCCAGCTCTTAAGCATGTATTTTTCCCCTCACATTCCTTCTTTCTTCCTGAATCCTTCCACCCTTCCTCCGCTCTCAAGGTGTTTACTCTTCTTTTTTAATTCTCCAGTCTTAAATTAATCCTGCCTGTTTTACTCATGAATACTGCTGGTATTCAGAACTAGAAAGGGTCCTGGTATTGATGGGAAAGCCACATTCTCTATGCTGGGAATTGTCTCTAAGAGTGGGAGAGGGCGGGTTATTAATACTTAATAATGCAGGTATTAATGTCTAACTGTGGTTCAGACCAGTGTTGCCCAACCCCTACATCATGAGCCTTGAGCAGGGTTTAACGCCTTGAGACTCAATGTCAGAAAGAAAGGCAAGCTTAGAGGGAAAGTCTATCCAATATACAATCCAGTTACTTTCTCTTAATTTGAAAGGTACGCATCCATGCCATGGAGCTACATTAGGAATCAGATAAGAGGTGATAAAATCTTAAGGGAGACACTTGTATTCAAGCTATATGTGTGAGAGCATGTGGAAAGTGAATTCTTAAAGTAGAACCAAGCAATAAGGATAGGTAGATGGGTTATGCTGAAGTTTGCAAGCAAATAAAGACCAGATGGTTCTTGCTCAGAGGGCTCTTGAGAGATCTTGATTCAGCTAACCTCTACCATCTCTAGAAAAACATGCCCCTATTTCTTTAATTTTTTTTTTTTAACATTTATTTATTTTTGAGAGACAGAGAGAGTCAAAGCATGAGCAGGGGAGCGGGAGAGAGATACAGACTCTGAAGCAGGCTCCAGGCTCTAGGCTGTTTGTTAGCACAGAGCCCAACATGGGGCTCAAACTCACGAACTGCAAGACCATGACCCGGGCTGAAGTCGGACGCTCAACCGACTGAGTCACCCAGGCGCCTGGACCCTATTTCTAATAGAAAATAGGCATGACATTGAACAGTGAGCAGCATCACACTGTTACAGTGCCTGCAGCAAAACTTCATTAGTGAAGTTGAGTGGGAAACAGGGTTACCCTGTCTCATGCAAGGTCAGGTTGTACCTAAGGGCTCTAAATGCTTCTCTTGTTTCATTTGCTGCTGTCAACTATTGGATTTCCACCTGTCTCCAATTCTTAAGTAAACTTTGGTGGCTCCTGATCCTAGATCAGCCTTGGCCCAAAATGTTTTGACAATAATTGACCAAAGGAATAATGATTTGGTCAGAAATAATGATTCTTCCATGGTGGGATAAACAAGGAAACAATCAGAAGGCTCCACCGCAATAGTTCTCCAACTAGTTCTTGCTCAATTCCTTCCTGCATATCATATATAATGCCTCTTCCTATAATGCTTCTTCCTGGGCAGAATCAACAGAGGGAAGATACAGAATTTGGCCATCTGGACGAACTCCTGGAACTCTGTGGCTACAACAGATACTGAAGAAAAAAAAAAAGAAAAAAGTGACCTTGTGTTATTATATTATCTCTTTGTGCCTCACTTTACTCATTTAAAAGTAGAAGGCTCAACAAGATCCTCTTTAAGATTCTATCACGTCTCCCCAGGCTCTAGTTATTTTAAAGGCCTTCTTGAGAATGTTCTTAGTACAGCTAAGCCTAATCACTCTGCCTTTCTTTCTCTTCTCCACCTTTTAGAACCGAAGCTCCTTTCAGGGGTTAAGTGTGTATTCCCACTCCAGATGGAATAAAATGCCTTCTTCGTCTTCCTTCTTACTCACACAAGGGGGACTTGTATAAGGCCACTCCAATTTTTTTGCAGTTGAGCTTTAGAGGTAAGTATCATGGACAGCGAAAGGAAATAAAAATACTTGCATAAATGATAATGAATGTTCAAAAAGTGACTAGAATGAAAAATTAATACACTCCTCTTGGAGAAGGAAGAAATCAGAGAAAATGTGGTATCCATTGCTCCATTTACTTTCCCCACAACATACTCTAGAGCCCAGGCATGTGACAAAGATTTGCCAAAACATTCCCAGTACTGGGGCACCTAGATGGCTCAGTTGGTTAAGCATCCGACTCTTGGGGCACCTGGGTGGCTCAGTCGGTTAAGCATCCGACTTCAACTCAGGTCATGATCTTGTGGTTTGTGAGTTCAAGCCCCACATGGGGCTCTATGCTGACAGCTCAGAGCGTGGAGCCTGCTTCTGATTCTGTGTCTCCCTCTCTCTCTGCCCCTCCCCTGTTCATGCTCTGTCTCTCAATAATAAATAAACATTAAAAAAAAAATCCGACTCTTGATACTGGCTCAGGTTGATCTCAAGGTCCTGAGATTGAGCCTCATCTAGGGTTCCAAGCCAAGCGTGGAGCCTGCTTGGGATTCTCTCTCCCTCTTTCTCCACCTCTCTTCCATTCTCTCTCTCTCTCACTCTCAAAATAAATAAATTAATTAAAAAAAATATTCCCAGCATTAAAGTGGGAGAGACTTTACATAAATATTGTCCATTTACCTTTGACATGGTAAGAAACCTCATCCAGGATTAAAAGGTGGCTTTTCCTTTAAGAAATGTTTCTCCTCTCCCATACTCTCTCTGTTTCTCTGACCAATGTTTTCTCCTCTATTCTGAATACCCTATAGTACCTAAAGAAACTCAGTCTATGTTTGAAATAAGTCCCAGAGGCAAGGAAAACACTTAAACAATTTAACTTACAAATTCAGCTTCAGTGAGTTTTGTGGTTTATGATACACTCATAGAAATGGTTGATAAGTTTCTGTATCGATTTACACAAGAGAATACCATTCAAACTTTTCAAATGAAAAACTTAGAATCCACCCCACCCCTAAAAAAGTCTAACCGCAAACATGGGTTTGCTATAGTTACCAAAATTGACTTACCGATTACGGTATCCCCTCACCCTTTCAAAAGATATGTATGCTATTGGAGTACTCTCAAGAAAAGTGGCACAAAGAGGGGGAGAAACTCCTTCCATATCTAAAAACATCTACAGTGTACTAAAGACAGTCCCCAGATTTAGCAATACTTTTGTTCTAAACATATTATTTAATAGCATAAATACTGTGAAGTAAAACGGGTCGGAACACATGTTCAGAATTAAAAGGGCTAGGTACCCACAAAATGAAAGAATAAAATTATACATTAAAATCTGCACACTGGAACAAAACTAAATAAGAATGTGCCCTGAGTTTCTACTTATAACTACATAATCAAGAAAAGTGGTCAGCAGGTAGTTGATACTAGCCAAATGCTCTTAATACAATTATTTACGACTGAGAAGGAATAAAAATGATTCAACCTCCTTAAAATCTGTTCAATATCCAGTTTTTAGTTACTAAAAAAAAAAAAGCCAACAAGAAAAACACTTCTACAGTTGCAGAAGATAATCTTTGCATTTTGCAATGTTAAGTATTTCTACTTTTGTTTTATCAAGGGATGGGCCTGGGGACAAGAGAGGATTGGAAGTAACCAACAAAACTCGAGACCAGTAACAGCAAACCATCAGTGACTAAGAAACTAGACTCCATAAACTGTTTTACTGCACTGGCTAGTTGCAGGACTAGACATCACTCTAATCTCACCAGCTTTCCATGTCAATAATTTAAAATGAAGAAAATCTAAAAGTCAGATTTTCCACAGCTCCCTTTGGAAAGAGCTTCTTTTACACCTTCAAACAATTTGTAGAATCAAAAACTCCTTCCAGTTTTCATTTATAAAACATACTGTGAACTTCAAACGCAGTAGCACTGGGGCTCATCCACTAGCTCTGCAACTCTGGGTAAATCTGTCTGAGCCTCAGTTTAATACGCACGATATCAACTTATCTACAGAGACAGTTGTGAAGACTTAAATAACGGATATAAAACACCCAACACAGCAAGTCCTTAAGAAATGGTAATGTACTCTCCCCTTCTCTGCGCTGCTTACATCTCTAATAGATATTGATGATAATTTACATAATTGTTTTAATATAATTTTATGTTAATCAGGCAAAACCTATGCTTTCCAAAATCAAATAGTATAATGGAAACTACAGTAGGTAGTACTATATTGCAAATGTTTTGGATAGTAAAGTATTTTATTAAGTTTTTTTAATGTTTATTTTTGAGAGAGCGAGCGAGCATGCGCGCGCACATGAGCGAGTAAGCGAGGGGCAGGGAGAGAGGTAGACACAGAAGCAAAAGCAGGGTCCAGGCTCTCAGCTGTCAGCACAGAGCCCTACAGTGGGGCTCGAACCATGAACCGTGAGATCATGACCTGAGCCAAAGTCAGGCACTTAATCGACTGAGCCACCCAGGCGCCCCAGATACTCAAGTATTTTAAACAACCTTTTATATAATACCACATACCTAACTAACAGAATATCTAACAAATAGAATCTGAAATCTAAAGTAAAACCATATAAGATGTATTCTACTAGGACTTGGTACGTTAAGTTATAGGACATTGCTTAGCCACAGTATTGGGCCTATTGATTCCACTATCCAATTATTTATAAGATCATCCATTACAAGCAAAATGCTAGATTTTTATGCTGTTACAGTGGGAACTTAAGTGCTACCTGATTTTTCGTCTCTTGTTTTCATTTAACAAAAGGAAATAAAACTATTAGTTTACTGAAAAGTATCAGCCTTGTCAGTGATAAAACTTGGACCAATTTTAATTTTGCTAAGGAAATGTGATTTTTAAAAACTTAATGTTTAAACAACCTTTGCTTTTTGCAGTGAAAAATACTATCGACAGTGTAAGTGCTCTATAATGGATCCTGAGAAGATAATTGTTTCAAATATACCTAAAAAGTGGATAACATACTGAAGCTGAGGATTTGGGCTTTAAATCTTAAGTCAGATATTAACTTTTCTGTGATTCTAGAAATGATGTTACTATCTAATAAGGCTGTAAAAAGGATTTAATGAAATAAAACATGCAAAGTACATAGAATTGTGGCTGGTATCCTCTAAGTACTCATAAGTGGAAGCAGATTCTATAGTAAATAAACTCTATCTTTCCCTCTAAAGCAAAGCAAAAAACCAAAAACAATTAAAAAAAAAACAAAATTAGACTATATGTTCTTCATTTTTCCAATACTATGAAAAATAACCCAAAACCTGTACCACCACAGAATAGTACAAGCAATAGTGAAAAGCCAACGTTATGAATCATTCCAATTTTATATAATTAAATAGTGGTACTACAAATATAGCTTCTGAGCCAAATAAAACTAATGACAAATCTAATTCACATTCATGTGCACAAATACACACACACATTACATAAAAGGAACAATTTAGATAAGAGGAAATCACAACACATATCTGAAAGATCTGAGTTTCAGCTTAAGGTTTGTCACTTACTACCCTATAACCTTGGCAGCTTGCTTAATTACTTTAAGTCTCAAGTTTCTTCACGTACAAAAGAGGGAGAATAAACTCTACCAAGAGAATAGTTGGGAGGATGAAATAGTTGGGACAAGAGATGGGAGATTACCAAGAAAATAGTTGGGTATGATGACATTTCTTAAATTTGAGATCCAAGGCTCCCGGACAGGTGGCTGTGCCTGCCTGAGAGACCCATGATGTCAATAGCCTCCATCAAATAATCAAATAAGTACTTGAACCCCAAAGTATTAAGAGATATTTCAGGCTTGTCAAAACTCTTAAAAACCTTTTACATGCTTTTCAGGTATTGCTATTTCCATGAACAGTGTTCTCCGAGGCTGGTCGATATTTAAATTTGTGAGAATTTTAATATTCCATGAACATGGAGGAAAGAAAATTCTTATACATGTAAACCTAAACCAATGTCTGCATCCACAGCTTAAGAAATTCTATCAAATAACACTGAGAAACTCATTGATGATTACAGAGATTATTTTTTATATAACATTATCTGACAGCTGTTGGGATAACCAGTTTAGCTGTGTGTTATGTGTGTACTACTGTACTAGCTTCCTAATTGGCCCCCCTCCAACACATTCTCCACATTGTAGTCAATGCTCTTTGTAAAAGGTAAATCCCTTTGGCTAAAAACCCATAATGGTTTCCTATTTCACTTTGAATAAAGTCTGAATTCCCCTCTACGGGTCCGCAAGGCCTTGTAAACTGGCTCTAGTGAATCTACCCAAACTCATCTCCAGTCATTGAGTCCCTTGCTCATTACATCCTACTAAGGTGCTGTCCAACAGAAATATAATGAGCATCAGAAATGTAATTTAAAATTTTCTAGTAGCCATATTTTTTAAAAGCTAAAAAAGGTAAAACTAATTTGAACAGGCTTTATTTAACCCGATATATCCAAAACATTGTGATATATAAAATTCTTAAGATATTTTACATTCTTTTCATCAGGTCAGGCCTTCTGTAGAGTGTATTTTACACTGAGAGGACATCTCAATTCAGACAAACCACGTATGGCTCATGGCTGCTATACTGGACAGCATCACTCAAGCTATGCAAACGTCCTTCGGTGCCAGAACAGACAATTCTTACTGGCCTTCTAGCCTCTGCATGTGTGGTTCCCTCTTCCTGAAAGCCTCTTCCTTTGCTTCTTTGCCTCCTTCCCCAGCTTAGCCTATATGTCCACCTCCTTTCCCACAAGCCTTTCCCAATGGCTTTATTCCCTAGCAAAGCACCCAGGAAACCACAGTTGTCTTAGGAGTTCTCTCATTCTGTAGTTTTATACTTTTGCTTACTTGCTTTTCCTTGCTTTTAAAGTACTTAACGCCTGTCTTCTAGTACTATGCTGTAATTATTGCTCCACAAGGACCAGGATTACTTTTATTCTGTTTGCCACAGGTACGTCTGAGACGCTAAATTTTTGCTGAGTAAGTGGGTATCTATACATATTTCTCTCTGACCACATAATTTTTATACTGAAAAGCAACTTACAGTATAAGAAATATATATATATATATATATATAATCATTTAAATTTATCATGTAAGCCAACTAAAGATGCTTTAAGAAATCCTTTGATTTTTAAGTAATGAGCTTTTATAAAGATCAAAAGAAATAATCACTTCATTTAAAATTACAAGTACTACCCAACGAAAAAGTTTACCTTTAAACTCAGATCAATCATAAAGTATTTCTAATATCCTCTTTTCTGTGCCTTCCAGAGAAAGTATTGTATTAATTGCTATTTATTTGGCATTCACATTTCTAAACTTAGATCATCCCAGTCTCCTAAAGATCTACAAAAGTCTGTAATTGCTAAGTAATTTCTACAACTTAAGGGAGAAAAGAAGAGTCTAGAAACTACGAGTGGCATTTGAAGAAAGGTAAACTTCTAGATTCTAAAGTGAGAGCCATGATCTACTTAGGCGTTTTACACTCTTACATGGAAAGGTGGTCACTGAAATCATGCACAGTTTTTATACATATTTTAACACAGTCAATACAAATAAAACTCAGATAACTGATCAAGTATGTACTTTTGACAAGGAATCATATTATTAAAATTACAGACTTTTTTTAATGTTGAAATCTGAAACTAAATTGATAGGTAAAAAATAGGAATAAGAGTTTATAAACAGCTTTACCATATTGAATATAAAAGATGTAAAGACTATATGATTCATTTTGAAATACCCAGTTCTACTGCATCATATTATGGTTAACTAGTCAAGTCCTCTGTTATCATTAGTAGCATAAAGAATACATCTACACAGGGCTTGGCTGTCTTACACTGAGACACACAAACCACCAGCCCCCCGCCACCCCCCCCTCACTAAAACTATCAAATATGTATAAGGTCCAAGCACCATTCATGTGTCTTTTCATTTAATCTTCATAATAAGCTCAAAAGGCAGATATATAATAATCCCATTTTGAAGATGGGTAAACTGAGGTTTAAAGATGTTAAATAGTTTGCCTATAAACAGCTCTGCCCAACTGTTGAATCAAAGAGATACATATGGAATTCTTTCCCCCACTAATGTGGAGGAAAGGCTCCATAGTCAACTCCTATGACTTATAAGCTTCATATAGAGTTGAATTTTGAGCCTGAGATGGCCAAGTCCCCAAACCACACCTCCAATGCTGACTAGGTTCCCCATTGCCTCCATGGGTGGTCAATTTGGTTTTCTGTCAGTTCTCTAGTTCCCTATTCATTTCTCAGCTAAAAACAAAATTAGGTTATGAATCTCAGCCCAGCTATATGAAGGCAAGTCTACTCTTGTCAGGCACTGATTTTTGGACAGACCATCTTTAACTTGGATACCCATCTGACATGCTGGGACCCATCCACAAACCCCAACTCCATCCCCAGGAGTCTAATCTTTCTGAAGACAATCTGAATCAGAATATTTCTCGAATTTGGCAATTCAGCATTTAATTATGCTTCAAAGAGGCCATGCCTGGCTAGTATCCCCTCTTGGAGGTTCCTTCCCAATAAGAGTCTATGCTAGCTGTCCTCTTTCTCTGCTCAGCAATTACTACATTATTAAAGAAAACACTGCCGGGGTGCCTGGGTACCTCAGTCGGTTAAGCAGCCGACTTCGGCTCAGGTCATGATCTCACGGTCCGTGAGTTCGAGCCCCACGTTGGGCTCTGTGCTGACAGCTCGGAGCCTGGAGCCTGTTTCAGATTCTGTGTCTCCCTCTCTCTGACCCTCCCCCATTCATGCTCTGTCTCTCTCTGTCTCAAAAATAAATAAACGTTAAAAAAAAAATTAAAAAAAAAAAAAAGAAAACACTGCCATAAAATATTAAATATCAACAGACCATAATGCGTTTATTTGTGATTGCACCATTCACATATTTACACTAATACAAACACTACAATTTTATATAAAGATTTTTCTTTAGTTTTTAATATCTTTCTTAGTGATACTTAGTATTTTGTCATTCTTTCCAGTATAAAAATATACTGGGTCCACATTCATGGGGACCAATCCATAATTGTGTGTATATAAAATGATGTAACATCAGTTTGCTTTAACATACATCCTATTTGGGAATGAATTAAATTTTACTGTGGCTATAAGATTTCTCATTTGTTAAACATACTCTATATTAACTGCTTTCTGAGGTTGCTACCATGCAAAACTCTGGTCCCAGCCTAGCTAATGCTGGACACCAAATAAAAACTTTTGCTCATTAACTGAGCTTAGAGAATTGTCACCCACATATTTCAAGTTGTCCTCATGAATGACTTTCATTTCATGGCCTAAGTTAATAGTCATGATAACATGCTAAACATTGTTTTTGCCATATATTTAGTGTGCTTAGGTATCTCTGACTAAAGTGAAGACTAAAGTGAACATGCAGTTTTCTTGGATGTTCAATGTAACGTGTTGGTGTTGCTTGATAAGCATAATGTGCCTAGATTCGCAAAAAGAATCTAAATAAGAAACAGATTTCATAGCTTTAGAAAATGTCTTATCATAGACCAGTATAGGAGGAAAAAAGACGAGTCGATCTGAAGTGAGGAACTCATATACTCGTACGTGCTCATCTAATGTTCAGAGGAAGAACGATGTGAGGCACAGTGAATTACTCTAATTGTAAAACAATTCTATAAACATGGTCCCTAGGTTGGTTCTAAAGCTATAAATCTCTATTCCTTCAACACACAGAGTATTTTCAGAAGAGAAGCTGACGCTAAAAACTCACTACCATCAGCACAGCAAAAACTGAAACTGTAAATAGACCAGAGGAAAAAAACAAGTGTGTGTGTATGGGGGGCAAGGGGTGTTGGTTGAGTGCTGTTTATTCATTTGACCAAGAAATATTTACTGAGCAGTTATTATGTGCCAGGTACAGTAAGAATTGTGGGTACTTTGGTAAACAAAAAGCAACCTCCCTCTCCACAAAAAAAAAAAAAAAAAAAAAGACAACAACAAGAAAACATAAATATCAATTTCTTTTACTTGGTATTCTCTCCTCTGTGTTCCCATTCTGAGTTGGCTGAAGATTATATATATGCATATCATTCAGTTCTTTTAAAAAGGTAAAAGAGTCCAAAATTTTCAGTTTGAAAAGCAATTACAAAACTAAAAACTAAAATTAAAAGTAGAAGAAGTTCAAAATATGTTTTATTCTAGAAATGAAAATATTCTGGCTCTTAGTTCTATGGTTTATTTTTCCTTTACATTATCTCAATTTACATTTTTTCAATAAGAAAAAAACACAAAAACTTAGTGTATAAGAGTACAGTACTAATCATTTTGATGACTTACATTCAACTGAAAACCTACCTAATAGTCTTCATTTTGCCATCAAGTTTAAAAGTTCTCCGAAAACATCCCTTCCCTTTATAGATAATATAACCTTAAATTTTAATCATATCAGGAATTGGTACATTTGTATTTGTTATTTAACAAATGCTTAAAATACATGTTTCTCCATTCACTCATTTTCTATAAAAGTATCAGGGAGCAAGTCTAAACCAATGTCCATGACCTCTGATTACACTGATCTTCTGTATCAGGATGTTTTTGTGAGATAAAGTTAGTATATACACAACAATTACTCACATATTTACAGAAGCGAAATGTAATGTAAAACCTGTAAAGCTATATACTAATTTCATTGTTAAAGTAAACAATGGAAAACAACTTTAATTCCATCAGTGAGCTATTCTGCTTCCTCTTTTTCCTAAATCAAGTGTTCCGATTATAATCAAAGGATCAGGATGGGGACAGAGGAGGCAAAGGGCACCTGCAGTTCAATGTGGCAAGGGGCTTGGACAAGAGGAATATCTCCCCTCCCTTTCACAGTACAGATTTATGTGTAACCTCAAAAGTGCAGCTACAACATTTCAAGAATGCCTGAAAATGGCAAGGGGTCAAATCCCCATCACAGATATTTCAACCGTTTTGTGAAATATTAAAACATTTATTTAATCATACTGAGCAATCCTGAATTTTATACTGTTAAGTCTCTCTCTGAAAAACATTCCCAGAAATAAAAACAAACCAAAAAAAAAAAAAAAACTAGAAAAAACTGTTTCAATTTCCCAAAACAGAATCAAACAGTACAGTGTTTATGCAAATGAATAAAACTAGTAAAAGAATAAACTAAATAACACATTTCTTAATTTCCTTAATATAGTTTAATGTAGTATAGTGGCTACCTCTTTTTCTTTTCTTTCTTTTTTTTTTAATTGAAAATCTCTTTTTCTCATTCTCTGTACCACATTAGGTAGGACCTTTAACAATGTAATACCCTGAAACATAATTAAAAATCATTTCCTAAACCAACTAGGTCCTCCATGACTTCTCCCACTCATTTTGTGCTTAAAATCCTCACAATATTAGCTTGAATTTCATCTCCGTCTGACACGTTTCAAGCAGTGAAGCAGATTAGTGCCTCAGAACACTTTACAGGGTTTCGTTATCAATCAGGTTATGTTCCCGGTGACGCTTTCAGCAAAATTATCTTATTCGAATGAACTCTCATGGATTGAAGTAAACAAAGCTGTAGCCCACTGCTCTTGCATACTTTCCATTCATTTATTTCCTTTTTCTTTACTTAGACTTCAAGCACGTGCCATAGAAAGAGCGCATGTTAAATATTCCTGGAGTGTCACAATATGTAATACAATAAAACAGATTACAACCCTACCTTTCTTTCACAGCAGTGGTGCCAAGCACAGGTACACCGGAGCAATCAATTTGTTCTGCAGACAGTAAGGCTTTCATAGAATACTAATGTAAAATCTCTTTTCTTTCTCCTTTGCCTTGACTCCCCAATGCCCAGGTCCCGACCAATACTAGGAGGAGGGCGGTATGTCTTCTGCTGAGATAACCACAACTACTAATCAAGTCTACGTGTACAAGGGCACAGGATTAAACCTCCACCAAGCTTGAGTCAGGGCTTGAGAGCAGCTAACACATGCACAGCACGGTCAAAATTAAACACACACACGCATGCACGCACACACACACACACACACACACACACACACACACACACCATGCACATGCCACAAAAATACAGATGTGTCTACTTCGGTGAACTAATTCATCACACTTTACCACTAATAGTTTCTTTCTTTTTTTTTTTTAAATTTCAGAGCATAAAATCACCTCCTGTTGGACTGGGGGCTTAGATCCAACAGTACCCAACAATAATTATGATTTTCCAGAGATGAGGATCATGATAAGTATTCTCTGCATGACAGTATTCAGTTTTTTAAACATGGCATTTTTCTAAATTGGACTATCCAATACAGTGTACATAGACTTATACTTTCAGGTATTAACATAGGGTTAACAGACACAGCAAAGATTCTTTAAATTTTAAACTTAAAAAGGTAATAAAATAGCTCAAGTCCACTTCTTCAAGAAAAGGATGCACATTACCAATAATGAAAAGATGTCTGGAAGATTTTCATTTATCTTAAAGTTTTTATACTAGGTATAACCCCAACCTATTTAAAAAATATTTCCAGGTCTTAAAATGTTACTTAAAAAAACATCTTAAACACTTTATAATTATGGTAGCATAGTGGTAATTTTGATCTCATAAATCCACAATGCTGAGGTTCCTCTCTATGAAGGATTTTCACTTGGCTTCTTCTTCTTTTATCCAAAATGTTAAAAGGTATGCCAATCATTGAGTAGGGTGATGACAGAAGTTGTTAAATATGTTTTAACAACACATATTACCTCATTTTCATTTGCTTGCCTTAATTTTCAAATAACTCTAAAAAGTACTGATAGTCAAGGGTCTGCAAACTAAGAAACAATTAAGAACAAAACACTCTACATAATCAAAGAAACTTAAAAGGAGGCTTCCTAAACCAGCTCTATTTTCATGTACGCAAATGCTTTAACACTGATAAAAAAACATGTGTCTTATTCTGCACTCTTCCCTTTTCTTCAAAAAAAAAAAATGCAGCAGGAACAATTAGGAAATACTGGGGCCTTCAATGAAGTATTGCAATAATGTTTAATCGATACTGATGCATTTGTCCTTGACACACTGACCGTGTCATCAGGCTACTGTCATGTGATATCATGTCATTTCCCCACCTGGCTCATGACCTTGTCCTCTAAATGACCTAAAGCTTCCCTCAAGTAGCAGGAGGCCCCTCCCCGCTGTCTCAGCAAGGTCGAATGGGTCAGCGTGTCCTCATCTATAATCCACCACCATTTGTCAGCAGGGAGGCTGGAGGAGGCAGGCTTGCTACAAGGGGAGAATGCCCAATTAGGCAGCTGTCACACAAAGCATAGGCTGCAAAATTATCCCCTGTCAAAAGAAAGAGCAGCTGCGGGTGCCAATTACAGCAACCTTTCAACCCTTTAGGTACTGGAAACTACACAGAAGTAAATGAAGAACAATTAGTGATAACAAATCGATGAATTAGGACAGTGAATTAGAAATTACTAGCAGGTGAGCCTGGGTCATACATGACATAAGGGCATACCAGACCCCAGGCAAGGGCAGGGATGTACAGAGTCACGCTAAGCATTTTCTTGCATGTAGATTTTCCCTCTGGCGTTTTCTTTTTTATAAGCCTCAAATCCTTTAAAATGCTCATTACCTAATAGTATACATACATTTTTACTTTTCTGGGAAGACCCAAATAAACTATTTCTTGACCAGAAGAAAATCCTTCAGAACAGTAAGTCTAGTTAACTCTAAATTGCTCTTATACAATCTATCATGCTATCCCCTCACACTTACATTTAAGTGTGGCCCATGGAATCGAAAATACCAGTTCAAATAATCACACCTCAAATATTATCCATCTTCATAAAGTACTTGCCCCGATGCTACTTTAATCACACTTACTGGGAAATACCTCTCCGAAAGCAACTGGGTATGAATTCTGGGAAAACTGTTAGGCTGGTATCATTATGTTGATGTTAAATTTCTCTGCACAGTGTGATTCTGTGTATAAAGAAATAACTGCAATGCATGCTTCTCTATATGATATATATTTTTAAAAAAACAACTACATTAAACTACTCAGATTATTTTGCTCCTGCAGAGGTGATACGCATTGAGTCTCAAGCATAGAAAGCCAATCCACTTGGACTGTATCCAACGGATGTCTTTGGTAGTTAGCACTGGGAGGCATCAGAAAAGGAACAAAAATGGGCAAACATGGCCCACAAAGGAGAGGGAATCCAACATGGCTTAACGTTTATGGACACGGTTTCCTCGTGCCCTGAAAAAGTTACGTATGTTCAGAAACAACTTTCTTAAAGTCCATTTTAAACTAATGCTCCTTATTTTCCTTGGAAAAAAGCATGTATCTTCCCACGCTGATTCTTTGAAAGTTGAGAAACCTGAATGATAGGTGCTGTAATTTGTAAAGAAGCAGGGATAAATTGCTCAACTAGAATTCTACATCACAAATGGGTAAGAGTGAGGAAGACAAGGGGAGGCAATAAAAAGCACTTCACTCATCCCCCTCCAACACATTAGAAATAAATCACAGTTGCCAGAGGGAAAAGTTCATAATTCCTAGCTCCTAAATCAAGTCATTTGATGAAGTTTCTAGGAGAGAATTGTCGTGGGAAGAAAACTTCTCCATTAAAAGTTTATCCAAGAGTTTGATTCATAAATTATGTTTCACACTGTGAAAAAATGGGCATTTATAAATTTTCTTTCGTTTAGAATTCAACCTTCTAAAGTCAGACGTAAGAATTCAAAGAAAGAAATGGCAAGTAGACCGGAAAGAAGGAGTTAATGCCTTTAGAATTCAGCTTCCATCATACATGGGTGACTATCTCTTTAAATAATTTAAATCCTCTCCATCAACTACAAAGCTGTTTTGAAGCCATTTAGCTTTGTTCTTTACATGTGTTCTAATTAAGAAATGACCTTGTCATCACACACACCATAAATCCGGGATTATTTCCTACAGCAAAAAATTCACAGAGTCTCCCCCCAAAAAAAGAAAAAGAGGGGAAAAAAAAGACTTCTTCCTCAGTTCCTCACTAAAGGAAGTTGTTGGTTGGCTAAACGCTGAAGCAGTTTCACCGCATAATTTTTTTGTTGTTGTTGAATGTCACAGGGCGGGTTAGTGTGACCTTGAGCTGCATCAGCAGCACAGCAAGGGTCGAGATGCCTGCAGGCGCCCTTGTACTGGATTTGCAAGACAAAAACCTTCAAACTAGCTGAAGGACATCTTAAATCTCTTCAAAGGTTTTCCGAACTAATCTGGGCTGCTCTTAGCAGGATCTGTGCCAGTGTGAGAGGCAAAATTAAAAACAAGGTCTTTGACAGGATGTTGTCTCCTCTTAACCCTTCCTAAGCAGAACAGAACAAATCACAGGCTTTCTGGAGAGACAGTTTACCTAGAAGCATTCTTTCATAACAAATTACGTAAGCAAGCAATCACAAAGGATGGGGCAGCTATTAGTTCTCAAAATCAAACCTCCCGTGACACTGATTAAAGAATTTGGGTCAATTTTTTTTTTTCTTGACCATATTTTAATGTAGTGAATGTAAAACTTAAAGCTCTATTTGCTATCTTTTCGATTTGTAGCACAGTGAGAGGTTAAGAATAAGGAAACATTTCCATCCACATTAATCTCTAGAATTCTTTTTTTTTTTTTTTTAAGGACTAAGCCGTAGCTGGTTAAGTCACAAACTTCATGCATGTTACAAAAGCTTACTAAAATGACAACAGGTCAACAAAATGACATCATAGGTTTACAAAGTTCTTATATCTAACATGATGGATACACTGCTAAGAGGGGGAAAAATCAGAATAGTGAAAAGGAACATAAAATGAACAAAGCAATGTCAGCCTTGTTAGGAAAAAAAATCAGTGTGAAGCGTTGTTACTGTGCTGTAGTATCTCCAATGCACAAACCAAGAACTGGGTGCGAGTCTTCCCTGGCAATGTTTTCAAAGTTTATTAAGTAGCTATGCTGCCAAGAAGTAGTCGAAGGAACAAATAGCCATATCACTGTCTTTAGGATACTGCATTTTAAGTGCCTTTCCATCTAGAACATGTTAATTTGTCATCATCAGATAAAAGGTATGACGTAACTAGTGGGAGAGAATATTTAGTAAAAGGTACAGAGTTTATTAAGGTTTGGTAGGTTGCAAATTAGGTCCTTTAAAAAAAAATAGGCTAAGTAAATCCAAGATTATGCTGAGTAACAACCACACTTTCACTTACTTGAATTCAGACACACTTTTCTGAATGGGACAGGAAAAGGGTACAGTAACACCTAGTAAGCAGACAATATATGAGAGTGAACCATACGTGTGCATTTCTTTAGTCCCTGTGCAAAAGGAGACAAGAGCATATACTGTTCTGAATGCTGTGGCTGAAGGCTGTTAAAAAAAAAAAAAAAAAGGACTCTAGGGACACAGAGTGAGCAGTAACTAGGTTTTCAGTTCACAGGTACATGTGCCCTAGGTGGTGGTCAGTGATGGTTAAAAAACAAGGAAGGGCTGGCCAGGGAGAAGAGAATGGCACCACTCTACGTTACAGAAATAGCACTCAAAGGCAGGGAAGAGTTGAGTGTGAGACAGGAAGGCGGGGGGGTGGTCCAATGTGACTAGAGATTAGGATGAAAACGCAATTGGGACCAAGGACTTTGAATCAAGGCCATGACAAGGAGCTGGCCTTTATCTGGTGGGCAGTGGAAGGGTTACAGGCAATAGTCTGATTAAACGCATGTCAAAAACAAAAACAAAAGTTGTAGAGTTGTTGACGGCTTGGAGGGGAGAAACTGAGATGAACTAGCACAGAAAACATGGTCCAAATGAGACAGGGGCAAGAATGTTGAAGAAAAAGATAACTCCAAAAAACGATAAAGGCTGGTCTGAATATTTAGAAAGCAATGTGTAGAACATAAATAGTGCTATAAAATAGGATATTTTTAATAGCAAACACATTAAATCAAAAAATTATGAAAATAATAACCATATCTTAAGCCCAGGTTTGTAAATCACCTTGCTGACATGTTTTGTACAAAGTTTCAAGAAAAGCAGGAACTCCTGTAGAGGTATTTAACAACGAGTTAGAATCAGATTCTGTTGGAGATTTGAATTTTGTACATTTAAAATAACACTCTTCATTAAATATCAAGTAAGGATTTTTGCCTATTAAGGCAGGAACATGTAACTTTTCAGAATAGTGTGAAGGTATCTTCCCTTGGCCATAGGAGACAGATGTCTGGCTTAAACCATAATGTGGTTGCTGGAGCTCCCACATTATAAAGAGTTCCATCAACACTAATGAGAATAAAATTAACTCAGCAAACATTTATTCTGTGTATACTATGTTTAGAACTCAGAATTAAAAAATAAAAAGTCCCCAACATTCTATCAGCTTTGTACTTCTAGTGTATCACTTATAACGATAAGTCCCTAAATTATAGTTCACACCATGACACCATTACACAGTTAACAGACTACAAGTACAAAGAATATTAAGCTGTTAGTGAATTAAGTCCCAACCAGCAGCCATCTTGGTATCCCCATGCAGCTGACAAGGTACGCAATGAAATCTCAGAACTCTCTGGGAAGACCCAGTACCCGTGCAATTTGAAGAGAGTCGTCAAATACTCCAGAGACTGACTGTCCTGCTAAGACCTCAGAAAGAATTTAACAGAGTATCAGCCAAGGTGAGAGGGTAGGGAGTGAAAAAGAACAGGAGTCACTAGAGCCAAGAAACTATCTGCCAGAGAGCAGACTGTACTCTCAGAAAAGGAAAGCCAGCATCAGGGATCAGGTTGAGGCAAGTAGAGGGGAAGGTCAAACAAAGGAGAGAAGAAGAAAGATTCTGAAGGGAATATTTCTCACTTCCCTGAAGAAGTAAACTTTACTCTGTGAAATCATGAAGAAAATGACCAAATCACCAAACCCTCTAAAGTAAGAAGAATCCATCACAGGAGAAGTGTTTGGAAGTCCACAGGTCATAAAAAGGTCTAGCAACTGAAAGCAGGGTACTGACAGGGCACAACTAGTGATGACCTCCCCAAGTGTCTACAAATAAAATGACTTTTCCTTGAGTAAGCATCTCCATCCTACCTGTAATACTTTGCAGCACATTTTATGTCTAGACATTCATATGAGGATGGGTAATATGATAAGCCTTGCAGATTAAAAAAAAAATTTACTAATCTGCAAACACGAAAAGTAGGATACAACATTATTTAAATAACAATAGAGAATACTCTGTTGGCAATTAGACAAGTTAATTCCTGTAAAGAAAAAATTCTTAAAGCACCTCTTAGGAGGTGCGTGAAGTCAAAACTACTTTCATAATAACAACCTGTTACCTGCTTGTTGTCTCTTTCTCTCATGAATGTACACAGAAATAAGTGATGTGTGTTACTGATAATGTGTTAATGACTAAAGGAACATAGCCTTGTATGTTCTTGAGTTTTAAATATTTTGTCAGTTTTAATGTCTTTAAAAAAATTTTTTTTTTTTTTTTTAATTTGAGAGAGAGAATACGTGAGCTCTCTTTAGAGGGAGAGAATCTCAAGCGGGCTCCATGCTTAGCGTGGAGGCCTATATGACCCTGGGATCACGACCTGAGCTGAAATCAAGAGTTGGATGCTCAACCTGGTGAGTTATTCAGGTGCCCCTCTCAGTTTTAATTTCTAATATGGCAAATATTGGTTGATATGGCCCTCATAAAGAAAAGCTCTTTTGGGTCTTCAATAATTTAAAAGCCTAAAGGGGTCCTGAGACTGAAAAGTTCGAGAACTGCTGCTAGTCTACTGACATAGAGTCAAGAACTTCACAATCTTGGTTTCAATCTTCAAATAATATCTCTACTTTCTAATTTTCAACAATTTATACTTTTAACAATGCCAGATAAATACTGTTCTCTGTGCAGACATGTCTCAAAGACCCAGATGGGGGAAGAAAACAAAAAACAAAAAAACGATCTTTTAAAAAAGAAAATTAGTAGACTAAAGAGGGTAAGAGATATCTACTATTTTTGTGCAGTCACTCCTCTTCTGAATTTACCATGCAAGAAGTAACAAATCCACAGATATTTATAAAGAGGCTGCTATGCATTGAGAACTGAAGACAGAAGGATAACTAAGTGACAAACTAGCCCTTGGTAGGCTCACCATCCTGTCAGAAAAAATATAGTCCACAACATGGTGAGATACTAGTAACAGAAAAGGTATGGACACAGTTAAAAAAAAAAAAAAATGGAAGGGCAAATTACTGGGAAGAAGACAGGCAGGGAACGTGTTTGCTAGTTGTGAAGGCACACCATCGAGGTGGCATGTGAATTGACTGGCAATAATCAAGGCTTTGCCAAATGGAACAGAAGTTAAAAGGCTCTCTTTAAGCAGTGGGAGGAGCATCAGTCCCAGCAGGGAAGCCCAACAGCACACAGTATGTTTTAGAAATGTTAAGTAATCTACTCAAATAACAGAAACTGGGAGTAATTAGGAAGTTTTATGGAATTTGATAAAGTAATTTGAGGTCATCTGTTGAATTCAGTGACGAAAAATCTGGATTTATAATTTGTATGTCTTTTTCTTAATATCCAACCTGTTGTAGAGAGAAACTTTTAAAAAATACAATGAGAGTAATTTGTTTAAAAAAAAATGAAGTGAAAACAAAAGCTGGTTCTTCACCACAGATATTTTGAGAACCTTGGAGAACAGGCTGCAAGATGGTGGGACAGAGGAGCAGTAAACTAGAGAGAAAAGCTTCATGCTAGAGCCTGCATGGACAGTAGTGTCAATAATCTTTCTACAAGTAAATGAAGAAAAGAAAATAAATGGGGTTTGAAAATTACTGGCATAGGGGAGCCTGGGTGGCTCAGTCGGTTAAGCGTCTGACTTCAGCTCAGGTCACGATCTCGCGGCCCGTGAGTTCGAGCCCCGCGTCGGGCTCTGGGCTGATGGCTCAGAGCCTGGAGCCTGCTTCTGATTCTGTGTCTCCCTGTCTCTCTGCCCCTCCCCGTTCATGCTCTCTCTCTGTCTCAAAAATAAATAAAAAAACGTTAAAAAAAATTAAAAAAAAAAAAAAGAAAATTACTGGCATATCTCTAATCCAGAATGGGGAAATTCTAGTCATCTAGATGAAGGGCATAAACCCTACTGTTAGAATCACACTAATTTCAGATGTGCAAACCACAGGCCATGTGATTGATGGGCAAACATAGCAGAGAATCAAGGAGAATATCAGGTTCACTAGTTATTTTAAGTGAAGACGACCAGGGTCTGTATAAGAAGAGAAAGTGAATTGACACTCTGATCAACACATTTTAAAATTATTTTAATTATTTCATTTGCCACCTTTCATGGGACAGAAAAACCCCGAGTTGACATGGTGGCTTGGTATAGTGGAGAATTTTCCTCTCAAAATGATGTTCGTTAATATCATTAACTTACTAAAGGTATTAGGTAAAGCTTACTAAAGGTATTAAGTAAAAGACTTAAAAAAAAGCCAATTCTTTAAAGACACCAAGTTCAGCAAAATGTTAATTATACTAACGTTTCCCATTGTAACAGTGTATTAGGATTAAGGAAGACCTGTTACTTTCTTATGGTCATTATGCTACTGGGATTGCTGAATTACTTTATCAGACTAGTAACAGGAGCGAACTGGAAGTTTTAGGAAAATGTAGTGGCTGTGGAGGCAAAGGCATAAGTAAGGAGGCTTCTAGCACAAACACTCCAGATGAGAAATGCACTCTGAGACAAAATGCTGGCTGTGGGAAAGGAAATTAAAGAGGGAGTGGAAGCAACGTTGGTAATTAATGCTTCATTTGAGCCCAGCATCCACATTTTCTTGCCCAGGTTGTCCACAAAACCAAGGAAACATCAGTTGAGAAAGCCAAGTTAATTTATGGGAATTAATTCCAACTAAAATAACTCCCCTGGATTCTGGATTGATCTTGGTTTCACCAGTACCATGTTATCAACTGAAAACCTTGTGTAGGAGTTAAAGCACTTTTTCAAAGTGTTATTTCTTAAATTAAAAACCTTACTATGAGGCATGTTTTATAAAGTTTGGGGGGGGGGGGCGCCTGGGTGGCGCAGTCGGTTAAGCGTCCGACTTCAGCCAGGTCACGATCTCGTGGTCCGTGAGTTCGAGCCCCGCGTCAGGCTCTGGGCTGATGGCTCAGAGCCTGGAGCCTGTTTCCGATTCTGTGTCTCCCTCTCTCTCTGCCCCTCCCCCATTCATGCTCTGTCTCTCTCTGTCCCAAAAATAAATAAACGTTGAAAAAAAAAATTTAAAAAAAAAAATTTAAAGTTTGGGGAAGGCATTCCATGTAGACAACTAGACTTACCAACCTGGTAACCCAATGAAACAGCTGAATCACTGGCCATTTTTGTGTCTTCATACAGACATTTCTATATCTGACATAAAACCTACTGAAATAGTTATCAACAATTTAATTGAACTAGAAGAAAAATATATACATTAAAGAACTCTTCCCAGGGAGAAATCATAAGATATAACAATAAAAACTCCACTTAGTGAGAAAATGAGTATTTGAAGCTAAACTGGTTTATGGTCAATTATCTAATTCCACCCGGGATGGTCACTGTTTTTTGTATTACCAACACTTAACCAAAATTAGCTAATAAATGTTGCACTCTGAAATAAAAAGAGCACAGAAAATATATGGAGTCCTATAAAACATTAAAGAAGGTGATTTTATTTTGTAATTTATATGGGATAAGTTTTTGTTTTTTGTTTTTGTTTTTTTTTTTTCAAAAGACAGAGCTGACAAGTGAGCAAAGGAAATCTGGCCTAAGGCATGGAGGAGCTTTATAAACACTTCATACTTTATATGATTTGCAATATTCATTGAATCAAATTCTTTTCCCTTTTCCTCATCACCCTCTTTGGCCTCTCATTCACAAGAACATTACTCTACTTAAAAATATGACATACCTGTTTCTGAAGGGTAGCTATATAATGGACGGATTATAGTAAAACCTCATGGAATATATTAATTCACACTCTTCAACTGTATTCTATCGAATACTAGTCTTCTGAGATATATAAAAATCCTCCTTTGGAAACTAAGAATCCAATGGCTGACTAACAGAATGCCTACTGAAAAGATATATTATAACAACTTCTCCAAATTTATTTGACCATGGACCTCTAGTTCAAAACAAAGAATTGTTTAACAAAACATATTTTAGAAAACACATATTGAACATATATTCATTTTTAAATCTTGAAAAAATTTAAATGTACATAAGTGATCATCACTAATAGCTCATTTTTATATGCTTTCAAACTATTCATTGCACACTCAAAATAATCTGTCTTTTCTATCTGGGAGAAAAGATCTAAATTTGATCATTTTCAAGGACAACTTTTTGGCTATGTAAATTTGCCAGCTGGCTATCTATGATTTATTTATCCAACTGTCATAAGTGGTTGTTGGTTACTTGGTAAAACAAGGGCGTTGACAAATTAAGAACAACAAACTAATTATATCTTGTGGGTCACAAGAATATGCATGATTATAATTTTCATTTTAGCAAAATTAAAAGTTGAGAATTAGAGCGCAGTAACAACTATGCTCATCAAATCATAAAAGCAGATTTTGGACTATCAGTCATTAACACATAATTATACCTGAAGGAAAGAACTCTTAGCACTTAACAAATAAAACTCTGGTCGATTTAAAATCTCAATTTAGAGGAAAAAATAATATAAGAATATGTGAGGAATGACTAGCAAACCAAAAAATTATTAGTAACTGTATAGTCCTTTTATTTGACAAATACAATGGCTTAAAGATTTTCCTACTTAAATTACAAAAAAGAACAAAGAGAATGATTAAAACAAAAAAATAAGAAGAATAATTAAATAACTTAATCCCTGGGTTTTCTGAATATACCCAGAATAGTCAGGAAACAGGAATTTGTATTAGCACTGTGCCCACCATCTCACACATAAAATAAGGAAAAAATCTGGCTCAAAGTTGCCATCCCCCTTTAGAAACATCAGGGTCCATTAAAATACCGTGAATTTTAGGATTTCCTATCTGATTTCTTCTAACAAGAATTTTCAGCTAGCTAATTGAAAGTGAACTCTTCACAACTAATTATGAGCACAATAATTCATCACTATGTCCTTTCCCAGTTTACTCAAAGTGCTTCTGTCCAGGCGTAAGCAGCGCAAAGTGCTAGAGCTTAAGACATGACAAATTCATTTAGGCTGTAGCTATACGAGATAACAGGAGTGCTAATCCAAGTAGAATTAACCACTTGCCCATCTCTTTCTGTCATACTGCCCACCTACTTGTGGTAACTTAATCAGATTATTTTATCACATCTCAGAAATGCTAATATACTATCTGCCTTGTAAGAGGTAACCATTTTATATAATTCAAAAAGTAATCATTGACTCAGATTGTGATAAAACCACAATAACCAAACATGCTTCTATTTTTCCTCAAAACAATAATTAACTTTTTATCTGAAATCAGATTGCTATTTCGGGTTTTATATTAACTGTCCATTTTCTCTGGTTTTTGGTAAAAACAAATTATCATCAGCACAACTAATATTTCTGATTTCAAGCTTCTCAGTCCCTCTCCAGAAGTAATCTATACCTTTGAATTCTGAAGAATCTCTCGTGTCTTTCTTAGGGTATTTAACTTCTTTCTACTGCTTGATAAAATTTATTTATCTCCTTTCGCTGTAAGCTCCTTAGACTATATCTTACTCACTGTTTTGTTTTAAACCACACTGTGCTTAATGAAATAATTTGCACAGATATAACACAAAATATAAATCTGGTGACTACGAGCTAATTTATAACTAAGAAATTATGGTCCAAAATATATTAAAATTACATTGATTAAGCCTTAAGAATGCAGGAAAAATATTCTCACCATCTGTCTCCAACAAGGTTTGTATCTACTTTCTGAGAAAGGAAATCGAGAAGGCTGTTGAAAAGTAGCTCTCCTGTCATCTGGAGTCTTCAGATTCCCTGTTCCTCCTTCAGTCTCATGTGCATCTGAGGAAAAGGAAAAAGATAGTTTTGCATCTATTCCAAACCAGATTCTGGAATATCTTGTGTGAAGTTCTGTAAACTTTTCCCAGTATCTTTTCTTGTTCAAGTTCCATGTAGAAATAGGCATTTAAGAGAGAAATATGGTTTTATGAAATATGAATCATTCATTAAAGGAGAGCAACAGATCTTTGCTTTCTAGACAATACATTTGATAAAAGTAGATGCTTCAAGAAAACAAACTGTGAAAAGGTTTATAATTGTTTCGGATATACTTATAACCTCTGTTAATTTTAAATTTCAGTCAAATCAATTCAATTAAGTTACAACTAAAAATTCTAAATCCTTCCAAAGGTGTATTTTCAAAACAGAAAAATAAAAAGAAAAAATATATATAGTTTTTTCTCATATTAAGCTTTTTCTGTTACAAAATACTATTTATGTAACCTTCCTAGCACAAAATTTGTAATAGATATCAAATGACTTATGTTCATAGACAGACTTGTGCCCCAATCTTCAAAGCAACTTTATTTTAAATAAAGTTGTTGGAAACAACTCAAATGCCTATCAGTAGGTAAATAAATTACGGTATGCCTATACAATGAAACATTTACTACTCAGCAACAAAAAAGGATGCACTGTTGATATAAGCAACAGCATGGATGAGTTTCAAAATAATCATGTTGAGTGCAAGAAGTCAGACAAAAAGGAAAACATAGGGTATAATTTCATTTGCATAAAACTGTAGAAAATGCAAAGCAATCAAGAGGGAGAGAAAACATTTCAGTGGTTGCCTGGGGATACACGGGTGGGAAGGTACACGAAGGAGGGATTACAAAAGGACACTACCTTAATTGTGGAGAGACGGTATCATGCGTATGTACATATGTCAAAATTGATCAAACTGTAAACCTTAAATACATGCAGTTTATTGGATGTCAATTATAACTCAATAAAGCTATAAAAAATTAAATTTCTTAAAATGTTGTATGCTCCTTGATGTAGCAATTCCAAGTCAAGGATTTATCCTAATGAGGATATATACAAGTATTTAGCCATAAGGATGTCATAATATACGTTATTTATAATAGTAGAAACCATTGAAAACAGCCATTGAATCTCCAAATAAAAAGTCTGGGAAATTTTCGTATATTACATGGTGAGATACTATGTATACACTAAAATACTACATAAAAAATTATAGTATATCATCATATATAACTCATTACATAGTAAGTGATAAAAATGGGAAACACAGCATTATGTTCAGTAAACTGAATGTGCTTCAAAAGTATATGAAAATAAATGCAGCAATTATTTCATTTAGAGATAATCTTTATTCTTCCTTTTTTGCTGATTTATATTTCCTAGTTTCTTTATAATAAATATGTATTACTTTGGTAATCAATAAAACAAATTCAAGGATGAAAACAGCAGCAGTCTACAAGTGTCCACTCCCTAGTACAAGTAAAACTTGTACAAGTAAAATACTCCTCAGAGGGGGTGTACATTACAGAGTTTTGAGCTATCACGTCACCTCCACCAGTGACCTAGCCAACAGTAGTGAGAAAAGGGCAGGTCTGACAGGATGAACTGGAGTAATAATTAGTAGCCAAGTGATTTACCAGTTATAAAGCACTTTTATGGGCATGACCTCATTTGATCTTCATAACTCAGTGAAACAAGCAGAGAAGGCATTATCCCATTTTATAGAAGGGGAAACAGACAATGAGCAAGACTAGGTAAATGTCATGTCCCAATATGACAGATCTTGGATTTAAATGGAGTCTTAACTATCAATTCTGGTACGAATTCTAAGAGGAATAGGGGACAATCACTTCTGATTATGTATAACTAGAAGGCAGTGATTTACACGTGAATTTAAAAATACCCATATTTGCTACTATATTAGTATTCTCATTTGAATATGCTAGGGGCCTTAGGGACGTCCTAAATTCCCAGGCCCAACCTCAGAAGCTATACCCAGGCAACCTCATCTTGTCCCTGGTCAACATTACCTACTAAAGCACTGAAATTCAAGAATTTGATTACTCAGTTTTCAGTTGCATTTCTTTCCTTCTTGGGAAAAAAAAAAAAAAAGTAGAACCCATAACTACATTTATGAATGCTGCAAATAGTGACTTACAAGTTTGATGTCAAAAGATCTAACTTAACGGTACTTTAAAATACTACCTTTTGGGCCAAATCTCTTTTGGTACATGTGCAGACAAGAAATAGTCTCCGAACAACCACAAGTATATTATATTCAGTGAAGAAAATGACCAACTCCTCACAAAAGTATCAGTAAACATCTTCAGAGGCACATTATGAAGAAGCTGGTCAGCATCTGCTGATGAGGTCTTGAAGCATAAGAAACCCTTGTAGTTACTACTCCAACCATCACCCCATGACTACGAAAGACTAAAAAGCTCTTGTTTTCTGGACACTTATTGTGTATCAGGACTCCACTAACCTCTCTCTATACACCATCTTTAAAACAACCTTATGAGAGAACTGTTATCAACCCCACTTTATAGATGAGGAAACTAAGTTTAAGTTACCCCAAATCATAAAACCAGTAAAAGCTTAAAGTGGAATTCAAACTCTGGTATATTTTACTTGGAACCAAGATGGGGCCTTGGCAGTTCTCTGGAACATAAATCTGACTCTTCTCTGGTGTAACCCACCTACAATGGTTTCAATTAAAGTAGGGCAAAAACACTGGAGAATGGTATATGAAGTTCATGACTACATTTTCCATGTAAAGACTAAAAAATGTCCAGAGCTCACAATCTGTGTCTGATACGGTGCCACATTCTAGAATAGTTTGTATTAATGTTTAATGGCTGGTCTCTATTAAAGCATTGTTTTAACCCCTTTGAGCTAACAGGATCACGTGAAAGATTATTAAGTATTTAAATAAAAATTAGCAAAATATAAAAGAAACACCTCTCACAGATTAAAACTGTCTTATATCAATAGATGAGTAATTCAGTCTTAAGTCCAAGTCAGTGAAACTGAATGTGCCAGGTGTTTTGAACTATGAAGATAGGAAGCATTTCTATGAATAAGAAAACATTTAAATAACTTCGTTAGAATTGTAGAAAAGAAGTATTTCTGTAGAATATTATGCAATCATCAAAATATATTATTTCAAATAATATTTAATGATAAAGATGGTAAAAGGAATGTATGTGATGCTAAGAAAGCAAGGTTCTAAACTATCTGTCAAGTTGAACAAATTCTAGGGGCTAGGGACTGTGCTAGGTGTTGGAATTACAAAGGGAACAAGATTCCAAGTGCGAAACTACTCTTCACTGTGTTATTTGCATGATTAGGACCTTCAGGTTGTTTAGATATCAGTTTAAATGTCATTTCCTCAGAGAAGCTTCTCCTTATCACTTTATGGAAAGTAGCTTCCTCTCTACCTCTTACTTTGTTTAAACTCTTTATTTTGTTTTCTGTTTCCTTGTTTTCTTTTATCTGCATCTACTGAGATGCTTAATGGGGTTCTTATCCTTTATTCTATCATTAATGGATTACTACGTTATATTAAGCTATATTAATTGATTGTTTCAGTGTGAAACAAACAATTAATTGATTGTTTCAGTGTGAAAACAACCCTTCCTTTTTGAGACAAATATCTACAACTAACACCATAATTAATGGTGAAAGACTGAATGCTTTGCCCTATCACGCTGGTAAAGAGGTAAGACATTTGCTCTAGATACCACTCTGAGACTTTACTCATTGCAATCAGGCCAGAAATTTAAAGACACATAGACAGGAAAAGAAAAAGTTAAAACTCTCTATTTGCAGGCAACATTACCTTGTATGTAGATAAGAAATCTACAAAAAAAAAAAAAAAAACTACTAAGAATATGTAGAAAGGTTGTAGGGTATGAGATCCAAATGTAAGAATTAATCACATTTCTATATACTAAAAATAAATCCAAAAATTAAATTTTTAAAGTTCCACTCACAATAGCAGCAAAAAGTGCAAAAAGAGACTTAGGAGAAATTTAACAAAAGAAGTGCAACACCTGTGCACTGAAAAACTAGAAAACGTTAAGAGAAATTAAAGATCTAAATAAACAAAGATACATTCTATGTTCATGGATTAGAAGACAATGTTGTTAAGATAGCAATTCTACAAATCAACCCCCCCCCAAAATGAATAATCCAATTAAAAAATAGGCAGAAGAAATGAACAGACATTTTCCCAAACAAGACATGCAGCTGGCCAACAGACACATGAAAAGATGCTCAACATCACTCATCATCAGGGAAATGCGAGTCAAAACCACAATAAGATATCCCCTCACACCTCTAAGAATGGCTAAAATCAAAAACACAAGATGGGTGCCTGTGTGATTCAGTTGGTTAAGTGGCCGACTTTGGCTTAGGTCACGACCTCGTGTTTGTGGGTTCAAGCCCCACACTGGGCTTGCTGCTATCAGCTCAGAGCCCACTTTAGATCATCTGTCCCCCTCTCTCTCACTGCCCCCTCTCTCCTCATGCTCTCTCTCTTTCTCTCAGTAAGTAAATAAAAAACATAAAAAAAAACCCCAAAAAACAAGAAAACAACAAGTGTTGGGGAGGATATGGAGAAAAAGGAACCCTCTTTCACTGCTGGTGAGAATCAAACTGGTGCAGCCACGCTGGAATACAGTATGGATGTTCCTCAAAAAGTTAAAAATAGAACTATCCTACAACCCAATAATCATGCTACTGGGTTTTACCTCCAAAATACAAAAGTACTAATTAAAGGGATACATGCACCCCTATGTTTACAGCAGCATTGTTTAAAATCATCAAATTATGGAAGCAGCCCAATGTCCATCAATAGATGAATGGATTAAAAAAGATGTGTTGTCTATATACAATGGAATATTATTTGACTGTAAAAAAAAAAAAGAGTGAAATCTTGCCATTTGCAATGACATGGATGGAGCCAGAGAGTATAATGCTAAGTAAGATCAGCTGGTCAGAGAAAGACAAATATCATATGATTTCACTCATGTGGAATTTAAGAAACAAAACAAATGAGCAAGGGGATAAAAAGAAAGAGGGGAAGGGAGGGAGAGAGAGTGAGAGAGAAAGAGAGAGAAACAAACGAAGAAACAAACTCTTAACTATTGAGAACAAATTGATGGTTACCAGAGCGGAGGTCAATGGGGGGGAGGGGTGTGAAAATAGGTGATGGGGATGAAGGAGCACACTTGTGATAAACATGGGGTTATATACAGAATTGTTGAATCACTACATTGTACACTTAAAACGAATATAACACTGTATGTTAACTATACTGGAATTAAAATAAAAAAATAAGTCTATCAATTTCTACCATGCTTTCTTTTTTGTAGAAATTGATTCTGATACACATATGAAAGTATAAAGGATTGAGAATATCCAAAACAATTTTGAAAAAGAAGACTAAAGCTTTAGGACTTATACTACCTAACTTTAAAACTTACTATAAAGCTGTAATAACCAACACAGTGTGATATTGGCATAAAGATAGACATACAGATAATGAAATAGGATAGAACCCAGAATAAACTCTCACATTCATAGTCATTTGAATTTAACAAATGTGCCATAGTGTTTCAATGAGGAAAGAATAGTCTTTTTAATATATGATGCTGGAACGGGTGAAAAATCATACACAACAATAAAAAGACAAATAAGTGTAAATCTTTCACAACATACAAAAATCAGAACTTGAAATGGATCATAACTCAAATTATAAGAACTAAAACTACAAAACTTCTAAGAGGCACAGGAAAAAATCTTGTGACCTTACGTCAGGGAAAAAATTCTTAAACATGGCAACAAAGGTGTAATCCATTAAAAAACAAACAAAAAATGGGCAATTGGGACTTGAAAAAAATTTTCAAAAGACATAATTTACATAAAAGACAAACCACATAAGATAAAATATTTGCAAATCATACATGATATACATGATAAAGAAGTGGTATCTAACATATTAAAACCCTCAAGACTTGAAGAAGAATAAAACAATTTTTTTTAAATGGGCTAAATATCTGAAGACATCTCACCAAAGACACATAAATGTGTAAACATACAAAAAGATGTTCATCATCATTACCTAATAGAGAAATGCAAATAAAACCACGATGGAATTCCACTAGACAACTCATTAAAATAGCTATAATTTTTTTTTTTTTTTAACTGAAAACTCTAAAGGTTGGGAGGATAGGGAGAAAGTGAAATCCTCATACATTGCTGATGAGAATGTAAAATGGCATAGCCACTCTGGAAAACAGCTTGTCAATTTCTTAAAAAGTGAAACATACCCATATACTTAAACATATGACCCAGCAATTTCACTCCTGGATATCTAACCAAGAGGAATGAAAACATATGCATTTGTATGCAAATGATCAGAGCAGCATCAATCATAATAGCCCCAAACTGTAAACAACCCAAATATTCATCAACTGGTGAAGGGATGAGCATAAAGTAGCGACCAAAAAAAGAAATAAATTAATAATTCATGCAACAAGGATAAACCTAAGAAACATAATGCTCAGGGAAGGAAGCTGGATTTATAGCTGTTTTTTGGATGGTTCCATTTATATGTAAAAGGTCTAGAAAAGCCAAAATTACAGAGAAAGAAAGCAGATCATCTCCTGGGACAGGAGAAGAGAACAGAAATTAACTGCAACAAGCATGAAGGAACCCTTTGGAACGATGAAACTGTTCTAAAACTAGACTGTGGTGATGGTTGCACATCTAAATAAATTGACTCAAAATCCCCAAACTGAACAATGAGAATGAGTGAACTGTATGGTATGGAAACTATACCTCAATAAGGCTGTAAAAAATAAAAAGGATATATTCTACCCATAATCGTAAAAAGGATACATTCTATACAGATGCATAAAATGAATCTGATATTAAGATAAATTGCCATTTTTCTCATTTATTTAAAATAATCATAATTAATGATAAGCCTAATGTATAACAATTACTTTTTAGAGAATTCAAAAGCAGTTTTAAGAGGACTATTCATCTCTCTCATACTGCTGGTGGAAATGTAAAATGGTACAACTGCTAAGGAGAACAGTTTGGCAGTTCCTTAAAAGTTAAACATAGAATTACCATATGACCCAGAAATTCTAACCCCTAGGTATAAATAGAAGAGAAATGAAAACTTATGTCCATATAAATATCTGTATCTGCATGTTCATAACAGCATGATTCATAATGACCCAAAACTGGAAACAATCTAAGTGTCTATCAACTAATGAATGGGTGAACAAAATATGATACATACAATACAATAGAATATTATCCAGCCAAAAAAAAAAAGATGAAGTATTAATACATGCTACAACATAGATGAACCCTGAAAATTATTATACTGAGTGAAAGAAGCCAGTCACAAAAAAAAACCCATGTATTATGATTCCATTCATGTGAAATATCCAGAATAGGCAAATTCAGAAACAGAAAACAGATTCGTACTAGTTGCCTAGCGCTGGGAGTGAGGAAGGACAGGAATGGGGAGTGACTGCTAATGGGTATGGAGTTTCTTATTAGGGTCATGAAAATGTTCATAAATCAGATGGATGGTGGTGTTGGTCGCATACCTGCGTGACTATAAAGAACACTTGAAATGGGTAAATTTTATTGTATGTGAACTGTATTTCAATAAATCTATTTAAAAGAGGACTATTAACCTAGGATTTATTAAAACATCAAAAGAAATTTCAGAGTAAAAATCTAGATTTCTAATCTTGCTATTCGCTTTTGGGCATGTCTAACATTTATTTAAACAGGTATGTTAGTGTTCAGTTCATGGTGGCTAATTATAAATCATTTTTTAAAAGTCAACCGTATTTTTACAAACCAGTAACAAACAGAAAATAACATTTTTTTTTCAACATTTATTTATTTTTGGGACAGAGAGAGACAGAGCATGAACGGGGGAGGGGCAGAGAGAGAGGGAGACACAGAATTGGAAACAGGCTCCAGGCTCTGAGCCATCAGCCCAGAGCCCGACGCGGGGCTCAAACTCACGGACCGCGAGATCGTGACCTGGCTGAAGTCGGACGCTTAACCGACTGTGCCACCCAGGCGCCCCAGAAAATAACATTTTAAAAACACCCAACAAAATATATCTAAGAATAAAAGTAACTTGAAAATATATTGGGAGACATTAAATACAAGCTAAATAAATAAGAGGACATACCACGTTCATGATATGACAGAAAAACTCTGTATCATAAAATGACGATATTTTCCCCAAATTGGACTAATATATTTAATGCAATGCCAACTGAAATCCAAAAGGTTTTATAAGTTGATTCTAAAATTCACAGTGGAGCACCAAAGCCCAAATGGACAAGCCATCCAACCAGAAATAGAATCCAGTAGGGAGCTGGCCCTGCCTATACCGAAATCTATCATAAAGCTGTCCTAATGAAATTAGTGTGTTTCTGGAAAAGAAACTAACTGTTGGAAAAAAAACAGACCTTCACATATAAGAAAAACGATATTTGACAAAAGTCACACTGCAAATCTTTGAAGAAAGGAGGAATCATTCAACAGTGCTGAGAGAATTGGTTATTCATTTGGGGGGAAAAAGAAACTAGACCACGCTTGTATAATATAGAAACAATAAATTCCAGAGAGATTAAAATTTTAGGTAGAGAAGACAAGTCTTTACTGTTTTTTTTAAATAAAACATAAGAGACTATCATTATGAACTCAGAGTATGAAAAAAGTTTAAAACTTAAGACACAGAAAGGGTTAACCATAAAGCATGTGATTAATAAATTCAACTATATTATAATTAAAAATCTCCTTTCATCTGTAAATACAATAAGGAAAAGTAAGATTACAATACCACGAAGCACACGGACTAAGAAAATTTTGGTACCCAGAATGTATGTGTGTGTGTGCCTGTGTGTCTGTGTGTGTATCCTACAGCATTTTAATTAAAAATAGGCAAAATGTAAAAAAGTATCCCTAATTAAGGGTGTGAGGTCCTGAACAGGATGAGGCAGTGCCTGTGGAGAGTAGAGACAACCATGTGGCATGAGAGTCAGAGTTCAAGCTTTGGCAGAGTAGTGTGGGTTGAGCAGGACCCTGTATAGCAGTGATCTAACAGCAGATGTCAATGCCTGATCAGGGGGAGGAAGGTGCCCATTAAAAGATGCACTGTGCTGTATACTATAGGAATCCAAACCTGGTGAGGAAGGCTTCCACATGAAGGGTCTTCAAAGCTCAAACCGAATTTGGGGAAGAGGGTCCAAGGAATATGGCAGGTTCATCACATACTGTGGGACTGATCAAATAAGTAAATAAATTTAGGTTAATAAGTAAATAAATTTAGACTAATCTCACTGTTATAGAAAGAAATGAAATTGGAAGTAGCAGCAGCATGATTGATGAGTGGCATGTCAAAAGGACACAGAAGCCAACTTAAAAGGATCCCACTGGCTAAATCAGGGCAAGATGAGCATCAAAATAACAACAGTAACTGATTATAGCTCATTGAAATAATATACAGAATCATTAACTCATACTGATACAGAGAAATTAATTAAAGTTTGATCAGGAAGGAGAGAGTCACACAGTTTCACAGTGTCTCCACACAAAACAATTATTAAACACAAAGGGAAAATGAGTAATTTCACAGAAAGAAACATGGCAGACACCATCTTAATCAAGTTAATATAAATAGTAAAGGGTCAAAATGAAAATCACGTGCCACTTGATAAGATACAAAGAGAAGACAGAACATAACGTCTGTGATATCCCTGCCAAGTGTTCATAACTTGCATGTAGTCATTAGGAAACAGCAGACAAACATAAAGAAGAGACATTCTACAAAATAAGTGGCCAATACTGTAAAGTCTTGAAAAGTGCCAAGGTCTTGAAAGTCAAACAAACACTGAAGAACTGTTCCAGATTGAAGGAGACTGAAAAGATGTGACAAGTAAAATGCAAGGCGTGCTTCTAAACTAGATCCTTTTGCTATAAAGGACATTATTGGGACTACTTGTGAAAATTGAATGAGATCTGAGGATTAGATGGTAGTAATGCATCAATGTTAATTTCCTGATTTTGATGGCTTTATTGTGTCTTATAGGACAATGTCCTTGTTTGTAGGAAATATACACTCATTTATTCAGGGGTGATGAGGCATCAAATCAAATCTTCAGGGGAAAAATTTTCTCCTTTATTGTACTTAAAACTTTTCCATGTGCTGTTACTTAAAATTTTTTAAATATAAAAATAAATATATTTAACGCATAGTTTTAAGTATATAATGCATAGAAGACATACACAAGCAATTCATGAAAGAAAAATACCAATGGTGAGTAGTCGCATGAAAAGATGTTCCAGACGTCATTAGCAATCACAGAAAGGCAAATTAAGACCACAATAAGGTTCCATTTTGTAGCTGCTATATTAAGAAAAATTACGTAGCCCGAGATTTCCAAGTTTCAGCAATGATTTGGTTCACTGGGAGCTTCTGTGATATTGTAAGTGGTATGGAAACTGGTCCAATGACTTTGGAAAACAATTGGCATTGACTCATATAATTGCATAATGTACTCATATGATACTCACATAATTCTCTACACTTCTACTCTTAGGTATATTTTCTAGAGTCTTACACATGTGCACCAGAGCACATATAAAAGAATACAGACATTAGCAATGTGTCCAATAGCTACATATATACATGAGACATAGGCAAACGGAAGTAATTCAATACACTTCATTCTGAACAAACGGTATTTCCCCTTTAATTATAAACATTTCCCCTCACTGGTCATAAAGGCTAGTGGTCACATATTCACCTGATTGGTCAGAAGTATGATAAGAAAAGCCTAATCCATCCTAAAGAGCAGAATTTCTTGGCCCAATAAACAATTCAGTGTGTGTGTGTGTGTGTGTGTGTGTGTGTGTGTGTATGTGCGGATGTATATATATATCAATGTACAGATGTACACCAACTTCAATATAGATACACCAAAAATAAATAAGACAAGCAAACAAGAAAAAAAATACGAAACAGCAACAATCCAGATGTCTACTGCTAAGACAATAAATAAATTCATACAATGAAATATTACTCAGCAGTGAAATAAATGTACAACTACACACAACAATAAATAAATTTTAAAAGACCATAATGAGCAAAAAAAGCAGATCTCAGACTATATATGCCACCATTTTTATAAAACTTAAAAAAAAAAGGAAAATTAAACAGCATATTACTTAAAGATCCATGGATTAAAACCAGTGTTATTAAAAAGTAAATGATAAAAAAATTGAAGAGTGATTGGGGGGGTCAGGGAGAGCAGTAAGAGCAGAGGTACAGGCAAGAGGTATATGCTAATAGATGCAACCTTATTAGTAAAGCTCTAGTTCCATGTTGGCTGGTAGATCATTTTAATTTTATGCTTTATAATATTAATATATTCCTGTTTGCATAATAAAAAATAAGCACCACATTGTGGCAAATTAGAGTTTTACTTTGATAAGAATATTAGTTAGGTATGCATCTTAAGTTGCACCCATGAACAAATGTTAATTGCTGGGCAACAGATTTTCCTAACTCTCCTTTTTTAAAAAAAGCAAAGGAGTATATAAAGAGATACACTCCAAAGAACTGGGAAGCAGATGTATAGATAAAAACTTAGAGCTTGGTCAACCAAAAAATGAGCCTAATTCTTATCTATCATCAATCTGGTCTCAAAACTAGTATAAATGCTAGCTTAATTACTGCAAATTTGCAGAACTCTCTTATGGGAGATGGTCATTTTGCAACAAATTACTTAACACGAGAAATAGGAAAACGGAAGTAATTCAATATACTTCATTCTGAACAAACAGTATTTCCCCTTAATTATAAACATTTCCCCTCATTGGTATATAGGCTAGTGGTCACATATTCACCTGATTGGCAGAAAAGCCAATTAAAAAGCACATTAAAGAGCAGAATTTTTTTGCCCAATAAACAACTCCTTATATTTACTATGTAGTACTTTTTTTTTTTTTTTAATTTTTTTTTTCAACGTTTATTTATTTTTGGGACAGAGAGAGAGCATGAACGGGTGAGGGGCAGAGAGAGAGGGAGACACAGAATCGGAAACAGGCTCCAGGCTCCGAGCCATCAGCCCAGAGCCTGATGCGGGGCTCGAACTCACAGACCGCGAGATCGTGACCTGGCTGAAGTCGGACGCTTAACCGACTGCGCCACCCAGGCGCCCCTGTAGTACTTTTATCTGACAAATCCCAGGGTAATTCAATTTTCTCCACAACCCTGCATTAAACATAGAGTACATATTATCAAGCAACACCTACCTCATGCAGTAAAATATTTTTAAAAGTTTAAAAATAAGTTAGAAATATTTATTGAGTACCTATAATATAAAAGGTACTTTATAAGATGCTTCTCAGCATTTTATGCAATACAGATTAAAAATCTTAGCTATGTGCTGCATTCTTGTTAAACACAAACAAATACAATAATCTGGTTAAAAGGCATCTTGCACTAATTCTTTTTCAAAAGAAAAGTCACTTGTCTTGATACATACATAGTGTACGTGTGTGTGTGTGTGTGTGTGTGTGTGTGTGTGTGTGTATCACGGCAATTCTTTTGGCTTAGATAACTATTAAATGATATGCGTGAACATTACTTAACAAGCTGCACAATACTTAACAGGCTGAGGAAGCTGGGGTGGGGACAACAGCCTATTTGTTAACAACATGCATCCTTTAGATGGACTGTTGCATCATGTTATACAGGGAACAAACAAAAACTAAATGAGGTATTGATAGAAAGAATAAATATATACTAGAATACACTGGGCACTAAATAAATGCTCAGTATATAAATGCTTCTTTGAATCTCTATTTTAAAATTACTTCCAGGGCACCTGAGTGGCTCAATCGGTTGGGCGTCCGACTTCAGCTCAGGTCATGATCTCACAATTCATGAGTTCGAGCCCTGCGTTGGGCTCTGTGCTGACAGCTCAGAGCCTGGAGCCTGTTTCAGATTATGTGACTCCCTCTCTCTCTGACCCTCCCCAACTCACACTCTGTTTCTGTCTCTCTCAAAACTAAATAAACATTAATTTTTTTTAAATTACTTCCAATATTTCCTTGTATTTGTTCAATGAAATATAAAATATATGTCCCCAGATATACTTTATTTCTCTATTTCCTATTCCCCCCTTATTGTTTTTTTTTAATTTATATTCTTTTAAAAGCCATTCCCTATTATTAATGGCCAATGTCATACTTCTAAAATATATGTATTGATCCCTCTTCAAGAAATATGTATATATCCATTTTTATTTGACATCTCCATTTGACATCTATAAATTGTTTATCTGACATCTCAGATATAACATGTCAATAACTGAGTCCCTGTTCTTCCTAATCTCAGATAATATCAACTCCATTCTTTTAACTGTTCAGGCCAAAAACCTGGCTGCCATCCTAAATGCCTCTCCTCTTCTCATGGGCCCCACCCAATTTATCAGCAAATCCTGTAGGCTTTGCCTTGGAAATATCTAGAATCCAACTACTCACTGCCCCCATTCAAATCACCATCATTTCTCCTGAATTATTATAATAGCTTCCTAACTGGCTTCCCTGCTTCTGTTTGTAATGCCTTTTGGCCTATTCAACACAACTGCCAAAGTGATTCTGTGAAAATGCTTTACTGAGTCAGTCCTTTGCTCAAAAGTGTGCAGCGGTTCCCCACTCTGACCTCACTTCCTGTGACTCTCCCTCGTTCACCCACAGGGGCTTTGACTAGAATACTCTTCTCCCCAAAGAGCTGCACACTGGCTCTCGCACCATCTCCGCCTTTATATGAAAGTCATCTTCTAGGCGACACCTTCTCTGGACATAATCTACAATTTCATACACCCCTGCCCCAGACCTTCCATGTTCCCTTCTCCGGTTCAGTTTTTACTCAGTACTGCTCATAAGATATCATGAAGTTGAACTGCTTTACACTGTTTATCTCATCAATTAAATGTAAGCTTCAAGAGGGCAGCAATTTTTCCCCTTTTTGCTCACTGCCCTTAGGACAGAGAATAAATGGAATACAGTAGATACTCAATAAACATATATCGAATGAATCAAAGCGTGACTGTCTATATTTTGTGATCTCATGAGGAAGGCAGAAGAAATTAACAAAACTGTGACCTTTACTAGCTGTGTCATCCACTTCAGGAGTCCTCTCAAAGACACACGTCCCCTTACCTTACTTGCTGGCAGAACACTCACCCTCTTTCTCTTAGGTGAATCCTGATTACGTCAAGCCACTTAGATAAGTAATGTTTACTATGCCAATCAGGGGTTTAAGCACAGGCATATGATGCAATTATGGCCAATGAAGTTTACTTGGAAATGTTTTTCTCACTTTAAAAAAAAAAAAAGTAGCATGGAAAAATGTCCATCTTAACCAAAGTTTGCCAAAACACTCAAGGCAACAGTATAGAAAAATGGAAAATACTATGTGGGTTCCTGATAACACCACTATGACAATTAATTACCCACCTGTTCATGTTGGGTAGGATGATATATCCCCTACTGTTTAAGTTATTTTGGTAATGTCTTCTATTACTTATATTTTAATGAACACAAAAAAAAATTTCAAATGGGGGCGCCTGGGTGGCTCAGTCGGTTGAGTGTCCGACTTCGGCTCAGGTCATGATCTCGCGGTCTGTGAGTTTGAGCCCCGCGTCGGGCTCTGGGCTGACAGCTCAGAGCCTGGAGCCTACTTCATATTCTGGGTCTCCCTCTCTCTCTCTCTCTCTGCCCTCTCCCGCTCATGCTGTCTCTGTCTCTCAAAAATAAATAAACACTAAAAAAAAAAAAAAAATTACAAATAGTCACACGGTTTCCTGCAGTGTGTTAAGTCAAACTAAAATGAAGATGGATGTCAGGTGCCCCCCCCCTTTCTATTAAGCTGCATGCCTTACAGAACATGTCATATGACAATAAAACAAGATCTCCTAACATGAGTCATATTTTCTCACAGGAATTAATTTATAAACAGTGTGTTCTTAATTAAGAGTTGAAAATAAACATATGACCAAAGCAAAGGCAATCCAAATATAGAGCTTTGAAATAATCTAAATAGTAAAATGTGCTCTAAACCACCATATGCCTAACAAGGATCTGCAGAACTGTCAGTACTTATCCAAAGGAAGGAAGAAAGGGAAGGAGGGAGAGAGGATGGTAGGTGGTAAGAGGGAGGTGGAAGGTCCCAAGGCCAAACAAAATCAGGACATGATGGATTAAACACAAATAACTACACTTCCTTTGTGTGTGTATACACACTGGCAATTTAGCTTTCTAGTTGATCTCACATGTTCCCCTTCCTCTTTGAAGTAATTCTAGGTTGGAAGGGAAGAGAGGTTGTGGGTCAGTAATGGTTTGTGTCAAAGGGCTAACAGTCATCAGGTTTTGATTTTTACCTCAAAGCCAAACCATTAGTAACAAAATCAAAGCTTTATCTATCCGAAACTCTAACTTTGAGTTCTCACTGTAAGAACCTACCAAACTACAGTGTTTCCTCATAAAAGTCTTATAAACTTAGAAAATTTCTACACATGTAAAACCCCTATGCTATTAAATAACTCACTTTAGACATCATGGACCCCAAATAGAAGATATAAAAAATTAACTTCATACAGGATAAACTTAACTCTACCCTTAATATAATACCTATAATATATGGTAGGTATTTAATTACCAATCTTTTATTAGCTGTCAAACTGAAAATTTACTGATTTACAGCTCTTAAAAAAATTATTGAAAGATGCTGGGAAAAGTAGAAATTTCCTTTAAAATCTTCTCAGCATACACTACAACAGTAAAAAAAGAAACCAAAATTATTCTGCTGGTAAAACCAAAAAGTATTCACGAATCAATTTAACTGAGGACGTTAGTCCCGACAGTATATCTGATCATGGTAAGGCTGAGTATCTATTGGCAATCCTGCCTCATCCTGCTCTACCCTGCTTCTCCTTTGGGTTACTCTCAGGCAATGAAGAGGAAGGAAAGCAGAAACATGAATAAAAACTGGATTAAAAGTATAGAGCCATGGAATTATCCAAAACAATGGATGCTATCTTAGTCCAGTCAGGCTGCTGACATGGAATACCATGGACTGGGTTGCTTATAAATGACAAACATTTATTTCTCACAGTTTTGGAGGTTGGTAAGTCTAGGATCCCCATGCATGCAGGTGCAGCATCTGGTGAGAATCTAGCTTTCTAACTCATAGATGGCCATCTTTTTACTATACCTAAAGTGGCAGAAAGGGAAAGGGATCTCCTTCAGGCCTTTTTTATATGGGAGGTCATCCCACTGTGAGGACTCTACCCTCACGACCTAATCACTCCCAAAGGCACCACCTCCCAATACCATCTCCTTGGGGGTTAGGATTTCAACATACGAATTTTGAGAAGAAAAATAAACATTTAGACTATAGCAGATGATATTTAAAAATCTGTTTCTCCAAATACGAATTGTTATTTTGACTATAGGAGATTCAAACATTTTAGTGTTTTATCTTAATTTAAGTCAACTAGATAAGCATTATACAAACGAAAAAAAAATGTATTAATTCCAAAATTCCAACATTAACTATTACATCAAAAAAAAAATTCAGAATTTTATTTCTCACAAGTACTCAAGGCCATGTCCAAAAGGGTATCTATGGACTCACAAGAAAAACTAAAACTTACTGTGCACAGTATGTGCCACGAATGACATTAAGTGCTTTCTATGGTTTCATTCTTTCTTTTTTCTTTTAATTTTTGAGAGACAGAGAAAGACAAAGCACAAGTGGCGGAGGGGCAGAGATAGAAGGAGACACAGAAACAGAAGCAGGCTCCAGGCTCTGAGCTGTCAGCACAGAGCGGGATTCGGGGCTCGAACTCACAAACTGTAAGATCATGACCTGAGCCGAAGTCAGACGCTTAACTGACTGAGCCACCCCTATGATTTAATCCTTTCAATTCTCAAAACAACGCTATAAAGTTATCCCCATTTTACAGATGAGAACACTGAGCCTTAGGAGGTAAGATGATTAGTCAAAGCCAACAAAGTAAGTGGCAGAGTTAGGATTCACACTTGTTCAAAACCACCACACATAGTGTCTCAATGCTTGTCAAATTCAATCTATTACCTATAAACACTGCTTTGAGTCTAATGTGGCTTCCTTAAGATTTTTAAGAAACCTCAAATATATTTCTATACTTTAATGCCTCTCAATAGGGAATGCAATTTTTTTAATGAAATTTCTACTTTTTTAAAAACAATTTTTTTTAAATGTTTATTCACTTTTTGAGAGAGAGAGAGAGCACAAGCAGGGGCGGGGCAGAGAGAGAGGGAGACACAGAATCCGAAGCAGTCTCCAGGCTCTGAGCTGTCAGCACAGAGCCCGACGTGGGGCTCAAACCCACAAACTGTGAGATCATGACCTGAGCTGAAGTCTGGCGCTTAACCAACTGAGCCACCCAAGCGCCCCAAAGCTTTCTACTTTAATTCCAGTATAGTCAATATCCAGTGTTACAGTTTCAGGTGTACAATATAGTGATTCAACAATTCTACGCATTACTCAGTGCTAGTCCTGGTAAGAGTACTTTTAGGAATGCAAGCTTTTAAAACAACTACTTGGAGGGTTAACTCCCAGCCATTACAATTAACTTTTATTAACTGGTTGGCAAGTGAATGCCAGTTTTTGACAATTATACTAAGTCATACATTAACTCACTTAATCATTATCTATAAAATAGATACTATTCAACCTTACAGCTGAAGAAGGTAAGGCTCAGAGCAGTGGAATGACTTGTCCAAAGTCACACCACAGCTAAGGAGCAGACCCGGGATTCAAATTCAGGTCAGTGTGCTTTTATAATCCATTTCACAAACCGCTACTGAAGTAAGCCTCCACAGTGTCAGACCAATCACCTTGGTCAACCCATCTCCTGACCATTTCATGAAAGACTAACAGTCTGTTTTTAAATCACTGGTCAAATTTTCTGCACCTAGAGCTATACAAATACAATTACTAGTCCTTGCTGCCCCCATGAGCCTCTTTAAATAAAAATACATCTTTAGGGTAGTCTGGCTTCTGGCAATGTATTTAAACAAATTCGCCAAATATATTGCTTTTGTTACTACCATGGCACAAGCATTCTGAATTTTCCTTACTGGAATAAAGCCTATTAAGTCTTTTTGCAGGAAAATCTCTAGGACTTTTGCAAATACCAAAAAACCTGAGGAAATGTTGATCCTTTAAAATAAATCTTGACCTAGTAAGAACTGGCACCAGGCCTTTTATTTTCTTGCAGTCAGCAAAACTGCAAACCTATAAAAATTCAAATAGTAGTTCAGGGCATGCATTTTGAAGCACCTGCATATGTGGTGAGTCACTTTACAAACTCATACTTTATACTGAAAACTTTCTTCACTTGAGTATGGAGGCAGAAATCACTTTGAAAACCCAGAACTGCTGTACAACGAAAGAAAAAGCAAGTCCATTTGGGGTTTTACTACTTGTTTCCCCTGACAACTCTCTTCCCTAGAGGGAAAAAAAAAAAAAAAAGAGTATTACTATTGGCTCCCATGCACCTTGCTTGATAGTTCAAACACATTTGGAAGCTGCTGTTTCTAACCCTGTATTAATCCAGATCTTTGGAAAAATCAACTGAAGGCCAATTTAATCAGCCAACAAAAATAAGCAAGTGTGTATGGGGAGAGCAGGGTTGAAGGAAGTAGAGAGAACTGGGTCAGTAGGTGGCAGATGGTAACTGGTTTAAACTTGAAAGGAGTTCAAATGCGTGGAGCAGGGTTTGTGAATACTCTTCAAGTGGAATAGAAGCAAAGAAAGAAAAATGCAAAATGTGTGGAACAGCGGTCTTTATTTAGAAGAGTGTGCTATTGAGTAAAACAGCAATCATCAACAGTCATCACCTATTTTATTTCTTCTGGAACATACAGAATTAACAATATTGCGAGTACACCACTATCCTTCGAGAACATTACACTGGTGACAACAAATTTTATTTCCTCATTTACTCTGCATAATATTCCTTTGATGCAGGTTACAGATTAGGAAACTGAGGCTCGGGTGAAATGATTTGTTAACAGTCTGTTTGGTAAGCTATGGTTCAAATATAAATCTTATGACTCTAAAGACCAGCATTTTCCACGTCACTGTGTGAAACTGTGGCCATAATAGTGGTTACTCTTAGTATCTGCACAATAGGTAAAACAGAAATGCAGTTGGTCCTTGAACAGCATGGGTTTGAACTGCGCAGGTACACACTCTTTCAATAGATATATTGGAAATTTTTTTGGAGATCTGCAACATTTAAAAAAAAAAAACAGATGAACCAATGTAAGCTAGAAATACCAAAAAATTTAAGAAAAAGTTAAGTATTATTGTAAGACTACAGTATATAATACACATAAAATATGTGTTTATAAAATATGTGTTTATAAAGTATGTGTTAATAAAATGTTTATGTTGTCAGTAAGGCTTCTGATAAACAGTAGGCTATTAGGAGTTAAGTTTGGGGGTAGTCAAAAGTTACAGATTTTCAACTGTGCCAGGGATCAGTCCCCTTAACCCCCACGTTGTTCAAGGGTCAACTGTATATCCTTTGGGTGTGTATGTATATGTGTATGTGTGTGTGTGTGTGTATACATATGTATATACACACACATATATGTGTATATATATGTATATGTATATATACATATATGTATATGTATATATACATATATGTGTATATATGTATATGTATATATACATATATGTGTATATATGTATATGTATATATATGTATACGTATATATATACATATATATATGTATATACGTATATACGTATATATATATATAAAACAAAGAAACAAAACAACTACTGCTGCTTTCTCTCAAGTTACACTATTGCGAAAGACTTAAAAGCTAAGTAAATAGCATTCTGTGGTCACCAGACTAGGTTTAAATTGTAACTTTCCAAGAAATACTGTTCACCCTTAACAGAAACTCATGGGAGTACTTAATGAAATGAAAGTATTATTTATCCATTTCTTATTTACTGAAATTACTATGAAAATAGTAAATCAGCACAAATTCAGTATTAATACAAACTCTATGCACATATTTTTAACACATATGTCAAAGTAACATTAATAACATTCATGGTCAGGTTATATCCATTTCAATTAGGATATACACTTAGACTTCTTTCTGAATTTTTGTCTGTATCATAAAATAAAACCAAAGGATCAAATTTTTAGTCACCATTAAAAAATTTAAAAGGCTAAATATTTTCTATTATGACCTAGGTAATAAAACAAGGGCTCTCTGTAATGACCACCTAAAATACGCCTGGGCAGCCTATAAGGTTAACTTCTCAAACCTGCTTAGTTGCCAACAGAAGAGTTTCCAAATTGCACATCATACTTTGTCACGAGTAAGGAAGACTTAGAAACCGCAGTCACTGCTTCCTCCTTACAAATTCAGTCTCTGTTACCAATTCGTGTCACCAACATCTGAGCACTTAAACACAAAAGAACATACAGGCTCATATTTTCAGGGTCTACGGATGATCACAGTATTGATGCCTCAAGATGCTGGTTCTATGAAACTTGTTTCCTCCCTCAACCTCAACCTCTCTTCTTCTTTGAACTAATTCACAGTTATAACCCAGATATACACAATATCCAGATTTGTTTTTAAGAAAAAAAAAATCTCCAAAAATCAGAAACTTACTCCAATCCTACATACTGTTCTTAGTACAAGAACTATACCCCAATTAAATTTAAAAAAGAATTCACCATCCTAAATTCAGTCTCGTTTAGAACCTCTGCTAGCCAGGTAAGCTATTTAATTTTAAATACTCCTAGGAAATGGAATTGACAGGGATGGGGTCACCTTTGAGAAATTTATGGAAATCTATGAGATGATGCCCTTCAAAAAATGTATTTTACTCCATGTAATTCAAACATACGATGAATTAAGGATCAATTTTGGAAAGGTGTTAACAAAACTTTTAAATCCATTCATCTCTGAAACTGTTGCATTTCACACAGGTAATTTATTACTTTCACCACAGGCCTATTTTCTTTCTTGTTTCAGATGAATAGTAAAGAGACTTACTATAGTAAACATTCAGCTAACACATTAAATTCATCTTGCCATTATTCAGGTAAGAAACAAAACAACATTCTATATGTTTTACATAAAAACAAAGAAACTTATGTAGTCAACAAGATACAGTTTGAGTACTTTCATGAACACTTAGCCCACACTTTGGAACCTACAAATTTCTTTTTTTTTTTTTTTTAAAGTTTATTTACTTTTTTGAGACAGAGAGAGACAGAGCATGAATGGGGGAGGGTCAGAGAGAGAGAGAGGGAGACACAGAATCTGAAACAGGCTCCAGGCTCTGAGTGGTCAGCACAGAGACCGACGCGGCTCGAACCCACGGACCACGAGATCATGCCCTGAGCCGAAGTCGGACGCTTAACCGACTGAGCCACCCAGGCGCCCCAGAACCTACAAATTTCTAACACACATGCCATCATGTCACCTTCACACAGAAAACTGTTGCACAGTAAGTTCAAGTGACTTGCGTCACATAACATGGGATGAGTTTTTATCCTTTTCTTATTTCTAGAGCTCCGGGATACACCCTGGAGGAGTTATTTCAACGACATTTTGATTGATAACCATATATATATATATATATATATATATATATATATATATATATATATATATATATATATGGCAGAAAGCTGAGTGCTTTACCCATCACAACTTTATAAAAGACATGGTCCCTTCCCCTTAGAAGTTTACAGTCTTTCAGAAGAGATGAATAAAATAAATGCAGTGTGTTGAATGGTACTCATCAACTAAGGGAGAGTGTAAGAGGGCACTTCGGTGTGATTACTCAAATCACAGAATGGGGAGCGTTCTGGTAAAAGAAAATGAGCGGTGATCACAAGACACTGATGATGAAGACTGAGAAACCAGTGTGGCCGTCTAAGAAATGTGCACTTTAACATCTTTAAGGATAAGGCAAATGGAATATGATGCTGAGAAGTAGGAGCCAGATAAAAATAGGACTTGGCCTTTTTCTTATAGGCAAAGGTCTTTGTTTAGAGTTATGATACTTCAGGAAGATTTACCGTCCTATAGTATATACAATGTGAATAATAAAAACTAAATGGCAAAAAAAAAAAAAATAAAAAAAAAAAAAAAAAAAATAAAGACCAGTTAGAAAGCTACTGCAGTGGGGCGCCTGGGTGGCGCAGTCGGTTGAGCGTCCGACTTCAGCCAGGTCACGATCTCGCGGTCCGTGAGTTCGAGCCCCGCGTCAGGCTCTGGGCTGATGGCTCAGAGCCTGGAGCCTGTTTCTGATTCTGTGTCTCCCTCTCTCTCTGCCCCTCCCCCGTTCATGCTCTGTCTCTCTCTGTCCCAAAAATAAATAAACGTTGAAAAAAAAAAAAATTAAAAAAAAAAAAAAAGAAAGCTACTGCAGTAACAATCATGAAGTACTAATACTTGAATTTGGAAGATGACAGTGGAAAGAGAAAAAAATAAACCCAAACTCATAATTCTTCCTGTTCTAATGAAAATGATTACTGAAATAGTCATATATATCATGTGCTGATATATGAAGGCATAAAATAAAACCAAACACTTATAAACACACTTGCATGAAAACTTTGGTTAAATGATTGCATAAAGTTACCTATTCTACAAAGGAAAAAGCATTTATAATATCTGCTTTCAATATATTCTCAGGTAGCATATACAATTTCTTAATATAAGGCTTTGATTACATTTTTGTATTATTTTAAAAACATTTATTGTAGGTGGCCTAAAAATAAAACTTTCAACAACTACAATCAGAAAATATCTATATACAACGAAAGACAATCTATACTAGATAGAAATCACTTCTTAAAAACTATCAAGGTCTATTTGGTTCATACTAATTTTAAGATACCAAACTACGATGTATGTCTCTATATTTCACAACAACAAAAAAAGTATCTTATAAATATCCTTCTCTGATAACATTATTTTTATGATCCAAATGAAAAAATATACATGTAAATACCCAAAAGATAAATTACCTGGCCATAATTATAAACCCTACTTTTTGAAACCTCATAGTTACATGCTACCTTTCGTAGGTACATATGTATCAGTCTGAGAAATAAACTACTTTCAACTAATTCAAACTATCAAAATGTATTATTATATATACAACTGAAGATCTTTGTTTCCTCGTGCTTTAAATATTCCCTATCCCTAGAAAATTCCTAAGGCACATTTTCAGGATTGGAAAAAAAGTGTATCTTCTCCATGCATTCAAGAAATATTTACTCAATAAATACTTACGAGCTCCTTCTAGATGCCTATCATTAAAAAAAAATAATTTTTAAAGGTATAATTGATACACAAAAAGATGTACAACTTGATGAGATTGGAGGTAAACACAGACTCATGAAATCACTGCCACAGTCAATGCCATAAATACATCCAACACCTTGAAAAGTTTCCTCCTGCCCTCTTTATTTTTTGTATGGTAAGAACACTTAACATAAGATCTACCTCTTTGCAATTTTTTAAATATAAAATACAGTATTGTTAACCATAGGTAGTATGCTGTACAGGTCTTTAGGATTTATACCTCTTGTGTAATTTAAAGTTTGTACTTTTGACCAAAACCTCAGTTTCCTCCTCCCAATTCCTGGTAAACACCATTCTATTCCCTGCTTCTATGAGTCTGACTATTTTGGGTTCCTCATATAAGTGAGGTCATGTTCTTCTGTCTAGCTTATTTCACCTAGGATAATGTCCTGTAAGTTCATCATGTTGTCACAAATGACAGGATTTCCTTCTTTTTTAAGGTTGAATAATTCCATTATATGGAAATACCACATTTTCTTTATCCGTGTCTTGGCTATTGCCAATAGGGCTGCAATGAGCCCCAAGAGTGCAGATACCTCTTCAAGATCCTAATTTCAATTTGTTTTGTTATATACCCAGAAGCAGGACTACTGGATCATATGGTTCCATAATCATTGTGTTCAATAGTGGCTATACCAACTGATGCCCAGCACCACTCTAGGTTCTTTCAGATATATTAGGGATGAACAACACAACATAAAAAGATTCCTGCCCTCAGGGAGCTTTCACTATAGAAGAGGAAAATAATCAATAACCAATAATTTTTTAAAAATTAATTTCATGGTAGTCTTAAAGGTGGTTAAGTGTTGTGGAAAAAGGAAAGAAGTAAAAAAGGAAAGAGGGGAGGCTTCCACCTTGAATGGTTACCAGGCTAGGCCTCATCAAGAAGATGCCACAGGCTTATCAGCTAATACAAGAACTTTAATTTTACTACTACTAAGATGAAGGCTTAAAAGCAGAGGAATGATTTTCTTTTTCAAAAAGTGGCCAGGGGACCCTGGGTGGCTCAGTCGGTTAAGTGTCTGACTCTTGGTTTGGGCTCGGGTCATGATCTCACAGTTGGGGAGTTCAAGCCCCGCACAGGGCTTTGTGCTGACAGTAAGGAGCCTGCTTGGGATTCTGTCTCTCTGTCCCTCCCCTACTCATGTTCTCTCTCTCTCAAAATAAATAAATACTTTTTCTAAAAAAAGTAGCCAATAATATATAATGTTAGAACTGGGTGTCGGGGCACTTGGATGGCTCAGTTGGTTAGGCGACTGATTTCGGCTCAGGTCATGATCTCACAGTTCGAACCCGCATCAGGCTCTGTGCTGACAGCTCGGAGCCTGGAGCCTGCTTCAGATTCTGTGTCTTCCCTCTCTCTACTCCTCCCCTGCGCACGCTCTGTGTCTCTGTCTCTCAATAGTAAATAAATGTTAAAAAAAAATTTTTTTTTTTAAAGAACTGGGTGTCAAAAAAAGTAGATTTCGTTAAAAAGGAAGAAGTAGTACTATATATTAAAAAGGAAAAAAAAAAGTGAGTAGGACTATAAAACAACTACCACAGATCTAGAGCCCAAAGTAACAGCTAACATACAGTTATAGCAAGTATTAATCCAGGAGCTTTATCCCCCATGACAACACCACGTGTTACCATGTTCAAAGGTCAATACTACCTTATCCACATTCTGAATTACATTCTGAATTCTGAACACTAAAAAAGCTTAAAACAAGCCAAATTGGTGGTAAAATCTGATCTAAGTTCATATAAGATAGCATATAGATCTTGATTTATCCTACTTGGCAAATATATACATGAAGAAACATTACCCCCAAAATCTAGGTAACCTTTAAATATCCTAATTAATGAAAAGTCATAGATACATCTATACGTATACATATAACCATTTTTTCTTAACTGCCCTATTTTATGCAGGAGATAGAGGAGTTACATCATTCAGTTTATCACAAAAACCAGCCATGCTTTTACAAAATGGACAAAAAGGGGGGCGCCTGGATAGCTCAGTCGGTTGAGCATCCAACTTTGGCTCAGGTCATGATCTCATGGCTGGTGAGTTCGAGCCTCACGTAGGGCTCTGTGCTGACAGCTTGGAGCCTGGAGCCTGCTTCCGATTCTGTGTCTCCCTCTCTCTCTGCTCCTAACCCGCTCGCGTTCTGTCTCTGTCTCTCTCAAAAATAGATAAACATTAAAAAAAAATTTTAAAAAGGAAAAACAGGAACATACAAAAGAATAAAATTCTATTCAGCATATAACCTAGAGTAAGGTGGAAAATATGAGTCTGCTATTACAGATTTTGAATTGTACAGTATAAAGGTAGTGTATTTTTCATACATGTGCCCCAACCATTGACTAATTGCTTTATCTGATGTTCAACAAACAGAAACGTTACTTATTTCAACACCGAAGGAAAACCAGGCTGTTTGAGAACCACTAAAAAGATGGTATATTAGCTTTCAACATGGCATCTTTCTACCGGATTTTAAAGGATACTTTTAATTAGATATGAATTTGGCAAACACATGGTCTTTAAAAAACCCAAGATATAACTATAGCTATGATGTCCAATATGGTAGACACGTGGCTACTGAGCATTTGAAAAGTGACTAGTTTGCCTTTTTAAAACTTTTTAATTTTTATTTCATTTTTTAAAAATGTTTATTTATTGGAATGCCTGGGTGGCTCAGTGGGTTATGCGTCCAACTTTGGTTCAGGTCATGATCTTATGGTTCATGAGTTCAGGCCCCATGTAGGGCTCTGCTGACAGCTTAGAGATGGAGCCTACTTTGGATTCTGTGTCTCCCTCTCTTTCTCTGACCCTCCCCTGCTCACACACTGTTTCTCTCTCTTTCAAAAATAAATAAAGATTAAATTATTTATTTATTTATTTACTTACTTATTTATATGCTTGTAGCCAGAATTATTATCAAATTCCACTCACTGAGGCAGAGATCCTTGCGGTGTTAACAAAAGATTTCCCCCTCCTACAGCACACTACACGCACCTGTAAGTTCATCTGCCAGCCAGTGGCCTCAACTCCAAGCTCTAACAATGTGCAGGAAAAGTGACTAGTTTGAATTGAGATGTGCTATAAATGAAAATATACACTGAATTTCAAAAACTTACTGTGAGAAAATGAATGTAAAATATCTCAGAATTTTATATTAATTATGCAATGAAATGATAGTATTTTACTGATGGGGGTTAAATAAAATATTTCATTGATTGATTAGTTCCTTTTTTCCTCTTTTAATGTGCCTAGGGAAAAATTTCAAATTACATGTGTAGCTTATACTATACTTTTTTTTTAAATTTTTTTTTAATGTTTTTATTTATTTTTGAAGGAGAAAAAGACAGAGCATGAGCAGGGGAGGAGCAGAGAGCAAGGAAGACACAGAATTCGAAGCAGGCTCCAGGCTCTAAGCTGTCAGCACAGAGTCAGATGTGGGGCTCAGACTCACGAACTGTGAGATCACGACCTGAGCCGAAGTCGGACACTTAACCGAATGAGCCACCCAGGCGCCCTTCTTCTGTGTGAACTTCTACTCAATGAACAGCACTGTTCTATAGTAAGACTGAGAAAAAGATGGACATAAAATTTCTTAAGTCCTTATGTTCCAGAATAAATAATTTCACATTAGATATCCAAAAAGATTAACACAACATGGATAAAGTTAGCAAGATATATTTATCAGAAATGCTAAAGCAAATTATTTTTAACTCAAGGGTATATTATTTTGGATATTCAAGAGGTATCCAAATATCCAGGAATAAAATAAAAGCCCTACGTATGAAATGTCTAACTTATTTTAAAAGCAACATTCAGTACTTCTACACTAGTAAGTATATATAAGGGTTCTGTGTCTTATTTTCCTTCCCTAGGGTTAGGACAGACCTCAGTTTCAGTGACTAAATATATACTATAATGGCATCAGAAAACGGGCAATTTATTTTTAATGGACAGAAAAATTTCATACCTCCTAAAAAACAACTTTAGATTTTACTTAAAGTTGGAAAAAATTAAGTCCATTTCATAGTAAGATCTATCATTAAGAAAAGATACACTGATAAACATTTCCCAAATATCCTTAAAAGCACTCCAAGTATATATTATACTAAAGTTAAACATTTCCATATTCCACAATTCCCCGGTTCCAGTCCTGTGCATATACGCATCAGAAATGAATGTTTGTTTCTACCAAAAGATATAAACAAATTCACAGTAACCTTTCTTATACCCTCCAATTGGAAAGATATTCAAAATCCATGTACAATGGAAAAGATAATGGTAGTCTAATCATACATACAATGGAATACAGACAATTTGAAAAGGGAGAGACAAATAATACACATATGGAGGACTCTTGCAGACATAAGGTTGATCAAAACACTCAGACACAAAACAGCTCACATTACATGGTTCCAATTGTATAAAGCTGAAAAACAGGCAAAATTAACACACAGAAAAAAACACCAAAGATTGGTTTCTGTTGAGTGGAAGCAGTACTGACTAAGAAAGACAGCCTTTTGAGGTTGGGTGTTAGCTATGCAGGGTTTGCTTATGTAGAAGAAAAGAAAAATCACTGAACGGGCAAGAAAGAGTCTATTTCACTAGGTGAAATTATACCTTGATAAAATGTTTATTTAGGTAACTTTTTTTTAAAAAAATGGTTTATATCTGTTAGTTTTAAAGAGTTTTAAAGTCCATTTGAATGTTTGTATCTCTAAATATTTAATTTTAACAGTTAATTCTTATCTTCAATTTAAAAAGATAACTTTCCATGCTCCTGGATCAGAGAAACAAATATTGTTAAAATGTCTACTACCCCAAGCAATCCACACATTTAAGGCAATCCCTATCAAAATACCAATGGCATTCTTCACAGAACTAGAACAAAAAAAATCCTAAAATTTATATGGAACCACAAAAGACGCCGAATAGCCAAAGCAATTTTGAAAAAGAAAAGTGGGGCACCTGGTTGGGTCAGCTGGCTGGGTGCCCAACTCTTATTTTTGGCTCAGGTCATGATCTCACCATTCATGAATCCAAGCCTCGAGCAGAGCTCTGCACTAACAGCACAGAGCATGCTTGGGATTCTCTCTCCCTTTCTCACTGCCCTTCCCCCCCCCCCCCAATAAATAAACTTTTTTTTAAAAGAAAAAAGCAAAGCAAAGCTGCAGGTATCACAATTTCAGACCTCAAGTTATATTACAAAGCTGTAGTAATCAAAACAGTATGGTACTGGCACAAAATAGACACTGTGATCCAGTTATCATGCTACTGGGTATTTATCCCCCAAATGCAAAAACACTAATTCAAAGGGATATATGCACCCCTACGTTTACAGCAGCATTATTTACAATTGCCAAATTATGGAAGCAGCCCAAGTGTCCATCGATTGATGAACAGATAAAGAAGGTGTGTGTGTGTGTGTGTGTGTGTGTGTGTGTGTGTGCATACATAACGGAATATTCACTCATAATAAAGAATGAAATCTTGCCATTTGCAATGACCTGGATGGAAACAGGGAGTATAATGCTAAATGAAATAAGTCAGTTAGAGAAAGCCAAATGCCATATGCTTTCACTCATAGGTGGAATTTAGGAAACAAAACAAACGAGCAAGAGGTAAAAAAAAAAAAAGAGAGAGAGAGAGAAAGGAACAAGCCAAGAAACAGACACTTAACTACTGAGAACAAACTGACAATTATCAGAAATAGATGAGGGGATGCATGAAATAGGTGATAGGGATTGAGAAGGGCACTTGTCCTCATGAGCATGGGGTTATGTATGGAAGTGTTAAATCACTACACCATACACTTGAAATTAATATAACACTGTATGTTAACTACACCAGAATTAAAATTAAATTTTAAGCTAATAAATAAATAACCAGTAACCCGCCCTCCAAAAAACTAAAAAATAAAAGGATAACTTTGAATTCCAAAAAATCCAGAGTTTCTGATCCTATCATTTCTTTCACTGAGAAAGTATGCATACTCAGAATTAAAGTTAATATTTGGGGAGTTGTCTACATTTTCTTTTATAGTCCTAATGTGCTTATTTAAATTTCTTATTTGCTTTCACCCTCCCTCTCTTAACTGACAATAAAAAAGAAAAGATGCTGCTTTGCCAATGGTGAATAATCTTGAACAGTGACTACTTTAAAAGTTCAATACAGGGGCGCCTGGGTGGCTCAGTCGGCTCAGGTCATGATCTCGCGGTTTGTGAGTTCGAGCCCCACGTCAGGCTGACAGCTCAGAGCCTGCTTCTGATTCTGTGTCTCCCTCTCTCTCTCCCCCTCCCCCACTCACGCTCTGTCTCTCTGTGTCTCAGAAATAAATAAACATTAAAAAATTAAAAAAAATAAAAATTAAAAAAAATGAAAGTTCAAAACACTGTGTGATGGAAACATAAAATACTGTAAATTTATCCAATCCTAGAAATTCATATGGCTTGACAAGTGATTAAGAAAATCTGTAAAACTGATTTTTGTGTCATTGCATATGAATATAAATAATGAATATCCAGTTAACAAAGAAAATACATATTCAAAGAAGTTGACTTATTCACTATCACTTTAACAAACACATTATTTTATTAAATATTTGTATTCCAAGCAAGACAGCTGGCAAGTTTTTTAAGGAAAACACAAAACTTAGGGGAGGTTTAAAGGTGATACTAAGAAGGAAACTTTGGATAGGGCTGAAGGGGACTGCGTTCACCGCTGACTTTAGTCAAATAATTTGGTACATTCATATGGGGTCCTGGGATTGCAAAAGACAAAAATACAAAGCAGGGAAGATTCTTCCTTCCTTCCTAGTAATATATCACCTGTCCTGAGACTCAGGCTCTGCAAGTAGATGAATTCTTATGCTACAATAATAAACCACATGTGATAATGCAGATAGGGAAAATTATAGACGGACACAGGCAGAATCAGGTGTCCATGGATCCAGATGAAAGACGGCAGAAATATAGATGGCAGCTGATCCCTCTACTGGAAGGTAGAGTTGTCATAGGCAGGAAGGACTTTAGCCTGCCTGATTATTTAAGGTATATTTCATACTGTCTTAGATTAAACAAAGAGCCTTTTATACCTTATTTTCAAATCAAAATATTCATTAAAATAATTACATACTGGAAAGAAAAAAAATGTAAATACTTCCGATGTTTAAAACTGGTTCCATCTAAACTAGACTTTTTACTCACTTACACAAAACTCAGAATTACTGACACTGAAATATATTCCTCCCCCGGGTTACAGATGTCCAACAACTAGTTAATCGACATCTGAAACTTAAAGAAAAATAAATAACAAAATGCAACATGATGTTCTTTCTTCTCTAACTGGAAAGGCTTAACTACATTTAAAAAAATGGGACAATAGACAAAATACAGTACCTTCTAGCTGTGTTTCTCCTGACTGTTAAAATAACGGGTCCTGAGAACAGAGTTCTGCAATAGCTCACAGTCCAACACTCCCTGAAAATTAAGAAAAATAAATATTACTTCAAGCACATCGTATCTCAAAGAATTTCAGTGGTTTGTTTTACGATGGAATCTTAACTACTGGCTAAAATAAATTATCTCAAAAAATAACCAAAAAAATGTAAGACAAAAAATATTCTTAATTATACACACTTTCCTTGGGCATAGTTGTTGACCATACATGATGAACAATCTGCATTATAAAATTTACCAAAATACACTATCTTTGTGCTACACCTATTCTAAAGGTGAGAAGTTAATGGTGATGAAGAGGAATTCTGATCAAGAATTCTGGGAGAAAAATTACTAGGATTATTTGGTTGTCAACACAGAGTTTGAAACACCTTCTTTTCTTTTTCTATACATACATACATATATATATATATATATATTTTTTTTTTTTTTTTCTCTAGAGCACTGGTAAGAAAAAAATGTTGAACTGAGAATTAGAAGGCTTCTAGATACAGAACGACATCAACATGTGGGAAAGTTTATACCTTCAGGAATAACACACTGGGTGAAAAGTTTTTGAGCAGCAAGAGACATAGCCTACACTTTAATACTGTGGTGGCTGAGGGAACTTCATATTGATCAACAGGCTACTGGACAGCAAAGCCAGCTGGGGATAAGGAAGGTGTGATGCAGACTCCCTGATTCCACTACAGGAACTTTAACTTCCCAAAACAAAGTAGCTGCTTTTGATTATCACTTAATTCCCCAGTGCCTGTCAGTTTCCCCACAACCATACAGAGGTACCACATTTCTTTTGAGTAATGCTTTCTCAACACCCAGCCAAAGCAGGCTCTTTGATCATTATGCTTCCAGATCACTTCCTCTGCATCATGCTTATTGTTATTCTCCCTGCGACTGTGAGCCCCTCACTCATCTCTGAATCCTCCAGCATCTCAGATGGTGCAGGGCACAGAGCTACGTGCAGTAAATATCTGCTCAACCAGTATCTCTTAGAGTCTTTACCAATTAATATACCATGCTGAAGTAAAAATGATACCACAGAAGGAAAGAAGGTAATTATATGGGCCAACTACAAAGTGAAGAATACTTTTCTTTTAATCACTTCATATGCACACAAACGCACACACACACGCACGCATGTACACACATACACACAGTTCTTCATCAGCAAGACTCTTCTAGTATCCGTGTCAATGCTCTCCCAACCCTTACAATCATCCTGCTAGGGTGGCAGATCTCCTTTCTGCCCAGGTGAACTGGGACTCCAATCCTGCTGTCCGAGGTCCTGCACCAACTGTCATGACGACTGGACATTAACACAAATCCTCTAAGCACATACGTGAGCTGCTCCTAAGCAACACTCCATCAGCAGCAGGAAATGCCACCTACATGTATGAGTCAAAGATATCCAGAATCAACTAAGCGTAGAATGTTCCCAAAATTTTATAAGTAGACAGAAGGCATCATCTTAAAATAGAATTATAACTACTAGAGAGAAATAACAAACAAACAAACAAACAAACAAACACCCTGAAAAGACCTCCCAGTGATTTAAAGAAGGGGAAAAAAGCATTATCATTTCCTGTTAGGACATTTCTTTTTCAGCAACTAAATAAAAACATTACCAAATCATTTATGTAATAAAATTTAACCTTATTTTGACCTTCCTCATAAAGCAAACAAATCTCTCTATCTAATAAGGTTCCATCTGAACTATGTAAGATGATAAGCAATACCTTAATTGCATTCATTTACATGACTTTGAAACTATTCTGGGCTGAAGTCACTGACTGCAAGGTCACAGAATACAAAAAAGTAAAATGTACGCAATTTGCTGAGGAATGATCCACTTAGAGTGGTAGCACCTTCTCCTTCCTCATTAGAAGATAGCAAATGTTTTAATGCAATCAACAGGTGCAGAGGTCTCTTTGAAACATATCACACATATGCATGCTGATTTTATAACTATTAATATGGATATAACTATATAACTATATAATTATTAATATAGATATAATATACTAAGCATATATATTTGAATAAGTTCATCATATATTATGCCTTGCTTATTAAAATCAATCTGCCGAAAAGAGGTAAAGGACAATTCTATGCCTTAATAGCATTTAAAATCAAAAGATGAAACAGGGCTATTATTTTTCCATTATCTAATAAAATTTCTAACAACTAAAATTCAGGTTACAGAGCTATAACAGTTTTTAGGCCAAGAACTGCAAACATAGGATCTTAAGTATATTAAGAGTTTCTGCTTTCACTTTTTATAACCTAAACGAGCATATGTTCAACTATTTTGCTTAGAGAAGCAGACTTTACATGTCTCAAAGTCAGTAATTAACATTAGTAAAAGGAAGGAAATACAGCAGACAGAAATTGACTACTACAGATTACAAGATACAATGTGTACTCTTTGTAAACCTCAAAATACATCAAAACGCACAAAAACAAGTTAACTCAACAAAATATTTCCGTTTATTTTTATAAAATTCGAACAGACTACATAATACTGGCGCTTGAATTTACTGGAGAAAAAAGAAAGAAACCAAAATAGGATCCAGGATACTTTAAAATGTTTATAATGAAACGTAGAGCATCAAATACTTGTTTTAGGTTTAACATAACATCACCAGAAGATTTGCTTAAGAAGATCCTGCCTCCCCCAAAAAAGAAGTTTCTGTGCATTAGATAAATCTCCCACATTTAAGTTACTAATCAAGTACTTTTATACTACTCAAGCCAATCTTTCATAATTTAAAAATGACTTAGTGAAAGAGAAGCACTGGTATTCACATTCTCTACCTTCACAGAAGGGCAGCACAGTTTTTCATGTCAATCTGTATTAGCCAAAAAGTTTCAACTAATGCTACTCCACCAAGAACACAACGATGAGTACATAGATATTGAAGTCCTATATTCCTAAATAAACTCCAATATTATAACGTCACTTTGTCTTTTTTTAAATGAGAAATAAAATATCTCGATTTCCTTCTATAAGTTAAGCCTATTCACTTTGAATAGCTTAGTGGTAAAATAAATGTATATATACATTTTTAGAAATACCAGTTACTATGATCCACATATTACTTTCAGTGACCATGTCTTATTTAGATATTTAAGTTTCCTTTCTATAAGAAGCAATTCAGAGTCTAACATGATATATATATATATATATATATGTATATATATAATTTGTATAAACACATAACAGGTAATTCATGGTTCACATCCTTTGACAAGGATAAAAGCATAGGGGGCCAATCAGAATCTTCTAGTATTGTTTCCGTGTTCTTGGTCACCTTTTTACTTAAACTCAAATCTCAGGTTGTCAATAATTTTCTGATAAAGATGGTAACTTTTTGTTATTTCTAAAACACTTCCATCTGTCCACCCAAAAGACTGAATGCCTTATGTGCCTACAGCTCCTTGATTACGATCACGATATCTAAAGTTCTATTTCATCCACATAAATTGAGGATTTTCCTTTCCATGGACATCAGAACATGTTAAAGCCAATCTTTATAGCCACAATCTAGCCTTTGTGTATCTTTAAATGGTCTACAACCTTGAACTGAAAATGAACTACATTAATGGCATCACTCCTACAGCTCTCAAAGAAAGAAAGGAGTCCGAGTCCAGGTTCAGATACACTTCATTTTAACAGCATGCATCAATCTCAGGTGTGCCCAGTAAACCCTAGCCACAAAGCAGGCATGCACACTTATGCCTTTCCATTTTCTCTTTTCTTTTCCCTTTCCTCTTCCCCAGGAGGTTAATGAACAAAATATTACACTTTTTTAAATAGATATAATGATATGGAGATAAACTATCCATCTGTCAGAAACAGAGTTACCTAAATAAAGAAACTTAACAATTCTGTATGTAAAATTAAATCCTGGACTGACAGGGTTGTTCAAATAACACTCAGAAAAGAACAACGTGACTCAAACTGTAAGGAACAGGCCAAAAACATTCCATCAAATCAAGTGTATCTAGAATAGGCCATCATCTCTATTTGAAACACTTGCTAAGAATATGTGAATTCACAGTTCCATCTAGGAAATATTTTTTCTTCCTCTCTTACCTGTTCCCCCACCCATCTTGCATTCAACTCCATAAACAGCAGTAATCCCCCATTATAAAACAGTTGACGGTTAAAACAATGAGCCAACGAAGAAAGTACAATATTCTGTAACTGACATTTACTGCATTGGCCTTGGACTTCTAATCTTTACCAGACGGGCACACAAATCAATCCATCAGCTCATAAAGGTGTGCTTTTTTAACCTCTAAAACAGATGGGATTGGCCAGAAGTGTCTGGCATGTCAAACTGCTAATCACTGCTGCCCTTTGCACAAAATAACCCACTTAAGTTGAGGCATGGTTGCACTGTAACCGACATTAGTCTGTGGGAAACCCATTTAACTGTCACACACTCCTGCCACTCCTGCTCTCCCTTAATTAAGCCTAATGCCTTATGCTTTGACCTTTTGTTCTAGCCTATTAACCCTATCTAGTACAAGTTCAATTATGTTAAACTAAAAACTTTGCTGTAAAATATGAAATGCCAAGCTCAAAAAATCATAAGGGACATCCTCTCAGCCCTTAGTTCTATGCACACTGTTACTCAATGCATGCAACAGTAAAACCTCATTTGTGAAGTGATACTGATTCTTAGGGAGTTGAGAGGAACCAAATCATCATTCTAGTCCGCCTCCCTTATTTTATAAACTGAGGCCAGAAAACATTAAATGAAGCCCATTTCACAGCTTCAGCTGAGCCACACTGAAACCTATCTAATCTCTACCTCTACTCCTTTATTCTCCATGATATCTCTGATTAATAGTTAAACCACTCAACAGTGTGTTAAGGATACGAATTGTTCACCACAAATTATTATCTTTCACCACCCTCTAGAATGCACCACACAAGCTAGACTAAAGCAAAACAAATAGGCATGTGAACAGGCCTCAGAAGTAATTTCCCTACACACACAAAACTTTCTCTCCCCTCGCTAATTCTTTTTAAAAGTAACAACGGTCATCAAGAACAGCTAAATTCTACCACATTCACAATAAGTATGTGTGAATATGTATTGTATGAATACAGTTTTTTTTTCTTTCCTGATGTTTCATTTAAATATTCAACAGAGCAAATGACTTAAGCTACAGAAAGCAATTACAACTCACAATTTATTCCCAGTGGACAAATTCACAGCTGGAGATCTCTAAAAATACCTTTTTTTTTTTTACACCTGTATGTATATAGATTGCTGTCTGCATTTACCAGGATTTCAAAATATAAAAACAAAACAAAAAAAAAAAACTTTTAAATACACTATAAAATAAAAAATATAGTCGAAACTAACATGCTGTCATCACAGGGGTATTTTAGTTTTAACATACAGAAATGTGTGTCATTAGTCCTCTTCCATTTTCCTCCCACAGCTAGAAAATTTTTTTACTACTTTCACTATAACACATGGAAACAATTTAAAGATCAATAACATATAACAAATATTGGATTACCATCTGTGAATCTTGTGAGAAAATACAAATTGGTCTCAGATTTTCAAAAGATTAAAAGTCAGATTTTACTTCCATCCTTTTTGTTGTTGACTGTCCCAAGGCCCATTTCACCCATTTTCAGTCATCAATATTGTCATTTTACAGGAAACTGACAAGTTAAGGTAATATGCCACTAATTGGAACATACCATAATTTTTAAAAGAAAGATCATTCAGAGTTGTGCTAAAATGATGAATAAATCCAATGATGGAATTTACTCTGTTTTAACAGGTAAGAAAACATGGTACGAGAGTTTAAAACTCAAAGTGAATTTGTTTACCCTACTTCAAAGGGAAGCATGGCTTGGCATTATCAGGACGAGTATCTACAAGGATGTATAAAATGTAAAATACGTGGCTGGATGAGTGGTCAGAGCTAGAACAAACACTTGTAGCAGACACAAAATAATTACCCACAAAATAATGATTTAGAATCTTATTCACTTTTTTTTTTTTTTTTTTTACCACAAAGGAAAATGCTGTTATTTTAAATGAATGAAACATCACACAGTTCATGAATATAGAAATTAAGTTTGGGTCTCTGTTGAGGAATCTAACATTGGAAAATTTATACTAATGTACAGAATTCACACATTCTATAACACATTGACACTAAGGAACTATGAAAAGCAAAGATGTCCAGTCAACCAGGATAAACAATTTTCAAAGCACAAAGTAGAATGTATCACATAATTAGCCAATGTGCAATTTTTTCTACCCTTTTACTTTGGACAATAGTCCATTGGCCTGCAGATCTTCTTTTGCTATAATTTATAAGCATGTGACATATACACACACACACACACACACACACACACACATACATGAGAGCCATGAGATCTGTTTTTTCTGTTTACAAAAGATATCCACTCCCAAGCATGGATGAAGTTTAGTAAAACTTTATCTTCACAAAGCAAGAAACCGGGTTAAAGTTACTTTAAGACCATTTGTGAAATCTCAGTGTTGTAAACATATATCCCAGATAATCTATACATTTTAGCATTTGAAAATTAACTGGTAGTTTAGAAATTTCTGAGCTCCATTTTAAAATGTTTCCTTGGGGCGCCTGGGTGGCGCAGTCGGTTAAGCGTCCGACTTCAGCCAGGTCACGATCTCGTGGTCCGTGAGTTCGAGCCCCGCGTCAGGCTCTGGGCTGATGGCTCAGAGCCTGGAGCCTGTTTCTGATTCCGTGTCTCCCTCTCTCTCTGCCCCTCCCCCGTTCATGCTCTGTCTCTCTCTGTCTCAAAAATAAATAAACGTTAAAAAAAAAATAAAATAAAATGTTTCCTTTCTACCTGAGCATTATTAATCTAGTTGAACAGAATAGTGTTGTGACAGTCAAAAAATTCACCTCCAGAAAAGAGCTATTACTAATTTAAAAAATAATAATAACAGAGGGGGTTCATCTACTATGTAAGTCCTGTAACTTAGTAGGGTTTGAATCATCAGGTCATTCTTGATGGTCTCTAACTTTTAGATTACTGAACACCAAAATTAACTCTAGACATGAGATTTTGAAATGCCTCCGTCTTCCCGACTAGTCAAATCCAATGTGATTAAATGTGTCAAGCTCGGGTCTCTTTACCACTACCATAAGCTAAGTGTCCTTAGCTAAGGAAATGAAGCTAAGAAAACTCTCTATGCAGCTCTATAAAACTTGTTTCTTTAAAAAATAATTAAATGTTGCCCCCAAAGATTGTGCTAAATGTGTTTTCTGAGATATTGTAGTTTGTGTATTTTTGAAGAAACCCAGCATTACAAAACAATTGCAAGTGCCAAGTAATTATAATGTCACCAATAGGTGCACTGTTTCCTTCATAGTTAATACGCCTGGAAAGATGATGATAAATTTTAAGGAAGAAACAGTATTCCTTTTAGACGCCCTAATTTAAATAAAGAAAAAAAATGTAGAACAGCGGCTATTACGAATTAGCTATGCACAATAATTGGCAACTGTTACATATAAATACATAAAGGCTCTATCCCTGACCCCACAAAGCCAGAGTTTACCAATAATTGGATTGGTACAGTTCAATTCAACAAATGTTTGTAACGGCCCTCTATGTGCCAGGCATCTACAACACCAACAGTACACTGATGAATGAGCTCCTATTCATGGAGCGGACGGTCCACTGAGAAACACAAACATTAAACAAGTGTGGCCATTGCAATCAGGGTACAGAGAACTGTGGGAGACAAACCTGATCTTGTTGGAGGCTTGGGGACTGCAGTGAGCACCTACACTCTCTTGCCCACTGTCCCATGAGTAAGAATATTTCTTTCCAATTTACTTCGCCAAGGTCAAAATATGGTCTGTGGCCCATATAAGTGGCTCCCATTAGGTTTCTTCTCTCTTGTTCTCATTCTACAGGGCTGGATCTAGAGGCCCTTGGTTCAGGGCACATTCTCACCACTAGTCCACGCAGTGCCCTGTCATTATGTTACCTTTTCACAGCAGTATACAGTAATGGGGTCCATAACCTTTGCATTATATTCCCAGTTGAACAGACAGACCCAACTACCTGCACTAGTAATTTTAAAATATTACTCTTCATTAATAACTAGAGCCGACCTGTGAGTATTCTGATCCCACTAGTTAACGAAAGATACCTGGTTCTGGTAATCTACAAATAGAAGTTTCCCTACTGATTTTTAAATAGAACTCAAAATGTATATAACATGTAGAAACAAAGCTGCTGCATGAATAAATGCGCACCTGTACTGTAAAACTTGTTTTTAAATTCTCAGCCTAGAAAGTACATTCCAAGTACTAGAATATCAAATGAATCACAAGACTGTTCTGAAGACCATATTTTGGTAGCAGGAGAAGAAAATATGCTCCAAAAACAAGGGGGATGTAGCTGGTCCTTTCTCGCTCCACTTCTCAAGACTGTCTTTCTGGTCAGTGTGGACTTTACTGCTGGACCAATCACCAAACGTTATTAACGATTTCTTAACATCTGGTACCTAAGCCCTCTTTCTGTGACTGCCTTCACAAAAACTAATAAACTGAAATAAATTAAGGCTTGATTTCTTATCCTGGGTTTACACAAGTACTGGCTGTATAAATTTTAAAATGTACTTAAATTCTCAGGGGTTCAATTTCCTCCTCTGTAAAATGCAAGCAACAAAAGTTTTGGAAATATTATTTCATTTTTTTTAAGTTTTTATTTAAATTCCAGTTAGTGAACAGTATAATAGTTTCAGGTGTACAATATATACAACACCCTCATTTCAGCATTAACAACGACAAAAGTGTTGGAAGATAAGCAAGTAATTTACCCCATTGTATCATATGTATACCTTGGCAAAAAAAAAAAAAAAAAAAGGAGGATCAAAGGAAAAAGGTGTGTAAGTGCTAAAAGGTAGCATTTAACACTATTTGATTTACAGTTCACACCAACTACTATTCCATGTACTCTCCTATTAAGCAAGATGCCTTTATAACCCTACTTGTTTGAAATGGGGAAGACAAGATACCTGTAGGACAAATATACTTAAACCTGGAGCATCCATAGCTTTTATCACGTTCCCCTCCACTCTGAAAAACCTAAGGATTCTATGAAATTACTTCAACTTATGTGAGAGCCAAGCAAAAAAAAAGGAAAAGAAAGGGAAGAAGAAAATATGACATTGATTCAGGTCAGTCAAGGATACTAGGATAGTAAGCACAGCGTTTTACTAACAAAATAAACAATGCATTGCTTTGAGTTTTGACTCAATAACACCAAACATCTGGATATTGGGAAAGAACCAGATGGTGAATAAAAAAAAAAAAATTCTATCTTCAATCCCTGGCCTCATGTAGATTCAGTCTATTTCAGTTAAACTTCTTAAAAAGGTATGGATGGGTTAGGGAGAGAATATAAACATGTATCTGAACTCCAGAAAGATTTTTTCCCCCCAGATTGTTTACTTACATGGCTTCTCTCTTATTTGGCCAGATACAATATATTCTCTTAATAAAACATTGTAGTAAAACATTCCTTTGCAGCTTTTATACAAACCCTTTTGTTTATCCAACATTCACTTGGCAATTCAAAATCCAAAGCACGCTAGAAAATATTATGTATATGAGCCTATTACTCATCCTTGTGTCTCCACTACAGTTTTAATTTGACTGTATCTTTTAGTGCAGAGGGAACCACTACCACCCAGCTTGATTCTTTTGGGTTCAGAATTCCATAAATTTTAAATGAAGCAAGTAAGAAGAGGTGGAGAGGTTTATAACTACATTTCTCATGGCCTCAACAATAACAGAGCACATCCGATGTGCACTTAAAAATACACTGTATACCAGGGGCACCTGGATGGCTCAGTGGGTTGAGCATCCAACTTCGGCTCAGATAATGATCTCAGGGTTCGTGGGTTCGAGCCCCGTGTCGGGCTCTGTGTTGACAACTCAGAGCCTGGATCCTGCTTCAGATTCCGTGACTCCCTGTCTCTCTCTCTGCCCCTCCCCAACTCGTGGTCACACACGCGCGTGCTCTCTCGAAAACGAACATTAAAAAAAATTTAAAAAAAAATACTGTATACCACAAACCTCCCTAACCCAAAAATCTCTTTCCTGACCATAGTCTACTCCCAGAATGAAGCCAAATACTCATCTATCTCTGTTTCCTCCTGATAAATTCACAAATGCATTATCAATTTCCTCTCTGTAACAAAGAGCCCAGTTTATTAGCATGGTGTAGTCTTTAAAATAAAATTATGGTAGGTGAAGACAGGGCAATGACACAAAATTCATGTCAAGAACCATTACAGTCAAGAATTTTAACTTTTCCAACAGAAAGTGCTATGGGCCTGAATTTGCTGAAAGTGCTCCTTCAAGTAGACAAACAAAATTAGCCTTGGGAACACCTGGATGAAGACCATGACAAGGTATTTTAATGAATTATATCAAGAAACATGGTTGCTTGCTCTGCCTCAAAGAACACTACAGTAATTGTGTGGAATACCTCACAAGGGTTAGCATCTGAGGAGGGAAAGGAGCTTGCAGAGTTACCCTGGGTGACTACATTTCTCAGGTAAGCCCAGGGAACAGAGGGCATCAGTTCTCTTGAGAATTAACATCAACTGCTACAGAATTACCAGTTGGAAACAGGGTGCCTTCCTTATGAGACTGGTCTTTGGAAAGCCAGGCCCGGCAGACTGGGGGTGCTGCACCGAGTTCTATGGCTATTCTACACTCTCTTTGGGAGCAGGCTTTTAGAACTTTCTAAAAATCAAATAGAGACTGGCTTTCTTTTAAAAAAGATGGCATACTCTCATGAAAAAGCAAATTATTATCAATGACATTAGCTGTGTGACCTCAGGCACTTCTCACACTATGTTTCTTTCTCTGTAAATCGAGAAAATGATACCTATATGTCACATGGAAATTGTAAAGCAGACAGCCAAGTGCCTGGAACAAAGCAGATGTCCCCAAATCCTCTTCCTTTTCCTGCTCTTTCTCTCAATAAAAAAGTAAAAGGCAAAAAAAAAAAAAAAAAGGGCAGTGGGGCACCTAGGTGGCTCAGTCGGTTAAGCGTCCAACTTCGGCTCAGGTCATGATCTTGCGGTTCGTGAATTCAAGCCCCGCGTCAGGCTCTGTGCTGACACCTCGGAACCTGGAGCCTGTTTCAGATTCTGTGGTCTCCCTCTCTCTCTGAACCTCCCCCGTTCATGCTGTCTCTCTCTGTCTCAAAAATAAATAAACGTTAAAAAAAAAAATTTAAAACCTCAGGCTTGAAATCTTTACTGCTTACTGACAGCACACATCAATGTATAGAATCAGAATTTCAGAATTTAGAAATCAAATCTAACCCCCTTGTTCTAGTCTACAGAGAGATAAAAGGACGTTCCCATTATCTGTATTATACACTGTTTTAGTAGCAGATCCTAAGCTAGAAAATTGGATGTGGAATAACAAAACAAATACTTTTATTTATTTTTTAATGTTTATTTTTGAGAGAGGCAGAGAGTGAACGGCGGAGGGGCAGAGAGGGGGTGGGGAGAGGGAGGCACAGAATCCGAAGTTCCAGGCTCTGAGCTGTCAGCACAGAGCCTGACGTGGGGCTTGAACCCACAAACCATGAGATCATGACCAGAGCCAATGTCGGACACTTAACCCACTGAGCCACCCAGGTGCCCCTAAAACAAAGACTTTTTAAAAATTTGTGTTTCAAAAATCAAAGTTGAGCTTACATGACCCATTGTGCAAATATTCCCTTTATAGGAAAACAAACAAACAAACAAAACAAAACCCTGCAACTATGATTAATTCATTTTGAGGATGTTTTTTATTTATGTCCTATTTGAGTGTTTCTTATTCTAGCCTATTTGAAAGGTGGGGTCAATTCCTATTCTAGAGTTTTTCTTGGGATTCTCCACCTTCTTCTATCCCCCTTCCTTCCCTTAATTTGTTTCTTTTCCAGTGTATACATCTACCACTCTGTTGTAGATTACTCTAAATTCATAAATGCAAGAATCAAAAAAGATAATCTAAAAAAGTACGCATTTCAAAAACCAGCTACAATCCCTTAAACATTTCCTATCTCTCGAATCCTGGAGAGATCCCTCAAGGGAGAAGACTCTTTTTTTCTATTTTGAACTTCTAATTCTCAAATTTTGATTATGTTCTGTCACATGTCAGCTCTCTTATCTACACTGTTATTAAATCAACACAACAATTATACTATTCTCATTTTAAGACTACATATAAGCATAATTTCCTAACTACTGCAATGCTGAATTATCATGACTTTGTAATGCATTAATGTATTTTTCAATGCAGTCACATGTTATATACAGTACAGACAAACTCAACAAGTCAAAGCACACAACTACAAGAAGTTTGCTTAGCAACTATGTGACTTGAGCTTTTCTCTCATCTACCTAAAGCTAATTGCCTGACTTCTACCCAGTATCCTTACATAGCTGGTGAGGAAGGTAAAAGCAAAATAAAGCACCCCAATTAACAGAAGCTCCTAACTCCTTAATTCCAGATTTGTTCTCAATTCATTAGCAGATTACAGATTTAAAAATAAGGAGTAGCCCTATCATTTAACACGTGACTGAAAAAGGACTTTCTTAATTAGAAGTCCAAGGATAAGAGACTTCATTCCACCAAAGCTCTGAATAAACACCAACATCAGGTCAATCAGAGTTGTCCTGGTCCTCGTGGTATCTTAAGCTGATGACTCAAGTTCCCAGCAAGCTTCTAGTTTAATATTTCTTGAAACACCAGGCTTAGTCACAGAGTGACCTGGAATTTAAGGCAAATAAGGGTCTCTTTCTTCATCCTTAAAGATATTTTTGCTAAATGACACAAAGTTAAAGAGGCAAGATGGGTTTTAATTTAGAGCTTTTATTCCCTGAAGTATACCAAGTCAAAAAAATTTCCTGGGAAGAGTGAAGCATGCTAGCTTTGAATTTCAAACACAACTATTAACCCTTTCAGAGAAGCAATTCTATTTCCAAATTTCTTAACAAAATGATTTTTCCCCTCAGGCTATTTATTGAAAGAGGGTGGGAGGGAAGAAGGAAGACAGGATAGATGAAGGAAGAAAGGTGGGGAGGAAGGATGGATGGATGATGGACGGACAGACCAATGGATGTCACAAGCATCCTCCTAGCCAAAGTTTGAACACATTCTGGAGTTATTCTTGAATTTTTTTCGGCTAAAAAACAAATCAGATGAATTATCCAAATCAGGTAATTATCCATAACATTATCTTCAAAAACAATCTATCCTAAAATCTGGTATAGACATTCAGAAATATCTTAATACTACTAAGTAAACACAGTGAAGTCCCTTCTTTCATAGCTACATTTTTGAATTGCCAGTCTCCTAATAAATTCTTTAAATCTGCTTCTCATCATATTACCCCTACAGTTCTAGGCCAAATGTTATCCCTAGCATGGTTTAAGGTATTAACTTTAACAAAATCCTAATACAGTGGTAAAATGTATCATATTTCCCCTCTTTCCTGTTCTTCTCAATGTTTTATGAACTTAAATAAGATTGCTTTGTTTCAGGTGTATGGATACTCTAAGACACCACAAGTTTTGTAATGCTTTATTTGTAATATTTGCAAGAGGTGCAGGAATCCATTTGGATTTCAAGGTTCATAATGCAGAGTATGTACTATCACAGTGACAACAATTAGTATAACATCCTATTATCTCAATAGCTGTATTTTTAATGAAAGATTAAAACTACCCTTCATACCTGTAGCAAAGGAAAAGGAAAAGTCTGTTCTAAATGACCTCTAATTTTTAGAATCCTAAATATTCAATATCTATCAAATTGAACATTAAATTTCAAGGAACAACAACAACAATGAAACAGAGGGACATTTAGAGCATAGTTTGTGAAGAAACCCTACTAAGACTTCAGAGAACTCTAAGTCCCAATTTCCCCCTAATCCTAAAGGTGCTTAAAGGAAATATTATTTCTGTAGTTATCCACTTCAAGTTATCTTTATCAGAAATCCTAGGAAAGAATTCTCTAGTTCACCACCCAAACCTCAGTACTGTTTCCTGTGTTCAGTAAGACCCTTGGGAAACACAAGATCTTAAAAGAACAAAGAAAAGTGGTCTAATATGAATTCATTTTCTTCCAAACAAACTATAACTCCCGGTTCTACTCTGGTGCCCAGTTTTGGTCTTCCACCTTAAATATATATTTAAGAGACACTCAACAGCAAAGTATACAGAGGCACAAATGTGGAATTTGTCATTTTTCCCTCTCCAAACAACCACTATTTATATAATATTGCAGCCCTCATAAAAGGGAATCCATTACCATCAGCAATTCACGTCCCTGCTTCAGCATCAGATGCAAACAGGATACGGAAACAAGATCTCTCTCCTCCATTTACTTTTTGTTCATTCCAGCCTCCGGACATAATCCTCAGTTCCATTCCAATGGCCTGCTTCATCATCTGACACTCCTGATTTTTACCTTCTCAAGTCTTAATGACCATCCTGGTGTTATATTTCTGTGATTGTTGTGGTATCTAAATACTACAGAATGAGTCTGTTCATCCCCTCGCCCCCGGAGAGCAACTTAAGGAAATGCATCTTGAACAATTCAATTCCCAGATTCAAACTTACTACCCTGAAGCCCCTCCCCCTGCCATATTCTGCTGAGAATGTCTGACTTTTCAATGGTAGTCAATAATTGCTTTTCATAAAAATATTTCCTCCACTGGAAGACATGTGCACAAGGAGCTTTGTTAAAATACCAAATGCTTCTTTCCCCAGTCTTCATCCACGTTAACAGTAAATCAGTATTAAAACAAAACAAAATGCACACTGATTGTGTATTAGCCACGTGAAGGGGCATATGGAAAAAGCTCAAGAGTAAAGAACCTTTACCCCACCAGGGCCAAGACAGGAAGCTGCAAAGGAAGGCAATTTTCATGAAAGAACGCATCCAAAAATGTAGAAGCTGTTTATTTTAGAAAAGGGGATGAGAGGAGACAGCAATACAGAGAGAGGTGTACCACTGACAGATAAACTAGGATTCTTCTTCTCTATTAACCTACGCTTTAAAAACTAACCGCATCAGGCAATCTAAAGTTTGAAAAACAAATCTGTACCCATCACAATTTAAACTCAACAATTCTTTCTAGGTGAAAATTAGACGTTTTGAACTTATTTCTGGCAGAATTATCTTTCAACCTGATACACAAAACTCTTACCGCTTTTCCAAAACAACACTTAAAATACGAGCTTTTAAGTTTCCTCCAGTCTTCAAGTTTTAAAATTAAAAACCTAATCCCTTTAACATCATGTATGATATCCTAAGCCACTCTGATTTAAAATTACCTTCTATATCACTGCCTTCCAGTATTGGTTTGCAAAGAAATCTGCACAATTAATAATAACCTTCTTCTCTCTCATCTTTCTAGAGAGCCAAGAATGACATATCTTCTTATCTTCTTACTTGTTCCATTAGATTGACATATTTTGCCTCATCTGTCACCTTCCATAAAACTCTGCTTTCAGATATGAGTTAATTCATTTTTAGTTGTCCTCAATGTTCTAAAATAGTGATGTTTGACAGAATTAATACAGTGCTCTAGTTCTCTCTGTGCAACCGGTACTTAATTAAAGATCTTGGGGGCCATCTTTCTCTCAGGTTGTACCATTTAAAGAAGGAACGTTACTTCCTCCAGACAATGTGATAAGCCACATGGCACTAAAGCTGCCATCCCCAGGTCTCCCATTTAACGGATCGCTTTACTATGCATAAACTACCAGCCAGACAGATTACCACTTTATTTCACATTGATTTACTTTTCACCTCTCGGAACCCTAAGTCTACTACAGCCTATGTTCTCTCTTACTTTTTGAATTTCCGGAATTTCTGGAGTTGTAACACTCCCTTATACTTTTATCATTGCTTTTGTTTGATGTGGGACCTCAAAAAGTCCTAATGACATTTCATCTGTAAGATTTCTTGAATCTCTGGTAACAGTGAAGACAGTCTTTAAGCAATCACAGAGCTACCTTGGAGCGCAAACTGAAAAATTCCCAGTTTTAAATTCTTTTGAATCCATATCTTTTGGAGAACAGCCACTCAACTTGATATGTCATAATTTTCAATGCTAAAGGTAGCATGGATAATTGAAATTGGCACTTGCTATTTATTACACAAATAATTATTCTCTTGGATGGCCTTTTGAAAGCTAGCGCTTCTTAATCATTTTTTGGCTATACTGGAACCACAAGAGACGTGTCAATTTAAGCAAACTTCAGGAGCAATAAACTAACAAACAGACTCTAGGTGGTGGTATAGGTTATTTTTTATCATGATGTTTTGCTCTTAAAACTGCAAGAGTCAGAAGAGCCCTTAGCCTCTTAGCCTCTTTTATAGACACTTCTTTGTTGCAAACTTACAGTATCTGGGGATGTTTAACTTAGTAAAACCCAAGTTCTACAGAGTTTGGGAGATAAACGCAAAAAGTAGTTCTAAGTCAAGTCTTCCCACAGGCTTTAAACCTGGTTTTCAACTGCTTCAAAAGCACTGCAGAGACCTCACTGGAGTAAAACTAACAATAAGCAGTCCTCTCTCCCCCCCCCCCCCCAAATATACATTTAACTCACCCTCTTAGGGCACCTGCAGGGGTAAGTGTGGAAAGAGGTGTTTCCCCACCAGAGTGAGTGAAACAGACTAGAGTGACAATCCCCCAGCCTGCATAGTAGCTGTTCCCAGGGACTGATTCTTCTTTGTCTCTAGGAACTAACTCCAGACAGGGAAAAGTTGTTACTGGTTAGGAAGGCACTACTCTGAACCAACCAAACCCAATCGACACTACCACCAAAACACTGGGCAAAACCCAAGCAACTTATTTCTAAGTTGAAAAACATTTCAACATACTCCAGGCAGCAACCCACACTCAAGTGCCAGGCAGTTGAAGCACTATTTGTTTTTAAAGTCCACTTATTTCAGTGTCTCTTCAACAAAGGTGACAAAGTGGTGGTCAAACATCCGGAAGATGCACCCACTTGCTAAACATATGATCCACTAATAAGCAGGTTCAAGGCAATTCATAACTTTAAAGAATGAATTACCAAAGCCCTCTGCTCCACGAATGCCCCCCCCCCCAAAACGTAAAGGGTATTCATGTATATTACACGACAACCATATTTACTTTGGACACCTATAGACAGGCTTTCTTCCTCTAAAGACAGTTTTTCACCCCCGCACCATCTCACAATTTAATCATTTACTTTACCGGAGACAAACTCCAACTTAGTTCCACCGTCTGAGCAAAAAGTCTTTGTAGCTAGAAACGTCTTAATTTTTTTGCAAAATAAAATGCCCTATTAAAAAAATATTTAACGCAAAAGCGCTTATCATTCTGTTTTTCTTCCACTATCTTCAGAAACCAATTAAATCACTAACGAGATAGAAGGTAGAACCGCCTGTAATGCTTCAGAGATCAACATGTGTTACAGACTCCCAGCTTGGTCGCCTCTGAGACACACAGTTGATTCCTTTGTTCCTTCACACTGAACACCAACTCTTGGTTAAAATTTGGAAACTACTTTGGAAAGGATGGGAGGGATCGTAGAATATTTCCAGGGAAACCGTTCATAAAACAACAAGATTCACTAGTAGTAAGGAGGACACGGCTGCACAAGAGGAGAGAAAGGCAGCCTCCCAGGACCTCCACTGGGTTCACCCCAAATGTGAGCCCGGTTTCTGGCTCATCAGGGGGTCAAGTGATGGTGGAGGCCTCGGGTGCAAAGAGCCTCGCTCTCGGGAGGGGGAAGGACAAGAACCGACCGGCCAGGCCTGGGGGTCTGGTGGGGGCCGGGAGAGCTGTCCCTTTTTTCCTGTTCGCTTGTCCAGACCCTGAATCCCGCGAGCCCTGAGCAGGGAGGCACCGGGCGAGAGACGGGTAGCAGCACCCGGCGCCGCCCAGGTCGCCCCGGGCAGCAGGACCGAGGGCTGCGCGGCGAGAAGCGCCCGGGACTCCGGGCCGAGGGGGCAGTGGAGCGGGGCACGACCCGGGCCCGGCCACCCGTGCCGGGCGCGCCTCGGGGAGCACACGGAGGCCGCCCCTCGGCCCAGGACAGCCACAGAGCGGCCGGTGAGCCCGGGGCCAACTCCACAACTTGCCGGCCCAGCTGCCTCCCTCCCCCCCCCCACCCCGAGTTCCCGGGAAGATTCGGACCCGGCAGGAGAGGCGGAATATCCCCGGAAACGATTCCTCCCCGAAGCTGAGCCCACCCCGCCGTCCGCGTCCGCTCCCGCCGCAGGCAGCGCGGTCCCCGGCGCCCCGACGCCCCCGCGGCCCTGCCAGCCGCCGCCGCCGCCGCCGCCGCCGCGGGGCCGCGCTCCCGGGCCGCTTCCGGCGGCGCCCGCGGCCGCTCCTGCAGCCCCCGGCCGCGGCCGCCACTCACCCGAGGCCGCCGCGGCTCCGCGCCTCGGGCTCCGTCAGGCGCACTCCACGAAGGCGCCCCGCCGCCCCGTGCTCCCTCGGCGCCCCGGCGAGCTCTTCCCTCCGGTCAGCAGCGCTGCCAAGCGCAGTGGCAGCCGCGGGGCCACCGGCGGGCGTGCGCGGGCGGGCGGGAGGGCTTGGGGCCGGCGCGTCCCTCCGCCTCGGCCGCCTCCTCCACCTCCTCCGCCTCCGCCTCCTCCTCCGCCGCCGCCGCCGCCGCCGCCGCCTCCCGAGTTCGGGGCTCTGCTGCAATGTCTGCGAGGCTGACTTTGAGCGCCTCGCTCGCCGCCCGCCCGCAGCCGCGCTCCTCCCTCCGCCGCCGAGTCCGCCGCGGCCCAGTCCCTCCCCTCGCCGCTCCACGCCATTCAGCTCTTCAGCCAAGTTTCTTAACCCTTTTTTCCCCCTCCCTCCCATTGTCACCGGGGCAGGAGGAACCGCTCGGGTCCCGGCAGCTCGCGGGAACTGAGGAGCACCCCCCCCCCCGCCCCCGGCTTGCTGTTTTCCTCCTTGCCCGCCCTCTGGATGGCCCGGCGGGGGCTGCAGGGGCCAAAGGCGGCGGGAGGACTGCGTCGGCCGGGAGAGGTGGGTGCTCCACGCGCCCGAGCCGACCCCTTCCCCCCCCCACTCTCGGCTCCCGGCTCTGTCCAGCCGCCCCCGACCGCCCAAGGCGACTGGACAGCTCCTCCCGGGCCCCCCGGGGGCTTGTTTTCGTTAACGCCGGCCGTGGGCTCGCGTCTGGGACACAGCCTGGGGGCCGGGACGCCCAGGTCCCGCTGGGGTGCTGGCGCCCCCGCTCCCATTTCACCCCACGACGCGCGTTCCCTCGGCTCCTTCTCACGCACCCCACCCCCAGCTTCCACCACCTTGTAATCTGTGTGTCCTGCTTTAATCTTGGCGGGGGGGGGGGGCACGGGCACTAACTCCAGGTCACTTTGACCCCACGCCTTAGCACGTAGTAGGCACCCAGGAATCAATGTGGAGTGACTCAGAGAGGAAGACTGGGAAGGAGACCTGAGGAGTGCCCCGTCCAGCTCCTTGGACGGACGTAGGACCCAGGAGCAGGGTTTATCTTCAACTGCTTTGTCACTGCGAAGTCTCCGGCAGGAGTCGGTCAGCGAATCTACATCATCCCGGGGAAGAATTTGACCCCACAAGACGAGGCAGAAAGAACAGGACTGCCACTTCTTCGGCAGCTCTGCTCGGTTCAGTCTCGGAATAAGAAATAACAATTACATCACGAGGCCGGGGCGGCAGCGCTGTGGAGCCTCTCGGTTTCCTGCAGCTTAATCTCGCTGAACCCGCCTCTGAACTGGGGAGGGGGGGAGGCACATATGGATTGGTGGCGAGAGAAAGTAGAGAGAGGAGAGAGTCCTACAAAACCATAATCCCCCCTCCTTCTCCTTGCATTTGCTGTTTTAAAATCTTATCCTCAACGCTCCCCCAGACATCTAACTAGAACTATTAACACCCCTTCAACACCTCCCCAGATGTCAGGTTTCTTTTTGACTCCAGCATCTAGCGTTTAGTAACTCGCCATGAAAAAAAGTACCGGGGGGAAATGAGTGCCGTTGCTGAAATTGTCTTTTGCCTGATACAAAAACGCTGAAGTACAGCTTAGCCTCACCCTTAACTCGGAAATGGCATGCCTGTGTTAAAACACTTAATACACAAAACAAATGAGAGGATGAGGCACTCCATTCCTATGTATAGGTTTTCAAATCCTTAAGAATTCGATAACATTGGAAAATAGAGTCGCCAGCGCACTTAAGAAAACCACTATCCTAGTCATGAAACAGTAGTCTATGCCTGTTATGTAATGGCTGTATTGTGCATTTAAAATGTCTTTTAACCTTTAAAAATATGAATGAGTGTTCTGTAACACCTCCAAATCTTAAAAGTGAAAGCAATGCTTAATAAATGCACCACCTAGCACAGTGCTGGGCACATGGTAGGATCATTTTGCTTAATGGTGATGGTGCATTTTAGAACAATTATTTTACATCACCCTAGTGATTCAACTGTGTAATCTGTTGCCATCTAACGCAGTTTAAACTTCATATGGTAGCTTCTTATGCGCATATACAACAGTTTGAAATTTGCTCAAGGCCACTGTGTAAAGTCAGCTATTCTACAGTACATCATTTATCCAGTTGGTGAAAGTGAACTGTTCTAATTAAGTGATGATCATCAGAATTGGAATCTGGCCCTTTAAGGAGTCAAACTTAAAAAACAAACAAAAAACTGTTAAGTGATACACACAGATTTTCTAAAATGAGTTATATATATATTTTTCTTGAGCAATATATTGGACTTTCTTTGGCTTTTTTCTTGGAAATTCAGGGTTAATTTTATTAAAAGTGTTTATTGCAGTAAATTGTAGCGGATTCAACAAAAACATTCTATATCAGGCTTCTTCCTAGTTGTTAAGAGATGCTCCCAGGAGGTATATAAGCTATCAATCGCTGCACTGAAGGACTCTATGACTTAGTGATTATCTCTGCTCTTTGTAGTTTCTCTCGTCCCCTTCACTAACTGACAATCTGTTGTCCTTTTTCTCTGTTGCCACAGCATGCTGCCTCCAATATTTTCCTCCTCTTCTCATTGGCAGTGTCTGGTCTAGTGCAGACTGGGAATCTAGATAGCCTCACTTGTCACAATTCAGTAAAGTAAAACTAAGTAGGTCCTAGGTAAGAAACCGATGTGTTCACCAAGGAATAAGACACATGAACCTTAATGCATAGACTTAGGGACAGTTATTCAGACTACTCAAATGTTGCTTTGAAAAGTATTCTTTTGGGGTGCCTGGGTGGCTCAGTCGGTTGAGCACCCGACTCTGGCTCAGGTCATGACCTCACAACTCCTGAGTTCGAGCCCCGCGTAGGGCTGTGTGCTGACAGCTCGGAGCCTGGAGCCTGCTTCAAGTTCTGTGTCTCCCTCTCTCTCTGCCCCTAACCCACTCACATTCTGTCTCTGTCTCTCTCAAAAATAAATAAACATTAAAAAAAAAGTATTCTTTTTGTACCTTAACTGGGTTTTGGATCACTGAGGTTCATAGAGAAACGGCCTTCTAATAAGTGAGGTTACACAGTTAACCCAACAAGCAGAGTATTGGTACTGCCCTCCAACGCTAGTGTTAAAAAGTCCAGCGCCATGTTAGATGACTTAACAAAGCTGCCCACCTCCTATTAATCTATCTCTTCAACCCCACAGAAATCCAATAGTGAGATCCTGAACTCTTTTTGATAGTGCATCATTAAAAGTAAATTGGCCACCTTTTGTGGAATTCATTTTTACTTAATCGTGCTAATTGTGGTGGGGCTCTTTTGTTGTTGTTCTTTGTTTTTAAAAAATCAATACCTAAATTTCCTGTCTAAGACAGTCATTGCAGGGATATTGGGCATATATGTAATGTAAGAATGCCTATTCAGTAATTTGTATTTTGAAGACAACTCTCATTTTAACCACTTGTGATCTGAAAAAGATGCACTTCAGTTTATATACTTAAACACAAAAGTATTTTTATAAACCCATGGTTCCTGTGCATCAGACATTTAATGTTCAGAATCTATATGATTATCCATCACAAAGAAGTAGCCTGGGAAATGTATGTTTATGTTTTCCTCCCTGAGTCTCTTGCCAGGGTCCAGCCTCAGCAGCTCCAAGGGTTCCCAAAGGATGAATGGCGTCAGCGAAAATAACAAATGGGCTCAGACAACAGCAGTATGTTAGACTGGACACTTTATTGTGGCAAGCGTGGCATTATATTTGTTAGCAAATTCCTTATAGCGTGCGTCATCTATGTTTTCTGGCATTACCTAATTCTAAAAATGTTCCTTTGTGTAATCACCCATTAAGAAACAACATAGTTATTTTCTTGTAACGTTCCCTCCTGCCCTTTCAAGGTCATCTAGCTCTCAACACCTCAAGTGGAACGTTTACAAGGACATGACTTCTTAATTGTTCCTTTGAACCATTTGCAGTACAAGGACCGAAAGTATTCGCTTTGGTCTGGGGTACCGGGAGGGAGCCAAGAGGGCCTTGGGAACCCACACCTTATGCGCTCCCAGAGAGGCAATGTATACCTAGGAACTAATGAACCATTCTGTACCTTAACCCACCAGGTCCAGTTATCATCTGGAATGCCTCCTAGGGGCCAAGTGGGCCTAGGGGTTGGAGTAACTTGTATCCGTAAATACATTCCTTTGTTGCCGGAGTGGGGATTTCGAACCCATTTGTCCCCTCCTTGGCTGGGAAATATATGGGGCTATCCTTCCTTTAGGTAGAGGAGTCTTTATAGGGGGTGGCAAGGGCTGGATGTAGGGTATAATTTCCCTTTGGAATCTTACTTCCTTCCCCAGTGGTTCTTTTCCTGGGGCCAGGGGGTGGGGGTGGCTGTCGCAGGCAATTCCCCAACCGACAAATCCCCAGGTACCGTTATTGGTAGGGGGGCTGCCCTGACCAACGCTAAGGCCAAATTACATAAAAAGCAGGAGTACAAGAAGCTTTACTTTCAGTGGGGCGCCATGCAGTCCCGATCCGTCCACCGCCAGGGCCCTGCCATCAGGCTGGTTGGAGGGATAGCTTGGCTTCCCGCAGTCTCTGCTGGCAGAGCATGTTTCACATCATTTTGTGACTGGGTGTTTATCTTGTCTGTATCTCATTCTAGATGCAAACACCACAGGGCCCACATCCCTTGGGTTCACATTTGGATGCCTCTACCACCTATCCCTGTGCTCAACAAACAGCACTCAGTAGATGCGGGGCAAGATTCTGTCATAGCCCAGTGGACAGTGTTTAGCTCTACTTGGCGTATGGGTGGGGGATGAGGGAGTTCAGGGAAATTTTGACAGAGAAAATAATGCTTCAGCTGAATATTGAAAAGTAAGAGGAATTTACCAGGCAGGCAAAGTAGGAAAGAGATTCTGAGGAAAGGAAAAAGGCTGTTTGACAGTAAAGACATGTAAAGAAAACAAAGATATACATTGAGATGTGTTGCATCTACATGATACACTATGAACTAGTGACTAATGAACTATGACAACTGACAAAAATATTTACAGATGGAACTCCAGTGTAGCTACAGAGCTCTAGTCCCTTGGCCTCTAGAGAAAGCACTATCCAATAAAAAATATAAAGGGAGCCACAAATGTGAGCTACATAGGTACTTTTAACCTTTCTAGCAGCCACACTTTAAAAAATACAAAGAAACAGGTAAACTTAATTAAAAAAAAATTTTTTTTTAACGTTTATTTATTTTTGAGACAGAGAGAGACAGAGCATGAATGGGGGAGGGTCAGAGAGAGGGAGACAAAGAATCGGAAACAGGCTCCAGGCTCTGAGCTGTCAGCACAGAGCCCGACGCGGGGCTCAAACTCACGGACCGTGAGATCATGACCTGAGCCGAAGTCGGCAGCTTAACCGACTGAGCCACCCAGGCGCCCCCAGGTAAACTTAATTTTAATAACATACTTTCCCTATCCAGATATATTAAAAGCATCATTTTAATGTATACACAGCCTAAAAACTATTTATTGGAGATTTTTTGTTCTTTCATTCGGACTATGTTTTCAAAAGCCAGTGAACAGCTCCGTTTGAACTAGTCACATTCAAAGCTTCAATAGCCACATGTGGCTAATGGCTGCCGCACTGGCCAGCACAGCCCCAGAGGACAGATGAAAATATTTAACAATACAGTTAAAAGAAACTTTCTTAAGGTGAAAATCTAAATCTCGTTGAATCGGAGACTTCATTTGCGTTGATCACTGGTGTCTAGTGAAGTGATGCTGTGTTATAAAAACGACTTTCTTGGATCTAGGCTTTTCTGCCAATTAGAGAATCAGCAAAGTTTACATTTTATGTACTGTGTCTTCATTAACCATACAGTAGCTACAACGACTCCTATCTCTATTAACTCTGGACTGTTCGTGTAAACTGGCTTTATGGCAGAAATAAAACACTATCAGTTGGGGGTTGAATAAGCTTTAAAAAAGTCTTCCCTAGAACACAGAACTACGTCTACGCTAGTTACTGTCAGGCTTCTTGTATAGAAGCCCAGGGTTTTGCTTTTCAGTGCTGCCATGCTCAGTTACTGTTGGACTATAAAATGCAGCCCAGCCTTTATTTGAAGCAATCACCTGCCTGAAGCTGCCGCGGTGAGGATGTGCTGTAGTGCCCCGAGCACCGAAAAGGTCTAAAGAGCTAAGATGAAGATGTTTAGACGCCCCATCTGCGGGTTACTGTGCGGTTTTCCATCACGAGATTGGAGCCTTTTTACTTTTGGTGGGTCTTGAAGGCCAAGGACTGGCAAAACCAGGGCACTCAGTATCTACACTAAAAGGAATCCTGTAAACTGGATCTTAAGAAAAAAAAAAGTCTGAAAACGATTGTGTAGAAGCAGCTGAAAATGTGCAAGAAAAGGATGCTTCAGCGCAGTGCGAATGTGGATGAAGCCTTCTCATTGCCAAAACAAGAAAATCTTTAACATAGTTAAGGGATCCAAAAAGCCAAGAAATCCCAGTGAAGCCAAAGAAAACATGTCAGTTTTGTTGATGTGTCCATTTAGTATGTCCGTTTATATTGAAAGTAAGTATTACATGAAGTCTTATCTTTTTATGTAGAAATGGGTTCTTTAGTCTCATTAAGCAGTCCTGTCATAAATGAATAACAATTTCGTTTTGATATTTTACAAACATATATCCGTATAATAAATCATTTGAGTACAACATGACCCTACTAATTTTTAGGGCTCTTCTTCAGATAACATTCAACTAAAGCAAAGTACGTTTTCCCAAATTATTCAAGGTTCTGTAGAGAAGAAAGCTATAAAGTCACAAATGTATATTTACCATTTGTTTGACCCTCAAAAGAAATTGACAAGGTCAGCAACATGTCTATTTTAGATTTGTTTAGTTTGAAAAACATAAAATTCTTATATAGTTAATCTTTTCACTAAACTGAAATTACTTTTCACAAACATACATGCACATACACAAATATGCATATACACCACTAAGATTTCACAAAATTCAATGGGGGAAAAAGTAGTCTTTTCAACAAATGATGCTGGGATTCCTAGATATTTATGGAAGAGAATGAAATTTGACCCCTTCTTTGCACCACACACAAAAATTAATTCAAAATGGATCATAGACCTAACTGTAAAAACTAAACGATAAAACCCTTAGGAGGAAATATAACAATAAATCTTCACGATCTTAGTTAAGTAAAGCCTTCTTAGATGTAATACCAAAGGCACAAGTAACAAAAGGGAAAGAAGGAATATGAGACTTAAAATTAAAATCTTCCTTATTTCAATGGGAACAATAAAAACTGCAATGACAATTCACAGAATGGGAGAAAAAAATTGCGATCATGTACCTGATAAGAGACTTGTATCTAGGATGTATAACTCAATAATAAAAAGACTAATACCCAACTTTTAAAAATAAACAGAGGATCTGGGGCGCCTGCGTGGCTCGGTCAGTTGAGTGTCTGACTCTTGATTTTGGCTCATGTCATAAACCCAGGGTTGTGGGATCCAGCCCCAGGGCAGGATCCACGCTGTGTGTGGATCCTCACACAACTCAAGAGTCTCTCTCTCTCTCTCTCTCTCTCTCTCTCTCTCTCTCTCTGTCTCCCTCTCCCCCTCCCCCACCCATGCTCTCTGTCTCTCAAAAATAGTAAATTAATTAATAAATTAAATAAATAAATAAACAAAATTAGCAAAGGATTTGAATAGATTTTTCTCCAAAGAAAACATAAATAAGCACATGGAAAGATGCTCCTTATCATTAGCCACCCGGGAAATGCAAATCCAAATGACAATGTTTTACCACTCTACACTTGCTAGGAATGTCTATAAACGAACAAAACAAAATAAAACAGATAAAAACAAGTGTTGGTGAGGATGCAGAGTAATTGGGCCCCTCATACGTTGCTGGTGAAAATCTAGAATGTTGCAGCTACTTTGGAAGACATTTGGGCAGTTCTTCAAAAGGTTAAATATATTTGCCACATGACCTATCAATTCCACTCCTAAGTATATGCCCTAGAGAAATGAAAACTTTTTCTCCACAAAAAAAAAAAAAACAAAAAAATCTTGCCCATTAATGTTCACACCAGTACTCTTCATAATAACCAAAAAGGGAAACAAACCCAAATATCCATCAGTTGATGAATGGGTAAACATGTGGTATATCTTTACAGTGAAATATTACTCAGCAATAAAAAGGCAATGAACTGAAATGTGCCTCAATATGAATGAAGTTGAAAAGAAGATACTCAGTAAAAGAATTTAGTCACAAAAAACCACATAGTATATAATTACATGTATATGAAATGTCCATAATATGCAAATCCATAGAGACAGAAAGTAGAATAGTGATTACCCAGGGCTGGGGCAGGGTTTAGGAAGAAATGGAGATTTACTGATAATGGGTATGGGATTTCTTTTTGTAGTGATAAAAGTGGTCTAAAATTGATTGTGGTGATGTTTGTACAACTCTGGATATTCCAAAAACTGTTGAATTACTCACTTTAAATGGGTGAATTGTTGGGGCGCCTGGGTGGCTCAGTCGGTTAAGCGTCCGGCTTCGGCTCAGGTCACGATCTCGCGGTCTGTGAGTTCGAGCCCCGCATCAGGCTCTGGGCTGATGGCTCAGAGCCTGGAGCCTGCTTCTGATTCTGTGTCTCCCTCTCTCTCTGCCCCTCCCCCGTTCATGCTCTGTCTCTCTCTGTCTCAAAAATAAATAAATGTTAAAAAAAATTTTAAAAAAAAGTGGGTGAATTGTATGGTATGTAAATTATATCTAAATAAAGCCATTATATATTTAAAAAACAAAGTAAACACTAAAGGAGCTTTCTATCTTCTTGTTTTGAAAATAAAACTTTGACATGTATCAGAAAATAAAGTCTCATGTTTTAAAAATGTTACAACTCAAAATTATTTTTGTTTCATGTGATTTGCCAGAAATCAGCAAAATAATATATATATCCATGAAACAAAAAAACTACACTTTGGAAATTAGCTTTGGCTGCTTTGTAATTCTTAAATGATGCAGTGCAGAAGGACAGTTTTATCAGGATAGCCCAAGTGTCAATAATTCAGTGTGTGCTATACTGTGTGTGCGTGTGTGTGTGTGTGTGTGTGTGAACGCATATGTATGCATGTGTGTGTTTGTGTGTGCATGTGTGTGTACCAGGGGTGACTAAGGAAGAAAATCCTGGATAAACAGCACATACTGCTCATGTCCCACAAAGCTCTCTTCCATGAGATACATAACTCAGTAATTTATAATAATAACTATTCCTACAACGCTAAATGATTACTCCTGTTAGATGGTTCACTATATTATGTTTCCTAACAGTCATATCCAAGAAATCTAATTCCACATTCCATCAGCTAGTAAGTACGTTTGGTTGCTGGTAACAGAGACAAGAACTAACAGCAACTAACCCGAGATAGAAGTTTATTTTTTTGCAATGTGAAGAGACTTCACAAATGCATTTCTGGGGCTGGTTTGATGATGCCATCATCTTTAGACACCCAGGTTGCTTCTATTCTGTCACCTTTAGCTCTTGGCTTTCATTCTAAAGATTGCCTTGTGATGTTTAATTGGCAGCTGAAGCTCCAGTCATTGCGTTTGCATTTCAGGCGAAAAGAATGTCGTTTTAAATGAGTTTTCCTGAAAGGGCCATCCGATAACTCCTACTAACATTTCATTGGATGTATCCAGAGGGAGTATGGGGCACATAGTATTTTAGCTGGGAACAACACTCAGATAAAATCAAGGTTTGGTTTCTAAGAAGATGAGAACTGATGTTGAATGGGTGTATTAGTTATCTTCTGCTGCATAACAAAGCACCAGAAAAATTAGTAGTTTAACACAAGAAACACAATTATCTTATAGTTTCTGATAGGTATAAATTCAGGAACAGCTTAGCTGGATTATTTTGATACAACGTCTCTCATGTGGTTGCAATCAGGATATTGGCAGGGTCTGCAATCATCTGAAGGCTTGCCTGGAGCTGGAGTATCCAATTTCAAGAAGTCTCCCTCACAAGGCTTTTGGCAGGAAGCCTCAGTTCCTCACATGGCTGTTGGCAGGAGACCTCAGGTCCTTGCCACATGAGCTTGAGTATCCTGATGATGTGGCTGCTGAACTCCCCCCAGATGGAGCCTTCCAAGAGAAGCAATGGTGAAGTCACAACGTCCTTCGTGACCTGGTCTCCTAATTCACAGAAAGTACTTCCGTTTTATTCTACTAATTAGAGGTAAGTCGCTAAATTAACTCCCCTCTTAAAAGGAAAGTCATCTTGAAGGGGAGGTATCAAGTAATTTGTGGGCACAGCTTAAAACCACTACAGCAGGCTATTGAAATTTTCTGTCATGGTCTGCCTCTGGTTTCCCAAACCAGCATGCACACCATTGTTTTCACACATACAACAGTCGCACTGTTTCTCCCATGCATCCAGACACATGTCTTTTTCTGTGACGGCATCGAATCTGCCTAAGATTTCCCGGTGATGTGCAGCCCTCTCCAAGGACCCCAGATGCAACTCCTTGCAGGCTGACCACCAATTTAGTTTTAAAGACATGTTTTCAGCTATCAGCACATTTAAGTTTTGTAGAAGGAATGACTTATTGCAATAAGCCTGTCCATTTGGAAAAAGGCAAATGAGAAACATTAGTCACTATTCCATAATAATTATCAAAACCTACTAAGCAGGAATAGCCAGGACTCCCTGCCCTAACACCGTAGGGAGTTCCTTGGTTGGCCAACCTGACAGCTTCTGGTTCTTTCCCTTGAATGTTTTCCTTCATGTTTTGTCCTCTGATGCTCCTGGATCTTCCCCTGGGAGATTTCTTCTTGCCAGTTTTCCTCAACAAATACATATGAGGTGGGCACAAGGGAGGATGCCCTTCTTGGAGATGTTGTGGACTTGAAACACTGGGGTGCAGAGATTATTTAAAAAAATTTTTAGTGTTTATATTTTTTGAGAGAGAGAAAGTGTGTGTGAGTGAGTAAGGGGCGGGAGCGGGGGGTGGAGGATCCGAAGGGGGCTCTGTGCTGACAGCTGAGAGATCATGACCTGAGCTGAAGTCGGACACTCAACCGCCTGAGCTGCCCAGGCGCCCCCACAGAGATTATTTTAAAGTTTTGATAACCACAGACTATTGTAGACCAAGTTGGGGATTTCTTTATGAAGATAATTCCTTCAAACATTTAACAGACTTGATGTATTTCCATTCTGTTCTATGTATAAACTACCATAGCCAAAGTCTTGCCTAGACATGGTTTTTCAACCTGCAGATTCTCCTCTTTTATTTAGTAGGCTCTGTACTCTGTCTCTCCCTTTGGCCCTTAAATTAATGGTGGTTACCTTGAGAGCATCTGAAATAATAGGCTTCGATGGGGAAGCAATACAGTTCATCACCTACTGCCAGCAATATCACTGCTGCTTTATGACAAAGCAAGAGTCTTACCTCCTGCTAAGGCTACAGCTTAAAACTTCTTCAAGTTCAGGCACAGAGGCAGATGGCTTTTTCGACACCGTGAGGCCCAAATCATTGGACTCTCCATCAGTGTCATTAGCATGCACAGGCAGAGAATACCTCTCTTGGTAAATCTTGGCTTCCTTCCACCCCTGCTTCAAGAAGGTTTAGTTCTAGTCTGGGTTCACCTAATGCATTAGATTTTGCTAAAAATAACAAAAATGAACCACCACCTACCAACACTATACATTTGTTTTTGCTCTGTCTCTTAACGTTATAGCCTCTGTCAGCAAGTAGCCTGATTTTTAAGGTAAGCAAGGGACAGGTTAGGCACGTGGCCGCCACATTAAACTTAGACCCTCACCACTCACCATCCAACCACTTCAACTAACTCAGGGCTAGTGGTGCTGGGCAGCATCCCATTTCTGGTACCAATTACTACATAGGCCATGGTTCTTTGGTTCAGAAAACAAAATGAACTCTTGCTAAGTTAAGCAGCCAAAGGGCTTATTATAAAATAATATAATAGATAATTTACACAATTTTTGCTGGGACCCAGGAAATATGCGTAACATATGTAACATTCAGTTTTCCAGTTTCTAGTCACCGGGAAGGCATGCTAGAAAGGGATTAGAGTGATCTTTAGTGTGTCCTTCCATGGTATTATTTGCCACAGTGGCCAAAGCGTTATTTCTGGTATAGAGCAAGACCTAAAGTTTTTGAGGCATATACAATATTTTAGATTGGAAAATAAACAATGATTCATCATTATTTGATGATCGTTGGTCAATAAATCTGGGTACATCTTGCATTAATTATATTTCATCATATTCCAGCTCTTAGAAAGTTGGCCAACCAGTGTTAACCAGTACACTATATCTTGATCTCGATAGGATACAAGAAATGTACTTGCTCTTGGATAGGGCATCTTTGCTACTAAGGAAGAGAAACATACCAATTAACTTGAAAAGAAAGGAACTTCTAAGGACTAAAACACAAGGAATCTAAGGAAATGCTGCCTCACTCGCCCTCAGGAGACCATAGCACTTCATCCTAGTGCTCCACCAATAATGTGTCTTCATTCTCCTCCTGTTCAGACCATTTATTGGTCCAATTCTCCAAATAGAAATTTTGACTGACAATCGGTCAGCCAAATGGACTACTTTTATGTGCAAGTATCCACCCCTCTTCTAATCAGCTGCAGCCATGAGTGGAGGTGAGGGCAAGTTAACTTAATTCAAAGGATTGACATTCCCAAGCCTGTGAAAAGGGCTAGTAAAACTAGAAGGGTAAGATGGGTGCGGTAGATCAATAAACTAATATTTGTAGTGTAGTCATTATCTTTTATACCACATAAATTAAGACTTGTAATATTGTAACAGCATCATTAATCTTATTTACGAACTGTCTGCCTACAAATTAATGCCTGTGAATCTTATATACAAAATACATTAAGCATATTCATTCTTTCACCAATTATGTATTGATTGCCTGCTAAGTACCCTGCAGTGCACTATATCAAGTTCTCTTGATACCAAATGAACAAACTATGGTTACTTACTTTGTGGTACCCATATGAGGAGTCAGCTAATGTTTTGTTTGGTATGTTCTTTAATCAAGACGTGATTAAGATGTTTTTTGCTTTTTTTTAACAGGGAGGGAGGCATTGGTTCATATTTTAGGAGTTCAAGGAAGGGTTTCTTCCTTTAAGGAAGAGATTATTGAACCATATCATAAAAGATGAATTTACCAACATGCTTTTTTTCTTATGGTCATCACTGATTGGCTTTTATAAAACCTACTTGTTATAACATACTGTCATTAAACCATGTGTTGCAGATGTTATTACCCTTCCAGCAAGCTCCATTGATTGTCAATGTGTTAACGTATAAGGCTAGCACGGTATTTTATCAATTGTAAGCAGATTCAGATTCCTCCCATGGGGTAAAATTTGCTTTTCTAATACCCAGATGGCTTGCATGCATCAGAACTTTACAGGTCTCTTTTAGTAGTGGTTGTTATTTCCTTGATCTCTTCCTTGGGATCAAGGCCAGTCCTAAACCAAGTTATGCAATGTGCCAACCTTACTTTTGGTACTAGTACATGCTCTTTTTCTAACTCACTTTATTACAGCTCCATAGAACGTTGTGGATTTATGCACCAGTTTTCTTTCTAACACACCATCAATTGTTTCTTGTACTGTTAAGAAAGAAGATTATAATCAAATAAAGACACAATGCTTTTTCATCACACAGAATTTTTCTTTTATACTTATTGGAGGACCCCTTTTAAGCTTAACTGATACATAGATTTTAAAAAATCTTTTATCACTCTTATGTATAAGTCAAAGGACAATATAAGTAAAATACATTCATTAAGGTATTCCTAAAATGTTTTCACATTGAGTCTATTTCCCACGGATCACTTTTTGGCCCAATCATTGATGTCTATTTTGTTTTTTAACACAACTTAATCTTTTATGCCATCAAGAAGCATCGACTATGTAGCTTTTTTTTTTTTTTTTTTTTTTTAGCAGGCTTCATGCCCAGCACCAAGCCCAACATGGGGCTTGAGCTCATGACCCTGAGATAAGACCTGAGCCAAAATTAAGAATCAGATACTTAACCTACTGAGCCAGCCACGCACCCCTACGTAGCATTTCTTAAAAGAGTGCTCAGTGACCATCTCTGGGATTTTTTAGCCCTACACTGTGACTCTCAACCTTTTACTTATCACTTACCTCAATCCTTGAAAAATTTAATCTGACAGTTCACAAACTGATTTTGAAAAATACTGATGTTTCAAGCTTTTCTCTTTTTCAAAATCAAATAACGGTTATCTTTTCTCAATTTTCAGGGTGGGGGGAATCAGCTGTCAGATAGTTTTTGGAATCTTTTCACATTTTGTTTTTAAATCTAGTTTCTGCTACCATTGACCATACTAGAGCCTTGTTTCACATGATATTGAATTTACACAAATATACAGTCTTTTCATTTTTAGCAACATTTCAGGGTGTTATGAAAAAAGCTTTCCTGCAAATGTTTCATTTCTTAATCAAATACTAAAATCTTTTAGTCACTCTCCTAAAAGCCTGCTTTTTTCCATGGACACAGATATATCAGTGGCTCAAATACACTAATCCCTGCTAATAAATTGGCTAGTTACTGTGTTGGACTCCTTAGAAGAGGTCTTAGAAAATTCACAAGGAGTGAATTGAAGAGTGGGAATTTGAGACACTCCACAGGCCAGTGAAGGGGTCAGGTTTTTACCTGTCAGGCTTTTTCAGATTTCCTCAGTTGTATAATGTGAACAAGACATTCTTATTGTAGACTAGCCCTACCTGCGATCAACACTTTTTTCCAATCCATTTGGTGGCAGGGGTGGGGGTGGGGGAGTAGCTCGATCCTGCATCAAAGAACCAAATTTATAGATAGGTTCTTTCTACCCAGGAAAGAGCTTATGCACTTAATTAATCTTTTCAGGAAGCTAGGCTGACTCTCACTACTTCAACACATTGTATGTTTAAAGCATATATAATTTAATCCTGTTGGAATGATGTGTGGAAGAGAATTGACGTAAAATAGCAAGAAAGCTCTGAAGTGAACTGAGCTATATAATTTGGGCATAAGCATTCTTAATATCACCTTTAAAGGAACTTGAAAGGTATTTGATGGTGGAAGAGATTTTGGTGTAGGTTTGAAAACTATCAAACAGCATTTGCTGGCTTCTCCATTTTGATTAAAACATGCTCAGAGGGAAAATAGTGGTTTGTCTGTTAAGTCAAACACTAATGAAACATTTGCTAAAATAATCTATTTAATTTGGACAACATTTGGCAATAAAGTGCACTCGCTGGATCATTTGCCTGTATTTTGATCTTTCAGAGTTAACTGAGCACAGCTAAGTCTAATATGGTAATGGGCTCTTTGTTAAAACCTGGGCATATGCATTTCTCACGCTCTATTGTGTTCTTTTCTGGTGAAGAGAGATAAGAACCGGTATTGTGATGGCATTAAAGGTTTTTCATTGACATATCTAAATACCATGAGCCTGAACTGTCTCATTTAGTCATGTCCTGTTTCTATATATCTTACGGATCAAAGCCATCATGACTCTAAGGCTCAGGTGAGTAATGAGGATTAGCCATATTAATCAACTCATCACAAAAAGAGTGAGTAATTAATGTTCGAAAACTCCACATGTGCTTTTTGAATTAGCCTATGGTAATTACAATACTTCTGGTATGTGAAACAAAATAAGTCCAGTTGCTAATACCAGTGGAAAATATAATACATCATATTATCACTATTTAGTGTTATTTTATAGAAATTAGACGAACTGTTTTAGAATTCAAAATGGTTCTTGTTTCTAAATTATTGTTTTACATTTTATGCATGTATGTATGTGTGTATATGTGTACACATATACACGCAGTACTCATCGCCACCCCCCCCAACACATACACATTATAAATGGACTTTATGTTAACAGCTGCCACTTGCAGTACATTATTAAGCAAGTAACTAGTGGACGAAAGCAAAGCGAAAAAGCTGCCTTTCTGTTTCTTCTGGAACTCTGCAAAACCAGAAGCGTCATTCACACATGTATACTTGGAAAAACTGACCTAAATATGCCCTTCCAGAAGATGTAAGTGATTAGATCATCGTGTTGAAAGCCTTCATTGGTTTTGGGTTTTTGTGCTATTAAAAGAACAACAAAGTGATGACCTTTTTAGAAGCTTCTGCCATTACCGTAGGCTGAGATGGTCTTCCTTTTATTTTTTGCCCATCAAAAGACAGAGTCAGCTCAAATACCACTCTGTTCATAAAACTTTCCTTTTTCTATAATGTTTCCTAAGTTTCTTTGTTAGTACTTACTTCATCCAGAATTACATACAGTTGAATTTTCAAATCCCTGATCCCCTGTTAGACTGTGAGCTCCTGGCAGGTAGGGACCCTGTCAGATCTGGGAGAGACTAGAGGAAGTGTCAGTGGAGGTAGTGCTTGAGGTTGTGTAATGCAGATGACAGGACATGAGGCAGGGGCTGACAGGGGCTGCAGCAGAGGGAAAGTTGCCAGCAGGCATAACAGAGGTAGGAGTTGAAAAATCAGAGGAGACGTAACAGAAGTGAAGCCAGAGAAGTCCATATGATTGGCCTGACGTCCATCCATCAGGAGCAGACTCGGATGCTAGAATACATTTCCATGGCTCCACCCGTATCATTGCTACCACCTAGAATTAAATTTTTGATAATAGCATGTAATTTTAGGACACATTCTCTTTTATTGTAGAGGTGTCACTTATCATTGTTTCTCTGGATGAATCCTTTCTCATCTCGAACACTGGGTGTCAGAGACATAGTTTCCCGAAGCTCGTTTTAGTTGAGGGTCAGGGAATGGAGCAGATATGTATTAGGCAATTAAAATGTCAGAGATGATCCCTACACACCAGTTAATTGTTAAGAGACGATTTACTTTTTCTTGGTCAAGTGTTCCCAGGGATTATCATAGTGCCTGGCCAATATTTGGACCTCAGTAAATATCTGTTAAGTGAATGACTAATAACATTTATTTGAGGCTTATATATGTTAGACATGCTGAAAAATGCTTTATAAATTTTGTGTCATTTAATGCCAGTTACTCTTACTCCTATTTTATAGAGGAGTAAACTAGAACTTGAAAGATTAAGTAACTTGTTCAAAGTTACACAGCTAGTTAATGGTGAAACTGGGATTTGGATCAAAGAAATCTACACTCAGTATATTATACTACTTCCCTACCTTGTAAGCATGCAAAAAGGAATGACTGAACATTCTACAGTTGCATGAGAGACAATCACTCTCTAGGTTAATGGTGCTCCAACAGTACAAAATTGCTTAGTGCATGTGCAAAGGCTCAGGGCACTGCCCATCTTTATAGTTAGCTTATGAAACAGTAATTAATTTTTGCTTAATTCTTACTTGAAATTGGATTGAATGTTCTATCAAAATCTTCCAACTTTATTTTTAAACTTAACACATCTACATGATAAAAGGAAACTTAAGATGACAACTACTTCAGCAAAGAATGATAAACGAAAGACCAGATGCTACATATTTTCAACTGCAAAAATATCACGGGAAACCAGCTGTATCTTCTAAAATTTCATGATGTCATCATATGGCTTCAGGATCTATTTAGTTGGTTTATAATCTTATTAGCTTATCTCTGCTTCCAGTCGTGCACTAGGCTTTAATTGCATAGGTTTGTTTATAACATTGTTAGAATTAGAGCTCTGGTCTCATATTTCATGCAAGAAGCATATTACTGGATAGTGCACAAAAACTTGCCACCCTGCATAATACCTAGTGACCCCACTGTAAACTGATGTCACTGTCCCATTATTCCGAAGAGGTCATCACTTCCTGGCATCAAGCTATCACAGAAGTGACTCAGAGTTTTTGATCTCGTTCAACTCTTCCCAAAAGTTCAAGTCTAGGATGATGATTTCAAAGTGTGATGGCAGCAAAGTGTTTCAGTTCAGCCGGTTTCAATGTCACAGTGAAATTTACCATGTTTTCCAGGCATCAGTTACACTACCGGGTCCAGAGAGATTTCAATTATATTAGGGATGGAAATGATTTTGCATTTCCCGCACTTCCACTCTGAATTTCACTGCCCCATTTCTTTGCCCACCCCCTCCTAGTTTTATTCACCTTTTTTATTCAGCCTCAAATCCTCATGCTTTCAGAGGTCAATATTTCCTATTGCAAAATGTTAATAAGCCAGTGTCAGATATTTTCTCAGAGCTCCCGCATGGGGTCTACCACTTTCTAAATTTGTGAAAGGGAAACTATTAGCATTTATAGCCCAGTAAAAGAGCCTCCTCCCTGTGGCTCCACTAGACCTGGGCTGGGTCTTTCTAGTGAATGAATGGCAAGCCACCTCCATGAGCCAGGAACCCTACCTGTAAACTACTAGTCAGTCAGACAAAAATGAAACCATCTTTCTTTCCCTCAGCACCTTACATGAATAACATCTGTTAGTCAGGACTCTTCTGTACAATGAAAACTCAATCCAAACTATTGTAAAGGTGTAGGGAAACTTACATTGATTAACTTGTGTGCCAGACACTGATGGATTCAGGTGGCTCTGGTTTAGGCAAGCACTAACACAGTGTCCTGCCAGTCTGGATTTCTCTCAGACCTCTTGGCAGGATTGGGCTCTGAACTTTTGGTATGTTTGTCTCCTTTACAGCTTTGTTCTCAGCTTCATTCACAGAAAAAAAGAGGGTGGAAACATTTCCTGACTTTAAATTTCCCATTCCTAGTGCAACACAGTGGGACAAATCTGATTCTACAAAAGGGCAATATGAATTGTCCCAAATCAGTATTACTGGCTCTGAGTGGTCTAAAGTGGGCCATGGCATCATTGGGAACCAATTACCGTCACCAGGAACATCTCGTGCTTTGATTGGCCAGCTCTGGAGTGCATGCTGTCTCTGGAGTCAAGGGAGCATTTTCAAGTCAGGGACCATGAGAACTGAGACCAGGGGCCGGGAACAGATCCTCAAATAGATAAATGGGAAACAGTTATCAGAATAGAATGAACGGATATTGGGCACCTACTGAACAATTCATGGCCTCTAGAATGCCATTTCAGTTACCTGTTCTACTCCTTCCTATCTTTGAGTTATGTTCCATTTCTGTTTCTTTTCCCAGTTATTTTAATAAGCATGGTAAATAGTTGGTCTCTGTTTTCTTTGGGAACGCTTGTTCCTCAGTAGTCATCTAACACCTGGCCTTTCTATACTCATCTTAAGTCGTCCCATCCCACTTTCCATTGTCCTTTTCATGTATTACTACATTTTGTTGTTGTCGTCTTTGATTACTATCATGAAACATCTCATTTCAACACCCACTACTGTGTATGTGTCTTCATTTTATGTTGCCCAATTTGGGGATAAATGTTGGAATGCTGAATGAGTGGCCAGTAGGCATCTAAGTAGTCTTTTATGCAGATAATATATATATTTTTTTGGTAGCCGAAGAGAAAAACCAGTAATTAGTAGTAAGTAGGGTGAATAGATGTGAAAGAATTAAGAATGAAAAAAAATAAAATTACTGAAACATCTCATTTTAATCACTAAACTCAACCTTTCCCTCATAAAGCCTTTTTATATGAGCAATTAACAATAACAAATAAATTTATTCGAGTTTTGCCTCCCCTTTATGAGCATGCCCACTGGAGCTATTAATGAGCAGGAAAATGATTAAGAGGCAGGTGGCAGAGGAGCTAAGGATGTGAATCAAAGAGTTTAGATAATGCACAAGGCTCAACAGTGAGTGCTAAATAATTGATACCTGGTGTAGATAATGCACAGGAGACAATGATACACAGAGCAAATACTATTGTTACTAATGGTCTCAGGTTACCAGCTACCATGCACCAAGAATGACTTTATATTCAATTCTTAAAATGATACAACCGATATTTTTGAGCCAGTGCCTTCTGAAATGAATTATCCTGGAGGCCTGTGGATGTATCTTGTTCATTCGGTAAAATAGCCATTGGGTGACAGTAACATGGGTACTCAAGTCTGTCACCTGTTGACCTAAAAAAAAAAAAAGTCATATGTATACCTATGGACTTGTTAGTAGAATGCAATTTTTTAAACTGGTAATATCAGCATAAGGAACTAAATCTTAAAGCAGACAAAGTATACAGGGAAAGTTAGTGTCTCTCAGTCCCTCAGGTAGCCACTTCTCTCCAGAAAAACCTACTATTCCCAGTTTCTTTCCACAAGCAACCTAAACACTTACAAGCATGGGTACCTCTACAAATTTATTATTATATGCTCATTTATAAACACATTGTTATGCATCTTCCGTTTTTCGCTTACTATGTTAAAAGTTTATAATGGTTGGGGCGCCTGGGTGGCTTGGTTGGTTAAGCCTCTGACTTTGGCTCAGGTCATGATCTCATGGTTCACGAGTTCGAGTCCTGCATCAGGCTCTGTGCTGAGAGCTCAGAGCCTGGAGCCTGCGTCGGATTCTATGTCTCCCTCTCTCTCTGACCCTTGCCCGCTCACACTCTGTCTCTGTCTCTGTCTCTGTCTCTGTCTCTGTCTCTCTCTTTCAAAAACAAATAAAAATTTTAAAAAATTTTTAAAAAGTTTATAATGGTTAAATTACTAACAAAGATGTGAAAGACCAAGTTTCTAAGATGAATTCTGCCATATGAAAAACTGCTGTGATAGTAGGCATACAGTAATTAAACCAAAACACCCTCCTCACCAGTACATACATGAAAATAAATGCAAAATAAAAAGCAAAAGAGAAAATAATTTTTGCAAATTCTTTGACCCAGCAATTCTATTGCTAGGAATTTATCCTGGAATATAAAAATTTACCTAGAATAATGTTTACTGTAGCCATGTTTATACTAGCAAAATAATGTAAACAACCTGTGTCTGATAATAGAGGATTAAATACGGTGCATCCTCTGTATCTATTAAAAATCATCTATAGACAAATATTTATTAACATGGATCATTTTCATTTAATGTTGCTGAGTAATGTAAGCAAGTTAAAAATCAGAAGTATAATGATAGCTCTTGTTTACTGAGTGTTTGTGTGCCAAGCACTGTGAAACAAATCTTTCATGTGTGATCTCATATGTGTATATATATACAGAATTATCATGTGTGTGTATGTATGTATGTGTGTGTGTGTATATAAAGACATACCATTAAAATGTTTACAGTGATCATCTCTGAATGAAAAGGTAGAATTCTTATATTTGCTTTTTGTTTTTTTTCCCTCGTTTTTCTACAATGGGAAGAACGCTAAGGCCCCAAATGCCAAAGGACAGTTGCCAAATGATAAGGGTCACAGATACTGAAGCTAGAAAATGAAGCCAGATAGACAAAGAGCAGAGCAATAGATCAGGATTTAGGCAGGGATCCAGGACATGCCTAGAATAAGGAGCTATTGTTAATGGTCCTGCTGGGATGTGCTGCCACTTTTCTAAGATAATAGGGATCCTGTAAAGTCTGGGAAAGATTCTGGGTAGTACCTCAATTAGGCACTGACATGATCAGGCATTTGTATGCTGTCCAAACTGAATTGTCTTAGTCAGTTACAGTATGGTCTGAAGGTCCCCAGGTCAGAGGAGTTCTCAGAAAGTTGTTTCTTCTCTTGTACTGTATTGTTTGACCTGGTATCTGCTTGATGCCGACTGCCCAGGATTTAGGCAGTCTACAGGTTGAAGTGTTTAAAGAACATAGCCGATGTCACCTACCTATTCTGGTTGCCTTAGCTTTTCCAGGCTACAGTGTTTAGATGCCTTGTCATCATTTGTCTGGAGACCTGACTCAAACTTGGCATTGATTGCCAGAATTTCCTGTTCCATGAGCAGCGTGGATTTCAGGAAGGACCGAGTTTCTAGAGAAGCGGGCACTGAGATTTTTCTTGCAAGGATGCTCTTGCAAGCTGTGTTCATGGTAGAAGATGAGACAGTATCAGAATAAGGGTAGGTTTCAACTGTTGGAATGCTTTTCCGTGGGTCACATTACCCATTTCAGTTCCTGAGGTCTTTATTGGGAGAGCCAGAGTGAAAAGGTAGGGCACGAACCACTCTTTGTATCTAGAAAATCACAGAAATTATTGGACATCTTTGGTTGTCCTTTCTCTCTATGATTAGTGATATTTGTATTGTTCTAAAATTTTCACTTCCAAACTTCTCAATGCCAAGATGGTACATCCACATTATATTTAGAATAGTTCCAGTTAGAAACTGATGGAAAGGAGCTCCATGATATATACCAAAATGACAATACTTATAATTCCCCTTGGTCCAGAATCCTTAGACTCCACTGTTGCAACACTTAATGGAACCACAATGCATTCGAAAGTTTGGGAAACTGTCTTCTATTTTCCAACCTCTCAGATCAAGGGTTTAGTTTGCAGATGATGGAGTCACATGACCACAACTTCTATAGAGCTGATTCAAGTATAGATAAGGGTCCCGAAAGAGAATTTCATTAAGGCTATGGCAGATGTGGGTGGAAAAACCCCAGCTTTTCTGTTATTTTCCAAAACGGGTGCCACAGGGCATAATGATCTTTAAGTATATGTCTCTATCTATATCTCTTTGAATATGTACAAAGTGGAAACACTTGCTAACAAAAACCTGTGTGATGGGCAAAAGCAGCTGCACAAAATAGTTTCCCATGACTAGTTTGTGTTTCCAGATTTCTCAACTTTAAGCTCTCATGGCACTGCCTAATCACATGGGAACAGATTCATTTTAGGATAATTGCTGGTTTCCCTGGACCAGTGCATGGATAAAGCAGTTATCTGATCCCTCTGAGTCTATCAGGGTTAGAATTGGATGTGGTTCTCTTCTAACTTTAATTCCATGGGATGTAGTATATCTGTCTGTCTTCTTCACCTAAGATGTGACGAGAGTATGAAAGAAATCCCAGCCCGCTCCCTTCTTCAGTGGACGGTGATACTTCGTTTGGACACCTACATACAAAGCAGCCTATCATCATGGTTTTACCACTTCTAGCAAAGACAGTGAGTGCAGCCTGAAGGCACTCTTTAACCCTTACGTTTTGTCCGCTAGTGCCACAGTCTATAGGTACCAGGCATGCAGATTAGCTATAGCTTCAGGTATCTTGCTTGGAGAATGAGAAGGAAGGAGAAAGGATAGGTCAGCAAAGTTCCCTGGTCATGAACAGAGCGGGTAATGATGCTGAGACAGGATCAGCAGAGATGTTGAACCAGATTGTCAGTGTAAGTGTTGTTTATAGCAACAAGGGGTCACTAGTGAAGCCTTTCAGTAGAAGTCCTTCCAACACATTCAAGAGAAAACATCATTCAGTGTAAATCGTATGTATGGACTAAAGAGCAGGTCAACAGACTCCCTGAATTATTTATTTTAATCTGAGCACAAACTGGAAGCAAAGAACCACATATAAATGCAAGTATTTCTTTAGTAAACATGCAATTTTTTTTTACAAACACAAAGGGTAGCTAAAAACTAACAGTTTATTTGTGAAGCAATTAAAAGTTAAAAACTGTTCCATAGAGAAGTGGTACGTCAGGATTAGACCTGAAGGTAAATCCCCAAATATCTAATATCAATTCTTCTACCTGGTAGATTATTGACCATCGTATAGCTTAAATTTGTCTTATTGACTTACGTAGGATAAAAAAAGAGTTGATATTTCCTGGAAAAAGTTTGGCTATTTCTTTATTATCAATATTTTTATTTGACATCTGTCAACTCAAACCCACATTTGTTTTTAGTTATTCCAAGTTACTAAAAATTACTCTTTTTCTGCTATTCTTTTGGAATGCAAAACCAACCAACTTTCTGAAAACACTACAACAAAGTATGTATGATCAACCTTTCCCATGACCCATCTCTATCTATCCGGGGCGGGGGGAACTCCTATAAAAAAAGATGTAGGTCATTATCAAGAAAAATGGTTCCTCAAAGCTCTATTGATTGCCAAAAAAACTATTACTGTGAAAAGAGAAATCTTCAACTACTCCAAAAATAATTGACCGGACATATGTTATGTGTGACCCAATGGCACTAAGAAGAATTTCATTTAATCAACAAAATAGATCTTTCACATAAAAATTGGCCTCCTATAATGACATACAATAATCACCAATTTTATAGTGGACTCCAGTAGTAAAGAAGCCCTTCTGAAAGAAATGGGCTTTTAAGTGGTCTCTCTCTTTTTTTTGGACATCATTAGGTTCACCTGCTGTCCCAACTAAATTGTCTTGGTCACTTGCAGTATGGTCTGGATGGGCAGAAGGTCCCCAGGTCAGACCAGCTTTCAATGAGGCGTCTATTCCACTAAGTCCTGCTGGTTTATGTGACCAGGCATCTGTTTGGTGCTCACTGCCCAGGATTAAGACAGTGTGCAACTGGAACAAAAAGATGACCAGTGCAACTATTTGGAAGAAATTTACAAGTTTTTTAAAGAGTAGATCGAGATTTGGGAACCATTGGCTACAATCTGAACAGGTCACTTTTTTTTTTTTTTTGCCTTGGTTTTCTTATCTAAAAAATGAGGAAGGAATTGAATTAGATCATGTCTCATTCCCTTTTCACCCCTAAGATGCTGTGCTTTTATCAACACATGCTGGGGCGCCTGGGTGGCTCAGTTGGTTGAGCATTCGACTTCGGCTCAGGTCATTATCTCACAGTTCGTGGGTTCCAGCCCCATGTCTGTCTCTGTGCTGACAGCTCAGAGCCTGGATCCTGCTCCAGGTTCTGTGTCTCCCTCTCTGTGTGCCCCTCCCCCGCTCATGCTCATGCTCATGCTCTGTCTCTCAAAAATAAATAAACGTTAAAAAAACATTTATCAACGCATGCTAATATCTGTTAATATGTTACTGGATGACAGCATGTGTATGTGTGTTCATTTCTTGAGGCATTTCCATTTTCGCCCAAGGTGAGACCTCTATGACTTTTAACCTAACTTTGATTTTATGAATAACACTTTCCACTCAGTTTTAGCTGGTCTAATCTTTCACTGAAAGTAATTAGAAATTAAAAATTTCTGAGCAAAAATTATTTCAACAACAATGAGGGCGAAGGAATGTAAGACAATAGCTTCTCCCTTGTTCACAGAGAATTCTTTGAGAACGAGACATTCCTGACCCAGCTGAGATTTCTGGCAGTTTGTGTAGTGACGGAGGAGAGAAGGAAGGGACTCTGAGCACTCCAAAGTGATTGGCAGTCCACGACCATCCCAAAGCTAAGAAATAACATTAGAAAAGCTGTCAAAATGAGAACTATAAAAACATATTATCTGTTGTCAAGCATTATAAACAAATAGTTTAAAAAGGGTAATTGCTATATGGAAAATCATGATTTTCCATTATTGTTCCTAAGCATATTTGAATAAGTTTTACACAACAAGTGTTTACCTTGTTTTCTCATTATCTTGACTCTGAAATTGATTCTGCGTCTCCATGTGGCTATTGGATCAATTACTTTTAGTCAAATCTCTCCCTACCTTTTTGTTTTGTTTTTTTTTTTCTTTTCATTTTGATGATTCAGTTATGCTTAGTTGATCACATTGGTAACTTATTTAACCTGATTCAAAGAAAAGACCTTGAAATCACAAAATCAGCTTTTTTACAAATAGGTTTTCCTCCATGTAAACCCCAAATAAAGGTCTTGCTATCTATCTTATCTACCTACCTACCTATCTATCCATGACTGTTTTTTAACATTTATTTATTTATTTCGAGAGAGAGAGAGAGAGAGAGAGCATGGGAGGGGCAGAGAGAGAGGGAGAGAGAGAGAATCCAGAGCAGACTCTGCACTGTCAGTGTGAGGAGACTGATGTGGGGCTCGAACTCACAAACTGTGAGATTATGATCAGAGCTGAAATCAAGAGTCAGTCACTTAACTGACTGAGCCACCCAGGTGTCCCACCGTGACTATCTATTTACATATTTGGATATTCATGAAAAAATATGCATATATATGCATATATATATTTGGATCATACTATTACATGCAGTTTATTAATTTTTCTTTCCTATTCCTTTTTAAGTTTCAACAGGGTGTCACGGACATTTCCCTATATTAATTAAGCAGTCTTCAAAAACAAGATTTTATAGTTTGCATAATATATCATGAAAATACTGACCATATTTTGTTTACAAATTCTTTGTTATTGAACATTAAAGATTTCATTCAGTATTTATTTCACTTTTGAAGACTGTTCCAGGTTTGCATTTCCAATAAGGCTTCCACCTCAACCAACTATTTATGTCCAGATCTTCACATTTTTATGTCTAATGGCTTTATCACTTCCTTGACCATAGTCATCTGATCAAGACCGGAGTGGAGGGGCTTCCTACTGTCCTTTCATTCTGATGACACCCTATATCTGGAAGGAAACAACTCTTCTTTTCCAAATAAACAGTTCTTTCTTCTTTAGTGCCCAACTCAGTGTCTTCAAATATGTGAATGAGAAGAAACCTGGTTGACCTAGAAATGGGAAAAAGAATTGGCAATTTCCTTAGACCGTTATCTGCTATGTAGAAGGATTCACACTACCTCAAGCTTGTGGTTATCTCTGAGGAAGAGGGAAGAAAGGGAATAGAATGAGGAGTGGTGTAACATTCTATTTCTTGGAATGAAAACAACACTAGAAACATGTTTGGCAAAATAATAATATTTGGGTGGTGGGTAGAAGAGTATGTGCTTTACCAATCTCATTTGAAATGTTTCATAACTTAAAAACTCCTTAAATCTATTTTTAAAGGTTCTGCTGTAAAATGTCATGGAGAGGAGACTGTAGTGTTTATTTTGGGATGAGGGCCGCTGAGAAGACCACATGGATGGTTGGGGGTGGCAGGTGAGCCTGACTGATGGCTCAGGAAACTGCCCTCAAAGGGAGTGGGCATCTGCCCCCGGGGGGAACAAGTGGGCAGATATCCGCAGGATCCTGGGAGGGCACTGTTTGTGTGTCCAGCCTCTGGCAGTGCAGCCCTCGCTCAGGGAGAGTTTCCTGCCGCTTGCCCTAGGCCATGTGACAAGTGCTCCTCTTCTCAGGACTGGGGAGGACTTGTCACAAGCCAGCTGTGAAGGACACAGGCTTTGGTCTCTGTATGCTTATACCAGGTGGACATTGCCTACAATGGCCCAAGATGGCTGGAAATAGAAGGATCCTTGTCACGCAAATGTGGTTGGAAATAACGTAGGTCCCTCGCATCTCCACCCCCTTCCTCTGCCACTTCGCCCAGGGCCCTAACATATTATTCTCAAATCTGTTACAGCTGAGACACATGTCCTCTAAAGTTGGTAAAGAATCAAATACAAAAGCCGTTTGTTGCAAAAAAGAAGTTGTTTATCTCCTGCACCGTGTTGGCAATGACTGGTACTTTGCTCATCTCTAGTGGGATTACAAATGGGGACAATTTGCCAGTTAAGTGTTAAGTGCCTTAAAAGCACTATACTTTCTGACCTAGTGATTCCTTATCCTAAAGAAAAAATCAGAAATGCGACCAGGTTATTCACAGAAGTGCTATTCATAATACAAACTATTAGAAACTGCTTAAATGTCCTACAATAGTGAAAAGGACAAACTGGTGCCATTAGACCCATAAATGGAATATTCTACAATGATTAAAAATAATAGTATGCTTTGCAATCATTAAAAATCATAGTATGGAAGCATGTTTATTTGCAAAAGAAAAATATTCACAATATACTTTGCTCAAGGAAGTGTAGTATATACAAATTTGTTCCAGTTTTATGAAATACAGTTTGCATACTTATATATACAAATGACAGAGAAAAAATTTCAAAATGTTATTACCTAGGATTTTTATTTATTATTCATTCATTTCTACTTTGCAAATGTCCTACCATAAGCGTGTTTTAATTTCCATTAATAAAAAAAAACAAACTTTAGGAAAACATTGGACACTAAATCATAAACATTTTGCAGCCTTCCCTTCACTTTGATAACAGACATGTCTTGAAAAACAGAGCTGGTCCAGGAGCCAAAAGACTAGAAATGATCTTGCTTCTAACATTTGATTTGTGTGTCTCTTTGGCCTCAGGTTTGTCATCTGTAAAACTGGAAGATAATACTCACCCCAGCTAGGGAGTTAGTACTCAGCGTATGAAGGCCTTCAAAATCGTGCTTACTTTCTGGTTTTAGCTTTCTCTCCTCCACTCCCCCACTGTCACCTATTGACCTTGCTACTGTGAACTTCAGTCACCTACTCCTTCCCCGCAAACCCTCCTCCCATCCCACGTGAAAAAACACTGCCTCCTTCCACATGCCCGTATCATGTGGTACTGCAGTGGTTCCCATTACCCCCAAAGACTGTGAGCCACTTGAGGTCAGTTATAACGTTGTATTCACCTTTATTCCACTCGCACTCGGCTCAACCCCTGATATACTGTCAATAAATATTTGTCTAGTAAATGAATAAAGGAGAATACGTATTGTGAAAGCAATTTGCAAACTGCAAAGCCATAAAGTATTCCTTATGTTACATATGGAAAGGTCTTAACGTCAAGTGCACGTTAACAAAACAATGAGGTGTGTAGAAACTGAGTAACGAACTCAAGATTATAATGACCCTTTGCAAATTTGACAACATGTTCAGGAGGTTTTAAAATGAAGGAGAAATGTTCCTAGCCTAAACCACAAGGAAAAGTCAAAACAAACCTAATGCTTTTGAGGTACAGTTAAAAGAGAAACCCACCAGGATCCACTAGGAATAGTAGGTGATGTGAAGCACTTAGAAAAAGACGAGCAATATTGATATGTAGTCAGAAATGCTTAGCTAGTGCCACCGTCATAATATCATGGTTGTTAAGCACCCTCACAATGTAGAAGTGCAAATTATAGTAAGCCACAGAGTGGGGCCATTGCTATCAGTCTGTTGTTATGAAAGCTAACGTAACATGGGGATACACTTGCATACAACGCTAAGCATAAAATGCTGCGGTGGCCGGCAAGCCATCCAGAAGCTCAGACTAAGCCAGACCTACAGAAGGCTTTGTCCCATTTGGGGCTCTCTATTTTTTTTTAAGTGATTGAGAAAGTTGGAAACGAACCAGAGAAGAGAAACAAAAATAATTAGTGTTGGCAAATGGACCTATGGGGAACAAAAGGGAAAAGAACTTGGAATTATTTGAGCTGGACAAGAATTTGCTGCAGGGTGACCTCATAATCATTTTCAACTGATGAAAGGGTATTATAAGGATAATAGGTGTCAGAGATGCAGGGTTCCAATTAATTATTTTCCTCCTCACTTCCGGTTTTCAAACTTCCAGAACCAAACTGAGAACAAACACAATCAGGTAAGAATTCAAGGATGGAATCAGCTTTCCTACCCCAAACCCTCATGGTTTCTAGAGTTGGAGGATGTGAGTTGGGGCTGAGACCCAAGTGTAGTTCTATTCCTTTGCTTACTTTCTTTCCCCCATTCGCCACGCTATTTCCACTACTCAGCTTCCTGTGAAGCTGGTTTTAACTCAAGGCCCAATCAAGGAATGCCTCGGGTCTACGAAGTAAGACCCTTACCCACAGACCCGAGGTGGTTTACAATCAACCTTGCATGTAGTTCAAGGGAAAGAGAGAACCAAGAGGTCAGGACAGACAAGAGAAATGATTTTGCCCTAATCTTACCAGTGAGAAAAACGGTAAAAATACAGAGAGGGATGAGAAGTGTCCTCCTTTAGCACTTCTTCTCAGAAAGGGAAGCTCGCGTGGTCTTCACCCCATAGAAACAGTGGGGAGCTGAGTCACAGCACTGACCTTCCCCTTAAACAACAGGAGCCAGTGATGCCCATTTTCTTAATACATAGGCCAACTTACCAAAAGGCAGATTTCTCTTGTAATCAAGAATGCTGAATATTTCTGAGATAATGGCATAACTCTCTGAAGGAAAGTTTAAAATTTTTTTCCGGAGAACTTCTGGCAGTTGTAATCATTGGATCAACATTATTCAAAGTGTATTTCCATGTAACGATGGTTCCACGGGATGTTAACAGGGATCACGTGAAAAAAAAAACACTATTCTGTGGTCAAATCTATGTGAGAAACACCAGGTTAAACCGAGTTAAATCATGTTCTATATTGAAGGTCGTAATAAAGCTTTTAATTTTATAATATTTATCGTGAATCTGCATGTTTTCCAGAATCTTTCTTTGTCTCCCTTTAAAAAATTTCTTTTTGGCAGAGTGTAGAGCTTGGCTTTTGTTTCATAAAATATGCTTTGGAGGACGTAGCCTTAGATAGTTTCATTAACTTAACGTGGAGACAGACAAAAAAATTGGATCTCATCTACAAACCTCTTCTAGCTCTACTATTTCATGACTAAGTTTGGTGCAATGACTCATCTTATTACAAACTGTAATCACAACCTTTCACCAAGCTAAAACCTACAAGTGATTGGTGCAACTTTTTTAATGGAGATGAAACTTGGGCCACATCTGGCTGACTACCTCTCTCTCATTGGGAGACAGTGCAGCCTTGTATCAACCTTGTGTACTGACAAAAACGTGGAAACACATATAAATCCAATTCACTTACGAATGCTTTCTGCATTTATCTGCATTTAGCAGCAACGTGGCTGTTGCTCAGATGGTTAGAGTGGGTTATTAATGAGCCTAAGTTTAATATTGGACAGTGCTACTTTATTGCGTTGCCATTTACGGTTGTATGATGCCTCGACTTAGGAGGGGCCCAGCAAGAGTGAGGTGAAACAGGGAACATTCATGGTTGCTTTTTCATGCATGGCTTTCCCTACAGGAACACCACACCGCACTAGAGAAGAAAACGTCTCCTCTTACAAGGAAAGGAAATTATTATTTCTTATAAGTTTATTTATTTATTTATTTGTTTTGAGAGGGAGAGAGAAAACGACAAGGGGGCGGGAGGAGCAGAGAGAGAGAGAGAGAAAGAGAGAGAGAGAGAGAGAGAGAGGATCCCAAGTAGGCTCTGCGCTGATGCGGGGCTCAAACTCACAAACCGTGAGATCATGACCTGAGACCAAATGAAGAGTCAGACGCTTAACCGACCGAGCCACTCAGGTGCCCAAGGAAAAGGTATTATTAACCCAAAGGCCCTAGGGTATCTGTTGTTTTTGTTTTACATAAGAGCCTTGTGGCAATTTTCAGATTCTGAAAACATTCCCTTGAAAGTTTTCTGTTCTTATGGATAATGAAGTGGCATCTGAAACAACATACTCCATTCAGTGCAGTGCTTTGGCAGGAAGTGGCTGATAGAAATTGCTTCCATAGGCAGGGAAACCTGCTGAGGCTGCACTTGACAGGCGTGGAAGGAGGCCTCTCTCAGCTGCTTTCAGGGGTTTGCAGCTTGGTTGGTTAGTCCAGAGGATGGTAATTAAAGATCCCTTCAAGGGAAAGAATTGCTTCAAGAAAAGCAAGATTTATGAGTAAATTAGGAGAGCTTCACAATCCGGGTGCCGCGTGCTGCTGGGAGTGCAGACCGTTGTGTGACTCACGGGCATACCTGAGTGCCTCTGAGAAAACCCAGAGTCTCATCTCATTTCTCGTGCAGAGCTCCAAGTTTCTTAAAAGTCGCTCCTCTGTCAGCATAAGTGTGTACCGTCTTTTACAAGAGAGCGCCAAGAATGAGAGAGCATATTATATTTCCAGCTCTGACGTACTTGTTCTGGCTATATTGTTTGGAATCTGCCATTTAGACTGAAGATTTATCAGCCACTCTGTCAGCCCTGTCAGGAAGGAAGCCGGTATGAGGCCTACCTTCGATAAAGTGATGAGAATGAGGCATCTGATAGATAAATGAAAAGTCGAAAGAGGATCATGGGCATAGGTAAAGTCTGGCCACACATTGCTAGGAGCCAGGATAGCCAGGCCTGCACTCTGAAGTTTGCCAGAACAAACAGAGCTAAATATACACATATTTCTGTTGCCCACTAACCCTCAAGCTTTCACCTACTTTGCTGAGAAACTTAATGCTTTCAAACAAAGCTATAGACCTGAAGCAAAACCCACGTCTACAAACACTGAACCTTCCGCACAACTAGAATTCATCTGGTTACCAATGACCTGGAATAAATGAAAAGAACTGGGTCATGCACTGTCCTCACACAGCATTTTTTTTTTTTCAAATAACCGCAGCAAGGAGCCCTCCCCACCCGCAAATAGCCCAGGCTGGGAATGTATCAAGGAAATATTCCCAGCTTATTGTAGGACTTTAGGGAAAGACAGTATTTTTTATGTTATACTACAAATAGATAGCTGGATAAATGAGAAATAAGATGTTTCTTAAAAAGGAAATTAATCTTTTTCTTCTCCCAAAGGCTCATAATCCATTCGTAACAATTGGTATATGGCAATATTCTCCAAAGCCAAGGAGAACATGAACCATTTTCATCCAAACAAGCTGTCTCAGTAGGAGGTTTTGGGGACTCTCAGAGAAAGAGTAAACATGGTTAAAGAGACAGCACTTGGCCAACTGTGCCATATGTAAGGAGAGATGAGGACAGAGGGTAATATCAGGAAAGACAAACACGAGGATCACAGGATCCTTGACGCTCTTCAAATAACAATCATTGTGTTTTTTAATGGTTGTGTAAAATAAAGCCAGCCCAGAGATGGGCAAAGGAAATGAGTAGGCATTTTACAGATTACAGCATCTAAATGGCCAATAAATATAGGGGTAAAATATATTTTGTCGACTTAACTAGTTACCAGGGAGATGGAAAACAGAGTAACAGTGAGAGCGCACTGCTCACTCACCAAGTTGTAAATATGAATGGTTTACATCCAGGTGCCCAATGGCCTGTGGGGAAGAAGACATCCTTATACATTCCTGTAGATGTTCCGGCTCTTTTTGGAAGCACTTTGGCAATATCTGTCAACATCAAAAATATTTCTGTGTATACACACCCATACGTTCTTCTGGCTCAACAATCCTACTTTGAGGCACTATTCTATAAAATAAAAGCACCAACGTATAAACATGCCTACTGTGTCATTATTTGTGATAACAACAAAACTGGAAACAATTTGAATACTCATAAATAGGTGAAATAATTGAATAAATTGCAGGACATTCATACTGGGGTTTATAAAACAACCATTAAAAAGAAATGTATTAATTTTATCCCAGTTGCCGTTGATGGATTTCAGCAACAATGTGGCTAGTTAGGAAAAACAAGATGCAGTAAAGTATGTAGAATATGAGTCCATTTTGTAATAAAATAGGTAATAGATTTGCATATGATTGATTAGGAGAAAGATGCGGATGGAAGGAGGAAAGAAATGGAGTCGAGGTAAATAATGTATAAAATATAAAGTTATTTCATTGGAATAAGTCAGATGAAGACTAGTACCTCACAATTTCACGTATAAGTGGAATCTAAAAAATTAAAACAAATCCCAGATTCAAAGATACAGAGAACAGAGTAGTGGTCGCCAGAAGGGAAGGGGTTTGGGGGTGAAATGGGTGAAAGAAATCAAGAGATACAAATATCTAGTTATAGGGGCTCCTGGGTGACTCAGTCGGTTAAGTGTCCAACTCTTGATTTCAGCTCAGGCTGTGATCCTGTGGTCATGAGATCAGGCCCTTCATTGGGCTCTGTGCTGACAACATGGAGCCTGCTTGGGATTCTCTTTCTCTTTCTCTCTGCACCTCCCCACCTCTCTCAAAATAAACTGAGAAAAAAACCCCACAAATATCCATTTATAAAATAAATAAGTCACAGGGATGCAATGTACAGCATGGGGGATACAATCAATAGTGTTGTATTAACTTTGTATGGTGACAGAGGGTGACTAGATGGTCACTGCACTTACTATGACGATCAGTTTACAGTGCACAACAATGTTGAATCACAATGTTGCACACGTGATGGGGCACCTGGGTGGCTCAGTCGGTTAAGTGTCCAACTTCAGCTCAGGTCATGATCTCGCGGCTCATGAGTTTGAGCCCCGCATTGGGCTCTGTGCTGATAGCTCATAGCCTGGAGTCTGCTTCAGATTCTGTGTCCCCCTCGATCTCTCTGAACCTCCCCCACTCACACTCTGTCTCTCTCTCTCTCCCAAAAATAAACATTGAAAAAAATAAACAATGTTGCACACGTGAAACTAATAGAATGTTGTTCGTCAATTATATTTCAATACAAAATAAAGCTGTTCATGGAATTGAAAGAATCGTATTGCTTATGACCATATTTAAATAATATCATATAGGAAGGTATCCACAAACAGATATTATGTGATGGTCACTGAAATGTTAATGAGTCTCTGAGAGGGGGAACTTCAGGTAAATCTCTTTTCTATACACTTCTGTATTTCTTTTTGCAAGGAGCATGTATTTTTTTTCGTCAGAAGAATGAACACAAATCTGTTTTGATTAGAATAACACTTTTACTCATAACCTCAGGATTGTTTCTAGAAAATGTTTCACACAGATGAGTGTGAATAGCGCAAGTGACCAATGAAGGCAATGGGAGAGAGGCTGGGGAGAGGAGCATCTGAGCCAAAATGTGCATTCTTTTTATTTCCTGCACTCTGGATCTATTCAAATCTCGTCTCCTGCCGAGGGATTCAGTGCAGAACTAAAATATGATGACTTACTTGGCAGCAGCAAAAAAAAGAGCATTTACTCAAATGCAATAAAGATAAGCAATAAGTTTCAGTGATGCATATAGTATGTTCTCTGCTCGCCTGCTTGTTCTTTCTTCTCTCAGCAGAAGTTCAACTGAAAATAAGCTCAAGCAGCAATTTGCCAAATTAGCCAGTCACCTCACTTGTGACCAAATCACAGAGAGATGCTGAACCCCAAGCTTTCACTTCCTGGAATATATGCAGTTTGAAGAGACTTCACTTAACAAGTAGAGGGGTAATCTAGCCATTTTGAGTTCTCTGGAAATGAGCCACAAAAATAGGAGCGCCTGGGTGGCTCAGTCTGTTGGGCTTCCAGCCATGACTCAGGTCACGATCCCACGGTTTGTGGGTTCGAGCCCCACATCGGGCTGTGTGCTGACAGCTCAGAGCCTGGAGCCTGCTTCGGATTTTGTGTCTCACTCTGTCTCTCTGCCCCACCCCTCCTTGTGGTCTGTCTCTCTCTCAAAAATAAATAAAAAAACATTTAAAAAAAGAAAAAAAGAAAGAATCTTTGTGTATGATACCTAAACACAATACCCAAGTTAGCTCTTCCCAAACTACCACCTCTCAAAAAAGGCGGTGTAAAAAAAAAAAAAAAAAAAAGAGAGATACTTTTCTTCTTTTTCCTGCCCTTTCCCAATCTCAAAAGCAGGTAAAATAATAATTGCATGGTAAAATCCTGAAAAGTAAGCTTCAGGAAGAAATAAAAAGAAGAGAAGAGAAGAGAACTTTGATAAAGCAGTGGCTAGATAATCAAGAATTTGATATATGATAGAGTCAACACTTAGCCACAGAGGCGAGGGGTATTTATTGTTTCTTTGTGTTTCCTGTCTTCCTCTGATTGGTCCCCATTGTCAGGGCTTGATACTATGAACAACTCTGAATCAGTCACTATGCACAGACATTACTGTGTGTAGTTTGGGGCCTTCTGATTGGCTAACATGAAGCAAATGTCAGCCCTCTGGAAGAACAGACCGCCATGTGAACCAGCCCATCAGGAAGATGGGCAGTTTCCCCTAAGAAACAAATAACTAGGCGAACCAGAGTAGTAGCTGTTGACTACATTGAGATGCTCTTGAGCAGTCATATCCTAGGTACTACCCTCATGTAACACCTTTTCTCTACCCTGTCTTTTAACCAGGGTTAAATTTTTGGCCAATACAAAATAATTGACTTTTTCCCTGAGGATCAAGAATGGAGATTTTATTCCATATATTCATCTTGAAAAATTATTTCTAGAGGTAACTCCTGTTTTTCTTGTTGGCTAGTGGTAACACTGTTATATGCTCTTAGAAAGGCTGACATTTTATTCTTTATAGTATGCTCTACTTTTGTATACTATTAGGAAAATCAAATCAAAATGTTACCAGTTATTGATTAAAATTATCCCATAAGGTATCTCTCCAAGCAAACACAAAAATGCCTTCTCTTCTTGGAAATTCACTTTAACAATTAAAACAGGTATCTTTTCCTGATGTCAAGCCACTCCCAGAAGGCCTATATCAGTTTTCTGTTGTGTAACAAATTGCCACAATCTTAACAGTTGAAAACAAAGCACACTTATTATCTCACGGTTGTGAAGGTCAACAGACATGTGAACACAGCTGGGCTCTCTGCTCAGAGTCTCCCAAGGCTCATATCAAGGCATTGGCCTGCCCAGGCTGTATTGTAGAGACTCCAGGAAGGAATCCACTTCCAACCTCATTCAGGTTATTGGCAGGTCTTGTTCCTGTGGGTGTAGGACTGAGTTTTCTTTTCTTTTCTTCGCTGGCTGTCCCCAGGGAGATGTTCTTTTTCCTGGAGAAGGCCCTGCATTCCCTCCGGGATGGCACCCTCCACCTCAAAGCCAGCAATGGGGCACTGAGTCCTTCTCATGCTTTAAGTTTCTATGGTGTCCCTTTCAGCCACCATTTGGAGAAAGCTCTCTGCTTTCACAACCACATGGATAATCTCCCTTTCTTAAAGTCAGCTGTCCCATATAACATAACATATAATCACAGAAGTGATAGCTCATCAAATTCATGGTTTCTGGAGATTAAGAATAAGGTAGGACATCTCTGGAGACAGTCTGAGAAATTGTGCCTACCACCTTGCCTCAAGCCAACATTTTATTCACTGCTTGTTGTGTGCCCAACAGGTGCTGTGCTGAGTGCTTCATATGGATTATGTTTACTCTATCTCTATGAGTTAGGAACTATTGTCAGCTCCATTTTTGGGTGAGAAAACAGGCTCAGGCAGCTAAGTTCCCGGCCGAAGGTGGCCAGCCAGCAAAAGGTGATGCTGAACCCAGGCCTGATTGTGAACCCAGGCCTGATTGTGATTGTATTCTTAACCACTTCCCTAGTTGATCTATATAGCTGCTCTCCCGACAGTAACCTTTTGAAATAATAAATGATAAACTTATCTAAAAATATTAAAGTGTTATCATTTTATTTAGTTAGTATTTGTATTATTAGTTTTAGCTACATTAGTTCATATGGCTAGTGTATCACAGACACTTAAGTATGTTGTAAACCTAAAGAAAATATTTTAATTTTCAATAATAAGTTTAAAATTTATTTAGGGGTGCCTGGGTGGCTCAGTCGGTTAAACGTCCGACTTCGGCTCAGGTCACAATCTCGCGGTCCGTGAGTTCGAGCCCCGCGTCGGGCTCTGGGCTGACGGCTCAGAGCCTGGAGCCTGCTTCCGATTCTGTGTCTCCCTCTCTCTCTGCCCTTCCCCCGTTCATGCTCTGTCTCTCTCTGTCTCAAAAATAAATAAAATTTACTTTATTTAAAACACAAAAAAGGAGCTATTGTCATTTTCATGACAAGCATTTTGAATTGCATCTGGTAGAAATTGTCATTTGCACCCAGCCAAAATCGCAATGGCCAGACTATCTTTCTATGTGCATTATTACTAAAGGCGCCACTTCAGACTTCTGGGTAGACCATTCAGAGCAAAGGGGTACCTGTGGGTGTGTCAGTTAGAAAAAAAACACTGTCTCCTGGGCTGACACTTGGGGAATGAAATCTGGATAGGCTTTCATTGGCACCCACACCCTTGACAGGTTCCCCCGCCTGTGCACTGCCCAGACAACACTGGCTGAAGCCCACTCTGAGCTATGCACGTTCCCCAAGACCCACCTTGTAAACAGCAGGGCTCATTTACAAAACTGTTACACACATTATGCACTCTCTTGCCGTGGGCCTAAGCTGCTGGCCTGTGCAGGATCAAGTGTCTTTCCAGGGCCTTCCATCAGATCAAATACGGAGGAGACTGGCCCAAGATACCAATGGAAATGTCTTACATATTACATAGTAGCTAAAGAAAGGAATTTTATGGGTATCAATTTAGAGAGACTTTTGCACCATTTCTTTGGGTTTAACATTTCACACGAATCTTTCCCATTTTATGATTTAAGTACAAAGACACAGAGAGGGAAAAAGTCAGAAAAATAATCTTTTGGGTATTTCTAAATTGCCCAGTTTCCTTTTTATAACGAAGCCTAATAATTAAAACCTGAAAGACAGAAATAAAGGATATACTGTGTCTCCAAGTCAACAATTCTAAACATTGTCATTCAAAAGTTGGGTTGTTTCTTTGCATTTAATGTAGAATTTATGAATTCCCATAAACCATTCATATTTCACTTAGCACTCTCTTGAGTCTTTTGAGTACTAAAACATTTGTTTTAATGCAGCACATTAGTGTCAGGATTTCCAAAGTAAGTGGCTGAATTACTCATTGTCTTGAAAGGAAATAATATTTGTTTTCACTTTTATGGCATAAGCAGTAACAACAAAAACAAAAGCCAGACCCAAACCAAAACTTAAAAAAGTCATTGCCTCAGAAAACACATCTCTTTTTTTTCCAACACCCACAGTTTGCGACTTTCATTTGCAGTGTTTTGCTTCAAATCTCAAACTCCACTGTAATAGTCAAACGTTTGGAAGATGAGTCCCCAGGGGCCTGGGTCAAAGTCCAGGCTGACAGATTGGCACTGTTGCCCACAGGGCAGCAATAAAAACTCAGTGACTTGTTATAACATCCAGTACTTAAACATCTTTAAAGGTGTGATATATTTGTTCAAGGTAAATCTTTTTCCAAATTAAACTTTCATTTCGTGACGCAAAGCATTTTCAACTTGATTCCTAAATTCTATTTATTTTGGAAGTCCTCTCTAGAAGCAAGCCGTTCATTATTTCTCTTTTGATTAAAAAACAAACAAAAAACCACCACCATAGTGCTCACCATAGATGACACCATCAACCAAAGCTATTTCACTTCTTTATCATGAAACAGACCCAACATTGAAACAATACCAAAGGGGCGCCTGGGTGGGTCAGTCAGTTAAACGTCTGACAATTTCAGCTCAGGTTATGATCTCGCAGTTGGTGAGCTTGAGCCCCACATCTGGCTCTGTGCTGATGGTGTGGAGCCTGCTTGGAATTCTCTCCCCTCCCCCCTCTCTCTCTGCCCCTTCCACATTTGTGCACGCTCTTTCTCTCAAAATAAGTAAACTTAAAAAAAAAATAAAACAATACCAAAAATCCATTCACTGAAACAGAAGACAACACTGTACCATTCTAAGGTGGAGAAGCACAAATTTAATTAATCAAAACCTTAGTTGGGAGAAGTTTGTATCCTACACTTGACAAATAAAACAAACTGTAATCATGGATTTATTTTTTAAGCCCCTCCACAGAAGCCATATAAGTCATTTACTGTGATCAGTCCATAGTGAGATTAATCTTCTGCACCTTCTTCATTTGCTGCAGTGCATGTTCAATAAATATTGATGTTCAGAATACTGATGCAAAAGTACTGCCAGCTAAGCACCATCAAAGGAAGGCTCAAGGATCCATGAGTCCAGAGAGTAAATAAAGTAGAATAACTCATTATATTAGCATCTACTTGATTAAGGGGTCTAATTCTTTGATTGTTCTCCTTCAGAACAGGTGAAGTGGAGATTGTACACATTTCCAGATGAAAAACGTCCAGACCAAAAGCCAGGGGATTCATCCAGATTAAATACCTATGCTGATTTAATTAATCAACTAAATGCCAAATATCCATATTGTAGTATGAGTGGTTTCAGGCTAGGTCTTTGGGTTTAAGATGCATTCTGTGTCCTTCCTTGGCCTCTGAAAGATAGGAGGTAGTGGAAAGTGGGCAAATACAACTTTTCTTCTTTTCCTAGCAAGATGTTTCTTTCCTGTTTTCATCTTAGAAGCTGTTTTTAGGAAACTTTATGCATTATATTTTCTAAGGCTAAAGCAAATGGCTACATTCTAGTTTTATTGTTTAATGTTTATTTTTGAGAGAGAGACACACAGAGTGTGAGCAGGAGAAGGGGAGAGGGAGGTAGATAGAGTCTGAAGCAGACTCCAGGCTCTGAGCTGTCAGCACAGAGCCCGACGCAGGGCTTGAACTCACAGACTGTGAGATCATGACCTGAGCTGAAGTTGGACGCTTAACCGATTAAGCCAACCAGGTGCCCTGGTTGCATTCTATTTTTTGACAGCTTTTGGTTTTCATACTGTAATTGACAAAAAAAAAAAAAAAAGCAAAGAAAGATGTGACTCTACAACCCAAGTGGAAGTTTCCCTCTAGTATCTGAATAACTCAAGAGTGAATGCCGGTGAGCCTCTGGTTCCCAGTCCTAGCCCAACGTCATATGTTCTTTAGTTCTGTGAACTTGAGTTAACATAGCATTATGCAAGGTTATCATTGTTCCTATGGATATGTTTATATATTTTTTTTGTTTGTTTGTCTATTTGTTTGTTTGTTTATCACTGTTTTAAAAATTCACAAGTTGGGGAGCCTGGGTGCCTCAGTCAGGTAAGTATCCAACTCTTGATTTTGGCTCAGGTCATGATCCCATGGTTTGTGGGTTCCAGCCCTGCATCAGGCTCCACTTTGGCAGTGCAGATCCTGCTTGAGATTCTCTCTCCCTCTCTCTCCCTCAATCAAATTAAATATATGAGCTTTAAAAAAATTAAAAATCCACAAGTTATTTTATTTTGTGACCAAAAAAATTATACTCTAGAAAGGAAATCGGTAAGTTGGTTTGAAATTCTCAGAGGGGAAAAAAATGTGATATGAAATTGAGTTGTGATTTGAAAAAGTGTCAGGTAGCATGCACTGAAGCTAATTAATGAACCAACAGATAGACCAGGTTCTAAAATGAGTAGGTGAATGTTTTTAAACAGCAAAAAGATTATGTTGAATAGAAACTAGACTTAAGTAGATAGCTTAAATTTTTTTTTTTAATTTTATTAAATTTATTTATTTATTTTGAGAGAGAGAGAGAGAGAGAGAGAGAGAAAGAGAGAGAGAATGTGTGTGCATGCATGAGCAGGTGAGGGGCAGAGAGAAAGAATCCCAAGCAGGCTCCATACTATCAGTGAAGAGCCTGATTGGGGCTCCATCTCATGAACTGAGAGATAATGACCTGAGTTGAGATCAAGAGTTGGATGCTTAACTGACTGAGCCATCCAGGAGCCCATCCTTGTTTTTTCTTTTTTTTTTTTCTTTTTTGTTTTGTTTTGTTTTGTTTAAGCATGGGAAGTAGAACATTAAATTTAAAAAAGATATAACTGGCAGCAAGAAGAATGCTACTGAAAAATTTATTGAAAAGTTGACTTAGATAATACATGGTGATTTCAATAATCTAAAGGAATTTGTTGTAAAACAACAACAACAACAACAACAACAAAAACAAGGAATATGGCAATCACGGTTTTTAGCTTTTGAAGCCAAACCATTTTATTTTCAAGAGAGATCTCGCTAAAGTACTATTCTCTGTTCACATAAATGCCCAAAGAGTGAAATAAAAGAAAAAAACATGTATTAAGAGTATGTAATAATGCAAAATGCAAGTTTGAATTTTGTTTTGAGAGTCTACAAGTCCAGGCTAATTAGGTACTTCAATGTTAGTTCCAGAAGGGGGATACTACTGATAAGGAAGTATCAGTAGTACTTTTTTTTTTTTTTTTTTTTTTTTTCAGAACCTGAGCCGAAGTCGGACGCTTCACCGACCGAGCCACCCAGGCGCCCCACACCTCCCCTTTTCAAATGACCACAGTGTGCGGGAGCAGTTCACCCTTTATTAACGTTAGGTCCTGGGTCACTTGGAGCTGGTGTACTTGGTGATGGCCTTGGTGCCCTCGGACACGGCGTGCTTGGCCAGCTCCCCGGGCAGCAGCAGGCGCACGGCCGTCTGGACTTCCCGGGAGGTCAGTGTGGTTCGGCCCGAGTACTGGGCCAGCCAGGCAGCCTTGCCAGCCAGCCGTTCAAACACATCATTCACAAACGAATTCATGATGCTCATGGCCTTGGAAGAGATGCCAATGTCAGGGTGCACCTGCTTCAGCACCTTGTAGATGTACATCGAGTAGGTCTCCTTGCGCCGGCTTAACTAGAGTCATCATGCCGAGCTGCCTGTCTTAATGATACAGAAATCAACCATATTAAACATATCATTTAAAAGAAAGTTTTCCTACATCAACTATCAGTCCTGGAGGCTAAAACTTGTTAATTCCATCTAGTGCTAGAAAAATGTTGAGAAATCTACAAAGTGTGACAGCAGCCTCCTTTGCATACTATCACTTCCTTCTTTATTCCTGTTGTCGCGCGCATTGTCAATGGACAGTGCTGATACTGCCACTATGACAAATGGAACACAGCCCATTTATCTGGGATGATCCCTTCTCGTTAAGGATCTTTTATATCAGGGATAAGTAATGGTAAATAGGAAAGGAGACCAGACCACCCCAAAGATGGCCAAGGAGCTTAGACCTCAGCTTTGAGCCCGACTGCTAGACAGAAGAGCTGTGGATTTTGGAAAGTTGTTAAAACTATAGTTTGCCTGTCTCTAAAGTGGGTATAATGATAGTACATGCCCTTAGGGTTAATGAGAGGACTAAATATATTAAGATATGAAAGCACTTAGCAAGGCACCAGTCATGCTGTAAGTGTTATACGTATTACCTATTATTATAGTTACCATTATTATTATAAGAACTTGAGAAAGCCGTTATGAAAAATAGAATATAATATTCTATCCATATTAAATGATAGGTAATAGTATAACTTTTTATATCAGCTCCCTACAATGCAATAATGACAACATTCATTATGGATGAATTCCAACAAAACTAAGAACTCAAAACCAATGCAAATAGATGTTTTCTCTAATTAGAAATTTCTCTTTCTCATGGTGTTGATACTAGCTATCCCTCATTTATTCACTCAGCAAATATGTGTTAATCATTTAATGTATGCCAGGCATTAGGCTAGACATAGGGAATATCATAATGAACAAACTACCTGAAAGAATGGACCCCTTTGTCAGCTGACAGGTAATATTTACCATGGAGAACATGGTTCATGGGATTAAATATGTCTAGATTTCTATAATATGGATCTGGGGTAAATGTAAATGCGTAAGTGCCTGGATACTGAAAACTGAAGGTACCCGAAAGTGGGAAAGGATGTCACTTAGGGAGGTAGGAGGAGCCTGAAAGTAGGCTTCATTATTTCAAAAATGTGCTCAGACTTGTACCACAGAGAGGGGTAAACTTCTCCTTTTCTGTTCTCTCTTTCTTCTCTTTTAAAAATTTTTTATCAATTAAATTAATTTTATTTTATTTATTTGGGGGGCCGGGAGAGAGGCAGTGAGAAAGAGAGAAGCCCAAGCAGGCTTTACATGGTCAATGAGGGGTTCGAACTCACAAACTGAGATCATGACCTGAGCCAAAATTAAGAGTCTGATGCTTAACTGACTAAGCCACCCGGCCTCTTTCTTCTCTTTTGTTATTCACCCTGGAAATCTTTTGTGACTATGATTCCTATGGTTCTGGACTAAATAGATGGACCATATAGGCATACAGAGAATCCCTGAGAGTTCTAACTATGATGTAGAACTTTATTTCTATTAAGAGTGTTAATGCTTTAGACAACCTACTTGCAAATAAAATTTTTTGGAGCACAATCCTTTTGTCTATTGGAGCCTGTGTTTTTATTACTGTTGTGATAATTTTCTGGTTCTGATAATGAGTGTCATGAATGCAGGAGAATAAATATTGATGTTTTCATTTTCTTTATTTGTCCTACACTCATCTTTTTTTCCTTGTATAGTTATTACATAGGTTAAAGATGTTAACTTTATTTTCAACAGTGAAATCCAAAATGACTTCAGGAGAACAAAGGGGACAGATGGGTGGTTTATACTTGAAAAGAGATTAATTTGCATGGTTTAAAATTGAGTGAAGAGATTTGCACCTAAACAAAACGAGAAAATAAAAGAGTGGAACATGGTCTTTTCCTTTCCCCATAATTTGCTACCACTATGGTCAGTGCATGGCAATATTTTCAAATATAATCCTCGTCTCATTCAAAAGAAAAATGCCAAGTGAGAAATGAAACACAAAATTCAATTTGTTATTCTGGGCAAAAAAGTTTTCTGGACAATTCTAATTAGCAAATTTGCTTTGATTTTTTCTTTCCTATATTAATGAACAATGTTGTGATTCTACAGTTTGTCTTTACCTGTTTCTACCACTCTCTGAAATGATAACTCAAATTACTAACAACAAAAATACTGTGTCGTTTCTGTAAACAAACCAAATAAACATCACAAAGCGCTCAATTCATGATGCTAAAATAATGATGTCTGACAAAGCAGCAGTACTTAATGGCCATTGTCTTCTAGCTACACTGAACGAAAGCACCAACGTAGTAAAATCAAGCTGTCTTACATAAGAACCTATCTTAGAAGTTCTTAGTATTTTCCTGGTGCCCTTTGGCATTTTGGTTTCTGCCAGTAGCTCTATCCTCACCATATAGCTCTGAACTAATTTCGTGAAAGACGCTGAGCTCTCATAGATGTCTTTTTGTGTACTTGCTTCCAAAACACACATATTATCATTGCAAAATTTTGTATGTCCAGATGTCTCTTACACTTTCCCTTTGATTATAGCTTAAGGGTTGGGAAACTTGCAGAAATGAGGTGCCACGCTCCAATCACCATCCCTGTTCTTCTGGCGTCTGAGGGGGAGAGAGTGACAGCAAGCTGAACTAGATAACCAGTCTGTTCAAACATATCTACTTTTCTAGAGATCTATGCATGCTCGTCACCCTAATCAATGGAGTCAGAGATTCTTTCCTCCTAAAAGCTGACGTGAACACTTACGAATTGAGATTTGGTGGGAAGGGAAGGAGGGACAAGTGTGTGTGCGCGCGCGCGTGCGTACGTGGGTGAGTGTGTGTGTGTGTGCATGTATTTGTGTGCGTGCACGCCGCACTGGAGGTATTTAATAGCTAGAAGATGGTGTTGAGGTATGAGATCATTTGAGTCGAGAGAAAGTATGTACCTGATGATAGGAGATGGGCCAAGAAAAGAGGTATAGAGTGCCAGTGACCAGTTATACCCTTGATCCCAGCCCTAGGGCCAGTAACAACTTTGAAAGCCACTGAAAGAAGGCGTATCCTCCTCATCAGAATTGTTCTAACATATTTTTTTGGGAATATACCCCAGAGGGTATAGAATATGAATAGAAACTGTGTTTTGCCATTGCCAAATAAAATAGCTAAAATGCTCTTCTTGACAAGATGGAAATAATCAAATAATCACATTTGATTGGTTCTAAATGAACCGACTGTTTTGCATGGTGTACATTAATATTTATAATCTATGGTACCAGACGTCTGTATAAAATGTGATGAACTACTTATTAGCTATGTACTGACTTTCCCCATGATCTCATCTTCATGCTCGGACTGAAATTCTCCAGCTGTGACTTACAGAAACGCTTGCTCATGTGCTGTGTCACTCTCACTCCTTGTTTTCCACAAGTATTGACAAAGCACCTACGGCGTTTTAAGGCAGATAGTCAGCACTAAAGATACAGTAATGAACCGGGTGCCTTTTAAAAATTTATAGTCTGTGGAAGGCAGGTATTAAACCGATGTTACACTGATGGAATTATTCAGTAGTCATTTTGCCGGGCCCAAAGAAACAAATTTGAAGTGCTGTAAGAACATGGAACATTGGGAGATAAACCTAGTCTGGGGAGCCAAGGAAGACCTTCCTGGCAGGGGTCAGAGGGTGAGGTGGGGCACTAATGGTCTCAGGGGAGGGTAACTTGGTTGAAGATCATGATGCATTAAAAAAAAAACTTTTAATTTTAAAATAATTATAGACTACAAGAAGTTGCAAAAGAGGACATAAAGTACTCTGAGCCTTCCACCAGTCTCCCACAATGGGGATATCTTGTACGACTGTAGTATAATGTCAAAACCAGAAAATTGACATTGGTATTAACTACACTACAGTCCTTCCTTACTCAGTTTTCACCAATTTTTTACATGTGCTAATGTATATGGGTGTATAGCTTTATGTGATTTGCCCCCATATAAAGATTTGTGTGACCAGCACCACAACTGGTGTGGAAGTGCTCTATCATCACAAGGATTCTCCCCTATACTTTCCCTTTAAAGCCTTACCAATGCCTCACCCTTGTCTCTGTTCCCTGGTAACCACTAATCTGTCTTCTCTATAATTGTCTCATTTTGAGAATGTTATACAAATGGAAATCTGTATGTATGCAATCTTTTTGAGATGGGCTTTTTTCACTAGTCATGAGGCCCTTAAGACCCATCCAAGTTGTTGTGTGTACCAATAGTTTGTTCCTTTTAATTGCTGAATAGTATTCCATTGAATGGATGTATCAGAGTTCACTTTGCTGTGAATTCACTAAAGGACATTCAGGTTACTTTCAGTTTAGAGCTGTTATAAATGAAGCCTCTATGAACATTTGTGTATCCTACTGCATTTTGAGGAATGAGAAAAAGGCTGTCATGCCTCTATCACAAAATGGGGCCTGTTAGGAACCCAATTATGCAAAGCCACAAATCCTTTCTGGACATGGTCTATGAAAGTACAAAAATGAATGAATAAATAAGTGGAGGAAACTGAATGTAAACCCAGAGTGTTTTTAGGACTCTGACTTTTGGTGGTAGATCAGATATCCAGATGGTTGATTTGTATTTTCCATATTTTTAAATCTAATTGTTTGAACATAATGAAGTGGTCAGATTTGAATACTAGTTTACAGATGGATGGGGTGTACTCTATACTTGAGATAGCTAATTAAGACATAATCTCTAAAAACAGGCTTATAAAAACTTCTCATCCCTCTGTTCACTGAGGAAAAAAAAAAACCTTATATTTAGCAAAAGAAGTTTTATTGGAAGCACCAAATTGAAAACTGTCAGCTCAGATTCTGTAACCTAAGGAGGATTCTGCCTAGTGGTATGTTGACTAAGAATGTAGAAAAACAAATTGAAAAAGCTCATGTATACTGAGTTTTCTTTAAATCAGCAGGTGTAGCATAATGGGTTGTGAGAATTATGATCAAACCAAAGGTCTGCAGAGAGCGGATGTTCTCCTGCCAGAGGAAATATGGTTTTGAAAATTAAAAATGTTACCTGCTTCATTGGCATTCACTTTCTTGATAATATTTAATTCAGTAAGTTTGAGGGAGGAGGTAGGTACCACTCAAAGGTTTGAGTTCCACTTAATGTGAGATGAAGGAGAAAATCACCAAGGAGATTTTAGAATCAAATCGGCCCTATCCAACTTAATGCAGTTTGTCAAAACAGTTGTTTCTAGCAGATGTTTTGCTCATCTGAACCCCTGGGTCTCTGCCTGATGATTTCCTATCCCTATATTGCAACTTTGTCTCCTCTTTGCCAACCTGAATTCTACCAGTCCTTTCACAGTATAGTCTAAGCTCATCCTCTGAAACCTGCATTGAAATGATATCTTCCCTCACTGGTTTCCTGCTGAAGTTCCAGGATCACAGGGGTTTATACTCAATGGCTGTCAAATCATTGCATGTCTTAGTCGCATATGCCCAACCAAATTAATCCATTTAAATATAAAAGTAAAATAACAAAATGTAAAGTTTGGAAAATGGGAAGGAGGGTGGAATAGGAAGATGTATAATGTTATCACTCAGTCCCTTTCAAAAGTCTTTTGATGTAATGGGGATGCTCAATGTTTGGAAGGGTGAAGTGAAACAAACATGCTAATACACTCTTGATAGGTATTTTAATTGGAATTAGTCTTTCAGGAAAGCAAAAAAATTTTATGTCCATGGACCCAAGAAACCCACTTCTATGAATGTTTGCTAAAATAATCATTAGAGATATAGACAAAAAAGTTACATATAATATTATTCTTGGCAGTAATGTGATATAGAAACATGGAAATAACCTAAAAGGGAATTGCAAATTAAAAATGTCTTTGAAAACATTAAAAAAATAATCTAATGTTTATTTATTTTTGAGAGAGAGAGAGAGAGAGAGAGAGAGAGAGAGGCAGACTGCAAGTGGGAGAGGGGTAGGGACAGAGGGAGACACAGAATCTGGAAGCAGGCTCCGGGCTCCAAGCTGTCAGCACAGAGCCCAATGTGGGGCTGGCACCCATGAACTGTGAGATCATGACCTGAGCTGAAGTCAGTCGCTTAACCGACTGAGCCTCCCAGGAGCCCCTAAAATTAAGTATTTGAAGAACATTTAACGACTTGAGAAAATGCTCATGTTGTAATAAAAAATGGGAATACAGAGGACACAGAACATTATGTACCATGTTCAAATCAGACCTAATCAGACCTTTCTTTCTCCTCGTGTCTGCCTTCTTTCAGCATTTTGCAATAAATATTTTGCATCTGGGAAGACTAGGGATTGCTTTGGAAATTCACATCCTGGTTTCCAAATCTAACATGCATCACTGATTAATTCCAAATAATTGGAACAAAAATACATTTAACACTAAACACATGAAATCTAAAAACTAAAGAGAACAGAAGTTAATCTGTCAGATATTCATTATGCCTGTCAGTTATTACTGTGCTAGTTAGAAGAGACTTCCATTGATTAAATGAAGAAGCAACGAGTTTTATTGTACCATGGTCTACATTGAATGTAAAGTCACATTATACATTATACTTGCATGTTGCCTTGGAAATAATACTGCACCTGTAGTGGAGTCTTAGTTTAGCTCTTGCTCTGTGTAGACATAGTTGTGTGTGACAATGGGAAGATTTTTCTTTCTGGATCTTGGTCTCCTCATCTGTGAAATGAATGTTGGTCATTTCCCAAGGGGAGTGTGTGTGTGTGTGTGTGTGTGTGTGTGTTGAAGTTAATAAGATGAACGTTTTCAATAACAGATGAGAAATTTGAAATGTATCACCTCTAATGACTCAAACATTTTTGACTGTGTGATTTCAATCTATATATTTGCCTCCTCCTATATTGTTTATTTCTTTGTAACCGGTGGCATTTCTTGTACTGAATTCCTTCCAGGTGCCTTAATGAGCACAAATACTTGTGGAAAGATGAAGTGCTATCACACTGGCAATGGTTTAAACGTTTGAAAATACCCAGTGTTGTAAAGGGTGTGAGGAAAACAGGCATTGTCGAATTCTGTGGTTGGAAATGTAGATTGATTTTGGAGAGCAGTTAGGCAAATTTAAAATGTATATACCCTCCGGTTAGCCATTCTACTGCTAAGAAGATCCTACAATTATACTTGTAAATGTAGAAAGATTAATATAGAAGGATTTTTTTGAAACATTCTTTATAATGGAGAAAAATACATATGACTCAAAATGAGTACTGGATATATAAAGCATGGTGCAGCCATACAATGGAAAACTACCTAGCCATTCAAAAGAATGTGTTGGATCTGTATGTCCTGAAATGAAAAGATGTGTAAAACATTATAGTAATTGAAAATAGCAAATTGAAGAGAAATCTGTACAGTGTGACCTGTTGTAAAAAGAAATCTGTGTTTTCATAGATTTGAATGGAAAAATTTGGGGAGGTTGATAAGAGATTGTTAGGAGCAGTTGCCTCTAGGCAACGGGCTTGGAGGCTATGTTTTGTTCTTATGTACTGCACAAATCATTTTCCATGAATATGCATTGTTCCTATAATAATAGAAGAGCAATTTTCACTCACAAGATTAATAAAGAAATCAACAAAGCTGCAATGATCATTGTTGTGTTAGATCTACTTCTCTCTTTTACACTATTTTATTTGGGGAGACTCTCAGAAATGTACTACTAGCTCATTGGATACAAAAAGTTACACATCAGATTGTTTTCCAAAGATTTGTGCCAGTTTAAGATACTACCAGCACCATACAAGAGTAACAGAGTAATAGTTTTGCTAGTATTATCTGTAAAACAATTGTTTTTTAAATTTAAAATGCAAATTTAAAATTTAATTATTACTTTAATTTATTGCCATTTTGTACTACACCTTTTCTGGTTTATTTTATTGCTGATAATTTATGCTAAGGAAGAATCTTAAATACAAACAATAACAGCAACAAACAAACAAACGTTATGACAATTTTTATTATAGAAATATCTGTAGTAGTGAAAACTTAATAACGACTTAAAATCCATGAGAAACAGTTAATTATGGTGGACCACTTCATACCAAGGAATAGTTTTTAACCATATATGACAATAATATAACAACGCAGAAGTAGGTTATACTTACAATGTTTGGAAATGAAAAAGCTAACATATATAATTACTAAGTTATTGGAACTCCATAAGGATTATATATCCATTCATAGAATAAACAAAGGAAGGAAAGTCATTAAAATGGTAAATTGGGATAAATTTCATTAAATGGTAACAGAGGACATTTTATTCTCTTTAGTATTTGCTAACTTTTTTCTTTAATTAGTACATATGTATATATTTTTTAAAACTCGGGAAATTACTTGACAGAGTTATTTTTAGAATTAAATTAAAAAGAGACTATGTGAGCGTCTATTGGCACAGGGTCAAAGTTGGTACTCAATAAAGGTTAATGTTCCTTCCATATCTGCTGCTACAAAATAGATAATTATACATTCTATGCTTTTATATGTTGGGGAAACCAAAATTTTCTGTCTTAAAAGTGAAGATACACTCCTGTTATTGCCTTCCTATCCTCTTTTCTCAGCCATAATGGTAATTTTATACACAACTACAATGAAATAAAACAAAACAAAACAAACAAAAAGCAAAAACAAAAAAACCCCACAAAACTTCTCCAAAGAATGCAGAAAAATGCAAGGTAGAGTATGTATTGCTCCAGAAAACTTGCAAGGTATAAAAAAGAGAAAAGTTTATGTTGACAGTCCCACCATAGGTGAGGAGGAAATCAATGATCTGGATACCTACTATTTTGATAGATGAATGAAAACACAATTTCTCTTTCCTCAATAAAAGGCATGGGAAGTGATATTTGAGTGAATGCCATATACTGACCCATGAAATTGAGAATTGTATCAAAAATTGTTAAGACCAAACTAGCTTCAATTTTGTATTTATTTATCAAAATTAGCAACAGAGGTATTAAGAGTTTGTCTAATATTAAAATTATTTTGACTCAGAAATTTGCAGTTATTTCTCTAAAATATGTAAGCAGTGAATCATGGGAATCTACCCCCAAAACCGAGACACACTGTATACACTGCATGTTAGCCAACTTGGCAATAAATTATATTAAAAAAATAAAAACATTAAAGAAAGATTAAAAAAATAAAAAAATAAGCAGAACTGCAACATGAAGCAAAAAATTGTATTTGGGGGTAGGACTGAAGATAGGAAGACTTGGAGGGGGGCTGTTGAATAGGGACAGCCCTTCCAAATATATATGACAATGAAAGAAATTGATGAACAGTGAGATAAAGTCTGAAGCTCTTCATCTACAACATAGTTAACTTGTCTAGGAAAAATTAAGGGATAGCCTATCTGAATCCATGCATATTCCCTTTGTTGAGAAGTTGATATAGAAAATCTGAAACTTGCCATTACGATTTAAGGGATGATTGAGCTCTAAAAAGATGCACCACAACATCAACCAACTACACACTCCATATATTTTCTTTAATTCATTAGCAGTAAACCATTTGTGGCATAAGCACTTCTTCCCGTGTTCCAAATGTCCACACCGCTTTCTTTACCTTGTTTCCTATCATTTTGTATACAGTATGCAAATGTACTAAAATTGAAATATGGCTTAGCAATTTGCAACACTATAAAACCCTAAAATATAAAATATGACTGCTAAATATTTTGATTTAATGGGCCTGGTGTTGTACTACATATTTATTTTAACTCACTCTTAAAATGTCAAATGAAACTCAAAAATCTGTTTTAGTTCCAAAATGTAGAACTATTAATTTTATGGCCTAATATCTGATTCAATTTAACTACGCTTCTAAGAGTGTATAGATTCCAAGCATTAGACGGACTGACTGTTTAATTCCATCATTTTAAGTGCAATTGAGCCCCATCTTGCCAAATATGATAATATCCTGGAGGAGGGACGGGGGAGGACTGAAACAATAGATGTTTGAAGGCTCTGTGCATTTATCTCCTCTGCTTGGGAGGTTAACCAAAACATGTTAACATCTCCAGTATCCACATTCTGGGTTAGATAATACCCAAGGAAAAAGGAGAAGTTTTCAGGGATTTCTTTTGTCCTGATAAAACCATATAAGTGTCAATAGACTTCCAGAATTAAAAAGAATGCCTGCCCAACCAGGGATAGGCTGTCTGGGCGGGCTCCGAGGCTGTCTAACTTCTAGTGAACAGTTCTGAGACTATTTCCCAATGGCCAGCTTTTGAGGTAATGCCATTCTTAGTCTGAGAAAAAAAAGGGTACAGACAGGCTTATGCTCATGGCCGTCGAGAATCCTGCTGACTGGTTCATTAAACAGAACTGGCAACTGACTCCTAAGATAAAAGTTCTTGATGGCTTTCCAAGCAGGAGGAAGGGCGTTGAGTGACACATATAAATATATAAGGGAAAAGAAGGGTGAGCTGGAATGGCAGTGACCTTTTTGTGAAAGGTTTATGGAAGAGGTACTGGTTATAAGACCTTCGACTGCATTTTGGAGAATTTATTCACCACTAGACCAATGGTAAGACTTTGGGAAGAAGGAGATGTCGGATACCCTTTATAAATATGTGGTGAAACTTTTGAAAATAGTGTGGTCTTAGAAGTGAGTCGCTACACTGGACTACTGCGTGTTCTTTTTCTAAGTTCTACTACTGGCTTTGTGTGAGACTTTGGGAAAATTTCTTGAGGACTCTTTTTAATAGGAATAACTACTTCCATTATTTTATCTATGCATATTCTGTGAGTATCTATTGGCCAAATAAGTATTTGCTGATTTACATTATGCATATAATAAAATATCTAAGTTCTTCAGAAGAAACATAGAATTCAAACAAGTGGTAGCTTGTTTAGCTTTTTTTTAACATATAATTGGATAACTTCTATGTAGTGACTGCCATTTTCAAATGTATTTTTTTCCAGAATAAATGTATCTTAAAATCTACATGATGATAATTTATCCCAATCTCCCCTCGTCCAATTTTTGTATCAACTACATAATAAAAAACATTTTAATTAGAGATTTGAGTAGATAAAAGTATTACAATAGGCCCCAGCTCCTTTCAGGTTTAAACAAGAAAAAAAAAATCAATGTAAGTTGTTAGCATTATAAATGTTTGGAATGCATCTATAGCAAAGATCTACAGGATTTTTTGCTAAAAAAGTTGAAGTATGATGTTCAAAAGTCAATTTTCTGTGGAGATAATAGTAATACCAATAAGTATTTCAATCATTACTGGAATGGTAGTATTTTATTGTTACTTAATAAAATTTAATCTTCATTACTCTCACCAATCTTTGCAAACATTTCAGCTCCTTTCACTAAAAAGCATCACACTTGTATAAGTATCATGATGTTATTATCTTACTATTAAGTATATGTATGAAATATACTTATATACTATTAAGTATATACTATTAAGTATATTAAGTATATACTTATATGCTATATAAGTATACTTATATACTATTAAGTCATATGTATGAAATCATGTCTTTAAAATTATCCTTATTCTTTTTTATTTTTATTTTTTTTTCAACGTTTATTTATTTTTGGGACAGAGAGAGACAGAGCATGAACGGGGGAGGGGCAGAGAGAGAGGGAGACACTGAATCGGAAACAGGCTCCAGGCTCTGAGCCATCGGCCCAGAGCCTGACGCGGGGCTCGAACTCACAGACCGCGAGATGGTGACTTGGCTGAAGTCGGACACTTAACCGACTGCGCCACCCAGGCGCCCCCAAATTATCCTTATTCTTAAAAGGATAATTTAAAATGATTTCTAATTGTTTTTACAAATTCAAATGTTTTCTATTTTACTTAAATATGTTAATAAGGGCTTTAATCTTTTGTAACTTAAAGAAAAAACAGTGATTACGTTGTATGTTTGAGCCCCTTTGGACAGTGGTTGTAACATGCTTTTCTATTTTGCTCTAACTATGGAAAAATGTCTGACTTAATAAATTGAATTTTAAATGATTCTTATGGAGCATTTATATAACAACTCTAAGATGACTATAATAGAGCCAAAAAGTAATTAAAGCTTCATAAATGCATAGTGACATGATCCAATCAGTCATTTACATTTGGGTAGTTCAAAGTCAGAGGACCTGGGAAAGCCTTAATTCATATGAGAAGCGCAAAAAGAAAGAATAATAGGAAAATAAGAAGACAGTTTTAGGGAATTAAATTAATGTTAATAGACAGATATGGATAAAGGAACAGCTTTAATATTAATTTTCCTCTTAAGACAGAAAGAATATGAGAAGTATAATGTTTATAAAATATTTATGACAAGAGCAATTTTCTTTTGATAAGAACAATAAAGACCTAAAAGAAATTAAGATAACAGGTCTCACCATATCAAAACCATGACAACTCATTTAATATATATGTGAGCAGATGTTTTCATCAAGTTTTAGATAAAATTAACATGTAAAATAATTTTTAAAAAGGATAATTTAGAAAAAGATTCAAATGACAGAAAGGGTTTATTTTGGGGGTGCCTGGGTGGCTCAGTTGGTTAAACATCTGACTCTCTTTTTTTTTTTAACATTCGACTCTTGATTTTGGCTTAGGTCATGATCTAGTGGTTGGTGAGATTGAGACAGCATGCAGCCTGCTTGGGATTCTCTCTCTCTCTCTCTCTCTCTCTCTCTCCCCCACCCTCCCTCTCTCCCCCTCGCCTGCTCACTTGCATGCTTGCTCTCTCTCTTGAAATAAATAAGCATTTTAAAAAAAGAAAGTTTGTGGCGCCTGGGCGGCTCAGTCAATTGAGCGGTTGACTTTGGCTCAGGTCATGATCTCGAGGTTTGTGAGTTCCAGTCCCCACTCAGGCTTTGTGCTGACAGCTCACAGCCTGGAGCCTGCTTTGGATTCTGTGTCTCCCTCTCTCTCTGCCCCTCTCTTGGCCCCTCCCCACTCTCCTCTTTTATTTAAAAAAAAATAAAAAAGACACTTCGTATTTTCTTTAATAATTGCTTTCTGAAAGAATAGGGAGCAAAGTAGAAAGAGGAATGGAGGGAGGGAGGGAGCAAAGAAGGAAGGAAGGAAAGTGGGAGAAAACCACACAACTCAGTAAGAGGGAATAAGTGCACTGTCTATGTTTCATTCTTACGAAATCCAATACTATTGAGTACAAACTTGCTTTAGGTGTATAGACAATCTCCTAATGGGCATTTCTAATTAACTCCATCATAGTCACTTCAAAGTCAGTGCATTCTAAATTGAATCCATCACCTGCCTCACTAGCTCTTGCCCCTCTATGTTCGTATTCCAAGTACTGTTTCCCAGATCTATCAAGCTAGATGCATGGTTGCACCTATGGACGCCAACCTTTGTTTCCAACACTGCTTTCTATTGCTTCGGTATCAGGAGGACTACTTGGTGCACTAGCCCACTGCCTCGAATTTCATAGTCTCTGTCCATTCCCATACTGCTAAAGTATCTATCAGTGAATTTGTTCATGCGACTCTTTTACCGAAAAACCTACTATAAGCAGAGACTGGGTAGGCCTCCACTGCCCCTGCACTTGACTTCTAGATAAAATTGGCAAAACTCTTCATCTTTCCCAATTCCATGACCACATGATCAAAACCTTCCCCAAGAGTTTTACATATGCCTGTGGGAGTTAAATTTTCAAGTTGCCTCAGCCTCAGTTAATGGTATGTGTTGTTATGTGCCTCTAACTGGGCTTCCCTCTTGATTTGCACAAGCGATAGAATAGTTGTGTACATACAAGTCTGATGGGCTTAGAGATTTGGGAGAAAGACCCAAGAATGGACTAAACCTTAACAATGTAAATCATTTCAATTGGAGCAGAGAAATAATTGTTCTTCAAAGACCCTTCATTTCCTCTTATGTGGTGGATGTTTCCTAACATGTTTATGAACATTTTTTTTTTTTTTGCTTGCTTGCTTATTTTTCTCTGTCTTGTTGGGTTCTCTCTTTCCCTCATTTCTCTGTTCCTAGACTCCTTCTTATCAAATAACTCTAAATTCTTCTCCTTCCATTTTTTCCAGAGTAATTCAGCTACCTCTTCCCCCAGCCTCATGCACATTAGAGCTCAACAGACTTGTTCAGCTGAGCCCGTTGAAGCACAGACAGAATGGCTATCTGATTTGCTCCTCTTTCCTTAGAAAGTGGCTGTAGTCATTCAAAGAAGAAAAAAATGGGTAAATTTAAAAAATAAATGCTGTAAAAACAAACATTGTCAGGGATTCCTGTTTCCTATAGACTCCTTAGTTTATCCCATAAGAACCTACTTTCTACCTATGTCTTCAATCTTTACTTTGATGGTACACCCTCCACTCCCCCACCCTTCTAATTCTCCAGGTTCAGGGGCTTCTCATCTTTCTTCAAACACAACAGACCTTTTGTGCAATCTATTTCTTTTTTGGGGATGTCCCATGCCACCTTTCTTTTCTTTTTTCCTTTTTTTAAATAATTAAAAATATTTATTTTATTTTTGAGAGAGAGAGAGAGACAGAGCGTGAGCAGGGGAGGGGGAGAGAGAGAGAGGGAGATACAGAATCTGAAGCAGGCTCCAGCCTCAGAGCTGTCAGCACAGAGCCCAACACGGGGCTTGAACTCACAAACCGTGAGATCATGGCCTGAGCCAAAGTTGGACACTTAACTGACTGAGCCACCCAGATGCCCCCCCTTTCTTTTCTTAATGAACTTCTGCTTCAAGATCCTTCTCCGGTGATTCCCCTAGGCCCTGTGCACAGATGATCTCAACCTCAGTCAGCTCTTGCATTTTAATTGTTTGAAACCATGTATCCTTCACTAGAATAGGTGCGGCTTAGGGGCTGTGTTCCAGAAAAGTAAGACGGTCCCAATATTCTACTGTTCTACCGCCTTTGTGTAAAAGTGATCAACGTGACAATATTTCTTACATATTTCATTCACAGAGTTTTATAATCAAATCTCCTCAAAGTTGTAGTATCTTTTATGTGGCATAGACCCAGATTTAATTTTCAGAACCTCAGTACCTTGAAAAATGATATGAGTTGATTTTTATCCCAATAACTCATTTTAGGTAGGAAAATTTGGCTAACACTTTTGTGTCACATCCTCCCTGTGGCTGCAGCTGCTCGAGATAGAAGACGAAGGCTGGAGGTTTGGCCCTGCCAGACCTGTTGCTGGGAGTAAAATGCCATATTCTGACCCATCAGGCCAGATGGAACTGATGGTTGCTGCTCTGGTCCAATCCTCCAATTTTACAGAAAGGGGACGGAGGCACAAGTTTAGCTGCCGTGCCTTGTGTCATCCAGCCAGTTAGAGTGTCAGGGCTTGGTCTAGAGCTCAAGTCTTTTGAGATCTAAGCTTTTGGATAAAACAGTGAGAACTATAATTGGCATCTTGAGAGAACCACTGCCTTGGAAATTTGTGTGACAGCAACTTGGTAACTTACACATTCTGGATTAAAATCTCCATTTCTGAGGTACTGTCACTTCAAAACTGACTTGACTGGGAGCACCTGGGTGGCTCAGTCTCTTAAGCATTCATCTTCCACTCAGGTCATGATCTCATGGTTCGTGAGTCCCGTATCAGGCTCTCTTCTGTCAGTGTAGGGCCCACTTCGGATCCTCTGTCCCTCTCTCTCTCTGCCGTTCATGTTCTCTCTCTCAAAAATAAAATAAACACTAACAAAAAGCTGACTCAACTGAATTTAGCATATAAAAAGTAGAATTCAGGGGCGCCTGGGTGGCTAAGTAGGTTGAACGTCTGACTCTTGATTTTGGCTGAGGTCATGACCCCAGAGCCATGGGATAGTGTGTCAGCTTCTGTGCTGAGCGTGGAGTCTGCCTGAGATTCTCTCTCTCTCTCTCTCTCTCTGTCTCTCTCTCTCTCTCTCTGTCCATTTCCCCCACTTGTGCTCTATCTCTCTCTCAAAAAAAAGTAGAATTCATAAAATCCTATTTTTCCACAGATGATGTGGAATTAGGGCTTTGACAACTTTTTCACCTTGTGATTTGTTGTTTGAAGTTTACATGGATTTCACTCGAGGAAAGATATTGACCAGCAATTGCGAAGAACTGAGAAGAATGTTAACTATCTTCCGCACAGTTGTGACAATGACTTTAAGCTGAGAGGATAGCTTCCAGGTTGTTGTCTAGAGCTAAACAGGGAAAATAGTTGGTTACAAACAGAAATTTGTAGATCACAAATAATTTCTTAAAGCAGATCTGTTTATTCACGAAACAGTATAGTAATGCTACAACTGCTCAAGAACGGTTGAGTGTCTCTGTACCACACCCTGTAGACAGTGTGAATTCTGCACAAAACAAGGGTCTATAATCAGTGTTTTTGGCAGACCAACCGACCCAACGTTAGAGTTATCCAGCTGAAACAAGATAAAAGCATGGATGAGCAACAAGCAAGGCAAAGTTTACCCATTAATTTCAACTAATAATAGTATGTCTTAATCTTTTAATGAGACTTTTAAAAGGTTACATACAACACACTTACAAAAAAACACACAAAGGCAGAACAAGATTGTTAACTGATGCTCAAGGGCTGAATTTAGTCAGAATTAAAGCTCAAGGAGGGAAGCTAAAAAGAATAGTTTGTTTTGAACTTAATGGGGAAAAATAGACACACACCTTTGTATCGACACTGCCTTATAAGTGCGATTTAAAAAAACAACACTGTTAAAAATCACTGGTTTGGTTGAGAAATAGATTTCTGAGTAGTCATAGGGATAAAACCAATATCGTTTGTACCCATGAATAGCTCTACCCCCAAGCAGCCTTGATAAACTGAGCAAGATCAAGGCCAGATTGTAGTCCCTTGAAGCATTGATGATAAGCACACTATGGTTAAAGGACACAAATTACCCTTGGAATCATAATGCAGGTACACTGGTTGTAAGGATAATGTGATTCAAACTAATTTCGGACTGTGCCAAGCAGGAAGAGAAAGTCCTTTGGGCATTCAAGAAGAACATTTAGACAAAGCAAAACAAGAAGGGGAATTTGTGGTTAGCAGGAAGCTGTTGCTCATTTATATTTTATTGAAGATTTAAAATGTTGGACAAAAGAATGTGGCTATAACAAGCAGAGAAAGAAATTTGGGAGGTACATAGTTTATAACAAAAGAATCAATGAGAAGAAATGATAAGCATAGGAAATTGAAAAGGTGTTCTCTTTAGTTTCCGAAAATTATTTATTTTGGAAACTCAGATGGATTAGAATTATCAACATAGACTTCTCTTGCATCTCATTATGGTGCCTTATATCACTTACTACTCTTTGATGTTAATCAAAGTGCATCCCTTATAATTATACAGATTGCTATAAAAAATCATGAGACATCACATTTTACCAAATAGGAAAAACTATTGATCTAACATGATCCATTGAATAATGTAAGGGGTCCATTTTTATTACATATTCCATCTAGCAAGATGAAAGACGTAATTGATTTTTGTAGCTTCAGATACCTAATAGTTTTAGATACATACACGATGATTTGCTAATAGACATAAATAATGTTTTAATTGTCTATATCCTCATATTACTGTGCTGGAAACTGTTTAGGATCTGTTTAATAAATATCAGGTCTTTCCTTTAGAGTTTATAATCAGAGAAATACATGAAAGGATGGACAATTTTGTAAACCACAAATACAACAGGGTTCAAACATAACTGCCTTGATCTGCTAAAAATGTAGAAGAGGTTTGCTTTTAATGGGGGGGATAAAAAGAAAATATCTGTTATTAGGAAGTAAGGTCTTAGTGCTAGCAGACTGTATTGAACAATTCCTTAGTATCTGTAGGATGTGAATTTGTGTATCTATCTATCAATCAATCTATCTATCTATCCATCCAACTATCCATCCAATGGAAGAAGATATAAATAAAATGATCATATGAGGGGGGTGGTAAGCAGACACGTGATGTATTTCAATCAAAGAGCATAGAAGAAGAGAGAAAATAGTAAGACATTTTAAAAAATTAGAAAGAAAGACTTTGCAATTGAGCAAGAGGATCTTGGACATAACTTATAGGACAAACTTAAAAAAAAAATTCTATGGCCTCATAAAAGTCCAGCATATACAAAATGGCAGGTGAGAAAGATAACTTTGGCAGAAGAACGAAAGACTTACAGGAAGTAAATATTGTAATTTGGGATTTTGGAGAGATGAGCCTATGGTTATCCAAACAGGAGATAAAGGATTATAGAATAACCATAAGCTGAAATTAACAGTTTATTGGATTAAATTATTATTTTTCACTGAAATAACAAATTGCTTTACTTTGGTTATATCGCCTCTGAGATAATATGATTTGGTCATTAAAACGACTAAAATAAACAGACAATGGAACAGCTAATTCACTTGTCTGGACCACCTTAATGACCAAATTGAGAAACAGTACACATAATCCAGTTGTTCGTGTGGCCATCACTCAACAAATAATAATTGGCTACTCTTTGCAATACATTAGAGCAAGTAGCTACTACACAAAATGCCAATTGAACACAGAGTACTTTTTAAAATTTATTCTGTGAAAAATCCATTGGAAGAGTTGAAAAGAAGGCAAATCAGATTCAGAAAATGTCATGACTGAAAAAGCAGATTTAATTAGGAACTGGAAATAGAATTGAAAAACAACCAGGAGTCAGTGAGGAGTTTCATTTGGGAGCTTTGTATCAGCGTTCTTTACTGACACATGGATGTTGGGCTTGGGAAAAGTTAAAGGCACGCAATAAATTTCTGTTTAATACGGATTGGTCATGCGACTTGTCTTCCTGCCAGATGCAGTGTGCAGGACAGAAGTGAATATAGAAATTGATCTATTACGTACAGGCATTCATTCAACAAATATTTTTTTGATCCCGTGTTATTTTGCAAACACTGTCTAGGCACTGGGGTTCCAACGTGAATACAGCATGACCCCTGCCATCTGTGAGGCAACTGTACATGGAATAGCTAATTTGCAAAGCAATGGGGATAGCCCCATGGAAAGTGGAAGCTAAGGGAGGAGGGGGGAAAGGTCTCTAAAGCAGATGAGGTGAGAGGCAGACTAAATGAGGAAAGAGGCTCAGAAGCCAAGAAGAGAGAGTTGTGTAATTGGTTATCAGCAGTGTCAAATTCTGTACATAGGTCAAGGAGCATCGAGATGGAGAAGTGCCATTTCGTTTGGCAGGGAGCATGTTACTGGAGACCTTGGCAAGGCTAGCTTCTGGGAAGTGGCGTGGGTGAGAGCCGGACTGGATCAGGTTCAGGAGTATTTTCACTGAGGAACTGAATGCATCTGGTGCACTCTAGGAGTGGGGAGAGGAAAGGGAGGGAACAGTTGTTAGAGGGTGTGGGCATTTCTGGAGGCCCGGGGATATCTGAGACAGCAGGAACCCCCAAACACAGGCTTTCTCGTTCTATTTTGTGAAAGCTGTAGCTTTCACAAGCAATAAGGAAACAGCATTTACATCTCGAAGTAGCCTTTGTTGGGCCTGTTTGTTCTCTCCGGCAATGAGTCACTCTGTAACACTGACCCTGCCATTGAAGTCAGCAGATTCTATTTGGAGAGTGTCGGTGATTGTGGGGAAAGTTGTTTAAAAAGTTGACAAAAATGTTTACTTTCCCTGATATGTAAAGCACCTGCGTGTATTAGTTTTGATGACTGAATACTAGCTGGGAAGCATGTGAATGCTACGGTTGAGTCAAGGAAAAGGGAAGTCTCATCTCCTGAAGGAGCTACATGTACATACACTGGAAGAAGTTTACTACTTTCTATTTTGATTTCCCCTCCTTCGAAAAGAATTTTACAGAGGAAAGTGGTTCTGCAGGCACCAACGTCAATTAAAATACTAAATACTAGTTGTAGTTTCCCTACCTCTGCCAAAGGGAATCTGTCCAATGTGACCAGCCACCTGTTTGCCTTTATAAGAGCTCAAGATTGTTGCCTCGCCCAGCACACTGGACTGACACTAAATATCAGTGTGATGATGAATCAAAAGTCAACAGTGGCAGAGCTTTATTTACCAAGAAGTGACACTTGGTAAGGTCATCTCTTTTCGGGAGAACATTACATTCATTAAAGTTGAAAGATGTATTCAGAGGGTCCTTACCCCCATGTAAGGCAGGAGGTGCATGGGTTACTGATCTTTGGTGTTTCCAACTTGATCAAATATATACAGCCCAACATTCTGGCTGAAGATGTTTGAGCAGATAGCAATGACACATGGTCTGTGATGGCCTAGCCAGACACAGTGAAGGTCATAGAACTAGAAATTTAAGAATCAATTACGAAACAGGTTAAAGTTGCAGTCTACAAGAGAGTGGGTTGGGAGTCCCTAGGACCTGGGTTTTGATGACAGCTGTGTCACGTATTAACTGTGGGACATTAATCAAATGTCTTAAATTTCTAAGTCTCTATTTCCTCATCTATAAAATGCAAATAATACTAGTGTCTACCTTATATTGCTGTTTTAAGGATTAAATGACGCTAAACGCATTTTAGCCCAAGACTAGACATGTAGTAAACGCTTCATAAGTAATAGCCATTATTTTACGTCAGTCAAGCATCGTCAGTTTCCTGTTGATCAGGGAAATACAAACCACTAGCATTCGGTTGAAGTATAACAGCAAGTATAAAAATGAATTTATTGTAGGAAACAGCTTATTGTGAAAATGCTACATTTTAAAAACACTCGAGATATGCCTCAGAGAAAAATAGCACCACAGATTCAATCTAATCTAAGGGGATTGAAATGAGAGCATTTTAATCGCCACATCGAACCCGGGAAGAAATCCTAAAGTTATAAAAGTTTGATTCACTTCTAAAATTTAATACGATTCTGATTTTGCTAACATTAAAAAATAAAATTGTCTCTATTAAATGTAGAAATTAGCTTTATTATACATATAAAGAGCCTCAGCACTCTTGTTCAAATTAATAGTAAAAAATTATTCCAATTAGGTTCTATGGGACATATTAGCAATATTCAGATAACAATCAGTGCCCTTCTCTCCACGTATAAAATGCCCTACTCCATTTTTAGAATAACTTGATGGCTGAAGCTCTTTGCTACATTATCTCTTTTATGGTCCCTAGTTTGCCATTTAGTAGGGAGGCCCTAGAGCCCTCTCTGCCATCAGTCAGAGCCAGACCTTCCGCCAGTTCTGAGACCCCATGTTTAATCAAAATGCCCTGGCTCACCAACCCCTGTTCACATTATTCATTTTTCCCATTCTTCGGGGAACTTTGCCAGTTTGAGATATGTCATTCTATCTGCAAATAGAACACAGAGAGAAAATCTGAACGTTATAAAGAACGGACAGACGGTCAATTGCTAAAGCACTTTGAATCTTAGTGAACACTGTGGTTAAATTATACCCTTAAGGAGAACCCAGAAATTCATCCTGCTAGCTCTCAACTTGGCCGGCTGAGGAAAAAGTGAACCCTGCCCTCTACCAAGTATAAACTCGATTTTTTTTTTCCCCAGGTGAGAAAAAACAAAAACAAAAACTGTAAAGGCAAAGTAGTGTGGAGAACAGGCCACTTACTGGGGTAGGTTGACTGAAATTCCACTGGACAAACGTTTCTTAGCCTCTATACCCCAAAGGAACCTCCCCCTCCCTTTGTTTCCTACTTGTTTTGCCCCTTGTGTTCATATGTTCTCAGGTTATGAGCTGTCAGAGGGTAGCATGTTTAGGTCTTCATTAGAGCTACATATCATGAAGACAGGCTCTCTTTCTCTGGATCTCCTCAGAGCTGAAGCCAGACCTCAGTCTCCCCTAAGAGTCCTGAAGTCTGGGAGACAGGAAAGAGGGAAGGGGGAAGGGAATTTGGGGTTCTGCTTTTTGCCTTTGTCAACCTCCTGTAAGTCATTCAGCCTCACTGGCAGTTATTCTTTTGTATGATGAAGGTAATTATAGATACCGGTTTGAAAAGTCCTTTGATATCCTCAGATAAAAGAGGCTTTAAAAGGGCAGAGGATAATTATTATTAGCAGCTCAATGATTCTTAGGTTTTTCCATATTCAGCTTCCTCCAGGGAAGCTAAATCCATCAAAATAAAACCATTTTGAGAGAAAAGGTACAATACAAAACTATTTAAACAAGGAAAATGACTTCAAAAAGATGAGCCAAATGAAACATAAAAGTGAAATAAAAAATTAAAGCAATGACATACTTCTAAAGAAATCTCTGCGCTATTGTTCAAGAATGAACTTAACATCACACAGGAGTTGTGGCAGTAATAATGGCATCTTGTATTTGTATAATGTCTTTCCAATCACCTTACAGTTCTTTTGTGTCATAAGATGATACTTATTAAACCTTCAAGATGGTAGCAGGCTCATTTTCAGGTGAGATAATTGAATGCTGACCCACTTCATAGATTAAGTTAGTGGGAAAGTGAGAATTAGAATCCCGTTTTCCCAACTCACAATACAAAAGAAAGGAACTAGCATATCTGCTACTTCCTGGAATCTATCAAAAGTCTCTGTTGGAATCTAGGCAGCTAAAAGGTACAGATGGAATTTTGGGCACTTGTTCTGACTTTTATCTTACCGTTTCGTAAATATCAAAAAACAATTAATTGTGCCTCTCCTCGGCAGCTGATCCTTGCTCAAAGAATAACAGACGGAGAATTTTTTTAAAAAACAAGAATCATATCCACTGTCTAGCCACAAGAACCTTACAGTGCAGCTGAGGAAGTAAGACATACGCATAAATCAATTTGAGGGGCGCCTGGGTGGCGCAGTCGGTTAAGCGTCCGACTTCAGCCAGGTCACGATCTCGCGGTCTGCGAGTTCGAGCCCCGTGTCAGGCTCTGGGCTGACGGCTCGGAGCCTGGAGCCTGTTTCCGATGCTGTGTCTCCCTCTCTCTCTGCCCCTCCCCCGTTCATGCTCTGTCTCTCTCTGTCCCAAAAATAAAAAAAAAAAAAAAAAAAAAAAAAAAGTTGAAAAAACAATACAATTAATTATATCATGAGGACAATATATGCTGCAAAAATCCTGAGCCTGTTTTCATTCATGATTAAAATCCATTAGGTTTCAAACAATTAGGAAATAATCGCTCCAGTCTTGATACTCTCTTAGTGCCACAACAGCCTTACCAAATTTGTTGAAATTGAAAAGTGTTTTACCATTATATTTCGCATTATTCAAAAGTGTAGGAACATAATTTTACTTTCCTCAATAAACAGATGATATAACAAATCAAGTGGGGAACTTGCATTCTCGTCCTGTATTTAAGGTTTTCTTGTCATCTTTGCAGGCCCACCCCACTTACTTTAGCAGGGATAGGGAGCAAGAGAAGCAACTGTAAGAGGGCAGGACCCATGAGTTCCAGAACATACTTGGAAGAACAGCTAGTAGCAGCCGGGCCTAATTTCTTCCCCAGCCAGCATGTAATCAATGTCTAAGTGCCCCTGGAATGAGGGGGCTCAGTGGTCCGGGACAGGGCTGCAGGGTAACTTTTTTACCTCCCTGAAGGAAAAGAAGAAAAATAATTGGGTGATAGTTTACTAACTCCCTTTCTTCATTTCTTTCCTGTTATGCTTTGTCTCTCATGGAAAAATAGCACATACTTTGCACGGATGTCTGATAATCATGTGTTTATGCCAAATGTTTCTAAATTACATTATGTTTTCCTTTCTCTTACTGGTGTAAAATAATTTATATTTACCAATTAAATACTGACCCAGAGAGATAGACGTACACAATTAGGGATGCAATTCCCTTCCCTTCAAGAGGCTCCCAATCTTAGACAGAATGATTTAACAGGGACATATAAGGCCTTCCCAAATCACTAATCAAGTACCTAAACTTGTTTTTAATGAGATCAATATGTTTCGATTGTGCATAGGCCTAGGACCGGTCTTGCCATTTCACTTATCTCTCCATCCTCTTCCATTCTTCTGAGAGATAGAGGAGAAAAGAAGAGGAAAAGAAGTAAGGAGTTCTATTACCATGAAAATCCATTTCTGGAGAGGTTCTAGATGTATTATGGCTCTCCAGTACCACGAACTTTGCAAGCAACACTCCACACCGTGTTTCTGAACTGCATGACATAACTTCCCAAGAGAAGCCATGATGTCCAGGCCATCCAGGGTCAGCCAAGTTCAGCTCCTGTTCCCACTATAGGGAGTGAGACACTGGAGTTGGCTTTGCCCAAAAATAGCCTGTGTCTATGTGATGGAATTAGCTTGATCACACCAAGCCCCAAACTTGGAGCCAGAAGTCCTGCTTTCCGAGGGAAAGGACTCTGAGCCCTTTAACATTGCTGTTATGCAAGTTTTTAATTAGTCGTGAGGGCACTGATAGCCAGGGCCCTGGGATGGTATCAGGATGACAAGGACGGGTGCCGCAGGAGGATGCCAAAGGGACGGAGGCACCACATTTGAAAGAATATTTTCTCTCTATCAGTCCTGAAGGGAGTCTAAGTAAAGAGATGTTGGATTTCTACTGGGATAAGGTCATTTGCCCCAAATCCCTCTAATTTACCATAATTTGTTATGGCATTTCCATCTTCCTTCTTTTCCCAAAAGCTGCTCATATCAACAACTTAATCCAAGTAATGACAAATTTGATTGATAGGCCAAACCTCCATTAGACAGATGGACTTTATACTTTGAGCCTTCTCTGGCACTTGAGTACATGCCTCAAAAATTGGGTAGATGCAATTATAACTGTAGAAGAAATACATTCAGTCGACTGTGTATGGAATTCTTATTTTTCTGCCGAATCTGTTCCCAGTAAAATTTTTATTTTTAAAAGATTTTTGCTAAACTATTAGTGTGCCATAAATAATGATTTATAAGTGTTGCCTAATAAATCACTTTCCTGGCTTACAGCTAAATGTTAGTATCCCTTTTGTTTTTACAGAGAGACAAAATGAAAGTCATAGATTAAATTAATGGAAGGAAAGTGAACTACAAACCATGGTTACTTCTACTTTGGCAAAGTGAATTATTCATGAAAACTCTATTGCAGGCTTACAGTGCCAAAGGTAGCCCTCAGGATGATTTTTCTTAGCCTCTGGGCCCTGGGAGTAATTGCAAAGTGGGTAGCAATTACTTTTGGCATCTTCCCACTTCATATCCAGTGCCCTTCTCCCACCTACTTTTCTGGAAACAAGTATTTAGTAGACTTATCACAGTTTATGGTTTCCCAAACTCTTCTCTGAGTCATTCCATTCATCTCTACCCTGCACTGAAGGGCCCCACGGTCTATAGTTGTTATACTCACGTGCATTGTGTACACACACACACATACACAGAGTTTCAGAAGATGGTTTTCTTCTTATGGGCTCAAGATCATTTGTACTGAGGTATGTATGGCTAATATGTTTATACATTTTAAGAGAAGTTTGTTAATTAAAATGTAACTTGAAATGGATGTGATGTGCTGGGGAGACAATCTTCAACTTCCTCATCCCTTTGTTTGTTCCCTGATGTCTCCATGCCCAACTCCCATCTTCCAAACAATACTGAGAAGAATTAACTGGTAATTAGTATTCTGCTTTTGAATGATTCCTTTGTCTTTGTTCTTGAGAATATAGACATCTAAACATCAGACACACTTAAAAATTTCTCTCACCATACAGTTTGAAGAAGCCCTAAGACTCAAACTTCCCGCTCCCTAACTCATGACAGGCAATACAGTGTAGGGGTATAGAATAATTACCTTTGGGTCCAACCTTTGGTGTGTAAATTCTGGCTCTGCCCTTAGTAGCTGTGTGACCCTAACAAATTTACTTAACCTCTTTGTAAGATGGGGATGCCAATGGCTATTATTTTGTCAGATGATTTTAAGGATTCATTGATATAATGAATATATGGTGCAATACCTGGCATAAACTAAGTACTCAATCAATGTTAGCTATTACTATTCCTGCAGACACAGCCATTATTATGTATTATAACACCATCTAGCAAACAATCCCCAAGCGAGTGGCTTCAGGACTTACCTTTGGTTATATCCCTCTTGAGCCTCCAGTATTTTAGTATTTCATCCTTGCTTATTGTTTTTCTGTCTTTAGTTGTTCATTTGGGAATGCTGTGCATCAGGCACTGTACTAGGAGCTGTGGTGAGCTGGGCAAATATGGCTCCTATCCTGATGAGACTTTCAGTGCAGAAAGAATAACAGGATGGCTAATTTAAAAAGCAATGATGATGTACCATGTAGTGAACAACAGATGTTATGAAAGCATGTGATATTTGGAGGTAGGGAAGCTAACTACCAGGATCAGGAAAGACTCCATCTTGAAGGATGAGAAGGAATTGGATGGTCCAGAGTTGGGGGTAGAGGAATAGAAAACAAGGAAATGGAAAAATTTTGTGTTACGAACTGAATGTTTGTGTCCCCCCCAAGTTCATATGTTGAAGCCCTAGGCCTCAATGTGATGGTATTTGGAGGTGGGGCCTTTGGGGGACAATTAAGAATAGATGAGATCATGAGAATGGTACTCCGGTGATGGGATTGGTGTCCTTATAAGAAGGGGAAGAGAAAACAGAGGTCCCTCTCTCTCTCTCCCTCCCTCTCTCTCTCTCTCTCTCTCTCTTCTTTATACATAAAGAAGGTAGCTATCTGCAAGCCAGGAAGAGAACTCTCATCAGGAACTGTATTGGCTGGCACCTTGATGTTGGGTGTCCCAGCCTCCAGACTATGAGAAATAAACGTTGTTTGAGGCTCCTACTCCATGTTGTTTGTTATGGTAACTTGAGGAGACTAAGAGGTGGTGGAAGAATGCATTTGACAAGATGAAAGACAGACAGTATGGCTGGAGAAGCGGAGACTGGTGGTAGTGCTTCGGAGGCACAGGGGAGTAATGCAGAATTAACATAGAGTCATGGCATGGTCCAGATAGATCAGTTGCTCTCAGTCAGGGGCAGATATTTGGTAATGTTTGGTGATGCTTTTGGTTGTCACAACTGGGGGGAGTTGTGGGTAGATGGCTAGATGCCAGTACTTACTGGCGTCTAGTGGGTAGAGGCCAAGAACTCTGCTAAACATCCTACAGTGTAGAGGACAACCTGCTCACAAGGAACTATTCAGCTAAAAAGTCAGTAGAGCCAACCTGGAGAAACCCTCGGGTAGATAGCCCATCACATAGGATCCTGAAGGGCAGGTTAAAAGTTGTGCTTTATCATAAGAATAAGGAGAATCCATTGGAGGGTTGTAAGAAAAGGTGTGATGTGGTTCTACTTTGTTTCTTCCTTTTTAAAAAGTTTACTTATTTTGGGAAAGAGAAAGAAGAGAGGGAGAGCACACACGGGGGGGGGGGGGAGGGACAGAGAGAAGGACAGGCAGGATCCCAAGCAGGCTCCACGCCATCAATGAAGAGCCCAAGGCCTGGCTCAAACTCATTAACTGTGAGATCATGACCTGAGCCAACATCAAGAGTTGGACTCTAAACCGACTGCACCACCCAGGGGTGCCTCTATTTTCTTTCTTAAAAACCATCTCTGGCTGCTGCTGGAGAAGACCTTTGCAAGTTCAGACGAGAGATGATAGTGGCTTGGACCTGGCTTGACCTAAAATGTATATCCCACCATTTCTTGAACTTTGAACTGGGGAGTGAATTAACTGGATGTGAAATGGAAAAAGAGAAAATAACCGGACTCCAAAGAAAGGGCATTGTGTGTTTCTTCAAACTTTTCTGGCTCTTCCAAAGGCACTTCCTCTTCTCCTTGCCATATATACAAGTCACTGCTGACTTTGCCCTGGTTGGTAGTTACCACACAGGCCTCAACACCTGCTCCACCTTCTCCACCTGCTCTTCTACTTTCCACTCGGCACTTTCTACTAAGCATCATCTCTCGTGGGCTCCTCTGCCCAGTTAGACTCACTTTAGAAGCAGATGTATGCTGATCACTGCTACATGGATTCCCAGTCTTCCCTGGCCCAGTGTGAAATCTTATGTCTGTCAATAGCGCCAAAGGCTTTGAAAATGGAACATCTGTCTCCCACTTGGAAACTGCATTTCTGACAAAGTTCACCAAACAACAGTCTTTCATGCCCAATTTCTGCCAAGCACACGGTATCAATGTGGTCAGGAATTTCCAAGAGAATCCTGACTTTATGTTATTTGGTGCTTTTAAATAAAAGCAATTCGTCATGGACCTTTACAAGTACATCTCATCGCCATCCTAAATCTTTTTCAGGAAAAGAGACAAGATGTTATTAAACCTATTTGTGATTTGAATTTGAAATTTGTAAGACTTTTCCACTACCTAAATTCCTAAATCAGAAGGAATTTTGATTGGCTAGTGAAAAAATTAGGTTGCCATATTTATGAGTCATATTCTTACTTAATAGGAACAACAAAGTAAACAGTCTAGCACTTACATATGGAGGCATATAGAGTTAGATGTTTCAAGATGCACGTATGAATCTGATATAGACTAGATCAGGGTCTCTTGCATTGGGTCCAAGAAGATCTGGAAAGTAATTATGTGAAGCGACCAGAGGCAAGAGAATAGCGAGTGCTGGAATCTATCGAAACCAGAGTGGATGGTTGTATCTGCCTAAAAGTATTCCAGTTAAGGAAAAAAAATAAGAAAGGTGGAGCCAAACAAAACATGTCTATACACACCAACTGAACTGTCGCTGCCAGTTTGCAAATTCTGGTCAGAGGAAAAATAAAAGCAAAGGCCTAAAGACCTCCATTAGAAACTTCAAATGCAATTAAAGAGAAAATACTCCTAAAATACTGAAAAACAATAAAAAAATGAACGTATGGCTGAGACACAGGGGGCAATTTTTTTTTGAAAAGTCTATCTTCTCTTCCCCCTTTTGATGATGTATTATTTTTGGTGAGATACACACACACACACACACACACACACACAGAAGTATTTCTCTTGCTCCCTTTCTCTCACCATTTCTTCACCACCCAGATCGTTCCTCCTCACACACGACAAAACAGCACCATAACATTAGGGGTATGAGGTCAATCAATGGAGGCAAAGAAATTCATAATCTTTGCTGAACCGCGATCCTTAATGTGTACTGCCGCATCTGTAAGCCCAAAAAAGTAGGCCATCAAAATCTGAAGGGACATATTAACTGTAATGCCTGGTGCATAATAGAGCACATTAAAGACAGACTTTCAGCCTTAACTCTTAATCTCTTTTCCAGCTTTGGTAGATTTAAAAATCTGATATTCCGAGCACAGCATTATGCTTCCCAGGGTTACAGCTGCGCACTGCTTTCTATCTTGGGAGGAGATGTTTTTGCACAGGTCTGAGGAAATGCAACCCAAGGGAAATGTCATTTTAACAAATTTCAAGGCGGGGCGGGGGGAACACTCTTCTTTTTGCTGCAACAGAATTTTGCTGGGGTGGCAATGTTGTGCAGTTATCAAACAGACAAATAAAAATGAAAATTTCCATTTAAAGAAACTCTAGTGTTTTAACATTTATATACCGTCCTTTATTCCTTAAGAACCCAGAGACCTTTAGACATAGTACGTACCATCCTTATGCCAGAGTTTATTTTTGGGAGATGTCCAGACCACTCTCATATTTTCTCGACTTTTCTCTGTGAGACCGGTGGAAATAGGGAAAGAGAATCAAAATGGAGGGAAGAGGCTGGGTTTTTCATTGGAGGTAACAGATGGCTTTTGCAATAACTAAAGATAATGAAAATATGTGTGTTGTGGCCCCTTTGTTTATGTCCTAAAACTTTCTGTGACATTCGGATGCAAAACCCTTACTGGGTCCCCTAAATCCTATACTCAACAAATACTGATAAAGTGTAGACACTATTTTAAATATTATAAATGGGGTCGTGACTGAGACAGATAAGCTCCCTGTTCTCATGAAGCTGAACTTAGAAGGAAACAGTCAATGAACAAAACCCCAGAAAAATGCAGAGAATTAGATGAAGGCCCGGGTGACTCTTTAGATTCTATGGTCAAGGTGACATACAGGTTGAGACAAGAGTGACAAACAGGACCCAGCCATGTAAAGATTCCAGAGAAAGGGCGTTCTACGTACTGTAAACAGCTCGTAGGGTGGCCATAAGGTGGGTGCCTTAGTTTCCTATGACTGCTCTAGCAAATTATCACAAACCTAGTGGCTTAGAACAACACAAATTTATCATCTTGTAGTTCTAGATGTCAAAAATCCAACATGGTTTCACCCGGCTAAGATTAAGATTAAGGTGTGGCAGGTCTGCTTTCCTATCAAAAGCTCTAGGGGAGATTTTTTTTTTTCTTTTTTCTTTTTTCTTTTTTTTTTTTTTTTTTACCTTTCCCAGCTTCTAGAGGCCACCTACATTCCTTGGCTTATGTCCTGCCTTCCATCTTCCAAGTCAGCAAGGTAACATCTTCAAATCTCTCTGAATCCAACTTTCCTGCCTCCCTCTTTTACTTATAAGGAGTGTTGCAATTACACATCTGGCCCACCCAGATAATCCAGGATAACCTCCCCACCTACATTCTTAATTTAGTCACACCAGCAAAGTCTCTTTTGCCACGTAAGAGAATTGAAGATGTGGATATCTTTGAGAAACCATCATTCTGTCTAGCAAGGTGGAAATGAGGATTTCTGTGTTCTAGGAACAGAAAAAAACCAACGTGACGGGAATGTAGCAGTGAAATAGAAAATGATGGGGTGAGGCCCAGTTCTGACTTCCCAGTGGCAGAAATAGATATCATTACCACATTCGTTATTTCATCGGGTTTCCCAAAGATCATACACAGCCACGAGAGCATGAGGACAGTCAGGCTTTGGTGTGTCTGATCTTCCTTGATTAATGATAAACCAGGATTAAAATTCCTGAGTCTAACTTTCAGTTGTAAGTACCCCAATGTTTTAGCATTTATTATATACTGTCTTGTATTCTGTTTCATAAAATTGTGGAATTTCAGACCTCAAGAAAATCTGAAAGACCTCTTCACTGTGTTCTTAACTTTTGCAAGAAACAAACAAACAAACAAACAAAAAAAAAAAAAACAAAAAAAAAGAAAGAAAACAAAAACGTTGAGACCTAAAGAAGTTAAATGTCGTTCCTAAGAAGCTGGACCTGAGACCAGAAGCTGATTGTGCAGTGTGTCCTTCCATATCTTTGGTGTATGATCACATTTTAGGTGTGTATTATTTTTTTTTTCCTTAAAAAGATTTTTTTAATGTTAATTTAATTCTGAGAGGGGGAGGGAGCAGAGAGGGGCAGAGAGAGAGGGGGACAGAGAATCTGAAGTGGGCTCTGTGCTGACAGCAGAGAGCCTGATGTGGGCCTCAAACCCACGAACCATGAGATCGTGACCTGAGCTGAAGTTGGAAGCTTAACCAATGGAGCCACCCAGGCACCCCTAGGTGTGTGTTCTTTTTGTTAGTCACAACTGCTTCTGTGGGCACAGGGTGTTATGTTGGTCTGGATGCTCCTCGGGTCAAGCGTGCATTGCTTTGCCTGCTTAGAACAGTAGGCGGTGAATAATACTCATTGATTGAAGGGTTGATTTAGTCCATTGCCCCTTCTTTTTACCCAGAATAGACCCTCCAAATGTAGATGATGCTTCTAGATACGTAGCATTTTTATGTTACGAGACACTCGAGACGGATACCAAGCCAACCGGACGAGACAAACTAATCATATGTGGACGTACTTGACTTTCCTGATTACTTGACGCTCTTGGGTAAAGGTTTTCTCACTCAGAGGGTTACATTCTTATCTCTGCAATGCATTTTTTACACACATTTCTTTATACGTTAGAGAAGTTTGAGATTTTCCAATCCTCCAAACTACCCCCCACCCAACTGGACCTGTGGCAAAGGATATGTAGATAGAACGGTTAACAAAGACTTGAAAAAACTCAAAATATTGTGAAAGGAAATAGTCCCAATGACTAATAGAAATTTGGTTACATAGATTAGAAAGTTGATTGGCACCAGAGGGAAATTTTGCCCTTTAGGTTTTGACTCTGAGCTTTGTAGATAATGTAATAACTACCAGCAACTTCCAACGTGCTCCTAAAAATAACCTATTGAAGTAACTCCTGAAAAAATTCAGGAAATGGTGAGACAAAGTGATTCACATAAAGAGGAACAAAAGAATTTCTTATAGCCTGTCCCGGGTAAGAAAGCTGTTGGGGCAGATCCCAGGGGCAGAGAAGGGTGTGTGTTTCTTGGGTGTGGATCAAACTTGTAAAGTTCAGGGAGGAAGGTTTGCTAATCTCTGAGCAGGTGAGTGAAGATTTATCTGCATTCTGGATTTTACATGTCACCGCCCCTTAAGTTTTCTTAAGAGCCTCATAGTAGAAATAAAAATATTTCTAGATCCTTCTTTATACTGTATAATGTAGTCATCACTTCAAACTGTTCACCTCTATTTTACCAAGGTAATTTATAATCTCGCATGTGCTGGGTAAATCAGTACACTGAACCAAAGGCAAACCACAGATTATTTATATATAGGGCCAGCTCCCAGAACATTCTGTTGATTTATTTCATTTTGGTGAGAACTTAAGAGGAAAACAGGTACAGGGAGCATTTTTCGTTTATGTTAATCATAGGGCTTTTTGCTTTGTTAAAGGGGATACTGAAGTGTGTTTCCAGCATACTTGAATCCCAGGTTTGGAAAGTTCTTAGAACATGTGAACCCATATATTAGGTATTTTTAAACATATCTTATCAGAGTTATTATATTGCCATGTTATACATACATACATACATACCTATTTATTTATTTATAATTGCTTATCTATTTTTGAGAGAGAGAGTGAGCACCAGCAGGAGAAGGGCAGAGAAAGAGGGGGACAGAGGATCCGAAGTGGGCTCCAAGCTGACAGCATCAAGCCTGATGTGGGGCTTGAACTCAGGAACCTTGAGATCATGACCTGAGCCGAAGTCGAGGCTCAACTGACGGAGCCAACCATGCTCCCCTGCAATGTTATGTTTTTATGGTAACTTCATTATATAATTTTACCTTCTTTAAAATTAAGAGCTTATAGCATGCTGTCTGTGACTTCATATTGTGAAATGTGGTGCTGGATCCTCAGAAGCTCACGAAGTACAAACACTAACAGGTTAAAATTCAACAAGTGTTTACTGCCCATTATTGAAAGCTCGGGCTCAACAGAGACCCAAAAGATTTGGCCAGTGCATTCAAGGAATTTAAGATTCCTGAAGATTTAAGGGATTTAAACTAGATCTATGAGTATATAGTCAAATATGAAATATTTGAAGAAAATAAATCTATAGATTTGAACCAGGAGTGAAACGTCTTCAAAGAAAACTTGACTATTACACTGTTGATTGATGAGGACAATGTGGAAGATGATGGGGGTGGAGAAGCATTCAATATTAATCATAGTAACGACATAGTAACAGATCACTGGATGGCTCTCGAATGCCAGCTAGAAGCCAAGTCCTTTATGCACATTTCTAAGCCTCAACATTAAATTACCTGAAATCTGCAAAGAATCGTTAGCCCCATTTTAAAGATGAAACGCCTGAGGCTCAAAAATGTCACAGCTGGCTAATGACAGAATCGGGACCATTAGATCCAGCTGACTCCAAAGATGACATTTTCCACCATAAAAGAGAATAAGCACAGAAAAATGTGATGGTGTGGCTTGAGGGGAGGGTACATTATGCATAACAATGGACAGTAAATTTGGAAGGGTCATTGAAGCTCATTTGTGGAGGAATTTGAGGGCCAGGAAAAAAAAAAGTTTAGATTGGGTTGGTTCTTGGCTAAATCTCTAATTCTGGTACATGTTTGTATGTTCTGTGCAGATTTCTGGCTCACCTTTCTATCCCCAGGTAGAAATATACGTAGAAATTCTGTAGCCTAGCATAGTGCCTGCTATATATATGTGCCTAATAAATGGCAAATGTCTTTTCTTTCTGGGGACTCTGGACTCCTTTCTTCTTTCCCTGTAGAGGTTCTGCAGAGTAAGTAGGTCAATGGTCCAGATTTTCTTTCCTCTTTCCTCTCAGACCAAAACAACCCAAAGCTAATATGTTTTTGCTAACTTCTTTGGACCCTTAAGGAATATAATAGGTGAAGCCTGAACCAAAGGACTGTTGCTACTACAAAATGGATGGACAGATCTCAGGGAAAGTACTGTCTATCAGCAATGGACAGAGAACTGAAACCTACATCCGGAAAGATGAAAAACTATGTTGAGAATTGTGCCAGTAAATAAGTGTTTCAAAGACTTCAAGTGCAGAAAGGAAGCATGAAAGGAAATGGAGCTATTTTCCACCTTTATGTTGACTTCAGAAATAGAAGAAGTGACTGAAAAGGAAATAGATAGCTTAAAAGTGAGGATGGGAGGGGCACCTGGGGGGTTCATTCAGTTAAGTGTCCAACTTGGGCTCAGGTCATGATCTCATGGTTCGTAGTTTGAGGCCTGCGTCATGCTCTGTGCTGACAGCTCAGAGCCTGGAGCCTGCTTCAGATTCTGTGTCTCCGCCTCTCTCTGCCCCTCCCTCGCTCATTCTCTCTCTCTCTCTCTCTAAAAAATAAACATTAAAACAATTTTTTTAAAGTGAGAATCTGAAAAGCAGCTTGAAATAGATAAGGGATGAAGGTAGCTAGAGATGAGAAATTATATATGAAGTTTGCATCTTTCAGATCAAATGATTTTGGAGTGCTATTTTTAGGAGTAGGGTAACTAATGTAAAAGGCGATAACCAGTAACTGGGCATTCATGCATGCACTGGTCTTGAGAACCAGCACCTAGATGACCTTTTAGATGATACGTTATTCTTTTTTTTTCCCACCCAGAGCAACTCTCTTTGGATAAGCAAAGGCAGTTAACCTTAATTTATGCCAAAGATAAATGCGAAATTAGCACAAGGAAGAAATTACGGGTGGAAACTACGGGGCTGTGGAGTTGATTGATGATGTGAAGCCATAGTTAGTTGTACTGTGAATGGTTTAATGCTAGGGAAATTTACCACTACCCTCCATTCCTGTTTTTTTCTTTTCTTTTTTTTTTCTTATGGTATCAGTGCATTTTCTCTATAAAAGGAATCTGAACATGATGAAGGGAAAGGGGATTCGTTTGGAAATTACAGGAGAGACTGGCGTGATGTCTCAGAGAAAGCAAACCAATAGCATCCCTCTTGGAGAATGTTCTTTCCCTCTCTTTATGACCTTCCTGCTTTCAGTGTGGCAATGTGTTGGTCCTTTTAGTTTCCTTTTCTTCACTTTTTCCTTTAACTTTTCAGTCTGGGAACCAGTGGCTGCATCCTCCAAAGCATCATTTTACAGGTAAAAATAATTATCACTCCGAGTGTTAGTGCAAGTCTCTGTCACTCAGGCAGTTGGTAGAGATCCTGGTACAGACACTTGTCCTCTTTTGCTGATCTTGTCCAGCGCTCCTTCTAATCTACAGCAAGATTACTGTCTGCTCTCCCCCTTTCTTCTTTCCTGTGCTTTTGTGCGTGCCCGTGCATGGGAGACGAGCTAAAGGATATGGACGGGGGGAGTCGTTGTTACATAGGACTTCCATGAAATACTGAACTCATACTAGTTTGTAAATTCTCAATCGTTGGTCAGGAACTAGGAACCAAATGGGATAATCGTGTTTGCTTCGCCATTCCTCTTTACTCAAAAAGAAAGAGGGAAAGGCAAATTCAATAAGCTTCATGTCTCCCATCTTTAAGCTTGGATTGTCAGAGAGGATATAAAGTCAGACTACTTTTGTCTTGTATTTTATAGCTGTCAGCTATGTAAACTACAATAACCTTTGCTTGTACTTTGTTAAACCTTCCTGCCTGTGCAGGTGGCAAGATTCTGGGATTGAGAGGCAGGTAGGGGAATGAGGAGGGGATATAAATCAAGGTTCAATCGCTGTGTTCTATTTGGGATAATTGGTGGTTTGTCTATGATAATTGGACTGAACTTGGAGGCCGACCCTGACTGTCCTAAGTGTGCTGCCGAAGCATCTGACTACATTGCTCTCAGAGCAAAGGTAATTAGGTGTTCTTGAGGAGTCCTACTATTTTTCAGATTGAGTAAATCCCAAACAGGTGCAGTCCTAATCCAGGGCCTTGGGAGGGGCCCTTGGAGAGCCAGCTGCGGGTGCTGGAGTGCTCCAAGAACAAAGTAGTGAGCAGACAGAATGCTGCAGGAAGGAGCAAGCCCCCAGGTCCCAGAGTGCAGCATTTCAGTACCAAAACCTTGTTGATGTGGGAACAGTGAAACTCCTGCCATCCCGCTTGTGACACGGATGGTACACGGAAAGCCAAGTCCAGAAAATGAGAGATGTAGGGTCTGTGGATCATCCAGGGATGACACCAGACGTAAAAGCTGGAGGCTCAGTGTTTCCAAAGGAGTTCTCTTTGTTTTTAATTTCCTTTCTTTTCTTATAAATAATCCAAATCCAGATACCAGGATAAATGACTGGGTCACAGCCCTATGGCACCACAGGCTTGCAAAAATATAGTAGGGATGAGGGAGGGTAATGCGCATAGAAAAGCCAGACCAGCTCCAGGACGTTGTCACTTGTGTTCCAGTGATGAGTATGTGTTTGAACAAGCTAAGGAAAAAAAAAAAAAAAAAGAGTGAAGGGAAGAAAAGAGAAGGGGAGAGAGAGAGAGAGAGTGAGGAGAGGAGGTAAAAACTCGGGGAAAACTAGAGAACAGTAAGGCAGGGATGTGTAAACATAGACTCTGGCTTTCAAAACCATCTTGGCCAAGCAGTTTAGGCATCAAGGGACTTGATGGCTGGGGACTGAAACAGGCAGGCGAGTGGGGTGGAACCACCCTGGAGGGGTTGTGTGTGGTTGGGGGAGGGCAGGGAGGATGGGCAGGTTTTGATGCATGGTGCCCAGACAGGGCTGACTCCAGTGCTGACCCTTTTGTGAATGAGAGCTAGACACACAGGCATTTTTAAACATAAAAAGAAAAACGAGAAGAGAGTGAATTATTGTCTGAACCGAGCTCAGCTACTCCCAAAATAGACAAAGTAGCCAAGTGGTGAAAGGTTAATTTCTTCACCACCCCCCCCCACTCCCCCAACCCTCCAGCGAAGCTTCAGGGGGCTCCTCGGTCCTTGTTAGTTACTAAATGAATAGCCTGTGGTCATTGCCTCCTGGGTCCCAGAAACCAAAGCTTATTTATTGATCGGTATTGAACAAAATGTGGCAATTGAGACAGTCTATATAGTCTCTGGTTTGCGGGCATGGAAGTCTGAGCATTTTCAGTAGAACTGGTATTTATTTTGTGGAGACTAATTAATGCTTGCCTCCCTAATAACCTCACTTTCCCTTTTCTGGAGTCTAGGGCCTCTTTTCAAATAGCTAAGCCTTCAAGCTTACTGGGTATCAGTCACTGGTGCGGCGCAGTTAAGTACAAACGTGTTTATTGGAGAAGGAGGATACTTGAATGTGCACTTCAATTGCCTTGACTTCCAACTGCAACAAAACATGGCTTGACTACCCTGGCAGGGGAAATGATGTATGTGACAGGGTCACCATTATTTCACTTTAGTGCCACTGAGCGGCTGAACGTGCAGAAAGGAATGAGAAGTGGGGGCTGGGAGGGGGGGTGGAAGGGGAAAAAGAAGGGACAAAAAGAGCAAAGAGGAAAAAGAGGTGCTATGGGAGGAAGAGGTGAAGTGACACCAGTCATTGCCTGGTGTGACATTGAACGGCACCGGGACTATGGTTACCGGCTCCGAATAGAAGCCAGATTGCAGCGTGTGGCCCTCGGAGCAGTAATGGCAAAGTGGCACCTCCACGGGGCCCATTCTGAACAGAGGAAAAGGCATCCCTGTGGAAAGATCAGCCCCTGTGCAGGGCGGGGAGTGCAAACAAGCAGAAATGCCCATCCCCGTGGCAGGAATCGAGGGGAGAGGGATCGGATTTTAAAGCTCCATTAACAAAGAACTTTACTCAGGGAGGAGCTGTTAATAAGTAATGAAACAAAGTGCCTGTTATGGAGATTAAATGCCCCTGTGTCTAGGTACAAAGTTCAGGCTGCAAAATGCAGCTGTCACCCTGTCTATAACCCCACCGCAGCCTTAGAACCCCTGGTTCAAAGTATGTCCTGCTGCCTTCCTGTTACCAGGCTGCCCAGTGCAAGGTCCGACCGGGGTTCAGAGTTCAGCGTCTGAGGCTCTGCTGACTGCTTTCTTTGTTTAGCTCGGGCGAGCTTTAGATAAGCCTCGGACTGCTTATTTAAGACGATTATTACATACAACTGACAGATTATTTTCCGAGATTCTTACACTTATGCTTTATATGCAAGCTTGAATGGTGCCAAACTCATTTCTTGAGAATCTGTGGGTATACAGAAGCAACTGATACGTAATGCCGTCCGAAAGACTGAGGTCAAGAAGGTATTTCCAAGGAATAACTAGGTCCAAGCAGACACCCCAAAACTGAGACCCTTTGAAGTAAGTACTTGCGAGGGATATTCCAGACAGGTGAAAGAATTTCCTCTGCAACTATCAAAGATCAAGTAAATACTAGATTTACCCTTGAGAACCCAGCAAACCCCTTTCCTGTGTGACAGTCCATCATTATTCATTTCTGGATGGAGCACTCCCTTTTAAATTCATTTTTGTTAAAGTTTATTTATTTTGAGAGAGAGAGAGAGAGCATGAGCAGGGGAGGGGCAGAGAGAGAGAGCGGGAGACAGAGAATCCCAAGCAGGTTCCCCTCCATTAGCATAAGAGCCTTGCGATGTGGGGCTGGAACTCACGAACTGGGAGATCATGACCTGAGCCAAAATTAAGAGCCGGTTGCTTAACTGACTTAGCCACCCCACTGCCCCAGAGTGCCCCTCTTTTCATTGTTCTTTTTATTGACCCACTGAAGACTCAGAAAGAAGCTCACTTTTTCAAATAGTTCCCATTGCTTGCCCTGATCTAGAAAGAATCTTGGGAAGACAGCCCAAAATTCATTAGTACCCCCATTTTATAGACGAGGAAACTGAGACTCAGAGATGTTAGCAGCATGCTCTGCAGTCACAGAGTTAAAATATTGCAGAACCAAGACCACAGTCGTCTCGTTTGCTTTTCCCCTTGGTGTTTTCTCTACCAGTCCACTGCTGCCTCTTCTATCCTGACACCAATTTTCTTTCAATGGGCATAGTTCTGTTTCATTCTTTGCCTTTATGGAAGTGAATGGAATCCAAATGAAACATGGGGGGGGGGGGGGCAGGCAGTTTGGGAAACGTGATTTGGAGCAGCACTTCAGGTGGGGGCTGAGGAAAACAGATCCCGAGTCCATGTTGGCCCCAGTGCCAGGCTCTTGCGATTCATGTTCCTCCCGACCACGAGTGCCGAGGAGGCAGGATTTTAGACTGGTTACCCGGTCAGTCGGTTAGGGTGCTGCTCCTTCCAGTGATAGCATGGATTAATATTTTACCTCAGAAAGGAGCACAGCCCTTGGTGATATGCTAGAACCCCAAAAGCTTAGAATTTAAACTGTTACTTGTGATTCATACAATCAGGATACGATGATTTCCTTTCCCTGGACTTTCTCTACATTAGAATCGAGTTTACTTTTTTTCCCTTCTTATTCTTGTTTTCAATATTTATTTATTTTGCTGGGGTGGGGGAGGGTGGGTGCAAGCAGGGGAGGAACAGAAACAGAGGAACAGAGGACCTGAAGAGGGCTTTGTGCTGACAGTCGATGGGGGGGGGGCGGCGGGTGGTGAGCAGCAGATGTGGGGCTGGAACTCACAAACTGTGAGATCATGACCTGAACCAAAGTGGGACGCGTGACTGACTGAGCCACCCAGGTGCCCCTACTTTTACTTTTAAAGTTTATTTATTGTGCGTGAGAGAGAGAGATCGAGAATACAAGTAGAGGCTGCACTGCCAGTGCACACCTTGATGCAGGGCTCGAGCTCACAGAACCATGAGATCATGACCTGAGCCAAAACCAAGAGTTGGACGCTTAACTGACTGAGCCACGCAGGCACTCCTAGAATAGAGTTTTAAAAATCATAATCCGTTTTCATTCCTTTGATATTATCTGTCAAGGCCTACCATGCTCCAGATAATTACTGAGATATTTATTTGCAGGTGTTTACATATACACATATTTTCAGTTATTTACTGCACCACACTCTGTTCTAGAAAAAGGGCTCAAATATAAATTCAGATACATTCCATTCTTAGTCCTCAAAGAGCTTGAACTACAGTAGGAAGAAAGCAGTAAGAATGTATCTAGCCAGTGACAACAGAGAGATGCAAACAAAATGGTAAGGGATTAGGAAGAGCAGTGAGAGTTACGAGTGAGTCTTCATTTACTGAATGCATGCTCAGGACCAGGCACAGGAATGGGTAGTTTGCTGTTAAAGCTTTTCATTCTCGTAGCCACACCAGGAAGTAGAGATTATCTCCACTTTGCAGATAGCTATATTGAAACTCAGTGAAGTTAAGATACTTGTCCAAAACCACACAGCCTGTAAAAGAGCAAACCACAGGTTGGAACACAGTTCTCCACCCAAAGAGAGGTTGTAAAAAAAATAAAACCAAGCAAAGAGAGAAAATAAATTATCAGAAAGGAAAGAAGACAAGGAATATGTTGTCTTCTGCATGGCAAGATGGAAGGGGGTCTCTGGGTGAGAGTAGATGTTCAAGGGCACAGAGGCATGGAGGCCAGAAACCAAAAGGTAATGCAATAGGTGGATGATAAAGTAGGAAGCAAATGTGAAAGCTCCAAGTATGCACTCTTAAACCCTGTAACACATGACAATGGAGAGAAAGGGTTGAATGAACAAGGTGCATCTTTAATGTCATCTTTTACTGGCTCCCTTTTCTCTGTACCCACCTATATGAAGGGCTATGTACTTTTCTCATTGTTTTATATGTACTCTTATACCCTGCTATGATTGCAGCTATCACCTGCATTTTGAAGACACACTCTGACCTAGATTTCTGGCCTAGATCTTTCTTTGCAAATACTGATTTGTGTTTCCAGCTGCTCATTCAATGTATCCAACTGGGGAACTCGGAGACCTCTATCTACTCCTACAAACCTAGTTTTCCCCTATATTTCTTCCTTGGAACATGCCATTTTATTGCTTTAGTCTCCCAAATCAGAAACTTTGGCATTATCTTTGATGTCTTCCTCGCCTCCACTGGGTAAACCCAATGTGTTACCAATCCTCATAGTTTTATCTCTAAAATGTCTCCAAAGCCATCACCTTCTCCAAATCCCCTTACCCATAGCTTGGCTCAAGTCTTTATTATCCCTTGTAGTGATAGAACAATGGCTCTCCAGTTATGTTCCGCCCATCTCTTTCACTCCTACCACTAATAGAAATAATTTGTAAAGGATGAAATAAACTGAGCCAGATCTGGTAATGCTTCTTTCTTGTTTTAAAAACTGTAATGATGACCATCTATTTACAAAAGAGTTTACAAACCAACGACCATAGACTCATGTTGGCCCACAGACATTTTGCTTGGCCCATACAAGTATGGAACCATTGTGTTTTAAATCTGAATTGCTTATCAGTCTTTAAAAGTTGGATATTTCCCATAAACATTGAGATTTTTAGCCTCTGTTGAAAAATCAAGATCAAGCAACACTGAGCAGAATTCCCATAGAGTAGCCATCAGATGGAGCTCCATAGCAGCTGCCTATTATAGAGGGACATTTACCTCTCCAATTTGATACAGTCCTCTTGACCATAAGTCATGTTGATGGTATATACCCTTGGTATGATACAATATGATGAGAATGTCACTTTATCTGTGTGGTTTTCCTCCCCACAGACCCATAGCTCCAGTTGAATTAGAAAAAAAACAACAACCAGGCCAACACCAATTCTACAAAATACTGATTAGTACACCTCAAAATTGTCCAAGTCATCAAAAAACAAGAAAAATATGAGAAATATTATAATCAAGAGGAGCCTAAGGAGTCAGTGTGAATAAACGTAATATGGTATGCTTGATGGGATCATAGAACAGAAGAAGACACGAGGTAAAAACTAAGAAAATCCAAAGTAAGTGTGGAATATAAATTTTTTTAGCTTTATTGAGGTAAAAATGACAGCATGGTAAGATACTTATACATTGTGGAGTTCTACTCCAACCAAGAGTTGGATGCTAAACCAACTGAGCCACCCAGGAGCCCCACCCCCCTTTTTTTTTAATATTCCACATATAAATGACATCACGGAGTATTCGTTTTTCTCTATCTGGCTTATTTCACTTAGCATCATGCCCTCAAGGTCCATCCACGTTGTCACAAATGGCAGGATTTCCTTCTTTCTCATGGCTGAATAATATTCCAGTGTGTGTGTGTGTGTGTGTGTGTGTGTGTGTGTGTATAAAGAAGATGTGGCATGCATATATATATATGCCACATCTTCTTTATTCACTTACCATTGACAAACACTTACGTTGTTTCCACATCCTGGCTACTGTGAATAATGCTGCAATAAACATGGGATTGCGATATATTTTTGAAAGCCTGTTTTCATTTCTTTGGATATATACACAGGAGTAGACTAGCTGGATAAAAATGTGTTTCTGTATATAATTTTTCGAGGAACCTCCATACTGTTTTCCATAATCGCTGAACAAATTTGCATTGCCTTCAACAGTGTATCTGTTCTTCTCCATATCCTTGCCAACACTTGTTATCGCCTGTCTTCTTGATGAGAGCTATTCTTGATGAAAGCCAGGTGTGAGGTGCTATCTCGTGGTGATTTTTATTTTCATTTCCTTGATGACTAGAGATATTGGGCACCTTTTCATGTCCTGTTGACCATTTGTGTGTCTTCTCTGGAAACATGTGTATTCAGTTCCTCTGCCCATTTTTTAATCAGATTGGTTTTTTGATGATGAATTGTGTCAGTTCTTTATATATTTTAAATATTAATCCCTTATCAGATGCATAATTTGCAAATATTTTCTCCCATTCGCTAAGTCGCCTTTTCATTTTGTTAATGGTTTCCTTTGCTGCACGGATACTTTTTAGTTTGATATGGTCCCATTTGTTTAGTTTTGCTTTTGTTGCCTTTGCTTTTGGTGTAAAATCCAAAAAATTCATTTCCAAGTCAGATGTCAAGGAGCTTACCTCCTATGTTTTGTTCTAGGAATTTCAGATCTTAAATTTAAGCCTTTAATCCATTTTTAATTGATTTTAGTATATGGTGTATTAATTCCTTCAATCCATGAGCACAGAATATTTTTCCATTTATTTGTGTCTTCAATTTCTTTCATCAATGTTGTATAGTTTTCAGTGTACAGAGTTTTCACTTCCTTGGTTAAATTTATTCCTGGGCATTTTATTCTTTTTGATGCAACTATTAATGGAATTGTTTTATTAACTTCCCTGTCTGATAGTTTGATGTTAGAATAAGAAACTCACTACTTTTTGTATGTTGATTTTGTATCCTGCAACTTTACTGAATTCATTTATTAGTTCTGTTTTGGTGGAGTCTTTAGAGTTTTCCACGTACAGTATTATGTCATCTGCAAATAGAGACTATTGTACTTTTCCTTTCTGATTCTGATGTGTTGTATTTCTTTTTCTGGCCTTGCTGCTCTGGGTAGGATGTCCTGCACTGTATAAATGAAAATGTGGAGAGCAGGTATCCTTGTCTTGTTCCTCATCTTTTAGCTTTTCACTATGAAGTGTGATGTTTGCAGTGGGCTTAGTTAATAATAATGCATCATTATTGATTCATTCATTGTAACAAATACACCATATTATTGTACGATGTTAGGGGAAACTGAGTATGCAGGAACTATCTGTATTACAGTCATAATTTTCCTAGAAATCTTAGTCCACTTAAATATTAAAAATCATTTTAAATAAATTGAATCCATGGCAAAACTATAATGTAGGCAAGCTATTTATTGACCTCTTACCTTCTTTTTAATTCCTCAACTTCTCTAGTCTTGGCGTGTCTTAGTTACTTGACAATAATCCATAAAGCATTATCTTTCATATGTATGTTTGTTGTGTATTTACTTATACATATGTAAGAAAGATAATAAGCATACGAGAGTTTACATACGTTACATATGATGTATTTTTATGTGATATATATGATATAGATGAAATATGTACATAAAGTAACAGATATTAATATATATTAAGTATATATGTGTATATATATTTATTTATTATCATTGAGTTTGAGGATTACTAAAGAACCAAAAGCCTTTAAGGCCTAAAGGAACAACATTTCTAAGGTGAGGATTTAGATTATTTTCACATCTGAATCAGGAAGATTCTTTGTGGTAGGAGTAGAAAACTTTATCAGCATGCTCCAATCATTAAATCAGTCCTGACTATAATTAAGGTACAAATGAAAACAGTTGACTTTGTCGAAGGTGCTATTATGACCTTCCTTATGGGCATTATGGCCACAAAGCATCAAAGAAATGAACTTCTTAACAAATTTAAAGGTCTCTCCCACTCCACCCTGTAGAAATGGTCATGTTCCAAAACAAGAGAGATTGCAATTGATCTGCAAGGGAACAGATTCCTGTGATCTTCACAAATACTTATTTGTAAATCACTTTCACTTTATTAATTTCTTTTTTTTTTTTAAATGCTTGTTTATTTTTGAGAGGGAGAACGAGAACAAGAGACAGAGCGCAAGCCTGGGAGGGGCAAAAAGAGGGAGACACAGAATCTGAAGCAGGCTCCAGGCTCTGAGGTGTCAGCATGGAGCCCAATGCGGGGCTCAAACCCACAAACTGTGAGATCATGACCTGAGCAGAATTTGGAAGCTTAACCAGGTGCCCCTGATTTCATTTTGTGTTATTCCCCATGGTCACCTCAGGGGGTGCATTGTTCTTTTCTCATTTTTTCAAGGTGAAGAAATTCTGACTGAAAGAGGCTCACTGACTTTCCAGAGGTTATCTAGGGATTCATTAACAGCATAAAAATTACCCTCCAAATAATGTCACGAAGCTATTGCTGTCCTCTGCATCTTCCTGCTTCCCTCAATCCAAAGAGGCTCTAAATAAGGAGATAACATAATGAAGTACTTTAAGGAAAATGGAAATGAATAAAATCTGGGGGGGGGGGGGGAGAGATGAAGATAAATAAATCAGAAAAAATGAGATAGCTAAGGAATGCATGGTGTTTGGGAAACAATAAATTAGATTGCCATTTGCAAGTAATAAGATAGGGCAACAAGAAAAACCAGGATATTCTGATCTGTCCTCAAAGAGGGATAGGATAACCTGATGAGAAAGCGAGCGTGCAGACAGCGTGATGTGCTGAGATCATGCTTATTCTGGGGGACTCATTTTGGGGTCTTTTAGCACCCAACCTGCAGACGTTTTGGAAGGACTCCAAAGAGCAACACAAGCAGATAAAATGAGAAAAGTACTCAGACTGCTCCTCTCACTGTCCACTGCCTTCGAAAGGCAGATTAAGTCAGATGGAATTGACTTAGCAAGCTGAATAACTCGTGCCCGAGGCCTGAGTTGACATGATGCATTCAGTTTTTGTCGCTTTCAATTTTTAATGCAGTTGCCTCTGTTTGGATGGAGGCGACCCTACGTGTAGGTGAAGTAAATGCCTTACAACCTGCACGGTGTGGCCTGTGAGATTCTGCAGGCCTGCTTGCACCCGGATCTCTCTCCCACAGCTCTACTGTGTTGCTGCCTTTCTCCCGCTGTGGCCAGCTCTTCTCAGCGTGGCAGAAGAAAAGCCCTGGAAATGGAAAATTCCCTACAGAAGGTGTGATTCCCAAGAAGGCAGAGGTAAAAGGCTTGTGTATTATTTTGGCAGAAGAAAATCCCTTTAGCTCTCTTCTTTAGAGCTTCACAGGTTTGTTTGTGAAGTGACCTCTTTGACATTGTGGAATTCGTAGAAGAGAGCCTGTTCTAAGAGGGTAGCATTTGCATTATGCCTCGGTGATCAAAGATTGTTATCCCCTTCCAAACAATATTTTTTCTAGCCGGTAAGTCAGGTAATGCCTACCACCTCTTGAGGTGAGATAATTCTGCCTCTTAAGGCAGACAGAGCTGAGTGGGGTAAGCAGGAAGACTAGTCATGACCTGTTGGCGACAGGTGGAAGAAACTTCTCCAGACCCACCTAATACCCAGTAAAGTTAGTGCTATAGACTAAAAGTTTGTGTCCTCCCCAAATTTATAAGTTGAAACCATCCCCAAAGGAATGGTTATTAGAAGTTAGAGTCTTTGGGAAGTGATTAGACTGTGAGGGTGAAGGCCTCATAAATAGAATGAGTGCCCATATAAAAGAGACCCCCGAGAGTTCCCTCATTCCTTCTGCCATATGAGGACACAGTGCCATGTAAGGATATGAACCAAGAAGTGGGGATTTCTAGTGGGAACTAGGATTTCTCACCAGACAGCAAATCTGCAGGTGCCCTGATCTTAGATTCCCAGCCTCCAGAATGGTGAGAAAAAATTTTTCCTGTCTGTAAGCCATCTAGTCTATGATATTCTGTTATAGCAGCCCAAGTGGGCTCAAAGAATGAGTCAATTCTGTATTTGCAGACAATGGCTGCTAAGTGGAGACAAGGAAAGTTTCTCTTGGGTAGAAAAGGAGAAGTTAGAGGAAACTAACTTTACCAATTTCACTCTCCTTTAACCCTGATGACCAAGGCAGGTGAGAGCACATTGATCTCATCTTCCCACCTTTTGCACTCCACTGTGCATGTTTCCCCTAAAGGTCAATATCCACTGAAAAGAGTGACTCAGTCCCTACTCTGTCATAACAACATGAAGAATTTGTCAGTAGAATTAATATCCTAAATGGATGGCTCTGTCTTTTCTTCTGCCCATAGCACTGTTGGAATAACATTTACCATCTGGAAAAAATAATCTAATCAGGCAGAGGAATGGTTTCAAAAACCAACTACAGAAATTGTCACAACTTGATCTAGTTCCAGTTCACCAGGAGAGAGACCAAGGACATAGTAGAAAATGATTGGGAGGAATTGAATGCAGAAAGTTTGGCAAGTATGTTTGGACCCCAGAAAAGCTATGAAGAAACAAGATCTTAAAGAAAATGTGGAAATTAGAAAGTCTTTGGGCTCCTAAGATTAAGGAGATAAAGAGTTTGTCAAAGCAGAAGGCTAGATGAGTTGCTTTGGGAAGAGAGAAGAATCCACGCTTTCTCTCTGGGCCTGGAACAATGCAGAAACCCATCCCTCACAGAATGTGAATCTAATTTTTTCATGTTATATTCCATTTATTGTCCTTTAGTGGACCAACCATTTGAATGCTTCTAAAAATCCACCCCCCCCTTCCTCTATATGCTGATCTTGCATCACGTGACTCGGGGTCTGCGACCAAAGATGTCTGGAAACCAAGAACTCCCGCCCTTCACTCATGTGGGACATGGAAGCATCAGGTAAACAAAAATCACATATGTCATGTGGAGCAAAGTCTGTTAACACTTATGTTTATTATTGAATCCTATCAGTTCCTGATTTTTAAATTGTAATTGTCATGGGCATGATTTGACACAACCACCAAAAAGGACATTTGCTAAATATTCGTGCTTATGACCACAGCGGTTATAACAGCATGTTGCCTAACATTTAATTGAGAATTGAAGAAATCCTCTGCAGGCTCAGAACAGCAGTCCATTAGAGCATTTTAAGAGGAATATTACCAGACACAAATGTCAAGTCAAGGAATGAAGAAGCTAACCCAACTTTACCACACAGAATTTGCCTAGCCTCACCTCCTGAACCTGTGATTTGCTTCAGCACGGGTGTGGCACAATGCATGAGGGGTTTCTTAACAATACAGGTTAGCCCAAAACCAGAAAAGGCAAGGAGGCCGCTTCCCGCATTGTTGCTTAGAAGATTTCCACAGGTAACTCGCACTGAGGCTAATGAGGATTACATGAATTAATCCTGCAGTTCAGGATAGAGCTCAGAGAGGATAGCTAAGGACACAGAACTCAGAATTCAAAGGCGGTCAGAATAAGACCAGCTATATTATTTAAACGTGTTGGAATCCATCCGCAACAGCTATCATTAGCTTTATTCAACCAGTGTATATAGTTCATTCATTAACTAGTAGCTCAAATACTGCAGAAATGCTCTAGCGGATATATTTCCAAAATAAATTTGGGAGCATTTGCCATATTTTGTTCTCTGGAAGAGCGTGGTGAGTTATAACGGTCCAAGGCAAGATGATATTTGTGAAAAAGTGAATAAGCATCCAAAGAAAAAGGAAGATATCTAGAACTAGACTGTATAGTACAGTAGCCACTAGCCACAGGTAGCAACGTACATTTAAATTAAAATTAAATGGCATTTCAAGTTCAGTTCTTCAGTCATGCTAACACCTTTAAATGCTCAATGCCTACACTTGGCTAGTAGCTACTATATTAAATGTAGATAGAGAACACGTTCATCAACACTGGAAGTTCTATGGCACTGTGCCGCATGAAGACTTTCCAACATCTGTCCCCACACCAACCTACAGCATGTGTAATTTTCATATCCTGGCTACTGTGATTTCATGTTTCAAAATGGCCCCAGAAGAAATCATTCAAAACCTCACCAAGGACAAACGTGTCGCCACCATCACTAGCTGAGCAGCTAAGGAGCTGATAACCATAAGGCCATACCTTTGGGACCTGAGTTTTTCTGTGCATATAAGAAACCCTGAATCAACCCTATAGCCATCCACCTAAAGTCATCTTCTCCCTTCAGGTTGTGGTCATGTGTTCAAGAGGTCTGTGTGTGACCTAGTCAGCTTCTGACTACTTCTCTATGTGGCCAGTGAGCACAAGTGAGACGAATGTGTAGGAGAAACATTCCTTTGTGGTCCCAGCCCATACATTGCCCAAGTCCGTCCTTGTCACCGTGGTTCCTTCATTCGTGTGAACGTGATAGGTTAAAGTGAGAGTTCGGAGTATAGAAGCAGAGCATGATGTATAATAAAAGATCTTAGAATTAATGAGACAATAACGTAAAAGTGAGTTTGTACAAATGGCCTTACATATTTAGCCAAGACAAGGGACAGTTCATCTCATGAAATGAACTTAGTTGTTAAAACTGTGTTTCATCCACAATCTTTGAGGGTTTTTTTGCGATCATTTGCATGGGATATTTCAAACCAATTTTATGTGAGTATAGGTATTAAAACTAAAAAAGAAAACTGGAGATCAAACACTCCCTGTCTTTCTGCCTTATATAACAAATCCAGCCTTTGATATAGAACTTGAGACAGAGCCACAGAAGGAGCTACACCTTCTGTTTACAAAAACATCTGTGGAGTAGGCAGAGTGTAGTGTTTTTCTCTCTAATTGAAACCAGTTATTTCGACAAGAAACATTTCTAAAAAGAAAGGACTAAAGAATTCATTTTAACAAACTGTAGAAATGACCCCTGAAAGTCTAGCCTTTAAAGAATTTCTTTTAAAATAATCACAAGTGATGACGACGACGACAAGGATGATGATTTGCTTATTCTTCAGCTGAGATTGCTCAAAAAGCAGATGTGGCTGATAATACCGAGAAACCAGGAGCACTCTACTTAGTCAGATGGACCTGCTCTCCAGGAATAATTATTTTCTAGCAGGTTGCTTTTGAAAAGGTTAGTGTAATTAAGTGCTGTATTTCATCTTAACTTCTGTTTCTGATGACCAGGCAAAGATGACACAGTAAGAGAATTAGGAACTCTATCGACAACACTGCATGAAGACAATTCTTCTTCTTAGTCTTGCTTGCATTATTGCAGTGGAAACAAGCACACCCATCATTTGCGGTAGGTACCTGGAACAGGTGGAGGAATGCGGTGGCTCTCTTCAGACACAGGTGCTGCACTCATTTGAGTTCATCCTCAAGTTCTCTGTGATTTGGCAAGGGAAGTTTTGAGTTCCGATTCAGTGACTGCTGTTTAAACTGCAGAGTTGATGCACAAATGATCCATAACGCATTTTGGCATATTAAATTATCTTCACAGCTCTAATATGCCACGAAACCCAATTTACATATAACGGAGGCATAGAAGATGAAAAGCTGAGAACAGACTCCTGTTTCAAAAGGCATCAGGCACACTATTTTCTTGAAGCACCACTAACTTCTATAAATCCATTGCTGGAAAAGGTTATTAAACTGCCAGGTCCTTCTTCTTTCTCTCAATCCTTAACTCCCCTCCTCTCCTCGCACGCCATATGGAACTCTTCTCTCTCTCCCCCTCCCTTTCTTTCTTTCTTTCTTTCTTTTTTTTTTAATCTCATAGCTCTTTCCCCTTGAGCTGAATACCTCAGAATCTTTGGGCCACAAAAACCAAAATTATCTTTCCTTTCCTTTTTAAAAAATTTTTTTAATTTATTTTTAAGACAGAGAGACAGAACATGAGTGGGGAGGGGCAGAGAGAGAGAGGGAGACACAGAATCTGGAGCAGGCTCCAGCTGTCAGCACAGAACCCAATGCGGGGCTCGAACTCACAGTCTGTGAGCTCACGACCTGAGCCGAGGTTGGACACTTAACCAACTAAGCCACCCAGGTGCCCCTCTTTCCTTTCCTTCTAGACTTGTAATACGTTTGAAATTTTTTTGGAGAGGGGTGGAGGGGCATGGCAAATACGAGATTGTAATGGAACATAGTAATAGAAGATGTGCTAGTTTTTCAGATTCCGGACCTGACCTCTTAAAGATAGCACCTAGATAATAGCACTAGGCCAGGGTGCAACCAGTGGGTATGATGTGCCATTCCATAATAATTCTGGTATCTATTGTCAGTATAGATAATACACTCCCAACCTACCATCCAATCATGAACTATGTGGCATACAGCCAAAGACGTCACAGTGTGGACACAGAACAAAAATTGGCTTTCGCCACACCTTAAAATATGTATAATTTCTTTGAATTAAGTCAGTAAGTACTCAAGCATTACTTAATCGTGTCTCTTGGGGAAATAATGAGAATATTTTATGTTATATTATAATTAATATCAATGTCCTCAAGGATCATTGTCAGTTGCTTGGCACAGGATAAAAAGGACACTGTGCCTGCCAAAGTTTTGCTTTCCTCCAGGGTCTCCAGACCAGAGTTTCTCAACCTTGGCACTCTTCACATCCTGGGCCAGATAATTCTTTGTTGTGGAGGGCTGTCTTGTGCACTGCAGGATGGTCAGCAGCTGCCCTGGTCTCTACCCACCCGATGCCAGTAGTATACCCCCTAGCTGTGACCACCACTGCCAAGTACCTCCTGAGGAAAAATTACTCCTAGTTGGGAACCATAGCCCTAGATTCACAAGGCATGGATCTTTCATCCCATATTTCCTTTTTTTCCTGTTCTTGCATGCTCAGTCCTAGTAATGCACACTTATCTTTACCCAACCGCAAACATTCTCTGTACCTTCTGTCACCTCTAAAAGTGATCCTGTATGAATCACCTGAAAATATCTTGGCAATGCCTGTGTACACAATAACAGATTCCCTTGAGCCTCAAAAATGACATATAATGATTCCATAGGAGAACATGAAGTAATGTAGAAAAAATGAAATAGCTAGAAAGCATCGAGAATTCAAACCTAGCTTTCTAGGTCTCTGTAATGGAGAATCAAGTCTACATAAACTGTTCATGGTTTTGAGTTGACTTCCTGAGACAAGTTGAAAGGGATATTATGAGGTTAGCCTGAAACATCCTCAAAGAATGATGGACAGGAGTTTACATCACACAAAACTTTTCTTCTGGTAGGAATGTATACCTCTTACTGATTTCCTATGAAAAATTATTCACTATGAATTTTCTATAACTTTTTAAAATTCTCTGAACCTCCAAGTCTGTCCCTCCTGGCCTCTGGTGTCAAACTATGGATATTGACAAGAATGGCCAAGTCATCTGATATGAGCCTTCTCTCTTTATCGTTTTCCTTTCTTCATTTAAACAGCTCTTTTCCCCACATCCTCAGCTATACTGAATTCTTTCTCAGTTTATCCCCTCAGCTGCCTTTTATTATTTCTTCTGGCTTCAGTGGATGAGATAGTCTACCTTTTCAAAAGTAACCCCTTGACCTCTGTCTATGACCTTGAACCTCTGATTATCTACTTTCTTTGCATCTTCAATATCTTACTGTCTATTCATATCTTCCACTCTGCTGTAAATATCACTTACTGTCCACTTTACATTTTGCCCTGCCATTATCTCAAACTTTTCTCTCATATTTTCTCATTCTGTCTCCTATTTTCCTCTCTTCCTCTCCCTTCAACAGATTTCTCAAAAAAATAACTCACTCTTCATTTTCACTCTGCAGTCCCACCCTCCCCACCCTTTGAAGGCTTCTTTTTATCTTCACAAATGTGCTGAAACACATTTGCTGTCTAACTCTGGCAATTCATCCATTAAACCCACTGGGTTTTTAGATCTTGGCCTTTGAGCATCTGACAGAATGATCACTCCCTAAATGTTTAGTTTCTTAGCTCCCATGCTTCTGGAGTCTTCTGATTTTCTGTCTGCTATTTTTGCTGATTCTTTTTCCTGCTCTCACTTCAAAATACTCTAAGAAAATAAACTCAAGTATCTTACTTTCTGTCTGATATATCCCATCCTAATAACACGACCATTCAGAGATTCCAATGCTGCTGTAAGAGTAGATTCAGAAACTCCCTTTAACTTCATGGTGGCATCCATTCTACTCTGGAAAATTTCTCTCTCTTCATGGTAGGATAATATCTTCAGTCATCTTGAGTGGGATCTTTTGAATTTAGAGAATTGTTTGACGCAGGGAACAGAGCTGTCACTTCATGATCCTCTATTATAAATATGGATGCCAATTATGAAGGAAACAGAAGTTTGGGGGGAAGATAAAAGAATAGGAATTTTTGCCAGGAGGAGTCTATTATATAGACAGAAGTATGCATTGGGGGAGGTTAGGAAATGGGGGAGAAATTGGTAAATCATTTCAGATTAATGTCTAAAATTAAAAAGTAAAAAATAATATTAAATGCTATTAGAATTTTACAAATACAGAAAAAAATAAGCTAAAGAATTAAAGTTAGCTCTGGGGAAAGAAAAATGGAAGACTCTTGTAATAAGAGTTTAGAATAGATTAACCCTTTAAAACTCTGCATGTGTAAATAAAACCCAAATACATACACAACAAGAGTATCATCAACATAGTTAACCATGAAGAATGCAAGATATAAGGGTAGTTTCCTATTATGTGGAAGACCATGACACCCTCTCTGGGCTAGCTGGAGAAATCTGGAAAGGGAGGGGGGGAAGAACAAATAAGTTGAGATGCCAGTTTGGTGCTGATTCTTTTGCTTACTTCAAACATAAGTCTGAAACCCATAGGGGCAGGTAGGGACCATTAAATGGCTTGAGAATCTTAGCACTAAAAGAGGATATGTCCCATTTTTCACTGTGAGTGCCTCTCTTTAACCTTGGTGGCCACAGAAGAATAGAAATGATGTGTGAGGCAGAGAGCAAGATCTTGAGATATTCCCCACCTCCTCAACTGTCATGATCTCCTGTAGCAGGAGGAGACCAACAGTGTTCTGAGACCCCTGCTATGGGGCTCACGCTTTACTTTAAAGGGGTACGCATTGGCTTTTCTCTGACCAAATCTTATTCTACAAGGCTAGAAGTCCTTGGGACCAAAGAGACTTGCCCACCCAGAGCTCACTCCACTCCTACATTCTGGGCTGTACTCTAGATCCTTGAGGTGCTAGAAATTCTACTAAGATAATCGTCAGGCTTTGTACATCTCTCCCTGGCTCTCGTCTCTGGAGGGCAAGTCGCACTACCCATGTGTACATCCCTAGGGCTGAGTGGTGGCCAAGACATGCTTATTTGTGAGCTTGTGGAGGTGGGGTTGGCATTGGGTGTAGATGAGAGCTTAAATATGTGGGCTGGGGTTTCCACACAGGTGTGTTCAAAGTCAAGAGGAAAGGAGCCACTGGTGGGAGGAGAATGGAAAGTGGCCCAGAAACTGGGTCTTGCTTTCCCTTTCAACACATTTCAGTGTAGAACTGTGAGAAATCTAATGCTTCTAAATTCAAATGACCTAAGTCATTATCAAAGTATATTTGTCCAGGTCAAAGTATAGAATATATTATATTTAATAAATGTTTTGCTCGGTAATGTTTAGAATTATGATATGTGGGCCTCCATTTATACTTCTGCCCTGAGCCCTGTGTTATGTGGCAGGCCTGGAGGAAGAGTTTTGGAAGCTGTTACAAAAGTTAGTGGGGGTGCTAAAATGCTGAGGGGGCCAGGGGACTGCAAGATGTTGGGATGGAGATAAGGACAGAACAGTGTTCAGTCCTTGTGAATAAAGGTGAAGGCAGGGACAAATTTGTAAGGGTGAAAATGAAGAAAAAAGTGATAGCAGCAGCAGCCAGTGTAGCAAGAGCAGAGGTTGACAACCAATAACCATAGGCCATGCAGCAAGAGACATTTCAGCCATCTAATGGAATTTGGAGGATCAAATGAAGATTGGCGCCTTCCTTACACATACACCCCACACAGATGACACTATGACATTAGAGGAGCTCCTCTTGCACCCTGCAGGATGGCAAAAGGACAAAGAAATCTTTTGAGAGATTAGAACAACCATGCTAAGGAGATTAAACCATGAATTGAATAAATTTAAATCCTGAATAGGAATAAATTTTTACCTCAAAGAGAATAATTTAAACAGGATGTGACCAGATAGACTACCTTAAAGGTACATACTTTATTATTATTATATTATTATTTTGCTAGTGATCAAAGAGAGATTCAGGGGTACACTGAGGTCAGCTTTAGAAAAGTAACACCGGTGCATTTCCACACATCTGATTAATTAATGTAAATGGACTGGTAATGCTCTGAAATAAATGCTGATGGATACCTTCTGGAGACACTGGGGAAAAGTGGTCCTTGCCAGCGTATGGCATGAGAGCAGTACCATGATTATATGTCTTGGTAGCAAATAACTCATTATAGCCCAGCCGTATATAAAGTCTAACTTCCAAGGATTCAGAAACTCTACCTGATGGACACAGGGACATTTTGAGACTCAAAGTTCGGAATACTCTGCCTTAGAGAGTAAGGTTGAAAGTGAAGTATGACTCCTAAGGGTATTTTGCTAGTGACCATTAACTATAAGGTCCTGGACGACACTTGCTGCTCCCAGACTCACTGAGAGCCAAGGGATATGATCCAAAGTCTTTGGGCAGAGAGAAAATGCCTTCAAGGGAAGGTCTATTACATTATTTGAACTGGATCCGATCAACAGGGAATGATTCTGGGCACCAGAATCATGGTGCCAGGTACCAGGGCATTAGAAACATCTGAAATTGTTGCCAAAATGGGAACTATCCATCCTATGGATATATTTTTTTGACTTGATGTAGATCACAGGGAAAGGGAAAGTAGCATACAATTATGATTGCTTGATTTTTTTTCCATCTTTGGATAGCTGAGGATGTCAAGAAAAGGTATGTGATTTGCTCTTACAGTATTTCATTGAAGACCTGAATATTCAAATAACTTTAGAATCTGTACACAGTTATAAGCCCTAGGCACTGGGAATAAAAACAGCAATAAAAGAAACATAGTTCCCTCACACAGGGTTTACTAGGAATGGGGATGGCCTCTAATAAGTTCTTAATAAGATTTGTTTAAATCATTGTATTTATTATATTTTTGTTATACATATATTATTACATATTTTGTATATTAAATGTACATATTTGGAAAATGAATAAACTCAGGAATATTTTATCAGGGAATTGACAACTTCCATAACTGCTCAGATATTATGCAGATAATACCTTTCTTCTGAGTGTGTTTCTTACCTCTATTTATTTTGTTCAGGGAACTCTATTGCAGGAAGAATTTTAGTTGGCCAGGATATAAGAACCCAAGAGATCAATTCCTAACAATCCCAACATCATATGAGAACCTTTTCCTGAAAATGATGGACACACTCCAACCATGTCATTTTCGTTTAGGGTGGAAAGCATGGCAATATGAAAGGCACAAACATCAGGCCTGGGGGAGAATTGAGAAAGCATGAAGTAGGTTTTATGGAACATGGCGTCAGTTGCTGGTACGATCCCACTGAATGATTTTCTGTATCAGCCCTCAGCAAACTGATTTTTAGGGCATTGGAGATGGATTGTTGACTTGAGCTAGTGTTGGGGTTTCACTAGGTAGGCGGATCACATCAGAAGTTCTAGAAGCTAGGGGTGCCTGGGTGGTTCAGTCGGTTAAGCGTCCCATCTTGGCTCAGGTCATGATCTCACAGTTCATGAGTTCGAGCCCCACATTGGCTCTGTGCTGCCAGCTCAGGGCCTGGAGCGTGCTTCGGATTCTGGGTCTCCTTCTCTCTCTCACCCTTCCCCACTCACACTCTGTCTCTGTCTCTCAAAAATAAATGAACATTGAAAAAAAATTAAAAAAAAAAAAGAAGTTCTGGAAGCTAATGGGTCTGGCTTAACCCAGAAGTGCTGACTGATTGAAAGACAATGGAATGGTCAAGGTGATATAAACCAGCTCAGTTGGCAGAATGGGAGTAAACGTTGGAGACAGCAGCAATGTCAAGATGTTTTGGTCCATGAATAGGAGGCACATTTCAGACATGGAGTATTTGGGGATGATTTCAAGGGCCACTATGTGGCTATATGTGAAAGGTATTTCAAGTGCAGGGGAAATGGAAGATTTGGAGTTAAAGATGAAACTGTGAGGAAAATGTTTTGGAAATATCACCTAAATGGCTATTTAACTTAACCAGGGTAATAGCAAAAGTTAAGAAGTTCACAAGTTAAAAGGAAATATGTGCTCCAGGTGCCCAAACTGGATGTCAGCAAAAGGCACTAACAAGGAGAATAGCTAGTTGACATCAGCCCCAAAGGGCAGACTTTGACATGTAGGGGAATAATGGTTTAGTGTAAAAGTTTCAACGGGGGAAGGAGGAGATAACCACCATTCCTTTTCATTATAAAGGTCTGCATGGGAAATATTAGTTTTGGGGACTATTAGGTTTTAGTTAAGCCAAGAAGGTACAAGAAGGTATAGTGGAGGGGTTTTGGTGTCACAGAATGGGGAAATTGGAGGCCATGATGGTAAAGGCAAGAAAGAAGTGCACAGGCAGAAGGGAAGTTAGGGACGGAGAGTAGGGGAGAGGGTAGATGGTCAAAGGGACTTGAATGTCGGGCAGGGACTGAGAATAAACAAGGGTGTGAGGTCTGGTAGGATTAGCTGCTCTCCAGGTTCCAAGTAGAGCAGAGGTACAGAGTGGTTTCCTACCCTCCTTGGCTCAGACCCCTGGGGGTGTTGCCAGAGCCTTCATGATTAGCAAATTGTGATTTTTTTTCAGCCTTCCAAATGGAATCTTAGCGGGAAGTTCCTGTGGTGCCTTTGAAAAGATCCTAGCTCAGGCATATGCAGATAAGGAAGAGTGTCCTTGACTCTACATGTCCTTCCCCTACATGTCCTCAATGTTCCTAAGGGATGGGATGGTTTTGAACTCTCTCAAAAGCTACCTGTAGCTTGACTCAGTAGCCCTTTTGAAGAAATTCTAGCTAGGGATAAAGGGGGATAGCTTGTTTCCCAGTCCACTTTTTTTGGTTTTAATGCTTATTTTTGTGAGAGAGAGAGAGAGAGAGAGAGAGAGAGAAACGTGAGTAGGGGAAGGGCAGAAGAGAAAGGGAGACAGAGAATCCGAAGCAGGCTCCAGGCTATGAGCTGTCAGCACAGAGCCCGATGTAGGTAGGGCTTGAACTCATGAACCATGAGATCATGACTTGAGCTCAAGTTGGACACTTAACTGACTGAGCCACCTAGGCGCCCCCAGTCCACTTTTTAAATGTAACTGCTCAAGAGACCAAGGCCCTTCTAAGGATCATCTTAACCACCACTGTTCACCTTTCTCATCTTTGAAGTTTGAGCTAAAATGTGAGTTCCTTGGTTGAACTACTACCAACTGAATCACTTTAATTAAATTCAAAGGATATAGCTGCAGAAAAAAATGAAACAAAACAAAACAGAATTGTAAGAAATACTAACACAGACTAACTACTTTGCCTTAAGGTCAGGTCCACACTTGGTCAGTTTTCTTCCACCCAAGGTTTTTTCTAAGTAAGCCTGTGGAGGGAGATTGGAACTTTAGGATTCAGGATTTTGATTGGTTGGTGAGGAGAAAATGAGGGAGAGGGAAGGAGAGGAGGAAGAAGAGAGAAAGAGTGAAGCTATGTCATTGGTGTGGAGCTAAGGCCTGAAAAAGGTTCTTTCAGCCCTTTCACCATCCTGGAAGCCAAGAGTATTCTGGATGGAAAAAAAAACAAAAAACAAAAAACAACAACAACAAAAAAACACCCACCAAAAACCCCCACAACTCCTTTGTTATGCAGGATAACTCAATTTGAAATAAATATACATGGATTTAAAATAATACATTAATTTAAATTCTCTAGGTGGAACTACTTTGATGGAAATTTCCCTAAAAAAACAACAAATCATTTGCCTCTGCATCTAATCAGCCAATCAGACACCCCCATGCTGATTACTTAATAAGCTAGAATTTTAATGCAAAAATTTATGATTATCAACAATTCTTCTGGCCCCTGGCTCCCCCCAAGCCACTTTGTGCTTATAATTCTTAACAAATTAATCTTTTCTTCAATCATATAACAGACTGTGTTAATCAAAACGAAATTCCTGGCCAAATATCTCAGAGCAGCTAGTAAAGCATGCAGTCAAGCAGTAAAGCATGCACCAAGTTGATGCCTAACCAAGTGGTTCTCTTTTCACTATCAAGAAGAAAATAATACAGGTACTTGTATGAAAAGGAAATAAAAGTCCAGAGCCTGCTGGTCTCATGGCAAAGACTAAAGGAAGAAAGAAAGCCCATAGAGTGGACTTGTACTATCCCTGTGATCTATTTCACTGAAGTTTCAAGGGAGACCCATCACCGTGGGAACACTGGTCCAATTTTGGGTGGGAAAGTGAGACAAGGTAGATGGTCCTGGGCTGGGCCTTGTGAGTTGTCATTGCTCAGTCTGCCTTGATAGAGTTGTGGTATTTTAGTTTTTTTTCAGAGCTCTTCTCTCTGAATTTTATCTCCTGGGGGGAATTCAAGTGTGGAATAAAACTGAGGAAGTGTGGATCTTAGCAGAAGTCAAAATAGTCTGTGGAGCCTAAGTTACATGTGTATGAGAGTATTTATGGAAGGGGTCTATGTTTGCTAAACAATTATAATCTGTTTTCTATGGAAAGGGTATGTTGACTACATAATTAGTTATTTACAAAATAGCATGGAAAGTTTCATGAAGTGAATGAATCCTGTCTGTGTCTCATTTTAAAAGTAATAAGCATGATTTTTTATAATCCATGTATGTTAGTTAGAATGATTCTACCCTGCCGAAAAATAGCAACTATTTCATGGAATTCATGTGAAAGATCATCAAGCTGATGATGTGAAATTGTGTCTAGTTCCAGAAGTATACAGCAAACATAAGTTATTATCATTATCACTCTAGATGGTAAATAACCCCATTCTTACAAAAGAGGAGCTTGAATTTCAGAGCATTTTAGTGACTTGCAAAAGATACAAATTAAATCACTGGATTGAGAGTGCTGCCAGATCGTATTGAAATTACCTGAACTGTTGGCCCACTCCTAAATCTATATCCAAACTCTTAGATACAAAGCCACAATTGAAACAGACTCACTTGTCGGTGGTCGCAAGACATGCTGAACAGAATGTTGTCGGATCACATTTTACACTAAATGCTACTACAGCAGGACCAAAGTTTGAGACTTAATCTGCTCATCCTCATAATTCAGACCTTTTGCTGATGTCTGGAAACTTTGCAAGAAGGATCCTTCAAGGGTCTGTTTGCATGAGCAACCAGAGACCAGCAAGTAGAGAAATGTATTGTGAGAAAACAGAGATTCAAGATGCACAAAACTGGTTCCATAATTGGCTGTTGTCAGAAGGCAAAGTGGGGACAGGTCTGACCTCTCCACCCCAGCAACTCTGGGTCCAAGAGAAGAGAAGAGAAGAGAAGAGAAGAGAAGAGGAGAAAGCAGCAATAAAATCCCAGGATCAGAAACATCTCTATGAGTTTTTTAAAGTAAAGGCTAGTCATGGACACTCAGTAATAGAATACAGCAGTTCCCCCTTATCCACAGGGAATATATTCCAAGACCCCCGGTGGATGCCTGAAACTGAGGATCATACTGAACCATATACATATATACCTATATGCTAAAGTTTAATTTGCAAATTAGATACAGTAAGGGATTAACAATAACAATAAAATAGAACAAGTATAGCAATATCCTGTAACAAAAAGTTACATGAATGTGGTCTCTCTCAAAATATCTTATTGTATTGTATTTGCCCTTCTTGTGATGACATGAGATGATAAAATGCCTCTGTCGTGAGATGAAGTAAGGTGAATGACATAGGCATTGGACTTAGTGTTAAGCTACCACTGACCTTCTGGTCATCTGCTTCCAACATGGTTGACCATGGGAAACCAAAACTGTCCAAAGTAAAACCATAGATAAGGGGGTATGGCTGTAGTCTTTATAGTGTATAGCCTGAGGAGAGTGGAGGATGTTTTTCACATTGGAAGAGGTAGCTGTAGAACAGGTTGGCATTCAGAAAAACAGAAGGGAGGCCTAAATACATAACAGGATCATGAGGAGAAGTTCTGAAAACCCTGAACAGAAAGCCACAAATGTTTTCACTGTCAGGATAGCAAAGTAGGAGCTTGGGTCCCCTTGAGTCCACATTCCAAGATGGAGAGGGAAATAGTGGATGCCTCATGGTAGGCAGGAGAGCTACATTCAGGAGCACACATAAAATGAGAGCTTCCTTAACAAATTAGAGGAGTTTAAAAGGGATTGGAGTTTCTATAGTCCCGTAGATGAGAGATGCACCAAATTCTATTTAAACATTCTTATGGTTTTTCCAAAGGTTGTGGGCATGCAAATTAATTTTCTATGTTAACTTATTGAGTAGAGCTATGTTAGGCACTGTGGAGAGGTCAGGAAATAAAATAATTACAAATTTTTTTCTCAAGGGGTTACAGTCCTCTGGTGGAATATATGTTCCATGAAGGCAGGTACTTTATCCATTTTGTTGATATTTGTGTTTTAGGACTAAAAAGGAGTACCTGGGATGGAAGAGGAAATTATCAAACAATTTGTTGAAATAATTTTTAAATGACATCAGTTAGTTTTGTAAGAATTGTAAAGAGTGATATATATTATACTGCTAGATATGTATCAAAGGGAAATGACAACATATGTCCACACAAAAACTTGTATACAAATGTTCATACAAAAGTAAGAATGACCCAAATGTCCATCAGTTGATGAATAGATAAATAAAATTTAATATGTCTATAGAATGGAATATTCTTCAGCCATTAAAAGGAATGAAGTACTGATTTATGCTGCTACATGTATGAACCTTTTTTTTAACGTTCATTTATTTTTTGAGAGAAAGACCAGCACAAGCTGAGGAGGTGTAGAGACACACACACACACACACACACACACACACACACAGAATCTGAAGCTGGCTTGAGGCTACGAGCTGTCAGCACAGAGCCCGACATGGGGCTTGAACCCACAAACTGAGAGATCATGTCCTGAACCCTAGTCAGATGCTTAACTGACTGAGCACCCAGGCATCCCCATGGATGAACCTTGAAAATATTATACTAAGTGAAAGAAGCCAGTCACAAGACTACATATTGCATGATTCCATTTATATGAAGTGTCCTGAATGTGCAAATCCATAGAGAAAGAATGTAGATTAGTGATTGCCAGGAGTTCAGAGAAGAGGGATGGGAATGGGGACTGACTACTAATGGATACGGATTTTCTTTTGGGGTGATGAAATGTTTCCAAAGTCTATTGTGGTCATGGTTGCACAACTCTGTGAATATACTAAAAAATCATTGAATTGTAGATTGATTTTGAGTGAATTTTGATTCATTTTGAATGAATGAATTGTATGGTACATGAATTATGAATTATATATAAATAAATTACGAGAGAGAGAGACAGAGAGAGAAAGGGTAATATCTGTAGGTTACCGTGGGGACGTACGAATGTACCACCATAGACCAATGCAAAAGTAAATTATTCGTAACTTAAACTTTAAGTTAGAGAATGTTTGAAATGATGCTCTTACAGAGATTTGCTGCAGATGCAAAACGAGAGGAAAATCTCATTCAAAAGTGATGATTTCTCACATCTCCCTTCTTCACATCTGGTGTCATGTGGCCTCTCTCTGCAGATTCAGTCCTGCCCCGGGATCTAAAAATCATTTTGATCTTGATTAGAGGACATTTGGTGAACTCGAGTTCAATATTCCAAGGACTTAGCATGATTTCTACCTTTCTGCTGGTTTGGTTCTGATCTGGCATTTGCATGTAAGCCTTATTCTTGAGTCTAAATCCCCAAGTCGCCCTCGCATTTCTGGGCTTTTTTCTCTTAAGCCTAATCCCTTAGCCTAATACTGAGTATATTAGGACCAAGGTCTTGCCTGGCTTTTCAGGGCTTTTCCAGGCATAAGTATTTGGTCCTTGACTATGATTGGGTCTTGGACGTACTTTCCAGACACCAACCCCTACTCAGGACTTCTTCCTGCGATGCCTTGTCATAATATTGGGCTTTGTGATGTCATATGCCTATCCAGATGCCCTCCAACCGTCTGTGTCTTTCAAGAAACAGCATTCCAGGGGTCTGGCTGGACTGACTTCCACCACTGTTGAACCCGCCTTCTTCCTCTCTGCTTCTTCAGTTCCACACTGCAGGTTCCAGATCATCCCAGTGATGCCAATCCTGGTACGACTAACTTTTTTTTATGGTAGGTGTGTCATCAGAATAATTTTGATTTTGACAAAAATTTACACTTTTGGGGGGCGCCTGGGTGGCTCAGTCGGTTGAGCGTCCGACTTCAGCTCAGGCCACGATCTCGCGGTCCGTGAGTTCGAGCCCCGCATCAGGCTCTGTGCTGACAGCTCAGAGCCTAGAGCCTGCTTCTCATTCTGTGTCTCCCTCTCTCTCTGCCCCTCCCTGACTCATGCTCTCTCTCTGTCTCAGAAATAAATAAACATTAACAAAAAATTTACACTTTTCATCCAATTTATCTTTTTTAAAGATTTCAACAGATACGCATTTATTTATTCACCACTGAGGGCTTTACTGTGAGAGGTATTGTCATAGGTGCTGGATATACAAAGCTGAAGAAAGTAAAGCTCCTACTTGAAATAATGAGATGATGATAATAACAACTAGTATGGTTGAGCGTTTACTAAGTGTAGTTACTAGACCAAGTGTCAGAACTTCACTATCTCCTATATGTTTCACAACAACCCTTTAGTATATGTTCTCATATTATTTGCATTTTGAAGATGAGAAAGCTGAGACCTAGGGAGTTACATGCCCAGGATTCAACTCTTAGACTATCTAATTCTTAATGCTAAGGTCTTAGTCAACACGAGAACCTAGATTCTAATGAGAATATAAAATACTGTGTTCAGATATCACAAAGCAATCTTATATGAAGATACTCATGAAATGTCTGTAGAAAAAAAACTATGAACAGACTTCCTACTCTCATGCCTAACGTGATCTATCCAGGGTTGAGAACTAAGGTTTCACAAGATAAGGACTGATACCAGAGGTCAAGTTCAATAATGTTATCAAATCAGAAGGAGCAGGTGAGTTCCAGATGTTCAAACAACACCCGGGTACATAGCCCAGGTTAAAAAATATGAGAAATCCAAAGGCTAAATTACAGACCAGTTTGAACCATAGTATTTCTGTATCTAGACGGGGGCTCTGAAAAGCAGACACTGGGAAACCCAGGTGTGCCAGGAGTTCTGCAATTTGTAGAAACTTTCAGAATTCTTTCCCAGACATAGTGTGATCACAGTGAGACAAGCCGAGGGTAAAGACAAGCAGGCCACCTGGTTGGAAAGGGGAAGTGAAGAGAGCAAGCATTTCTAACAAATCGTGTATCTGCTACAATTTAATAATACAGCCCCACATTGTTAGAGAGACTAACCAGTATCTGAAACCAGCAAATTGGATTCCACTAAGTGATTCTTTTTGGCCACAAAAGAAAGAAAAATAAACGTCAAAAGAACTAGAAACACCATTAAAGTGAGTTAAAGCAACATTAGCAATATCATAGAATATTCAACAACAGAAATAATAAATAGAATTGAGATTCATGCCGAGCAGTGTTTCACCACTTTCAGTACATTGTATTTTCCAAAGATGTCCCCCACAATATCTTTCATCCCCTAGGTTGTTCTAGAGCCTTGCTACTCCTTCAACAAGAGGTGGATTCTAAATCCCCTCCTTTGAAACTAAGTCAGCTCGTTGCTTCCCTGTAACCCATAGATTGTGGCGGAAGGAATGTTAACGTGATTTGTTAGGTCACAGAAGGCAATGTGGCTTTTATCTCGTTGGCAGGAACACTCATGTTTTACAGCCCTGAGATGCCATATAAGAATACAACTGTCCGGAGACTGCCACGCTGGCAAGCTACATGTGGACACTCTGGTCAAAACACTGCAGCTGACAACAGTCCAGACAACAGTCTGCTTCCAGTGTCAGCCGTATGGATGCTCTGTCTTGGCCACCCAGTCCACTGGAGCCTTTGGATGATGACAGTAATAACTAACAACTGACCGCAATTTCATGAGAAGCCCCAAGCAAGGACTGCCCGGTGAAGAGTTTACAAATCCCTGACTCATAAAATTGTGAGCAAAAAACACCAGTCATTCCAAACTGCCCAATTTTGGGGTTAACTGGTATGCACCAATAGTAACCTGAATAACACAGAGGTGAACTCACTGGGTTTCCAACACCCATGTTCCTCTTTTCCCATTGCAAACGTAAGAATGACTGCTGAAACATGGCAGGAAGGACACCAGTGTGGGCGGGAAGAGAGTGAGTCCCATAGGAAGTTCGTTTAGGGCCACCAGTAAAATAATCTGTCCGTAAAAGTCCATTCACTAGTCACGGCATAATTAAGCAGTGTGAGATCTCAAAATAGTCGATTAAATTTTTTGTGAAGCTCAAGTTTTCATCTAAACAAGCGTTCACTTCCTGACTTCAATTTCAGGAGGTAAGAAAAGCTCCAAATGGTAGCATGGAATTTGCCATACTGATATGACCAGTGAGTCAGATGGGATATGTGTTTTTGTGCATTTATTCTCAACTTCATAGTAGCATGTTAGCGGAAACTACAGGAATGGATGGTAGAAAGAAACACTCTATTTCTTCTGCTTTGGTTATAAGTCTGCTAATTACAAAAAGATATATTTGGAACAATTGTTTTTAAACTATAAGTGGTAATCAGCAAGCTATGAATCAGGATTCTTAATTCTATTATTGCTTCCTTTTCACTTATTCTCATGAGTAGAAGTTTGCAAATAATGCACATTCTCCCTGCCTCAACTTCTCTTCCAACTAAAGACTCCCACAAAACATGCCATCTACACAATTCTCAGGAGGAAAGAAAAGAACTATTTCAGGCATAACCTCCTAACCTATTCAGCACACCCTCAGCCAGCAACCTCATTCTCCTTTTGGCATTCAGAGGGCTCTGGTATATCCCTTGCCCTCAAAAATGCTCTCAGCATAATGAAAGTTGAGACGAAAATTAATCATTTAGTGAGGCTTCTCCTGCATCTGTTTAAAAACCTGCCAGGGGTGGGGGAAATCTGTAGAACCTTGGAAGTCTATATGGGGATGCACATTGACTGTACAGTTCTGGGAAACTTGAGAAAATTAATGAGAACTGGTTACTAGGGAGAAATGAGGCAATGTTCCTCAGCACTTGAGATCAAGAACCCCAGCTTGGAATAGGTATCTTGCCTCTAATTTCCTATAGCTCTCTACCCCTACCATAGTCTTCCTACTTACCATCTCATATTTGTATTTTCTAGCTGGGCCCTTTCCCTTACTAGATTATAAGCTTCTTATATGTCCTGGTATCCTTAGTGCCCCAGACGAGATCAGGATATAATATGAACTCAATAGGCTTTTCGTAAATTAACACAGTTTTAATTTTAAAAAAGAAAAAAAAAAAGAGATCATGAATTTAATGATGCTTGGGAAGTATACACCTGGGAGTCCATAAGGAGGCCCGGGTGTCCTTACGCTAAAGTTTGGCATCTCAGTCCTTTCGAATGCAATCAGTTTGGAAAGGTCTTCAAATCTTCTCACAAATAAAAGTAATAGTAACAACAAGAACAACAACAGCAGCAGCAACAATGGTACCAGATATTTTTATAGTACTTTTGTGTTTATTATAGTGATTTTTCTGACCATCTTTTTAGAAACTATTTGGCAAAACTGATCATTGTCACTGTATTGTCAGTTTCTTAATATCAAATTCAAGGAAGTAAATTATTTGTCTAGTTGCACAGAAGTAAGGTGACAGGAGCAGGACAGAATTCTAGAGTCCAGGATTCCTGTCCCAGCCCAGTGCTCTTTCCACTGCGGCCCACTGTAAAATTCTGGAAATGGTGGAAATCATGGTTTACACTAAAAAAAAAAAATCATTTTGGATCCTGATCAAAATTTGATGTTGTGGGTTTCTGCGATCCACCTTAGCTGAGAGGTAGTCATTTTTCATTTCGGGTCAGCACTTCAGTAGCTGAAAGCAGTCTGTGCATTCATTTGAAATGAAGGATGGGAAGCTCCCTGAAAAGGTTTGAAGTCTTAATTCAATTGATATTGGCACAATAAACTCTGGGATGCATTCAAATCCATTACTAAGACTTCTCATGCCAGCAGATTTGCAAAACTAGATGTGGAACTGCATCAAGTTCCTTCTGCTGTGTGTTTTAAGGTGAAATGATACAGATCTTCTTTCTTCACTTGGGAACTGAAGGGTGTTTCACTTGATGATGGTCTCCCTGTCTAAGTGACACCATAAGGAAAAGCAAAAATGAAATATCTAACTCTTGCTTATCCTTGTAGTGCACACAGCAAGGCTTCCTGATTTTCCATGCTGGATTGGGATGTTCCTGTGGGTCTGGTAGTGGTCAACGGGGACTGGAGGATTCCATCGTTCCATATTCTCATGGTCTTTGATCAGAAGTTATAAACATCAGGAAACATGGAATTTTTATTGCTATATTCTAAAGCCAATTTTTTGAAATTGTGAGGACCTTTCAGATTAAATATTTTGGTCGTATCCAAATGTTTTGCTACACTTATGCAAATATAACCTAATTCTTATTCCTCATTACTTTTCCTCATAGCTTTCTACAAGACCTAATATCCCAAAGGAAGACTGAGTATACTGTTTAAAATCTTATATTTAGACATTCCAGAAAAAATATAAATATAGAATAACTTTTTATCAGGATAATATAGCTTCAAGCCATATAGAATGTTGATTCAACTTGCTCCAACAATAAAGATACTAATTACCTCTTATAGCAAGAAGTCCAGAGATTGGGTAGCCCTAAGACATGGTATAGTCAGGGCCCAGCTTTGAACTCTTCAGTGCCTTTGATTCTTTTATACCCAGTTCTTGGAAAGGCGCAAGATGGTTAAAGCAGGTCTGGATGACATATCCAGATAGAAAAGTGGCCAGTTCTGGGGTGCCTGGGTAGCTCAGTCAGTTGAGTGTCCGACTTCAGCTCGAGTCATGATCTCACGGTTCATGAGCTCAAGCCCTGCATCGGACTCTGTGCTGATAGATCAGGGCCTGGAGCCTGCTTCAGATTCTGTGTCTCCCTCTCTTTCTGCTCCTCCCCTGCTCACACTCTGTCTCTCTCTCTCAAAAATAAATAAAGATTAAAAAAAAAATTAAAAAAAGAAAAGACAAGTGGCCAGTGCAGAAAAATGGGGCCACCTTTTCCATGTACAGTTCTCAGGAGGAAAAAAAAAATTCCCAGTAGATGTCTAGCTCATTAGCTTAAACCAGTCATTGACAAAATCAATGGGACCATCATGTCTGTCTTAGACCCGTTAGGACCTCCCCCTGAGAGGGGGATTGGATTCAACTCCCTTCAAGTGCATGCCTGCAAAGAAAGGTAGATATGAGAAGAAAGGAAGAAATTGGTGTGGTTGGAATTGGAGAAATGAACCAATGTTGGACAGGTGATCAGCAATGTTTAGGACAAAGTTTCTTCAGAATATTTGATATTATAAATTCCAGTTTTGTCACTTTCTTTGTTACTCTTATTATTAAGTGCCTAGTATTAACTGTACTAAGACTTAAGCATGTTAAGGTTTTAAAAGATATAATGAGAATTCAATAGGCTTTTGATAAATTAACAGTGTTAATTTTAAAAAGAAAAAGAAGAGGTCATAAATTCAATGGTGCTTGGGAAATACATACTCTCTGCTAGAGAAGAAAACAGTCCTTTCATACAATTAAGAAAAAATGATTAATAAATAAGTAAAGAGTAGAAACCGAGCACATCAGTCTCCCAAAGTGAAGAAAAGGCTAAGGATCTGCTGTTCCACCATTTAGTAAAGGTAAATCACAACACTTCTATACAAGATAATAAGGGAACAAGAGACTAAAGTTTTACCTATTTTCATAAACACATCATTTAGTATAAATGCAGATGGATGGGGGTGGGGGGAAGTTAGCTATAAGATTCCACCAGTCCCATATGAGGTCTAATGGTATTACAAGATGAAAGAGAACAGAGTTGTTTTTTTTTTTTTTAATTGCAAACAAGATACCTCATGGTCTTCAATTCTTATTCTAAGAAGGTAGAAATTAAGAGTGGGTCCCCACTCCTGGGTCAATCAATACTCTCAGCTCACAACCTGATAGAACTCCCTAGCTTGATGTTCACACAACAAATAGAACAATATATCCCCAGATCTGTGGCAGAGACAAGAAGATGATTGGGGATCTTACTTCTATAATTGTTGCCTTCAGAGGATGAGAACTACAGGTAATTTCATTAAGAGAGTCCCACTATCGGAACTTATAACACCCTAGAGTGTCTTTAAGGAAGAGGAAAAGACTTCATTAGTGGCTTAATCCTGTACTCTTTGCAATGCCCATATATCAAAGTTTGAAGATGAAAACGTTGGAAAATAAGTCCCTATTCAGGCAATGATTTAATCTGGAAGAAATACATCATTTAAAACAGAAAATCCCAGTGAGGCCCAAATATGGAAACAACTACTTAGAATACAGAGCAACCTAAAAGAGCGAGGCAAAAGATAAATAAAATATATTGAACTTTAAAAGCATTTCTCAAAGTCAGAAAGATAAGGATGTATTCTCCAGATGATTAGTTAGGATTTTGTATTTTTATTGTTGGTGAAGAGCAATATTTAGAGAAAAGAACCCAATCTTTCTACAGGGCAGAATAATGTTTGTATTCATGGCTCATGATGGTTACACTAAATGTACTAGCATAAAGTGTTGAAAATAACATGATCCTTCACCATACCCATACAATGAGATACTAACGACTCATATGGAGAGGAAGATCATAAGCAAAGGATAGATCTGATTTTAAGAACCAGAGAAGATATGTAATTATACAGTTAAACTTTGAATTTCACAGGACATTGGGGCAAGAAAGACTTTAAATGTCATCCAGTTTAACTCTCAAATCCTTAAGCAGAAAAGATAGTGAGAGATTTCATGATGGCATGTCATTGAGTTTATAGATGACTTTGCTACCCTTTTGTAATGGTTCCCGTGAAGGTCATTATGAGATCCCATGTGAAAAAAGAAGGAAGAAATAAAATAAGAAATTTCTTCCGAGAAACGCAATTGTTAAATTTTCTATGGTTTGGATTAGGAATGCTTAACACAGAGTTAGCAAGGAGGGCTGAGCACTTATAACCACATGCATGGAAATTTTAAAGCTTCTATTGGATCAAAGACTATATAGATAGTTATGTCTTTTTTTCTTTTTTTTTTTTTTTAATTGCTTTAGCATCAGAATAGGAAGCTTGTGGAGTCTTGGTAAAAGCACCAATTCTATTTCCATTTTTATTCCTCTTCCAATTTTATATAAAAGGTACATTTTCATTAGAGGAATTAGGTAGCTAATTCTCTTGGAAAGATTCAGCTGTCACTGAGTAACACAATCTTTTCCTGCCTTCCTCACTCTGGCAGCAACTGGGCTTAGCTAAGAGTGGTTCTCGTTTGCTGGGACGCTTCAGGCTGCAGTGACAGCTGACAGGAGAGTAGTAACAGCTAAGGTGTCAAGCCGTCCCTTCCCCAATTCCATTTGCTTTGGGGACGTGCTAACGTGAAAGTCCATAAGGGTCATTTAAGAACAAGTATTAAGTAGACAGTATAGGTCTTTGTTCCTCTATATAGTACGCTTACAGAGGAAAATAATGTTTATTTTTTATTTAAGATCACTGTGTTTAAGTGATTTTATGGTCACTGGTGCAAAATATCTTGGAAAAAATATCTCAGTTCATGTATGTGTTTGATGTTCAAGCAACCAAAATAACTAACTCAATTTATAAATTCTTTCAACCCTATGCCTCAGGAATAGAGGATAAAATATTTTTTTCTTCAGTAAAGGATCACAAAATCCTAGTTTGATACAAGATGTAACAAAAAATAGATTAGTTTTCCAGTGTATGTAGAACTATGTTTTATATGGATGGAAAGAAAAGAAAGAACTGTCCACCAGCTAATATTCCCTTTTGATCGTAGATGTGATAATGTTCATAGGAAGGGTTTGAGTAAAATTCAAAAATCAACAACATGCGAAGCACCCCTGAAATGGGTTAAGCACTATATAGAATCAAACTGTATATAACACGGTTCCAACTGTAAAGGATTTTCCTAACTTATTAGAATGACAATTTTGTGTGTCATGTCATGAAATATTATCCTAATAGATAACAAGTATTACCTAAGTAAAATGATAATTTTGCCATTTCAGAGACACTATATGGTTTACTAGAATGGGCATTTGTCCTGGAGTCAAATGCCTTGGTCAATGTCCAAACACTGACACTTAATAGCTATGTAACTTCTCTGTACTCACTTTCCTCTGCTATAAGAATGTTGAACTAGAATATTTCCCAGTTCAAACATTTGGCAATTCATGACAACTTGAGAATATGTGCTATGTTTGTATAGTGGTTTACAATGTAACTAACAGGTAAAATTAGTCAATTATTAAAAATATTACCTAAGATTTAAGTGAATGTAGGTTAACAAAAGAAGTTCCATGTTCAAAACCTGTTTTAACAATGATTTGGAATAAAAATAACTGTCATGTGCCTCCCCACTAATGAAATTAGAGCATTTTAAATGAGTATATTTTTATCATGTTCAAATACGACAAACTGGGGCTGCCTGGGTGGCTCAGTCGGTTAAGCATCTGACTCAGGTCTTGATCCTAGGGTTGAGGGTTCAAGCCCCACATTAGGCTCTGCATTGGACATGAAGCCTACTTACCAAAAAAAAAAAATATGCACACACACATACATGTATATATACATGTATATGTATGTATACAGATACATACGTATACATACATATGTATGTATGTATGTCATATACACATATGTATATATGTAATATAAATACATACGTATGTATGTGTGTATATATGACAAACTGAACTTTTATATGATGCCACTATTCACACATCTGGTGTTTGCTTTTTTGGTATATCCTTCTGACTTCTGCCAATCACTCAAGTAGTTTTAACTGAGGCGAAGTTATCCTGTCATCCTTGATTTGGGGCAATCAGCCATCACAAAACAATTCCTGATAAGAAACATTAGAAAGAGAGGCCTGCAAACAGCTCTCGAATGACAAATAAGGATATAGTTTTTCCAAATAGGAAACAGGAGGAGGTTAATTTAAAATAAACCACTATGAGGTTTCTTACAGAGTTAGCATCACCTACTTATCAAAATAAGAGTAATCATTACATGTGAGGGCAATTGTTCATCAGAACATCTTGTTTATTTGGCTGATTGTTCTCCCCAGGTATAATGCTTTTCAACAGATCAATCAGCAGTTTTAATCGGCTTTTCAAGACTCTTTAACAGGATAATTTGGTCAAATGGCACATGTTATATAAATCGCCCACCCCTAGCTTTTCCCATTACAGACGAAGAAATGCACTCAAGAGTTTCATGCAGACCTGTTGTCGCCTTCTGGCTCTTCCGCTTTCCTGGGAAGTTGGGCAAACTACTTGAAACTTTTGAATCTCATTTCTCTTATCTACGGAACGAATGTAATAATACCTACTCACTGACTTGAGGTGATGACAAAGTGTATTAATGTGAGTAACAAACCTAGTGGTGTGACCAGAACATAAGAGGCCCCCCCAAAACGGTGGGTACTGTTATCCTCACCTATACGAGGACTCAATACCCTAAGTGTCTTGAAGAGGCGGTGATGAACCAGGTCTTGCAACTCTATGTTCTTTTTAAAGAATAAATACCTGTAAGTCTCTCTATATAGAATGCATGCATTCTTTGAAAAGTGAGGGCCAGTCTTTTCTCTTCATAAAAATATATTGTATTACTTAGTGTCTTAGCTCTGGCTACCATAACAAAAATGTCATAGTTTGGGTGGCTTATACATAACAGAAATTTCTTTCTTTGTCTCTTCTTTCCTTGCTTCCTTTATTTCTTTCTCACAGTTCTAGAAGCTGGAAAGTCCAAGATCAAGGTACCAGCAGATTCTGTGTGTGGTGAGGGCCTACCTCCTGGGAGTTCTCTGGCGTCTCTTTTATAATCTCATTCTTGAGGGCACCATTCTTATGACTCAATCTTCTCCCACAGGCCCCACCTCCCAATATAATCACATAAGGGATTAGGATTTCAACAAATGAATTTGGTGCGGGGCGGGGGGTGCATAAACATTCAGTCTATAGCACTAAGTAACATTATAAATGGGGAGAGTATTCTCCCGGGTGAGAGAAGAGAATCAGCTCTAACCTTCACTCATTACCTCTCTGGCAGAAAAATTCCATCTCGAGCGCTCACAGCTGAGGTATTTAGCTGAGTTATTTGTCCACCTCCCTGGAGAGAATGAAGAAAAAACCTGGGGACGGTGGTAGCAGGGATCAGCTATGGTGATATTTAAGCAGGTGGCTGTAGCACACAAGGAATAGGAGAGAACAAGTCCAAGCAACTGGAATCCTTTAAAGGCTAGCAATCGTAACTCACTGTGGTCAGCATAGTCAAGGCGTGAACTCTGGAATATGACTGTTCAGGAGGCAGACAATGACAAAGAACAGGAGGCCTCCATAAGTTACCTTACATACACAGAGTTGACATGCTTCAGATAGGATGCCCAATTGTCCAGTTTTTCAGACGGTGGAATCTTCCAGGAGGCAGGTCTTCAGTCCTAAGCCTGGGACAGTCCCAGGCACCTAGTTCAGGCTCACTGATAGTCAAGTACAAAGGAGTTAGTGTCTCTGGCACTTTATGATAAAGCAGACATAAAATTCACCGTTGCTGGACTATGTGTTACGTAATATAAAACTAGAATTTATTTTCAGGATACCAAGATTAGGTACTATATAAATTTTAAAAAATTCTTTTGTTTTTAATATTAAAAAAATTTTTTTAACATTTGTTTTTATTTTTGAGAGACAGAGGGAGACAGAGCACAAGCAAGAGAGGGGCAGAAAGAGAGGGAGACACAGAATACAAAGACAGGCTCCAGGCTCTGAGCTGTCAGCACAGAGCTAGACGTGGGTCTGGAACCCACAAACTGTGAGATCATGACCTGAGCTGAAGTCAGACGCTTAACCAACTGAGCCACCCCTGTGCCCCTAAAAAACTCTTTTAAAAATATATTCTAGTTATAGCATGCTTCGCCTGATTTTATTTTATTTTATTTAGTTTTTTTTGAGTTTATTTATTTTGAGAGAGAAACAGAAGACAGAGGTTGGGGGAGGGGCAGAGAATGGGAGGGAGAGAGAGAATCCCAAGCAGGATCCCCACTGTCAGCATGGAGCCCGATGTGGGCCTGGAACTCACAAACTGTGAGATCATGACCTGAGCAGAAACCAAGAGTCAGACGCTCAACCGACTGAGCTACCCAGGTGTCCCTGATTTTATTTTATTTTTTTTTTTTCAAATCTAGTTTATAAGTAATAAAATGAAAATATTATTAATAAACAAACAAAAAGATTGCTTCATAACAAATCTGGTTTACAGCTAACACTGTAATGCCATTAGTTATAATTAAAACTTCTCAAATGTTCTCAATTTGTGTCTTAAATCTTTCAAATTTCAAACATTTTTAGCTTTTTTTAAAATTAATTTTTAGAAAGAGAATGTGAAGGAGAGGGACACAGGGAATTTTTTTTTTTTAAATGTTTATTCATTTATTTAGAGTGAGAGAAGAAGGCGGCAGACAGAAGGAATCCCAAGCAGGCTCCACGCTGACAGTGTGGAGCTCTACACAGGGTTTGAACCCACAGCCTGTGAGATCATGACCTGAGTCAAAATCAAGAGTTGGCTGCTTAACTGACTGAGCCACCCAGGTTCTCCAAACATTTTTAGCTTTTTTTTTTTTTAATTTTTTTTTTCAACGTTTTTTATTTATTTTGGGGACCGAGAGAGACAGAGCATGAACGGGGGAGGGGCAGAGAGAGAGGGAGACACAGAATCGGAAACAGGCTCCAGGCTCCCAGCCATCAGCCCAGAGCCTGATGCGGGGCTCGAATTCACGGACAGCGAGATCGTGACCTGGCTGAAGTCGGACGCTTAACCGACTGCGCCACCCAGGCGCCCCAGCTTTTTTTTTTTTTTTTAATGTGACAAATCCAAATTTCAAGTTGTTTTTAACGAACAAAACAGTGCCTTTGGTTTCCAGAAGAGGAACTATACTTCATGTGTTTACATGTGATCAAAATATTCAACATTAGCTACAGATATATTTACACTTTTCAAAAACTAATACTTATTCCAGAATACATATGTTATTGAGTGTTGCACAAAGCAGTGAGGCAGCTAATTAATAATGTGTTTTTGTAGCGCAGGAAGTTTTTATGTCAAATTTTTAATGGTAGGGTTTGATTATCTCTTAATCTGCATCCTTTTTTTGTGTGGGAAATAAGGGGAATCAAATTCACATGTGTTTCAAGATATAGAAGGATACAGAGATGCTAAAGAAAGAAATCGTTAGACCAGACGTTATTAAGATGAGGAAAACCTGGCATTATCCAGCAGCCCATCTATTGGAACCACATCAGTCTATAGTGAGTCCTGACTGGTCCCAGGAAGACGCAGACCTAGCCAGATAATAAATATTCAGCCCTCAGCAAATCGTCTACATACAGAGTGAACTCAATAAATATTAGTGGCAGTGATAATTTAACAACTCCTCTCAATTAACCAGTCCAGGGACCCTTGATACCCTTCGCTTATCCTCCTAATCATTATTAATTCCATTACCTTTTAGTAATTGGATCAGATCGGTAAATAGTAGAAGGGACAGAAGGCAAAACAAAAAAATCTGTGAATTTTATTAATTATTAGCAATCCCTGAAAAAGTTAAAGAGGGATTAGGGTAACCTCATTGTTAAAATCATGACTAATAGTTTTTTTTTTTTTTTTTTTATGAACCTCTCAATGCCATTTTTTTACTCTGTTAGCACTTTTTAATCAAGAACTCACTTCAGTGGCCTTTTTTGATGTTAAGAAATGTTGAGAAAAGTAAAAAGGCATGTGCGGTTTTCTGCTTCGCTTGGTTGTCAAGAGAATTGCAATAAAATAACCATTTACAATCGAGTAACGGAGCAGGAGGCCCCACTCTGAAGAACATAGTACCTTCAATGGTTCACGAATGTTATGAGTCACAGGGACAGCTACCCAAGGGGCTCCTATATTGAAGACTAAAAAATTATGGGCAAAAGAAACTAGAAAAATAGAAGGGCTGGGACCATCCATCCTATGATGGCTAGCCTTTAGACTCTCTTAAACCGCCTTTCTCCTGGTGTTCTGAATCAGTGCCTCTCAAACTTTAATGTACACACAAATTGCCTGGGGATCATCGAAAGTGCACACACTGATTTTGTTAAACTTGAGTTGTAGCCCGAGATTCTGCATTTTTAATAAGCTCCCAGGTCCTGCTCCTTGTCCAAGGACTATGCTTTGAGTAGCAGGTTTTAGGATTCCATCTTAGTGTCCCTTCTGCTTATGGTGACTGTACATTCTGTTCTTTTCAGGACAGCCTCAATTTTACCGAAATTTCATTATTTTCAGCAAGCCAATTAGTTAACAAAATTAATTCAATTTTTATATTTTGGGGAGGCTTATCAGAGATTACCCGGTCACACTAGATTATCTTGGCTTGGGCTTTACAAAACACTTATCGTGAGTGACCTAGCAAATGTGTCTTCTCTTTTTTTGAGACTTCCTATCTTATGCTAGTAGTCCTTTTTGTATCTGCATAACAACTCGGCTAGAACAAAGAAATCATTATTTTCTACCAGTCAAGGCAAAATGAATCATCCATGAAGGAAGAACCGCAGGGATGGACTGGAGCCCTGGACTAGGTATGAGGGCTGGACAAGGGGGAATTTGACACACGAAACTTTCCTGATGGTCATCCCTGGCTTCCTTGTCTATCAAAAAAAATAAATCGAAGAAAACCTCTTTCCTGGTCTCCAGGCTCCAAGCTCTAAATCTTGGTCTAATGCACTGATGAAAGATTACAGTGCTCAGGAGAATACAGTTGTTTTCTTGCTCTGTCATCTACCAGTTATTTGACATTGGTCAAACTTCACCGTTTTGAACTTCTGGGTGTTTTTGTTTTCTTTTTTTCTTCTCTTCTTTTCTCTCAGTTCTTTCTTTCTTTCTTTCTTTCTTTCTTTCTTTCTTTCTTTCTTCTTTTCTTTCTTCTCCTTTTTAATGGGGGAATGAAGCTAAGGAAACTCCAACTTCAATTTTTTTTTTAATGCTTATTTATTTTTGAGAGAGAGACAGAGCGTGAGGGGGGGAGGGGTAGAGAGAGGGAGACACAGAATCGAAAGCAGGCTCAGGCTCCAAGCTGTCAGCACAGAGCCCGACACGGAGCTTGAACTCCGAACCACAAAATCGTGATTTAAGCTGAAGTCGGCCGCTTAACCGACTGAGCCACCGAGGGGCCCCAGGAAATTCCAACATTAAAAAGAAGTATGTTCCCCAAAGATTATCAAAAACCAGGATTCTCTATGCCATATTTGGATTCCTAATAATAATATTTTAAAAGTTGCAGTGTCTCTATTTAGAGATAATTTTGAGGCTGAATGCTGCTATGGAACTCACTTGGCACTTGTGACCTCAAAGTTCATTTCAATAAAGAGAACATTTTTTAGTATGAGGACTAAAGTCTTCTTTTCAAACTGCAGATTTCTGAGATAGGAATGTGAAACTACAATAATATTTTTCACTTCATTAAAACAGGAGAACAGAAATTACATGGGCATATATGTTAGTCTGGAATTTCCAAGACCTGAGTAACTGCTCCATAAATGAATGAATGGATGGATAAATGAATGAATAAAATCATGGATAAGTTCTGGAAAGCTTGCAACAAAAGATAAAGAAAGTCCTTAGTATTTGAATTGAAGCAGAAACACCAAAATCTTTCTTCAGTATTTGAAATCCTTTCATTTTTGTTTTTTAAGTAACAGTACATCAAAGTTTTAGAATATTCAAATTCTGGAAAGGAACACAACACATTACTATGCAAAAGGTGAAAATTAAACATTTACAAAGCAGCTTTAGAAAGCACTTTTTGTGGAAGTTTATTTAAAGGGTATGTTGAAGAGAAAAAATATCTATATGAAACACCCCAGGAAGCCACAAAAAGACTTGAGTCCCTTAACTCCATAATCATTTCAAAGAACACTACCCAGAAAAAAAAACAAACAATCTTGCATAAATGCAATGTTTTCTCTCCCCACTCCCCAGCAAATTCATTGATTCAGACTGATGATGTCAGGTTGCAATAATTTAAAAATAAATATAGGTGGACCTGTCGTTATGGGTCTCCCAAAGCAATATGAAACATGGATCTCTGTGTGCTTGATTATAGGTCCAGGATTCATTCCAGGAAGCAATTAAAAGCTGTTTTAACTTTGAAGTTTTTAACATGCAAAAGAAAATTCAAGAAATGAAACTGGCTCAATGATTCCATTGCCTTTTGCTGACTTATTTTTAGACGAGATTTGCCAAAATGTGTTGTTTTCAAAAGTCCTAATTAGAGGGCCATCTCTAATAACTGCATCTATTAGACACCAAGTAGTATCTGATGAAGGAATTAAGCAGAATACATGAGCTTTGAAATCAGTGTCTTAATGGAGAAAAAAAGCTTTCAATCAAGTAACCCTACCTTCTATATTGGAAAAAGAGTTTTCCAACCAAAACCACATGGATTGTGCTCAGTAAACTTCAGGTAATTTGTCACCCCATCTTGTATCAGCTATGCTTTTTGATCCAACAACTCAATTCCTAGTAAGAAAGAAAATAGTCTATGTTAAAAAATATGAAGGCATTTGTCTCCGGTAGAATCTCTTTTTGTAGGCAACCCAAAGGAGAAAAAGATGATTTCTTCCTACTCTCACTTTTGTGTTAGATTTTTTTTAGTCATTTAGTTTTCTAAAATCATCCTGGACAGCAAGACTTTTTATAAAGTCACGCACTTAATCATAGTAATAAAACAATACTACAGGATAGAAGGAATACATAAAGAGAATTTAATTATTCTTTTGCAGTCCATGAATTAATAATAGAAGCATTATTTTTCTTGTCGCATTTCTAATGAGTGAAGACTGACACTTCCTGAACACAAATTCCAGTGACTCAGAATTATGAAGAGATTGAAAAATTTCAAATATTTCCTACACCTAGAACAACTCTTTCAAAAAGACTGTCATTGTTGAATAAATTCAAGATGGTCATGACTGCTTATATGTAGACTTTAAGACAAAGAAAAATATAATAAATCTTCTGAATTTTTTGTTTGTTTGTTTGTTTTGCCATGCCATTATAACTCTCCTCTTGCTGCAGGAAACTTTCTGCTATTCAGGATGCTATTGATAAAAACTCTCTATTCACCAAAAATTATCTACTCTCCCTCCCACCTCCCCCTGTGTTCACAGTGTCCTAGCGCAAAATTTAATAACAGCCTGAAAATGAAAGCTTCAAAGATCCTGAATTACTCTCTAAAACATCAAAATATTGATTAAATCATAGATTATCTGCCTTACTTAGGCTAACTCTCAGTTGGCTAAGATTTTTGAGAAAAAAAAAAAAGAATACCCAAAGTGTAATTATTCTTTTTTTTTTTCAACGTTTATTTTTATTTTTGGGACAGAGAGAGACAGAGCATGAACGGGGGAGGGGCAGAGAGAGAGGGAGACACAGAATCGGAAACAGGCTCCAGGCTCCGAGCCATCAGCCCAGAGCCTGACGCGGGGCTCGAATTCACGGACCGCGAGATCGTGACCTGGCTGAAGTCGGACGCTTAACCGACTGCGCCACCCAGGCGCCCACAAAGTGTAATTATTCTAATAAGATTTACCTGATATTTACCTGATACCTAAAATCAGGTGGAAAGATAACAGTATAAATGTTAGTAGGTCTGTCAAGCCTGTGCATAGTATTTATTAATTTAGATAATTGCAAATTGTTTATGAGAATTCAAAGAGAATGAGGAGGCTTAAAAGCTAAAACCTAGAGGTAAAAGGGGTCTGGAGAAAGAGAATGTAAAATCCCCTCAATTTACAGATGAGAAAACCAAAGCCCAGAGATTAAGAGATTAGGCTGGGACAGATATCCAATTCTGATTTCCCACTCAATGTGTTTTCCATAACAATATATATATATATATATATATATATATATATATATATACTGTTACACACACACATACATACATATATACAAAATGTAGGCTAAGGGTTGGACAAGGGAAAGTACATATAGGGCTGGGTAGAGATAGAGGCTACAGTTATTTAAAGGGCCTCTAAGCGTCAAGCATTATTCTCAACATTTTATGTGTCTATTGTATTTGATCTCACAGCACCCCTGTGAGGAAGCCACTGTTCTTGTTTTAGAGATAAAGAAACTGATGATCAGAGAGTTCATCCTGACCCCAACCTCTATGCATTTTCACCATATTTACCCCAGACATGACTGATTCTATTTCTCTGGCCATTAGTTGGCTTCTCAACCGTATATTAATTCACACGTCCGTTCAACAAATGTATACCAAGCCTCTTCTTTATGCCAATCCCCTCTGGGGAGCTGGGTGTGTAGTGATGAACTAAAAGGCTTGACCTTTATACTCAAGAAGCTAGTCATCACAGGGTACAGCCCCACTATTTTCTAACCCAACAGTGTCCAGTGTCTCCTTCATTCAGGACCAGAACTGGGAATCCCTACTTCAGACCACTTTTTGGAAGCTCTGATAATGATTCCCAATGAAATCACCTGAAAACTTAATAACAGCCTTTCATATTCTACCTCTTTTTTGAAAGGTAATTAATGCAAATGGTTTCAATAACAATTGGCAAACACATTTTACAGAGTAGTATTCCAAGTATGGAAACACCAGATTTTAAAATTGCTTCAAGATTCAGTATGTTCATAAAATTGTACATTTCCATGGGATTTGTTAATTTAAATACACTGGAATTTCAATATTGTGCATTTCTTTTTTTAAGTTGGGCTTATTTTTTGAACTTTATTCAATAGAGATCTACTAGGGAAAATGTGATTGCCTAGTGCAAATGAATCATGTTAAATCAAAGTGACAGTATAGTGCTTGAAACACCAATCTGAAAACTTAAACGGTTCTTATATTGCATGTAGTCTGTACTCCACAAATAAAATAAGAGACCACTTAAAAGAATGAATAGACTTGGGATATGATTTTGTCCCAGGCATTTCATAATATTCACTAACACACATGCATAACTTGGTTTTGTGTTTGAAAACAGTGCTAATCATTCTATCACCAATCAAGCATGTATATGTGGAGCTCAGATAAGAATGATGCATGTCAGAGAGGCCTGTCTACACTGCCTAGATGAGATTGGCCCTTGATTTGCAGCCACAGCTGCTAATGGCCAAGCATACAGCTATTTTCAACTACTCCACTTAGATTCACATTCTTCCCTGCTCTGGTGCTTTAAAAAGCACCAGGATGCTTGCCTGCCTCCACTGTGTCCTGGCAGGCCATCATTCTACAGACTGATTTTAATTTGAGCTTAGGCATGTCATCACAAGTTTGTGGGAGAGTCCTCTAAAATCTTCAGGAACGTGAGGGCTGTGGTCTTGAAGCACACATGCAAGATGTCATACAAAAGATTATAGATCACTTTGAGGAGTTAACACTGTGTCCCAGAGTGATGATAAATCCCAAGCAAATGTGCACCTCCACATAAGCAAAGATTCTCCACGGTATTGCAGAGATGAAAAGTGCCTCTCATGAACACTCTGTCCCATGATGCACTGACAAGAAAGCAAGTGGTGCCTCAGTTCAAAAATCCTCTGAGGATGGGGGGAATGCTTTGGAGAAAGTTGGCCTGGGTCAGGGAAAATTCCTGATTTTTCAGTGCTTTCATGGGAGCTGAGCCAGCTCAAACATTTCTTCTGTAAAAACTTTCTTGATCCACAAAAAGTTGATCTTGCCCTTCTTGTAGCTTTACTAGCCCTTTGACATACTTCTTTTATTGCACAAATTTATGTTCTCCATTACTAGACCCTTAGCTCTCTGAAGGCAAGATTTGTTTCTTTGAATGAATCCCTGGCACATCGTGTAGTGCCTGGAATACAATTTTTGTTGATTGAACATGGATAGATGAGTGGATGAATGCATGAGTGGATGGATGGGGAAGAGGAAACAGGACTCAAACTCAAGTTGAGGCTTGGCTGGGTCTGGGCTTGCTGAATTAGAGCCAACTTACTGGTTCTATAATTGGGTCAATTTGGCAAGTAAAAATGAGGGAAGAATGGCTCAGCAATAGTCATACAACATCTATGCCACTTGATGGGAGGATCTACCCAGAGGAGTAGAAGCATCCTCCATTTTTGCCAAGTTTCTTGGGGATCAACTCCCCTCCTAGTATAAGGAGAAGAGAGGAGACTATTACTCTGTCAAGATCCAATGAAGTTGCTAAACAGGAATGGTCTAGAAAAGAACAGCAGGTCTGAAATTTGATGCAGTTGAAGACCAACCAGAATTTAGACAATTACTTAAATGATTTTAGACAAGTTGTTTGATCTCACTGAATCCCTGGTTCTTTATTTATAAATTGAAAATCATAACATCAACCTTGAAAGGTGGTTGTAAGAATTTAAAAGACCATATGTAGAATGCCTAGCACAGAGAGGCACTCAGTAAATATTTTTATTTATAATAATTATGCTTGTATGATGTTTAGTTGTATAATGAAGTCTTTGATGTATCGTTGGAAAGAATTATCTTGGTTAATTGAGATTTGTCTGTAGGAAAAATAATTTTTGTTTAAATGAGGTAATTAGCATCTACCGTCAGGCACAATGCTGTGTGAAGAAAGACTGTATATTCTTTGGAAGCTGCCGGATAAAGCAAGATGGCCACATAAAGGTCCATACCTGGGGGATGGAGCCACATTGCTTCCAAATAAGAAGGCTATACTTCATACCTAGGGGATTGGGCATTAAATGGATACATACACATGTACATATGAATACACACATAATATTGATCTCATGGTCACTATGGATTTACAGAATAATATTCGGGTATTCTGCTGATATTAATCTTGTACAATTACAGAAGGCCAAATGTGGGCTCAGAATGTCTGAGTTGATTACCTACTCATGAGCCCTAGCAATAGGTCCTTGAGATGTTAATGTTTTCTTTCTTCAGAACAAGTAAAATTGGCCTCAAGAATAAACAAATGACCTAAGAAAAGTGTGCCTGATGAGTCACTCTGAATGCTACTGAACAAGTCACAGGCTGTTATAGCTACCAGATCCCCACGTTCCAAACTCAACTATTTGAGTGTGACTTTCTCCCTCCTTCCTGCCTCACCTTCAGATGACCCCATGCTGGAAGGTGACAGATGCAGCAGAGAGACTCCTGACTGTGCAGGTCATAAGACATTCCTCCCAAACCCACCCACCCTCACCCCATCAAGTGACCTGACCTTATAATCTCCGTGTCCCAACCTGTTTTCGTAATTCTTCCAGAACCTTAACCACAGATGTCAGCAGATATTAGATAGTAGCGGGTTTGATGATTAAAATAATTCAAAATAAGGTCTGGATAACAGGATATATTTACACAATTTGACCAGTCTATTTAATTTACACAAATACTTGCATAAGTAAAACTTAAGCCTTTGGATCTGGGAGTCTTCCCAACTCCTCCCTTTTCCTGGTCCATAAGAAGAACAGGGACCAGCAGTTTGCTTCCTTCCCTTTTGCAGACCTACATCAAGATGAATTAAAAAAAAAAAAAAAGCAAACTTGTTGAATGCCAGGGAGAAACAATAGTAAAGAATAAAATCTAATGAAGATAAGGTTTTAACTGTTTAGGAAATTGTCTTTGAAAAGGGATTATATAACACTCAATTCTTAATTAGTTGATTTGTCATTCTTAAATGAGAACCATTAAATTAAATTATGAAATTAGTTGTCTCAAATCATGTTTTGCTCAGTGTATAAATAATATATAAATCGAGAGAGTGTGCAGCATGCAGTTTGAAAAGCACTGATTAGGAGGAATTTACCATGCCCCTCCCAAATGGTTTAACACCAAATTCTGAGGATAATGGAGATTGGCTTAGAAGGAATTTTTGACAAAAAGCTTCTGCACAATGAAGGAAACCATCAGCAAAACTAAAAGGCAACTGACAGAATGGGAGAAGATATTTGCAAATGACATATCAGATAAAGGGTTAGTATCCAAAATCTACAAAGAACTTCTCAAACTCAACACTCAAAAAACAAACAATCCAGTGAAGAAATGGGCAAAAGACATGAATAGACACTTCTCCAAAGAAGACATCCAGATGGCCAACCAACACATGAAAAGATGCTCAACATCACTCATCATCAGGGAAATACAAATCAAAACTACAATGAGATACCACCTTACACCTGTCAGAATGGCTAACATTAACAACTCAGGCAACAACAAATGTTGGCAAGGATGCGGAGAAAGAGGATCTCTTTTGCATTGCTGGTGGGAATGCAAGCTGGTGCAGCCACTCTGGAAAACAGTATGGAGGTTCCTCAAAAAGCTAAAAATAGAACTACCCTATGACTCAGCAATTGCACTACTATGTATTTATCCAAGGGATACCAGGTATGCTGTTTATAGCAGCACTATCAACAATAGCCAAAGTATGGAGAGAGCCCAAATGTCCATCGATGGATGAATGGATAAAGAAGATGTGGTGTATATATATACAATGGAGTATTACTCGGCAATCAAAAAGAATGAAATCTTGCCATTTGCAACTACATGGATGGAACTGGAAGGTATTATGCTAAGTGAAATTAGTCAGAGAAAGACAAAAATCATATGACTTCACTCATATGAGGACTTTAAGAGACAAAACAGATGAACATAAGGGAAGGGAAACAAAAATAATATAAAAACAGGGAGGGGGACAAAACAGAAGAGACTCATAAATATGGGGAACAAACTGAGGATTACTGTAGGGGTTGTGGGAGGGGGGATGGGTTAAATGGGTAAGGGGCACTAAGGAATCTACTCCTGAAATCATTGCTGTACTATATGCTAATTAATTTGGATGTAAATTTAAAAAAACATAAAAAAGAAAACAAGTTAAAAAGAAAGAAAGAAAGAAAAAGAAAGAAAGAAAGAAAGAAAGAAAGAAAGAAAGAAAGAAAAAAGGAATTTTCAAAAGAAATGCCGACTTGTCTTTCAACTATGATTCCAAAGAAGAGTGGTTTAAGTGATTTCTGGTAATTCTTGGGAGAAAACAGAACAGAGAATGTAATCGTTAAACCTAATGGGATGGGACACAGTCTTGAAGAGGAGGAAGAGTATACCTTTCAGAAGAGAAATCTTCAAAAATTCACAAGCTGTGGGGAAAGCACCTTTGAGGATGTTTCATGTAAAAGAACAGAACACGAATTTTGTATACAAATTCGGTGGGAGCATACTATGGCCACCTGGATGGATTAAAGATACAGAGGTTATCTCAACAACCATTTCAGAGACTGAATAAAGGAGGGAGAGAAGATGTGAACTATTCACATCCTTGCTGAAAGTCTTACCATCTAAGAACAGACCAACATGAAAGTTCTTGGTTCTATAACTTTCAAACTACGTTTATCTACAAGGAAAATGTTGCTGCTTCCTTCATTCATCCATTTGTTCAGTGAATACCTATGTGTTCCCACTTTGCTTCAGGAACTGGGAATATAAAAATAAATAAGAGGGGTGCCTGGGGGGCTCAGTCGGTTGAGCATCCAACTTCAGCTCAGGTCATGATCTTGCGGTCTGTGAGTTCAAGCCCCATGTCGGGCTCTGTGCTGACAGCTCAGAGCCTGGAGCCTGCCTCGGATTCTGTGTCTCCCTCTCTCTCTGCCTCTCCCCTGCTCATGCTCTCTCTGTCAAAAATAAAATAAACATTAACAATTGTTTTTAAAATTAATAAATAAGAAAAAGCCTCTGAAATCTAACAGAACAAAATATTGTGGCAAATGCACGGAGAGACGTATTCAACAAATGACATGGGGAGCTCTGCAAGGTGAAATCTATGAAGGAGGCCACAGGCATGGCATCCCAGAAGGGACAGCTAAATTGGGGCCTAGAAGATGGCTCAACCAGGGACAGAGGTAAGAAGGAAGCGGGTCCTACCAGGAGGAAGAGCACATTTAGGAAGTTCGGTATGTTTGGAAACTTTTAATGATGGGGTCTGTTGAGAGATATGGCTGAAGAGGCCAGCATGTTAAATTTGGAGAATGAGAAGCCAGCCAAGTATGTTAAGGAAAGTGTAACATAATTGGATTTGAATTTTAAGAGGTTCACACTGACTCTAGTGTAGAAAATAATGTTGGAGGAGAGCAGGATTGGGGGTGGTTTGTTATACTGACTTCATTTTCTTTTTGGCACCATTGCAAAATTGCTAGATCAGGGAAATCCAGTAGCTAACATGTTTTTAGATTTCATCATGGCACTTGATGAACTCGCTTGTCAACAAGTTCTAAAAATATGTACTGATGATAGTACAATTGGGTAGATCAGGCACTACTTGCAACCTACCTTTCCAGTCTTTTCTTTGAGTGCTCCCCTATACTTCCCAATGTTCCAGTCATTAGATTCCTTGTTGATTCCTGTACACACCCTGTGTGTTCCAACCTCATTGCCTTTGTTCATGATGTTCTCTCTATCCTTTCATCTCTTAACTGTTGAAACCCTATTGTTCGGTGGGCCACCGCCCTCGTATGTACTTGTCTTGTGATCCTTGCTTTATTCTATCTTACGTTGTAGTCATTTGAGTAAGTATCTAATACCCCGCACCACATTTTAATGTACCTGAGGGTATACACTTTTTCATATTCCTCAGCAGAATGATAATATTGCTTACAATAATATCACCAACGATGTCTGTGGCACTTCTCTACTAGACAGGATAGAAAACCATTTGCACACCTTCTTGTCTTATTTACTTTCAAGTGGCAGTTCAATATACTTGTTAAAAGCAAAAATACATCAGTCACCCAGACCCAGGTTAGTGCTCAGCCGTAACACTTATTGTCTGTGTGACTTGGGCAACTCGTTTAACCTCTCTGAATTTAAGTTTTCCCATCTGTAAACTATTATATTTGTTTTGAGGCCTGAAGACTATTATTTAAAAGGCGTTTACCATAGTGTTTAACACATAGCAACTACCCAGCATACAAATAACTCTAAGAAATCACTGCTAAACCCATTGCACAGACACTGGGAGACACAAAAATGCATGTGGACCCTTCTCAGGGAGCTTACAATTTAGTGGAGACCAAAACCTGTCAATGCTGGTTAATTTTGCATTATAGTTTTTTTGTTTATTTATTTATTTTGAGGGGGAGCAGGGGCAGATAGAGACAGGGAGACAGAATCCCAAACAGGCTCCACACTGTCAGCACAGAGCCTGATGCGGCACTTGGACCCACAAACTGTGAGATCATGACCTGAACCGAAATCAAGAGTTGGACGCTCAATCAACTGAGCCACCCAGGCACCAAAATGCCATTTAATTTTGATAAACATACTACATCTAGAAAAATGTGAAAATTACAAATAAACACTATAAACATTTCAGACTTATATTGGTGTTTCAAAAAATGCCACATAAAAGTTAAATAATTTTTTCCAAAATGGCACACTTAGATTACTCCATGTAACACATTCATACTTTACACAAAACATTTTAATTACCCATTAAACTTTTTTTTTTAATGTGAAAAAATCACCCTGGGAATATATCAAAGAAGATATGAAAGAAAGATGTTGAGAATTTTTAAAATTTTGGTATAATTTTCAGCTATTCTTCTTAGCCATTAACATCTCCCTCTTCACATAAAACATATCCACAGGATTTTGGTTCTTGGAATGATCCCCAACCGCCATCTAGCTCAGAGAGGGAAGAAAAGTCTCAGGACCCCAAGATTTCACCTGTGGCAAGATCTGCTGTGCTAGGTTATTTTCTTTTCCTGGACGCTCCATTCCAAACTTCACCACACATCTCGCCACCATGGGAGGCTGACCTGTATGAATTGTGAGCACCAGCACTCCTGGCCTCAGGCTTCCTGTTGGGCTCCACCAAGGGGAGATGCCATCGAAAGACACCATTTTGGGGGAAAGTAAGGTTGAGGTATTTATTCTCTGAATGGGAATAATGATGATAATGGTGATGATGATGTCTGCAGCTTCCAGCAGACCCACGTACCTTCTTCTGCATCTACATATACAGTTATCTCACTTTCTTCTGCCCTTTCAGCCCTAGAGGTGGCAACACTAGCCCCCTCGGTATTTCACCACCTTTTGTTGGTTTCACTGTACCCTGTCTACCCTTTTGTAAACTGCTCCATCTTTAAACTCTCCTCAATCACTCTGCTTGAATATGCCATTTGGGACATTGCTGGTATCCTGCCTGACTCTTAGTTTCTAGTTCAGTACTCTCCCCCCTTACCCCCCAACACTGTGCTGGGTTGAAGCATGGAGATAAAAAGATTGCTTTCATGGGAATGAGTTTTACTCTTTTCTTCAAAAATTATATTTTCTTGGAAATATTTTGATAGTTAAGAATGGACTGCAATTTCATTCCCTTTTGTGATGACATTGCAATTTCTTTACAGGACAGGTCAGAAAAAAGATAGGAATTTTTCCTAGGCGAATTACTGATAGAATCACATCCCTTTCCAAGCTCTTGTCCATCCTAGGAATAAAATGAAAAGAGGTTATTCTGTATGATATTGGAACCGCAAAACAATAAGATAAACTCACAAATAAAAATCTTTCTTAAGAATAAACCAGAAGTCCATGAGTGTAATATTTCAACTATAACATCGCTTGAAGAGAGGAGAGCCTGAAAGAAAAACGTCAATGGAGATGAGTTTTCTTTACATACTCTGTAACAGTGTTTCTTTTATAAAAGTAATGAAAGAATGAGGTGGGGGAAAAATAGGTGGGAAGATAAGACATGCATGCCTGGTGCTGAAGAAAAGCTATTTGTACCTGGGACATTGTAGTTCTAGGACAAGAACAGTTCAGCCATGTAAAAATATGACCCTATGTAATACTGCCAAGGTCAATCAAACCCATACTTATTGACTTGGGCTCTCCTTGTAAGAGCTTTACAGGATACCATTGCTCAAAGCCTACTAGAGTTTATGCACCGATTATTAGCATTTGGAAGATATTTTTGAACCCTGAGGACTTAATTGTACCGAAACTATGATATAAAAATCATACCTTTTTTTTTTATTCTGGTGGATGAGACTTTGAAGAGATACCATAAAAATATAAAGGGGCTGCTCAGTAACTCTATGATAGCAATGTACTTTCATTATTTGAATAGCAGTTATTGCTATCTGATATTTTTCCTGTTTACATATTTATTTGGCTTGGCTTTATTTCCCTAATAGAATTTAAGCCCCATATCATGCTTTTTATTTGCTGTTTGTTTGACAAATTAATTAAATATTGAATCAATTATAAATAATAATCTGTAGAGAGTTACCCATTAGACTTCAAATCTGTATACCTGAAAAATGAACAATTATGATGTTCATACTAGAATAGGAGTAAAGAATATGTTGAAGCATATGTTTATTGTTATCCCACTCATGCAAAAGAACAAAACAGTTCCAACCCCACTTCAGTAAAAAACCCTTATATGTGTGCATTACCTATTGAAAAAATACATGTATATAAAGAAAATATTTGCTGGCAATAAAAAATTACCCAGTTGTAATCAATTTTTCCTTCCAGAGCATTAGATTTGGGAAGTTCTGCATTTTTTAGACTTTTGTATTATGTGATCTTGTTATAAGGAACAGGCATTGCCTTTATAATTTGTAAAACAAAAATAATAAAGTTATGAAATAAAATCTTGTAAAATAGTAACTTTGGAAATGACTATTGGACCAAGTTCGAATCTGAATTTATAATAAGTAATGATTTTGGTTTCTGTCTCACTCTTTGTTTGTTACTAGACTAATGAAATCTCTCCCAGATTTCAGGTCCTATCCCCAACCCATCCTCTTAATATGTTTTGCAACCACATTTCTACCCATGACCATCCACCCTATTAAGATTTTTGTGTCCAGCACTGTTTCTAGGCTGAGCCAACTTTCAGGTTGGAGTAGTCAAGGGGGAAAGGAACAATCCCGAGGAACAGGATGAAAAAGATTGAAGATGATTGGGGGCTTGGGCCAGGGTGCTCTAAAAATATCTCTCTGCTTCCTATCTTTCCCCAAAGGCAAAGTGCTTCAGTGTCTCTTTTTACACAGATTCAGGCAATATGTATTAGAGCTAGAAATACTGGAGTATCAAGTATCCTGAAGTCTGAACTGGCATTTTGCCTGCTAGTCCATGAACCCTCTCATTGGGTACATGCTGAAGCCTTCTTGGAGATTACGGGTCATAAATGTGCATGATTAATTGCATATGTTGAAACCCAAAATAATGTTGTTTCCAGAACATTCAGACTAGAGGGTGAAGCAAGATCCCAGTGGGTGACATGAGAAATCTCTGTTAGGGAGTCTGACAGTGATGGCTGAAGAAAGATTGAGCTCACTTGGGCAGCCTGATAAACGTTTCTGGTAGATAGAATAACAAAGGGAAAAAAACAGACAATAGGAATTTGTTACAGATTGTGAAAAGCACCTAAAAAATTAGAAAGGACACAGGCTATGGAACAGTGGCATAGGTAAATGAGAAGAGAAATATGTAAAACAATAGTCGAGAGAAGTTCACAGCTTGGTTTCTAAATAAAATTTACCCATTGAGATGAGAATGTAGCAGCAGTATTGTCTTCCCTATATATAGTTACTTAGAGGTATCTACTGCCTATGGGTAAAAACAAATAATTTGTTATTTCCCTCTTCTGGTTTATAAACTATAATTGCCTCCCTTGGGATTGTAACTGTGTGTGTACAAAAATTTGCACTAAATATATTGCAGAAGGGCTACCCAGAACCTAGTAAAGAGAGCCCAGTGTTGGCCTCAATTGAGGCCATACACTCTTAAACACCTCATAGTTGGCAGATCAAATATCAGAGAATGTGGCTTAAACTTTGAATACCCAAAATCTTTTTTTAGCAAATGGGATTGATTATATGTTGTATCTATCTATCTGTCTATCTATCTATCATAGATACATATTTTTAACAATTTTTTAAGTTTATTTATTTACTTTGAGAGAGGGGGGAGAGAGAGAAAAAAAGGTGCATAAGTGGGAGAGGAACAGAGAAGGAGAGAAAGAGAGAGAATCCCAACGAGGTTCCACGCTATCAGCACAAAGCCCAACGTGGGGCTCCATCTCAAAACCTGAGCCGAAATCAAGTTGGACGCTTAACTGATTGAGCCACTCAGGCACCCCTTAGATATATCTTTTTATAGAGGCGCAGCTAGGGATGTCGCTAACAAATGCAAACTGTTCCCCAAATCCAGATACAAAGGCAGTCACTTAGCCATTCTTCCTTCATTTCCAATTAATTCCTGTAGGATCCACATGCCTTCTTAACTGGAGGTCTGGTACTTTTCTCTTGAGGTCTCTCTGCTTTCTTCTACCTACCAACTCCCTACCCAGTCCAAAGAGGGGCAACTCCAGGTACTGTTAATTAGAGAGAGAAATGGAAGGGATCAGTGCTTTGCTGCTGCTTCTGTTGCTACTTCTCATGGTTGAAGACCACCCTACACATTTAGAGCAGTGGTTGCTAGACCAGAAGGCTGCAGCCATTCTACCTCTTCACTTCTAAGTTCCGTCAAAGGTGGTTTAGAGCCCCAACAATTCCAGTTTTTAAAATATTTTTTTTCAACATTTATTTATTTTGAGAGAGAGAGAGAGAGAGAGTGAGCAAGGGAGGGGCAGAGAGAGAGGGAGACACGGAATCTGAAGCAGGCTCCAGGCTCTGAGCTGTCAGCACAGAGCCAAGTACAGGGCTTGAACTTGTGAACCATGAACCGTGAGATCATGACCTGAGCAGAAGTTGGACACTTAACAGACTGAGCCATGCAGGTGCCCCATCAGCAATCCGAGTTTTTAAAGGCAAACTAGTTCTGAGGGAGTGAGGCAGGGCAGATCAATCCTTATGTGAACTAACTCCTGAGCCTTGCATTCTCGTTGCCCCAATCCCTATTTCTCTTCAGACTTACCCAAGGAGGAGTAACTGATCTTGACTGGACCCTTTTAGATTTATCTTATGCCCACATTTCTCAGGGGGAGCAATACTCAGTGATTTAGCCAAGGTGATATATCCTTCTAATGGAGGTCCCCAAGTAATTTCAAGGTGCCATATCCAAATCAGGCTGATTTCTGTGACTCCAAGGTGATTTTTCATCCTGGCTTAAATTATGAAGGCTTTGGCACTTCTGTCTCTAAAAAAAAGGATAAACACAATTTTTTTTTTTTTCCGATTGGTCACTGCTGGGTAGAGCAACCCTGTACATATGTAGCTTCTGCTTTCAAAATTATAAATAGATATATCAGGGTACAAACCACTATCTTTAGATGCCTTGAAACCTCAGGGCTTCACAATTCTCTGTAAAGCAGAACTTTGTACTCATAAGGACCCTTTTTGGAGGTAAATGGCAGAAATCTAACATCTTACAGAGGAAAAAAGTGAATTTGTTAATTTAGCTAACTTAAAATTCCAAGTAGGCCTAAGGCGTGTGATTAAGGTTCTTTTTTTTACCTCAGATTTGTATGAATTGCTTTTTCTTCCAGTGTTGACCTAAAGTTTCTCACCATGTGGCAGTAAAGGTTGTCAAACCCCTACCCTTACAGGATATGATCCAAAAGGAAGAGAACAGCCTTACTCCCAATTCCCATATGTTGAGTTGGCTCTGCTTGGGTCACACATGCACCCTGTAAATCATTGTGAATAGGGGAATGAAGTTCCATGATTAGCTAAGTCCGATTATGATTTTCCTTTGGGTGGAGACAAGTCCTGATTGGCAGTGTGGGACCACCACAGAAAACACGGAAAGAGAAGAAATACTTCCCCAATGACAGAAGAAAAGCTGGGTTTAAGAAACAGACTGGGGGTGGATGTTGCACTGGGTCTCCTTAGCCTTTTTGTTAGTGGCTGACTTTGCAAGATTCTACTGGGGGCCGTAGTCCTGTATGGAGCTTTATCAGGTATGGAGGTGAACTGGGTCAGTCCACAGGTTTGACTGGGTCTTTGGAGCTTAACTGCAGACTCATTTGATAAAATGTGCTGTCACAGATGCAGATTGGAATATCAAGAAGAGCTTTATTGATTTTGTGCCAGAGCATAGGATCTGAAAAGTCATTTGTTCTGCAATCTTTTCAAAGGACAGGGGCCAGGTAATATGATCTTCTTCTACTGTGGTATTACTGGAAAGTGGTCTGGACTTCTGTTCTTGTTCCATTTTCTGCTAATTTGTAATTGTGACTGAGGGCAATTTATGTCACCTCTTTGGAACTTGGTTCTTATATGTTAAGTGCGGTGGTCACATAGTTTGATCTCCAACCAATGTTTTTGATCTTTCAGCTCTGAATTTCCAAAGTATTAACTTTGTTTCATTAGTTTCCATCTTAGATATAGGCTGGAAAAGATGAGACCATGGTAAGAGGCTAGCAAAAGTCATTGTACTAGATAATTTGGAAAGGATGTCTAAAAGATAATTATAAGACAGATGGCCATCTTTTATTTGTTTTAATTTTTCTAAATGCATTCTTTGCTTTTGACTTAAAAAAATCACTCATTTATTCTAAGGGATATTTAAGAAGTGCTTTATAGAAGTCCAATGAAGCAATTTCAAAAGTAAATTAGACAGGTACCTGGGTGGCTCAGTTGGTTGAGCATCTGACTCTTGATTTCAGTTCAGGTCATAATCTCACGGTGGAGTTCAAGCCCCATCTCAGGCTCCATGCTTTTTGTGGAGCCTACTTAGGATTCTCTCTCCCTCTCTCTTTGCCCCTTCCCCATGTGCATGCAGGGTCTCTCTCTCTCTGTCTCTCTCAAAAAACAAAAACAAAAACAAAAACAAAAAAAACGAAAAAGTAAATTAGAAAAAGAGACAAGAGTTATAACAAGCCAATGCAATGAGCAGAACTTGTTTTGACCTGGCTTGGAAAAAACAGCTGTAAAATATCTGTCTTGCACAATTGCAGAAAATTTGAATTCAGCTTAACTATTAGATGATATTAAGGAATTATAATTACTCTAATTTTCCTAAATGTGATAATATCAAGAGTTAGGAGAATCTTTGGGAGAACGTTTTGTGAGAAATTGGAAAATTGTTCTTATTTTTTCCGTGATATCTACTCAAATATTTAGCATTAATGTGACAAAATATTAACCTTTTTGATGAAAGTTCTATGGCTATTTCATATACCAATCTCTCAGCTTTTCTGTAAGCTTGCAAATTAAAACAAACAAACAAACAAAAAAACCCTAATTGGAGACAATGGATCCTTTAATGTTTCAAGCTGTGTTCACCTTACATTTTTATTTCAAATAGGGTTCAAGTTTTAACTTTTCCCAGTTGAAACAGCACTTAAACCTTTTTAAGTTAGCTAAAATATGGCACTGGGATTTTCATCTTTAGCAGTGTGAGTGATAAGGTAGCAAAGTGGCAACCTATTTTCTATGAATTAGGCCTTAAATAGAATCCTTAATAGTTAACACATCCCTACATACACATAAACACCTGAATCCTTGTAACTTTTGCTAATTGTATCGATGAGGCAAACAATATAGTGGTGATGCATTCAGACTCTGAATCCAGTTGCCTGGGTTGGGATGTTGTTTGTCTTACCACTAATCACCTGAATGACCTTGGGTCAGTTACTTCACACCCTGTGCGTCAGTCTCCCCAGCTGTAAAAATGGGCCAAATGTTATCATTCATATAATGGGATCTTTTTCAGCATTAGGTATACAACATACTTAACACAGTTTCTCGCACTTAATAAAGTGTTAATGATTATTTATGTACTTTGCCATAGGAAAGACAAAAAGGTCAATGTCAATATTTAAGGAAAAAAATGCTTTTGCATTTCAGGCGATAAACTTTGTTCAAGAGCTATGTCCTGCCCTATCTCAGTGAATAGCACTGAGATAGATTTTTAAAAACAGAAAGGGGGGCGCCTGGGTGGCTCAGTCGGTTAAGCGTCCGATTTCGGCCCAGGTCAGGATCTAGCGGTCCGTGAGTTCAAGCCCCGCATCGGGCTCTGTGCTGACAGCTCAGAGCCTGGAGCCTGTTTCAGATTCTGTGTCTCCCTCTCTCTGACCCTCCCCCGTTCATGCTCTGTCTCTCTCTGTCTCAAAAATAAATAAACGTTAAAAAAAATTATTAAAAAAAAAAACAGAAAGGGCAGCATAGCACTGTGGTGTCTCTTCCATTTTAGTAATTTCCGTACCAAGTGGTTTAGTTAAGGTTTTCCCCAAGTGCTAGAAAACTAGTATCTGAGAAAATAAATTTCTCAAGGGTCTCTAAAAATAACTACATTTTCCCAACAACTTCAGGCTGGAAATATATTTGATGGATGCTTCATGGTACTTGGCAGACATACTAAGATGATGGTGTGGTTGTTATTACAAAATATCCTGCAATCGTTTATAACCAAGTAAGACTCCATCATTAGCTTATTTACCTATTGTAAGTGCTTGTTAAAAATCAAGGACTTGATCTCCTTGTAATATGTTTCCCATTATCTATGACCTTGTAAAACATTGCCCAAAAATATGAACAAAGAGGGGCACTTGGGTGGCTCAGTTGGCTAAGCATCTGACTTCAGCTCACGTCATGATCTCATAGTTCATGAGTTCGAGCCCTGCATCAGGCTGTCTGCTGTCAGTACAGAGCCTGCTTCTGGTCCTCTGTCCCCCTCTCTTTCTCCCCCTCCCCTGCTTGTTCTGTCTCTCTTTCTCTCCAAATAAGTAAATAAATAAACTTAAAAAAAAATTAAAAAAACAGAATAGGAACAAGGAAATTATTTTCAATGGAGATACCCAAATATTCTTTTTCTTACTAGACCTTATTATGAAAATTCAATACTATTCAAATTTATTTATTTATTTAAAAAAAAATTTTTTTTTTCAACGTTTATTTATTTTTGGGACAGAGAGAGACAGAGCATGAATAGGGGAGGGGCAGAGAGAGAGGGAGACACAGAATCGGAAACAGGCTCCAGGCTCTGAGCCATCAGCCCAGAGCCTGACGCGGGGCTCGAACTCCTGGACCGCGAGATCGTGACCTGGCTGAAGTCAGACGCTTAACCGACTGCGCCACCCAGGCGCCCCTATTCAAATTTATTTAATGAAACTTTAGAGAAACTGCCAATGACTTGGGTTTCACGTCTGTGATAAATTTTTATGACATGTATGTTTTACCCAAAGTAATTCTTTCCTCTGGAAGGTTAGGTCATGGGCGACTTCTTTCTGGAGACTTCCCAGAGGCCTTAGAGTCCTCTGCCATGCCAAACACAACTCTTTGCCCATCACAAAAGCCATTTGAAATAATCTGTGTAATTAAATCTGTTGTATTGCCGGAATCCATGTAAAGAAATTCTTTATCGCCTTGGAGCCACGGCAAGAAGCTAACATCTAAACTTCTTAATTCAACATAAATCAGGGAAATCTTTTCCTCTCAGGGAGCTGTTGGTATTCCTTTGGAAACAAGGTCATTTCGGTTCAGGTCCTGTCACTCCCTTTGCAACAGTCCTACTGCAGGGAGACACATAATAGAAGCTGTTCAGGAAGGCCCAGTCAGATTCAAGGCTCCTTTGGCCCCAGGGACTCAACCCAGGTTGAGGTGCAAGTGATCACTTTTTAACACGGTGTCACTCAGCTTTGCTCCGGGCAAGATAGATGCCTTGATTCCATCTTCAAAACTGTCAACTTGAACATCAACATGCATATCAGAGCTTCCTTGTAAGTGAAAATCACTTTGATAATATGATTAATAAGTCTTCGCCATTTCCAACTGGCAGTATCATTTTCTTCTACTCATTTTTAAGTCTTTAATGTTTGGCCCAAGTTTTGGCACTAAGAAGAGTACCCAGACCTTGAAAGTATCTAGCCAGCACTGCATGCAGAGCAGTAGAAGGACACAGGGTGCCTCCAAATTATTGGGTATTTTGCCCTCTCTTTTCCAGCTCCTTATGGTATTCACTTTGAACCATTACTCTACTGTATCTACATGTTTACCAAAAAGAACCCGCATCTGGGGGAACTTGGGTGGCTTAGTTGGTTAAGCGTCCAACTTCAGCTGAGGTCATGATCTCACAGTTAGTGAGTACAAGCCCTGCATCGGGCTCTGTGCTGACAGCTCAGAGCCTGGAGCCTGCTTCAGATTCTGTCTCTCTGTCTCTCTGTCCCTCCCCCACTCGATTTTGTTTATCCCTCTCTCAAAAATAAGTAAACATTAAAAAAATTTTTTTAAATCCCCATCTGTAGACTTTATATGCTTATAAATAATAATAATAATAATAAATTATAATTATAAATTATAATATAATATATAATAATATAATATAATATAATAATATAATATAATATATTATTGTATATAATATAATATAATTATATATAATATAAATTATAATTATAAATTATAAATTATTATTATAAATAATAATAATAATAAATTTGTGCCACATCCTCAATTTCTTTAGGCTCATTTGTTCTTAATAAATGTGTTTCTAATTGCCTTTGACCATATCCTTCAATTCTGGCCCCACCTGGCCGCCAAACGAATTTGCAAACTTCATGAAAATGTAAAGCAGCCAGGGTTCCAGGTCAGCCCTCACATGTGGTTCTCTGTCCCTGTGAGTTCGCATTTTCTCAAGTCTTTGGCTAGCAGTCTAGGAGCCCAAAAAGGAATGTGACGTCTTACTAAACTCTCCAGTGGTGAGGCAGGCAAATTTGGACACGGCAGCTGTCTGCTCCTGAAGACAGTTGGAAGTAACCACGTCTGATAAGATCAGCTATCAGAGGCAGGGCAGCACTGCTGTGTGTAAACAGGATGCTATCTCTGAGACTCGAGACAGTGACAGGAGCAGCTCTGGTTCAACCTGCCCCCAAAATGGCAGCAAAGATGCTTCATACCCAGTCTTGCCTAAGTAGAATGAGAACCACAGACTTTTAGGACTGCAGAGCCCCTTGGAGATCGTGTCACAACACTCTTGTTTTACAGATGAAGCAACAACAACAAAAGCCTAAGACCAAGGGAGATACGGAGACCAGTGATATTTATAATTGTCACATATGCATGGATGGATATATAACTAAGTCCTTTAGGGAACGTATCATTCTTTTGTGCGTAAGCTAGTACGTTTGTGGCCTTCCAAAGAGGTAACTCTGCACATCAACAAATTTCAACAAAGCTAAGATTTAGCTTTAGACATAAGAGTAAATATTTGGATCCACCCTCAATCCAAATATACCCCTACCATGAATGACATCACCAGTTCTGTGGTTATTCCATGCTAGCCTTTGTCTGGGATCAGGCACTAAAACTACAAAGCTGAAAGGCACAAGGATCTAAAGATGTTCACAGTCCAGTGTGGGAAACAGGTACAGAAGTAAATAATTAAGGGACATTCAACGGGAGATTTATGTAAAGTGTGATATTAGCAACTGAAAAACGAACCATAGAGCAGGTGAGGAGAAAATCAATGAAGGCAGTGCAGAAAAAATCATATTTAAATCTCTATAGTAACATTTGAATCCTGGAGAAGGGAGTAAGAAAGATGAAGTTAGGGTACAGAAGAGACGGTGCAGAGAGAAAATTTCCGACAAGAAGTAAGACTGTTTGCATTTAATGTGAGCTAGCGTCAGAGTCATCTTAGCAAAATGATGCAGAATGTATTCGTTTTCTCTCTCAGATTCTTCTATTTTGTCATGAAAATTTGTATAAACAAACTCTGTTATAAGGGTCTGTTTTGGAGCAATACGCGTGAACTTCATGACTGCATTTTCCTTCATTGTAGAGACCTTTATATTTTATCTCTTGGTGTGTGTTTGTGTTCTGTTTGATTGAGGTTGTCAGAAACCCTAGAATGGACAAGAAGCATTGTGGGTTAGAAGTGACCAAAGAATGACTGATGTTAACTCTTAAACCAGAGAAGACATTGGGAAATCGAAGGATCATAAAAATAACCCAGAGAGAAAGACTGTTGCTGTGACTTCAGACTAAAAGTAAACAAACAAAACATTCACCAAAAAATAAAAAAGGAAGGACTAAAGCACAGACTTTCAAAGTTCAAGTTTTTAGAAGTCAGGAACACACAAATTAAGGCAGTAAGATAATTGTTTACCTACAAATTGGGTTTTAAGAAAGAGGAGGATAAAGGGAAATAGGTACTTCCTTTTATTTCTGAGGGAATAAAAATTGGTAAAATTTGTATGAATATCCTAGAAGATAATTCTTTTCTTTTTTCTTTCTCTCTTTTCTTTCTTTCTTTTCTTTCTTTCTCTCTTTCTTTCTCTCCCCCCCACACACGTATATATTATATTTACATATATTTTAAAACAAAATATGTATTATATAAATATGTACATTTTGCTAAATTACTTTTAAATTTATGAATCCATAGACTCTCATCCCAAGAAGGTAATATGTATGCATCTTGACTATGATATAAAGATGCTTATGGTAGAGATGTTTATTTAAGCCAAAATATGGAATTAATCTAAATATTTAATAATAAGATACACTTCAAATATCTAGATATGTTCATATAATGGAATACTATATAGTCAATAAGAATTATGTTCTTCTGGAAGTCATAAAGATTAAAGTAGTAGACATAAAATACTTAGAACAGTGCCTGGTACCTAATAAATATTCGTTCAAAGTTAACCTTTCCATCATCAACATCATCATCATCGTCATCATCATCATCATCGGTATATCTTACGACATAGGGAGATGTTCCTACATGTAAAATGAAAAAAAAATTATAAAACAGTATTAAATTATTATATCAACTCAAAAATATTTATACATATGTGTATATGCATGTATGTATGTGTGTGTGTGTGTATATATATATATATACTCAGCAAAAAGATGAACAGTGTATTAGTTTTCTAGAGCTGCCGATAACAAAGCGCCATGGACCAGGTGGCTTCAACAACATAAGTTTGTTGTCTCACAGTTTTGGAGACTATAGGTCCAAAATTAATGTGTCAGCAAGACTGGTTCCTTGTGAGGGCTGGGAGGGAAGGATCTGTTCCAGGCCTCTCTCACTGGCTTGTAGGCAGTGTTTTTTTATCTATGTCTCTCCACATTGCCTTCCTCCTATGTGCAGTAGGTCTGTGACCAAATTTCTCCTTTTTGTAAGTCATGTTGGATTAGGACCCAATCTAATACCCTCACTTTAACTTGACTGTGTCTGTAAAGACTACCTCAAAGGGAACATTCTCAGGTACTGGGGGTTAGGACCTCAACATTTGAATTTTGGAGGACACAACTCAACTTATAACAGAATGTATGTATATTAGTAATTTTGGAACTATGGATGACATTTATTTTACTCTTTTTGCTTATCTATTATTTTCTACGATGGACTATTACCACTAATAACAATTTTAAATGTTATTTTGTAAAACTCCATGCTTCAGAAACCTACACACCTTGTTTAAACATAAAATGAAAATACTTTTAATTCCTCCCATAGTTCTCTATTTAAATATCACCTCTATTTCTCTCGAACGAATATTTAACGTTCTCTCAGCAAAGGGGAAGTTTGAAGATTGAAACTCTGGATAGTCAGATTGTATGTGCTATGTATACTGCCTGGACTATAGAGTCCAAGATTATTATTTTCCCTTGGAGTTCTTGTTTCATTGTGAATTCCTACACTGCACTGACTTAGGATAAAGTAGAATTATTATGTAGCTTTTGACTACTGTCTTTGGAGGAATGCTTATTCCTTTGCCAGTTTCAGAGCTTGTCAAATCTAAAGCTGGTATCGTACATATTTCTTGAGTGGTGCATTGCTATTCAGTAGGAATCCTGAGTATTGAAAAAGAGCAAAGAATTTTATACAATAAATAGGCTTCTGAGCAACCATTATTATAGAAATCAGATTAGACTTAAATGCAATAAACTGTACATTTGTAAAATAAAGAATAAATCTGTAAGCAACAAAGTGATAATTAATTCATTTATATATATGTTTAAACTTTGTTGCTGAATTGGACTTTTTTGAAGCCAAGGATGTGCCTTGCTTGCGGTCATAAAATGGGTGGAATTAAGACATGCTTCACGAAGATGAAAAGTTTCTATAAGAAGACCTCACACCAAAATTGTTTTGAAATCTATCATTTGAAAGTGCTAGTCCTTTTCTTTAAGCTTCATAGCTCATTTATGGATGGGGTATCCTGCAAAATTAATTCATTGCCCATAGTTATATATCCTCGACATACTGTCTGGTGGCTTATATGGCTAATGCTTTAGCTGTCATAATTATTGATCCAATTTCATAAAATAAGTCAGATACAAAAAAAAAATCAGGTTCTTTACTAAGATACCTGGTGAGGCTATAGAATTAAAAAAAAATTACTGAAGCCTGTTTGGTGGCTAATACCTTGCAGAGTGAGAAAATTACTCATTATGTTAAGTAATGTCTTCTATCAGCATGTAAATAACTTGAGTGATTGCTGGGAAAGAAAACTACTCCAAAGAGAAAATTAATGTATCTGATTTGTTTATTTATTCATCTAATTTAGGGCCAAAAGATTTTTGGACTGATACTAGATATGAAAATGTGTCACTGAAATTTATTGGAGCTCAGAGCTAGAGACCTTCCCTATAAATATAGATTTAAATAGTCGCATGCTTGGTTATCTCTGATAAGTTAAATCAGATAAGATATTTAATATATAATTCTCCCTTGTATATTAGAAGACAGTCTTACCCGTCTCTCTGTTTCTGTTAGTTGTAGCTTGGATGGGAAATTAAAAGTTAATTTTGTCTTTGTCCTTCTGTCTTTTTCTTATCAGCAATGCCTGGGAGGCATGGTAAAGTATGCTGAAAGTGACCTTCAGTTTCCTCATATCATCTTGACACAAATGAGCCAGGCACTTGTAATTTTCATTATTCGCCACAAGAAGAGGAGCTTCTCTCAGTAGGAAATATACAACATCCAAAAATATAGAGGTATTTTATGTATCTCATGAGTGATTACTTAAAGAAGGTTGAAGGGTTGGAGAATCAATGGAGAAGGTGACGAGTGAAGGAGAGAAAATTATAGCCAAACTGCCACCATGCAGAGGGTGACGTGATTTACCCAAGGTGAGTAGCAGAACTTCTCTTTAGGGGCACAGTCAGAACTGGAACCCAGAGATCCTGGCTTCTGGTGCAGAATACCTTCTCCAATTCCATCCTGCCTGAGTGGACAGAAAAGCAAATGAACTTCCCTTGTCAAATGGGGCAAGATAACTGTTTTTGGTGCTGCGTCTCCACATGTCAGCATGTCATGTTGTTTCTTTACCTCTGCCCTATTCATATTTTTGTCTCTCTTGACTGAAGTCAGAAGGCACTGCTTGTAAGGACACAAAGTGGCCCCATGTCAACTTTCCCCCTGTAAATTATTTTTATGAGCATACCAACCAAGAGCATATCTAGAACACATGATCGCTTTTGGCATCTAACCCACCCTTCTCTCCCCCCATCCTCCTACCACCATTTTATGGGTAAAAAACACTTTTTCTCATCATTCTTCTCAAACAGGATCCTTGAAACTACTGTAATGTATAATGTTAATATATCAACTACCAAAGAAAAAAAAAAAGTAACCTGATGAAAGTAGGCATCTGGGAGTTCAGGCTTCTGAAATCGACTCCCATTTCTTAGGGGTATGGAACACGTGACTTCAGGCTATTTCTGCATCACTTTTCACTCCCCAGTAAAAAGCTGATTTTAGGAAGATGTCCTGTTCAAAAGTTGCTACACTAAGAATGTTAGAACTACAAGTTTTCTGCATCTATGGCTGAATAGATAGGTGGGGTTGCTAATGACTTTCTTGCATGTTCGATGAAAAATGCTGTGTAAAGATCTTAACCTGGATTTTCTGTGTGACCCCTATGTGTTCAGTAAACACAGTGCAGGGCATCTGAATTCAGCAAAGGACACTGAGCTGTAGTCTGTGCCCTTGGGATTCTTCTTTATAAACATGCCAGAGCAGAGATAGTGACCTCATGCTTCCCAGGGAACATCTTCACTGGGTTGTCCTGAAGTCACCTCAAACTCAACACGTCCAAAATAGAACACAGTCCTTCTCACACATTCATGGTCACATCATGGGGTCACATCATTCCTCCGTTTACTAGGACCAGAAGTCCCACTTTCGTGCCAATGACCAATTGTTTCTGGGTCTGCCCTGTCTCTTATATCTATACCTTCCATTTCTCTCCCAACATCACTAGCTTGGTGCGGGCTGGAATTACCTCTTGCTTTGACTTTTGTAATGACCTCACAGATGGTCTCTGCAAATGCAGATTCTCCCTCACCAGCCCACCTTCTGTGTTGCTAACAGGATAGCTTCCTAAAACACTCAAATGTTAACCACCTTCCCCAAAACTTTCATGGGCTCTTTGCTGCCCACAGAATAAATTCCAACATTCTCAGTCTTGCAGACAAAGCCCTTTTGTAATTGGGGCCCACCATGCCTTTTATAGGCTCATCGGAGACTAGATCACTAATGAAATAAATCAATTTCCTTCAAAAACGTGCTATGTTCTTCAGCCCCTAAGTCTCTTCTCCAGCTATCCCCCTAAAAGAATTCTCTTCCCATTTGAACTACCTTTTAAGATCTACCAAACTTTTATATCCTTATTAGGAAGACTGGGTAAGTGTCAACCCAAGATGGAATCCTAGCAGTTGCCCCTTATGCAAATATACAATCAAATCATAAAACATGTAATGATGAGAAAATATGATGTGGGAATGGTTGGCTGGATATCAATAGGCAAGATTCCATTACAATGTGGCATGTTCGGAGGACAAAAATCACACTGGAAAACATGACCCACGTATCACTTGTACTACTGAGAAAACTACATATACATATATATGTGTGTGTGTGTGTGTGTGTGTGTGTGTGTGTGTATTATGTATATATTACTGTAATCGGGGATGAAAGTTAAGGAAGGTGAGAAGGCAGATGTAAATGATGAATGGGAGGTCTTCAGTGGTCTTTGTTTCACAATTAACCTAAGGCCGGGGGCGGGGGGGTTGAAAATAGTTTTATTCCAACACTCATAATTCCTATACTTCCATTGTATAGGAAGATGAGATTTAGAGAGTAAATTAAACTTTCTTGCACTTCATTTGTTTCTTTCAAATGTATTTACCAAAGCACATTTTAAGGGAGGGGTGGGAAATGTCAGTTACACAAGAAAATCTATCCTCTGCCCGACTGAAGAAATTGTTCAAATGAAGTGCATTCTTTCATAAGCACTGCTTCCTAATGTAGCCAGGGTCACTAAGGGCTTAGGTTATTAGTTATGTAATCCCTGGTTCCTCAAACTGCAGTTTTGATTTGAACACATGGTTTCAATTAGTTACTTCAGTTTTTGCCTCTAGATGTATTTCATTTTTAGGATCAAGAGAGGCTCAGACAATCATAGCATTTTAGAGCCACTCCTAATTTCACAAATATACACCTGACCCCCAACAGGTAACTTTACCACAGACACAGCTCTCAGCCCAGTTCTCTTTCCATAACATCACTTGTAGGTTGAATTATGTTCCCCAAAAAGATTTGTTGAAGTCCTCAGCCCTGGCATCTGTGAATGTGATCTTATTTGGAAATAGTCTTTGTAGACATGATGAAGATGTAAGTTAAAGTGAGGTCCTATGAAGCAGGTGGACCTTTAATCCAATATGACTGAGGTCATGACAAGAAGAAGAAAAGAAGAGTGCCTGGGTGGATTAGTTGGTTAAGCATCTGACTTCGGCTCAGGTCATGATCTCACAGTTCCTGAGTCTGAGCCCCACATTGGGCTGTGTGCTGTCAGCATGGAGCCTACTTCAGATCCTCTGTCCTCCCTCTTTCTCTGCACCTTCTCTACTCATGCTCTCCCTCCCTCAAAAAGAAATAAACATTAAAAGAAGAAGAAGAAAAAAGACATGGAGACAGACACACGGGGGAACACCATGTAACAATAGAGGCAATCCATGGTGTCCCAGGAATTGTTGGCTCCCACCAGAAGCTAGGAAGAGGCACGAAAGGATTCTACCCGGGATTTCAGAGGAAGCATGGTCCTCTTGGCAACTCAATATTGGACTTTTAGCCCTCAGAGCTGTGAGAGAATACATTTCTATTTTTTTTTAATGTTTATTTTTGAGAAAGAGAGAGAGTGTGAGTGGGGTAGGGGCAGAGAGAGAGGGAGACACAGAATCCAAAGCAGGCTCCAGGCTCTGAGCTCTCAGCACAGAGCCTGACACGGGGCTCGAACTCACAAACTGCGAGATCATGACCTGAGCTGAAGTCAGATGCTTCACCGACTGAGCCACCCAGGCGCCCCAGTTCCTACTGTTTTAAATCTTCCGACTTGTGGTACTTTGTTACAGCAGACCTTGCAAACGAAGGCACCACTTGCCATCTTTTGATTGCTCATTTTTGTTTTTATCATGTTCTTTTGGGGAATCTCAAAACAACTTGGGTAGTGTCTGGGTGCCAGACACTGCCTTTCCACTGGTGAAATCATCACCCCCGTCACCCTCCACCTGCTGCTCCTGAAGTACATCTCTTCTGACCTTTGGGGCCATTATCATCCATAATGTCACATGAAATCTTATGTCTGCCAGTATGTTTGGTCCAATGAGCACTTTAAATTCTGATCCCTGGATGCTTCTGTAAGCTGCCTGATGGTACTGTAATACATGCCAGCCCTACCTCTCCATGTTGCTGTGGATCTAGTGGCATAAAAATAATTTTACAAATGTAATATTACTGGGCTAACATTTATTTAATACTTCTACGTGCCTAGGACTATGCAGATGCTTTACATATGCTGTCTTGTTCAATTCTCACACACACACAAAAAAAACCTTGAAGGTAGATGTTACCATCATCTATGCCCATTTGACAGATCATAGAAATCGAAGCACAGGTTAAAAGGCTTGCCCAAGGCCAGATGGCAGGAGAACACTGGAGCTTGGATTTCAAGCTACATCTGACAGCTTCCAAAGTTCACGGATTCCCCTCTATACTGTAGTGTAGGCAATGACCCTAAACTATTTACCTTAGAAACTCACCTTGAAAACCCCCTTACTTACCATAAGAATTTAGTCACAACCTTTTTTCTAGCCTCGTTTCTTGTTATCACCCCCACCACATACACACACACATACACACACATACACGTGTAGACACACTCACTAGCTACAGAAGTATTTTCTCCTTGGCTGGAATACACAAGTCTCTTTTATCTCTGTTTATTTTCCACATTCTGTTCTTTGACCCCAGATACCATCCCCGTGCCCTTGCATATTTCAAGGAAACATCAACTTCACTGAGTCCCAAATGCTCCACAGGTAGCTACTCCCTTCCTGCATCACTTACTCAAGCTTATACTCTGATACTGGCCTTGGACTAGGATGAGGCTATGAGCCATGGTCAGAACAGTTGAGGAGACACTCATTCTTGGGTTTCAGGGGCAGAATAATCTCTAAGATCTTACTTTTTATTCATTCCTTGAACATATCATCTCCTGGAGCAGATTCTGTTAGGGTGAGGGTAGAGAAAATACAGATGAGGGAGACAGAGAAAACTATGCCCCCAGACAAAGAAGAGAGCAAAGCTGGATGGTGTTATGGGCAGCAGGACCTTGGCAGGGCCCCTGTAAGATAGCAGAACCACATTTTGGGAAGGGGTGGCTACCTTCATATCTAGGAACCTGATCTTAGGCATCTGGCTCCCAGGTCCTCAAGGATCCAGTAGCCTATCTGTACCATGGAAGTAATGGGGCTTCTAGACCTGAAGCAACTAGCCAGGCTCAGACCATGGGCATCCAGGATAGTCTGTGTGGACAGATTGCAGGGGATCTCCTCACATGCTCTGGGCTAAAAAAAACCACAGGACCTTTGCATGACAGAGGGACAAAGCAGGAAGGGATCCTCAGTGATGACTGAAATTGAACCTCTCAGATGCTCTGTAAGATGAGAGTTCAGAGTAGCATTTAATCTCCTTAACAAAACAAGCAAACAAACGAAAAAACAGACACATGATGTTTATTGCACATACACCTCAGTTGGTGAGTCGTGAGCCACACCCAAAGCATTAGTTTCCATATCTGCCTCCGGCACTGGATATAAGCTTCTCCAGGGCAAAAACTGATATTTTTTGTCTTTGCATTTTCAACACACTCCTCCCCCCCCAAAAGTGCCTACGGTAAAGCAAGTCCTAAAGAGATGCCTGCTAAATGGATGAATGAATAAATGAATTAATTGAACAAGCAGTTAATCAGTCTCTATGGGTTCTTCATGTCCTCAGACTCTAGGAAAGAAATGAAAAAGTACCAGATTCTCCAACTTGTCTTTATTTGGAAATGGAGCTGAAGCCCAGGAAAGAGGAGAAAGCAAAGAGGGAATGGGGTTACAACCTTAGAAGGGCTTCTTCTTTCTTTAGGCATTTGAGTCAAGAGGATGAATGAGTGAATCTTCCTCCCCTTTTATTTGGGATAGCACTAGCTTCCTCCAGACCATATGCGACATCAGGGAATTGGGCTGGGTAGCTACATCAGAGAATTGGATAGAGGTCTGCTGGAAGTCACCAAGAAGTGAGCCTCAGGGGAATTCTGTTAGCAAAATAGCACTGTCTATTTCTCTTCATGCCCACTGAGAACTCAGAGCTCTACTAACTGGTTCTTCCAGGTGTGTCCATTCTGGATGGCCATGACCAGGATAATTTGAGTGGGGGAATTTCTGCTCATAATTGTGTAGTTACTGGGATTCCAAACACCAAGGACACCAGGACACAAAAGAATATTCTATGATAGCAAGGTTTCATGAGATTTCTTTTATGTGCAATTGTTGGGACCAGATATGATCATCAAAGACCAAACTGTGAAAACATTTCAGGGAGCCATCAGGAACACGAAAGGGACCAAAAACTTCTCATGGGAATTAGTAAACCAGCATACTGCTCTCTGGTCTCTTTCCAGCTTTCCCACTACAAGGAATTAGGCTGACAATTTTATCATAACCAGGGTGTGTCACAGGGAGCACTGGCTTCCTAAAATCTTTAACCAACTGTGGAATTTCATTCTTCTTTCTGTTCCTAGGGATCCTGAGAGCCCCTTTCCTCTCAGGAGTGGATATCAGGAGTGGTTTAGCTCCTAATTAAATTGTTTCCTTTAAGACAAATGAGTAATCTGGCCATTAGCTCCCAGTTCCAAAGGTCTTATCCTCTTTAACCATCGGTTAGAGCTGAAGTGTCCTGCCTGTCCCAAGAGGGAAGACATGGAGGCCAGGAACCTCTAACCCCCTTGAGCTACTTGGCCATATTCCTTCTTCTTCCTTCTACACCCATTTTTGAGGTAAGAGTCATCCCCATTCCTGCTTCTTTTAGGTTCTGCTGGAGTTGGGAGGATTAGGCAATGGACGTGACTGAAATGCTCCAGCCCCACCCTTGGGTCAGGGCTATTGGCCAGGTTACTCATAAGAGGTCACTGTGGCTGTCTGCTGCCACTCAGCCCAGGCTGAAGCCACTAGCCACAGATTACAGATACACAAGGGCAAAGACCTAGGGGTCTGGCTCTATTAGTTATAGGACCAGTTTGTCATGGTGACCAGATGGATGCTTCAATGACTGAGCGGCCCTCCTCGCATGCTCCTGGGTTCAAGGCCAGAAACACAGATTTTGAAACCAAGAGAAATAGAAAGAGACCTTAGAAACCAAGAGAGAATAAGAAAAGTGCTCTAAGATTTACAGACTAGAGAAAACAATTTTGCCTTTACAAGAATGTTTTTGATTTCTGATAGAAATATTATATATTCGTTACATTCATGAGCCCAATATTGACCTGACCATGGCTTTTAATTACAGTGTTCAGATAAACCTGTAATTCCTTTATCAAGGAATAAAGTCAGACGAAATTAGATATAAATAAAACCAGTGTCTCTAAGCTGAAAATCTCCTGGACGCTTAGGGTTCACTTTCAAAGTTCAACGGCAATTTGTCTACCTTCTTGACCTCCTCTAAAACGTGTCTGCTTTTCCCTCAAGTGTTAGCAATCATGATGTGCTAAATTTTTTCCCCCTACTTTATTTCGAGGCTTTTCAGTTTTGTCTCATTGGTCATGTTTTTTTAAGCTGCAAATTGCCTGTGGGTCTGTCTATCTTTCCAGATACTGGATACACCCTGTGTGTTTAAATAGGCACTTTGAAAATAAAGGTTTCATTTGCATCATTATAAGTTTGGGTAAACTCACCATTGCATTTGGGTTAAAAGAAGCATAATCGATGATCTAACTTCCATCACCTCCTCACTGCCTTGAGTTTCTTTGACTCACAAAGTGTAGAGAGAGCTGGAGATTGCTTTTTGCTCTAAGCACCTTTTATTTTTTTATTTGTTTTGTAAGATACTCTTTGGTACTGATGCACTTCCTTAACCTTATCCATAGAAAGATATGTATCAATGCCCTGGTAGAAACGTCCAGACGACCAGAACCTGTTACTTGGTTCTAGTTTATTCTTCACTTGCTCCAGAATCCATTTAAAACAGAAGAATGAAAGTGATCATAGAAATAGGTTAGGTATCATAGAAATAGGTTAGGTAAGGGGAAAGGAAGACAGAAATGCTTACAAATTGCAAACAGGAAAGAGAAATGAGGACAATAGAGCTTCAGAACGGCTGCAAACACATTCATAAACAAACAGAGGCGGCCCTGGAACAATTCATGTTTGTCTTTGCTCCGATGGTGCAATGTGGTCTAGTGGTCCGACCAACTGGGAATCCAGGACCTGGGTTCTCAGTTTTGCCATAGACTTGCTGTTCTGCACTGAACGGCCTTGGGCTGGATGGATTTGGGCAGGGTTTCTTGATCTGAGAGATAGGCAGATTTCCCGACGGCCGGGCTCAATGTTTGTAAGCGGACAGGTGGCAAAGGGGTGAAGGGCAGTATTAGAACCAAAGCAAGATTGTCATACATGAACAATCAGCCCAAGGAGTTTTATCTTCACCGGCACATTTAAAGTCAAACCCCAATCCTCTCGGCCCTGTAGAGTGTATGCATTTGTTTGTTTGTTTGTTTTGTTGAGGTCTCTGATAATCTCGGCAGTTTGGAGAGGGGTAGGAGTGTGCGTGAGGAGCAAATGGGGTCATCTACTCACAGTCTGCCAGTGTTCAGTGTTTTGCGCATGCTCTCGCCCCATGCCCAGCACCAGGTCTTGTTTTTTCCTTAGGAATTCATATTGTAGTGTTAGATTTTATAATTAGCAAGACTAGTTTTGCGTATTTTTCTCAAAATGATAGCACGTTTACATATCATAAAGGAAAATATTCAGACGTATCTGAAGTTCTTTTTAAATGCACCCCTGTTTAAAGAAAACCCCACTTCTATTAAAATACGGAGCTACTTGGAGCGGTTCAGTTTCGCCGAGCCTGCTGATCAGTGAAATCCATAAATAGTTAAGAGCCTCCAGCCCATGTTAAAGAGGAAGTAAAATGGACTGATCTCATGACCCCAAAACACACCAGATACTGCAAACTAATTGACTTTTTACTTGGTATTTGAGCAAACTATTTTAGAGTGAGAATTCGGTTATTTCTGAATTGTTTTTATGTCTTAACATCGGAGTCAAATAAACTTGGAAATAATTATGCTTTCTTTGATTTCAAAGTGCAGGCTTTAATGAGAAAATTATTGCTTTTGTTTTTTAAATCATGTAGCCACTCAAGAGGAATTGTATCAAAACTATTGCTTTTAAGCCTTATGAACAAGTTACAAAATATAAGAGCTAATTCTTTAAAATGTATGTTTTATGTTTAGAAGTTTTATTTGTTTGTTTGTTTGTTTGTTTTAATTTTGGGCATTGTTTTCCACTTAGAGCTCATTTCTGGCTTAGAGAGCCTAGAAAAATGGTCTGAACAAATAGTAATTTTTTCCCCCTCTCCCTTCCTCCTTCCCTTCCCCCACATTCTCACATTCTTCCTTTTTCTCTTTCCCATGCTCCCTTTTTTTTTCTCCAACATGTTTGAGCTCCTACTGTATACCTGGTATTATAATGCCGAGTGCCTTGAATTTAAAGGTGAAAAGACCTGGGTTATTCAGAGAGCAAATCAGGCAGAGACCCAGGACAGGAAGCCGCACTAGATATGGAGAACCCCACTGGATACAGAGAACCTTCTCCATAGTTAGACAGAGAGACAGCCAGGCGGTAGGAAGTAGGGTTTCAGGGAGAGCTTCTCAGAAGAGGTGAGCTTTAAACTGACGCTAAAAGATAGGTAGTGATTAGCCAGGTACCTTAAGAGTATGAAAGCTGGAACAGCATACACGAAGACACAGAAAGAGAATACAAGTCAATGCATCTAATTTTTTGTGGGGGCGGGGGGTGGAATGTGGGGAAGGGGGAGTAAGAGATGAAGCTGGAGTCCCAGGCAAGGGTTTCCCATGTCACACTGTGAGATTCGGGTTGATTCCTATGGGCAAATGGGAGCCACTGAAGGTGATCAGCGAAAAGAATGACAGGACCAGGTTTGCATTTTAGAAAGCTCACACTGGCATCTTCTAGATATCCAGAGGAGATAGGGGTTGAACTTGAGAGCTTCCAATAGATACTATGTGATATGAATGTAAGTTTTCTTTCAGAATAAACCTGGGCTCATGCATTTATTCATGCAGCAAGCTTTAATTGAACACCTACTTTATGCAAGGCCTCTGGTTCAATGCTGTGGTCAAGACAGAAAGAGATGAAACATAGTCGCTGTAAGCCTCTCAGCATCCCTCCCCAATACCATCTTTTTGAAAGGTAAACTTCCTACTGCCTGAACCTTACCAGAGGACCCCCCCCCCATACTGTGTATAATATACGTTTTGTGTACAACTTAACTCCACTCTTCTAAAAAATCTTTTCTTTTGTTTCAAAATGCAACAACTCTGATAAGTTAAATAGCATCTGTCCTTCCCCTTCCTTGAAGAATATTTTCAGTGTCAATGGACATCTCCCCTGGTACCCATCAGTAACAAATCCTGTAACAAAATGAGGAAAAAAAAACCTTCAGTCTTGTAAATCTGCACACCTCCCTGATCTAGGTGGATGAATTTCCTTCATTTCCAAGAATGTTCCAAGTGCTAAAAGTTAATTTAAAAGGAAAAAAAAAAGGCTGGTTGAACATTCTCACTCTAATTCCACTTGTAGGAAATAAAGAAGAATAGAAATTAGCACCTATCTCGGTGGAGTGTCCTGAGAAATCACTGTGTGAAAATACAGAGTGTGATCTCAATCAGAAGCTTCTGCAATGAGATTTTGGAACTAAATATAGCCCCATAAGCAGACTTGACTCATAAGTGGAAACAATTGATCTTACAATTAAATTTCTAGGGCTTTTAGATAAAAGAAAATCCAAAATAATCTCTATTCATATCTTACACCAATCTCTTTAGGTTTTAGAAATCACAGCACTTGACAATTACACAGTCTTTTCTACAGGTACTTGTGCAAAACAATTCCATTTTCAAAAATTGGGAAAACCTTCTAAAATAAAATACCTCAAGGGAAATTTTTTTAAAAAATTGGAAACTCAGGTAGCACTGGAAATAAGAATACGAGCTGACCAAAATGGATGTCATACAAGGAACAACAATACAAAGCTGAATGCAGAACTCATGGTTTGCATATTAATAATGCAAGATCCATATACATTTATTCATAATAATTAAAGATAATTTGCCATGGAATAATTGAACCAGAACTAATTGTTGCTCTCTGCATTTTATTTTAATACTATAACCCGATCTTATAAAGATTTTCATAGTAAAATTTAATGTCAAGTCAATGCAGTATTAATATCTGATTATCTATTCATACAATACATATATTATGGATACTATGAACAAATTAAACACGTCACTAATTACAAGTAGAGGCCTACTGTATTGGGGAAATAGGATTCTGTTTATTTCTTGGAAGAGAGCTTCAAAAATAATAATGGATCCTGAAGAATCTACAAAAATTATATGAAGAGGACATTGTCAGCTGTCAAAGATACTCCAAACTGCTTAAAGTTTTTTTATTTGTTTCACCCACAAAGACAGGGAGCTTTCTCTGCCTTCCAGCTTCTTCTGCTCAATAGATTTGGTGCCATCGAACAGTTGAAATCAAAACAATGCTAAGAATGGAAAATTAAAATCAAGAAAATTGTTGAAACATAAAACCACCAGCGCTGTTCTTGGTATCCAAAGACTTGACTTCAAATTGCCTCCACCAATAAATAGCTTCAAGGCCTTGACTATAGCACTCCCTTACTCTGGACCTCAGTTTACTTCTAAATGTCTAAACATCTAAATGTTAGATAATACTACTTATATATTCCACTAATTGTGAGTAACAAAGCAAAACAATGGGATAAGAAATGTATAAGTGTGTGTCAAAGTATAAGGCAATGAAACTTTGCTGCAGTGATCAGTACCATTCTTCCTGGATAGAGTTCTCTTTCTTCAGGTGGTTTCTTTACTTAGGTACTAAGAATACACAGGCTAGTCCAAGAAAAACCCATCCGAAATACTGTTGAAAGAAATATTTTTAAAATTTTAATCATCAGAAGGAAATATTTTGGTCTGGTTGAGGAACATCTATCTTTGATATTCGTTTGTTCGGATATTAGTCTATTCAGGTATGCAAGGGTAAGTAAAGTATGGCCTCTACCCAGAAGGCACAAAGACTTGTCATTTCAGAAAATCTATAAACTGAGAAATTTCTGTTCTATGAAGTTCCAGCTTATGGTTCATAGTACTTTGACACCTACAATTTGACCACATGTCTTACCACCTCCTTGAGCGTACAGAGTTTTTGTGAGGACAGGCTTTCCAATGCCCCTTCCTAGCGCCACTAACACTATGTTAAAACTGAGTATTGATGAGATGCCACTCTACTTAAAAGCTTTATTCAGTTCAAGTCAGTGCAGTTCAGCAAACATTTGTGTAGGGTTAATCCTGGGCTGGGAACTGTGCTAGGTACAGGGCAATTCAATAAGGATTTAGATATAGTCCAGGCCCTCCAGCAAATCCCACTGCCTATGAGATACTACCCAACTCCATGGGATGGCATTTGAGCTTAAGAAAACAAAACCCATCACCAACTTAATAAATTAGCCATGTAAAAAGACGGTTTTGAGGAAAATGGGGAAATTTAATATGGCCCTACTATTATTAGGTGATACTTCAGAATTATCACTAATTTTGTTCATGATAACTGCATTGTGATTATATAAGATAATGCCCATCCATTTTAGAGACACATATTGAAATCAGAAGAGGTGAACTGATAGATGTCTGGGATATCCTTTTTAAAAAACTCAGGAAGAGGGGCATCTGGGTGGCTCAGTAGGTTGAGCGTCCGACTTCAGCTCAGGTGACGGTCTCATGGCTTGTGAGTTTGAGCCCTGCATTGGGCTCTGTGCTACTAGCTCAGAGCTTGGAGCCTGCTTTGGATTCTGTGTCCCTCTCTTGCTCTGCTTCTCCCCCGCTCATGCTTTGTCTCTCTCTCTCTCTCTCTCTCTCAAGAATAAATAAAAAACACTTAAACATTTTTTTAAAAAACTCAGGAAGAAAACAAGGTAGATAAAACAAATGTGCCACCATTTTGATAATCTTTAAATGTGGGTGATGGGCATTTATTTGAGGGATCATTTTATTATTCTCTCCCTTTTGTGAATGTTAGGAATCTTTCATAATAAACACATTATAAAAATTGGTTGTCCTGTCTTCTAGCTTTTGTTGTTCTTCCCCTTTACCCAGGATGAGTCTCAGCACTTCCAGCATTGGGCTACCTACTAATATATGGATCCTCAAGTAGCATTGGGCATCTCCAGTTCCTAGTTCAAAGCCATCTTTGAAGGCCTCACTCAGGCCACCTCTGCTGAGTGGCTCAGAAAACAAACAAACAAACAACAACAACGATTTCTCCCATCTTTGGGTACTCAGTACATGACTTATAATTCTTTTATGGTTTGTGTACAATTTATTATAATTATTACTTCTCTTTTCCTCTTGCTTGAGTGGAAACTCCTGTAGATTGGACATCTTATCTTAATTGTCTTTCTTTCCCCTTACTCATCACAGAGTGTGACAGAGTCTCCATCATGTACGGCCCTTAAGAATGTCTGTGGGATGGTAGCATTATCAGTCTTCATGTTGCTTAGTACCTAGCACAATGGTCATGTTTGTGAGCTCAGTAAAGATCGCTTGAAAAGTATCGTTTGGCAGCTAATCTGTGCAAATCACATTTGGCTATAGAAGTATGGAACTAGGCAAAACTTAAGTGTATTTGTTTAGCTTAACCTAGTTACTAGAGCAATTTCCGAAGTCTCCTCATTCATTTCAGGTGTCAGGCATTTGATTGAAGAGAGAGCCAGCAGAAAGTCATTTGGAGAATGCTGCATAACTAGGGCTCATTCTGGTGCAACACACAGTATGACTATCCACGAAGCGCTTTTGATTTACCAGGCAGTCTTCTGACAGAGCTCTTCTCCCTTCAGGGAGGTGTGGGTGGTAGAGCTGGTGACATGGGACAGGGGAGCAAAAAAAGTCACTCCAAATAAAGCAGCGAAGTGCTCCTGTGCAGTTATAATGCGATTCCATGAGGTAAAGAAGATTTGCTTTTTACATTTACTTTCACAGACATTAATTCCACAAATCTTTGTCATAAGAAAATATTCTAGGGGCAAAACAAACGTGATACTTTCTAGAGGCCAACTCTATATACAAATTTAGACTTTGCTAAAATAACGAGTTATCATGCAAGCCAATCTTGACAAGCTTTTAAAAATCGGCAAGGAAAATATATTTCATTCGTTTAAGTTGGCTGTCAGAGTCCAGTCTCAATACATGATTTACTTGGGCACGTGGCATGTGTTTTGAAAAATCAACCTCCTTTGGGAATTGTCCTCTTAAGATATTTATTCAGAGATGTGCGAGCTGTCAGTGAACACGACGCTTGAGCCAGAAATGGGCAAGTCTGGATAAAGTGCAGTGGTTTGTAGTTTTTCTGTGTGTGTGTGTGTGTTTGACAGTTTTGGTCAAATATATAGGTGTCATTTCCCTCAAGTAATCTTTATCATCTGTTGCCTCGGCTCATCTGAGGGTTCATAATTGTGTTGTTTCTCTTAGGACCAAGCTGAGAGTATAATGTTAAGCTTAATATAGAACTGTTCGTAGGCTTTTTTCTCCCCCCATCCCACAGTTTCACCATGCGCATTTGTCCAAAGAAGGCGACAAAGTATTTTACAATATTTGACGACAGATTGTGACTTCCCACTTTACTGGCTTCCTTTGCCCACCCTGCAGCAGTATCTTCTGTGTTCCTTTAACCTGCAAAGTAATGACGGTGGCTGATTGCATTTGATAAAGATTTCACCTTTCTGGAGCAATTCTTTACTAAGAATTTTAAACTTCATTCTTACAAAAACTAGGGAAAACTACAGCTTAGGCATTTATTTTTTCCAGGCAAAATTCATTTGTCATGATGAAGGATTCCTCAGTTCTAAAGACTGAATATGCATAATAGATATACCTGGAGGTAAGTTTGCTTTAGGGTAGGAATAAAGCTTCTAGCTCCTCGAGGAATAATGTGCCTTTGATTTGGAATACTTGAACACCCCTATGAGCATAAGTTAACTGAATATTTTTGTTACATTTAAGCCCCATTTTCTTGGGAATATAAACTCTGTATTTGTTATGGGACTTACGTATGGATTTGTATAGTCTATGATAGGTTGATCTTTGTGATTCAAATCACTCTTACTTTTATGGGAAGTACTGGGCCATTTTCGATATGGTTATGTAAGTTATGCAGTTTAGCAGCAGAATTACATTCATTCTCTCAGTGAATAATATTCTTCTAATAACAGCATATTTAGACCCAGATAGAAGTTTAGTTATTGTTCAAGTTTCATTTATTGAACAGAATAAGGACAAAATGCTGTTAGAATTTCAAAGAAAATCTTATGCAGTATACCTAGAATCTATACTGTAAACACTGTGTGTATGGCATCCTTGGGACTATGCAATGAAAACAGTGATGAGTAAACAATAAAACAAAAGTAAATCCATTTACCAAACCCAGAAAGGTGAAAGCACTCGATGAAACACAACTCCACAAGAAATCTGAAGTGCTGATAGAACTGTTACATAACCTTCAATTTATTTTAATAACGCTGGAAGGGCAGATGTCATAGCTGTTCCTGGAAATCTTTTTGAGGTTTCCAGGATGTGTTCCTATTACTTTTTTTTTTTTTTTAAAGCATCTACTATATTGTGCAACCTGCAACCAGCATTGACTAATTTATATTATGTTTCCTCTTAAGGCTGACTCAGGATCAGTTCTCCTAAAAGAAGTTCAACTGAGTAGCATGTAGGAATCATATGCAAAGAAGCTTCTCGATGCAGGACAGAGCACAGCCTCAGGAAGGTCACACAGGTCAAGCTGATTACCTCCTCCAGCTCTGGCAAGCAGAGGGCTCAGCTGGGTTACCCAAGTTCACAAGGAGCTATTGACATTCAGCTTCAGCTCTCACTCATTACAGATCAGCAGGGGACTGTCTGGGCCTTAGGTTAACTCTTCCCTGCCCTCTTTCAAGATTGCAGTGAGGCTAAAAATGAAAAGAAGCTGCACGGTAACATGGACACAGTTTATTCCTGGTTATTATTCAAGAAATGAACCTTTTCAACCAATATCTAATAAACCTCTTCCAAGGGAAGCAACAATCGCCTTCATCATTTTGCAAGTAAATATATTTGTCCCACATTTGTTCATTATGCAGTAAATGTTTATTTTGGAGGAGGATGGTAGTGGGGAGGATGTTTTACCTTCCCATGGATTATTCCCACTTCGGCTTTGAGAAAGGAAGCCCCATATGATTTCTAAAAAGATAATAGTATTTGTAATTCTCTGTCACTTAAAAGTGCAGGTTTCCCCTGAATTCTTCGTGTAAAACTAACCTTGGGGAAAAGCATAACGACCCATGACCTGAGAAGCGAAGTTTTAGGAAAGTTTGGAACCTCTCTCGTAGGTTACAGCTCAGAGCCCTTAGTGGGAAGCAAGTTCCGAACTTCAGGCTTTGATTTCCTGCTGACACATTAGGATCTTCCAGAAGTGACTTAATCTGTCTGCCTCTATAAACTCATTTGTAAATTGAAAATAATAGTTATTTTTTAATCCATAAAGAATGTCTTTCCAGTAGCTAGGGGAAGTCTGACTTCCTGTTAAATTCGAGGGTCATCTTTACCTTTGTTAACTCTCCATTCTTTAGCATTCTACTGGTCCTGGCACACACATTATGCTGAATCCTTGGTTCTCTTCTTTTATTCTTAATTACTCCTGCAAATGGCTGAAGATTTCACATAGTTGAGGCCAATTTTTATTCTACTACTATACGTAACAAAAGCAAGTACCAAGCTTCCTTCAAGGGCCTTGCCCTTGCAAGACCCAAGCCCTACCTTTCAGGAGCTTAGAGTTTAGCCAGAAGACACAGAGTTAGAAAACAATGTGTTCACTTCTAGAAAATCCAAATGAATGATTCAAACTCCAGTTAGGTGAGTTAGGAGTTACCCAGTTAGATTTCTGACTATGTCAAATGACCTACCTAAGTGCCAAATTCTACACTTGACAGGAGGAAATAAAAAGACTGCTTATGTAGATTCTCAGAATCATGACTTTAATCCCAAATGCAAACAGAAATCCACAGATCTACCTTTTACTGTAACATTCAACATTGTTGACCGTTCTCTCTATGATGGAGGTTCTAGGAGCTGTTCTGAATTAAGTGTGAGTGAATGAAGTAAACCGGGTAATGCTAGTCCCAGATGATTATTAGCTCTCTACGTTTCTGTCACCATATTCTTTCATTCGGTGATTTTAATTACCGCCTCTCCCCTCCCTTGGTCTTAATCTCTTTCCAAATCTTCAACACTAACAACCAGCCCTCTTTCGAGCTTCAGCTCTATTTCTGCACTGGCCTTGTCTGGGTTCCCAACCGGCATTTTCAACTCAGCTATTCTGTAGTAACACCTTTCCCCAGACAAGCTGCTTCTTCTGACTTGCTTTTTGCTGCGCGTAGTCACCACCCACCCAGTCAGTCAGGCTCTCAACTTCAGAGTCATCTTTGATTTCTCTGTCTGCTTGACCCACACATTTTCTCTTCCATCAATATCTCTTGAATCTGATTTTCAGATTTTACACGCCTGTTACCAGATCAATCTTCTGAAAACAAAACTGTCACTCTCACACACTCTGTCACGCCCTTCAGGACCACAGGGTGACTTCTAAATTCCTGAATGTTACCTTTAAACATCTGTAATCTGGTACCGGTTTGCCTCTTGTCAACCTTATTCCTAATGATACCCTATGCTGTCTTGATAGCCTCCTCCAAAGTTACCCCATTCCCAAACATGCTCCATATAGTACTGCCTTCTCCCATCTACACTTCCTTCCTGTACAATCACTATCCTACAATTCTTCAGGAACTAGTTCAGATGTCCATGAAACTCTCACTGATTCCTCTTCCAAATAATCTACCTTCTGATAGATAGCTTTTAAGTTCTCCTTTTCTTAAAGACTTTAACATTTACTATCAAGACCATCACTACTTATGAATGTATATTACTTCTAAGTTCTAAGAAGATACAGGAGATTGTGTCTCGTTGATGTTTGGATCTTCCTCAACACCTAGCACAAAGCTTTGTAGAGAGCAGATGGTTAATAATACTTATTGTGAAGACAGTATGAATGAAGTAGAATTAAAGGCTAACTTTTTCTGAATAGTTTGAGATATTTAAAATTTTTGAATGTCAAGATTGCAATAAAATTCATTTTTGCTCATCATTTCCTGTAGTCACATTTCTCAAGAGGACAGAGAAAAATCTAATTTCTTTTTTTTTTTTTTTTGACCTGTAGAGTTAAGGACAACAGATGGCTTATAAATGGGGATTAAAATTTAAATGTGAAGAGTTAATAACATCAAGAGTGAATATCCCATTGGATTGCAAATAGAATGGGAAAAATCAAATAGTGTAATCATACCGTTCTCATTTGACTCTCCATTAATAACTTGCAGTAACAAAGTTCTCCTCAAGAATATTAACAGCAATGTCCAAGCAGGAATTTCTGTGATCAGATCTATGCAAGAAACCAAGGGAAAGAAATGAAACAGAAAAAGTAGTGTCTGGAAAACATGGATAATTTATTATCATATTATGGTGAGATAATTAACAAATTAAATATTAGTAAGTCAAAGACAAAAAGAAAAATGAGTTTTATTATCTCTCTGTATAAGAAGAAAGACTAGCCTGTGTGGCTCATGGCAGGGGATACAAGAAGAATATGAAGTTATTGAAGAGGCTGATGGAAAACTATCTTTTTGGGAAGGAACAGTGACAAATTAGGCAACATAATCAAATCAATGTTGTGAAAAGTACTGTGGAAATGCCCACCGCATAGGCGTACATTTTGTATATCTGAAAAAGAAAAGAAGAAAATTGAATTTTGTCTAATCACTGCTTTTAACCTCTAAGGTTGAGTCTGTCGCTCCTAGGTCATTAGAAATTCATTTGTTTTCTGCCAGTGTTCTTGACATAAAATCATGGGATTCCTATTGGGTATTTTCCTTCCCCTGGCAGGAAACTTTTTATGATTGCTCCTAGTCAGAAATGAAAAGGTCCTGTTTGGAACTGTTAGAGATTGACATGTAGGTATGAGGTTGTGACACTGATCATGACTCCAATATGTGACTTCCCCGTGGTCTGTGTTTGCAGTGTCTGCTTACATTTTCTCTTCTATGCTTTTCAACTGTAGTCTGACCTGGGCTTTTCCCTAACAGAAGTGACCTCACAGGAGGCTGATCCATCTGCCTTCTGGTTTCCCAGATCATAATTATGCTGTAATTGAAATTGTGCTTCATGGTAACTTGAAGTCATCATGTTCGAGACTGCCTGTAACACCTCAGTGTAGATACAAGCACCATTATGCTGATCTCGGAAATCTGGCATCATCCATTCATCCTACCTCTTCATTTCAGTGGACTCATGTTATTGTAAGTATTGCTTCAATGCTAATATGTAGGAGACTTCATATTAAGTCACCTGTGAGCAGTCTGTATTGTAACAAGCTCTTCTGGTGATTTTGAAACATGCTAAGTTTGAGAGTCACTGGTTTAGGTAATTAACAATAACTACTGGAACAGTCAATCCCCAAATCTCAATTGCTTAACACAACAAGGCTTATTTCTTGTTCATATCACAGTCCAATATGGGTCAAACAGGCTCCCTCTGTCTTGCAGCTGAGACATCTTGAACACCTGGCTTCCAAATTGCTGAGGAAGGGAAAGACATATGTAAGATTGCTTGGGAAGAGTTTATGGGCCAGGTTTGGGAGCAGCTTACATCACATCTGCCCACATCCTGTCGGCTAGAGTCTAGTCACATAATTGCAACATCCTACAAGGACGGCTGGGAAATGTAGAGGGGCACATGGTTATTTGTGAGAGTTAACAGTTGGCCACAAGCAAAATCAGAGAAACAGTATATTACTTCCACTAGGCAGATAGGTTGTTCTAATTTTTTTTAATTTTATTTTTTATAGTATCCGTGAACCCCCAGATACCGAACCATTGCCTTGAAAGCCATCTTCCTACTTATAGTTGACCCTTCAACAAGCATAAGGTCTCTTCATTTTTTTCTGAAGCTTTATTATCTCTGATTCAGTCTGTGGCCAGACTAGAGCCAGGTAAGATATAGGCATAGACATAGAAATACATGGACAAATAGACATAGAAATAAAAGAGCTGGTTAAAACTGTCCTGAAATGAAAGATTATTATCTCCCAAACTAAAGTCTTTCCACCCTTGATCTCATTTCCCCGGAGGTACCAACCTTGAGCCAGGTATAGTTCTTCCGATATTTAACTCTGTAACTCTCAGTGAGGGGCCAAAGATTCCACTCTCACAGAAGCTAGGCAGTTGGTGTAAACAAAGAAAGCAGGGCATAAGTAACATACCTGGAGGCCTGTAGAATGTTGCCAAAGGCATAGCACAGGCTCCATCTAAGGGAAGCCTGTTTGCTGGCCCTGGCCGATTGCTCCCACGGAGGAATGCAATTTCAGTGTTGCTAGATCTTTCTTACATTCTTTTTTTTTTTTTAAGATAAATTAGAAATCTGAATGTTTTGGCTAAGCTTCTCAAGTTTTACAAACATTAAAGGGGAAATAAACAACAACAACAAAAATGGATTCTTGCAGAATTAGCTTATGGGCCATCAACTTGGAACTCCTGTGCTAAACTGCACATTCATACCTCTATTTTACACTAACCGCTTAAAATTATTTAACAATTATAAACCCTCAAATTTACACCTTAAAATATTTATTTTTCTATACGGAAGCTGATGAATTAGCTAACTTATACTCTCTTAACTTCCAGTGGACTTCCGCCCCCTTAAATTTTTGTCACGTGATTACTAAACTTCATGTTTTATTCATCAAAATCGATATTCATTACTCCGTAGGTCCCATTATTAAGATAGAAACATTAGTGTTTCTTTACATAATTTTTCCTACTTTTTCTCTATACTTACTTAGCTCTGTAAACTATGTCATTATTTTTACACTGACCAAATTCGTACTATTTAAATTCTGCATTACCGTTATAATTAATTAAATATTTAACCATTTATCTATACTTTATAGGCTAGAATTCAGACCCAATAAGTGTTTTCAATATTCTAATTGCAGCAATTATTAACCACCATGGAACATGGTAGAATGATATAATTTTATCTCACTAAACATGGGCCACTTTAATCATGAAGGTCAAGTGGATCTCTTTCCTTCCACTCCATGAGGACCTCAAAGTTATTCCACATTGCACCTTTCTTCATATTTGGTCCAAGGCTTCCTTATAGAGTTCTTTGATCTTCCGTGAGCTTCTAATTTTATGTTACTTTCGTTTATTTAAAGAGGCAGCATAAACCTTTATTTCAGCCCCACAAAGATCCTGCCTTTTAGCTGCATTATATGTCAACATGAAAACATTGTGGTTAAAACCTTCCATATTCATTTGCCAAGTTTGACCATTGTTTCTTCTCACTTTCCACAGAGCCTGCTTTGAAGGAGTCTCTTTTCACTGTAGTTCTGTGTTAGGTGTACTATTTCTTGGATCTCATGGCTTCTCTTTTTTCAATTTCTTTTCTGTTGTTTTGAAAAGAAACCACAGCTGTTTTTTTTTTTTATAAGAAAAGGTAAATGAAGATAACTCATTGTGTGTTCAAAAATGTCTTTATTTTATGCCCTCGCATTTTTAATTGCCCTCAGACTGAGAACGCTGAAGGATATAACCAGTTCCTGTTGGTATAGATATGAATACCTCATCCTATGCCCAGTTGGCACTCGGGCATTTCTTGAGCTCCTGCAAATTTGCTTCTTCTTCTCTGCCTCCTACTTAATGCCTCCCACTTCTGTTCTCTTTGTTGGGAATTTCTCTTAGGATGTTGAACCTCTTGATTAAGTCTCCATATCTATTAACTTTTCTTTAACATATATATGTATAATATATAATACAAATATACATAATATATAACACAAAGTATATTTTAAAAAGTTATATATTATAAATTAGCATGCATTTTATATGCATTTAAATATATTACATATATAAATTTCTATTCAAAGCTACGTATATATTAATCACATATGTACAAGGAAACTTAAACTGAGGTGGTCTAAGATCTTGGTAGCCTATATAACACACTGAAACCTAAGTCAGGGTCAATGCACTTGAATCCGAGAAAATGAAACTTATGAACATCTAATCGCAAACATCCAACTAGGCTTCCACAAACTGGGCAACTGATTAAGCGGTAGCCAATCAAATAATTCCCTTACTTTGCTTCCATCTGCAAAAGCGTTTCCTAGCTTGTCAGGGGAACACTCTTAACTTTGTTCAGTGCTGCCTAATTTGAATGGATGTCTGTGCAAAGAAAGTAGTGTAAATTTTAATGTGCCTCAGTTTACCATTCAACATATATATCATAACCTATATATTTAATTTTTGAGGCTTTGGCTCTGGATTTCAAATTAGAATTATTTTGACTTATATTATTTTAAAAAAATTTGCCATTCATACATCTAATTTCCAAGAATGCTCATTTTCTATTTGTGTATTTTTCATAGTGATCTCTTCTTGATGTGCTAGGGTTTTTTTTGTTTGGTTTTGCTTTTTGGTTTTATTTTATTTATTTATTTTTTTGTGAGCAACATATTCTTGAATCTCTCTGAAAGACTAATTCCATTCCATGGATTATTTGTTTCTCAGGGGTCACTTGCTTCTGTGCAAGCCCCCTTTTTTTGACCCCCTGGTTTTCCTCACATAAGTAGTATTCTTTGGTTTGTCCACTCGAAGTTGTGAATAAAAGGTTCAATTAATGAATGTAATAACAGGGGAGGGTTTTCTCTGCCAGGAATTTTGTGTGTGTAAAAAACAGCAGGTGCACTTTACCATTTAGGGGTAGACCTCCTCCCCACTCTTGGAAAAAAAATAATAATGAGAACGAGGCTTTGCTCTAGGGTATTAACTCCCACTGGGGCCCCGAATTCTCTCTTGTTAGGGAGTTAGTTCCTTTAGAAAGCATTTACCTGAAAACTGTCCCTAGATTGCCATATGGCTATATGATCTCAAAGGTATTCCTCAATCTCCTCCTGCCCTGCTCCACAGAACAGAAGCCTTACTTCTTTTTCTTTTTCTTTTTTTTTTTAATTTTTAAGTTTATTTACTTATTTTGAGAGAGAGACACAGAGAGAGAGAGAGAGGGGACAAGTGGGGGAGGGGCAAAGAGAGAAGGGGAGAGAGAGAATCTTAAGCAGGCTCTGTACTGTCAGCACAGAGCCCCATGCGGGACTCAAACTCACGAGCTATGAGATCACGACCTGAGCTGAAACCAAGAGTTGGACATTTAACCAACTGAGCTACCCAGGCACCTGAGCCTTATTTCTTAGGCTTCCTTGTCAATTGGATAGATTCCTCCAGCAGAAAGTACCGGTGGAAGACTGGAGAGTGGGAAGAAGAAGAGAAACCAGGGTATTTATCACTGTTTGTGTGTCCCCGGCAGCTGTAGTATCGCAGGCAGCATTTGCAGAAGTGGCAGTGCCTTCTTCATACCTCTCCTGCCAATCTGTCCTTTCTTCTATGGTCTCAGCGTCAACTGCGCAGGCTTGCGGCCATTTCAACTTCTGCTAGAAAGCGATAGCTTTGGGCTCTGTTAACACTCCCTTGTCCTTTGGCTCTTCTAGCCCTTGGGGATGGTAGAGGCTTACCTCAATTGCCAATCTCTGAGTTGCATCACCATCTCAAGATCTTGGGCATTTCCAGTTCTTCCCATGATCAGGATAACCCATTCTCTGTAGCAGTTGATTTCTCTAGTTTAGGATAACTTTTAAAGGTTTTCTTTAATTGCCACACAATTCCAGGCAGAGAAAACCCACCCCTGTTATTATATTCCTTTTAAGGTTTTTCTTGTTTGTTTGTGTTTGAGAGAGAGAGAGAGAGAGTGCAAAAGCAGGGGAGGGGCAGAGAGAGGGAGAGACAGTCCCAAGCAAGCTCTGCACTGTCAGCCGGAGTCTGATGCAGGGTTCGAACCTGCAAACCGGGAGCTCATGACCTGAGCCAAAAATCAAGAGTTAAATGCTTAACTGACTGAGCCACCCAGGTGCCCCAAGGTTTTTATTTTTCTGGTTTAGACACTGACTGGCATTATTCCACAGCCCTTTGCTTCCCTCTAATCTGTTGATTCTTTATTTAGAGTTTTTCCAGAACTTCACCTAAGAAGGGTCCTCCCTGAAATACAGCATTCTTCAACAAGTGTATATTACCGTTGAGTGTGTGGCTTCCTCCACCCTGGGGGTACACTTCCCTGCGATCCCCATCTGCTTTCATTTCCTAATTAGTCCACCTCTTGTACTTTCTATAACCCCCCATTTATGATGTTACCAATTCATTCTCTTTTAAACACCTTACTGTCATTTCAATGGCGGGGGGAGGGGGGCGGAGATGACATCGTGCACTCGGTTTATTGCCTAGTCATAGGAGTTTTTCGTCAGCAATTTTGGTGATTTGGAGACTGGAAACTCGGCAATTTGGGGAGCAATTTTATTTATACAAATTTACTTTTGTGGAAAACAACAAGTCGATAATACTTATTTCTGTATTTAAAGGCGAGGGGCTAATCATTTTGAACTAAGCAAAATTAGGGAGGGATTTAGGTGAGCATTTTCTGACTTACCCCTTTATCCACGTCCAATTACATCTTCAGAGCAGAGGCCCCTCCTATTCGATGTTTCTGTGTATTGGAAACTGCCTCTCTCGAGGTTGCATGGTTTAATCGGTTATTCTGTGAACACACCAAAACTAGTCAATTTGCTAATTTGGTCCTGCAGTGATTTGAGTATGTCCCTTTCATTTAGCCACTCTGTTATGACACAAACACGATTATAATGTAATAAGAAAAGACATTTCCTCCGCACATTTTCTTTAGTTGTAGTTATATTGAACTGAAAACATCAATCTATTTGGGAAAGTGGAGAAAATTACCTAACAACCAGATAAGGTATGGATCCAATCATTCCTAATGATTTTATAGTGGCTAGAAAATAGTGGTCTAAATTTTTAGGATTGAATCTACTACAAATTGAGAAATTGATGCCTCAATGTTGTGTATTTTGAATGTTTGGCAAAATTGTAACACACAGACATTCTAACTGGTTTCCTTGCCAGAAGAAAGCTGGATAAGAACATGTGTGGAATGGACAATTATTGGGGCATCTGCTCAGTTAACACTGACTCGTTTTCTCTGAGAAATTCACCCCTAGGTTATTCTTTCTTTGTGTGTGTTGCTTTGACTGCTTGCAACTGGCCCAGAGTGGACACCTGACCATGCTGAGCCAATCAGATTCTCTAAGAAACTGATTCTCAGAGGCATCTCATTAGTCTATAAACATGGCTAGAGACACACAGCATGTAAAATGTCCCTGGGTGAGCTATCCATCTTCCACTATGTAGAAAGAGAAACAGAGAAATGACAAAAAGCAATGATGGAAACCAGCAAAGAGAATTGTGGAGATAAGAGACCAGAGAGAGAGAGAGAGAGAGAGAGAGAGAGAGAGTCACTGCCTAGCAGCTTTTATTTCTGAGTCCAATTCCTTTAGAGGGGTGGAATTTGTGAGACCCTCTTGAATTCTTATAATTAAATCTCCTTTTCGCTTAGGCTGGTTGAACTGGTCTTCCACTTGTCATCAAAAGAGCTTAAAATACAACAGAACACACAGAAGACTGGGTTGCCTGTTTACTGCCACTACGTGAATAAAAGAAAAAGAAATGCAGGCTGATGGGTTTACATCTGTGTAAAGAGAACAAATTGAATGCACTTTTTTTGCTCTGGTTCTTAGTTGGCTTTCACTGATTTTGTTCTTTATTAACACATAAGAAATGCATCTTCAACAATTTGCATAACAAGTCCTAAGCAAGCCTCTAATTCCTGAAAGTTTAGCAGATTTACTTCATTTGGTTAAAGTGTTAGAAATTTGTGTTATATTTTATGTAATATAAATAAGTTTTGATAAAAAAGTAGACTTTTGGTAAAACTCATTAAATAGTTTGAATGAGCTTTGTAGAATCAGCATAATGCCTGGTAAATAGCATAGGTGCTCATGAAACTATCAGCTCATGTTTCCTTTCATTCTTCAATTAGAAAATGTTTCATTGATTGATTGCTGCACTGCCTCAAGAAACAGATGAACACCAAAAACTATAGGTAGTCCTGGGACTATGGACGTCTTAACTTCAGGAAGGAATCCAGTTAGAACTGCAGAGGAAACAGACTGAGATAGATATTTTCAATACTTCCTGCTAAAGACTGCAAAAGAAATTTACAAGAGCGCAGAGGAGGGACAGCTCCTTGGCTGTGAGGGCAATGGGGGCAAATTGGCCAGTTGTACCCTCGAAACAAGTCCTTTACATTCTATAGTCCCAGTTTATTATTTGTACAATGAGGCTAATAAGAATTTCTCTTTGGTTCTTGTCATGGTTAAAGGAGATAATAAAAAACTGGTGCCCCAGGAATATTAACACTACCTGGAGAAGTTGAGGAAAAGCCACCACTGACAGGACACTTGAACGTGTTGAGTGAGTCATGCGTAGTTAGCAGTATACATTTTCCCAGAAGAACATTTTAGAAACAAGAAGCAGTTTATATGAGAGCAGCTCCTCCCCAGTTTCCAGGTAAAGTGTCTTCAAGCAGTAGGGAAAAGTTTTGTGTGGCCCCCTACAGAAAGTGCTGGAAAAGAGTGGCTGGGGAGACAGGCTGGGGCTCATTGTGAAGGGCCATCTGCGGAGATGGGTTATTCCATAAGTATAGGAAGCCAACAGGGGTTTTAAGCATGAGTATGGTGATGTCCGGGAGGAAAACTTTTCCCTCTACCTAGCTTAGTTTCACTGGCTGAGGCCTTGTAAATTGGACTAACAAAAGACAAATTAACAAGAGAAAAGCAAACAGAAGTGTATTCATGTGTGCTTACACATGGAAGTACCCAGGGATGAGTAACTCAAAGGGGTGATTAGAGCTTGGGCTTATACGACATCTTAACAGAAGAACAATGCATTTTTGGAGAAATGACAAGACAAAGGAAAAACAACTTTGAGCTTTAGGGAAGCATATTGGGGGAAGGCAAATGTATTGGGGAACTAATGGAAGATAAAGGCTAGTTGGAAACATTTGTTATGTAGGTTCATCTGGTGCCATCTCTGGGCTGATAAGGATCTAGAGTTGTCTCTAGTGATTAACTTCTGTCCTTCCTGGTGGAGAGGAGAGGAGAGACATATTTACAATTTATGTCCTGCTTTTAGATAAATAGGGGGAGGGCATAGAGCTCTTCTTGTATCTGCTTTTTCTCAATTGCCCTCAGCTCAAAACAATCTTTATACCAAAGTGGCATATTTTGAGGTGGCATAGTCTGCTACCCTTTAGCAATTAAATTCATTTTTAGGATAATAAACTGCAGTATTTGTGGAGAAAGCACCAGAAGGAGAATGGGGAGACATCCAGTTTAGAATTCTCAAGATAATAATGCACCTATACTCTGTGTGTGTTTCTTAGGAACCATTTATTCTCAAGACCCAAAAGGCTAATGATGACTGCTGTGGAAAAATACTACCTTCCCAAAAGCGCTTATGGATTTAAAGATCATCTTAAATATACAGAAGCAGAAACACGCGAGCTGAAATATAAAGGAAGAGAAATATTAAGTGTTTTTGAAATGTGTACGAAAAATTAAACATGCAGATGGATAAAGTGACTCAGTGAATGCAGCTGTTTAATATGGTGGAGTGGAGTGATTGATTGCTGCTTGCTGGAGCCCAGGGCTGAAAGCTATTTAGCCAAGCTGAGCAACATGAATTGTCTTATTACACGACTACAACAATTTGTGCCCTCAAATTTTTCTTCCTACACTTTATGGTAAGTTTTAGTCATGCGCTTAACTTGGGTAATAGTTATAAAGCCATGAAGCCTATGGTCCAGTCTCAGAATGTACCGTTGTTAAAGAAAAACTCAGAAACTAAAAAAGTCATTTCAAAATAATCAAATATCTTTATTTCTTTTTCTAGAACACCACAAAGAGAACACAAGTCTACAGCATGACTTTTTAAATCCATTTCTACTCTAGTTTCACACACTGCGGTTTCCCCCAGGTTTCTCATTTCCGAAGCTTCCTGAGAGCTTTCCCCAGACCCAGTCTGGGCCCTGTTTTTGTTTGTTTGTTTGTTTGTTTTATTTCTACCACTTTCCTTCTGAATGTGCATGACAGCACTTCAGAAGAAACAATCTGGAAGAGAGGCTTTTCCTCAGATGGCAGAAGGCATTGGGAGACACTCAGAAAGAAATGGCAAATCCTCTCCAGCAAGCAGGAATGAGACAATGGCGGGGAACATTCATATGAGTGATTTATCTATATTAGTAAATTGGACCAAAGTGAACCAAGTATGAGAAATAGGTTATACCAGACAAGAGGATCAAAGTGAGGTATGGGATAAGTTGACATATACTCTATAAGTTTAATCTTTGGTGTGATAAACTTTACCTCACTCCATTTTTTTTTTTTTAATTTATTTAGAGAGAGGGAGAGAGCACAGGTGAGGGAGATGGGCACAGGGAGACAGATTGAGAGAGAGAGAGAGAGAGAGAGAGAGAGAGAATCTCAAGCAGTCTCCACACTCAGTACAGTGCCCAACTCGGGGCTCGATGTCACAACTATGAGATCATGAACTGAGCCGAAATCAAGAGTCTGATATTTAATCAACTGAGCCACCCAGGTGCCCCTCACTCCATTTTTCATATTAGCTTGATGAGAATGAAGCATCTGAGGTATTTATTACATTTTCACTCACTTATTTGGATAAGGTGTGATTTTATTTTCCTCAAGTCTTTAGATGGGGAAATGAGGAAAGACAATTTGTAACAATAAAAAACAGTTAATATTTATTGAGTGCTTATTAAGGGCCAGCCATTTGGTACACAATATCTTATTTAATCCTCACAGAGACCTCTGACAATGTGCTGTTATCTCTACTTTACAGATAAAGGAAACTGGCTGTACACTGTTTAAATAATTTGCTCATGATGGTGGAGTCAGAATTTGAACCCAGGCATTTTTAGTCAAGAGTTTATAATTTAACAGTTGTGTTGAGAATGTGTCATAAACTTTTTCTTCCACGTTAAGTCCTTGAAAGGGATGGAAGGAAGAGAAAAATATCATAAAACACATTAAAGTTATTGTTGTTGTCTTACTTCATGATACCTCCTCTGAGTTGTTAGCTTTTATAAAAATGAGACTAAAATTCTTATGAATATGAACATTGGCTAATCTTAGAAAGACCTTTACTAATGGCTAATAGAATGAACTAGCATTAATAACATCTTTGGGAGGAAATAACTTTAAAGACTGATTTTAAATGAACAAGCATTTCTTGAATACCAGTTTTGCCCTGTATTTTGGAATTCAACAAGAAGTGTAAAACCTTGATCTTGTAATCTGGGATCATATATACAAAATACGTAGCACATTCCATTGTTTATAACAGGTCGATTAGTACTGATTCTCTTCCCTGTTCTCCTTTATGAATTAAGATCTAGTTGGGGAAGCATGACCAACATATGTGACATATACATAAACTAGTGAAATATGATTAATACAGGTGGTACAAACTATATTTTAAGTGGAAGTGAGCAGTTAGGTAAGACTTCCTAAGAGAAATGGGCACTGAATTGGGATTTTACCTCTGGGGAAGATTTGCTTAGTTGAAAAGTTAAGAACTTACTTTAAGAAGATGAAACAATTTAAATGTATGTAAGATTAAATATGAGTTTAGGAGAACATTGAATGTATTTGATTGGCTGAGTTAGACTTCTTTCTTTAAGAAAAATCCCAAAAATTTCTAGCAAATGATATCATTTTAAATCCTTTCACTCACTAATTTGGGTTAAACACCATAATCATGATAAATGCTTTGGTGGCACATTATCTCAAGTGAATTAAACATTATGAGTGGAGACATCTGACCCCAAAAGAGATTTTGAAACAAAACAAAGGTACTTATCAAACGTTTGGTTCTACTCCCAAGAAACCTCAGAATCTGACTGAAGGGAAGTATTTTAAACATGTTTCTTAGGATAACAGCCTGGATTTTAGGAGTCTTCCAGGTCATTTGGAGAAGGGACTGTCAAGATAAGAACATTATCTTAATATCTGATCAGGTATTATCCGTCCTTACAAATACAAACTTTTCCCCTTGTCCTGAAATATTAAATTGATCATCACATGCAACTTTCACTACTCAATATATTACCCTGGAAGTCACATACACATCGGAATGTACAGTTTGTGACAGTGATTAATGAAACACCAGTGCATTATGAGGCACCAACTGTCTGTCGCCACACATTTTTGTTAGTTTACAGTCTTGGCGTTTCTTCTGTACTTTTAAGGGAACGATTTTGTCAAACGAAAGCCTAAATCTTGGGAGTGACTTTTTAGTTTAGAAGAGAAAATTGGATCTTGCTAAAGCTGAGATGTATAGTCATTAGTCGTGCTGCAGTATATCTTGAAAAGACAACAGAATTACATCTCAACATTTATGCTGCTGTTCTGTATTATGCAAACTTGCAATATTCTGCATGATGCCTAGCACATTCCAGAGGAGAGAAGAGCCAAAGATGATAACATTTTAATGACATTAGGTCATATGAATTTATTTTTTACACAATGCACATTGGATAAAATATATAATCTTGTTAGAGCTAATTGAAATCACATGCCAAAAATGGAACTATAGTTCATTGTCTTTAACTTGTCCAAGTGCCATTTAATACCAAAAATTTTCACAATTAACTTGATTACTTATATATTATATTTGGTGCCTAGTGGGTATCAAATGGAACGATATATATTAAAATGTTCTGTGAATTAAAAAGCACAGAACAAAATACAAGGTTTTCATAATAGCAGCTTTCTTGGACTCGTGTGTTTTAAGTGAAAAATGTGGTATACATGTGGTATTTTTTTCTTGTAAATCTTCATTTGGCTATTTTAATGAGTGATTCCAAATTATTGTCTTTATCCAGTCTGTTGGTGCTACAGCTTTCACAATAAAATATGAAGTGAAATAAAAAAGACCTAAAATTAAGATACTTTATTGATACTTTATTTTTTTTCCCTTTCAAAATAACTTGGAAAGAAAGGTAAACACAACTAAAAATTCAGGCATAAACTGCTTAAAATGTACTTTATACATATTTAAAGGTAATACCATAAGGTCGTTAATGCCTCATTTTGATCTCTGTAAATACATGGCACACAACGCTAGGAAATTGTCGGCACCCTGAGTCTTAACGAATATAATCATTTCGAAGCACAACACGGAGAAAATGGCACCAGTGGTCATGACTGTGTGCAACAAGCAATAAAATTGACACCTTGGTCTTTAGATAAGACCAGCACACATTTATTGCTCTGAAGTAAGTCAAATTCTTATGAACCCAACTTAAACTTAAAGGCATGTTTCCCAACACATTTAGGTTTGCCAGATTCCATGGCCCATATTTCTTTAACCTTGGCAAATCAGCCTATTGATCTTTCTCTTGCTACACCCTCACGCATGGGTTTCTTCCAGTTCCACACTCTGGTTGAAGTCTTGTTGGCAGAGCATTCTGACCTTTGGGACACAGCCCTGGACACCCCGACCCTAGTGACCTGACCTCTTGGTAAAGGAACTTCTGACCTTTGGATCCCAGTCTTTCAGGATAGCTAGGAGGCAGTTCTCATTTGAAATCTGAAACCTGCCAATTTTGCAACCACCCAGTGAAGGTCACTGGGTTCTAGGTGGGCAGTATTTTTGCTTGATTAATAACACCAGCTGTGCCATTTTCTAACAGGAAGAACTGCTATACTGGTCTGAATGTAATTTCTGACTATTCGAAATTCTCCATTTATAGGAACTTCTGTCCTTAAATTCAAGGACTTAGTTAAAGGGGTAAGCAAACCCAGCGGGCAGTCCTCTTTGATGTGCAGGAGCTCAGATATGCAAAAGTCTTGATCAGCAAATGCTTGAAAAGTGCTTACTCTCCTCCCCTTGGGATTGGCCATTAACTCACTTCGAGGCATTCTCAAATAAAACTGTTTTTCTGGTTGCTTCAACTTCAGTCAATAAGTGGCTTTTCGTCAGCAAGTGTGAAAAACCCTCCACCCAAAATCGCCAATGTGAACTCATTTAGCGTTTGTTAGGGACAACCCTTTGGCATCCACATGGGGTTCCCAGATACTATGGTCTTTTATTCTCTCTGCCTTCAAATTTCTTCCTGATTCAATAGAACCTATACATAACTGTGTTTGAAATCGTCAAAACTCACTTCATTTCATGACTCAAGAGCTTTCACTGGGGACCATGTTCCACCTTGGTCATTTTCTCACCATTATTTCTCAGCATTATTATTATTTCTCAACATACTCTCCTTCAATATGTTTCAATGTTACTTATCTACTCCTGGTATCATTATTTTTACCTCCAGTAATTTTTTTTCCCCTTCATTCCATGACCTCCGTTTGCATTACACCATTACAGTTTAAAATCCCCTTCCTCCAGAAACTCTGACTTGGTTCATTTACATGTGACCCATCCTCTTCCTATTCATTACATCCTCAATACAAATATATGAAATTTTACTTTATTCATAGGTATGTGAAATTTAACTATATTAGATTTAAGCTATTCTTTAAAAATAATGACAATATTAACTTCCATTTTCCAAGTCTCACCGCATTCCTTCACATGTCACTTTTTGTCATAGCAACAGCTTTCTGATACAGATATTATTTCTTTTAGAGAGGAGAAAACTGAAGTTTCAGGAAATTCCATAAGGTCACCTAAGTAATAAGTATAGGGTTGAATGTGAACTCAGATTTATCTAAATGCAGAACATAAGCACTTAATTACTCTGTTGTGCTTCTGGCTACCTCAATACCTAACCCTCATTAAACACCTAGTAGGGGCCAGACTAAATGCTGGAGACAGTAAGAATGGAGTTCCAGCCTGCCCCCATGGGCAAAGAGATAAATGGTGAAATGTGTTGCGTTACCTAGGTAAATAAGGAAGACTCACCAAAGAAGGTGACAGATCTGAATCTGAAATGAGAAGAAGGAGCTTGTCAGGCCAATGAGGGAGCGGGTGGCTCTCCAAGTGAAGGAGGTACAGATACAAAGTATAGAAGCAGGAAGGGTCTTGATGCCCTTGAGAACACAGGAACTTGGGTCAGGATTAGTCACAGAGGAGGCTTCAGAGGCAAAGAGGTTTATATCCCAGAGGGCTTGTGTAAAGTCTGAGGAGGTTGGACTTTATCCTCTGACATCTGGTTGCCTTTGTAACTGTACTTTCTGCATGATTCTCTCTCCTGATTAAATTGTAAAGGCTGTGAGGACAGGGTCATTATCATCTCAATTGTTTGTATTCCCACCAGGATGATCCTTCAAGCAGAAAGGGATCCATCTGGCCATTGGAGACCTTGGATTCCTTGATGTTTTTGCTTAGTGTAAACCTGGTACCATCAAGAAGTACTATGTACCCTTATTCTGGCAAGTGCTAGATGGCTTCTGAGCATGTGGAGTCCCTATTCCAAAAGTTAGGTGACTATTGTTTAGTGATGTGATGCTTATGGAATCTGTATTAAAGGTGTGATATAAAACAAAATGTGAGAGAGGCTTTGAGAGAGTGAAAATGGAGGGGATGAAATGGAAATACACATCAAGAAACAAAACAGGGAGCGAAGGGAGGGAAAGACATCATTTATCAACACTTACCAGCTTTGCTTTGGAGAGGGACACTGTTTTTATTCCCATTAATATAAGATCACTCCTCTGCACTAGGTCAGTGTGAAAAAAAAGTCTTCAGAAAGGAAGTAATGTAAGTTGAAAAGTGAGAGGGAAATCAGAAAAAAATCCAAGGGTTGGACCAGTAATTCTGTGAAGGGAAGTTGAATGTGGGTGTGTTTTTAGTCTGTCATAGAGATATTATCCCTTCTTGCTAATGAAAGGGATGGGTGGTCTTAAAGATATTTATAACCTTGTAGTTTGGGACCCATGCTGTCTTAACTGTAAGAAATTTCTTAGTGCTGTATGTTAAAAGACCCCAGAAAAGACGGAGTTGTAGCATTCCAGAATGCACCCTGACCATCCACCTCACGTGGGATGAAGGTGTCTTTGACATTCAAGTTCCTGGCAGGCTTGATTGTAGGAAATGTGACAATTGTCCCCTTGTACTCTGGAGTCTCAACACAGTACTATGTAGTAATGCAAACTTGGGAGGTCACAAGAGAGGGAATCAAATGTGGCTAAAAATAATAAAGAAAACCCTAATAGCGGTGTAGAATTCCTTCAATGACAAAATGATATACAAAGGTTTGAAATTCAATAAATTAAACCAGGGAAAGCAAATGTTTACAGGATGCTTATATTCTGCTTGAATTGAGACAGCTATTCTACTGCTCAGAAATAATGTGACCCTGGGGGCACCATCAAAACTCTGGCCTCTGTTTCTTCATCTATAAAGAGAGGAGAAAACACGGCACCTCCTTTTCTGCATTCCTACGAGAATTAAATATGTTACGGGGCACAGAGAACTTGGAACAGTGCTGGCATGCAGAAAGTCCTCACTAAATGTTAGCCATTACTTTTATTCTTTTTGAGCCTATAAATCTCTTGCAACAGTATGACGATTTATAAAAGAGGTGTCATTTGAGTGTCTAATGCAATTGTTTTCAAGATGATTAAGATGATAGTTTGAACAGATTTATGTATTTAATTTTTGTAGTAGCTGTGTGTTGGTACCAGGTGTTTGAATTTTTTCTCTCTCTAAGAATATATATCTTCTTCTGCCCTTTTGTCTTACCCCCAAGGCAAATAGTAGCATGTATAAAAAGAGGAGAGGGCTGACCACTACACTATTAAATTTAACACACACACACACACACACACACACACATACCCATTCTAAAACAACATTTCTCAACACATGGCACTCTGTACATCACTCATGCTTTCCCTTCAGCTGCCAAATCAGGAAAAATGGGGGGTGGGGGTGGGGGGTGGTAAGCCCAGGAACCTACACTTTAACTTGCTAAGTGGTGATTCTCATGCATAAGAAAATTTGGACTAAATGTCTTTGAATTTTACATTGAACTAATGCTGAGTAATCAAAGTTTTATATGTTCTGCTTTATAATATCTATTTGACAAATACATAAGTTCCAAGTTCCAATTCTTTATAGTAAATTTATTTGTTCCTTTTTACAAATTAGACTCTTTTGGTGGCAGGTGGAATGCAAGGGTCTAAAAAAGCAGGAAGACGTGTTTATGGGTTTAATCCTTAAGACTGTTCCACCAACCTTATCGGGGTTTATGCAATGCTGGTCTGATGATAATGGTTATTTTCCTCTTAAAGACCAAAAGGAAATGTGTCCTATAGCTCAGCAGAGGTGGATTTCTGTGCTGAGCTTAATTTCTGTGTCTCTGCATGATTTTGTCTCTGGGCCATCTCCTGTGGAAATGTTTCCAAGATGAATATTTGCCTCAAGGCCCTCTTCTGATAGCACCGCCAGCACGAACACTGAACATCGGCCCTCCAAACAGCCACGGCACTTTGCACAGAAGCCTTCAAGTTCAGAAGGAACTGCCTTTTATGTGTCTCATGAATATGGTCTAACGGTTCCAAGCTCTCCTCTCCGACCTTTGTCCTATTGAGTGGAGTTCAATTGTCTTCCACATTTATTTAAGCTAATGATAGAAGCATTAAGCAAAAGTTGAAAAAAGGGACAAATGGATTCATCATGAAAATGCACTGTGCCATAAAAAAGTCCATACACCAAGATGCTATTCACAGTGGGTAGTAAATTTATGAAACTCATTGCCTCAAGGTATTATATTGGCTATTATATATAAATAGGCTCAAGAAGGACTATAGCAGGTTATTAAACAAAATTGGGATGCCAGAGGCAAAAGTGGCAGGCTCATCTCTTACCTTCGGGAACATTGTGGAAGTTGGCGGAACATTGCTTAGTGCCTCAGTCGTAGAAGTGCTTAACTGGGGTGTATTAGTTTTCTGTGGCTGCTGTAACAAATTACCACAGACTTGGTGGCTTAAAACAACAGAAATTTATTGTCTCACACTTCGGGAGGCCGGAAGTCTGAAATCAAAGTATTGTATCGACAGGGCACGGTCCTTCCAGGGACTCCAGGGAGGAATCCATTCGTCTTTCGCCTTCTGGTGCTTGCCTTGGTATTCCTAACTCTGCCTCTGTCTTCACAACACATTCTCTGCTGTGTGTCTGTCTTACAAAGATGCATGAGATTATATTTGTAATCCAGGCTAAGCTCTGCCTGAGATTCTTAACTTAATCGCATCTTTTGCCATATATGGTAATATTAATATTCACAGGACCCAGGGATTAGGATGTGGGCATGTCTTCCTGGGAGCCACTGCAGGGGGGCATCCTTATTTTAAGCATGCTAGAGTTTGTCTTATTCCTCCTGTGTCTCTGCAGTCAGGGGGCTACTCCTCTCCAAACAAATAGTTTTCATCACAGGACTGTCAACTTTAACTTTATGTCATTGTCCTTTCCATTCCCTGCATCATATCAAGTGGTGGCTCTCTGCTGGATGCTGGTAAGTTGTTAAATGAAAACAAGAGTAACTAAATATGTTTGAGAAACATTAGATCTAAAGGACACTTACCAGACTTCTCAGAGGCTTCCTATGCCAAGCGTCTTTGCGATGTTCCCAGAAGACAATATAGTATGTTCATTTCCTGTACTCTCAACCACAAACTCCCTAGCTAGTGTTCCTTAGCATACACTTTAAGAAACTATGCTTTAAAACTAATGCTTACAAGGGGAACCTGGGTGGCTTCGTCCGTTAAGCCACCGATTTCAGACCATGATCTCATGGTTCCTGAATTTGAGCCCCACATCGGGCACTCCTCTCTCAGTGCAGATCCCATCTTGAATCCTGTCTCCCTCTCTCTGCCCCTCCCCCACTCATGGTCTCTCTCTCTCTCTCTCTCTCTCTCTTTCTGTCTCTCTGTCAAAAATAAACATTTTTTTAATTAAAAAATAAAACTAATGCTTATAAGAATAATATTCAATCAAACTTTGTTGGGTTTTTTAAAATTTTTTTTTAATGTTTGTTTATTTTTGTGAGAGAGAGAGCAGGAGTAGGGAAGGGCAGATGCGGCAGGGGAAGTGGCAGGGGGCGGGGGGGGGGGGTTTGGGTGGGACAGAGCATCTGAAGCAGGCTCTGCACTGAGAAGAGTGAGCCCGATGCCGGGCTCCAACTCCCGAACTATGAAATCATGACCTGAGCTGAAGTCTGATGCTCAACCAACTAAGCTACCCAGGCATCCCTGTTGTTGCTTCTCCTTTGGGGGACAGATGTAGGTCTATGAGCCCTCCTGGTTGTATTTACAAGTTATGATTGCCTCATCATTATTTTCATTGTTACAAAATGAGCTTAGTTGTTGACATAAGTTCTTTCTGCATTTGAGCAGATATTCTTTCTTTTGCGTTTTGCATGAAAGTCCATAACTTTCCCTGGAGCCATCCAGCTACTATAATATAAACATATCCACAGTCCAAGAAAAACTGTATATAAGCTTCTGGAATTTTGCTGGCTCATTCTGGGTCAAGAGCCAGTGCTGCCTGTCAGAAACTCCCGTGTACTCGTTTTGACTCTTTCAAGTCAGGCTGCCAAGTTTACATCTTTTAGAGACTGAGCAAATCTTAAAAAGAGCACTACACCTATTCCCCTAACATCTTTATATTTTTCTCTTGGAGTCAGATAAGAGAAGATGAATACAATTTTATCACAATAGGGTTGTTATATTTTTAAGTCTTTGAGTTTTCTTTTATTTTAAAAGTTCTTTATAACTGCCCTTATATTTTCGTCATCTGGTCATTCAATACATAAATATTCTGAGGTATCAGCACCTGAAGCAGGTCTGGGACGGAGAATGATATGGAAATCTAGGTGGGATCCTTCCCTGGCCTTAAAGGCGCTCTTGGTTTAGTGGAGGGTATGCAGCATGAGAGAAATGTATATATAATGAAACACACTCAAGTAGCAGCGTGAGAAATATGTGATAACGGTGAAGAGGAGAGAAAATGAACTCTGCTTGGGAAAGTTTTGCAAAAGTAACATTTATGCCCGTTAACTGTGGAAAAAGACAATCCAGGATGCAAAAAAACCCACAATATATTTGGGGGAACAGAGTCATGGATGGGTCCGGTGTACTTGGGGAGTAGTAAGAAGTATAGAATTACCAGACAGGGTAAAAAGCCTATAGAACTAGAAATAGAGAGGTCGAAGACGTGGGCCAAGTGTCTACTTGGGAGGAATCTGATCGCCCTGCCAAGAAGCTTAAACATCACTGTGCAAGAAATTGGGAGCTTTGGGAGAGTTTTACACAAAGGAGGGACATCATGAAAGTTTGATCTTAGAAAGATAATTCTGGGGGCGCCTGGGTGACTCAGTCAGTTGAGTGTCGGAGTGTTAGTTTCGGCTCAGGTCATGATCTCAGAGGTCGTGAGTTTGAGCCCTGCATCAGGCTCTGTGCTACTTGTTTGCTCTTCTCTCTCCCCCTTCCACCTCTGTCCCGCCTTCTTTTTCTCTCTCTCTCTTTCTTTCTTAGTAAATAAATAAACTAAAAAATACATATTTTTTAAAAAGAAAGACAATTCTGAAAGTTAGCTCACATGGAAGATTTCTTTAAAGGGAACAACCTGCCTGATTATTGGTAAAGAAACTTAATAATACTCTGTTGAAAAGGTAAACAGGGCTTGGACAAAGACAGTGGCATTTGAAAGAGAACTAACAGGATTTATTGACCACACGACTGATAGTCCAGTGAATGAGGAAGCAGCTGAGGCCAACTCCAAGACTTCTCTGTCTCAGTCATTTGGGCCGATGGTGAAGATAATAAACAGGAGAGTCAAGGAAAGGCATTGCCTGGGGGTGAGTTCGTAAGTGGAAGTACATAGAGAAATACCAGGTTGTAAGCAGGGAGGCCAAGAATCTGGTCTTTTGTGGTAGAATACGGATTAGTTCAATCAGCCTCCATTCCAGCCCTTTTCGACGTGTCTAGCTGTCCTATATCCCATATTGTGCTATGATGCAATAGTGCTAAAAATCTACCTTTCCCAGACTTCCTTGCAGATATTCGTCAAACGTACACCCCTGAGTTTTGGAAGGTGGAAGTGGACATCCTGAGGTGGATACCAGCTCTTTCCACTGGCAACCATGACCTTGGGTGTTTGTTACTTCTGGGGCAGCTATAGTAGAGTTGTCACTGTCCAGTCTTTAGCCTGACGGTGTTGAAAGGCAGTGTGGGGACATTCGGTGTGCTGGCAGAGGTTGTGGAAGAGGTAGCAGAGTGGCTCTGGAGCTAGCAGCCTTCTGCTTCTCCAATCTCTTGACCATCACAGAGGCATTGTTTCCCATGGAAGTACCAATAATGTTGTTCTGGGAGGAAATTTAAGGTCCATTCCTCCATCTTTCTACAAATCTTAAAGCACCAAGATCTTCTTTTTTTAACCTACCTGGAAATGGTACCAGTTATCTTCATCTGATGTCTAATTCACCTTTCAAATGGAAAGAGACTTTATATGAGAATTCTTTAAATACTGTTCTTATAAAATCATTACGTATGTTTGACATTCTGCATTGTTGACTGTTACTGACAATGTGCTGTCTTCTCAGTTGTGGGGTTAAGGCAGATATGACCTTGTTTTAAACTCCTTTGAGTGCCCAGGGCCTAGAACAGTGCTTTGCACTTGGTGGTGTCCAATAAACCTGTTAAGTTTCATTGCATTTAATTGAATTGAATGAACAATTTGTGTTCTCCTAATAGTGTCATATAATACAGTTGGCAGTCTCCCTAAGTCTGATAGTTGTTTTATATGATAAATTGCCCATATTGTTAGTATCCAAAATGCTTTGATCTTAAATTTTTTTAGAATTCTCAAATGCATGCCATCTGGCTTCAGTGACTCATGGAAATTTAATGTCTTGAGTTGTATTCACCACCTGTTGTTTCTTTTTTTATATTTATCTAGTGAATCATCTTTGTTTTCAATGAAAAGTATTCTTTAGTAAAAATTCTACAACTATCCTGTCAGTGATGATCACTGATTGAGGGATACAGAGAAACAATTCAACCTTCACTGACCCTTAAATGCTCCTGTCCTCTCCCATAAGTATGTGATTGCATTTTGAGTTCTTTAGGAACAACCAGACAGAGATCACTTTCAACCCTCAGACGAAGAATCAGACGATTCTTATAGAAGAGTGTTTTTTCCCCCGTATATTTCACCTGACTTTGTTATAGTGTCTCTTGCATTTCAGCAATATTCATATCTGGTATTCTACACCAATGTTGCTGTCTCTTCCACGTGTTGTATTTTTTTCTTATGGACATTTAATACTTTTAATATTTTCTATGGCAGGGTGGCTTCAAAAGGCTCCCCACACATTTCTGTATACTAGATCAACTAGAGGACATATAAGGGATATAGATTCCCTTTCCTAAACTTGTAGCAAGCAACAGAAACCCAGCTCGAACTGGATAAAAGGATTTTAAAAAGCCCTGAGTAGAGAAGACTTCAGACATAGTGTACCTGGATTTCTTGTTCCATTTCTTTGTGATTTTCTTGGTTCTGCTCCTTCTGTGTTGGCTTCATCTTTAGGTTTCTCCATAGTTGCAAGACGGCCATGAACAACATCAGGAGTTATATGCTGCCTTGTTACATCCATTGAACAGAATTCCTGGCTTTGATTTCTTTGGGCCACCCTCTAATAGGGAGGGTGGATCCATTCTTGGAATAAACTGCATGAGCTGTATTTCATGAGTGTTACCCAATGAAGGAAACCTGAAGGAATTTCAGGAAGGAATCTATGCAATCTCTTCTTCCCATGACCCAGGTTTGCCACGGTCTGATCTAGACTCCAGGAGGCCAATTGGGCATATTTCCCAGTATCCTCAAGGTCAGAATAACTCCTATTATATATTGTTGCATCATTTTTACTGTATCTATTTTTCCTGTTTCCTCTGTAAACAGTGCAAAGCTTGAGGGCAGATTTCATCTCTTTTATACTTTTGTTATTGATGCTAACCAGCTACAACGAAGGACTCCTCACTGTAGGAAACCAAAAAATGCTCATTATCTATTATCATTTTGATTATATGGCCTTAGAATAATGCAATTTTTAGCTTTATTTTATATAACTCTTGACTTAGGCTTTACCTCTTGGGTCATGTTGAGCCAGAAATAGGAAACCAATCACTAAACACATATTAAGTCTTCCTGTATGCCAGGCATTTGGTGGGAGCTTGAATGGGGAAGATAGCAAGCACATGTAGGATAGTACATGTAGTATCTCATTAAAATATTTCAAAGCAAAAGCACTGGGAACCTATTTCCCGGATCTGTGCCTCTCTGATCACTTTTGGAATTCTCCTTACTCTCTTTGGTGCTCTTCCAAGATTCCCAGTGCTATTTTGTGGGTTGCCCCATGTCTCTGTCTTTCTACAGCTGCAACTCACCGCCAGTTCTGGGAGGGCTCCTTTATCTACCTGTTCATCAAGCCATTATGGAGCACCGATGAGGATCTCCAGATAGCTGAAGCATATGACTTGTCTTTGGGACTTTACCATTCAGCAGAAGTCTTACATGCAAATAATAATGTGATGTGTGCCAGTATACAAATAAGCATTGGATCTAATCCAAGCTTCCAGAACAAGGAAGTCAAGGCAACTTTCCCTGTGACCATGATGACTATGGATTAAAAAGGTAAAAGTCAGGTGAAAAAAAATTGCATTTAGAGGGAACAGCATTGTCAGAAGCCATGTGAAAGAACCAAGTTTACAGGGAAATATAGATAATTTTCCATATCTGGATCATTTAGTGTATATGAGAAATTGCTGAGAACTCAGTTTCTATGTTCTGATTCAAGTGTTGTGGCCGAAGTTTTTGGGGATCCTTAAGTCACTAGTTGACACCAGTGGGAATGATTTTCCTCATGAATATATGAGAAAGTCATAGTCAGAAAAGGCCTGGGAGTATCTTTCTGCTCAGTAGGAAGAACAATTTTGTCTCCAGAGCCAGGCCTACATAAGAGGAAGCCTATTAAGGCAACTCCTTGCCTGCAGTGACTTGAGAGGATTTCTCAGCAAAACATCTTCCCAGTGGGGTCTCCTTCCCTTTCTGTCTGGCCACAAATCCTCAACAGTCAACTCACTAAGTGGTGAGGTCAATAAAAGTGGAGCATCCTCTTCTATAGAAAGTCTTGGTGATAATGCTGCTCTGCCTGAAGAGCACATTAGCCTAGATTAGCTCATTATCTTTGAGATGAACTTCAGAACAATTTCCGTTCAGTGGAAAAAAGAGGATGAGATCACAGAGTACAAAGCTAGGCAGAGCCGGGAGGGGAGCAGTCGGGCCCCCGGGAGGAAAAACTCATTCAGAGGGTATCAGTTCTGCTGTCTCGTCTGTGGTTGGTTGGGTCCTGAGGTGTCTTGAGTTCTCTTTTCCCACTTTTAGCTCTTTTTTGCATCCGAGGAATGCACTCCCCCTCCCCCAAGATGTCCACATCGTAATCCTTTGAACTTGTGAATATGTTACCTTTGCATGGCAAGAGGGATATGGCTGATGTGACTTAAGTTGAGGATCTTCAGATGGAGAGATTATCCTGGGTTCTCCAGGTAAGCCCAACGTAATCACAAGTGGCCTTATAAAGGAAAGAGGGAGGTAGGAGGGTCAGAGATCTGCCGACAGAAACAGAATTGTGACACAGCCATGATCCAAGAAGTGTGGGCAGATTTCAGAAGCTGAAAAAGCCTCCCCTAGAATCTCCAGAGGGAATGCAGTTCTACCAACATCTTGATTTTAGCCCGTAAGACCCTTTACAGACTTCTTACCTCCAGCACTATAAGATAATAAAAGTATGTTGTGATAAGCCACCAAGGTTGTGGTAATTTGTTACTGCAGCCGTAGGAAGTGAGTGCATGTCCCTTCACTTGACACTCATGCCCGGTGAAGTCATCCCTTCTGCCATCCACCACCCTCCGCCTCCTCCAAGTCTGTGCAGGGTCTTCGGTTCAGTGGGCTAATGTTGGAATATTGTCTTGAGGCAAACCTTTCCCAGAGCCACGAGTACGATGCAAGTCACATCTCAGGGAAACGTGAGACGAATGCAGGCTTGTGGTGATCTAGTCTGTGACACACACACACACACACACACACACACCCCACCAGCAGAGTATCAGAAGGAGCAGTGACACCAAAAAAGAACATTAAGCAGCTCTGGGCAGGAATGGAGGAACCTGAATCAGGGATAGCCGAGAACATTTCAGCCTGAGAGATGTGTGTTCCCGTCAGCTTCCACGACCTGTGGAACACAGTGACCCACGTCTGCAGGTACAGTGATCCTGGCCTTCACTGTTGCATCTTTCCATAAATAAACAGAAAACAAAGAGAATCAAGAAACGAAAACTTCCAGAAAACAACTGCTTTGATATATGCATATATACTTAAAATTTAAAAATTCCGTATAAACTTTATTTTTCCTTTGACAGTGATATGCAGCCAAACTCTATGGGAGGTCAGCCAAAAGGACTCAGATTATTACCCTAAATGCTGTAAAGGAGGATTTTCTTTTGCTTTTTGTTTTTTTTTAAATGTGTTCTGATTTTTTAAAAATTCCTCAAAGATGTCCACGAATATATAAATTTTCAAGGACATTCACTTCCTTAGATCCTCACTACAGCCTCAAAAAAGCAGCTTGGAAAAGTGTTACTGTTACCATTCTGCAGGAAACTGAGGCCCAGAGAGGTTAAGTGATTTGCCTCAAGATATAAACTTAGAGCAACGAAAAGCTTAAATTGTAACAAATATTATTACCTCATTAAATCCTCACAGCAGGAGATGAAGAATGGTGGTTGTTTGTTCACTTTTTTTTTCCATTTTAATATTTGGGAAATTAAAGCTAAATGGGTGAAGCAACCTAGTTAGCAAAATGTAGCAACGTGGAAGAAGGTATGACTCACAGCCTTTTTCATTCCTAACTAAGCACCTGAGATGTCAGTTTTTCTTCCCTGTTAAGAAACACTTTGTAAGACGTCTTGGCTCCTCTTCTTCTGGAACTAAATCCCAAGTAAAATGCTGACAGAGGATCCAGCGGGGGAGTTCAGTGGCCTTTGCTCAGCTGAAAGGCCCACAGAATCACCAAGGAGACAGGTTCTGGGTCAATGCCGGGAGGAACCGTCCCCTTATTAACTGGATTAACTGCTCTGTCCCTTCTTCAAGCAATGACTGGCATCTCAGCAGATGGCGGGGGTTCCGTTTCTGAAATCGTTCAGAACAAAGCCTACTGAAGAGGTCTGTTGGAGCAAGGCCCTAGTTGTACTGTGGTCTTGACGTTTGTTTTGAAAAACCGGAAAGGGAAGATGCTGTTCTTTGATAGGAGGTTGTTCCTTGGGTTACCATGGGTCGCATTAAGAAAGAATATCAGTTCAGGAAACCAGTTCTCCCTCAAGTTGGCCTCCTCTATATCCCTGAGAGAAAATGGGTGTGTCCTCTATGGCTCCACGTCAGCACTTGTCAAAGCGCATTCCTTGGAACCCTGGTTCCGCCAGGTGGTCTGTGAAAGGAGGATCCTGCGGTAAAATAAATTTTAAAAATGCTACTACTGATACTTTACCACTTAAATTCCCAAACGTATAAGAACAGATTAAAAGCTTTGTTTTACTAGAAAAAAAGCTTTCTCAAATTTATTTTGAATTTATCTTAAATTTGTTTCTCTACTCTTCCCTCCTACTCCCGCCGCCATAAAACCAAGTATAAGCATGTGAGAAACTTTCTCTTATCATTAGGGTTTTTTACCCTAAAAATTTTTAGTAGGATTTCAGAAGCAAGAGGATAGAGCAAAAAAGGAGGAGAGGTGAAATTCTGGCCATTGTATTGTTGCCTAGAGTGGAAATCATAATACGTCTTCAGTTCTTGTGCAGCAATCTGTAATACGTGTAATATTTTCCTCAACTTATTGTTTTGAGGATATTGCAGTTATCATTAAACTGTACTGATGTGGTATAAAATACAAGGGAAACAATGCAGACACCTTAAAACAAGATCTTTTTTCTTTTCAGAAATGACTTTAGCAAACGGCATGTAATACTTTGCATGATTAAAAAGACCAAACTGGGGGCACCTGGGTGGCTCAGTCAGTTGAACGGCCCAACTTTGGCTCAGGTCATGATCTCAGAGTTTGTGAGTTCAAGCCCCACATCAGGCTCTGTGCTGTCAGCATGGAGCCTGCTTCAGATCCTCTGTCCCCCCTGTCTCTGCCCTTCTCTCACTCATGCTCTCTCTTTCAAAAATAAATCAACATTAAAAAAAAACAGTTTCTTGAAAGACCAAATTGTAGTAGGATTCATGTTTTCTTCAAATCTGAGATGGAGCTTAGAGGTTTGATTCCCTATTTCAGGTTGCATTATAGAATTTAGAGAGACAATCAGCATTTTACCATGGCTGAAAAATAGAGAAGACATCTAGGGATAAATGATGTAAAAACCATGAGAATATAGACAGTTTATTTTCTCACAACCTAAATACATTGAGTTCCTTTTCAAAGGCTGGTCTCGTGGGAGAGGTAAAAATGTATTTACTTAACTGCTATATATGGGATAGCATGGAAAATACATTTCTTGGGATACTGAGGTGCCTGCCAAAGATTATCTTCCTATGTCTACTGACTATTAATCAAATTAACTAGCTTGGAAAATAACACGTACTTTAGAATATAACAAGTAGTTCAATAAGATTATACTGACAATTTACATCACTGGGTGTTTTCCTCCAGTCATTTACTAGGGGTCAAGGGAGCAGGTACAGTGTGTGAAAATGTTTTTTTATTGTTTTTGAAATGTGAACTACTTCATTCACTAGATCTTTAACACCCGCCTTGAACTAATACTGCATAGATATATACAATAAACACAGAAATATTTACCTTGCATTGTGTGGATGCATTTAAAATAAATCTCTTGAGACACGGACCCAGGACGTTTGAGGGCCATACTTTTGTTCAGGCCTGATCATAGAAAAGTAATACAGAACATATTAGCTCAAGCTCTTATTTTCAACCTCGAGTGCTTCCCAGTTGCTAACAGCATGAAATGAGAATCCCATGCCTCTCCTTTTAAGACCCAGCACGCTCCGCTTTCTCCCTAATTCCAGACTTAGTTCCCATGGCGCTGAAGTATCTAGTCTTCACTCCAGCCAAAATCCCTGGGACATGCATTCCTCCTGTCTCCACTCCTGGGGCCATGCTTGTACTCTCCTACTCACCTCTGACCATCGAACCTATTACTAACATTAGAGGTTAAAACGTTCACTGCAGGTCACCAAGCAAGGAATGGGAAAAATTATGATGCAAAACCTGGCACCCAGCCCACAGTCTTCACCACGCCTCTGAATTTGTAAAATGCAGAAAGAGTGGTATCGATAGACCTGGATGTGAATCTTGGCTCTGTGGTTCCCAGCGAGGTGACTGTGGGGTGGATGTGTGATCCCTGTAATCATCAGTTTGCTTATCTGTAAAATGGGAAGGATTGCACCTCCCTCAATGCAAGGGAAGGGATGAACTTCCCTCATAGATTCCTATGAAGGATGAATAAGAGGATTCCATGAATTTGGTTCAGTGCTTGGTTTGTAGTGAGGACCTAATACAAATGCCAATAGTTATTTTTACACCTTTATATGGTATGATTTCTCCTGCTCTCTCATATATATATATATATATATATATATATATATGTATTTACCCCCTCCCAACCAGATTGTATGAATCCTGAAGGGGAGAAAAAATCTTACATGTTTTGTCAAATGTGCTTGGAGCATTAAGAACAGTTCTTGATGGGGCTTCTGGGTGGCTCAGTCGATTGAGCGTCCGACATTGGCTCAGGTTATGATCTCGCAGTTTGTGAGTTCGAGCCCCGTGACGGGCTCTGTGCTGACAGCTCGGAGCCTGGAGCCTGCTTCGGACTCTGTGTCTCCCTCTCTCTCTGCCTCTTCCCCACTCACACTCTGTCTCCCTCTCCTTCAAAAACAAATAAACCTTAAACCCAGTTCTTGATCTTGAAACGTGATGAATATATATTTTTAGTGTTATTGGAATTTAATTATCTGCTTTTCTTCATGTTAAAATGAAGCTCGTTAAGAACACTACAATTAAAGACTTCTGTAATATGAGGGGCCCTTGGGGGATTCAGTCGGTTAGGCGTCCAACTTCGGCCCAGGCCATGATCTCACGGTTTGTGAGTGGGAGCCCTGCGTTGGGCTCTGTGCTGACAGCTCGGAGCCTGGATCCTGCTTCAGATTCTGCGTCTCCCTCCCTCTCTGCCCGCCCCCCCCACCGCCACTCTGTCTCTCAAAAATAAATAAAAAACATTAAAAAAAAAAGACTTACATGATAGTTGCCTATCCTGTTATAGAATGGACACTTCTCAATAACATAAACATTTTAAGTAATCTTTGGTATTTCATTAACATTCAGTAAATGTTCTTAAATGTACTTTTCTTTGACTAGCGGTATAGCCTAACCGCTTTTATATTTCAACTTTCAATCTTTTTTTCATGCCATAGGAAATGTTTTGTTAATATTTTATCTTAGCTGAGCGAGTATGCTGAATTAATTTAGTGTTCACATGGATAGATACCGCATGCACTTTTCTAGGTGTTTCACTATCATTTAGCTTTAGCTAATGGGCACTTAAAGTCTTGCTGATTTTTCCCCAAAGACCCATAGTCATCTATAACGTTCTTGAATAATTGGGCTTTAAGTGGAAGTTAACAGGGTTGACTACTTCCAGAAATATGCAGAAAAATTTTTACTAGTTTGAATTTAAAACTTGCATAACTCTTAAGATACCAAGTTTTAAAAGTCTCCTCTCAAAAACTTAAAGTTAATTAATACATGAAACGGAATGACTTGGAGTTTTATTATTAGAAGTTACTTATAAAAGTCCGATTTTCATAAAAGTGTTTTTCAGTATCGTTGTAGTTCTTACATTAAAACAACAACACCTGAAACCTAAAAACTGGTGCTGGAATAAATCAAATATATCCTTAAGATTTTTAAGCAGCCTTATTTTATGGATGTTCTCATTTCAAAGTCAACTGTTCATCTCCCTTCCTAGAGCCATTTCCCTCTAGATCAGCATATACACGTTGACATTGATTAATTGTCTAAGAATTGGCCGACAGTCATTTGTAAAATATAATCTTTCATCACATTCAATTGTTTTTAAATCTTTTCCTGAAGTGGCGATTGGAGTTTGGTAGAGAGGGATTGGAGTGTCTCCACCACATAGCCCTTCTCCACTCTGGGAGTGGTTTCAGCAGAAGGTGAAAGGAAGGAGTGATGGTAGGTGGGAGGGAGAAGAAGGCAGGAGAATATTTCCAACTAGGATCTACCAATTCACAAGAAATATATATATATATATATATATATATAGGAGGAACGCCTCCCCCCCACCCCCCAGTTTCTAAGAACAAACTATCACTAACCTCATATTTGTCACCTCTTATATCATCTCCTCTAATAACTGCAGCAACCCCGTGAATTTGGTAAGTTATTATGACCCTCATTTTAGAGTCGAAGAAACTAGAACTAAAAGAAGTTAATTTATGACGACCACACATGATTAAATGAAATAATCATGACTTTAATAGAGGTCTTTGACTCACTACTTTACTGTGATGCATTTACAACTCTGCATATTGCTGAGCTTTTCCACAGAAATGGAAAATAAAATCATTGGCAATTTAATGGATACATCTTTAATAGTATTACTAATTGTAAGTGTGCTACGTGATAATAATGGCATAACAGACAAGCAGTGCACATAAATGACTGAAATTAACACGACTTTTAAACATAGCCATCCTTGGTATTTTTGGCAGCTAGGAGGAAGGGAGAAAAGAGGAGAGCATGATAAGGAGTTGCTAAGATTTCTTTCTGGATCTGTCGCTCACTCTCTGGATTTGGGAAACTGAAGGCTACAAAATTTCATTTTTCTACTTTCCTATCAGAGTCCCTTGATAATAAAGTCTATGTGTTGCGATATAAGATACAGCATGGACGCAAATCAAATCCATTTCTCTTTTAGGGCAGGTTAATTTAATAGAAAGCAGTTGCCTGAACCTGTCACTAGCTAGGGTTCTTTCTTTCAAGGAACTTAGTAGTATTTTCTCTTAATCCTGAGAGTATGGATACCTAGAGTTTGTGGAGAACAGGTCAACCAGAGGTTTTGTTTGTTTGTTTGTTTGTTTTTTAGTAAGAGCAAAGGGAGGGAATTTTGACAACCTTCCATCTCAGTTACTGTGTCTCCAGCCTCCTCTCTGCATGCACAGAAGGTCTCCCTCCTTGGTCTCCATTTTCTAGACCCCCCCAGTGAGAACCAGAGCCCTCATTCTGTTCTAAACACTGTCCTGAAGCATTCCAAAGCTCTTCTGATTCCCAAATTATCTTAACCTCAAAGAAAACTCCCAGTCCCTTAAGGATTCAGCAAACGTTTTTTCAGTAAATGTTTTCACCTCTGCTGGCCAGGCGGTCTCTGTTGCAACTACTCGGTGTGCAAGTTGTAGTGTGAAAGCCGCCACAGACAATATGTAAACAAATGAGTACAGCTGTGTTTCAATAAAACTTTATTTACAAAAACAGATGGCAGGCTAGATTTGGGCGAAAGACCACAGCTTTGGCGATGACCTACGACACAGACCATCTCCCTCATTATACTGTGTTCTAGGGTCAAAGTAACGAAGAGGAGAAAGGTAAAACTGACATGTGGTTCTCATTTAGTCAGCATCAGAACACCCATAACATGTCAAGACCTATGCCCATTGCTGTGGATTTAGTGGTGATTAACTCAGACTTGGATTCTGGATTCATGCTGCTTCCCTTCCTTCTTTCAGAGGAAGAACAGTACTATCTCATCACATGGCAATATTCCAAATTAGTAACCTACTTCTTTTGCAACAGTATACGCGCTCTGCCAGGTAAAGCTCTTGGTAAACTTGCAAACTAAACAAAGTTTGCCTATCCACATTCCCTTCTCAATCTTATCTTGTGCCTTATCTCTCACCCCCAGATAGTGCCTTTGCTCTGTTGCTGAGAGTCCTTCCCTCCTCTGTCTTTTCCATCTTCCTTCTCCATATCCCTCCCTCCCACAAAACCTTCCTGATCTTTTCAACACCAAGACAATGTTTTTAGAGTCTTGACCTTAACAAGTGAAATGTATTAACACCACGAGACAGATTTTCTTGTTTAAAAGGGAAGCTCGCGAGCCCAAATTCTACTGCCGCTGGTATGATCAGTGTGCATCTCCACTTTGCCTCTTTGATCGGGGATCAAATTCCTCTTCTCCAGGCTCAGTAGAAATTAAGCTGAATCCTGAATAAGGTGAGACCCTGGTAGTGTTTTCAGTTTTCTGGAAAAAGAGAAAAAAGAGCAGAAGTGCTTATTATGGGAGGTACAGGCAGTTCAAGGCTTACCTTGCTGTGCCAGTTCAAACAGAAGGTATGTGACAGATTAATTTAGACCAGCACACACATTACTGGGAAGTAGGCGCTAATACAGGAAAGTGGAATTCAGTATTTAAATGTGTCAAAATGAAAAAGTGAATTGCCTCTACCCTCTTGTCTTTCTTCTCTCCTAATTTTCCAAAGATGATTTTTGTCTGGAGGTGTAGGTAGTCAACTCTGACTCATTGTAAAGTCAAATGCCTTTTGGATTGTAGCATAGGTGTTGAGCAACCGATGACTCGGCTGTGTTAGATGAAAAACAAAAATTTAGGAGGCTATTTATGACTGACTAGAAAAACATCACAAACAATTTTTGTTCTTAAAAAGGGAGGTAAGATTCTGTACTAGTCTAAAGAGAAAACCCAACAGTCATAGTATTAGAAGACAGAGGATAATGATGCATATGTAACAAAGAAGGGAGTCTATAAAAGTCAATCAAGTTCTATGGGCTTGTGTGGTACAAAAAACAAAACAAAACAAAACAAAACAAAAAAAACCAAACCAAACAAACCAAACAAAACAGGGAAGCTCGGAGTAGCTCTGCATTTCAGCAAACATAATAGATATTGGCCTTCCGCCTACTCCATTGCATTTATTTTTCTCTTGGGGGTTGTTTTTATAGCCCAAGGAACTGGTCTAAAAAGAGTTGGGGTTACTTAAGAAGTGATGATTTACTACTTAGTCCTGGCAGAACTGTAATGGCGTGGAAGTCGAATCTGTACCTGGCTTTATCTGAATGAATTCATTTCTTTTGCTTGATAAACATGTTCACTGGACAACAATGAAAGGACTGGGCTAATTATGACGTTACTGACGCTGGTGGTATAAAGGCATCTCAAAGATGGATTCAGCCTAGCCACAGCAAAATGAGGACCATATTGAAAATGGAAAGTAGAAATTCACCAGAAGCTTTTTTCCCCTGAGGTACAATCTTTCATCTCTGCCTCTTTATGTCTATCTCATCTTTCTTCTCTATGTGAACCAAGGGTTACTAGCCTTTTTTGTGCTATGGATGCCCTTGGCCCTTTGAGGACACCTAGGGGAGCCTTCTCAGAAAATGTTTTCAATTTATAAAAAAAACCTTATATAGGATTAGAAAGGAAACCAAATAGGGAGGCCTGGGTGGCTCAGTCGGTTAAGTGTCCGACTTCACCTCAGGTCATGATCACATGGCTCATGGGTTCGAGCCCCACCTCGGGCTCTGTGCTGACAGCTCAGAGCCTGGAGCCTGCTTCGGATTCTGTGTCTCCCTCTCTCTCTGTCCTTCCCCCATTCACGCTCTGTCTCTCTCTCCTTCAAAACTACATAAACATTAAAAAAAATGTAAAAGAAAGAACAGAAACCAAATATAATGGGGTGCCTGGGTGGTTCAGTTGGTTGAGCCTCCAACTCTTGATTTGGGCTCAGGTCATGATCTCAGGGTTCATGAGTTCTAGCCCCACATGCTGGCTCTGTGCTGGCAGTGCATAGCCTGCTGGCGATTCTCTGTCTCCTTCTCTCTGCCCCTCCCCTGTTTGCTCTCTAGCTCTCTCAAAATAAATAAAGATTAGGGGCGCCTGGGTGGCGCAGTTGGTTAAGCGTCCGACTTCAGCCAGGTCACGATCTCGCGGTCCGTGAGTTCGAGCCCCGCGTCGGGCTCTGGGCTGATGGCTCAGAGCCTGGAGCCTGTTTCCGATTCTGTGTCTCCCTCTCTCTCTGCCCCTCCCCTGTTCATGCTCTGTCTCTTTCTGTCCAAAAAATAAATAAAACGTTGAAAAAAAAAATTAAAATAAATAAATAAATAAATAAAGATTAAAAAGTAAAAGAAAAAAAAGGAACAAAAAAAGGAAAAAAAAGGAAATCAAATATATTAGAACACAATTACAAAATATTGATATTAAATATGATTTGATTTCTTAATTTAATTTTTTGCAATTTATTAATATCTGTGCTTCTTTAAAATACAGTCAATTAGAAGATCCGGCAGTATGTCAGTAAGTACCATAATTCCAAAATAGGTATAGCTTTTTTGAGGATTCTAATATAAAAATCTCTGTAATTACTACTGGAAATAAAATCATAGGTAATGCTAATTCTACTATAGTTTTGCCTAAATTTGTAATATAGTTAGAGGCTGTGAAAATCAATGTAATTTTTTCCCTTCCAAGTTCATGAGCACCCTGAATTCTATTCCTGAATCCGGATACCTGGCGTCAGGTTAAGAAGTGCTACTATTGGGGCTCCTGGGTGGCTCAGTTGGTTGAGCGGCCGACTTCCGCTCAGGTCACGATCTCGCGGTCCGTGAGTTCGAGCCCTGCGTGGGGCTGTGTGCTGACAGCTCGGAGCCTGGAGCCTGTTTCCGATTCTGTGTCTCCCTCTCTCTGACCCTCCCCCATTCATGCTCTGTCTCTCTCTGTCTCAAAAATAAATAAACGTTAAAAAAAAAATTAAAAAAAAAAAGAAGTGCTACTATTTACTCCCCTCCTTTTTATTTCTGTATAAATTGGAAAGTGGTAGACTAGCTTTAGGTTGCAAAATCCCACATGCAGAGCCCCAACAACTGTCACATGTCTAAGTGTCCCCATGCCAAATACCTAGGAGAGTTAGTCTGATTGGCCAGGGTCCAGGTATCCATTTCTATTCCCCCCCAAAAATAGAATGAATGCAAAAGATCCTCTAAAGCAAGGATACCCTTGACCTACTCTTTTGGAGAACAAGGAGAAAGAGATTTCCAAAGGTAGGGTATGTATAAGACAGACATCCCAAAAGGAAATTTTACAAATATAGGTTTAGGGTCTTTAAAAGCAATTTGAAAATTCCTTAGTCTTACAGATATAAAGAGAGAGTTATTCTCCCTCAATGGGAAGAAAAGTTGTCTGTGCACAAATAAAAGTTCAGGTGTTTTAAAAGTCTACTATGGCACTGTCCGACGGAACTTTCTGTGGTGATGCAAATGTTCTTTATCTGCATTATCCAATAGGGTAGCCACTAGTCACATGTAGCTATTGAGTAATTTAAATGTGGCTAACATGATTGAAGAAGTAAATTTTAAGTTTTATTTCATTTTAATTTAACATTTAAATTTATATAGCCAAATGGACAGGAGATACTATAATGGACAGCCCAGTTCTAAACCGTTAAGTCTGTATCTGTATCACTTTTCTTACATGACACTCTAGTCAAACTAGCAAAGAACTACCTTTCTGCTTCTGAACTCTGTTGTGACTGTTCTCCCAGAAGTCGGACATGCACTTATAGTTTGTCCATTTCTCTAGGTCATTCCATATCACATATGCCTAGCTCATATCCCACCTCCTCTGGAAGCCTTCTAATATTAGCCCAGCCCTCTGAAGTCTTAAGGCATAAAATGCTCTGTCACTAACTGGGACAAAACACATGCCACTTAGTACTGATATTTATCTTTTTAAAACTATTTATAGTTTACCTTTAAGTAGAGTTCATGGTCCTCTGGGGGAAGAAATGATTTCTCATATGTCTTTGAATACTTCATCTTGGTATATAGGTTTTCAATGCGATTTTGTCAAAGATGAGATCACTAGATAACTTGGAGAAGCAGATGATGCAAATAGAGACATAAATCCACTAGAGCAAAGATGCCTGAAGGTAGAGAATCGCTATGTGGGGAATAGATAACTGAAATATGTTAGATCAAAGAGAGACCAATAATTATTTGGTGCTATTTTTAGGCAAATAAAGTATTCTTCTTTCGTGGATGAGACCACCAAGCTCTGATGATATCGAACAATTTACCTAGGCTCATATGCTAAGAAAGGATATAGAGGAAACTGGAACTCAGGTCTCTGGCATTCAGCAGTGTCTACAAAGCAGAATTCGAAAAAGATTGGGGAATTCTTAACAAGCAAGAGAAGTGCCAATAGAAGAGGACAGCAGAGAGGAGATTCATGAAGAGAAATTCAAGAGAAATTTATGATGGGTGTCCTTGGTCTATTCCGGTTGCAGAAAGCCTAAGGGGTAATTTCCACCAAATTGAAGAAAATTCAAATATTAAATAAATAAAGAAGTTCTTCTTATTTTAACCATGTGAATCCATGCATAATAACTAGACATGCCTAACATATGCCTCCATGCTTTATAGTCTCCAGGTCACATTCTTTCACCTGATAGAGACTTGGGGTACATACCTCATTGTACACTTGCATGCCAGACTGCAAAGAACGAAGCACATATGGAAAGCTTTGTCAGAAGATAAATTATTTGACAGCATTTCCTATGAGATTTTGGCAAGAAAATTGGAGACAGTGTTAGGCGAAAAAAAATGACCATGAATGTTAGGTATGTAGTGCATAAAGGAGAATCACGCATCTTTCTATCTCCTAGGTAATAACAGTATCCTAGAGAGAAGATAAAATTCAACACTGGATAAACATTAGCATATGGACCACATAAACCCATTGGACTCTTGTATACAACTACCTCAAAGCTATTCTGTCAGATCTAATCCACTTGTCTTCTTAGAATAGAGATAGGAGACAGAAGAAGGAAACTCTAAGATAAGTGAGTAGATAGGTAGTAGATAGGTATTTCCATGATTAGAGAAAGGAGACTCAAACGTCAAATAATTGTATGACAGATGCCTTTGATTTGCTAAGAATGTGATATGCTAAAGAATATTCTTAATATCCACACACTAAACAAAGCACTGATTAAAATATTTAGACTAAAGTATGGCTACTATACAAAATCATTCTCAACGTTTAATTGGAAGAATGTGCTTAGTAATCTTTTAAAGTAGCTAGTGTTTGAATATTCTTATTGAATGCCTACAATGTTGCACTAAGACCCCCAAATAGTAATGTTACTTCACATGATGCCAAACTCAGGGGGTTTTCATATGTTATAGCCTATTTTTGCTACTTAGTCATAGATTGGGAAAATTTCAAGTCATTCCATAAATTCTTGGGAGTATGTCCAATCATCTTGATGTAGATACATTTGAAAAGCCAGATATCAAAACAAGAATATTTAGGGGCATAATATAGTTAGGTAGATAAGAAACGACTTCATCTACCAAAAGCAGTCATTATTTAAGAGAACAAGCCTATAAATGGGATTGATGAAGAATAATTTCTAATGGAGAATCAATGGAGAGTGAACACATTAGTTAGGGAAAGTAAAAATGAAATTTTGGCTAATTGAGGTGACCATGCTTGTGTGCTACACACCTGTTGCTATGCTTTTAGGGTAAATGTTAGGATCATTTTGATAAAAATATTATTAATAATGTGTATTATGTGCTTAGAATATGCCAAGGCACTTTGCTAAATCCTTCTTAAGTATTATTTCATTTAATTATTACAATTACCTTAATACAGATTATTTCTATTATTTTTATTTTATAGATGAGAAAACTAAGATAATTAGGTAAGTTGCCCACAACACATGGGAACTGATGGAGCTAGGGTTTAAAATCAGATAGGCAGACTCTAAGTATCTATACTCTTAGCCACTATGCTATAGTTCATACCGTGAAAACATCAATAAAATAATTTTTATTCACATTTTTTATCACATTTAAATAATATACAAAAACTTACTAGAGGAAAAAATTGTTTTATTTTGGAACAACTTAAAAATTGTTTTAAGCCCTCATTTTGAAAAACAATTACTTCAAAACCTAAAGTCACATTCTATGAAAGAAGCTTTTATGGACTGAATGGTTGTGTCCTCTACCAAATTCATATATTGAAGTTCCTACCCCCAGTGTGGCTGTATTTGGAGACGGGGCCACTAAGAAAATAATAAAGCTAAGTGTGGTCATAAAGGTGGGGCCCTCATCTCATAGGATTACTGTCCTTATAAGAAGAAACATCAGAAAACTCCTTCTCTGTGTAGGTGCACTGAGAGAAGGCCATGGGAAAACAGGGAGAACATGGTCATTGGCAAGTAAAGAGAACTCTTACTAGGAATTCAATAGGTCTGCACCTTAATCTTGGACATGTAGCCTCCAGAACGGCGAGAAAATTATTTTCTGTTGTTTAAGCCAAGTTTAGGGTACTTTGTTATGGCAAAGGAGCTGACAAAAACAGAGCTTTAAATTGTAAATGCTTCCTTCAAACAAGGAAGGTTATGTGTTTATAACCTGCAAAATGATGGTGAGAGATAGCCAGTGAAATCAAAATCTGGAATTAAAACTTCATAATTTGACTATCGTTGATAATGCTGTTGTAAACATCAGGGTATATGTATCCCTTCACATCAGTACTTTTGTATCCTTTGGGTAAATACCTAGGACTGGAATTGCTAGGTGGTAGGGTAGTTCTATTTTTGACTTTTTGAGGAAACTCCATACTCTTTTCCAAAGTGGAAAGAGCCCAAATGTCCATCGACTAATGAATGGATAGGTATATATACATGGTGGAGTATTACTCATCCATCAAAAAGAATGAAATCTTGACATTTGCAACAACATGGATAGAACTAGAGTGCATTATGCTAAGTGAAATAAGTCTGTCAGAGAAAGACAAACACCATATTATTTCACTCATATGTGGAAGTTAAGAAACAAAACAAATGAACATGGGGGTAAAAAGAGAGGTAAACCAAGAAACAGACTCTTAACTATAGAGAACAAACTGATGGTTACCAGAGGGGGAATGGGTTAAACAGGTGATGGGCGTTAAGGAGTGCACTTGCTGTGATGAGCACTGGGCGTCGTATGTAAGTGTTGAACCACTAAATTGTGCACCTGAAGCCAATGGTACAGTGTATGTTAACTAACTAGAATTTAAATAAAAACTTGGAAAAAATAAAATACAAACTTCATAGAACTTATTACCCCTCCCCTTCCCCTTAGAATATATGCCCCTGTTTCCCAGTGTTTGTGATCTTCCATAGGAGAAAGCATAGGCTAACCATTACCAGAAACCTTGTCTTGTTTGAGGTCGAGACCTCTTCTCTTAAAAAAAAAAAAATCACAAAGTTTTTGTGAGGAGTGGAGAGTGTCACGTTTCGTTAAAATACAGGTAAATTCAGATACCAATTAAATAAAATTTTTTAATATTTATTTAGTTTGTAGAGAAAGAGACAGTGTGAGCAGGGGAGGGGCAGAGACAGAGGGAGACAGAATCTGGAGCAGGCTCCGTCACCACAAGCACCCTGATGTGTGGCTTGAACTCACAAACTGTGAGATCATGACCGGCGATGAAGTCGGCCACTTAACCGACTGAGCCATCCAGGTACTCCCAGATAACAATTAAAAAAAAAATTTAACATTTATTCATTTTTGAGAGTGAGAGAGACACAGCACGAGCGGGGAAGAGCAGAGAGGGAGACACAGAATCCGAAGCAGGCTCCAGGCTCCGAGCCGTCAGCACAAAGCCTGATGCAGGGCTCCAGGTCCCCAACCGCGAGATCATGACCTGAGTCGAGGTTGGACACTTAAACGACTGAGTCACCCAGGGCCCCCCCAGATAACAATTTTTAAAGTGTAAATTGCCCTTTCATTTTGCACAAATAAATTAATGTATAGTTATTAGATAGTCCATTAGAATGTATAGCTAATGTATAGTCCATTATAATAGTTATTGTATAATTCACTAGAATATCTGATTTCCTCTTTAAATGGAGATGATGTTGATGTTACATATATTATAAGTGGCTTTTAGGAACATCAAAGGAGGTAATCTCCATGAAACCTTGAAAACTTTCAAGTTCTACCAAAATGCTAAGTCAATTATTACTTTTTTCTAAGTCAATTTTTATTATTGTTGTTTACTCTAAGTGACCGATACATTTTGACTTTAAATCATGTGCAGTTCATTGAAAGGAAGTAATAACCACGTAAGTTAAAAAAAACAAATCCAACATTTCCTGAATGTTTATCCCTAGTATTTTTTTTTTAATTTTTTTTTTTAACGTTTTTATTTATTTTTCGGACAGAGAGAGACAGAGCATGAACGGGGTAGGGGCACAGAGAGAGGGAGACACAGAATCGGAAACAGGCTCCAGGCTCCGAGCCATCAGCCCAGAGCCTGACGCGGGGCTCGAACTCACAGACCGCGAGATCGTGACCTGGCTGAAGTCGGACCCTCAACCGACTGCGCCACCCAGGCGCCCCCATCCCTAGTATTTTTAACAATAGAACATATCGTTAAGTATGGTGGCGTGACAAAGGCATCCATAAGAAATACCAATTTTGTTTGTAGGGGCCTGCAGATGAAAGAGCCCAAGTGATTAACCTGAAGCTGAAGATAAAGGGAATAAGTTCAGAGACTGAGATGGAGAGCCTTATTAGAAAATAGTGGAATATCATCCTTATATGCCCACTCCAGAAACAATGTTGCCAGTTACAGGCCCACTCTTCAAATGCAGAGTTCATGAAGCAAACAGATTTTTTCTTCCTTGAGTCTTGATCCCCAAAGCACCTGGTATCAATAGTGATGAACTAGTAACCTAACCCAAAACTCCCATTACATAACTTTTTCCTTTCCTTTTTTTTTTCAACGTTTATTGATTTTTGAGACAGAGAGAGACCATGAACGGGGGAGGGGCAGAGAGAGAGAGAGGGAGACACAGAATCGGAAGCAGGCTCCAGGCTCTGAGCCGTCAGCCCAGAGCCCCACGCGGGGCTCGAACTCACAGACCGCGAGATCGTGACCTGAGCTGAAGTCAGACGCTTACCCGACTGAGCCACCCAGGAGCCCCAATTTTTTCCTTTTCTTCCTTAATGCTGAGTCTTAGAGGTGCATTAATTACATCTGGCTCTTGTGAAATGAAAGCTATTTCAGTTTTTATGCAAAAGCGGAAGGAAATTCCTTTCCATAGGAAGAAAAATGAAAGAAGAACATATCTAATCCTGGTTTTTGCTTAGATGTGTATAAATTCTATATTGTCATCTTTATTTTGCATCCGGATCATATCCTTTGTTTTTAGGATCTGTCAGCAGGCTTGGGTTTCGAGTCTCTTGAGCCTTCAAAGTTCTGACCACTGGTTTCTGTGCATTTTTTATTTCCAACCTAGCAGGGAGTGAGCCTGGATAGGCTGTTCCTTCTGCCAGTTCCATGCTTTTCATCTCTGAAACATCAGAGTTCGGTTTTTAATCAAAATGCACTAATGTGTGTCAATCGGATTTAAGTGGGTAAATTCAATCTCCAAATGTGAGTAAAAAAACAAAACAACTCATGTAATATGTTGATATCAAGATAAAATCATATTTGTAAGGGGACTATCAGCTTTGTTAAATGAAAGAGTTAATTACGTAGGGTTCTTTTGCCGGGAGGAAAAAAGTTTGTTTTGTTTTGTTTTTTTTTTCTTTTTTCCATAGCTGTCAATTGCAAATGTGTGGTGTTGTAGCTGGAACATGAATATTTTAAAGTAACAGCAAATGCCTGTAATTCTTCTTGGCCAGAGGTTCCAGGCATGTCCTTTACTGGCAGTGAACCACATACAGGCAGAGTCTGTCTCATGGTGCCAAGGAGTCAATTACGCTCTCTTAGACTGTCAGGACGTGACTGCCTTTATTATATGTTCTCTGCACCTTTCTTTTGCGTCAAGTAGAAGAAACCTCTTTTCATCCCTTATCAAATTGTTTCATTTTCACCAGGTGCAGGTTTTAGTTTTTCTCTGTATTCAAGAGGACTATTTGCAAAATCAAATCAAAGAATAATGATACTGTAACCTATCCTTCCGTTACATTTTAGTATTTTTTTCCTAGGGTTCACGGTATGAACATAGCACCAAACCTAGGGGGCACTATTCCTAGCGGTGCAATGGAGTAGGGGGCATCAGGCTCTCCAAACTATCTTTAGTTTATATAATTTATATGTTAAAGAAAATAAATTCAATTGAGGATGCCTAATGGAACTGTCTGGAGCGTGTTATAGGAGGGTACTTAAATATAGTCTGATAAAAAATTAAAACCAATTTATCAAAATGGCAAAACATTTGGTAATTTGGAACACTCTTAATGTCCATTTAAAATGCAATCGTCAGTAATTTATTCCATTATGGAGATTTCAAGTTATCAGCATTTAGTACAATTTATAGCTCATTCTTAATTTTGCTATTATTTACTTTAGCAAATAGGGGGAGTCTTACTCTGCAAAAAAAAAGTGCTGATTCTCATGTTGTAAAGTACCTCAGTGTAACAGATTCAGTGTGGAAAACAAGGTGACAGCTTGCTACCGCCAAGTAGAGTTTTAAACTTATTTTAGGTAAGCGTTTAGATAAGTGGTTCTCATACTTTTGTATCTTGAAGAACCAACCAGGGAGCTTATTAAAAATGGAAATTTCTGACTTCCAGCCCTAGGGATTCTGATCACAAGGTTTGGAATGGAGCCAAGTAATCTGCACCGATTTTTAACGATCCCCCCTATACGATTCTATTCCTCGGACACATTTTGAGAGATCCTCATTGAGATAGAAGAATCTGTACTTTTTGTACACGATGTTATTTTATACATGGACGACTGATTAATAGGTACAGAAATCCTCAAATTAATGAAGTTGTTGATTATATCCAACTTGCGGGATGTACATGATCTTTCAAATATTCGGTTTGGGAAATTGTTCCATTCTGTATTAACATTCCAAGTTGTGTCACTAAGACCAAATTCATCAAATCAATAATTCATTTAAAGGCTGTGGTATACACTCAAAGCTATAAATATTTAAACGGGTAAGGTGTATTTCCTTCTCTTAGATAACATAATTCTTAGGGAAATACAGAGAGTGAAACATATCACCAGAAAAATAAAAATAAATATAACAAACAGCTACTATTAATATACACTGAAAAGAATAGGCTGATTTATTGAAAGTGATATTCTGTTGTATTCCAAAGACTTTCTAAAGAATATGGCTTTCGGGAGTACACACAATACTGAGGCCTTATTCTGGCCATGTATTACGATAATGTTCATTATTATGGAACAAAAACAAACCTCACTGCAAATATTTTTGTTTCTACTTGAAGTATAGTTGCCATGCAATATATTAGCTTCAGGTGTATGACATGATGATTTGACAATTGTATATATTACAAAATGCTCATTGCGGTAAGCGTGGTCACCATCTGCTCACTGTGAATATTTTGGCTTCAGAACTGAATGTATTCTAAATAACATCATCTTAAATGACAATCCCATTATTTCCATCAAGGAACTGGAGTTGGTGTCATTAGAATAGAATGAGTTGCACGTGAAGGAAATAAGTCATGAGTAAGAGTGGAGGACCAACGAGCCACCTAAAGACTTTTAGTCAAGCTTGAAATATTTTTCCAAACAGAAGAGCTGATCAGAAAGGAAGGCTGGATGTCAATCAGTAGATATTATCTTAGATTTGAAATGATGGTCTAAGTAGAAATTCCAAGAAGACTTATCCATAGTCCTGTGTATTCCAGGAACAAAAGGGAGAGTCAACCTTATTATAAGCAAAAACAAAATACCACACATGTCCACATGGATATGACAATGTAAAAAGGTCATTTACATGTGGGCAAATGAACTCTAGGTTCTAGGCAGGGGAAGGCAGAAGACAAAATAAATCCATGCACCATCAAGTTTTAAAGCTTCATCTCCAGCTCTTGGCAGATTCTGGCAGAGGGGGATAGTTCTGAGTGATGAGTGAGAAGTTGGGGGAAAGATAAAAAAGAAAAAAGAAAGTTGAAAGGAGTTTTCAACCCAAGGCATTCCTGGTCCTTCTTTAAAGACAGTATCTATAACAGGGACCTTACAAGCTTCATTTTTTTCTGATGTGCTACCTGAATTTTAAGAACCTAGAGCAGAACAACAACAACAACAACAACAACAACAACTACAACTACAATAAATCGTTAGGACCTAGTGTTACATCCATTATCCAGACAACAGGCCACAGAATCAAACCTATTGGTGCTGTTTATGTTTGCCAATGAACCATTTCAAATATGAAAATGACATCAATACAGGTTTCTGGAGAAGCTCACTGACATTAATAGCACCTGCCACAAGTGTAACGCAAACTTCTGAACGTATGTCATATTTAGGAAGTTCTACTTTTTCAGTTATTTTTCACAGAGCTGGCGAAAGGAAACGTAAATTGCTGTGGTGGTAGGGGAAGGAAACCAAAACTTAACGAAGGCTTATCATGGGCTTCACATTGTGTTACATGCTGTATAGATTATCCCATTCGGTAAGTAAATGACAAATGGTAAGTGTGCTAAAGATGCAAGAGATAGCAACCCGTGGTTTACGGACATTCTGGGGTTTCATGATGAACACGCCATTTCAATTTACTTTAACAGTTTAACTAATTGTTGAAGTTAAAAGTCACTTTCAAACCAATCAACCCCGAGACGAGTCTACAAATACATTCACACACACACGCTTGTGCGTTTTGATCTGTACACCTTTCTGGAGAACTGTATGACTTTAGTTAAAAGCTTTGGAAGATGCAAAAATGACTACTTGGACTTCTTGTGTAACTGTCCGTGTGGCAAGGATGTGAGGAGGGTCAGGGCAAAGGATACAACCATACACAGTATGGGTTTACCTGGGAAAACTCCAAGCCAAAGATGGACAAGAGGTGGTGTACATCTCCATTCTCTTACCATTCCATAGAGAAGCCTGGGGTGCCTCACAGCGCAGCTAGACTCACAGTAGCTCATGTCCTGCTACACTAATTCTCCCAGCGTAAGCAGAGAATGGCCCTTTCAGCCTGGGTTCCCCTGAAAGCGCAGCTTCAAGTATTTACGTTTAGATAGCATATTTGGGGTCGGAACCCATGGGGACAGGAACAAGGAACAGGCAGAGAAATACATGGAAGAAGGGAAAGTGACCCAGGACGTTAATCCAGTTGGTCACTGCTATGGCTGATGAGTTGCTCGATACTGTGGAATAGCCTGAGAATCCTTATGACACATATTTCAGGATCATCTGCTCAAAGGGGAAAAAAAGGGAAATATTTACCATTGGCTTCTGTCTCCCAATGTCCAGGAACTGTCCCATGTACCCTGCAATTCTTGTCACTCAGCTTCTCTTTGTGTCGGAGTTGCTCTAGAATAGGTTCGGGGGACACCTATCCCAGGCCTGAGGGGACATATTGTGTGTTGCTTCTGTAGGAAACTCATCAAAGCCCATGGCTTAGAATGACTAGTTATATTGTGGTAAGGTTTTGATATATACAAATTTTCCCTTAAGGTGGAAGACTAGACATTTTGGACTCAGCCAATAGCAAGTTGATGGCCAGCTGTTCCCGCTCAGGTCCTGGAGACGTAGAAAGTGATGGAAGGTTGTAACATCTGCTCAGTGGGGGGATCCACTCATCCTATGGAAATTTGGGGTTAAAGTTCAGCCTTTTCCTGCTGGAGCGAATGTGGAACCGCAATACCATGTATCCATTGTCAAACAATGAAGAAAGGGTGCCCGGGATTGCCTTTGGAATTTCTGGTTGGCACTCCATGATCAGATCCAGAGGTTTCGTATGGAAATTCATTCCAATAATATTTTTTTAAATGATGAGCATTTCTTAAAACATATGTTTAGGCAAAAGCTAGGAATAAAAAAGTGATCTGGTTTCCCTGATAATATTTACATTAAATGTAATTCTACATCTCATGTTCATGAGTTGTAAAAGAAAGTTTGAATAGAGGAAAGATTCTCTGTATCTTGCTTTGCAGAGAGGGATACGGATGTGGGCCAAAGGGCTGTTGGAAACCTCCTTTCCTCTTATATACTATGAAGGGTATAGCTACTTTGAATTTTTTTTTTTTTATATCTCAAATGAGATTATATTGATTGTGAGCATTTTCTATTTAAGGAGTTTTGTTTTGTAAAAAGGATTATCTGCCACTGATTAATAACACCTTCAATGATTTCTAGGTTTTCCCTGGACTGTGATTGCGTAACTGATTTACCATAATACTGAGCAATGTTTGGATGGCTTTAGTTTAGTTTTGCTTTTTTTAAATACCCCTATTATCCTTTTCCACTCCTATACTTTCTATCACTTGGCCTAAAGCAATTTTTGGTATATTATTGCGGTGTAAAGTCAGTCTGATTTATCCTTTTTCAACATATCTTTGTTTAAACTGCCTTCTCAAGGGGCACCTGGGTGGCTCAGTCGTTTAAGTGTCTGACTCATGGTTTCGGCTCAGGTCATGATCTCACGGGTTTGTGGGTTCGAGCCCCCTCATCAAGCTCTGCATTGGCAGTGTGGAGCCTGCTTGGGATTCTCTCTCTCTCCTCTCTGCCCTCCCTACTCCCGCTGTCTCTGTCTCTGTCAAAATAAATAAATAAACTTTAAAAAAATAAAATAAAATGCCTTCTCTTGCTGCATATTTTGTCCCCCCTTTTCCAATTCTTAGGGCTGACCAGACTCAATCTAGTCCCTTTAAAACCCTCTTCTGTTAATCAGCAAGTATATAGGGTGATGGGGTCCAAGCATTTTATTTAGTAGAGGGTCACTTCTGTTGAATGTCACCTATGGGAGTTACAAAAAGGAGGCATCCATCCTTCTGTTTCTTCTTTCAACAAATAATTGTTGAATCATAATATGCATAGAATGCTATTATTCTCTGTGCTGTGGGATATTATCAAATGTAAAAAAGAGACCTAGGTCAGGGAAAGTATGCAAACTAATGTTGCTAACCCCATTTCGTCAAGTAATTTTGGTGTGGGAAATAAACAGTGGGAAAGCAAGTGGGGAAAGAAAAATAAGTAGGAAGACTCTGAACAGATGTTCAACACAGCAGGAGAGAGCATTTCAGACCTGGGATCCAACTTGTAAAAAGAAAGCATGCAGTGGCTTGCATTTTGAGAAGAACCCCAGACAGGAAAAGATTATACTTTGTGTCAAAGACACAACAGGGAGACATAAATGAGATCATGACTATGTTCCTTGTGGAACCACAGAGAAGAATTTGGGGTTAGGAAGCCCATTAGCAGACGGCATGCTTAAGAGTAGTACTTAGCCACTGCCCAGGCATTTGTGATGGGCTGTTTGTGTAGGTAGCTTATAAAGCTCTGAATTGCCTTTTTCGTTTAGCATCTTTTATGTAGAAAATTATTTACACTGCTGTCTCATTTTCTGTCACTTCAGAAACCAACTATTTACTAGTTTATAATAATTATATAAACCCATAAAATTAACTAGCAAAATTCATTTTTTTAGGATTTCTTCACTTTTAATTAAATCTAGCATCAGTGTTACAAAACCCACAAGAATAAAATAAAATTCATTTTGCTAGTAAAATGGATCTTTGAATGCTTTCAAGTCCCCTGAGGAATGAAAGTCCAATAAGACTTGAATTCCTATCACCCTGTATGCTAGAAAGGGCTGAACACCACATGGGAAGTTTGAGTGAACCAGCAAAGGGAAGCAGTGGGAAAAACTCTAATCCTCCACTCTGCAGTAAGAAAACTATCAAACTCCCATTCAGAATGCAGTTCTTTGCAGCCATATGGAAATGCAATTCCAGGTCCTAAAGGAATTGAGTTCCCAAAGGGATTTCGCAAGAATCAAATCACATGTGAGCTGGGTCAAAAATCATGAGGTTGCTGTCTAGGTAAAGAATGTGAAAAAATAAGTCTAGATGAAAGCAAATTGAGAGTCAGCAGTTCAGATTCTCAGAGGAGAAAGTCCAGAGAACAGGCCAAGAAATGCTTTCTATGTTGGACCATGGGGATAAAATGATAATTTATCAAACTGCTTACTAGGTGATTTAAAAAAAAAAAAAAAAAAAAAAGGAAATGCCCTGGCCCAAGGCATGGAACTTACCAGGCATGTTAACAGGCCAAGTGACATTATGGGTTACCCACTGCTCTGAGTATTTTCTTGACCCACTTCATTTAAGTCAGCACCATCGTTCTCTGCGTTGTATTTTATTCATGGAGCTCATCTCTGTTTGAAGATTTTGAGGGTATTTACTTATTGATTTGTGGATTATTTGCTTCCTCCTCTTTGAATGTGAGTTTTGTGCTGGTTACCATCTATCTCCAGCCTGTGAACAGTGCCTGATGCATTGGAGTAGTCCATAACGGTTAAATAAGTGAATAAAAAGTGAAATGAAGGTTTTGCAGTGACAGTCTTGTGTCACACAGTGTCACACAAATGAATGGTAATGTAAGATGCTGCTGTTGATTAAAGCTCAGATGCTTTCAGCAGATAGAGAGCTTGGGAACAGAAGTGCTCTGATAACAGCACACTTGTTTATGGGTGTGCACAGTGAATTTCAATTCATTTTGTTAAGATAATAAGGATGAGGTATTAAATATCAGTTTGGCATAGGCTTTAAAAAATAATTGCCTTAACACGTTGACACATTAGTACTTTTGGTTGTGATCTTTTTTCTCCCCAAAGAGAATTCATTTACAGTTAGGGTTCAGGTTAGGGAAAGTTGTCCCACATCGTTTGACCCAAAAGTGTTTGAACTTCATTTCCAACTTTTCAGAAAGTGGGTTCTTTTCTTCCAATTTCATGGTATTGATTTGGTAATTTTTAAATATACAACATTCCTCTAAAAATTTGGATATTTCTATATTACTCATTTTTAAAATGTGTTCACCATGAAGGAATTATTTGGATCTTAAGAGTGTTTTGTACTCAAGCTCATTAATTTGTTCTATCAATCCCTTATGCCCCTTCAAGGAACTCTCTCTCCCTCTGGCCCGTTCCCCCTTTGAATTAGAACTGATATTTTATATCTAACCTCTTATAGACAAGATATAAATTGCATGAGGGCAAGGACGTCTTCTATTTCATTCCCTACCTAGCCTTCAGTGACATGGTGAATGCATGACAACAATGACAGATTCCAGATAAATGAAGGAGAAGTTGATGGGCTGTTTCAAGCAGCATTTCCCAGAGTATCTATATTTTGGTGGGGCTCAGAGTCTGGCTCTTGACTGCCCGTTCAGAAATTTGCATTTATTAGTTTTTTTTTTTTTTTAGTGGGACCATAAGCTTTTAAAAATTTAATTTTATTTTGATTATATATTTTCAAAGTAAACTATTGCTAAAAGGACTTTCTCCCAGCCACTAGCTTATTCACGACAGGGGTCCTCCTTTGGAGACAAGAAATGCCATCTCAGCTCTTCTGGTACTTAAATGTTTATTTCTAAATAGCCTACAATATTGCATGATTTTGATTATTAACTTTAAACAGTATCCAACTCACTCACAGTTTGGTAAATCCATAGTCAGTGTTATTATCATGAAAAATGCAAACACTATTCATTGTTGAGCCAAGCACATGCTGGATTGATAGTGCTTTCCTCTAGAATTTTTCCTGGAAAAGAATAGCTTTTTTTTCTTGTTTCCTTAGTTTACCTTGAAATTATCTACCTTCTAGTAACTATGTAAAATATTGCCTCATTCAAATCCCCATGCAGTCAAATCTGTTAATCTATCCATTTTCTCCATCTTTCTTTCCTGGGGTCTTCTGTCCAGCCTAGAATGGCTCTGCTCAATGTGCAAGTTTCTGCCCCGCTGTCATCTTGAATGCTCTGCCGTCTTTTGAGAATCCCTTTTCCTTCTGTCCATTTTTTATCTCTCCATTCTGGATTGGTTTCCGGATTCTAGGTCTTCCATTGTCTTGGTTTATCCCTGGCTATAGATGGAATACACCATTAGCTTCTGGAAAAACAGAGTACGAAAGATCAATTTTTTTTTTTGAGACACAGCATTTCTTAAAACCTTTATTTCATTTTTAATATTATATATGGTTGGTATTGTGTTTGGAGGTAGACTACTACATTAGATAATCATACACATTAAAAATTTGAAATTCACCATTCTGCTGTTCTCTAGCATTCTATGTTGCTTATAGAAAGAAAAAAAAATTTGTTCCTGTTTTGTGTATACCCTCCTTTGACTCTGGAGGGTCTCCTCTTTATTCTTCCCTTTTTTCAGGTATAGCTTTTTCAAAAATAGGCAGTTGATGGTAGATCTTTTTAAAATCAAGACTTACATGCACCAGAGGTGGGAACTTCCTGGTTTTCTCTACGGAACTCCTGTTAGGCAGATGTTGGGCCTCTTTGCTTAATTATTTTCCTTTCATGTTTTCCCTCCTATTGGTTATCTCTTTGTATTTTTGATCTTCCAGCTCTTTTGTTGGATTTTTATTCAGGCGGTTATCTTTTTATGCTCTAATATCTATTTCTTGTTCCATGAATGTTCCTTTTTATGCATTTTGGTTTTGTTCCATGGGTTCAATACTTCTCTTATCTCTCCAAGGATATTAATTACAGTGTTTTTTTTGCTCCCTGAATTTGTTTTGATTCTTTTCTCATTTTAATTTGGAAGCTTTCAGTTCTTTGGTTTTGTTTCTAATTAAGATCAAGGCCCTAAGAATTGCATAGGAAATTCTGTGGGTGTGGGCTGTGTTTCTGTGCTGCTGAAGCTCCTGTATTTACCATGACTGACCAGCCAGCTTCTGTGTTGTAAAAACCCCAAATGTCTGTATTCCTGCTGGGATTTTCTGTGAAGCAGTAGAGTACAGCATGTTTTCTCTTATACCTACCTAAGGGGAATTAACATGGCTGCCAGCTTTCTGGCATTTGGTGAAAAGGAAAGGCTCAGGTCCACAGTTGAGTAACAAAACGTTAGCTTAATACCCCTTTTCCCCCCAATATGGTACCTTGCTGTCTCCTGTGCCCCGTGCCTGCAATTGTGTTAGAAGTGGGATTCTTATCTGAACTTAGAGTGAGTGGGGAGCAGGGATCTGGGGCTAATTGCTCCCTAAGTGTTTTTTTGTTTTTTTTTTTCAAATACTGTCCTTTATAGCTTCAAATTCCAATTATAGCTTCTTGATAATTCCAATTCCCAAGACTTTCTGGGGTTGTTAGGGTGCAATGTATTAGTAAATTCATGTGTAAGATTTTATTCCTTCCACTCCTCTAAGATAATTCTCTCTCAACTTTAGTCTTCAAGCATTATAGCTTGGGGTAATAGATATCTGCTGGTGTTTTAAAAAGATATTCAATTTGTTTGCTTTAATCAATTTGTTTTTGTTCTGTCTTCATGGATTTTAAGGGGTTGGATTTTGAGAGGAGAGGGGATGGAAATGTCTTGATTTCCCCAATTGGAAATCACAAATCTGGTAATCAAATTTTGAGGGATGTGTTCTATTATAAAATTGTCAAAATGTATTTTTAATGTTTATTTATTATGAGAGAGACACACACAGAGCATGAGAGGGGGGAGGTGCAAAGGCAGAGAGTAAGAAAGAGAGAGAGAGAGAGAGAGAGAGAGAGAGAGAAAGAGAGAGAGAGAATCCCAAGCAGGCTGCGGGCTCAGTGCAGAGTCCTACTCAGGGCTCAAACCGATGGATTGTGAGATCAGAACTTGAGCCAAAACCAAGAGTCAGACATTTAATCAACTGGGCCACCCAGAAGCCCCAAAATGTATTTTTAAGCAGAATCACTATAACTTCAGGCGATTGAGCTTCCGACTTCGGCTCAGGTCATTATCTCAAGAGAGTTCGAGCCCTGTGTGGGGCTCTGTGCCGACAGCTCAGAGCCTGGAGCCTGCTTCTTCAGATTGTGTCTCCCTCTGTCTCTGCCCCTCCCCTGCTGGCTCTCTCTCTCTCTCTCTCTTTCTCTCAAAATAAATACATATTAAAAAAAATTACACAGAATAAATATTAGTTGGTGCTTGGGAAAATTATCATAAAGTGAATTGGAGTATTTCTATTTGTTGCTGAAAGCAAATGTGTCCCATTAGGAAAGTTAAGAAAAAAACTAAAGTCTAAACATTTCTGGTGGGTATTGAGTCAGTTTAGAGAAAATTAAGTCATCTTTCTGGTTAACATTATCACATTATCTTACACTAACGCCAAGTTCCCCATGTAAGTAAGTGCCTCCTAAGACAAACAGAATGCTTACATGGGGCAGGTAGACAACTCTCACCCCTGGAGAATTCTGGTAGTACACAGAAAGATTTTTTTTTTTTATTCTTCATACCGACTACTGGTATCTATTATAACAATACATTTTACAATTATTTGGGTGAGAAAGCGACCAACATGTATTCAGTGCCTACTGTGTACCATATATAGTAGTGTGTCTTATGAGTTATTATTATTATTACATCATTCTTTGTCACATATTTGTTATAATTCAAATTTACGTATTTTGAGCGAGCTTTCAGGGAAGCACCAGGTTTCTGGATGAAATTAAAGAGATTCCAATTACTTACTTGACTTATATCTGGAAAGTTTCACATGTGGCTGGCTACATTCATTTTATGATTTCTATAGTTTTTATTTTAATTATTGACTTTTTCGGGATTTGTTCATAATCCTGCGCATAAATCTTTTGTTTGCCCGTATCATACATTAACTGCATGTCCAACACTGTGCAAAATCCCCATCGCTTATTTTTCTACCAAAAAAATAAAAAGGAATTTTTGTATCTGAAGAGGTCTGATAAGAGAGAGCTGGTCGGAGTTCAAAACTAAGGACAAGCCCTAACTCAAGTTTGATAAAAAGCCAAAAAAACCCCCATACATTTAAATTTTTATTTTATTATTATTTTTTTAATCAGATCTTTTATTTATTTATTTATTTATTTTTTAAATTTTTTTTTCAACGTTTTTTATTTATTTTTGGGACAGAGAGACACAGAGCATGAACGGGGGAGGGGCAGAGAGAGAGGGAGACACAGCATCGGAAACAGGCTCCAGGCTCCGAGCCATCAGCCCAGAGCCTGACGCGGGGCTCGAACTCACGGACCGCGAGATCGTGACCTGGCTGAAGTCGGACGCTTAACCGACTGCGCCACCCAGGCGCCCCTTATTTATTTTTTTAATGTTTACTTATTTTTGAGAGATAGAGTGTGAGTGGGGGAGGGGCAGAGAGAGAGGGAGACACAGAATATGAAGAGGCTCCAAGCTCTGAGCTATCAGCACAGAGCCAGATGCAGGGCTCAAGCCTACAAACTGTGAGATCCTGTCCTGAGCCCAGGTAGGACACTCAACCGACTGAGCCACCCAGGTGCCCCCCAAAACACACATTTTAAAAAACTGTAACATGAAAATACGCACATACACGCTTACAACAAGGATATATGTCTCTAACCACACATTGTCAGACTTCCTGAACAGAGCTGCAGCCAAAAGGATGAGTTCTTCTGAGGCTGGATGCTGCTGTGCCTTTTGCACCTGCTCCTGAGGTGAGCCATACTGGCAAGAAGAGAAGGCAGGACTGATTCCAAAGTGTTAGTCCTTAGCCAATCCCCAAAGTCACAAACCCTCAGGGTGAGCTGGAACCACAGACGCACGTTAGATGTTCATCCCTGCGTTAAAAAAAGAGATTTTGTGAAAATAGCGGCTGGTCCTGTGCCCAGAGAGCATGGAGAGCAAGAATGATAAGTTATCCATTTCTAGAAACTTTATAAATATAGGACTTGCTTACCACACACGGCTGACCTTGAATTCCCTTCTTATGAGTATGTTTGTAATTCTGAAAGCAGCCTCAGAAGGCTGGAGACCTACTCACAAGGTGGCTATTAATAAACAGTGCTCTAAAAGTTACAGTCGTCTAAAGTGTGCAGAGAGGCGTTTCGCGTCAATATTGTTATGAAAGGCTGAAGAGATCAGGTGATTAGCATCCACGGCTTTGTCTGAACACTGTGGAGTGTGTGTATGTGTCCCTGTGAGCGCACATAGGTACACATGTGCAACCCGCGCGCACATACTTAGAAGGTACTCGCTTCTTTGTGCATTTCGTGGTAAATAACGCTTACTTAAGAGCATGGTACTAGTTAAACCGATTTGGCAATGACTTCGTTTCTAAAATCATTCGAATTTTCCTATGTTTTCAGCAATGCCAATGATGATAATAAAATAATGTTAGCCCGATGTATTTTTGTTTATGATGTTAACAAGGATAAGACTGGTTGTCTCGTGGGGGAAAAGCATTCAGATTGCCTTCTTGGACAGAGTTTATCTCAAAATGCAGGAAATGTAATATAAACTCAGCTTACTTCTTGAAGAAAGCTGGTCAATAACATCTTCATACATAGAGAGTGGTTTTTCAATATTTAAAAAGCAGTTGCCTGGATCTCACATATTTCATAATCAAACAGAGACAGACAACCAAACACTTGGATATAAAGCAAACATTAGCAGTAGGGATAAATTGATGAGTTTTGTTTTTCATCCCAATTTCATGCCTGGACTTATAACGTTGCTTTCCATTTTATTTTTCGTTTCTTTTATCTTCATTTTCCCCCTTCTTTCTCCTGCTCACCATCTCCTCTCAGTCATATTATATAATAAATTGTAACATGAAGAGCATCTTCAAGAAATTATATCCTATGGCCTTTCTTAAGGTAATGCAAACTTTTGCTTGGCCAAAAAAGAATTGTATGCTAAATTTATGTATGTTCCCAGAGACAGGGAGAAACTATTTTTTCTCTGTCCCCTTCATGAGACATTTAAACAAGTGGGTAACAGGTGCTACATGCCAGGAACACACTGTACTCTGAATATTTTTGTAAGAAGCTGTTCACTCTGGGGAAAGCATTTCATTTCTCAGTCCTAGTGAATGCCACCTGTGCTTGGTCAGTCACTGGCAGGATGGATACTCTCTTGGTGATGAAAAGGGATTTTATTGGACTGTGGCTAGAACTGTTTCTCCAAATACTTGGGGAAAGAGCTGATAAATTACTTTGCACCTACCATTTTGGACAATCACTGCATGTCTTTTGGGACAAGATATTACACACACACTTTGAATGGAAGGAATAAAGCAAGTTTGAGCAAGGTACTAAGCTAGTGTCTTATTCTCATCTGGGAAAAAAATCTCTCTGCTTTTATTAATATGAAATATAAAACTTGGTTGTGCCAAGATGATGATACTCGTGTAGGGAAAGAGAATAAAATTTGAGATAGAAAGAAGGAAACATTTTTTAGTAGGGCCGAGGGGCCAACCTACATGTTTCTTGCATTAACCTCAGAATTAGCAGCTACATCTCATGCACTTGTCCTAATAAAGGCAATTTACACAGCGCTATGGATAAGAAAAGATTCCCAGAGACAATATTTGTAAGCTATAAATTACTAATACGTATGTACTTATGATGAATAAATTATTTTGCAATATGATGAGCATGATCCTGCTTTAAAAGGAAAAATAAAATTCAGGTTTCTAAAGGAGGATTAACTCCATCCGCCCCTTAGGATATATAATTTTTCTTAAGTCATTTTCATTGCCTAGAGTTTTATGTATGCTAATGGTTGGAACTAATGTGCTTGTCCATAGACAGCATCATCCTAACTCCCCCAGGCAGAGCTGGACTATGATTTAAGCCAGTGCTTGATGAATTTCCTTAGCATGGAGAAGTGCTTCCTCTGCTCCAGCCCCCCTCCCCGGGTGTGGGGGGTGTGAAGCGCTCTCCAGCTCCAAAAGTGTAATGCTGGGTTTATCAATTTAGAGATCAAATTCTTTTGCAAGAATAACGCCATTGAGCTCCATCTGTGATTTAGTGCTCCTTATGTTTACATGCCAGCTTTTAAAAAAATGTTTATTTACTTATTTTGAGAGAGAGAGTGTGTGTGTGCATGCATGTGCGAGGGAGGGGCAGAGAGAGAGAGGGGGAGAGAGAGAATCCCAACCAGGCTCCGTGGTGTCAGTGCAGAGCCCAACTTGGGGAACCTGAGCCAAAATCAAGTACGGGATGCTTAACCGCCTGAGCCACCCAGGCGCCCCTACATGTTAGCTTTTAATTATTCCAGGTGACTACCTCATAGATTTTGAATTGAAAGTTATTGGGAAAAACTAGATGGTATGGGGGAGTTTGTTTTACCGATAACAGGCTGATACGATACCAGCGGTTGCTGAGATCTAAAATCAGAACACTCTAGGCCTGACCCTGATACCATTTCAGTTTATATTTTAAAATATGTATTTCCAGTAGTCTAGAGGAAATTTCTACTTAAATATGTGACCAGATCTACTCCCTGTCTACTTAGACCTGTTTTTCTTGCTTATCTATTCCATTTTGTCAGGAATATTATTATCCTTCTGGTTTCCAGGGCAAGAGGCCAAGAATATGGGTATCATCTTTGCTGCTTTTCTATGTTGCACCTTCCATTAAGCCTCATATTCTCATCTTTTTCAAAGATGATCTTGGATGTGCTCCCCCGTGTGCATGCAGTTAGCTTATAAGCTCCACTGAGCTTTCAAAGCCCACCAGCTGTCCGCCTCCAATCCCCAGCATGTACTCTCTGCCTTCACGGGGCCTCTTTTCACTGCACTTACACTTTGTGAAGGCTTATCCTGCCTCTGGAGCTTTCTTTATACTATTCTTCTTCCCTCAAATGTCCTTCTGCTTCCCAAATCTGACAATTTCCTTTTTCCTTTTTTTTTTTCTTTTCTTTTCTTTCTCTCTCTCTCTCTTTTTCAAAGAAACGTTGTGTTTAATGGTAGAACTTAGCACACTCCAACAGCAGGCATGGGCCTGAAGCAGGAATGGGTCGGCGACCCCCATGGAGTCTTACATGGCAAAGAGGATGAGGAAGTCGATCACCAAACAGAAGACTCTCAGGGCTTCAGACAGGGAAAAGCCCAGAATGGCATAGGAATAGAGCTTCTGCTTGAGAGATGGGTTCTGGGCATAGCCAATGACCAAGCTGCCAAATACCGTTCCATGCCAGCCCCTGAGCCAGCCACCCAACTGTGAGTCCCAGCACCAACAAATTTGGTTACTTTGCCAATGTCCCTCCCAGGAGACGACCCTGGTCTGGAGCTCCCACAGGGCCACCCGGAGTGGGAAGCTTCTGTAGGGTGGCTGTCAGATGGGATCTCTGGCCTCCTCAAGAAGGAGGCAGACATAAGTCTGACTAGATCCCTGGTATGACAGCGGATCAGAAAGGAGGGATGAGACGTGCCCCGTGGTCTGCATTTTCTCAGTCTGCACTCTCACTGTCCCGCTGCCCTTGCTTGGACCATCATGCTTGCCCGGCTCAGGGTGATTCTGACAATTTCCTTTTGATATCATTTCCTTTTCAACTCAACCTAAACATTGTGGTTTAATCACTGAAATGCACTTTTACTAGCACCCTCAATTCCTTTCCTATTTTGTCCCTTTTGAGGCAGTACCCAGCCCAGCCAATATACAACCAAAGATGAATCTACCTTCTTTTTATTTATAACCATTTTTTTTTTGTCTTTACTAGTTAGTTGCCTTTGGTGTGAACATTAAAATTCTACAACGGGGCTGGAGGGTACTATCACACCTTTATTCTAATCCAGCGGGCCCTCCATGGCACTAGGTAATTCTTTCTCTTGTATCTGATTATGGCTCCTTTATATGATTATATGGCTCCTTGTTGCTGTTCAGAATTTATACATCCCTCTTCATAGCACTCATTCAATTTGCATCTTTCTAACCCCTAGCGGTCGACTCTGCCTGACTCTTCAAACGAAAGAGTGGCTCACATAAAATCCATCCTTCCCCATCTTCCCTTCTGTCTCAAAACAAGGTAATCCCTTTACCTTCTCTCCATGATATCCTTCCCCAGACTCCAGCATCTCGGTCATCTTTTTGGAGACATTCTATATTTCTTTTCTTTTTTCCCTTGACTCCTTCTTCCAGAGTATATTGATGTGTTCAAGTTTCCCTCACTTTCAAAATATTGTATCTTAATGCCTCCAATCTGTCATCCTCTCTCATTACCCTACGGAGATTGTTTTCCCTCTAGCCACAAATGACATTCCAATGGCCAAATCACATTTTGTTCCCACATTGCTGGATTTTTTCTATACAAGTTGATGCTTGAGGGGTGCCTGGGTGGCTCAGTCGGTTAGTTGTCCGACTTCGGCTCGGGTCATGATCTCCTGGCTTGTGGGTTCAAGCCCTACATAGGGCTCTGTACTGACAGCTCAGACCCTGGAGCCCTCTTTGAATTCTGAGTCTCCCTCTCTCTCTGTCCCTCTCCCATTCACTTTCTCTCTCTCTCTCTCTCTCTCTTTCTCTCTCTCTCTCTAAAATATATAAACATTGGGGAGCCTGGGTGGCACAGTTAGTTAAGCATCGGACTCTTGATCTTGGCTCAGGTCACGATCTCACAGTTCATGAGTTTGAGCACAATGTCCGGCTCTGCACTGATGGTGTAGAGCCTGCTTGGGATTCTATCTCTCTTTCTCTCTGCTCCTTCCCCGCTTGTGTGCTCTCGTTCTCTCTCTCTCACTCTCTGTCTCTCAAAATAAATAAATAAACTTAAAAAAACTTTAAATAAATAAATAAATAAACATTAAACATTTTAAAAATAATAAACAAAAAAGAAGTTGATGCTTGACATCATTTCTCCCATGGATTCTAGGTGCTAATGTCTCTTGGTTTCTATCTATGTACTGTCCTTCTTCCTTTCCTTTGGCCCAGCCATTGCATTATAGGGTTGGTTTCCTTAGTATGTAAGGGGCTACTCCCCTTGACATCCATTTGTTTTCTTTAGAGTACCATGTGTATCCCAACTTTTATATTCCAAACTCTTTTTCCATATGCAGCTGATGGCATAATCTGTATATCCAGGCCTCTCCCCATTCATTCTCTTCAGTTTATTAGAATTTTGTCTTTAAAAAATGGGTGGGGGGGCACCTGGTTGGCTCAGTCGGTTAAGCATTGGCTCTCGATTTTGACTCAGGTCGTGATCTTATGGTCAATGAGTTTGAGCTTGTGTCAGTTTCTGTGCTGACAGAGTGGAGCCTGCTTGGGATTCTTTCTCCCTCTCTCTCTGACCCCCGCCTGATTTCTTGCTTTCTCAAAATAAAATAAACATTAATATTTTTTTTTGCCTCGTATCATTACCTCATTTAAATATCTCTGGTGTCGGGGCGCCTGGGTGGCGCAGTCGGTTAAGCGTCTGACTTCAGCCAGGTCACGATCTCGCGGTCCGGGAGTTCGAGCCCCGTCGGGCTCTGGGCTGATGGCTCAGAGCCTGGAGCCTGTTTCCGATTCTGTGTCTCCCTCTCTCTCTGTCCCTCCCCCATTCATGCTCTGTCTCTCTCTGTCTCAAAAATAAATAAAACGTTGAAAAAAAAATTAAAAATAAATAAATAAATAAATAAATAAATAAATAAATAAATATCTCTGGTGTCTACAGGATAAATGCCAAACTCTTTAGTGGAGCGTGAAGCTCATCCATATATGGTCTCTGATATTCTGTTCACAGCTGTGTATACTATTCTCCAGCCATACTGGAGTTCTTACCGTAAGCTTTCCTTCTATTGTATTTGTGTATTAGCTTCTTCCCTTCTCCTTAGCTCAAACTCTGAAAAAACCTTCATTACCATGCATAAGACTGCATAATCCAGATATTGAGAAATACTAATACTTGACTTTTCTGAAATTATTTTGTGAGTACCCTGGGGCATGGCCACACCCTGAGAGAATCACCTTTTTTTTTTCCTCCTGAAAAAAAAAAGTGATCACCAAACATCCTGAAAACTTCCATATGGAGTAAGCAATAACATGTCTCATCTTTGAACTAAGGGTTGCAGAAAAGTTTTACATTCTCAGGCCTGGTGACTTCCAGGAATGGGATTGACCTGGCATCCTAGGTTGTGTTTCCACATACAAATTCTGATGTGAGAACATTTGGATGAAAGTGGTTTATTGAGGAGAAACCGGAAAGGACACAGGAAAAGCAGGATATGTGAGCAGAAAAAGCTGAGCAAGGGCATGATTTCACATGAAGCTCCAGCCTGGGCTTGGTCCTGTGGGTAAAATCCACCTCAGATATTGCCCTTCCTGGAGGCAGTGTTGTCTACTTGCAGGAGCAGCCAGTCATTGACTACCTGCTGGATGAAGGTGGCAGGAGTGAGGACTCATAAACTCCAGATACTTCCAACTCTACGTCAGTAGCCAAAGAACAATTGTCTGAGAAAGCTGCAGGTGCAGGTAGTTAGAGGTGGAACACAGAGCTGTGAATGCACATATAGAACTGGCAACAGAGACATGGAGGAACACCAGTAATCTCCACCACACCTGGTTATGGAGAAGCAGAAAAGGAGCTAATAATTACAGAGCTTGTCCTTTCCACTGCCAGCAGAAGTAGGAGCGGAACAGGGAAGTAACAGCTTTGGGAACAAATGGTTCCTGGATTCAGTTCCAATGTGTGAAAGGAGGTGTGTGTGTGTGTGTGTGTGTGTGTGTTGGGGAGTGGGGATTTCCCACACACAAAACACCAAACAGTTCTCGGACACTAGAAAGGATGTCCAAGAATTCAGCTCAGTTCTATGTACTCAGAGACAGCATCAGATTCCACAGGTTAAATTTTCAGCCTTACAAGTCTGCCTCTTCTCCCCGCATCACATGCCAGTCATAAGCCCCAGGCTGTTGCCTGTGTTTCTGACTAACTGGCTACAGATTGGATGTTCTAATGACCTCTTCCTTGGGTTCCATTAATTTGCTAGAGTGGTTTCCAGAACTCAGGGAAACATATTTACCAGTTTATTAATGGGTATGATGGAGAATACAAATCAACAGCCAGATGAAGAAATATATAGGGTGAGATCCTGAACAAAGGGACTTCTGTCTTTTGGAGCTTGGGGCCCCCAAGAGTAGAAGCTTTCTGGAAAAAAAAAGACCCAAACCCTGTCCTGTTGGGTTTTTATGGAGACTTCATAACATTCATGATTGACTAAGTCATTGGTCATCGACTGATTCATCCTCTGGCTCTTCTTTCCTCCATGGGAGCTGGGCAGTGGAAGGGAGACCAAAAGTTCCAGCCCTCTAATCTTATGCTTGGCCCTCCTCACAACTAGCTCACATAGCTCACACCCTTGGTGATGGTGGTGGCGGGTGGGGGTGGGGGGTCCAAAAGTCATCTTCATTAATAACAAGACTCCCATTTCACCTTTATGGCTCTGAAGTGTTTTAGTAACTGTAGATGAAGACTAAATATATCTTAGAAATATATATTTCATCAAATACATGTTTTGTAGAAATCATTACATTACAAACCATCTTCTGGAAAATAGCAAAATCTCCTGACCTCACATGGCCATGTCTAGTGCCACTAGCAAGTGAGGGATGTACCAGGACCTGGACCCCTGTGTCCCAAATAGAGGAAGTGTCGGTGGTCCCTGGCAGGCCGGTGTGCCCAACAGAACAGAGACTTTCTGAAGGTCATTAGCAGCAGAGCAAAAGCACTGGGACAAAACGAGCAGGCCTGAGAGGAATGCCCAGGCAGAGTCATTTCAAAATGCACGCAGCACATATCATGGGAAACTCAGAAATACTAAGCTGTGGGAAAGACACTGAGAGAGATCAGTCAGCAGAATCTCTAAGACCAGTAAAAATTTAGACTACTTTCCCTTAAAGTCCTGGTGACAGACGAGGATCACTGGGCTCTAAACCTCCAACAGCTGCGTGCAGTTAATCCACCAATGAGCCAGGAGATGGAGCAGTAATAGCTCATCTTCTCTTTGGGCTTCAAGACCCAGGAACAGTGTCCCAATTTGGACGAACTCTTTCCTAATTTACCCTAGACTCAGTTTCTCCCTCCTCCTAGTGTAAAGAACACTCAGCTGCTTTCATCACAGAATTGGCTGCACCCTACCGTGGTAGTCTGTGTCTGTCTGACCCAATTACCTCCTTCAGGAAAGGACCTATTACTCATTTCTGGTTCCCAGTATTTAGCATAATATATGGCAAATATTACAGTCCTAATAAATGTTAGTTCGGTGTATAAAGTATCTAGGCCCATGTTTTTCAGCCTTTTGGGTGGCAAAAAAAAAATGTCCAAGGGCCTGATGCAAGCTATGAAAATGTGCCCCAAAACACAGAATCTTGTATACACTAGCCTAGAAGAAATGTTTCAAAACAGAAAAGAAAATTTCACATTGTTACTAGAATGTATGTCCTTCAAACCCAAGACTGACAGTAGAGATCCTCCAAAATGTTTGAAATCCTGGTATGTTCTAACTCTTACAGTAAACCAATAAAAAACTTAAAATCAGTGTAAGCATTAAGAATTTAGGAGCTCGCTCCCAAATTACATGCATCAGCTACTCTGGAGGAAGTTCATAGGAATTGCAATTAGTGTGAAGTGAAGCATTGATGGGAGCCGAGCAAGAAAACAGAAGAGAAGGAAATGAACAGACCTTTTAATGAACAGAGAAAAAGGGCATAACAGGCACACTTGGCCCTGAAAATGAATGGTGGGTAGACAGAATTTTCCCTCAGTCTCATGTCACACTCTAGGTCACCTCATTTGACTACTGAATGAGTCAAGTCTAAGATACCTTAGCAGATGTAGGCAAAGCCTCCTTCTTTATGGATTCGACCTTTTTCAAGTGCCCCTGGGAGCCCCATATTCCCATTTTATTGCTCTGGTCTCAAAATGTTTTTACTTTCTAGATGTTGGCTGCAGAGCCAATGAGACTGGCATCATTTATCTAAGTAAAGGAAATAACTTCCAATATTCATGTTCAATGTGTGAATATTGACAATTTTTGAGATTTGGGGTCATTGGGTGCTCTGTTGTATTTCTACCTTTGATTAAAGTGTAATGGGATATTTTGCATAAATTAAGTTCCAGTGAGTAATTATCAACTAGCTGTTGGTTGACTGAAAACAGATTTAATGAAAGAGGTATCCATTTACACACTTGATTTCTAATTTTGAGACATCTTAAATCTTATTATCTCTTTTACTTTTCTGAACAGATCATGCTGCAGTTTCACACTGCAATCTGAGATTTCACCCTGCAGCCAAATGGGCCCTCAGCTAAATGCTTGAAGGGGAATTGATCAGGCAGCATCCAGGTAGAAGCAAATTTCAGTAAGCAATTATTGAAAGGTAAGTTGAAAATACAACAAATAATAAGCACACCTCTACTGGCCAAAAAACTCACTCCTGTTTCACCATGGCCCTAAAATTTCTAAATGTATGGAAAGAGCTGGAAGTAAAAAATATTCAGATGGAAAAATAATAATATGTTTGGAAGTCTCTTTAAAGTTATCCACAGGGATGAATTGAATCAAGATCCATTTCTTACCATCAATTGTGGTTTAATTGTGGTTAATGTTGTCCTTTTTTCATACATCTTTGTTTGAAGTATATTAAGAGTTTGTAATTTCTGACTATTTATTATAAATTAGCATAGTTCCTTGATTCAAAGACTCAGATATTTCTGAAATTGGGATGCACCTTACAATCTATATGGACATATAAAGGCAAAAGTTGTCTTTAAGTTGATGGCGTGTTTTTCAATCGGTGAAATCTGAGCACGGAGGAGGGGTGGTAAAATAAGACTGTTTAGTCTTCCAAAAACATTTCTCAGAGATGGGTACTTTTAATTGTTGGTTTACAGCTTCTACATTCTCAGTCCACTTTCCCCTTTCATCTCCCATCAGAACTAATCTGTTCAGGGAACAGTTAGGCCAGGCTTTCTGAGAATGCGGTAAGAATGAGATATATCTGGCTTTCTAACCCTGTAAGAAATACCATGCATAATCAATGAATCAATGCCAGGAGATGTCTCTTTGTTACTGATTTACAAACCAGCGTTAGGAAATCACCTTCATACCTGGAAATGTCGCCAAATGGAGTCGGACTGAAGCCTTCAAATAAACCTTAAAACTTTCGAACAAGATCAAGACCAGAGAGCTTCATTTTAGCACCTGGTCATACTTTTTCCCCAAACACAAATCCATTTGTGTTAGAACTGGCCAAAGGGTTTGTCTCATTAAACTGTATTCAAGTGAAAGTATTTTATCAGTGATGAAAAATAAAATGTTATGTCAAAGTTACTTAAAAGGTGATGGGTTGAATGAAAGTCATTTCATGAAACAATGTGAAAAATGGAAAAGCTCTCTTTGATCATAGTTCATAATTGAAGGTTATTTCCATTTCCTAGGTAGTTATTTTGGCAATTAAATCAACTCAAAAGTTTTATCTCTAAAAAAATTAATTGTATGTTGAAAAAGTGAATTGGTATAATGTACTCTGTAAAGGTTAAAAGAGGTTATTCCAAATGTTATTTCAGTAACATTAGATTTGTTATATGCAGAAAAGTTTAAGATATTAAAAAAGTATAAGATGCTAAAAATGTTCTCTGTATGGAAAAATATTCTTTAGTTTTGTTAGTAACAATTGTACTGAGTGCATAAATTTATTACTCAAAACTGCTAATTTAAATTCGTGTTTCTGAGGGTGATACCAGTCTATGCTGGTATGTAACATGTTATTTATAAATCTCAGGATTTATGATATTGATACTGATATTTAATTTTTAATATCTTTATTGAAGTATAACTGACATACAATAAATTGCATATATTTAAAATACACAATTTAATAAACCGCGCCACAACTTGATGATGTTCTGTTCATTTCTTTCCAGTCTTTTTTTCACTCTCTGTCTCATTTGGAATAGTTACTATTGCTATGTCTCCAGGTTCAGTAGTCTTTTCTTCTGCAGCATCTAATCTGCAATAAAAGCCACCCAGTGTATTTTTCATCTCACATGTTGTAATTTTCTAGGGAAAATCTCTAGACATTCACTTTGGGTCTTTTTTATATCTTTTATTCCTTCACTTAACATTTTGAAAATGTGAAATACAATCATAGTTGTTTTAATACCCTTGTATGTTAATTCTAACATCTGTATCAGTTCTAGGTCAGTTCAATTGATTGAACTTCAGTATGGACTGTATTTCCTGCTTTTTTTTATGTGCTAATCATCTTTGGTTGCCAAACATTGTGGATTTTACCTTATATGATGGTGGCTATTTTTGTATTCCTATAAATGTTCTTGTGTTTTGTGCTGGGGCATGGTTAAGTTACTTGGAAATGGCTTGACTTTTTCAGATCTTGCTTTTAAGAATTGTTAGGTGGGATCAGAGTAAAGTTTACTGGGACTAATTATTCACCACTACTGAGGATAGATCCTTTTGAGTTTTCGACCCAATTCCCTGTGAATTCTGAGGTTTCCCAGTATGGCTGATGAGAACATGTGCCATTCCAGACCCTATGTGAGCACCAGCCACCATTCTAATCTTTTCACATGATTCTTTCCCAGCTTTCAGGTAGCTTTCTTGTGTGCCTGTGCTGATCGATGCTATGTTCAATACTACTTGAGAGGAACCCTCCGGGTTTTTTTTCTTAATGCATCTCTATCCTCTCCAGTCCTGTGTCTCGAGAACTCAGGCTTCCTTGGTCTCCCCAGACTCTCTGCTCTATCCCTCTGCCAGGATCTTCTTGGGCCCCTTCCCCTATCCTGCAGCCTGTAAGCTGGGGCTATTGTGGGGTTCATCTCTCTAGGACCACTTCTTTTGTTGCCTGATGTCCAGGGTCTTAGAAGCCATTGTTTCAAATATTTTTGAATATTCTTCTCCCCCCGCTCCTCCTCCTTCCCTTCTCCTTCTTCTTCTTCTTCTTCTTCTCTCTTCCTATTATTACTTTGGTTATTTTAAGTGGGAAAGTGAATTTAGATCTTGTTACTTTATCTTAGCCAGAGGTAGAAATCTACATATCCATATCACACACACACACACACACACACACGTATATATATGAATTCACATATATAGCTGAATGACTATCCTATGTATTGATCCAAGCAAATAACTGTCTGGAATTTTTACAGAAAAGTATTAATACCGACTTTCCAATCCTGTAGGAAATATATATTATCTGGCCTTGATATTGTCCAAAAGTTTTGTTTGAATGTTTCAGTATGACTCCATGTGGCAACATTGCAAAGTATGAAGGTGGTTCACTATATTATGGTATATAAATCACTGCTTTTTCTCTATTCCAAGCCCCTATCCCAGTATGATGGGATAAAAATTGGTATATTATTTTGATGAGAAGAACTTTAGTGATTTTGAAAGTTTTTCAGAGTTTCTTTTCTATCTTCTTAATCATGTTTTTGCTCAATTCTCTTTTCAAAGGTACTGAATCTCCTTCATGATAACCTGTTATAGCTATACAGAAGAATTTGTTAAACCTTGCCCATTTTAGGACATGGTTTCATAGGTCATCAATAGACTTTTCCTAAGAATATATGGACTACTGAAAGGAAAAAAAGTTATTGAAAATAAATTGGAAAATATTTCAGTTATTTTAGAAATGGGCTCTTTATGTAAATCATTTCCCTGTGCCATATACAAAAGATATCTTTAACAAGGTGCTTGTTCTTGAGAATCACTGTTAAAAGATACAAAAAGTATTCTTTCTCGGGAGTTAAGTGTGGCTTCCAGGGTTTGATAATAAAAGCAGGACTATTCATGCATAATAGGATCAGATTTTTTTTTTTTTTAAGCATGCCTTCCTTTGCTATTCTGGACAGGTGTTTCCATAGTGCAATTTAAACTACAAAAATGGCTCATAATTGCCAACACCTAATTTAACATTCTGAAGCTAATCATAAAACAACCTCCCCTTTCACAGGAAAGACAAAGTCTCAGCTGGGCTTTAAATCCTGATTATATGACAAGGTTCCAATTGAAATTTTAGCTATCAACCAAGTGACCTTCAATGACCACAAGCTGGGAAGCTTGGTAACTAATCTAAACACATCTCTAGGCAAACCCCCCACCTCAGCGTTAGTTTCCAGACTCTTGCATTATTCACCTCATGAAAAAAGCAGAATATGAAAAGCAAATGATTGTGGCAACCTTCAACCCTCAATTCTTGAAAGGCCAACCGCAAGCTGTGAAAATATTCCCATAACCCTATTTCCTGTGTGGGAGCTTAGGATACTGATAAAATGTTTATATTGTCAGCCCACATGTAGCAGTCAGTAATTTCTTCTGCTTTTAAGAAAGTGTTATTTGAAGAAACAGTATTGCTCATATTAAAATAAAAGAAATCCTGCATTAATACTACTTGCAGATCATAATAAAATCATACTTAATTTTTTACTTCCCATAATCCTTTTCAGCAAATTTCAGTTTGAGAGCTTAACTATTAATCATTTTATGTAAACTTTTCCTTCTCTTCATAACGAAATTCTCCCATAACAAGATTGTAGGTTTATAAGACTTCTTCTTTTCCAAGTACACTAAAAAAAAAAAAATCCTGGCATAGTGGCCTATGACAAGAAATACTTTACTCCTATCTTTAGGTAAGATTGGTAAACCCATTGGCTCTTAATTGATAAACCATAAATTTCTTGAAGGCAATCCATTTTTTCAACCAAGTTTGTACTATCCACCATGATCAGTAGTTTGCTTAGCACAAAGCTGACACTATTAAACATTTGTTGAATGAATGCTGGACTTTACTAATATAATGAATGAACAAATTGATTTTCTCTATGGCTACAGTGATTATGTCCCTGAGGATTTTTTTCCTGATTTATAGCTTTATGTCTATAAAATTTTGCCAAAGGCATATGATTAAATCACACTTAATTATACATTTAACAAGGTGTCTATCCTTAAATTGAATTCAATTTTGAATTCCATTTCTTGCTATATTTAATTCAACAGCATTTTTTAAAACAAAGCAGGAAATACATCAAAAATCTGTGTCAAGTAAAGGAATATGTAGGTTTTATTTGAGTACACTCAACCTTTTTCTCGTACATATTTTGGCTGACTTACATAAAACAACATATACAATAGTTTCATTAGAATAAAGTAGAAGAAAGAAGGTTATGGATAAAAGAACAGACAGACATGCCAACCACAAAGGCCAACAGAGTGGGTACGATCGTACATAAAAATTGGCCGAATGTTTTTTGGCAGCCAAGACAAAAAAAAAAAAAAAAGAGAGAGAGAGAGAGAAGAAGAAGAAACACAATGAGTTATATAATTCACTAATAGAAAAGAAGAAAATTTACTACTTTCTCAAAGAAGGCACATTTTTTCCTGGTACTAAACTCAGAGCAAGTTCTCATGTGGGTCTTAGGTAGGGAACATTGAGTAATTTAATGGACAATGTCCTTATACTAATTTCACAGCAAATGCAGAAATGGGCCTCATGTGGCTCTTTCTTGTAAAGGCCTTCAATAAAAGTCGAAGGCATAATATTAAAACACCAGGGAGGAAGACAGTTCTGGGAGGGCCCAGCGACTGAGATGCCAGTGTGTGTTCAATCCCGATCCAAAGGTAGAACATAGAAGGCTGGGTTGTAAAATGCTTCAATCAGTTTCTGGTTGAAATTTCATATTTGTTAGGAGCTGGAAGCAGCAAATTCTTCAAGGTAACCCTCTGGTGAGGGGCTTGGTTGAGGTTTTGATGTTTGTGGTTAAAAATATACTAGTAAGACTTAGAATTTATACTAGCAATTAAAAATCCAATATATAATGAAAAAATTCAAAACTTGAACCAGGGTTGTGGTCTGAATCTCCTCATTCCACAAGATGGTGGAATATGAAAGGTTAGCCAATATGGCAAGTTTCTTACTCTTTTTCATCAAGAGACTTCTAATGGCAGGGTCAAGTTAAACTGTTTACCCTAGGATGTGTGGTATATTCCCAAAGGTTTGCTCCATAAATCAATAATCTCTTTAAAATCTCAACTCAAGATTTTAAAATGCATACACATTATTATTCCATAAAATACCTGTATTTGTTTTAATATGAAAATAATGGCAGAATGAAATGCTGATGAAGGTGTGGAGCAACATGAGTCTCCTTCATCGCTAGTGGGATTGTAAAATGGTACAACCAACTTACAAAACTAAATATAGTCTGCCATACAGACCAGCAATCACACTTCTTGGTTGTTACCACAATGGAGTTGAAAACTCATGTCTGCACAAAAACCTGGACGTGGATATTTATAGCATCTTTACTCATAATTGCCAAAGCTTGGAAGCAACCAAGATGCCCTTTAGTAGGTGAATAGATAAATGACCTGGGGTGCATCCAGACAATGCAATACTATTCAGCACTAAAAACAAATGGGCAATCAGGCCATAAAAAGACATGGAGGAATCTTAAATGGATATTACTAAGTGAAGGGAGCCAATCTGAAAGAACGATATACTGTATAATTCCAACTGTTTAATTTTTCCAGAAAGAAAATATGGAGTCAGTAATAAAATCAGTGGTCGCTACAGGCCGGGAAGAGAGGGGGATGAAAGGCAGAACACAGAGGGTTTTTAGGGCAGTGAAACTACTCTGTGTGATACTTTAACAGCACATATATTTGTCCAAACTCATAGAATGTATGACACCAAGAGTGAATCCTAATAATAACTATGGACTTTGAGTGATAACAATGTGTTTGAACGTAGATTCATCAGTTGTAACCAATGTACTACTCCGGTGGGGGATGTTGGTAATAAAGGGAGGCTGTGTATGTGTGAAGGAAAGGGATATATGGGAAATGTCTGTATCTTCCATTCAAATTTACTCTGAACTTAAAGCTGTTCTAAAAAAAATGAAGTGTATTTTAGGAAATGTTTTAAATAAACTCTAAAAAGATAAGCCTTGTTTATAGACTAGCTTTGAGGGCTGGCTGGCCCACTTCTCTAAAGGTAAACCTAATCCGGTTTGAGTAGCACAGCCAGAGACAAGCAGGGTGATTGTAGTTGAAAAACTGTCCATGTACAAGTCCACCTGTCCACTACAGCCCTAAGTGAAACCAGTGAATGTTCTTACAGAAAGCCGAATTCTGAGTATCACGGTCTCCCAGAGTGTTTGCTGGGAATACCGGTGAAGAACAACTTTAACAATTGACTTGCTATGGGAACTTCAATGAGTCCCACAGCTTGAATGTCCATGAAGCTTTACTTTTTTTTTTTAATTTTTTTTAATGTTTATTTATTTTTGAGACAGAGAGAGAGACAGAGCATGAATGGGGGAGGGGTAGAGAGAGAGGGAGACACAGAATCTGAAACGGGCTCCGGGCTCTGAGGTGCCAGCACAGAGCCCGACACGGGGCTCGAACTCACGGACTGTGAGATCATGACCTGAGCTGAAGTCGGCCGCTCAACCGACTGAGCCACCCAGGCACCCCTATGAAGCTTTACTTTTTTCAGACACAGTAGTGAGTCCTTCTTCCTGATAATAATGGATCATTCAGAGTTTGGGCTTTTGGGGTTAAAATCAAATAAAACTTCTGCTGTGAATTTTTCCATTTAAAACTAATAAAACAGGGGTGCCTGGGTGGCTCAGTTGGTTGAGCATCTGACTTCAGCTCAGGTCATGATCTCATAGTTGGTGGGTCCGAGCCCCATGTTGGGTTCTGTGCTGACAGCTCAGAGCCTGGAGCCTGCTTCGGATTCTGTGTCTTTCTGTCTCTCTGCCCCGCCCCTGCTCGTACTCTGCCTCTCTCTCTTTCTCTCTCTCAAAAATAAATAAACATTAAAAAAACATTTTAAAAACGAATAAAACAATAACTAACACTTATTTAGTTCTTGGAATGTGGTTTTATATGCATTAACTCATTTAATCCTTATGGTCACCTATGAGGTGGGTACTATCCATTTTGCAAGGGTAGAATTTAAGGCCCAGAGAACATAAGTGACTTGCCAATGGTCACACAGCTAGTAAGTGGATGAATAGGGATTTGAACTACTCAGCTTGACTTCAGAGTCTTTTAGTGAGTATGCTAAACTGCTTTGAGATTATTCTGTTTAAAATATTTTAGTTCTATAATCTTGAGTTACTTCAAGTCTGCATGTGGCCTAGAACTATCTTCATAAATGCATCAGGGCCAAAACAGTCTCCGGGTGAGACTATGGAGATGCAGCCGTTCTTGTTCTCCCTCAGCATTCTATTTTACTTCCCCCATTTCAGCTACTTTCTCCAGAGTTCATGGATTTCTTCCTCCACGACAACTTTACCTCAGGCATATGCCATCATGCCCTCTGAAACACATCTCATGTTTCCATTATACAGTTTCTGCTTTTACTCCTGGCTTTAACCAGCTCAATCAATCACTCAGTGCTTTACAGTACATATTCTGAGAGGAAATCTTGGGCTCGCTCCTTCTTCTTCTTCTTCTTCTTTTGTTTTTTTAATCTCAGGCCATACCATAATTTCCAGCCAGCCTAGTGTGTTGGGGCCCTGACCTGGTCTTCTCGGCAGTGGCTGAGAGAACTGACATTTAGTGTATGGAGGCAGGACAGTTCAAGGAACGATGATGCTGATGAGGCATTTCCCTAGAAGGGTGTGTGAGTGTGACAGGCTTTCTCAGATTTGGAATATCCAGTACAAAGTTGAAGGAGATGTGATAATGTTCTTGTGAACTTCCTTGAAGAGCTTAGTTCGTTCGATTACCACGTTTCCTTTCTTTATCAAATATATCTTGGCAAGCTACTATTAAACCATTTGTATGAGAGGTGATATTGTTTCAATGGGCATCTGTGGCTTGTCCAGGCCCCTAAAGTTCTTAATCAGTACAAAAATGCTCCCTGGCTTGCAATGAATGAACACTTGAAAGCGTTTTCAAATGTCTAGAACGTTAGCACTCGTCGAGATGAGTTTTCATGCTGGCTTACTCCTTGCATGCTCAATTTCGAATTTACAAAAACAAAACACACACACACTCTTTGTTGGGTGAACTTTTGCCACTTTCCAGGCAGCTACAATTTTGCCTTCTTCCTCTCTGGTTATATTCCGAGTTCACAAGACCATCCCTCCCCTATGATCTCAGACTGTCTTTGTTTATGTTCTGTGTCACCGCATCACCATCACCACTGGTTTCAAATGCTTGATGTCCGGCTAGAGTTTTACTATTTAAGTGTTTCATATCCACTTAGGTAGGTGCTAATTTTGTAGAGAAATAACTGAATTTATTTGTAATTTTGCTAATTGTAAAATTGTAAAATTTACAAAATTGTAAAATTGTAAAATTGCTAATTTTGTAGAGAAATAACTGAATTTCTAGACAGACAAATCAGTCAAAAGAATGAGGTGAGTGGTTTTGTCTAATACCTATTAGAAAAATCTGTGCTTTGAAAGCGATAGCTTCTTCACAGCTGTTTTGCTTTTATTTGTGCCGATAGAATTTTACTTTCAAGCAATGAAAAAAAATATAAGATTAAAGGTGGGTGTTTAAATCTGAAACTTTTTCCGACAGTGATATGCAATCATACTTTCTTTTCTTTACCAAAACCTCATGTTAAGAGGATTATCTTTTATAAAAAAAAAAAAAAAAAGAAAGCTTGATAAAAGTTCTGGAAACTATAGCCTGAGAGGCAAGAGCTCCTTCTTTCATGGCAAGAACAATGTATAAACTGATGTCAGATTTCCAGCAAAAGCAGTGGTTATCTTCCTGATATATTGGGTGTAAAATACTAGATGGGAATACTGTATTTCTTTTGAAAAGAAAGAGACAAGTTTTGTCTCACTTGAGACAAGTTTTTATCATACTAAATATTTTAAGCTATGCAATTTTGAAACAGCAAACTATAAGAACAATAACCAGAGTGATAACACGTGATATTTACTCAATTAGTTGGTCATCTTGTATTGCTGGCTTGCTAGAACATTTATAAACTACTCTCGAGACTTCAATGGCCCTTGTCTCTGTCTTGTCACAAATCTTTGACATTCATTTACAAATATATATGTTACATATTTATTTAAAATAATTACTTACATAACATATGTGATTACATACAACTATATTATAACCAAAATGTGCATCTTTCCTCTTTTTTGTGACACGGAATATTTTTTGTTGTTTTATCTGTATGTTTGTGTTTTGGTACTTACTGGTTTGTATGACAATCATTATTTGCCAAAATACTGCAACTTCAAGGGCATTACTTTTATTTCATGTGGTCAAGGAAATGATCATATTTAAAATTAAAACCACTCGGGAAATTCTGGCATATATAATACATTTTAACAGAGAATTCAAAATTAAGAGTCTAAAAAACACATTCCTTTGGAAATGGGATGCTGTAAGTGAAATCACACACATCATAGCACTAGTTTATAATAGGGTGACCTCATTTTAATTATTTTCGGAATATGAATTAAGCCATTGTAGGTGATCCTTTAAACAGTGGGTCTAGGAAAGATGGAAAACATTTTTACAGCCTTTGAGAAAAAGGATGTGATCATTTGGAAACATACCATTAAAGACTTAATCCTAGTCACAATACAGAAAGAGGTAATTGCACAGACCTTTCCAGAAGAAACACAGAGGATGTGAGGTTAGTAAGGAGAGAAAGCGGTTTAAAGTGAGGCACATCTGGGATTGTTAAGGACAATCGGAAGCCATAACATAAAGAAGACAAAAGGTGAGTGTGTCCTCCGATCCGTGGCCATCTGGCTCAACAGACTTTATATATTGAGCAAGCATTGTCTCAAAGACTTCTTTTTTCTCTTTCTGACCTCAGGCTACTGGAAAACTGTAGTTTCTACAAAGTCAACCTTTTTGTGGAATCCCCATTGATTCAGGAGTGACATGTTTTTGAAAATTTTTCAGTTTGTGAGTCTTAACTTCCTACTTGCTATTCTCAATGTCCAACACAATTTATAGTTTACTAAAATTACACACAGGTTGTCATTCTATTGTTTATTTAACTCAGCAAATGTAGTGAATGTAGTGATTTTTCCATGAACAAGCAGTAGTTTCAACTCCTGAGCAAAAGGTTGAAACAAGTACACACCTGATGATTTTTTTTTTAATATTCAGGATGAAAACTGAAATATGTTCTTTTTAAATCAATGAAGAAAAAAGGGTCCATTTTCCTTGGGAAGAAAAATGCAAATTTTTCTTTCAGTAAAAATGGTATGGATCAAACATATGAAATTACCTGTTTAAGAATAACTGATGGATGTATTTTTAGTATAGTTATAGATTTCTAGAATAACTGAGCAGAAAATACAAATAATTTGATATACTCTTTTCACTCTTCAGTTTTCCCTATTATTAACACCTTGCATTAGGGTGGTTTATTTGTTATAATTAATGAGTGACCATTGATGCTTTCTTATTAACTATAGTCTATTATTTATATTAAGATTCACACTTTCTATTGTACAGTGCTATGGTTTAACAAGTACATAATAATACGTATCCACCATTACAGTTTTATACATAATAATTTCACCACCCTAAAAATTCCCCGGGTTCCACCTATTCATCCCCTTCCTCCTTCCCTTGGACCCCTGGCAACCACTGACCTTTTCACTGTCTCTGTAGTTTAATCTTTTCCAGCATGTCATGTAGTTGGGATCATAGTTGTAGTCTTTTCAGACTGGATTCTTTCATTTAACAATATGCGTGTAAGGCTACTCCATGTCTTCATGGTTTAATAGCTCATTTCTTTTTGGCACGGAATAATTCTTTAAATGTGAAAAATTTCTGAGACCAAATATAGCACTGAAAAATAAGAATGTATCTTTAAGTAAAATTGAGTATCAAAAGTTGTTTATTTCAGATGCACAAATAGTCTTTAAAGATCACTAGGCTCAACAAAATTCCTTTTAGTCTGTGAAATGTATTAGCCTCGTTTAGATTTTGCAGTACCACTAACATGCCTCTAAATCATACTCAATTCCTTTGTTACTCATCTGTAATACTTGGACCATCTGGTTGTATTTGATAGAGTGGTATACCTCATTAATCAGAAGGATTGGCCGATAATCAATATTCTATGTATCCCCAAAGCCATGAGAATTGGTCCTTCTCTTCTCTGTCCTTCCATATTGTTTCCTCCCCTCCCCTTCACACCCCTGACTTAGATATTAATATTCTAACTTATCAGGGAATTTTTTCTTCTGGCAGCGGATGAATAACCATGAAACAGCAGGACATTTCTCTATGGCTGTTTCTCTGCATCTCATCTTATCTGTGGTTGATGATTAGTTGCTTCTAGAATGTTCCATAAATATAAATTTCCACTGAAATGAAAAACACATGAAACTAAACCAACAAAGGGAATTAGGAGAACTGAATTGTTCATCAGATCTGGTATCTCCTATTTATATGTGCTCAAGCATGATTACTTAAATGAGCATTTTTTAAGGCCAGTGTACTAACCATAACAATTTCTCTGACTTGTAATAAAAAAAGTTTTAAAAATAATCTATTTTTCTTACGCTTGCATTCCAAACCGCATACAGTAGTAGTTTTTGTTTTCATTAATAGGAACCAGGTCATTATGTAAGTGTTTCTTGAACATATGTTTGAGAAAGCCATTGGAATGATCTAGGCAAGACTGCTTTGTAACCACAAAAGATTAGAATAAATTTAGTATACTAGAAAATATAATTGAATAGTATAATTAAAGCTTCATTGTTCTTCTAAATAATTTGCTTAAACAGAAAGACAGCTTGTAAAATGGCTTAGATCCAGTATTTTTGGTCTGCTTCCTTTTTCTAGGAACCATATTGATTGCAGTTTTAGAAATAAAGCTATTTAAACAAAATCAATTAAAACAATATTAAGAAGGCCATGCACATATTTATAAAAATCAAATGATCTGTTAATTAAAAAGCACAACCCATCAGTAACATTGAAGCTTGAAATTTCCATGGCAACAGTTAAAAAAACTTAACAGCACACATTTTATTTACTTTGCAAAAGAGATAGACCCAGTAAAACAGGCTGATGACCTAATACAGGGTGGGTTTATAGTCGTACGTTTGAGCCAGTAAATTGAGAAGTGTCAGCAAGATTGGCAGGGAAAATAGACTTGAAGTCACAGCATATACATGTATAGTAATGACTATTACATTGGAAAAATATAAGTAACGTTAAATAATCTACTTATGTGTGCTTTTCGGTCGTAAATTTCCACATCGCTGTGTATGAAAACATTGATTATTTTTACAAACATAGAATCACCTCCATAGCATTACACTTTTTTCCATTTTCAGTGATTTATTGTTGGGAATACTCCATTTTATCTTCTCTTTGGCTTTATTTATTTATTTATTTATTTATTTAATTTTGAGAGAAACAGAGAGCATCAGTGGGAGAGGGGCAGACAAGGAGAGAGACAGAGAATCCCAAGCAGACTCTGTACTGTCAGCATGGAGCACAACGCGGGGCTCAAACTCACAAACCATGAGATCATCACCTGAGCCAAAACCAAGACTTGGACACTTAACCAACTGAGCCACCCAGGTGCCCTGGCATATTTTTAAGAACTTAATTCCCCCAGGGCATTTTCAAATCTTCCTCACCCCTCTCCCTTTTTAGTCCATTTGTATTCATTAATGTAGTAACAGTTTCATCTACTTATTTATCCTTTTTTTCTTCATTTTCAATTATGCTGGATATTAAATTACTGTCCTCCTACCCCCAGACAACTGCAAACTCTGCTTGTATTCAGATTTCATCACACCGGAATTCTTGACAGTCAAGTGTACAAATAATTCGACGTGTGTACATCTATCACATATATTCTAAATGTTGTTTGTTTAATAGTAATAAAAATGAATATCAACAAATCAATGATGCCTTATTGTAGAAAAATCATAAATGTAAAGATATATAAGTTACTTGATAGTCTGTGCTCTCAGGAGGCATATGAGTTATGAGGGAGATGTTATGAATATAAATGAAATTACAGCAAACAACATGAGGCTCTGAATAATCAGCACTTAGGAAGTGAATGCAGAACAAAGAAGCTGAGGGGACAGAAGAGGGAGGAGCCATTCAGCATTGGATGATCAGGGTAAGTTCTGCCAAAGGGGGTCGGCTTTGCTCTGCGTCCTGAAGGATGAATGATATTTAAGTAGCGGAAAAGGAGGAAAAAGACTTCCCAGAATGAGAACAGAGTGAACTAAGGCAGAGAGAATGTGTTTTGTGTCAAGGTGTCTTGGGGACACTGAAGAGACAGAAACAGAATATTCATGTAAGGCCCTAGCGAAAGATGAGGCTGCAAAAACAGACTGAGTCCAGATTTTGGTAGACTCTATATTAGGGTAAATAGTCCTAGTTATGAGCACCAGATGATCATTTTGTGGGTTGTCAGCAGGGCTATGGGTGCTCTTTGGACAGATTAATCAGACAGTAGTATGAAGGCTGCTTTGCCAGGGGAAGTCTGGAGGCAAGAATTCGGTCAGGGAATCTATGTGGAGGGAATTGCTGATAGGTGGTGAGGTGAGGATGGTCTAGCAAAGATTAGTTTTAGTGACATTGAATTTGAAGTGAATGACAAAGTAGTCAGTGGAGATGGAAATATCCATTTGAAGATTGTTGTAGGAGAGAATTTGGATTTAGAATTCATTCCAATTAGGAAAGTTTGACTAAGTTCCTCTGCTTCCTTAGATATCTAAAATGAAGCCATTGAGAGCCACCTGGGTGGCTCAGCCAGTTAAGCATCCAAGTCTTGATTTAGGCTCAAGTCATGATCTCACAGTTTGTGGGATCCAGTCCAAGCCTTCCATCGGGTTCTGTGCTGACATTGTGGAGGTTGCTTGGGATTCTCTCTCTCCCTCACTCTCCCCCTCCCTTGCTCGTGTTCTTTCTCTCTCTGTCTCTCTCTCTCTCTCAAAAGTAAATTATTTATTCATTTTTGAGAGAAAGAGAGAACATGAGCAGGGGAGGGGCAGAGAGAGAGAGAGAGAGAGAATCCCAAACAGGCTCTGCACTGTCAGTGTGACCGATGTGTGGCTCGAACTCACTAACCACCAGATCATGACCTGAGCCAAAACCAAGAGTCGGATGTTAAACCGACTGAGCCACCCAGACACCCCTGAAAAAAAAAATTTTAGGTGAAGCCATTGAAAGTAATGGCCCATTGAACGGATGACAGCTTTGAGGGAGAAAAAATACATAAAGAACAAAAATTGGAGAGAAGGCCAAGTACTGCATCTGGGGACTCTAGTGTTCTCTTGAGAAGTGGAATCATAATAGGAAATAAAGAAGTTGTTAGAGAAATAAGAAGACAAGAAGAAGGTAGCCTTGCTGAAGTTAAGCAAAAGAGGGATTGATGTACCCAGTTAAAACCAATGTCCACCTGCCAGAGACTAAGGTGGAGCATTTGTTTGCTCATGATTCTTCACTACGTAGTTCACACATCCTTAGGAAATGCTTCATGTAACTGAATATACTTCTTCACTGTCAACAAGTACCAACCTACCCTGTGAACTGTTGCAGAGTGATTTATAATGTTAATAAGACCTAGAAAACTTGTTTTCCTTATGTTTGTGGATGCATGTCAGTCAAAACATTCAAAGGCATAACCATGATGGCATGAAAAACTCTGGAGCCAAGTTTTCTTCTCTTTCCTATTGTGCTGATTTCAGAAACCAACTATTAATCACAGAGAATACAATAAAACATGATCAGATCTTTTTTTAATCCCCAAGTGCAAAGTGACTAAAAATTTGCTAAGGCAATGTTCTGTCGGTGTATGCCCAGATGCAGATGTTGCTCGTGATAAGAGTGTGAGAGTGTTCTGTTCTGTATAGGGATTACTCTTGGCACACTAGATCGATGCACCTGTGCATACTAGCATATAAGAACAAAGGAGGAAAAGTCAGTAGATTTGGATTCTGCTGTACTGGAGATTGTGCAATATGATTACTGAAGTTGGCTCCATTCGTTGTGTCCAGAATAGAAACCACTGTGATCATCCATCAGCCTTGAGAGTGCAATGTACAATTCTGGCTAAGGGGTAGTTGCTTCTTGGGATAATGTATTCATCCCTTGGGTTAAAGGTAAGAATGAAAAACTTGCTGAGGTTAAATTACCATCACTTTGCCCTGATGACTTAAAATACTAGATGAGGGTTGTTACTGGGCATCTCCTCTGCTGACGTTGCCGCATCCAGATGAGAATTTGGGAGACTTGTTACATAACTGAGGCTGTCGGTTCAGCTCAGCTGGGAGAATCCTGGACTAGCTTCAGTCTTCCTGCTGCTTCTGGCTTAGTTGCATGATCCTGAGCAAGTCACTGAACCCATTTTGCGGCTGATGCTCTCAGGAAAGAAAGAGATGTATCTATTCCACAATGAGATACAGGAATATTCTTTTAAAAAGTAGAAAGCATGGTGGAATGGGTAGCTTTAAGAAGTGTTCCTGGACTTAGGTAATACCTACTTATTTTCTTCTAGGTTTATTTCAGATTGGTAATGAAGAATATATACATATATTTTAATTTTGTAAGAGCTCTTCAAGCAGAAATTTGCCATTTCTGGAAAATGAAAGTGGTTCCAAACTTGGAATCACATTTTTAGACACTGCAACCTGGTTTCTCACCAAATGTCTATATCTTCCTACTGGACTTTTCATGCTTTTCACTTTTTGTTGTTGTTGCTGTCTTTTCTCTTCCTTTCGGAGCCTCTCTCTCTTCCCACCCCCGCCTCTTCCACCTCCCCATCTCTGCTGTAGAAAAGCATTTATTTTCAAACAACAACGGTTCTTTGTTTTATATTAATACATTAAAAAAATACTCTTTGAGATAAACTCTGAAGAGCAGAAATCACTGTACAATTTTATGAAAGGCAGGCCCAGCAAAGACTAGTTTGGGTGATGTGAATATCACACTGAAATTATCTAAAATTTAGTTTGGGACTGAAAACTAGTAGGAATAGCACCATCTTGTAGTAAAACCAGAGTCGGAATGGACTTTTTCCATCAGGTGATAGTTACTAACAACACGGTAATAGAGGATGGAAATTTTAGCTTAGAATATAATAAATAGTAGAAGGTACCAAAACTTCAAAAATTTGCATAAATCTGTTAACTACAGAGAGTTGGAAATTTTGAGAAAAGTGTATTCATTCCTAGGTAGTACAAGATACACTCCTGTGAAAGAATATTGTTTGGAGAAACTGAAAATTGTATGATTTACTGAACATTAAGCAAACTTGACTGTAAGGTGATCTCCTATTTTCTAAAGAGAAGTTCCTAAAGAGTTTGTGTGTGTGTGTGTGTGTGTGTGTGTGCTTTTTTTTTTTTTTTGCCAACTTGTTTATTTATGAGAGAGAGAGAGAGAGAGAGAGACAGAGCGTGAGCGAGGCAGGGGCAGAGAGAGAGGGAGACACAGATTCTGAAGCAGGTTCCAGGTGGTGAGTTGTCAGTGCAGAGCCCGACTCAGGGCTCGAACTCACAAACCATGAGATCATGATCTGAGCCAAAGTTGGGGGCTTAACCAACTAGGCCACCCAGGCACTTCTGGATGCACAATTCTAAAATCACTCATTATTGGGGCACCTGGGTGGCTCAGTCAGTAGGCGTCCGACTTTGGCTCAGGTCATGATCTCGTGGTTCATGAGTTCCAGCCCCGCGTCGGGCTCTGTGCTGACAGCTCAGAGCCTGGAGCCTGCTTCAGATCCTGTGTGTCTCTCTCTCTCCCTGCCCGTCCCCCACTCTGGCTCTGTCTGTCTGTCTGTCTCTGTCTTTCTCTTTCAAAAATAAATAAACATTAAAAAATTTAACAGGGAAAAAAAAGCATGCATTATTTAAATGATATAGTAATGAACAAATGTTGCTTTTTTCCACACTCTCATTCCATGAAGCAACTATATTAAAACTTGTCACTTGCAAGAATATTTTATAATGCCTGAATATAATGAAAAGTATTTTCTGAACAGTATCCTTTAGACATCAGTCTCTTTGTTATAACTAGAACCACTTGTTGTGTCATCTAAACCAAAGATTTTATCACCTTTCTGTCCAACTTGTTGGAGATATATCTCTTTTACATCATATGGATGAGGTGGTTCTTGGAAATTTTACCCTAAGCCACAAATATCCATTTGATAGTCATCATTTCAACTTAATCATGAATACTTTATTTTTAAAAGTGATATGTAAGGGGCACCCGTGTGGCTCAGTCGGTTAAGCATCTGACTTCAGCTCAGGTCATGATCTCATGGTGTGTGAGTTCGAGCCCCGTGTTGGGCTCTATGCTGTCAGTTCAGAGCCTGGAGCCTTCTTCGGATTCTGTGTCTCCCTCTCTGCCCCTCCCCCACTCATGCTTTGTGTCTCAAAATATGAATAAATGTTAAATTTTTTTTTTTAAATAAAATAAAAGTGATATATAAGAAGTGTGTTTATATCCAAAATTTGTATCAGGCCATACTCTAAGAATAACTCTTAAGTATGCATACATTTATTTGCCACCTTTTAAAAAGTTAATTTCAGGGGCGCCTGGGTGGCGCAGTCGGTGAAGCGTCCGACTTCAGCCAGGTCACGATCTCGCGGTCCGTGAGTTCGAGCCCCGCGTCGGGCTCTGGGCTGACGGCTCAGAGCCTGGAGCCTGTTTCCGATTCTGTGTCTCCCTCTCTCTGCCCCTCCCCCGTTCATGCTCTGTCTCTCTCTGTTCCAAAAATAAATAAATGTTGAAAAAAAAAATTAAAAAAAAAAAAAGTTAATTTCATTACTAATTGAGTTATTTTGGGTTAGTGGACCTTTCCCAAATAGACTTTTGTTATTAAAATAGAAGGACTCTATATAATATTAGAGATTCTATAAGATGACTTTCTTGTTTCTGAGGAATAATTTTGAAAAACGAACTCATCTTATATTCAAGCATACATGATACTTGTGCTTTTTAAAGATTGAATCTATTGAGGATAATATAATGAGGGTAATATTTTGGAAGTATCTTCTGAAGTATATATTTTCTTCTGATAGGTACTTTCATTCCCTGTGGCTAACATTGCCATAGAGAAGGTGAGGGTGAATACTCAGGACTGAAGAAGAAGGATAGGGAAGCTCTTACCAACTGGAAGAGGAAATGGAATGGCCTTCTGGTTCCAGAGGAAGGTAAAGAAGGGTAAAGAGAGCTAGAGGAAGGTAACAGCAGGAGTAAACTATGAGACCTCTCTTCCTCCCACCAGGTGCTTAAAACCCAAAGACAGAAGGGCATAGAAATAGTCATATCAGGGGGCACCTGGATGGCTCTGTTGGTTAGGCCTCTGACTCTTGATTTTGGCTCAGGTCATGATCTTGCGATTCATGGGGCTGAGCCCCTTGTTGGGCTCTGTGCTGACAGCGCAGAATCTGCTTCAGATTCTCTCTCTCTCTGCCTGCCCTATCCCCTCTTAAAATAAATAAATAAACATTAAAAAATACTTATATAGGTTTTGGAGAGTCCTAGACATGCTCTGGGAGAGATAGCAAGTCTCTCAAAAAAGCTGTCTCTTGGGAGCCACATTCAATATGACATCAGGGAGCCAAATAGGAAAAGCCAAGGAAGGTGATCTGAAGAAAAGTTTCACAGAGCTCTGTGCATGTCAGGTGAGTGTGAGAGAAAGCAACTGAGAATTCTGTATGGAAAAGAAGAGCCAAGAGAACCCAAAAAGCTGGGGTCAAATTTTATTGGCTAAAGCAAGTCACATGGTCATATCTAACCTCAAGGTACATAGAAGTGCAATTTTACCATATGCCCACAAGGAGACACAGGAATGCTTGGTGAATCACGCTACTGGCCACCATAATTTGTAAGCCCTCCGTAATTCTCTGGATTATGGTTTCATGATGGAAATCACCTGACCAGGACCAGATGTGAGAAGCGGAAAAGATACCAATGACTAAAATTTCAGCATAGTTAATGTTTACCATTTATGCCACCATCCTCCTGTGTTTTTTAATAGAGTCGCATTGACTGCTCAGAGTTGAATTAAACCAAGAGAATTCACTCTAGATCAAGGGTTGGCAAATTTTTTGCATGAAGGGCCAGGTAATAAATTTGTTTTCAAGTTTTTATTTAAATTCCAGTTAGTGGGGCGCCTGGGTGGCGCAGTCGGTTAAGCGTCCGACTTCAGCCAGGTCACGATCTCGCGGTCCGTGAGTTCGAGCCCCGCGTCAGGCTCTGGGCTGATGGCTCAGAGCCTGGAGCCTGTTTCCGATTCTGTGTCTCCCTCTCTCTCTGCCCCTCCCCCGTTCATGCTCTGTCTCTCTCTGTCCCAAAAATAAATAAACGTTGAAAAAAAAATTAAAAAAAAAATAAAATAAATTCCAGTTAGTTAATACACAGTGTAATATTTATTTCAGGTATAGAATTTAGTGATTCAGCACTTACATACAACACCCAGAATTTTTCACAAGTGCCCTCCTTGTTACCCACCACCCATTTAACCTCCCACCTCCCTTCCTTTCTTACACCATACACAAAAACACATTCAAAACAGATAATAGATATGGTAAACTTTGTGGACCACGTGTTTCTGTTGCAAGTACTTGATTCTACTGTTGTGGTGCAGAACAAAGTAGTTGAAATATCTGTTGTAGAGCATAACTAACATGCAAATGTATGGGAGTGGTATATTTCAACACGACTTTATTTAAGAACACTGAAGTTTGAAACTCATAATTTTCACACGTCAGAGAATATTGTTCTTCTTTTGATGTCTTTTCCAACCAGGTAAAAATGTAAAAACCACTTTTAGCTTGCAGGCTGTACAAAAGCAGACAGTGGGCTAGACTCGGCATAATAGGAATCTTACATCGAGAAGTGAAAATGTACAAAATTTTTGGAAGGAATAGAGGAACAGTTCTAGTCTTAACAACCAGGAACGACTGGTAGCTCCAGAAATTATTCTGCCTTTGTCTTGAGCAGGTAAACCACTGTCACAAATGCAGGAAGCTGAACAATTGTGAATCTGCTGCTAATTGTGCTGACTTCTCAGGCTGTGGTCCCAGGCTACTGTGCCACAATCCAGAAATATGCCACTGCTGTTCTAGGAAGCTGCTGAATCAGGAATTCACCCACTACATTGGGAAGTCTCTGCTTTAGCTGCCACCTTGGCCTTAATCCTTGCCAGCAAAATGTACATCTCAGACTTGGCTTTTTCCTTCATTTGATTCCGTTTCTAAACATTCCCACATGCATATGATGGAACCTAAATCATATCCTAGTGCCCAAAGAGTCTGAGAAATGGTTTTTCACTCTCCAGATACTGCATGTTAGCAGTGGGTTTTAAATGGATGTTTGACAAAGCAATTAAAAGTATGGAACCCAGCCCAGTAAAAGGGAGACGGACTCCATTAAGATGACTTCTTTGGCATTTCCAAAACCTTCTCGAGCTCTCAGGAAGATCAAGTCCTCTGTGTAACTGCCACAAAATGGTAGAATGGTAAAATGGTGGTATACATGTTTTCTTCCCACCAATGCTACTGCCCCCATCACTTGTTTCATCACACCCAATGTGATTTTTCTGCAGTTGCACAAGTAGATTTGTGTAATCATGTTCATGGAGGCCCTGCTGGAAATAGCAACAAAGAGTGCTTTCTAATGGAGAAAAGGGTAAAGATTTTGGTATAGACATGTTACAAAACAATTAAAAGAAACGTATGCCTGTAAATACTGACATGGAAAGAGGTCCCAGACACATTGTAAACAAAAAGAGTTCAAGAATAGTTGGTGAAGTCTCATCCTACTTTTTGAAAACGAAGATACTTAAAAAAATTTTTTTAATGTTTATTTTTGAGAGAAAAAAAGCGCAAGCAGGGCAGGGGCAGAGAGAGAGGGAGACAGAGGACCCAAAGCTGGCTCTACACTGACAGCACGGAGCCTGATGTAAGCAGCCTCCAACTTGGGCTCAGGTCATGATCTCACGGTTCGTGAGTTCAAGCCCTGCATCAGGCTCTGCCCTGACAGCTCAGAGCCTGGAACCTGCTTCAGAGTCTGTGTCTCCCTCTCTCTGCCCCTGCCCTGCTCATGCTCTGTCTCTCTCTCTGTCAAAAACAAGTAAACAAGCCAGCAAAAAAAGCACACGCGCACACACACACACACACACACACAAACTCTTTAAGAACTTCTCTTTGGAAAATAGGAGATGGAGATCACCTTACAGTCAGGTTTGTTAATGTTCAGTAAATCATGCAGTTTTAAGTCTCTCCAACCAATACTCTTTTACAGGAATGTAGCTTGTACTACTTAGGAATGAATACACTTTCCTCAAAATTTCCAACTCTCTGTAGTTAGCAGATTTCTGCAAATTCTTGAAGTTTTGGTATCTTCTATTTATTCAGATCATGACTTGAGCCAAAATCAAGAGTTGGATGCTTAACTGACTGAGACACCCAGGTGCCCCAATAAGATACTTTTTTAAATGCATTATTATCTTTATTGATTTGTTCTCATTTTAAGTATAATCCAAAGATGTAAATATCGTAAAGATGTAAAGATGTAAATATCGTTTATAGAAGTATACAAAATAGAAATCAAACATTCCCTATAATCCTAATCTCTTGAGATAACTCAGGTCAGTGTTTTTGTAAGTGTATTACATTTTTTTCTGTACACATACAAAGTTTGGATTACATTTTTAAACAAATTTAGTTTTATTTGAGATGCTCTTTTTTATTTTTAGGAATAAGATTTGTTGTGTCAGGGCTGTACTACTTAAGGACTTTCATGGTACTCTGGATTTCACTTTTCTAAAAAAAACAAAAAGCCCTAAGAGGCCACAGATTCCTTCATAGATATAATTTCTATGGGTTAACATACAGGACTAACTTGTTTCATGATTTTGGGTTCAATTTACACAATTTTAAATTGTAACACATTTTAAATTGTAACACATTTCAGAGGCTATTGTTTTCCACATGTACTACTAAGTGCTATTATTTTCAGTGCAAATATGACATTTAATCCATCCAAGACAGGCAAGGTACTCGTAAACATTAAATGAAAAATTGACGATGTATCTCCGAGAAGCACTACATATTGACCCTCCTGGAACACTTGTGTAATTCTCAAATTTTTCTATTGTTGTACAAAAAAGAGAATCTACATAAAATAAGAGAATCTACATAAAATAAGTGCAGGAGCAATTTCAACCATTACTTAGTATCTTCATGACAGCATCTCCATCATGATTTCTCCCAATGTGTTTGTGTCCGTCATTGCTATCCATGAAATAAACTACAAAACTTACGATGTTTACCAATTCTGCTACTATGACACATTAATTTTCTCCTGGAACAAAACATATAGAGATGAATAACCTGGTTGGGACCAACTATAAACAACATACTGTCCAATAGCCATTCTTTTTAGAACTAATAAGACACTGAAAGGAATTACAGTGAAGACTTAATTCTAAGTAGAGGAAAAGGAAGCAAAATGAATGAGCTACTGGATGCATTTAAGCAGCAGTTTTCAAACCATTGGGCCTTAGAACCTCTTTACCCTCAAAAATCATTGAGAACACACAAGTAGACCTGCCAGATAAAATATAGGATGTGTGGTATAATTTGAATTTCAGATTAACAATGAATAATTTATTAGCATAAGTTTGTCCCAAATATTACATGAGACATATGTATATTAACAGCTATTGATTGCTTATCTGAAATTCAAATTTACTGTGCATCCTGTAGTTTTATTTACTAAATCTGACACCCCTACGCCATTTTGTTATATTTGTCAGTACAGTACATATTTTAAATTAAAACTGAGAAATGTTTAAAAGTCTGTGTTCATTAATTCATTTTAACATAATGGTGGACCTATTAAATAAGCCACAATCTTGTGAAAAATAATTATACTTCCCTTAAAAGATAGTGAGAGAGTTGGAGTTGTTTTACATTTTTGCCAATCTCTTTAACATCCAGCTTAATAAAAGGCAGCTAGATTCTCATACCTGATTCCCCATTGAATCTATTGCACTATGTTGTTCTATTTAAAGTATCTAAGCAAAATATAGCCTCACTCAGATGTCTAGTTTAGCAAAAGGAATAAAATCTCAATGCCTCCTCAGATAATTGTGGATATTCTTATTTGGTATACACCCCAAATCCACAACTAATAGTTTCTTTTTTTTAAAACTGTTTATTCATTTTTGAGAGAGAAAGAAAGAGAGAGAGCGAGCATGTGCACGTAGGGGAGCGGAAGAGAATGAGAGGGACAGAAGACAGTAGAGAGCCCAATGCAGGGCTCGAACTCGGGAACCACAAGATCGTAACCTGAGCTGAAGTCATGACTGAGCCACCCGGATGCCCCAGACAACTGATACTTTGTTAAAGGTTGGTTGCAATAAGGAATCTGAAACCACAATAGTTATTTGTTTATACTGTCACAGTAAAATCCATTTGTCTGTCTAGCTCTTTGAATGGATATTCTATCCTTGCCTGTAGCCAATGATACATCATGGTCATTAGCCTTTTGGGAAATAATTAGCTTATGGATGTATATAGGACTTTCAAATAACCTTTATACAGTATCAACAGATCAGTTTTTTAAATATCATCACCAATCTTATCAGAAGAATCTTAAGTATTGAGAAGGTGTCAAGCTCAAGGTGGTAGATTTATGTTTTTCCAAAATACTAATTTTTGTTTAACAATTCAAATTTTATCAGCAGGAACAGATCCTAACAGGGTTTTTTTCCCTGGAAGTTAACAGGTTCATTTTGTTTCCTTTCAAGAAAATGTCAGATACTCAAGTCTGAACAATCATTGTCAGTCCTTCTCAAGTAGAGATGGTGTTCTGTTAAATAAGCAACTAGTTCAGTTTGCAACACAAACTGAACCACTAAGACCACTAACATACGTAGACAGAAATACTTTTACGTCCAATTCCAATTTTCATCACACACAATATAAAAAAAAAATGTGTGCTTAAGGGTAGAGATTTAGTGAAATTAATGCTTACTCAAAGTGATTCTTAAGTGAAATTGGTTTTTATTTTCTTTCTACATGGGTATGTGGCCGTGAAGACTACAGTGATCAAGTGATCGCTTGTACAGTTGGGTGCCATTGCCTTGATTCACACTAAGGTGCCAGAACCACGGCTTTCTCACTGTGTGTTCAAATGTCTGCACAGTGAAAAGGCAAATGGCTTCATAGTATTACTATAAAGATAGTTCTGGGGCGCCTGGGTGGCTCAGTCGGTTAAGCGGCCGACTTCGGCTCAGGTCATGATCTCGCAGTTCGTGAGTTCGAGCCCCGCGTCAGGCTCTGTACTGACAGCTCAGAGCCTGGAACCTGTTTCAGATTCTGTGTCTCCCTCTGTCTGACCCTCCCCCGTTCATGCTCTGTCTCTCTCTGTCTCAAAAATAAATAAACGTTAAAAAAAAAATTAAAAAAAAAGATAGTTTTGAGTTTGTGGACTTCCTGAAATAGGCTTGGGACCTAGTAGAGTTCTGCATATCAGGCTTTGAGCTGCTACTTAAAACAACAACCACAAAAGAGCCGGTAGTTACAATTGGAAATCCTAATATTTATGTGTATAACACTTAATGGACCGGACCAACATTTTTCCTTGAACATTCACCACCCAGCCATCTTCTTCTTTTCATAAGAAGATTCCCTTATTTTCTGTAGCTTGAATTTACCATCTCTTTTAGTTGTAGTATCACCTTCTCATGTGGTCCTCTTGCACATCAATGGTTCTGCTCATTGGCTTCTACATCCAAAATAAAATCATATATGAGTGCACTGAAAACCTCTAATAATTACATGTAAAGATATTGGTTTGTTTGGGGTTACATACAATTTAATGCTAGCCATGCCCCAAAGACACAGAGACATTACTGCAGCCAACCTATTCCATGGTGAAATCTTAGCATCTCCTTGCTTAAAAGCTTGTGATATGGTCCCATTGTCCTGATAAAGTTCAAATTTCTTAGCCCGGTGAATAGGTTTCTCATACGTTGGTCTCAATCCAGCCTCTCTTTTACTATTTTATTAACTTGACAAGTGCACATGCACACGCACACATGTGCACACACACCTACACCACACACACGCAATTCACCCCCACAACTTGCTATAATCCTAAACGTAGATTATACTTATAAGCCTCCATGCCTTTACACATGTTCTTTTTTCTGTCTCAGATGTTTACTCCAAACCCTCATTTACCTGGTAAATTTCTCCCCTACCACGTCTTTATTCGTAACTCATTTTCTCAAGGACGCCATTCACGAACACCTTTTCAAAAATATCCCCTCCAACATTTCATTTCCTTCTCTGTTTTGGCCTTCATTCTCACTTGGTACATACAACCATATATTACTTATCTTGATTAATTGCTGCCTCATCCACTGGGATACATGCACCATGAAGGTAAAGATTTTTGCCTGTATTGTCTACAATTATAATTTCTGCATCTACTGGTTCTTTCCAGATATTTGTAGGTGCCCAATAAATATTTGTTGAATGGATACATGATTTCAAACAGCACCTCCCCTGTTAGCTTCTTTCACCTTAGTAAGGCAAATTTCATCACATTTTTCCCCTTAATATTTTCATGTTACAGACAGCACTATACTATCACTTTGTTTTGACCTTATTTATTTTTAAAACGTGGCATTTCTACCAGACTCTGAATCCCTAAACATATATAACTTGATTTATTCATCCTCAGCTGTTGGGATCTACTGACACATAGTAGGTATTTTGGAAACATAAAATATATTGAGTGGCTTTGTAAATATGGTTCAGAACTACTATTCCCACTGAAACAAATGGCATATATAAATATGCATTTCTGTGTTAAACATGGTTGATTTTAAACTGGGCTGTCATGAACCAAGAATTTTCCAGAGATCCCATCTTAATGCCAGTGGTCTCCTCTGATTTAGACACCCTCCTGGTATTCCTTTTGCTCTCCTACTTCCTTCAGGAAAGAGATTTTGACCTGAATCAGTTGTCTTGTTGCTTTGTAGTACTATTTTTAGTCTTTAAAATCTAATTTATTGAAGGGATAGCTTTTTCTCCTTTAAAGAAAATTCAGATACCAGCCGCCTTATGAAGGAGATATTTGTCAGGATCTTTCTTCTATTAACCAATGAAGTCATATCACACAAAGGTTCTTTTTAAGTCATATCATACAAAGGTATCTGATTTATTCATGAGTCATGACGAATCTTGTATCTTCTAATGTCATTATCCACTTTACAGTTAAAAAATAGAATTGAGAATTTTACCCAAAGGTATAAAGCATCCTTGTGGTTTTGATATTTGATTAGAGAAGCCATTCCAGGTTGGGGTGCAGAAGGAGAGATTGAATGAGCTATTTGAGGACCCAGTGTGTTCCTGGAGTTTGAGAGAGGTCTGGAGAGGTGAAAGAGTGATGGAAAGAGTTCAGAGACCAGCAGCCAGGGGCCAAAGGTCAGACCCCTGACCTTTTATTTTAACATGTGTCTGTGGGAAAAGGATCTACAATGAAGAGAGAACTAAGTGGTTTGCTCCCCACCTTGATCCTGATTATGGAAAGGAGAGAAATACAGTGAAAAAAGAGGAAAATGGAAATTTAAGGCTTAACTGCATAAAATTAATAGTCACTTATGTAAACTGGTGCATCCTGTTGGCTTTTCATGTGATAATAACAATGTACCTACTACTTAATGTGATTTATTAACCACTATAAACTTTAATTTGATTAGAATTGCTCATGCTTGCAGAGTCTACTATTAATAAACAACATCGTAATCTGTCTACAACTCCAAGGAACAGGTGAATTGTCACAAAAGGACTCATACTTAATCACTTCTACTAGATACAATTTCAGGCATTTTTTTAATGTTTATTTATTTTTGAGAGAGACAGAGACAGAATGTGAGTGGGTTAGCGGCAGAGAGAGAGAGGCTCACAGAATCTGAAGCAGGCTCCAGGCTCCGAGCTGTCAGCACAGAGCCCGATGCGGGGCTGGAACTCATGAGCTGCGAGATCATGACCTGAGCCAAAATAGGATGCTCAACTGACTGAGCCACCCAGACACCCCTACTAGATACAATTTTAATGTTTTTTGGTAAATATTACTAGTGAAAGAGGGCATGCATGCTTCAGTTAGAACTTCTGTATGTTGTTTGTATTTTATGATGCTGGTAAAGTATTCCTGGCTGAACTTCTGATCTTGCTGATTGCAGTTTTAGGCTTCTGTGATTTTGAGTTCTTGAAAATACATACCTATGTCTAAAGTGATTTCTAAGACATCTTCTGCAAAGACAAAATATGGTCCATAATATTACTTTTGTTACCCCTTTCATAATTCTGAACTTGAAGATGTGAGGCTTCAACTTCCAAATGTTTCTCATGTGTCTTTTGGTAACTTTGACCATCAGAAATGTGTGGTATGCAATGTAGATTCTGCAGTTCCTACTAATCTTGGCACGGTGTGTGACAACACTATTTAAACTCCTTATCAAAGAAGTAAATGCAGCTTTTGAGAACATTAGGAAGGTGTTCGCATTTTCAGAGACCATCTTTCAACTGTGAACGTATCTGGTGGCACAAGAATGGTGGAGTTCATTGGTCCATCAAGCTGTATCTTTCTGATGAGGCAGCTTTTCATTTGCATATTGACAAAAAGGATGACCCTCTCTGCTGACCTTTTCACCCCAACCACGCTAATCTGGCCTTTACTCAAAAAAAGAGGGTGGGAGGTGTCCTACTGCTTCAATTGTTTTCCAAATTTAAGAACAGGACTCTTGTGATTTTAGCAAAAGTTAAGATTTTTAGCACATTTTAATACTCAACAATTTAGGATTTCACAAAATATTTAACATGATATGTTGTGTTGTATAAATGTTATTAAAATCAATAGTTATAGAAGTAAAAGAAGGACATGAGCATCATTCACTACCCATCAAATCAAAAATAATAAAATGAAATGGCTAGAGAGAGCATCGCCTTTTACTAAATCAACAACTTGATTTTTCCCCAACAGCCTTGTAAGACTATTGAACTCAGACATAAACTGGCTGGAGACCTTACTTGTGGTTTCAGAATAAAGGATAAAATTCCTTCCCCTCTATCCCTGATTATCTAACCTTTGGAGCTGATAATCTGAAAGAGGGCAAAATGCCCCAGAGGAGACATACCTGGCTGTCCTCTTTGGTGAATAGGCAAGCGGAATAAACTAGACATGTTGGAAAATCTTGGGATTGTTTACTACAGTAACAGAAATACAGCTGCTGAATGTTACTCTTCTGAGCATCATTGTAGAGTCTGGCAACTGCTCATTAAAGCTGAGATTACTTAATATAACACATAACAAATTTCTGCATTGAGAATGCATCGATTTATAAAATGAGAAAAGAGAGTTGCTTTATTATCTAACATTGGAAAAAATTTTTCACAAAAATGCTATAAACTTCTCTCATTATTTTGGTTAATATGACTCTGATTGGCTCTACAAAGACCAATTCCTGTGTATTTAAGGGACTAGAGTCCTGTTATTAAATATATCAATCAGTATTTTCAGAGAACATGGAAATAGGCAAAGTGAATTTTAATTTATTCAAGTCAATACTTTTACATTAGGAACAAAAATAAATTTGCTTCAAAAAAGTCTTACATTGGGGTGCCTGGGTGGCTCAGTCAGTTAAGTGTCTGACTCTTGGTTTGGCTCAGGTCATGATCTCACGATTTGTGAGTTTGAGCTCCCCGTCAGGCTCTGTGCTGACAGCTCAGAGCCAGCTTGGGATTCTTTCTCTTTGCCCCTCTCCCACTCTCTCTCTCAAAAATAAATACTTATCAAAAATCTTACATTGTTTCTAGATTTGGATATTTGATAAATGCAAATCAATTGCTTACATGTGCTGACAATTTACAGACTCAATTTGGAAAATTCAGTTTAGAAAAATTCAAAGAAAAGCTCTAAAAGCTGACAAAATTATTTATTACATATGTCACTCGTACAAAGAAACTCAATAGATGACCATATTCTCTTTTTTCTTCTCAGTCACTAAATGCTTGAAATGTTTTTCATACTATTTAGACTGCCTTTAAAGTTGTAGTCGTACACATCATTATAGAACAAACAAAAAACAAACTTTAAATTCAATTCTACCTTAACTTTTCCAAACATCCTCCTTTCTACTGCCAACACCTCAGTCAAAATTAAGTTTCTGGAAAGGTTTTAATGGCAAATATTGATTGATTAAGCCCCCCACCCCCAATTTTCACAGTGCTAATTTATATTTATTAACATACATTAATTGTGGTCTTTTCTTATGCTTCCTCTGATACTTTATGTCTTCCCTTCCTTCTTTATTTCATTGAGACATCTACTTGAGTAACTCTTTAGAGCACTTCAGTTATTACTAAATATTTTTGGAGACCACATTAACAAATTAAGGCTAATAAAGTGGCATTTACTAAGTTATGCCTCAAGGCCCTGGGCCAATTCCATGTGAAAGATACTAAAATCATTTTTGCATTATAACATTCACAAGTTATTTGACTGCTTATCAGCCACTTTAAAATCGATGACTGAACAGTTCATTTTAGTTCTGGAACTTTCTGGAAAGTGGATAAATGGTATGGACTTTTACGTGTTCTTTACCCTTTATTTGGGCGCTACCACTTAGTACAATCATGAAAAGAGAACATTTTTATGTTGGTAATTGTGCTCATATACCATTGGATCTAATCTCTGGGAATTGAAAACAATTGTTTTCAATGAATATTGCATTTGTTCGAGATATCAGAATTTGAGAGGAGCAAAATTCTGGGAAACATAAATTTATACATACAATGCATTGATTATTCTGCCAATAATGGAAGAATAGAAGTATTAGCACTTCTTGCTAAAATTTTGAAAATTCTAATCATACATCCTGCTTGTTATGTCCTTCCGTTATTAAACTGTGATCACTGAAGAACTTGAACTTGAGGCAAGGCACTTACAAAATTAATAGCAATTGGTATTACATGTGTCCTGTCTTTGATTTTGAGCCTAATCACTTTGAGCTTGGGGTTGCGTTATGAACAAGTAGATTCAGAATTCAACATCCTAATGCAGTAAAAACTAAATCACATTCATGTAAAATGGAGATTTTCCAAGAACTTTATGACCAGATATGTGGAAGTTTGAGTTCTTGGCTGTGATATGCAGGGCTCTCTGTAGAACAGAGCAGCAGACAGATGATCTCTCTGTAGAATTCATTGTCAGGAACTAGAAAATTATTAGTTGGATAGTGACATCCAGTCCCAATCTTACACAAAACTGAAGCAATTTCCTCAGCGCAATGTGGCATTTTCAGGAATCTGTCTTTAAAATTCATCCTGCAGCACCAAGAGGAGACTCTATGAGATATTTCATGTAAAGCAAGAAAAATTTGTGTTTTATGTTTATGTATTTCAGTTTATATGTTTCAACACATATCAATATTTAGGATAAGAATATAGTCCCATTTAGTTAATATAATGTTTAAAAATCAGCTCAAGGAAATCTCTTCAGTCATAGCTTGCCAGCTGTTTTAAAATCTATTGTTTTTATTTTTCAATACAAAAACAATGAGGTTCTTATTGTTAAAAGTTTAGAAAACTTTTAACCAAGAGAATAAAATTCAACCATAATCTGACATTTAAAGATCATTATTAATATTATGTTACTAATATTCTAGTACTTTCCCTATGTATGTACAGCACATATACACTAGTGCATTACATATTTGGCGTGAAATTATAAATAACAGATATTTGTGATTATTTGGATTCAGTTAGCATTTATTTCCCTTTATAATAACTTCCCATTTCCTATTTCAATATCACCTCACCATCGTGTATAGTCTTGATGAGATCATAAATCAAGAAGCCTCTTCCTTCCCCAACCAAGGACTGGCAGTTGACTCAAAATAGAACAATTAGTCTCTTTCTCCAGGGACTTTGGATCCTAAGTGAATTGACAGAAAGATGTGTGGGATGGGGGTGGGAATATAAAACATTTGGAGCTCATTTGTCTTGATAGACAAGATGGGAAAAACAGTTCCCTGCCCTATTTCCAGTCTTATGTCTTATCCTGCTTCTTGGACTCCTTTGTCTGGTCTTTCTTAGTGCCCAGTCTGTAAAGGCCTGAGCCAACACTGGTGTTTGTGTTCACAACCAAAGAACCTGATACACTGAGACCACAGTTTTATAAACTGTTTATTTTCCATCTATATATTGTGACAATAGCAGGTACATGTATATTTGCCGTGATAAACTATGCAGAAGTAGACATAAATATTTATGTACGTCCTTGATTATTTCCTTAGGTTCAATTTCGAGAAGTAGAACTACTAATCACTTTAAAGTCTTTTCAAAAGTCTTTTTATTTCCGTTGATCAATAATCCCAAAGAATGGTTTTGCCATTTATGGAAATGTCAACTTCTCTATTCTCTTTCCAAAACTATCCTTATTTAATATTGCCAATTTGATAAGAAAAGCATTTTATATTTTAATACAGTGCAGTTCTTAATTACTGGTAAATTGAGATTTTTCATCTGTTGTCTGGCCATTAAAATGTCTTCATTGAATCTTTTCTTGCACATACGATTTACCTATATTTTTCTACTTATAAATGTATTTGTATCTTATTTGTAAGACCTCTTTATATTTTAAATACATTCACCTTTAGATTAAGTATACTGCAAATATTTTCATAATTTGTCATTTGACTTAATATGGTACGTAGTTTTTGGCAAACAGAAATTAATTTTTTCTTAAATAGATTTCTTAACCTTATCCCTTTATGTTCCATCTTAAGAGCTAGTCTTAAGCCTTCTTCACACCCAAATATTTACCTTTATCTGGTTGAAACAAGTCTAGCTTATTTTAAACCTAGCTATATTTTATATATATTGTATTTATTTGTTTTGACAGAGAGAGAGGGAGAGAAAGCACAAGAAGGGGAGGGGCAGAGAGAGAGAGGGAGAGAGAGAATCCCAAGCAGGCTCCGCACTGTCAGCACAGAGCCTAATGCAGGGCTTGAGCTCACGAACCATGAGATCATGACCTGAACTGACATCAAATCGGATGCTTAACCAACTGAGTCACCCAGGCACCCTGATTTTTTTCTCCTTTTAAATAGTATTTAAAAATACTTAGTTTTTTTGTTTTTTTTAATGTTTATTTGTTTTTTTAGAGAGAGAGAGAGAGAGAGAGAGAGAGTACACGTGCAGGGGAGGGGCAGAGAGGGAGATAAAGGATCTGAAGTGGGCTCCACGCTGACGGCCACAACAGAGAGCCTGATGTTGGGCTTGAACTCACAAACTGTGAGATCATGACCTGAGCTGAAGTTGGATGTTGAACCAACTGAGCCACCCAGGCGCCCCTAAAATACTCAGTTTTAAAACTTACTTATCAATTATACACAATAAATTAGTGGTTATGACCTCTTGCTTCCCCTTTAATAGAGACCAAGTTGACATCTCTAACAATTCTTAATTGTATGACCTAGGATAATTGGCTTAAACTTTAGAAATCTATGTTTGTCATCTATGATAAGAACACAGCTCCTACATTAAAGGACTGTTGTATTATGTGACACCCATCTCATGAGACAGAGTGCTTTGCAGTGTCCAAGAAGTGTTAATTTAGTTTTAATATGATTATGTTTGTTTTCTTGTTTATGTATTATGTATTTTATCTTTTTTTTAAAGTTTACTTAATTTGAGAGAGAGAGAGAGAGTGAGTGGGGGAGGGACAGAGAGAGAGGGAGACAGTTGCGCTGACAGCAGAGAGCTCTGCTGAGAGCTCTGATGCAGAGCTCGAAACTGTGAACTGCAAGATCATGACCTAAGCAGAAGTCAGACGCTCAACCCACTGAGCCACCCAGGTGCTCCTATTTATTTTAACTTTTTCATGTATTTTCTTCTGGTATATTTTTTTCTAAAATTTTAATAAGGTACTTTGTTCATTCCTTTTTTTTTTTATGACTGAAAGCATTTAAGTCTACAATTTGATTTCATTTTATACATTCTGATTGTCACTTAAAAATTTTTTTTACATCGGGCTCTGGGCTGATGGCTCAGAGCCTGGAGCCTGTTTCCGATTCTGTGTCTCCCTCTCTCTCTGCCCCTCCCCCGTTCATGCTCTGTCTCTCTCTGTCCCAAAAAATAAATAAACGTTGAAAAAAAAATTTTTTTTTAATTTTTTTTACTGTTTTTATTTATTTTTGAGAGAGAGAGACACAGCACATGAGCAGGGGAAGGGCAGAGAGAGAGGGAGACACAGAAATCTGAAATAGGCTCCAGGCTCGGAGCTGTCAGCAAAGAACCCGACATGGGACTCGAACTCACAAACCGTGAGATCATGACCTGAGCTGAAGTCAGATGCTTAACTGCCTAAGCCACCCAGGCACCCCTGATTGTCACTTTTATTTTTAACTACAATACCTATTTTAATAACTTCCTTAAGACTGAGGAAGAGGTAGTATGGATTACAACCTTTATTTAAATAAAATATTCTTTTTTAAAAAAAATTGATTTGAATATCAACATTGTAACTTTAGTGCACTTCCTTTATTGTTGGCCTAATATTTTCTTTTTAAATGTTCACTATTTTTTTTGGTAGGTGTACTTTTGAAAACATCTTATATTTGAACACTTTTTATCTTTTTACTTAAAACCTCTAAACCAAGCACTTATCTCTTCGTGGTTGGGCTTAATTCATTTCTATTTTTTGCCATAATGGCATATTTATTCTTTCTGCTGTTCTTTATGCTTTCTAGTGATTCCCTCAATTTTCTTTCTTTCTTTTTTAATCTTTTGATGAAGATCTTTCTTTAGTTGAGTTTAGCAGATGACTCAACTAACGGCATACTCTACTAACTGCTCTTTGAGAGGTCCTCTTTGGTTTATGTTATTTTCCCTTCAAAATTTTCATCACTGATCCCCACTTTCTCTTTATAATCCCACATTGACTCTAACATCCATGCCATATCTTTTTGCAAAAGCATGTGTTTGGAAATTAGAAAGGGATGTTTTATGTCTAGTAAGATTTATGTAGTGTGTTGTATAATTTATGTGCATATATGGGCTTTAATTTACAAAAATAATAGGTCTTGGAGCACCGGGGTGGCTCAGTCGGTTAAGCGGCCCACTTCTGCTCAGGTCATGATCTCACAGTTTGTGAGTTCAAGCCCTGCTTCGGGCTCTGTGCTGCCAGGTCAGAGCCTGGAGCCTGCTTTTAATGCTGTCTCCCTTGCTCTCTCCGCCCCGCCCCCCCCCCCCCCCCCCCCCCCCCCCCCCCCCCCACGCTCTGTCTCTCTCTCTCTCTCCTTCAAAAACAAATAAACATTAAAAAATAGAGTAGATCTTATTCTCTTTCTTACCTTCTTTTAAGACACTTTTTTTTTTTTTAATTTATTCTTGGGACAGAGAGAGACAGAGCATGAACGGGGGAGGGGCAGAGAGAGAGGGAGACACAGAATTGGAAACAGGCTCCAGGCTCTGAGCCATCAGCCCAGAGCCCAACGCAGGGCTCGAACCCACGGACCGTGAGATCGTGACCTGGCTGAAGTTGGACGCTTAACTGACTGCGCCACCCAGGCGCCCCTAAGACACATTTAAAAAAACATTTATTCATCATACTCTTTGTGCATTTAGTTCATGGCTTCTGCAAGCTGCCTGTCATTCCATGGTGATCACCAAAATTTAAATATCTTTCACCTAGTGATGGATACAAACAAATGTACAGTTTCTCGTTTCTCATGGACTTATTAGAGGGCATTGAGAATATTCTTCCAGGAGTGAAATGCTCTGTCATAGTGAATACACATCCTTAATTTTAGTGAGTACATTCATATTGTTCTCCAGAACATCCATGATTGTTTACATTTCAAGCAAGAGCACGAATTTCCCACATTACAACCAATGTTTGGTGTTTTCTGTGTTTTTATTGCCAAACCGAAAACCATTAGGTGCTCTTCCCTTTTTTATTTAATTTGCATTTTTGTGAACTCTAAACATTGTGAGAATTTCTTCAAATACTTGTTAGCTATCTGGGTTTACCCTTTTGTGCATATCCTATATTCTTTTCCCATGTTTAAAACAGGCTTCCTGTCTTTTTCTTGCAAATTGGAGAAGCTCTTTCTAGATTGTAGATTAGCTAGTAATCACTTAATAGTTTAGGATTCTAAATATATCTTTTCCCAGTCTCTCACCAGTATGCTAACATTGTCTTCCATTCCTTTTATTGCACAGAATGCATCAGTTTGGGGTGTCTGATTTTGTGGTTTGTGGTTTGGGGCTCTAGTTTAAGAAACTTTCCTCCGCCCACAGGTCACAATCATGATTTCTTAATCTGCTATTTGCATTCTGGCCAACCTATTACATTCAAGTCTTTATTTCAATGAAGTTTATTTTCCTCTGTAAAATGTGTCAGTTTTCCCAAGGCAATCACTAAATAAGCCACACCGTCTTTACTGGTCGACAATGCCACCTTTACCGGACCTGTTTCTACTTTTTGGTCTATTCCACTGGTTTTCTGTCTGTTCTGGGCTGGTACTTCCGTAGTTTTATCACTATGTCTTCTTAACAGAAACCCATGGGGAAGGAAGAAAAAAAAAGAGGTTAGAGTGGGAGAGAGCCAAAGCATAAGAGACTCTTAAAAACAGAACAAACTGCGGGTTGATGGGTGGTGGGAGGGAGGGGGGGGTGGGTGATGGGTATTGAAGAGGGCACCTTTTGGGATGAGCAATGGGTGTTGTATGGAAACCAATTTGACAATAAATTTCATATATTGAAAAAAAAATGTCTTACTACCTGCTAGGGCAATAAGTCCTAGTTTGCTGCTTCTCCCTGCCGCAATATTGCATGAGCTCCTAAGTTGCATTTAGAACTACTTATGCATGTAGAATAAGTTTCTTTAATTTCTAAAAAACTTTTGGTCACGTTTTGATAAGAATTTTTTGGGACTTGTAGATTAATTTGGAGAGCACTCACACCTTTAAAATATTAAGTCATTCTGGGGGCGCCTGGGTGGCGCAGTCGGTTGAGCGTCCGACTTCGGCCAGGTCACGATCTCGCGGTCCGTGAGTTCGAGCCCCGCGTCAGGCTCTGGGCTGATGGCTCGGAGCCTGGAGCCTGTTTCCGATTCTGTGTCTCCTTCTCTCTCTGCCCCTCCCCCGTTCATGCTCTGTCTCTCTCTGTCCCAAAAATAAATAAACGTTGAAAAAAAAAATTTTAAATATTAAGTCATTCTGTATAGATTCATGGTCATTCTCTTCACATAATCATCTTTTTATGTTCTTTTTTGGTTTAACTCATTTGTTCTTTAGAAGTGAATTGACTCTTTATGGTTTAATTCCCATATAGAAGTTGTTACTATTATGAATTGTATCTCCTTTATTTATTTATTTATTTATTTATTTATTTTTTACTTTCCCAACTAATTATTTATAGTTTAGAATAATGTTATTGAGTTTTGAAAACTGTTCATGCCTTTGGCCTTCTACTTAATTTTACCACTGGATTGTATAGTTTATTGATTCTTTTGGGTTTTTCATGTAGTTGATCATGTATCATTTGTAAATAATAACATTTTTGCCTCTTCTCTACCAATACTTACAGTGTCTATTCTGTGTGTGTATGATATGACTTAATGCAGTGGGGAAAATATCTAGTGTTGTATGGAACGGTAGAGATATAATGATCTTCCTTGTCTTATTTTGGTCTTCTGGACGTTGCATCTAAATTTCTGCCTTAATGTGATGTGGCTTTTCTTGGATTTGTTACATTGGCTTTATCAAGTTAAGAATGATCTGTTTTATGCTTAATTTTCTGAGAGTCTGCATCAAACATGAAGAGTGAAGTTTCTCTAATAATCTTTCTGCATCTATGAAATGATCACGTGACTATTTCTTCTTTAACATATTAAAGGGATGAATTAGACTGACAGATTTTTCTGAGATTAAGAGTCTTGCTTTCCCAGGGTAACCGCTGTTTATCATGATACATTAATATTATTATTATTTAACTCTGGATTATATTTAGCTATTATCTTAATCAGAACTTTGTATCTTTGTTTATAAGAGTTACAGACTAATGTCTTTCTTTTTTAATGTACTTTCATTATCTGGTTTTGAAATCAAGGTTACAGTAGTCTTTTAAAATGACTTGGTCAATGTTTCCTTCTATGTTTTCTGAAAGAATTTGTAATAATACATGGATTATATGTAGCTTGAAAATTTGATCAAATTCACCTATAGAATTTTTTTTGACCAGGATTTCTTTAGTTTAGTGGGAAGACAGAGAAATTGATTGAGTGTTGTTAAATTTAATTGCTATTAATTTATTCAAGACTGTAGTACTTTTCTGCCAGTTTTTAATCTTACAATATGCAAAAGTATATCATGTGATTTCAAATGTATTACTTTATAACATTTTATTACATTTTAAAGTTCTTTTTAAATTTATAATTATTTCTCCTTTTTCATTCTTATTTGCTTTTTTTAACATACAGTGTAATATTAGTTTCAAGTGTATCTTTTGATTTTTAACCTCTCCACTTCCTCTCCATCTTGCCATTGTCTGAGTGTATATTCATATAAAAAAAAACACTTCTGGTTTTGTTTTCTTCTTTTTTTTTTGTTCTCTCTCTCTCTTTTGGTTTGTTTCAATGTTGTAGTTTTCTGCCCATTTCTTCCTGTTTTATGGGTGTAGTCTGTTGCTCTTTCTTTTCCAAATTGTTCAGCTAACCATTTGCCTAATCTGTTTCTAGTAACTATTGTTTTATGATACCTTATTTAGTATTACATTTTCCTCTAATTACTAAGCTGTTTTTGTTCTGTATTTTTATGACATTTTCTTCTCTGCATTAAATAAAATCCTTACCAGTTATTCTTTAACCTATGGATTATTTACTGGTGTCTCTTTCAGCTTTAGAGATAAAGGATTTTTTAAGATATTCTTTTATCATGTATTTTTATTACATTGTGTAATAAAAATGTATTTTTATTACATTTATTACATATGTACTTTTATCACATTGTGATTGGGGAATATAATATCCAAAGCGTTGGTTAGTTGGAACTAACTGTTTCCTTTTACATGGAAATTAATATGTGGACTACTTTTCTCTTTTCAAAAAATTACATGTTTTTCACTTGTTTGGTTAACTTTTAATATATTTATGCACCATATATGTTAATCCAAGCTCATAGATTAATTTAAATCCTTTACAACTTGCTTGTTTTTATCTATAGATCTGTCAGTTTTTGAGTGAGACGTTAATTTCTAACTACAATTGCTGGTTTATCTCCTTCTGTCAGTATATCATACTTCTGTCAGTGTACATGTGTATATATATATTATATATATATATACATATAATATGTATATATATATATATACATGAAATTGTATACAATCATACTTCATACATAGGAAGGGAGCAGTATGCTTATGTTGTTAGGTTCATATATTTGATACTCATTATATCTTCTTAATCTACTTTTCCTTTGACAACATCTTAATTTGTGACTTATTTGAAATTTTTTCAATTTAATTATATACATTCTTTTTTAATTAAAATGTTGTCTTCACTTTGTGTTCATATTTGATCATTGTATCTCTTCCCATCACTTTATTTTCAGTCTTTTTGTATATTTGTGCCAAGTATGTGTCTTCTTGATAGCATATTATGGGATATATTTTTTTAAAAATCCAATCTGAGAATCTGCCTTTTGATTTGAGAGTTTGAACTTCTTATGTGTATCTTTGTTGGCTCTGACCATTAATAACTTGGTCTATCCCTTCCATCTTTCTCAATCTCTGTCTATCACAATCCATCCTTCGATTGCACCTGTCCATCTTCACCACCATCAGCCTACATCAAGCCCCTATCCTCCCTTGCTGGGCTCTTGGTAATAACCTCTTACTGCCCTTGTCACTTTCACACTTGGTCCACCACCATCTGCCTCAACTCAGAAGCCAAAGTTCTGTTAAATGTAAGTCAGATCATATTCAGCCATTCATTACAAACCATACCCAACCAGCACCCCCCAACCCCTTCCCTGGTTTATTATTTTTTTTCTAGAGCACTTATCATTCTTAATATTCCTTAGTCTTTTCTTATTTACTTTATTTATTGCATGTTTCTCTCAATTAGAAATAAGTAGACACACCGTATGGATTTGTTTAAAGTAATGAAAAATTATCATTGCTGACTTAATAGGACTATTTCTGCCGTCTTATTTCATGTTATCTCCTTATCATACTTGGTTTTTTACCCTTTACCTTTTGCTGAACAGATTTTTTTTCTATTGGATTCACAGTTATATATCTTACTTTTATTCTTCTATTGTTTCTTCCCAATACGTTTGCCTATAAATTTCTTAAGCTTATCAATCTCTGTCATTTCCCCAATATTAGGGAAAGACCTTAGCGTGATCTTATACCTCTCTGGTCTCCTTCCTTTCCTCTCTAGTCTTATTTTTACCACGTTAGAATTATCTAGAATTTTAGCCATGAGCTTATTGTGTCAATAAAAGTGACATTTACTTACCTTTTATTTACTTAACCCTCTATATGGTTTTCAGTGTCTTCTTGGGTTTATTTCCCTTTTTTCTGAACTACTGCCTCCAAAGTTGTTTTCATAAAAGGTTTTGTGAGCCTCATAATACATTTTCTCATGTTCACATTTCAATAATAATTGATCTGGATAAAACATTTTAGGTTCAAGTTTCTCTTCATTTAACACATTGTAGTGATAATCCAGTGTCTTCTTGGATTAGTACTACTATTGAACAAGGTGATGGTATTGGTTCTTGTGCATTTGTAGGTGAATTGCTATTTTTGTACCTGAAAATTTCCTTAAAATTTTCTCTTGGTCTATAGACCTATTAAAACTCCAATATGTCTAATTGTAAGGTTGTTTTTTTTTAATCTATCTTTTTGTTATTCTACATCCCTTTTCATTCTGATGTGTTTTCTCATCTCTAATTCTTACTATTACTGGTTATTGATCATTGAATTGTTATTTCATTTGCATTTTTACCTTTATAATATTGACATTTCTCCTTTCATTTCACCTTACGTAACTTTATATTTCTTCTATGATCCTTCCTAATTCTTTTTGAGGTAGGTTTTTGGCCAGATCTTACAGTTCCCCACTGTGTTCTTCCTCAAATCCTCTCTGCTATGTATGACACAACTGAATTTTTATTTCCATTATTTTTCACCCTTATTATTTCCACTTTGTTCTTGTTTATAACAATTAAATGTTATTTTTTCTTCCTTCTCATACCTCTTTTAAGGATGTTATTTTTCCTTTAGTTGTTTTATGTGGTTCATTAATTATTTTTTGCTGTATTATTATTATTATTTGGGGGGGCTTTAATAAAATTGTTCTCCTCAAATGAGGAAACTCATGAGGTCTTTTTCTTCTAGGGTTATCTGTAGTGTGACTGGCAGTGTGCATCTAGGTAGGGGTGGAGAAATTAAAATCCAGGTGGGAGATCATATCTCCTTGTAATGATTTTAAATATTGATGTGCAGAGAATCATTGGATTTACAAATCTGAGTTTGACCATTCCCATCTACTACCCACACCAGGTGGTTTGTCCTCAAGGAATTTTCCTGTACCTCTCCCCACTAAGAGCAAACTCAGAGGCCAATATACCTGCTATTACAATTCTCCAATTATCTTTGGGTTCCAGAGCAACTATGATGTCCTCCCATGTCCAAGCTAGAGCTGAGCTACTACTGCTGGACTGGGTAATATTCTGCCATGGGAAATGTGAGAAAACAAAAAAAGCAGATTTAAAATGTTCTCCCTTATTTGATCACCTATTAGGGTGCCCAGCCCCTTTACATTCTAGTTCAAACTATCTTCCAGGACCAAACACTTCTTATTCCAGAAGTTTCGTCCAATTTTTATATTAATCTCTCTGAACTTTCAACTTCCTTTCATCTCTGTGACATTTCCAGGATTGGATTTAATTGAAGAGCCAGGAAACCTCTTCCATCTTCGGACCATCTGTAAATTTTCTAAGTTTTTATAAATTATCTAACACATTAGAAGGTATATTTTATAGGAAATGCTGGTTTCCTGCCATCTTCACCAGGAAACCAGAAGATTGTGTTAATCCCTATCACACTTTAATGATCAGTGTCTCCATTAATCTTGCCTTGCCAAGGATATCTTTCAATTCAGGAAAGGTCTCTCTCTTTCTGAACCTCAGTAAGTCTTCTTTGGACATTTTGATATCAGGGCTATTGGATACATACATATGGATACAGGCGTTGCAGCCAGGGACCCTCTTCTGGGCCTCACTCTCCTTGCTTTGAGAGATGTATGATATAGGGAGACCAAACCTTGTTGACATAAATTTGTGTTAAGTGTACAGTTACTTTTTAATTTTAGATTGTGCAAGTTCAATATAATTGACTGTAAGGACTGATAACCCTTCTGTTGACATAACTTATTCTCCTCTACTTTCTTTTAAACACCCCTAGCATCTTTAACCCAGAAAGATTTTTTTTAAAAATAAAATAGTTTTTTTTTTGTTTTTTCAACTAAGGGGAGAATGTAAAAAATCAAGTGTCTTAATAAAAGGACAACTTACTTTAAGGTAGCGCTATAGAACTCTTTGAATAGTGAAAACTAAATTGGTAAAGAAAGAAAGAAAAAGAAAAAGAAGAAGAAAAAGAAAAAGAAGAAGAAAAAGAAAAAGAAAAAGAAAAAGAAAAAGAAAAAAGGAACAAGAGGCAGAAAGTGAACTACTTTTCTGCTTCTCCACATTCAGGGGTTCACTATGTAGCTTCTAAATATTTTGCTCAAGTATTGCAACTCCTCAAATAAGGTACACCACACTCAAAAGAAAGTATAAACTAAAATCTAATCTAAAATGATATTTATTAAGATTGAAAGTTTCTCCTCAAGATCGGGAACAAGACAAGAATGGCTGCTTTTACCATTTCTATTCAACATTGTACTTCTATTCACTATCTAGTCAGGACAATTAGGTAAGACAAAGAAATAAAAATGAAGTTAGGCAGATTGGAAAGAAAGAAGTAAGCTATCTTTATTTGCAGGTGAAATGACTTATAAAGAAAAATCTAAAAAATCCACACACAAAATATAGCTAATAAGTAAGTTCCGCAAAATTGTAAGATACAAAATCAATATACAAACCTCAGTTGTATTTCTATACACTAAAAATGAACAATCTATAAGTGAAATTAAGAAAACAATTCTGTCTGAAACAGCATAAAAAAGAATAAAACACACAGGAATATATCTAAACAAAGAAGTATACCAGCTGTACTGAAAGCTACAAAACATTCTTGAAAGAAATTTTTTAAAATTTGAATGAATAAAAATGCATCCTGTGTTCATGGGTTGGAAGACTTAATAGTGTTAAGTAGCCATATTTCCCCCCATTTATCTAAAGGTTCAACACAATCCCTATCAATATTCTAACTGCCTGTTTGGGAGAACTGGACAAACTGATTGGAAAATTCAGATGGAAATTCAAGAAACCTAGAATATTCAAAATGATCTTAAATAAAAAGCTTGGAGGAATCATAATCTACCTTCAAAACTTACCACAAAGCTACCATAATCAAAACTGCTAGTGTGGTAGTGGTATAAGCATAGACATATAGCCTCATGGAATAGAATTGAGACTCCAAAAACAAATACATATGTACATGGTCAATTGATTTTCCACAGTATGCCAAGACCATGCAATGGGAAGAGTAGTCTTTTTGACGTGTGCTTGGGACAACTGGATATCCACATGCAAAAGAATGAAATTGAGCCTCTACTTCACACTATGTGTAATTAACTCCAAATGGATCCAAGATCTAAATGTAAGAGCTAAAAGTATAAAAGTCTTAGAAGTAAAGATAGTCAATCTTTTGATGTAGAAGTAAATCTACATCACCTTGGATTAGGCTGTGGTTTCTTAGATAGGACACCAAAAACATGAGCAACAACAACAACAAAGTAGATATATCGGACTTAATTAAATTAAATGCCTTTGTGTCTCAAATGACACAGTCCAGAAAGTGAAAAGATAATACATAGGTTGGGAGAAAATACCTGCAAATCATATAACTGATAAAGGTCTAGTGTTCAGAATGTAGAAAGAATGCTTACAACTTAACAATAAAAAGACAAATAATTCAGTCAAAAATCATCAAAGAATCTGAAAAGACATTTTTAGAAAGGAGATAAGAAAAGAAACGATAAGCACATGAAAAGATATTCAATACAATTTGTCATTAATCAAAACCACAATGAGATACTACTTCACACTCCCTAAGATGATTATGATAACTTTTTTTAAAAGAAAAAAAAAAAAGACAGGTGTTGGTGAGAATGTAGACAAAGTCAAATGCTGATAGGAATGTAAAATAATGCAGTCATTGTGAAAAACGATTTTGTAATTCTTCAAAAAGTTAAACACAGCATTACTACATGTTCCCACAGTTCTGCTCCTCGGTACGCACCCAAAAGAAATGACAACATATATTCACCCAAAAACTTGTACACAAACGTTTGTAGCAGGATTGCTCACAATAACCATACAGTAGGAATAACCCAGGTGTTTCTCAACTGATGAGTGCATCAAAAAACATAGTATGTTCATACAATGGAATAGTATTCAACCACACAAAGAAAAGAATGAGGTACTGCTAAATGACACAACATGGCTGAACCTTGAAAACTTTATGGTAAGCACAATAAGCCAGAGGCAAAAGGCCACATGTGAGAGAACAAACAACTCTGCACAAACAGAAAGTGGATTAGTGGAGATTGTCTGTGTGGCTGAGGTGTAATTGGGATGGATGGCTAATAGATACATGGTTTTGAGGGGTAATGAAAACACTCTGGAATTAGATAAGGGTGACAATTATACATCATAGTGTCTAAGCTAAAAAAAAATCTCTAAATTGTACCAAGTAAAGCTGTGAATTTTATGTAATGTGAATTATATCAATTTAAAAAACATCTAAAATATGATTAATTTTGAGTTGTACAATTATTTACAGTCATCTTTCCATCGCTGTGTCTATTAATGGTGTTAATTAGTTAAGAGTTGGACTACCCTTTTATTTTTAAGAGTGGCCTTTTCTCAAAATGCACTATTTAACATTGACTCCTCACTATCCCTCATTTCATTTTCAGAGAATAGCTTTTTAATTTGGCCTGAGCAAAATGCATATAGATTCTAAGTTCTTTTATTATGTCCCCAAAATTTGTAGGCTTCTTATTAAAAATTCAGTGATATTTAGAATTTATTCTCTGAGTGATTATTGATTAGTACCTAAGTAACTTGTAGTGAAATGTGTCTTATCTATGTTTGCTACCAAAATAAGAGCCCTACGTAGTGATGGAATGAGAGGAGCCTTTTATTGTCTCCCATTTGATTAAGAAACATTCATGTTCTGAACTACTAAAGATACTGTTAAAAGAAAAGAAAAAAGTTTTAAATAATTAAGATGAAAGGATAAATGATTTATTAGTAACAGTAACTCAAATTTGCTCATTTTAACTGAAGGTAGAATTTCTTACTTAGAGACACCAATAGTTACATATATTGGGATAAAGGTTATAAGATAATAAAATTTAGCTCAAAGTTTAACCCAAAGGTATCTATCTATCTGTCCGAGAACAAATTTTTGTTCTTCTCTTTACCCAGAAAAAAAACCTATGCCCAAATGAAAGCTATCACTTTTCCAGTATGTCCCATCTCAGGAAGTAGCATGCCATAGTCAACCCCCACATCTTGGTCTCTGCTACCAGCCATATTCATCCCAGCTCTGCATGTTTATTGCAATATGGCTGCTAAGCATGAGGTACACACCCTTGCAGTGAGGAGAATTTCTCACTGGTTGGGTTATTGTGGGACACAGCCCACCATCTGAGGAAAGAAGATAAAAGGGGGCAAATACTCTCCTTCCATGTTCCCAAAGCCATCAGGACACTGGCCCATAAATTGGGCTCAAGTAAGTGGATGCTACAGCAGGGTCTTTGATTCTTCATATGTAAAGGTGCAAAGGTACAAAAGCATTTTGAGATTGTCCCCAGTAGCCATGGTTGAATTGAGAGTCCAATGTGGTGCTCTTACCATCCTATTCCTGTGAAGTGACTTTGGCTGTGTTCTTGGCCATCTACTCTTCTTTTGTTCTGACATGTTTTTCAAGCACAATTTTCAATTTTTCCTTCAATTCTGCCAGCTTTTTGATATTTTTCCAATAAATTCTTCTTCTGCTAGAGTTGATTTCTGTTGTTCTCAGCCAAGAACACTAACAATTACAATTGCTAAATACTTTCAGCTTTACTTCCTAATTAACATTGAAACCATCCACTTGACTCAATCTCCATACCCGCTACCAGCCAAGTCCAAGATATATGACCTTCCTCTCCCAACTCTTCCTAACTTTTCTAGCCATAGTCAAGCCTTTTGGAATCCATTTTCCACATTGTGACTGGAAGGAACTGTTGTTTCACCCTGCTTAAACCCTTCAATGGCCTCTTCTTATTCTTGAGTTAAAGACCAAATCCCAGAATGGTTTTATCTCTACCTACTTCTTCTGCACCATTTTAACACTTTGCTCTCTGTGCTCCAACCTTACTGACTTTCAACTTTTTAGGTGAATCATGCTGCCTCCTGCCACAGGACAATTACCTGGAATTTATTCTCATTTACTCAATAAATATTTTAGAGTGCTCTTTTCGCCTAGTTAATTTCTACTCAACCTTAAAATCAGACGCAAACATTCTTTTACTCCTCAGTGCAAGCTAGTTTTCTTTGTCATAAACCCCTGTTCTTTTTCTTGAGACCCTATGGGCACCGTTTGTAATTGTAACTCTCCAGAGTGATTTTATGATTGTCTGTCACCTTCACTGGCCTGTAAAGCTTTGGACGATCAGGAATCATGTCTATCTAGTTTCACTTCCTTTGCGTGTCCGGCAAAGTGCTTGGAAGCTAATAAATAGTCTATTAATATAGCTGAAATAAAATGTTCATCAAACAATTCATAGGATATGACTTAGATTTAGAGGGCTAGTATTACAATATATTTCTCAAGTTGGATATATAAATAGTATAATTCCTTTTTTTGTGATTCTCCTTTGTTAAATTTTGTGACTTATTGCTAGATTTCTAGAAGTAAACGTTTCTCTGTCATCCGCACTCATATTGATGCTTCCTTTGCTACATTATTTCTTGAACTGTACTTCACAGAGAAAGCAATGCTTGAGATCATGGATCTTGACTTTATTGAAGTTTCTCAAGTTAAAGCCAATCATCTTAAATCCTTCTAAAGACTTCTAAACCAACGTTTCACTGAGAAAAAAAAAGTGTGTATCTAAGGAAAAAAAAAAAATAGCAGTCCTCTTACTGAAGGTTCTTCATCCAGGCTTGACATATAGAAATATTCTCTCTCCCTCCGAATTTTAGTCATAAGTTTTTAGCTGGAATTTCAATTATAAAAACTGACAAACATTTAATGCTGAAAAAAAATACGAATGGCTGTTTCCAAATAACACACTGTTCTTTGGGAAAGATCACTTAAAATATCAAATTTATCTCAGCTCCATTATCAGTTATTCTGAAAGTCTCTTTTGGGTCATTCACCTTTGCCATCACTGTTTTGATCCATATATTGGCATTTAGGCAGGTGAGACCGATGGACAAAACCTAAAAAAATGTATAAAAATTCCCCCGTTATATACTTACTAAAACATTTATGACAAAGGAACCAAATTTAATGTGTTCATTTTTATAATAACTTTAAAGAATTCATGTTTAATTAAAAGTGATATATAAATCATGCTGTTTGCTAGCACTATTGACTGTGCCGTTCCCATTCTGCCAAACTTAATATAAAATTAATTGTTAATTTTCAGGCCAGTAGCCTGCTCTTCACCAAGACATATGCTGATTGTTTAGACATGAGTCAGGGAAATATTAAACTTCATAATCGAGGTCTCTCTGTAATGTCTTAGAGTAATTCTCCAGATTTGACATTACCCTCAATATATAATGTTTCCCCTCTAAACACTGAAAAGAATGTTTTGAAATATAACTGTCAAGATCTGGTATGCATCAAGTCTATTTCACATTCAGTTGAACGGTTACTATTTCAGTAAAGTGCTCTTAGCATTAAGAGTAGTGTGACCTTGTAGGGTGGCAAAGAATGGCTTATCTTTTGCACAATCACACCACACACAACTGTGGACCAATCTAAACTTTTCTCACTTTATGATACTCTGGGTTAGTCTGACCTTACATAAATAAATATAGCATTTCAAAAGCTTTTCACATGCCTCTTCTGGACAAAACTTCAAGCTGAAATAGCCACCAAACTCCAAAGTAAGTGATGATTAACTTAGGGAGTACTTGGCTCTATCTTCAAGAAGGTTAACATGACCTCGAAGGCCAAAATAATATTACTTTCTTATATTGTATGCATTTCATGCACTGTTAGGATAATGGCTATTACATTTACGAAGGATGCTGGACTGAAAAACTTGACCAGCAAATGTTTCTGTGATATCACCCTCTTTGAACCAGACAGAGTGTCCAACCTTACTGAATAGCTTTATTTCTATTATGTTTTTGCCTGGTAATAAGACACACTGAAATGTTCATTAAATAGAAATACAATTCCCTTTCTCCAGGAAAGTGAAAAGCATTATTGCCCAATATTTTCACCCAGTGAGTGACAGTACAGAGACTTTATCTTCCCATATCTCTACAGCATCTCCACAGAATACCTCAACTTTCTTAACTAAGCTAGTGTAGGACCTTCTTCTATGCCAAGCACATTCTGGCCTCTGCACACCTATCATTCTCATTACCTGGGATATCTTCTTTCCACCTGACATTTTCCTCTCTGCTATATTTAGATATTCAACACTTTTCATGATTTTCTTTGTACCTCATTATCGTGATGGACAAAGCCTGTGTTTGGGAAACACCACCATAACTGCATGTAAACAGAGTTACTTATGCTTCTCAGAAATTCAGCTCTAAATCTTCCCATTTATCTTTTACTCAGGAAATCAAGTTGGAATATGAATGAGAATATAGTTATTATACACCATAAAGTCAATATATTGTTTTCAACTAAACAACTTGCAAGGTTTTTAAAATTATTTTTCGCAGCAAATTATTTGTAGCCCATGTCATAAGTAGTGTATCATGACATTGGTTGGCTGAAAAGCATTGACCTAGTCAAATTGAATCCTGCTTATTTATCAAGGCCCAAGTCAAATTCACTGTAATTCAGAGTATATTCATTAATTTGTGTATTCATTCACTTAATGGTTATTCATTTCCTGGACCAGACACTGCACAAGGTATTGGAGCTATAAAGGTGAGGGAAAAAGCCCCCATTCTCAACATGAGTATATTGCTCTTCCCAGTTTTGTGTGTGTGTGTGTGCATGTGTGCGTGTGTGTGTGTGTGTGACAGATACTTCTAAAACTTTTGAGTTGAGCTTATTTGAAACCTCAGAATCCTTCTGAACACAGATCTTCAAGCAACTACTAGCAATTCATTAGAGATAGTTTAGGGATAGATATTTCCACTAGAGCTAAACAGACAGACATGTAAATAAATAGCTAATCCATGAAATATTACTTATAGAGTCAGGTAAATATAAGAACAAAGACTGAATGACTACTCACTAATTTAAAATATATAATTTTCATAGAGAATCATTGGATTCTGTGTAAGGGTCAAAGAAATAGTCTCTGGCTAGAAAGAATGAAGAATTTAGAAAGGCAAATAAAATGCATACCCAAACGACAAGAATACGAAACTAATATGCTTGTAGATACAGTCTCCATACATTACTTCTATTTTCTCTTTTCAAAGTCATTATTTAACCCACTGCACTCTGACTTCTGATTTATACCTGGATGTCAGTCTTACTGGCATTAGCAATCATCTTTTAGTTCCCAAGTACAAAGAACTGTTTAAGTCCTGTATTTTATTTGACCTTTCCATGGAATTTAATATTATTGATTATACTATTTTTGAAAGGGGCTCCTTTGTTTCTAAACATTATATTTCTGGTTTTCCTCTCACCTCTTTGAAATTTTCCATTCAGACTTACCTTTTGTTTTTCCTTCTTCCACTCCTGATATTTGGCATTCTTCATGGCTTTCCAGTCTCTTCCTCTTTCTCTTGAAATATTATAGTTGGTTTCTTTTCTCCAGTGTTGGGGTATCTGCATTGAATAACTCCAGCAGGCACCATGCATTTCACAGTCTAAGTGAATGATGTCCCTAGAGTTGTACAGGGCACCATCTGCATGGCCAAACACATACTCTCAAATATATCTCTGGTCAAGGGATTCAGGTCTTCTTTCCTGATTTCTTGTTCCTTGTTGATTTAATCCATTGCATGAATTAACCACATGTTTAATTTGACCTATATAATCACACTCAAACCTGTATCTCCAGTCCTGAATACTCCAAAGTTCCATATTTGTGTTTTCTAATTTTCTACCTAACATCTGCACCTACAAGTTGCAGAGACTCCCTTTTAGATCACGTTCCAAGCTGCACTCCTCATCTAGGTTTTCCCATCCAATTCCCACACTCTATTCAATATTTTAGCTGTGAATGCTATCATTCATTTGGTTCCTCAAGCTAGAAATGTGGGAGCCAGCTTTGACTTCTCCCATTGTCTCCATCCAAACCCAGTCAGTTGTTATGTCTTGTAAACTCTAACTCTGAAATGTCTTTTAAATCTATCATTCTCATTCATTCTTCCATGTTTTTATGTACACAACACACGTGGCCTTCTCCATCTTTCATGTGACTCAACCTAGCCTTAATGAGGCGCAATGCCACAAATGTTTTTATACTTTCCACTTCTTTGTCTATTCTCACTATTTTCTGAACACCCATCTCTACTTTCATTGTTTTCTTTACCCGTGTGATGTTTCTTTTCAAAGTCTTATGACAAAAATAATTTCTAAGGTTCAACTCAAATGCTACTCCCTTTAAACCTTATACTGATCCTTTCTTAGCTTGATTCTCTTCCATGAAATATTATTACCCTTTCTCTTCTTCAGGTACCCCACAGTGTTTTATTCATGTTACTAGTAAAACACCTTTGCTAATAATCACTACTTACAAAATACTTGTTATGTTTTATTAGACAGTAAATTCCTTCAGGGCAAGAACCAGGAATCTTATTCATTTATGTACCTTTAGAATATAAATAAGTGATTAACACATAAAAGATACTCAATAAATTTGGTAGGGGATTGAACTGCACTCTTAACATTTAGATTAAAGGTCTGAACAATTTTGTGTGTGTGTGTGTGTGTGTGTGTGTTCATAGTACTAGTTATTTCTCATCACCTCCCCAACCAAAAAACCCATACATATTTTAATGAAAAATGTTCAGGAATGCTATTTATGAAAGTAAGGGGAACTTGACAAAAAAATAAAGTATATGTATAGTTCCTGAAACTCACAACTGTCATTAGGCTACACAGTGATTTGAGATGTTTAACTCATTTTGTCTGTTTGCAACTCTTAATGATTTTAAGGACAGAAAGGTGATTTTTACTCTTGCGACATTACTTGCTTTTATTTTATACTCTCTTCTGCTTTTTTTCCACAATCTTGAAAATGAACTACTCAATAAACACTCCTTATGACTTAAATATACCTTATAATAAATAATAATATTTATGAATGTGCACATACTTTATCAGCCCAGCCTTTTATTTTGTTCCTGAAAATGGGTCAGAAAAAAAATGAGCACAAAATAGAGGGAAGAAGCATGAAGAGTGCATCTGGAGGATCAAATGGGAGGTGGGCAGGTTAGCTAGTTCAAAGGACACAATGAGGCCAGCATGTCTGGAGTCTAGTGAGTAAGTGGGAGAACAGCAGGAGATGAGAATAGTGAGGTACAGGGCCAGATCATGTAGGGCCTTGTATGCATAACATGGATGCTCTAGGTTCTTCTGAGTGATATGGGAAGCCATGGAGTGTTTCTGAGCAGAGGAGCCAGCAAGGATATAAGCAGGAAGACTATGTTGGAACTATAGCTATAATCCAGGTGAGAGAAGATGGTGGCTTGGACTACAGAAATTGTGAACATCGCAGTATGATGCAGGGTCAGATTCTGCATGCATTTGGAAAGTAGAACTGTCATAGTTTACTTATGTTGACTGTGAGAGAAGGGAAGATCATCAGAAAGAAATCCAGAGCTGGTAACAGAAAGAATAGAGTTGCCATTTATTAAGATGGGAAAGACTTCAGAAGGAGTAGGTTTCAGGAGGTTATTAGGCAACTAAATAGAGATGCCATATGGGAACTTGAAAGAGGTTGGACCTGGGGATACAACTTTGACAACTGTCAGAAATGGAAGTTTTATAAAGCTATGGGACCAGATATGATCAGCCAAGAATTAAGTATAACTGATTAACAGTATCCTAGCACTGACTCCTGGGTAATTCTAGCATTTAAATTTTAGTAATGCATGAAGCATCCAGCAAAGAAGACTGAGAACAATATGTTGCAGCAGGATTACATTGTTCATCGAATATAATTGAATGGTGCAGGTTGAAAATAATTTGAATCAAAAAAAAAAAACCCCACAAACCTATACTTATTGTAAGAAAAAAGTCAGAATATGAGAGCTACTAATATATTTCATTATCTTGGGAAAATTTAAAGGGGGCAGAAATATAGCTGACAATATTTGGGTGGTGATCAAGGCATAACTTTGATCTTGTTATTTTTGGATAATAGATTCAAGTTAGTTGTTAGATTATTCAACACTTTTTACCTAATTTTTGAAAAACAGTTTGATCAAGAAGTTACCTTGAACATAACCAGACCGCAAAATTGGATGCATTTACTTTTATTTACTAATCAATTTACTTTCATAGTACCTGCCACCTTTGACAATAGGAAATCATTTGGAGGGCTGGTTCTAAAATTGCCCACATGTATCCTAAAAACAAGATAAAAGTTGCAAAGATGTTTTCTTGTAAGTAATAAACAACATTTATAAGATTCTGCCACTTTCCAGGGTACGACAGGCAGAATAATGGCCCGGAAGATATTCACACTGTGCTCCTAGGGACCTGTGAATATGTTACCTTACATGGCAAAAGGGACTTTTGCAGATATGAATAACTTAAGGACTTTGAAATGAGGGGGGATATCTAGGTGAACTCAGCTAAGTCATTATAAGTCCTTAAAAATCAGAGAACTTTCCTGGCTATGGTCAGAGAGATGTAAATTTGCTGACTTTGAAGAAGAAGAAAAGGGGTCATAGGCCAAGGAATGAGGGTGGCCTCTAGAAGCTGGAAAAAAGAAGAAAACAGATCCTTTCCTAAAGTCTCCAAAAAGGTACAAAGCCTTGCCAACACCTTGACGTTATGCTAATGAGATCCGTGTCAAACTTCCAACCTAGAGAAACGTAAGATAATTAATTTGTGTTATTTTAAGCTATGAAGTCCGTGGCAATTTGTTATAGTGGTGATAAAAAACTAATACATAATGTCATGATTTAAAAAACGCATGCCATTTGAATGAGGAAACAACCAAAATGGTGAATTTTAAGATTTTTTAAAAATGAGAAGCCGTTTCCTTCCTCATATTCAAGTGTAGGTATGTCTGCAACAGCCTGAACTCTTATCCACTCTGCCCTACTGTCCAAAGACAGAGGTATTTATCTTGTAGATGAAAGAACAGAAGCTCAGAGATTAAATACATTCATAAAATCACCCAAGTAATCAAAATGTTCCCAGTACTAAAACCTATCCCCACCCTAGCACTTTGCCTTAAAAGCTTTTCAATATTTCCTTGTCTATACATGCTTATAAAATTCAAACAAGATTGGAAGTGGAATGGTTATTCACAATTTCCTTTTGGCTGCCTGATTTCCTTTTGGCCTTTTGCAGTCAGGAAGTGGGTACATTTGCATGGCCATCTTAACACAAGAAAGGAACAAACTGATATAGTCTAATCATAGTTGCCTGCAGAAGTCAAAACTCAAAACAAAATTGTTTGGCCTCCGAGAGCTTCTGCATTTCACAAGCAAAGAATTTTAAGAAAAGAACAAAAGCACTGATTTGCTGTTAAAAAAGAGAACAGCACATATCAGCCATGTTGAAAGATAATAATCCATGCTGTCTTATGTGTTTCCTACTCCTTTAATCTTTGCTAGTGGGGGGGAGGAAATAGTTGGGACATCAGATATAAGTTGCTCATAAAACTAATTAACAGTCCTTTGGGGAGCTGTACTAGTCTCCCTCTTTTGCCCAGGTACTGGCAGGAAACCGGGTGACCAGTTAAATTTTTATTAATATACAATAGCCTTACCTAGGAGATGTTTGAGGAATTGCAAAGACCAATCCAGAGTTTGTATCTCCTGGTTGTGTTGCTTACTGTTAACCTTGGTGGAAGTGGCTTGTATTTCGTTACGGGCAGAGCATTGTTTATTTCCTGTATCTACAGAGCAGAAAAAGTTCCATGAAAGGAATAGTTGGGAGTGTGGCATTTGACGGTGAGGAAGTGAGAATATTTGTTTGTTTGGGCTATGAGGCAAGTTCAAAGATGGAGACTTTTGTTTTCTGAAACCATGATGAACCACTCCGGTTTCATGTCGAACATCAGGGTTCCATGCAGGATGTAAACATTTCCTGCTGGCCAGGTCTGTTTCTATAATGGTAACCCCATAGGTTCCGTGCTACTTGCACTGTAATTGTGCCAAGAGTTTCTGTATTCAACAGGGGAGGTTAGAAGTCAGTCTGGTTTTGCAGCTGTTTTGGTAAGAACTGGCTTTCCAGCAGCTCTGGAAATGTGCAATTGTACTCCTTACACAACATTAATCAGTGGTCATCACCTCGCTGGGACATTGTCTGGAAGGAAACTGGTAATATGCCTCTCTGTGTACGTATGTAACCATGGTAGATAGGGTTGCTCACGGACATTAATTTTAAGAGGGCAATTACCGCATATAAGGTCACTCTAGAGTTCCATTTTATAATTCATTCAGGCACACATTAAGGTGAAAGTGAACAGGAACTGAACCTTTAAGCAGTGAGTCTTATTTTCCCTTAACTTACAGAGTAAGTTTAGAAATGGTTTATCTTCATTTTTTTTCTGCTTAGCATTTACATTTTTCTTTCTTTCTTTCTTTCTTTCTTTCTTTCTTTCTTTCTTCTTCCTTCTTTCTTTCTTTCTCTCTTTTTTTTTCTTTCTTTTATTTAAATTCAAATTAGTTAACATACTAACTATGTATGTGTAGTCTTGGTTTTAGGAGTAGAACCCAGTTATTCATCTTACCTATGACACCCGGTGCTCACCCCTAAAAGTGCCCTCCTTAATGCCCGTCACCCATTTAACCCATCCCCCACCCAACTCCCCTCCAGCAACCCTCAGTTTATTCTCTGTATTTAAGAGTCTCTTATGGTTTGCCTCCTCTGTTTTTCTCAATTTAAGAGAAATTAATTTCTCAATTAAAGTTCTCAACACTTTAGTCTTCATTTTCTTTTTTTTCCCCCTCTAGTCTCTCTTTCAAGTGGTTATTGATTTATAAACAAATAACGTAAGTGCAAGGAAGATGGAGAGACTTTGATTTAAAGCAATCCTGTGGTGAAAAGAAGAAACATTTTGCCTATAGTGAAACCCCCTCTAATGGACCTGTTTAATGGGTTTGGGTTTTCATACTTCAAGCCTTCTTAAATGGGGGCTCTCTCCATTCCCTTACAGTTTTCCGAACTTGGACCCAACAGACAGCCTGAGCTGTCTTTGATGAACCCACTTCAGAGGTGGCTTTGTGATCTAGATCACAAAGTTGACATTGAGAATTATGTTCTCTCCCTTGATAAAGGTAGCCAGAAATGGCAGAACAAAAGTAGATTTTAAAAGTACTTGAAAGAGAAGATATCCCATGGGCTTTTCTGACTAATAAGGCGTGCTGTGCACGTCTCTTCTCAGGAGACAGAAGAAAGCTTGAAAAAGAGGATAGGGTACAGACATCACCAATATTTTAGAGATACCATAACGTTCTAAGGATAGCAAAGCTGGATTATTTTTTAGCCATAACGGAAAGCACAATATAAACGGTGAAAGTTGCATTTTTTTTCCCAGATGAATTATCCAAGTCCCTTGATTTTTCTGGAACATAAATGAGAAGATGTGTGTACGGGAGCCTTTTTTAGGGAAGTCAGCCAGATAAGGCAGCCTCAACGTGCTCTCTCACACTCTTCTCATCCCAAAATGAATGAGGCACAAAATATGTAGTTGCACCCACACAGATGAAGGTTTTAAATAAGAGATAATAAGATTAAAGCTTCGATCAAAAAATATTTTTTTAAATGACAGCTATTCAACAGACACTGTAATAAAGTCTATATGTTATAGTCATTGATGAATATTGCTGGAGATGGAACTTCCCTGGATCTAAAATGTATACTTGTTGTAGGTAGCATTTCTCATGCATGGCAAAAAAAGTTGAAGTCCCTCACCTAGATATAAAGCTTAACATCTGATGACATGATAGCCCCTAGTCCCATGTGGCTACCCAACATTAGAAATGTGGCTAGTCTGAATTGAGATATACTACAAACGTGAAATACACATAGGATCTGAAATAATAAAAATGTAAAAGATCATATTTTTTATATGGATTACATATTAAAATGATAATTTTTACATACTGGGTTAATACAAATATTTTTAAAATTAATTTGTTTCACTTTTTAACATGGCTGTTAGGAAATTTCAGGTGACAATTTAATTTACAATTACATAGGTAGCTCACATTACCTTTCTTTTGGCCTAAAGGCCAGCCTTGGATATTTGCATCTCTACAACTTCCTGCACTGAAGTAGCTTTCAAAAAAATAAAGGAAACAAAAGAGATTTCAACCCGAGCACCACTAGGAATTTATCCAAGGGATACAGGAGTGGTGATTCATAGGGGCACATGTACCCCAATGTTTATAGCAGCACTTTCAACAATAGCCCAATTATGGAAAGAGCCTAAATGCCCATCAACTGATGAATGGATAAAGATGTGGTTTATATATACAATGGAATACTACTTGACAATGAAAAAGAATGAAATCATGCTATTAGCAGCAACATGTAATGGAACTGGAAGGTATTATGTTGAGTGAAATAAGTCAGAGGACAGATGTCATATGTTTTCACTCATACATGGATCTTAAGAAACTTAGCAGGAGACCATAGGAGAAGAGAAGGGGAAAAAAAATAGTTACAGAGAGAGAGGGAAGCAAACCATAGGAAACTCTTAAATACAGAAAACAAACTGAAGGTGGATTGGGGGGTGGGGGAAAGGGGGAAATGGGCAATGGGCATCGAGGAAGGCACTTGTTGGGATGAGCACTGGACGTTGTATATAAGCGATGAACCACGGGACTCTACCCCAAAAACCAAGAGCACACTTTACACACTCTATGTTAGCCAATCTGACAATAAATTATATTACAAAAAAAGAAGATGAATGGAGTTTAACTTCAATATGTGGAGAAGAAAGTCAAGAGATGAGTGGGAGAATCGAGTGAGGGAATCCAAAAGATTTGAGAAATTGGAAGGAAAGGGTGAGATGATGAAGCATGAAGGTAAATTAACAAGAATACCATGGAACACACACGCAGGCACTCCATATACAGACCTACCACCTTCATGCTTTGTCGCCCTGGTGTGCTGGTCTCTTACCTGATTCCAAGCAGGTTCATCAAAGTCAGAAGCTTTGTACAGTTGCTCATGAAATCTCTTCCTGCAACTTTAGGTGGGGACTCACTTTAATGATGTATGCTGTTCTTATTGAATATATTTCCAGCTTTTTGTGTCTACTAAAGTGGTCACTGCCTATATGTTTGTTACTCTCTGTTGGCTTCTTACATGTACTGCGGATCAGGCAAAAAAAAAAAAAAATCCAAGTCTGAGACATCAAAGTAATTTGACAAATCTATAGTCTCATATTTTATCTCAGTCTGAACCTTCAAAGTTATATGGAAGAAATATAATAAAAATTGATTCTACAGAGATACTCAAGCCCTCATCTCTCCTTATATGGTCAGGATAATAAAAATATATATACCATCCAAATATAAATTTCCATGGCTCCCCTGGCCTTGGATGGAAGAAAAACTATAGTTTTTAGTTTTATGGATCTCCTAGCCTCCACTAGCACCAATACTGAGGAAATTAAACGATTCATCTTTTAATTGTACGGGAATGTCAGTCAGTGGAGTAAACACAGCTCATTCCACTCATGCTCAATGAAAGTTATCTAGTGTGAAGGATTAGCTGCCACGTTCAACAATAACGAAGCCCTTGTTTTCCAATAAAGAGGTTAATTGGCTTCAGAGAAAATACATGTACAGAGCACATTGGCCTAATATTGGTTTTGCAAAGGCCCTGTGTGAGGGAAGTTAATGTTTCCTGTTTATTAGCTGTTTTACAACAATCTGCCCTTGACCAATAATTATGCTTACATAGCTGAAGCTAATATGTGTCAGCACAACAGCTCCTTAACGTGTTCTCTACACCTGTGTGCAGTTAAGTCTGTCATCATTCTACACGGTCCTCTGTGCTTGCTCTTTGGGTGTTATTTCCGGTCTCCAAATGGACTACAGTGCCTAGATGGTGGAAATTCCAATGTCAAAAAAAATGGGCTACCTTTTCAAGACCCATTTTCTTTCTTTCTTTTTTTTAATTCTAAATGTAACCATCTGTTCTAAAGGTATAGCTGTGTGGTTAAAGTTTAGAATAACAAAAGTTAGAGGATACTTTCTAGACCTCAAATTTTCCAAGGAAATTCACTAGATGTCCTATGCATATCCATCGGGGAGATGTTTCTGGGGTTTCAATAGCATACAAATCACTGGGGGGGGGTGTCTTGTTAAACTACAGATTCTGACTGCATAAGTGTCGGGAGGAGCCTGATAATCCACATTTCCAACAGGCCCCCCAGTGATGCTGCTGCTGATGGTTCATGGAGCAAAATTTGAGTAGCAAGGCATTGGGTTCCCTGGGACCTCAGTCATCATAATTATTCACTGATATTTACTGAAATCCAGGCAAGTTATTACTTTCTGGATAGCAGCCATGCTTTCCAGTGCCCTTGAACAAGCTCATAAAGCTTATGCACAGTGTGGCTCTGAACCTGGAAATCTCCTAATAAATTTTGTAAAGGAATTTTGATGATTAGATGACAATTTACTGAGACCTATTTTGTTCACAAAGATACTTGAAATCACATACACTGGTGTTAAAAACAAGAAAACAGATTCAAAATGGAGTTTTTGCTAAGCCCCACATCACCAAACTCAGACTTAATCTAATTTCAGATTTAGTGCTCCCAGAAATGAAATCTTAAACCAACCAATCAGGAATCACCTGATCAACACTAGTTAGGTCATCCGCCTGCTAGACTTGCTATTTCTTAAAGGAAAGTAACTTTGTAATAACCAACTTGCTTTTTGGCCTGCTGTAACTTCCTGGTTCCTGCTCCCTTCCGCCTGTAGAAGTCTTTGATTCTGTGCAGCAACCAGGAGATCTTCTCCATCTGCTGGGTTGGATGCTGCCCGATTTGAACCAAGTTTTGCTCAAATAAACCCTTAAAAAATGTTAATATGCCTCAGTTTATCTTTTAACAGTACTATGTATTGAAATAGAAATTTAGGGAAAATAAATTTGTTAACACCTTAATTTCCAGCCTTTCACCTCGCCTTCAATTATCTCTCCCATGGAATATTTATTCCAGTTTGCTCAGCTCACTTCATTAAGAGGGCATGCTAACTAGGTTTCACACAGTTCTTTAAAAATCATGCTATATCAGAAATAGGGCACATAAAGTTCATTGATGGGAAAAAAAAAAACAAGAATCAGAAACAGTAACAATTTCTGCGACTTTGAACTCCAAGTAGGAGAGAGTATTTCCCCTTGTTTTTCCCCATTTTTTGATGGCTTTGGGAAATATTCACACTGATTTCTTAAAAAAAAAATGATGACCAGGATAAAGAGGCTGTATAAAAATAGACTGAAGGACAATCACCAGGCTGTTTTTATTTCACCATGCAAGTTTTCAGCGACAGTTCTAAACTAGCAACTTTTCAATTAAATCCAATCTGTCATGGTGGGGAAAACAGTGTAGCCGACAAGCCCTGCAAAGAGATTTGGCTGTGAGTGGCCAAGTTAGCACTTTTAACTGAAAATAAGCTATATTTGTTTAAACCATTGCTTAAATAGCACTGCATATTTTTATTCCTTTGTCGGCATTCATGCCATTAATTTATACGCTACACAATTAGGCATTGCAAACTCAGTATTGGAGTCTCCACTTTTCAGTCCTTCTCATGGCTAGAAGCCTGCCTTGGTGGCAGTAAAGCAGAAAGATAAAATGATCTTTTCTTCCCCTCCTGCTCTCCCAACCACGTGGGGAGAAATTTTTGTCCTTGAGAATGTTAAGTGTCCAAATCATCCCAGTGCCCAGTTCATGGTCAGTGCTTGAAGGGAACAGTTTGAGACAGCAGGAGGCTCTTAAACCGCCCCACCACAAATCTGTTACGATATAAAAAGACAGAAAATAATGCATCCCTCCCTGCTTCAAACTCTAGTGACTCGACACCATTACTGTAGTATAAAGTACCTTCTTTTCAAGGTTGTTCTTAAGAGTGTTGGAATTGTACGTTTTGAGAGATTTTGCGTTATTAACAACGTTTGTATTATAAAAAAAAAACATAGTGGTCGTAAATTAATGGCATCAATATCTCCTGGAACTAGACATCAACAGTGTTTGGCTAGAGGCATTCTTATTTGTATTGGTCAAATAATCAGGCCTTTCTCTGCTCAGCACTCTTCAGCAATGTGGGTTGGCTGTACCATTAGCTTAGTAGCACAAGTAGCACAGAACCCAGCCCCAGAGCACGTCAGCCATCTCATGTTCTTCTTCACCTCCCCTTCTTCTCTCTCTCTCTCTCTCTCTCTCTGCCTCTTATTGTGATAGAATTGGCCTGAGCTTTTCTGGTAAGTAAAGTTGCACGCAAACCTAAGCTTGCAGGTAGAAGTCACTTCCTTCGCTTTCCTTTACTCAGTGTAATGTGATCGGCCTTAGGAGGGGGCGGGGGCCTACATACTAATATTTTATTGAGGGCAGCTGCCCTGCATTCCTGCAACTGTTGGATGTCCCTTGATTTAATTCTGAAGTGAATCACAGGCTTTCCTCCCTTCCGTTTATGGATTTTCAGTTTCGGGAAATTCTTTAAGGAGTCAACAAGTTTTCTTATTGTTCACATGCTGATTATAGAGTGTGTATTTGTTGAAGGTGTAAATTTCCATTATGGGACTCTCAGCGTGTGCTCTCAATCGGTTGTACTTGGACAATGATTGGAAGTTTTATAAATAAAATAGCAACCAGCTAGGCCACGTGGAAGAACACTGCTCTTTGGCACGCTATGCGCTATATTGTTTATAAGTTAAATGTCTGACCAAACAACAGAGGGAAGAAAGAGAACTTCACGTTGGTGTGCTGAATTTTGTTAGAGAACAAATAAGTTACCTCACTAAGGCTGACTTGAATTCTACTATAAACATGTGAAACAAGGAAATTGCAGGATTTGAAGGTATACTTCCTAAGGCACCATAAGGTCTATTTCAAGAACCCAACATAGCAGTGGGTGATGCTAAATGCTACTAAGGAACTGGCAATATTTTGCACATATGGACTGACTGTGTGGCAGCATATATAAATATTTCATTTCTAATTGTAGTTAGTTATCAGATTGCACATGAACAGACAGAACGACATATGAGAAGTTCCAAGAACACTGTGTAACAGGACATACAGCTGAGATATAGTTTTCTCACTCTTGGCGAGCTTTCCAGCTCAGCAAACACAACTTTTTCTTTATTCTTTAATTAAGATTAAAATATTTCAAAATCACCAAACTGAGAAAATCATTGCTTTGTCATGTTCGAAGACCAGTGCCAACCAGGAAGTTCAAAACTGGAGCCTGAAAGCCATCAGTCTCACAAGTTGCTTGACGTTATTTGGGACCGTTTGGCAGTTCAACGTCTGACTTCCCCCAGATTAGGTACCCAATTTCTCTTACTTTTATTTTGGAGATTAATTGATAAGCTGTTTAGAAAGGAGACAAAATCGAAAGCAAAATAATAATTTAGAAGAATTAATATTAACAATAACATAGAAAGATTTAGAAGAATTAATAATAATAATTTAGAAGACTACTAACTCTCTGAAACTCAAACTTTTAAGTCAACTGTTTATAATTTTTAAAACAAAAATTAAAGGATTAGAAATGTTTAGAACTGGAAGGGAAAAGACTATAAAAATAATTTAATACATGTCCTGTTTTACAGAGGATTTATACATAAATCTCCGATAGTAAAGTGTCTCTGCGAAATCATAAGTCTGGTTTGTCAGTGTCAGGACTAGAATTCCTTTTCTCCAGCTTGTTATGCCGTCCTGATCATTAACAGACCTTTTCAGTTTGTCTCTAAGATATAATTTGGGAGGCAGAGTGGTTTAGTGAAATGAATCTGGATTTTTGAATCTGTGATATCCGAGTTTTTTAGTCTCATTTTCTTCATCTAGAAAACAAATATGAGGGGCGCCTGGGTGGCTCAGTCGGTTGAGCTGCCGACTTTGGCTCAGGTCACGATCTCACGGCTCATGAGTGCAAGCCCCGTGTCAGGCTCTGTGCTAACAGTTTGGAGCCTGGAGCCTGCTTCATATTCTGGGTCTCCCTCTCTCTCTCTCTGCCCTCTCCTGCTCACGCTGTCTCTCTCTGTCTCTCAAAAATAAATAAAATAAAAATTAAAAAAAAAAGAAAACAAATATGATTACATCTCATTTCTGGGAAAGGTTTAAAGATGAGCCATAAAGTGTGCACGCAGTCACCAAATTCAGGAGTTCAGAAAATGGTAGCTGTTGTTGATATCTTCGGATCCTCAAGGCCTGGGCACTTTAGGCTCACTCAATAAACATTTGTGAATAAGTGAACAAGTGAAGGAATAAATTAATAAGTGACAGAACACATGAGAACGACTGAGTGAATGAATGACAACAGTAAGCACTGCTATGAAACCATAAATGAAGAGGAAATCTGTGAATATTTTCTTTGGGTTCCTTCAATCTATTAGGAATGCTTTGTTTCCTCTTTGATTTCACTCATTCATCAAGTTTGTTCTTTTGGCCTCCATAGTCCTTGAACACATGACCCAGAAAATTGAAAATCAAAATGCACTAAATCACTCGAAAATGTAGATCACCTCGGTGCAATCTAAACTGGAAAAATCTAACTGAACACCTACGTATCCAGAGTTTTGTCAACCTTACTTGCACTAGCTTTCCAAATCCAAGCAGAAAATCTTTCCTAGGAACAGGCCAATTTCAATTTACCACATAGTGGAGGACCACATGGCCCTGTGCCTAGGAATTCTTTTTTAAAATTTTTTTAATTAATGTACACAAAATTACCCTTGCACCATTGCAACAACTTACTTAATCAGACTACCTATAAAAGTCAAAGTCTTCAATATTAACTTTGTTAAAGTGTCCTTAAGGCCAGAGGAACAAAGAGTACAAGGAGAGGTCAGGAGTTCCCTGTGGAAATGCTTAAAAGAAACAGTAACCCTTATGTTCCAAAGACATGAACTTTAACTACTAAGAGGTCATGATGAGGCAGCTGAGCGATGGTAAGCAATCACTCTGCTGAGCTCTCCAGCTCATATAATTCTTCTGCAAGTAATGTATGTAGAGGACCTTGCGTAGGACGGATGTTTTACTCTAAAAGTGTCTAGTCTGAAAATGGGAACTATGTTAGATATCCACTGTAATACTTTTTGAGCTCTCTATTCTTTTAAAACAAAGAAATAATAGGATGAATGCCATAGGGTAAATCTGTGTGGAAACTTTGTATAAAAGATTTAAAATCTATTGATGCTTCTCCATCACAGAAGAAATACTTGCACATTAAAAAAAAAAAAACACTAGGAATGAGAGGAACACATAAAAAGAACAGTGGAGAAAAAAAGTCCCCATTCTTTAGTCCATCAACATAAAGTCAGTCTTGGGGATTTGGGTGGGGGGAGATAGTTAGAAAAAATCAGTGTTATGGAGGCATAGTTTGCATACAATAAAACACACCCCTTTTAAGTGTATAGTTCAATGGGTTTTGAGAAACATATGCTCCAAAGCAAGCACCACCAAGTCAAAAAGTTCTCTTGTGTTTCTTGGAACTCAACTCCACACGCCCATCCTTGGCCCTAGGCGATCACCAACGTGGTTTCTGGCATAAACTGGTTTCCCTTTTGTAGAATTTCATATAAATAGAATTATACAGTACATATTTATGTATGCTTTTTTTACTCAATATGTTTTTGATAGCCATTTATGTTATAGCATATATCAGAGATCTATTCCTTCTTGCTGCTGAGAAGTACTCCGTGGCATGGGTAGACCTCAGTATGTGTACTCACCTGATAGACTTTGGTTTTTAGTTTCTAACTATTACAAACATTGATTACAAGTCTTTAAGTAGACATATGTCTTAATTTCTTGGGGATAAATGCCTAGGAGTGGAGCTGTGGGGTTTATGATGAAGGATGCTTCACTTTATTTAAAAACAAAAAAACAAAAAAACAAGAACACTGCCAAATTGTTTTTCAAAGTGATTATAAATTTTGCTTTTCCTATAATAATGATAACAGTTTCAGTTGCTTCATATCCTTGGCAACATTTGGCCCTGCCATTATTTCAATTTTAGCTATTCTATTCGATGTGTAGTATTTTATTGCTGCTTTTCAATTTGCATTTCCCCGATGATTAATGATGTCAAGCATCTTTTCATGTGCTTATTGGTCATTTACATATTTTCTTTTGTGAGTTTTCAGTTCAAAGTTTTTTCCATTTTAAAAATTGTTTGTCTTACTGAGTTTTAAGAGTCCTTAATATATTCTAGATATAAATTGTCAGAAATATTCATTATCAATATTTTCTTCCAATCTGGGGCTTGCCTTTTAATTTCTAAATGGTGTCTTTCAAAGACCGTTTTTAATTTTAGTGAAGTCTAATTCATCATTTTTTTCTCTTAAGACTCATGTTCTTTGTGTCCTAAGAATTTTTGCTTACCCAATGATATAAAGATTTTGTCCTCTATTCTAGAAGTTTTGGCAAAAGCTATAAGCAACACTTTAGCCATATCTCTTAAAATTTGATCTGTTTTCATTTATATTCAAATTATTTTTTTTTTAGTTTACTCTTAATTTCTTCTTTGACTCTTGGCTTCTGTGATGGTGACTTTTTAGGTCTCCAGATATTTGGGGATATTCCAGATATCTTTTTCATCTAGATTTCCAGTTTAAGTTTGTTGTCGTTGGAAACACACTCCATACGGTATCAGTCATTTGAAATATTAAAACTTTTTATGGTCTTATATATGATCTATTAAGTGAATGCCATCCTAGAAGCAAGAGGCTAAGAAGAAACAGAAATCTCAATATTTCTTTACCATTACTGTATGTTTACTTGTTTCACTCTTAAGTATCAGTTATCAAATAACAGAGCATGAAATTAAAATTTCTTCAGGAGTTGGGACACCTGAGTGGCTAAGTCAGTTAAGTGTCCGACTCTTGATTTTGGCTCAGGTCATGATCTCATGGTTTGTGAATTCGAGCCCCATATCAGGCACTTCCTTGATGAAGAGCCTACTTACGATTTGTTCTCTCTCTCTGCCTCTCTCTCTCTGCTCTACCTCTGCTTGTGTGCTATCTCTCTCTCTCTCACAATAAACTTTTATAAAATTATTTTTCTATTATTTTTTTTATTTTTGAGAGATACAGTCAGAGAGAGACAGAGCATGAGCAGTGGAGGGGTAAAAAGAGGGAGACACAGAATGCGAGCAGGCTCCAGGCTCTGAATGGTCAGTACAGAGAGCCCTAGGCGGGGCTCGAACCCATGAACCACTCATGACCTCAGCCAAAGTCAGACACTTAACTGACTGAGCCACCCAGGTGCCCCTCAAAATAAGTAAACTTAAAAAAATTAACAATAAAAAATAAAATTTCTTCAGGAGAACACATAATAATTCTAGGAATAAGAAACTGACCTGTAAATAGTATCACATGATAAATATTTTGAGATTTATCTCATTATAATTTTAAGAAATCAACAAAATTAACTTTGCCATGTCTAATGTCATATTTAAATTTATTGACTATTTTTCTGTAGGATATATAATTTCATTCTCACATCTTCAAGTAATAATATTACTTTACCAAGTAACTTGTTGTTCATGTAACTCTTTTTAGAAAGTGTTCTGAAAATTTGGCAGAAAATTTCAACATACGAGCCCAAGAGGAAGCTAATGTAACCAGAAAAGTTGGGAGTTGGCCAAATATGTTTATTTCATATAATCTGCACTAAGATTCTTTACTTGTCAGGAAAAATTTTGAGGAAAATCATCAATCATGTAACTGAAAATTCCTATCTCACCAAAATGACCTCACAGTAACTAAATGGTGTCTTTCAAAGACCAAAACTTTTTAATTTTAGTTCAACAACAATCTGAGGTTGAACAAGTTTTCTATTGGATTCCCAAAAACTTCAGTGATAAAGTGGCAAGACAATAGGAAATGATGAATAGTAAACAAAAGGATGGGTTTTTTTTTTTTTTGCTGGAGCAAAACGGAGTCCTCAGTGGACTCTAGAGGACTGGCAGAACAACAAAGCAATGTGCTAACCAAAACCATGGGTCACCAGCATTGCAGATTGGATGAGGCAGTGGTGCAGAAAAAGAAATGTGAGTGCTATGTTGGGAAAGGACCAACTTTCGTCCGGGCTTGGGAATCCACCATACTTCATCTGTTTTTCCAATGACTCAATCAATGATTCTTCTTCAAACTCTTGGTAGATTTCCTCCTCTTTGAATATTTCTTTGGAGTGCTCTGTTGATGCCTTACAATTATATCTGTTAGCAGTCAGCAATATTAAAAGTCTTGTACGGCAAGAGTGAAATGAGAAAGGACTTTGCTTTACTTTTAAATTCAAATTAGCTTCCTCAAACCACAGCTGGAATAGATTATTTCTGACCTTTCTTTAAATCATAATTTATATCTTTGCAAATTACCATCATCAAAGTTGTCAGGGCAGCAAGAAAAATGTTTCTGTTTTACGTGGTGGGAGACATGAGGCCAGGATGATGGTTTGCAAGGATTTGGAACTTCTTTACTCGTGGTTTTTCAATATCTTCAGACTGATCACAATTATGTTTAACTGTCAAAATGTCTTGGCTTTATCTTCTTTTACCCTTTTCTTTCCTGACTACCTGTGATAGTAGAAGAAGTAACTTTCTTTTTGTGGCCAATCCAGTTATTACATGAAGTAATATCTATAAACCCATAGTCTACAATGACTGTTAATGCTACCTCTTTTTCAGACACTGTGTTCTTTTAACTCTCACAACACCTACAAACCTCTATAACCGATGAGAAAAAAGTTCTAGATAGATTGCATTATGTACACAGTCACACAAAGACACACAGAAAATCATGTCTTGGATCCAGAGCTACTTGACTCCAATTAAGATAAGATGTAACTAATTCAGTCTTTGATTCACTCATTTGTGCACATTCACACATAGAGCTCTGTTTAATTATAGGCATTATTCAAGATGTTCAAGGTACTCGGGTGTATAAAGATGAATTAAAAACCAGGCCTTTCCATCAAAGAGTTCACAATCTTTAATTAATTAAATTTTTAAAAACCAGCCTTGTTTGTGTGATGAAATTACGTCCTTTTACTGTTTAACCTGAGTAGATTTGTCTAAATGTTTTTTTTTTAATTGTATTCTCTTTTAACTTACCTTGGCAACTAAAAGAATAATTACTTTTTAAAACTACAGAGCAATTGTATCTAAGTCTGTGGACAGTTAGTACAGGACTGTTTTCAAATAAATTTTATCATATCTAGTTAAGGTAATATTTAGATGGATTGGAGAGATACTCAGAGCCATATCCTTAAAAAATAGAAAGAGGAAACATGGGAAGTCAAATAAGTATCAGTCACAGTGTTTTTCAATCCACCAATCAGATGGCCTGGAGTTGAAGTCCTGAATTGCGGTGTGGGATGATGTGGCACAAGAACCTAGGTGAGAGGACAAAAATAAAATGAAAATAAGATTGTAAAACAACCAATGTCCTTTATGTAGAAGGACTGTGTCCAAAGCCTTTATGTCAAAGTGATGTTGAAAACTCAGAATACTCTGACCCATCAAAGTATTCCATCTGAATTTACAGTCCCAGGCAAAACAAAACAGATCGAAGCCTTTTGAACTTTCCAAATTGCTCATCACCATAACTGGAGATCTGGATCCTAAGAACTGGGAAGACCAACTGAAGAAAGGGTAAAGGAGAAAGAAGAGAGGTTCCTCTGTGTCTTCTGGATGCATAGCTGATCCTAGACCTAGACCTCATTAGAAACAAAGTATGCTTGTTTTTTTAACAGTTTTATTCAGATATAATTCACCTACCATGCGATCCACTCATTTAAAGTGTACAATTCAATGGCTTTAAGTATATTCACAGAGCTTTGCAAGCATAACCACAATTTCAGGGCATTTTCATCAACAAAAAAAGAAACCCTGCATGTCTTAACCATTACTCCCCAATCTCTCCATATCCCCCGGCTCTAGGAAACTACCAATCCACTTACTATCTCTATAGATTTGCCTAGAATTCCATATAAGTGATATCATAAAGGATGTGGTCCTTTATGACAAGCTTCTTTCTCTTCGTATAATGTTTACAAGTTTCATCCATGTTATAGCATGTGTCAGTACTTCATTTCTTTTTATTGCCAAATTATATTCCAAATAATAATCTTTTAAGGGAATGATCAGATTGCTTTCCAAAATGGCGACACCATTTCACATTCCCAGATGACATGTATGAGGGTTCAAACCTCCACATCCTCACCGATTTGTTATTATCTGTCTCTTTGTCTTTTTTGTTTTGTTTTGTTTTGTTTATTATGGTCATCCTAGTGAGTGTAGAAAGCTATCTCATTGTGGTTTTGATTTCCATTTCTGTAATGGCTAATAATGTTGAGCATCTTTTCAGATGCTTTTTGTCCATGTGAATATTTTCTTTGGAAAAATGTTGATTCGGATCCTTTGCCATTTTTTAATTGGGGTATATAGAAGGCTTTATGCTTTTCAAGCTCCCTGTTGCTTCAAAGAGCCCAGGCTACCTGACTTTCAAAGTGCTTCAAAGCTCCAGAATTAATGTTCAAACAGCATTCTCCTTTGTCTTGAAGTAGATTGGCTTATAAAATTTTATACTAGAGATAATTTTATCAACCTTATTAACATCTGTGGGTCTGTGCATAATTGATGGGATTTTGGTACACCCAAAATAAATATTTTAAGTAAGTTGTCTTATTTTCTAAATGAATTTCTAATTGACTACTACAGAATTCTTCTCTTGCCAAGTACCACCCTCACTACCCTGATCCCCTGGCCTTTGTAACTTGTCTTTGTAGGTCTTCTGCTTCAAATGTTCTCTGATATTCATACAGCTAGCTACCTCTGTCTTGCCATTTAGTTTTATGTCAAATGTCACCTTCTCAGAGGATCCTTAACTGACCACTCATCCAAATCTTACTCTCAAGTCCCTCCTTTGTCATTCTCTATTACATTTCCAAGTTATAATGTTACCATTATATCTTCTTCATAGTTTTATCCTGCTCTCTAATTACATATTTATTTACTCATTTAGAGTTTCATTTCAATAATGTGACATAAAAACTGAACCTTCATTTCTTTTGTCAACCCTTCTATCTGTGGCACCTAGAACCTTGCCCTGGACGTAGGAGATTCTCAATAAATCATTGTCGAACGAAACAAAAGCTCATTTGAGACCCAGAATTATTCATGCTAAATCCCGATTATGAATGGGAGTTAATATAATACGAAAAAGTTTAGTCTTAAAGTCAGAAAAAAAATTGAATAATGAATGTGAGAATAAACGCTGCTATGTGTCAGGCATTTAGCAAAGTGCTTTATTTGCATTGTCTTTAAGTGCTATTTTTTTGGATTACTTTTTGATTAAAAAAATTATTATGGAATGCTGAACAGCGACTACAGTTTAAGATTTATTTTCTATACTCTGACACTATCTTTGGAAAAGAGACAACTAATGTTGGGATTCAGAATATGTGCTTTCAGGTGTCCGTTCCATGACCAACAAGCTCTGTGACTTTGACAGGTACTTAACTTCTCCTTGCCTCAGTTTATGCATCTGTCAAACATAAATATCACGTACTCTACCCGGTTTACATGGTTATTTTAGTGACAATACAAGAGATTTGAAAATATAAATGTGCTGTGCAATTATAGGGTACCACAGTTATTATTATTATATATATTTGTTTATTTAAAGACTCATGTAAACTTTCTTCTTTACCTAAATTTCCTTGCATTTCACTCCTTGTTTTCTAAGATGTCTGTTATTTATTCTTTCAAAAAATTTTATGGAGCTTTCTTACATCCCCAAAAGAACCAGTGTATGATGTCCATGATTATTAATTAAGCACAATGGCGTAATAGAGTACTTAGGAATGGAGAGCTCTTTCATTTAGTAACCTGACCTTAATTCACACAGAGAACATAGAGGGTTGACCTAGAAAAAATTCCTGTCCTCCAATTTCAAGTCTAGTAGCATATATACATTTATATAAAAGGTGTCAATCTCACTAACCTGGCTGAAAATTCCTTCATTCACTATCAACATTTTGGTTCCCTGAATAAAATCTCTTATATTAAAATCCAGAGTCAGTTGCTTTTATGTATTTTTACAAAATCTTTTTTCTTTTCTCTTCTTCTTTTTTAAAGCTTAAACTTTTCATGGATTGAGCAACACTCACCTCGTCATCACAATTTGCCTTTTGGGGAAAGATTTCCATTTGCCCAGTGCTCCTAGCCTGTCTCTGACTTGTTTGCCTCAGAGACCACTGACAATGGTTAAGAAACTCTGAGGTGGAATAATCCAGCAACTGTGGTGTGATGTGGGCCTGCCATGTAGAGGTCATTCTGCTAGATGGTTCAGCCACCATTTTACATTTTCCAAAGGAACTATGTGGACAAAAAAATTGAACAAAAGTATTAATCATTTTTAAGACTTTTTAAAACTGACTTTGTACCTATTGGAGATGACAGGAGGGGCTGTCCTAGGAAGAACTGTTATTTCTGTAATTAAAAAGATGCAGAAGCAAAGGAGAAGAGCCATTGTTCAGGCTGGGTCTGAATTACAGTACATCTTTAATTATCAGTCTTTCTTCCTAGTTATTTTAACATTTTATTAATCCTGTTCCTCTCAATATCTTCTTCCCCTACAAGCACTGAAAGAATAAAATGTGACAATTTGTTTCCTTTTGTGCTTAGTAGATGGCGTTCTCTAACACTATGGGTCAACATGACCTTAACTTAGTTTTATTATAGGGTATCTACAATGGTGTCTTATCAGTGCCTCCTACTCTTTTGTGTTTATACAATTTTTAAAGAATTAATGTGGATTAGTGGACCTTAACCCTTAGTAGCAGAAAATCAAATTAGGAATTCTTAGCAATTATTTGCTTAGATTCTTCTGAACTGAAATTACAAAATAATGACTCACTCTTTTGAAGGGGGGTGAGACAGAAAGTGAAGTAATTAATTGGTAACTAGCAGGGTAAATATGGATTCACTGATCACATCAACTTTAAATATTAAGCCTCTCAAATGCAAAAAACTAAGACCTAAATATATCACACTAATGCTGAGGAAACCAGTTAGATTGTACTAAGGCAAGACTGAAGTATTAGAACATATTTACAAACATAACTGTATAATCTTCTGCTTATGGAGATTATATTTTTTAAGTTTTTATTTAAATTCCAGTTAGTTAATATATAGCATAATATTAGTTTCAGGTGTACAATATAGTGATTCAATAATTTCATACAATACTCAGTGTTCATCACAAGTGCATTCCTTAACCCCCATCACCTATTTAACACAGCCGTCCCCTCAACCTACCCCTTGTTAACTGCTTGGAGATGTTTTTAACAGGAATGATCTTTACTTCAGTGGTTCTCAAAGTGTGGTCTACAGACAAGAGGAGTAGCAACCTAACCTAGAACCTTAATTAGACAGGTATGGTCTCTGGCCCACTCACACCTACTGAGTCAGTCTCTGGGTATGGGATCCAGCAACCTCTCCAAAGGATTCTGATGTTTGAGAGCCACTGATCAGCTCATTGGTTCTCAAGCTGTTTTACATAAAAATCATTTGGAGAGTTTTTGAATCTACAAAGGCCTGGGATCCGCCCAAAAACACTTAAATGAGAATCTTTTGGGAGTTGGATGCAGGTATTGGTATTTTTTGTTTGTTTGCTTTTTGAAAGAGAGCCCAGCTGGGTAGGGGCAGAGAGAATCCGGAGTCAACTTTGTGCTGCCAGTGCAGAGCCCGACATGGGGCTCCATCTTACAAACCATGGGATCATGACCTGAGCCAAAATTGAGAGTCAGACACTTAGCTGACTGAGCCACCCAGATGCCTCTAGGTATTGGCATTTTAAAAAGTGCCTCAGGGGGCGCCTGGGTGGCGCAGTCGGTTAAGCGTCGGACTTCAGCCAGGTCACGATCTCGCGGTCCGGGAGTTCGAGCCCCGCGTCGGGCTCTGGGCTGATGGCTCAGAGCCTGGAGCCTGTTTCTGATTCTGTGTCTCCCTCTCTCTCTGCCCGTCCCCCGTTCATGCTCTGTCTCTCTCTGTCCCAAAAATAAATAAACGTTGAAAAAAAAAAAATTAAAAAAAAAAAAAGTGCCTCAGATGATCCTAGTGAAGACTATTTCTCAAATCTGGGCTGCACTTTATAGTCATCACCTGGAGAAACTTCAAAACATTACTGATATCAGGGGCCCCACTACATACCATTGAATCAGGTGCAAACCTCCAGTTATACAATAAATCAGTCCTGGGGATGTAATATACAGCGTGGTGACTATAGTTAATAATACTGTATTGTATACTTGGAAGTTGCTAAGAGATCATAAAAGTTCTCATCACAAGGAAAGATTTTTTTTTTTTTGGAAAAAAAACATGTATGGGAATGAGATCTGGAAATTGGTATCTTTTAGAACCCCCCCCCCCCCCAATATCTTTCATATGTGGTCAGGGTCAAGAACCATTGCTCTACCAGAAGCCATTTGAATGGATTAAATGAACTCTCTAGGTCTAGTCTCTTGATGCAGTTTATTTTTTAAAGGTTGTGCTAAAAGATATAATTTTATGTCCACACTTTTGCACTTTCCACGTTTTTAATTCAGTTCAATTTTTTTGTGACCTTGTGTTATTTTTAGAGTTCCTCTTTGGGGTGGATCACCTGATGTGAGCCTGTTGTTAATGATGAGGAGTGGATGCATTAACCACCATTGACGAAAGGAAAAGAGTAGGATCAGACAAGGGGTGAAAGCCAACCACAGGAGGAACTTTCAGGTCACATGATAATTGGCACAGTGGCACAAGTTCTTCCTTGTTGCAGAATCCATAGCCACATTAAGAGAAGAGCAGGACTTCTAGGATCTCTTCTGAGTCTGACACCACCACGCAAAGGAATATAAGGTGCAAATAAAATACATAGTATCTATGTCTTCCCATTTTAAATCTGTAGGTTTGTTGGGTGCCAGGCAAAGCATACTGGCATTGATATTTACCTCATCTTTCTGGATAAACCAGTCAACACATAGGTTACCCTACAAATGACATACAATGTCCTTTTGTCTCACTTGTCACTCACATTTCAATGAACACTTTCACGAAGGATGTTTTTAAAGATTTCTTTGGTGAATGGGATGGACCTTCTGAGTGTGATGCATAAATGCTCATCTAGGTTATCTTTGATGGTTACCTCTTGTTAATTTACTGTTTGGAATCTACTACCAAACTTGTAAATGCTTTCTTGAGAATGGCTCTGGGGCGCACCGTTTCTCTCTATTCCTATTTGCCACTATTCCAGTCCCACAAACCAGTATCACTCCCAGCATCTACCAAGCTGCTTTGCCCCCATGTTTCCTATATCTGATGCCATCCTGCATATACAACAGCCAGAGATCATAATACTGAAGCACTGTCCCATCATGTCACTAACCTGCAAGGACTCCAAATTTCCTTCAGGATAAAGTAAAAGCACCTTTGCATATTTTAAATCTTCTCTAAATGGATGTTACCTCTCTCAATTTTTTATGCTGGTCCCCAAGCAAACTTTCAGTTCCAGTTAGCTGATTATCTCATTCTTTCCTGTATATATAAAAAGTTATTCCTACTGCTATAACATAGCAGCTCGTGCCATCCCTTCTGCTGCCCACCTAACAGGGATCTATCCAAGTTGTATCCATACTTCAGAGTTCAAATAAAATCTCAAATCCTTCATTGTAGTGTTGATTACTCATTAAAGGTTCTCTGAAGAATAAAGTTCTCTACTCTTGTACTCATTGATCTCTCCTCTTCTGACCTCCTAGTATAACATAAGGTCTTATCACAGAGGTCATCCCGTAATTGTCTTTTCCTTGAATAAAGGTGCTCATTCAGAACTCCTCCCTCAATTTTAAACATGTTCATTCATCTCCTAAGCAAACTGTAACTTCCATCATGTCAGGAATCTACATTTTCATGTAGCACTAACTTTAAGGTAGGCAGTTTGCTATTTTACATAGATTATTTAGAGTAATCTAATTGTACACGTTTAGGATGTGAAGATTATTATTCTCTGAACTTAATAGACAAGGACAGTGAGATAGGTTTTTAAAAACTGGCTTTACCCAAAGAAAAGAGATATCAAGTGGAAGAGCTGGAATTCAGATCTATTTCTCATTCCAAAACCTCTGATGTTTTCCTGACATCATCAAAAGTCTTCTAAACCACTCTTTAAATTTTTATGATTGCGTTGAAATGACTTAGACTTTTAAAACAAAATATTATTTTTAAGAAGGGATTTTTTTATGTTCAACCTTTCTTAGGCAAACAGAGCAACAAGAGTCAAAAAAGAAAAAAAAAAGAATTTTCTTAAGTAGATAAATTAATTTTCTATTCATTAGAAATTGCTAATGTTGATGACCATGGCATATTGCCAATGTGTAATGAGTCTGAGAAATCAAAACCCTAGACGCTGAATCAAGCCACAACCCTGAACTGGCTAAACGATTATTAGGAATGATACAAGAGAAGTAAAGATGAAGGTGGGGGGAGTTTTCCAAGGTTAATTACAGAATAAACATCTAGGAACTAGGCAGTGAGAACACGGAAGTCTGATATGTGCCATACGCTGAAGGGCTGGGACCAACGCATTGGAGATATTGTGCAAACACAGCTCATTACTTAAGACACATTACCCTCTACCTTCTCTAAAGGTCAGGGTCAACTTTATACTCAGAATTTATTTCTATTCTTTGTGAATTTATAAATGGTCTCTTGAGCACCTCTCTAAGCCTCTTATTGCATAATCTATAGGTACTCTATTGAAAATATTCACATTAATCATCCAAATTTATCCAGGCTCTGGTATTTTCTTGGCATTGTGCTAAGTGATATAGAAAGTGCATAAATATAGTATATATAAGATGTATACATGGATATATACACACATATATATTGATATACACACAATATACATATAATAAGATGTATGTATATATAATACACATGCAATATACATATACCTATGATATGCATATGTATATATGTACTATATAAATATGTATATATATCTCAAAAAATATCACAAGCTATTTAGGAAATGATATTATTTATTAAGCATTATTATATGGTAAATAGGTGTGTATTTTCTATAACCTTATAATAGCTCTGCAAGGTAGTCAGTAGTAACTTCTGTTTTACAAATGAGGAAATGGAGGTGGAAGACGTTTCTTCTCAAAGTCACTTACTGCTATTAAGTGGAAAATCTAAGATTTGAATTCAGGTATCTCTCTCTCGCCATTTGTTTTGTTTTGTTTGTTTTGTTTTGTTTTGTTTTGTTTATGGATTCCCTTTCCCTTGCACTACTCTGAACCTCAGGATAAATTAGGTTACACTATGATAACAAACACCCCCCCACACACACACATCTTCACAGTCTGAACTATTGATAAGTTAATTTCTTGTTGATACAAAATGTTCTTTGGATTCCGGCAACTCTCAGGAAACTCCTCAATGTAGAGGCTCAGCACTGCATGGCCACTGTGCTCTTGGAGCCCCACCTTATCTCCATGAGCTGCCACAGCTAGTGAAAAGAGGGTGTGGGAACGTGCACATTAGCTCTAGAACGCTTCGCATGAGAAATGACACACTTTATTTGTGCTCGCATTTTTCAGGCCAGTGAAAGTCATATGACCGCACCAAACTTATGGAAAACGAAGAGACCACAAATCTTAGTAAGAATTACTCATTTCTACCACAACAATAAATATTATATTTCAACTGGGTAAATAGCTACTAATTATTTACTTAGAACAAAACATTTTGCTAAGGACAAAGATGATGGCATTTGGTTCCTGATTTGAAGTAACGGACAATTTGACAAGGAAAGCAAGTCCTACAAGAAGAAACAATTATACTAACACTGCAGAGTATTTTCATTCAAAGCAGACAGTGGCAACTTGGATCTGGAAGATTATGGAACGTTCAAGGCATTTATCTTGCTTTTTGGAGGAAAAGAAGGATTTAATTGGAAAATGCTGAAAAAGAGAGGCCTAGTTAAAAAAGAAAAGACAGGAAAGCACAATAGGACATTTTGCCCATGGTACAGCTACTCCTGGCAGGTAGCTTAAGACATCTGCACTCTCCACAGTCAAAGCAAGCTCTCCAATGGCAATGGGAGGGGACAGCCATTCCAGTGGTGGCCAGACAGCAAGCCTGTAAGAAGTCCCTGCACTTTGGCCACCTGCTCAGTATGATTCTTGCTTTCACTCTGCTTCCATTAACCTATTTTTATCATAGTTACCACAAAGTACATTTCTTCTTCTTTGTTTTTAATCTAAAAGGTGCCACTTTTGGAAATATTCATGGAAAGTGAAAGGACTCTCTAGGCTCCCTACCTGGAGATACACACCTACCCTTCTCTCAGCATGTTTATTTCCTTTGGTTCATTTGGATTTGGATGCTGCCGAGAAGCAAAGTTGAACTGATCCTTCATTAACTAACCCAGAAAGCCAAAGAGTCATGGGTAGATAAAGCATTTGGATGTCTAGCAAACGCCGAGACTCAGGGTCAAAAACCATACCAATAGGATAAAATAGCTTTTACTCTAGAGTCAGAAAAGACAATAAAGACTAGTAGAGAGTCTCCTGGATGGCTCAGTCAGTTAAGTGTCTGACTTTGGCTCAGGTCATGATCTTGTGGTTTGTGGGTTCAAGCACTGCATTGGGCTCTGTGTTTACAGCTTGGAGCCTGGAGCCTGGAGCCTGCTTCAGATTCTGTGTTTCCCTGTCTCTCTGCCCCTTCCCTGATCATTCTCTCTCTCTCTCTCTCAAAAATAAATAAACATTTAAAAATATATATTTTTTAAAAAGACTAGTAGAAAATTCACTATAAGGGATTACAGATTGTGGACCAAAATGCTGGCTTCATCACCAAGACAGAGATGAGGCACTTTCCAGGTATGTACTCAACTGCTATGGAATTTCTCACAACTCATACCCCAGGATGATTATAGAACCTGGGAGAAGCCGGTTGTTTACTTTGAAAGTGCAGAGGCCAGAACTCAGCAATACTGATTAGTGTCTCACGAAATTTGTGCAACTATTTGGAGGAGACCTTCAAGAAAAGACCTGTGAGTCAGGCACAACCTCCAGCTCAAGTGGTCAGCCACCCTTCCATCATATGCTTGCATAACCTTGGAACCACAGGTCTCTCCCATTCATTAGCCCCCATGCCTCCTTCCCTCCGGGGCATATTCAGTTGAGATTGCACAAGCCCTCATTACAGTCACCCTCTGACAGATGTCTTCTGAGAAAACTGAGCCCTGTGTATTTGTCTAGAAACTCAGGTCCCTCTCTCCCTCACTACGGGTAATAATTCAAGCTTTTCGTTCCCATGCTTGGTTTTACACTATTCCTACTTACACGTGCATATCTAAGCAATAGGTAGTATTAGTCTTCATTTTAGAACATGAGCCATTATAAAGACTTTGGATTTTACTCTGGAGAGACAGAAAACTTTTCAAACATTTTGAGCCAATGTGTGATATGAAATGACTGAGATATTTAAAAGGCTCCCTCAGGTTGCCATATTGATATTAGACAACAGGAGAGCAATAGTATGACCAGGGGAACCAAGAAGGAACTGCAATAATCCAGATGAGAGATGACGGCAGTTTGAGCCAGAGTGATAATTGTGGTGATAATGGGAGGTGGTCATATTTTGGATATGTTCTGAAAGTGGAGAAGTCAGGATTTGCTGGCAGATGGACATGGGCTAAAAGAAACAGAAGAGCAAAAGATCACGCCAAAGTTTTCAGTCTCAGTGATGGAAAGTATAGAGTCACCATTAACTGAGATGGAGGGGACCATGAGAAAAGCAAGGTTTGGGAGGAAATGAGGAGTTCTGGTTTAAAATATCCAAATAGAGACAGTAAGTAGGCAACTAGATGTGGGAATCTGAAGTAAAGGGGAGTATCCAAGCAGGAAGTGTAAATTTTGGAGTCTCATCAGAACCTGGATGGTATTTAGAAATATGAACACAGATTGTATCACCAGAGTAAATGCATCTGGAGAAGAGGTTGGGAGACTAGGCCCTGGGGCAGTCCAATGTTTGGAGGTTCACTGAGCTCCTGAAAATCAGTTCAGGACTAGGTTTTACAGTGGTAGATGACATTTTCTGCTCCGTAGTAAGATGTTGGTTTAATCTTAGTCACTTATGCAACGAAGTGTCCTCATACAACCCTAGATTAAACACTTGATATGCCATAGTCTCAGACAATGTGAGTGAGTAATATTTTCAACCCCACCCTGCTCCTGACTTAAGTGAGCCTGACCAATCTTCTAAAACCTCAGACATGTCATATAAGCACTCAGACTTCCAGCCCTTTTGCTTACTCATGGCTTTCATCCCACTAATCACTTTGCATTGTCTTCCATTTATATATATTTGCCTTCTTTGTGAGCTTGTCTGTGTAATTAGTTTCCATTTTATATTTTTTCTCTGTATGTGATTGAATCAGAAGAGGTATGCCAGAGAGTAACCTTACTCCCTACCTTGATCTCTTGGCTTCTACCTCATCCTTTTGTGAGCATTCAGTATAATTGGCTTTTCCCTTTTTCTGGAATACTTATCTGACATCGGCTTTTATTACACTCACTCTCCTGATTTTTTTCTGACTCTCTGGATATTTCTTTGGCCCTTTGCAAGTTTACCTGCCTCTCTTAGAACTCGAAATGTGGGAATTTCTTGGGGCTTGATCCCAAACCCATACCTTTACAACATATAGTCTCTTCGTAGTCAATTTCATTAATATCTCCAGTTTAAAATACCATTTATATGCTGATGACCTCCATATTTATATCTCCATGCCTTACCTCTCTTTTAAACTGTAGATGTTTATATTTAACTGCATATACACTCAGTTCTTAGAAGCATCCTAAACTTAAATTGTCCAAAATTAAATTGTTGGTAGTTCCCTTCAATATGGCTTTCTTCAGGGTTTACTATTTCAGCATGCACCCAGTGGTTTATGCCAGGAACATAAACATGGTTGACATACATCTTTGATACTTCTCCTTCATTCCTACAGTCAGACCACCATCAACACTTCTCATTTCAGTCTCCAAAATATATATCAAACCCATCCTTTTGTGAATTAACTATATAAGGAAAAGCCTGAAGTTCTGTGGAACAACAGAAAATTAATAGAACCTCCTAGAAGTTGCAAGGTACGTGGGTTCATCTGATCTCGGATGTAGCAAAACAGAGATGTTATACCTAAAATCCCTTCCTTTTGGATTAGAATTGTAAACATTTAAGGTTATAATGGGTACTAGTGATATCTTGCCCTATTTAGTGTCTCTGTAATAAAAAAACGAAAGCCCAGAAAGTACAAAACTCACTCAAGTTCCTACAGTTAAGTGAAGAACTTAACACTAACACCTACCTCTCCTAATTCGGTGTGAAGGTGTTCTTTCAGAGCCATACTGGCAGGAAGTCACATCTGGGCTCTGCTAAGTGTAGGCTAGAGTCATACAAATATTTTTTGTTGCTATTTTCTAAAAAGTAATACAAAGCTGGTTTTGCAGAAATTTTCAGCTCTGTAATAGTAGGGTGAATTTAACTTTTGTCTTAGCCTAAACACGGTTTTATTCATGAAACACTGATCTTAAAATGAACAAGCAAATTAACAAATAACCTGGCCTGCATACAGCTTAGGCTGCAAATAATGCAACTGCTTGTGGTTAATGCTATTTGGATATTTGTGCAAGGTCTAAGATTTTAGAAGAAAACTTCTGGGAAAGCAATGGCCTTTTGCCATTTCCACCTCACCCCGCCCTGGACTCTTACTGATCTCAGAACTATTCTTTCAGAACTACAAGCTTCAAAGACTTCAGATTATCATCCTTTATTTGATAGGGAAGATAATCCTGTTGATGTTTCTGCAACCAAATTGACTACAAACCGGATCTGCTTAAAATAAAATATGATAACAAAATTGTGCCTTTCAGGCTCTGAAGAACCCAATAATAGAATGAACAAAGTGTAATTGAGGTAATCTGAGAAAAGATGAAGGCAGCTGATGACAAAATTATTTTTGTACAGAATAGAGTGGTATTTATGAGTGAAAGCTCAAATGCAACTTCACCTGAGTTGAATCCTATTATTACTCTAGTTTAGGTAGATCCTTGGAATTAAACTGCCATCGACAGAAAACTGAGTGAGATCGTTTATTATTTTTATTATTTTTAAATTTTTTAATGTTTATTTTTATCTTGGAGAGAGAGGGACAGATCATGAGTGGGGGAGGGAGAGAGAGAGGGAGACGCAGAATCCAAAGCAGTTCCAGGCTTTGAGCTGTCAGCACAGAGCCCGGCGTAGGGCTTGAACTCAGGGACCTTGAGATCATGACCTGAGCTGAAGTTGGATGCTTAACCAACTGAGCCATCCAGGCGCCTCTGTTTATTATTTTTTAAATGCTAAGCATGAAATTTTGGACAAGTAAGCCCTTTCACAGGAGTGAGAGTAAAAGCTTTTTGTAATAAACAGCAAAACCAAGTCTATTACTCTAAGATGAAATTGAGCATATCTGCTTAACTGACATCTAACTTTTGTACTTTGGGAAAAGAAGAACCATTGAGACAATGCTTGTTTTGTTTATATTGCCAAATATCTAATTTTAGCTGTGTGCTTTTAAATCATATGCTGTGTGTAGTCAGGGTTAAAGACTTACCTTTTAGATTCATAATGATGTGGCTTAAATCTTGCCTCAGTCACTTCCTCAGGACATCGGGCAAACCACTGAAAATGTAAGCGCAAATGCCCACTGCCGTCACCACACTAGACGACTTAGCATTACCTGAGGTAATCTTGCTTCCTAGGATTTCCACACCATTGTACGTGATGCCTCCTTTCTCGCTTTTCTGCAGCCTTCGTCTCCTCTACCCCGTCATTGCTTAGCTAACTGCCCATCTGTTAAGGTTCAGTTCATGTCGGATCCCTTTTAGGAGCTCTCTCTGACCCGCTAAAATGTAGGCTTGGGCCCAGCATAACTCAGTCTTAAGGTTTATTCAATTCTCTTTCAAATCTCTGTTTTGTTTTCTTGTCTGTGAACTCTTTCAAAGCGGGGACCTTGACATTTACTTTTGCGTCTTCAGCACTTAGCATGAGGTTGGGCCCACGGTAGGTATGCGGTGTATTTGGCAAGTTGAAAAAGACAAAGTTGAAAGTGGAGAGGAGCCAGAGAAGTTAAGGAGAACTCACTAAAGTTAGAAAGCTCTTGACCTCTAATTGGTGCCGATAAATGACTATGGACCCATAGTCACCTACACTGGACCCACAGTCACCTACACTCAGCAAGTATTAGAAAAATAAGGCAAAGATTAAAAGATAAAAGTCCAGGTTACTTCTTCTGTTCATATTCTGGTCCCTTGCCTGGCGAAGCCTGTAGTTCTCTCACCAACCCCTCCTTTGGGATGCCTACCAGGCCCATCCTCTGGTCATCTTTTATTCTTTTTTTATTCATGGCATGGAGGAACAAGAAAATGTAACAGGTTGCAAAAAGTCAGATGCTTCAAATCTTCTCTTTCCTCTTCTTTACCATAAGCCACTGAAAAATGTTCCCTCTCTGGAGTAGAACTGAATAACCAAATATCTGACTCCAACATCAGACCTAATTCTAAAGCCTCATCATTATATAGAGAAGCAGAGAGTTTATGAGACGAGTTTAATTGGGCAAATAAAGAGTCTGTGAAGAGAAAGCAAGCATTGGCCCTCAACTATTCTGTCTTAGACAACAACAAATGTTTATAGCTTCTCCTCAGCTGCAGAACCAATTGCAGCCATATAAAACACTACATGCTAATAAGGAGACACTTTGGTGGAACTGCTATCTTATGTGATTAAAAAAAAATGCCTGAGGTAAAGTTACTTACCAAGGTTTTCCTACACTTTAGCCCTTGGGAAATCATTTTTTAAAAGTTAAATAAGATAAAGTAGATTGAAGGAAGTCACTGTTTCAAAATGTAAATGCGTGACATTAAGCATCTGCATTTTTTTAATGAGTGAGAATTATGTTTCACAATGTTCTGTTAATGCTGTTATGCAGATTAGCACAGGCCTGGGGACTGAAAGAAATAAGGCGTAGCCTAAAGAAATGAATTAGAAACCAATTAAAACAACTGTCAGGTTTAGGCCATGAAGCCCACTGCCCCCAGACACATCCTTATTAGAATTGAAGAGATTCAGGTGAACATGTTTTGCAAGACAATGTAGTTTTTAAACTTGACTCTAAGGCATTTATTAAGTAAGATTATCCTAATTTTAGAATAAAATCGAAGTACTGAAACCTCAATATTAGGATAAACTGAAGCAACAAATGACATTAGAACCATAAAGTATTCTTAATCTTTGTTAAGTGACTTTTAGAGGCCTGAAATTTTAGGTCCAATTTGATTCTTAAAGTTATCAGTTAGGAAATGGAACCATATATTTCAATAGAATCTGTGTTCCTTCCTCTCTTCAAGTTCCCATTTCCCAGTTAAGGAAGTAGCTATTGACTTGTTCCGTAGCTCCATTTGACAGCATGGTCAGGAGTGGTTTTTCTGGGTCGCACAGCTAGGAAAGGGTCTTTTCACATACTCCTGGGAGATACCGAAAGATGCTAACTACATAGCATGTTTGCCACAGCTGAGTGGTCCTTAGATCAAACTAGGCATATCTGATTCAAGCTAAGAGCTCAGGAGGGCTTCAAAGGGAATTTTGTCCTGAGATTTAAAGGTCTTGGGGCATATACTTAAGGGCAAGGGGGAGAATAAAGGACAGTTGTTTTTCCTGCCTTGCTCGATCTGTAGGCATGTTGAAGAAACTGGGTGGGCTTAGTCTGGACAAGTGCTAGCACCGCAGGAACAAGATGCTGTTGTCAACGGTGTGTAGGATCGTTTAGTGGAAGAGAGTGTTGGCCTTTTGTGTGTGGACTTAAGAGATAAAGCAAGTGTAGTGTAGAAGTTACAGACAGACAGGGTTCTGTGCATAATACAGAAGACTTTCTGACGAGCCTGAAATTTAAGCTTACCTTGGAAATAGTGGTCTCATCATTCCTGGAGGCGATTAAATATTGTCAAAACAACCATTTATAGAATATTTCAAAAAGGAGACTCAAGCCCTATGGGAGTGGGGTATGTTGATCTACTGATAATCCTTGAGACTTTTTTATGACAATGAGAGTCTGTATTTCTTTGAAGAGAGTGCTATGCAGAGAACTTCTGCTTCTGGTCATGATAGAGTAACCAGTACTGGACTAGCCCTTCTAAGGTAAGCAATTTAGAGTGAACAAAATATACAAAATAATTAATTTTAGACTTCGGACCAAAACAAAAACAAAAACAAAAACAAAAACAAACAAACAAAAAACATTGCAAGACTGTGGTCCCTGCAAGGAGAGTAACGATGAGGTGAGCCCTATGATTTCCCCAGGTTTCATTTTGGAGGCACTTTGTAGGCAGTGACACATGGAAGGGGAACCCAATGGTCTCCCGAAATTGAAGAAACATAGATCAGAACTAGAGGAAGATTAAGCAACTAGAATCTGCGGGACCAAGTGGAAAGAAAGAAACTATTCAGAGAAACATTCCCCCAAATCTGCAGAGAGTCTCCCTTGAGTCATTGGTAAATCTTAGGATGCACTGTGTAGGGTGAAATGCCACAGGCAGAACAAAGAACTTCTGGAGAAAGAAAAGATATTCAGTAATGATAAACTGAAAGTCTTAGTCCATTTGGGGGGCCATAACAAATACGAGAAACTGGGTAGCTTATAAAGAATAGAAACTTGGGGTGCCTGGATGGCTCAGTTGGTTGACTGTATGACTTCAGTTCAGGTCATGATTTCGTGGTTTGTGAGTTCGAGCCCCACGTGGGGCTCTGTGCTGACAGCTCGGAGCCTGGAGCCTGCTTCAGATTCTGTCTCCCCCTCTGTCTGCCCCTCCCCCACTCATGCTTCGTCTCTCTCTGTCTCTCAATAGTAAATAAACGTTAAAAAAAAAGAATAGAAACTTATTTCTTACAGTTCTAAAGGCTGGAAATCCAAGTCCAAGCCAGCATGGTTTGGTGAGGGCCCTCTTCCATGTCACAGACTTTTCATTGTGTCCTCAGTTGGCAGAACGAGCTCTCTTAGGCCTCTTTTTCATAAGCGTTCCTCTCTCATGACCCAATCACGTCCCAAAGGCCACACTTCTTAATACCATTACATTGGACATTTGGATTTCACCATATGATTTTCAAAGGGACACAAACATTCAGATCATAGTATTTTCACTTTTGCACATACCCCCCAAATCCATGTCTTTTTTGCATGCAAAGTACATTCATTCTATCCCAATAGTATTGAAAATTTTAATTTGTACCAGCATCAAGTCAGACATCTACATCAAAGTCTTAATTAAATATTATCTAAATCAAATATGGATAAGAGGATTCATTCTGAGGCAAATTGCTTTCCAGTTGTGAACCTGTGAAATCAAACAAGTCATGTGCTTCCAAAACACAGTGGTAGAACAGGCATAGGACAAACATTCCTATTTCAAAGTGGAATTAAAGAAAAGGAGAAAGGGGTAGCAGGTCCCTTGCAAATCCTGAACCGTAAGGCTCACTAGAGCAAAGGTCTTGCCTTTCTAACTCGTTAGAGTAACAGTCCTTCCCCCATGGTTTTGCTGGGCACAACTCAATTCACACTTTGCAGCTCTTGTGAGTTGGTCACGTGTCTGTAGTTCTCCCAAGCTGGGGTCCAGGGGCAGCCCCATGCCTACGGCTTTTCTGAGCATCACCCTACCAGAGCCTCTCAGTGTTGGTCTCGTCCTCACCAAGGTTGTGCACCCACAGCTCCAAGCAGCTACATCTTTCAAAAGCTAGGTGGAGGTAGCCAGGCCCCCATGGCTCTGCAAGGAAGGGATATGGCCCCCACAGCTTTGGGTGGGGGTTATCTGGCCTGTTGAAACTTAGGCAATGACTCCCACTTTTGAAATTGATGAGACAGCCCTATGATCTCTAAATCACCTTTGGGGTCCATTTTTCCTTTGTCATAAAGAGTTTTGCATGTTCACAGCTGAGTAGATTTCTGGTTCCATCTTGTAAAACCTAAGAAATCTGACAACTTTCCTTCATTCCTGTCTGTCTCCTTCCTCTTCAGTTTAAATTGGCTGTTTTCCTGCTGGGGTGACTGATTAAGTTTGTTGTTCACACCCACATTGGACCTTATCAAAAGGTCACTTGGTCACACTCTTAGGGTCCTCTTCCTAACATATGTTCTTATTTTATACAATAGGAATAAGCTGAGAATTTTCCAAGTTTTTGAGTTCTGCTTCCTTTTTGATAATTCCATCTTACGTCGTTTTTTCTGATTTTACTGTAAGCATTTGAGAAGCAAAACTGTACCTCCAACACTTTGCTTAGAAATAGCTTCACCCAAATATCCAATTTCATTGCCCATAAGTTCTACCTTCTCTAAGACACTAGAACATGAACACAATTCAGCCAAGTTTTCTGCCACTTTGTAACAAGGATGACATTTCTGCCATGTCCAATAACATGTTCCTCATTTCTTTTTGAGACCTCATTATGGTGGCCTTTGCCATGTATATTTCTACTAACATTCTGTTCAAAATCACTTAGGTATTCTTTGAAAAGATTGAGGTTTTCTTTATAGCTCTCTTCTTTTCCTTTTGGGCTCTGATCAGAATTGTCTTTCAAATTCCATGCATGGGAACATAGACTTGTTCCAGCATGCATATCTGAACTGTTCCAGCCTCTACCCATTACCCATTCCAAAACCACTTCCACATTATTAGATATTTGTTACAGAAACACCCCCATTTCTTGGTACCAATTTTCTATCTTTCTTTCTCCATTTGAACTGCTATAACAACGTTTCTTTCTCCATTTGAACTGCTATAACAAAATACTGCTATAACTGAATACCTCTAAACAACAGAAATTTATTTCTTGCAGTCCAAGAGGCTAGGGAAATCCAAGATCAAGGTGCCAACATGGTCGTGTTCTGGGGAAGGCTTTCTTGCTGATTCGTACCCAGTGACTTCTCATTGTGTCTTCACATGATGGAAAGGGAGAAGAATCTCTCTATGGTCTCTTCTAATAAGGCATTAATCTCATTCATGAGGGCTTTCTCCCCATGACCTAAGCAGCTGCCAAAGTCCCTATTTCCTAATACCATGATACTGGGCACTAGGATTTCAACATATACATTTTGAGGGGACGCAAGCATTCACACCATAGCACTGAACAATGACTGAAGCTCATGAACTGGAAGCACATGGAGACGCTGAAGTTCCTATCAGCTAGGGTGCAACAAGCTCACTGGATATGTTGGGCATCCAGTAGAGATCTCAGAAAGCTTATGTATTAGATATGGAATTAAAGTAGTTCTTTAGTCAAAACTACACTAGACCCATCATAACAAAGCATTTTTTTTTAAAGTTTGAAAAGATTGAGCTGTTCTATAGGTAAGTGAATTGCCTGCTGAGGTTAAAATAAGTTTTATATATACAATCAAGGTTTAAAGGAAATGAAGACACAGATGGAGATTATATATTAAAAATAGAACATCTAGAGCTGAGGGGCACCTGGTTGGCTTAGTCGGTGAAGCACCCGATTTCAGCTCAGGTCATGATTTCATGGTTTTTGTGAGTTCTAGCCCTGTGTTGGACTCTGTGCTGACAGCTGGGAGCCTGAAGTCTGCTTCAGATTCGGTGTTTTCCTCTCTCTCAGCCCTCCCCACCCTCTTTCTCTCTCAAAAATAAATAAACATTAAACAAAATTAAAGAACATCTAGAGCTGAAAAATATGGTATCTGAAATAAAAATATTCCTAAATAAGCTTAAAAACAAACAATAATTCTTCCTGGGTAACTTAGTTGATTGAGTGTCCAACTCTTGATTTTGGCTCAGGTCATGATCTCAGGGTTGTGAAATTGATCCCTGCTCCTGCATCAGGCTTCACCTGAGCATGGAGCATGCTTAAGATTCTCTATCTCTCTCTCCCTCTGGACTTCTCTCCTGCTTACTCTCATGCTGTCTCTCTCTAAAAAACAAAAACCAACAAAACACAAAAGCTTGGTGATAGGATAATAGAAACGAATCTGAGAAAATAGAAAAATAAATGCTCAAACAAACAACCAAAACAGAGATTTTCTGGCCTGTAGGATAATATAAAGCAGCCTAGCAAACGTGTAATTGGATCCCATGAAGGATTCAGGGGTCATAAAACATATTTAAAGAAATACTGAGTTGGGGTGCCTGGGTGGCTCAGTTGGTTAAGTGTCCGACTTCAGCTCAGGTCTTGATCTCACGGTCCGTGAGTTCAAGCCCCACGTCAGTCTCTGTACTGACAGCTCAGAGCCTGGAGCCTATTTCATATTCTGTGTCTCCCTCTCTTTCTGACCCTCCCCCATTCATGCTCTGTCTCTCTCTGTTTCATAAATAAATAACGTTAAAAAATTAAAAAAAAAAGAAATACTGAGCAAAAATTTTCTATATTTCATAAAAATATCAACACATAAATCCAAAAATCTCATTGAACCTCAAGAAAGTAAACACAAGAAAAGCCATGAGTCATATCATAACAAAATATTTTAAAAACAATGTCAAAGAGAAAATCTTAAAAGTAACAGAGAGAAAGAGACAGATTACAAATACAGGGAAACGCAGAAATAGGCACAATCAATTTCTTACTGCAAGCAGGAAACTAGGAGATGACAAAATAATGTTTTGAAACTGCTGAAAGGAAAAAAATATCATTACAACTACATGCTCTGTCCAACAAATATTTTCCTCAAAAGTTAAAATTTAAAAGATATTCAGAAAAAAGATAGCTAAATGAATTCTAAATAACTCATGAGTCAAAAGAAAATTAACAAAAGAAATTATAATAAAACTTTGAACAAAAAGATAACAAAAATACAACACACAAACTTTATAAAATGCATCTAATATAGTGCATATTATTTTTATTTATTTATTTGTTTATTTATTTATTTATTTATTTATGGAAAGATTTTTTTAAATTGTTTTAATGTTTATTTTTGAGAGAGAAAAAGAGACAGAGAGTGAGTAGAGGAGGGGGAGAGAGAGACACACACACAGAATCTGAAGCAGGCTCCAGGCTGTGAGCTGTCAGCACAGAGCCAACTGTGGGGCTTGAACTTACAGATCATGAAATCATGACCTAAGCTGAAGTGAGATGCTTAACTAACTGAGCCACCCAGGTGCCCTATTTAGGGAAAGATTTTTAAGCAACATACAAAAAACCATAAGTCATGAAAGAAAAAATTGACAACATAGTTACATTAAAGTATATTTTTCTGACTATAAAATATAATTAAAAAACAAAATGGAACCCCAAAACTGGTAGAAAATATTTCTAATGAATATAATTAGCAGAGAATTAGCATCCAGAATATTTCAAGAGCTCCTAAATATCAATAAGGCAAATATAAGCAAGTATCTAAACAAGAAGTTTGCAGAAATGAAAGACATACTTCTCGAGAAAATACAAAAAGAAATGTTCAAAAATTTAAAAAAAAAAGCTCACAATGAGAATCCATTTTAGGACTATCAGAGAGACAAAAATTATGGACTTTTATAAAAATACTTGGAACTCTCATTAGCTGCTGGTAGGACTCAACACTATATCGACTGGGGGAAAAATTTAGTACTAGCCATTACGTTTGAAAACATGTAGTAAAATTATACTATAGCCACAAAAATAAGAGTATCTTTAGAAGAAATATACTTAAATAGTAAATGGAGGGTACCTGGGTGGCTCAGTTGGTTGAACGTCTGTCTTTGATGATTTCAACTCAGATCATAATCCTAGGGTCGTGAGATCGGGCCCCATGTAGGCCCCCATGTCAGGCTCCACACTGAGCATGGAGTCTGCTTAAGATTCTCTCTCTCTTCCTCTGCCTCTCTCCCCAGCATTCTCTCTCTCTCTCTCTCTCTCTGAAAGAAAGAAAGAAAGAAAGAAAGAAAGAAAGAAAGAAAGAAAGAAAAACCAAAAACAAATAGTAAGTAGAGAGCTTAAACTAAAAAGAGTAAAAATCTGTTGAAACAGAAAAGAGATAAATCAGAGTAGTGACTTTGAGAAAAAAAATAATCATATATTTATCTTGACAACAATTATTGTGCACATTAGAGACAAATTATTATTTGCCAAATAACATTCAAATTAGTAAAGCAAAATTTATTTTAAAAAGGGGAGAAAATGGGGCTCCTGAGTGGCTCAGTTGAGTGTCTGACTTTTTTTTTTAATTTATTTTTAACGTTTATTTATTTTTGAGACAGAGAGAGACAGAGCATGAATGGGGGAGGGGCAGAGAGAGAGGAAGACACAGAATCGGAAGCAGGCTCCAGGCTCTGAGCCATCAGCCCAGAGCCCGACGTGGGACTCGAACTCACGGATCGCGAGATCGTGACTTGAGCTGAAGTCGGACGCTTAACCGACTGCACCACCCAGGCGCCCCGAGTGTCTGACTTTTGATTTGGGCTCAGGTCATGTTCATGGGATGGAGCCCCACCTCAGGTTGTGCCCTGACAATGAAGAGCCTGCTTGGGATTCTCTCTCTTCATCTCTCTTTGCCCCTCCCCTGCTTTATCTCTTTCTCTCTTGCAAAATAAATAAACTTCAAAAAAAATAAAAAATAGAAAAGGGAGGAATTTAGAGAAATAAAGTTTTTTTTGGTTGGGGAAATTAAAAGAAATCAATAGACTTTGTCAATTGAAATACATAGAAATTGGGGTGTCTGGGTGGCTCATTTGGTTAAGTAGCCAACTCAGTTTCGCCTCAGAGCATAATCTCATGGTTTATGAGTTCAAGCCCCACATTGGACCCCATGCTGACAGCACAGAGCCTGCCTGGGATCCTCTCTATCCCTCTCTCTCTCTGCCCCTCCTCTGCTCTCCCTGTCTCTCAAAATAAATAAACTTAAACATTTTTTAAAAAGAAATACATAGAAATTAACTTGGATTATCGACTAGTAGAATTATTAACCATCAGTTCACAGATATATTGAACTTTTCTACCTTAAAAATTGAACATACCTTCTTTTTCAATATACATTTTTACCAAATTTACCCATGTGTTATGTCGCAAAGAAATCTTTAAAAATTCAGAATCTAAATAAAGAGGATCTAAAATAAAACTGACACAAACAACAATTATATATGGCAGAGAATATAAATTTACCTAAAAACCAATAATCTCTGTATGTATAGACAATAAACAATTAGAAGTTTTCGTGAAAAATTTCTCTCACAATTTTTCTCCCTCTCCCAATATTTAGAAATAAAAGTGGGAAGAAGATTTACGATGAAAATTTAAAAGCACTTCTGAGAAACACAAAGACTTAAACAGAAGGAGGTATTGTCTTTGGATAGAATATTTTCCAGTATCATAAAGATATCAATTTTTTTCTTTTTCTTTTTTTTCTATTTTAGAGAGTGAGAGAGCGAGAGAGACAGCGTGAGTGAGGGAGAGAGGCAGAGGGAGAGAGAGAAAAAGAGAGGCAGAGAATCTCATGCTGGCTCCACACTCAGCACAGGGTCTAACCCAGGGCTGTATCTCACGACCCTGGGATCATGACCTGAGCTGAAATCAACAGTTGGACGCTCAACCCACCAGGCCACCCAGGTGCCCTGATACCAATTTTTTTCAATTGAATGTATAAATTTTGTGCAATTCCCCCCACCAACACACACACCCCTGATCAAGATGTTTTTAAAGATCATATGAAAAAAATAAGCAAGAATAGCTTGGAAAGGCCTGGAAAAGAAGAGAAGGCCTGGAAAACAAAGAAAAAGTAGCTTTATCAGATATTAAAATATGTGATCAAGTCTCAATTTAAAAAGTATGATATGGGCACATAAATTTACACACCAATGAGACACAATAGAAAGCCTAGCAATGCACCCACGTGCCTATGAAAATTTTGTAAAAGTAATATCTCAAATTACTGGGGAAAATGTGGCCTTTTTATAAATTTGGGACAGCTGGACAACCATTTGGAAAAAAGATAAAATTGTATTCATACCTCACACAGTGCACCAGAGAAAACTCCAAATGAATCTGCAATATAAGTGTAAATAATGAGACCATATGAGTACTAGTGGAAAACTTGGGTGAACGTTTTATGATCTTTGAGTGGGGAAAGCCTTTTTAACCAGATTCAAAATTCAGTTTCAATAAAAGATTGGTGTATTTTACTAAATAGAGACAAATTGCATGACAAAGAAACCATAAGCAAAACCGTAAGAAACAATGACACTGCAAAAAATCTAAAGTGTCACAGATAACAGACTGATTTCCCAATATGTAACAGATTTTTTGCTAAAAAAGAGAAAAATATAAAAATCAGAGAAGAAAAGTAGCAAAACCACAAATACACAACTCCGTAAAAAAGATTTCCCTCTGATATTTATGACAAAAGTACTCAACTTTACTCATAATAAGGGACATGCTAAGTAAGTCTACTGTGTATATGGTTTCTTAACTATCAGACTGGCAAAAATTTTAAAGCCTAACAACGCACTCTGTTAGTGAGGCTGTGGAGAAACCAGTACTCATAAATTGTTCATGGGAGTGCAATATGGTAGAATTTCACCAGAAGGAATTTGGCAATGTCTAGCAAAACTGCACACGTGTTTGCCCTTTGACACAGCAATCCCACTTCTAGGGATTTGCCTGAAACTGCAGTCCCACAAATACAAAACCAAAGTTATATAGGTGTCATTATACATGATAGCAACATATAGTAAATAACCCAAAGAGCCATCCATTCATAGGAGACCGAGCAAATTGTAGAATAACCATGAAAGGAAGTAGTGTGAAATCAGAGAGAGAGAGAGAGAGAGAGAGAGAAACTGATATGGAGTTACTCAAGGATATGTAGACAAAAAGCAAAGTATAGAGTCATAAATATGCTTCCTTTTATAGTAAGAAGGAAGAGATAATAAGAACATGTATGTGTTTGCTTTATTTTTGCTAAAAGAAGTTTAGAGAGGATCAACTATAAATTAATGAAATGGGTGGGGAGGTAGGGGAAAAAAGAAATCTGATACGGAAAGGGCTGAAGTTGATATTTTTATCAAGGATCCAGCCAACCCTTGTTTGTTGCTTGCTTCTTTTTTTTTTTTTTCATGATATTTTTTGTTTAATTGCTGTTTTCTGACTCTGATTCTCCAATTGCTACTTAACTAGGTTCTTCACTGCCCCCACAGCAAGGGGCACATTTCTTTTTATTTGGACTTCAAAAATAAAGTCATGACTTTGTTTCCCCCCCCCCCCCCCCAAGCAAGAATTACACCGCAAGATTACCAAAGCAAATTTCCCCTTTACTTTCAGCTTTTCATCCTGTAGGTTTACATGTGTTGCGAAACACAGAGACTTTCTCGGGTTGTGAAGTGAAGAAACCTAGAATGGATTTTACGGAAACGTAGTTAAGTTGGAGTCAGAGAGAGGCAGGGAGTATCTATATTTTTTTATTGGGTAATGGTAAGAATCTAATACTAAATCATTGAGCTAGGAAACAACACACCTACTTTTCTCTTTTTTTATGAATATTCTGTGGGTATTTCCACATAAGCAAAACACATTTGAAAACTGATCAGCAAATTCAGATATCTGTACGTAAGCTCAAAGACATTTTGCTAACTGCTTACATTCTGCAAGCGTACCAACTATGGCAAATTGCTGGTGTGGTAAGAAATACTCTATGGGAAAAGTAAAATTGCTGTCAGGACCTGCATGAAAGATTCTTGACAAGTTTTCTTCAGCCAGAAAAGAGCCACTGAAAGCTGACCTAGTGAGCAGGTCCTTAGTGGTATCATCTGTTTCTCTACCAAGGAGCCTCCTATGGGGGAAGACAGAATGACTATGGAGTCCTTTAGTAAATCCAAACTTCTTTCCACTGCCCAGAATGACCTGCCTCTACTTGTATCTGGACCCTATCTTGTATCATGCTTTCCCCATTCTCTAGCATGACTTTTTCCTCAAATGTATCACACTTATTACTACCTAAGGCCTGCCCAATGGCTCTTTCCTCTACCTGAAATGTACTTCTCACATACTGTTCCATGGCTGGTGGCTTCCTCTATTCTGAATTGCAAGCCAAAAATCTTGACAGTAGAAATGATCCCACCCCCACCTCTAGGTATCACACTGCTCCGTTTTATTTTTTTCATTTTATTTGTATTCGACCCAACTAGATTAATCTCCACGAGTGTGAAAAACAGATCTATCTTATGTTCTGTTGATTGAAATGCTAGCTCCCAGAACAGCACAAAGTTGTGCCAGCTCACAACCCATAGTAGGCCCTCAGTAAGTACTTGTTGAATTGGTGACTAAATGCATCACAAAATGTGAGTCTTTTTTAAAGGGCTGTGGTAGGCAGAATAATGACCCTCTAAAATGTGCATGTCCTAATCCCTAGAACCTGTGAATATGTCATTTTATGTGGCAAAAGGGGCTTCTAAAGATTTTGAGGGAGATATCCGGGATTATTCAGGTGGGCCCAAGGTAATCACAAGGGTCCTTACAAGATGGAATCAAGAGAGGGGTGCCTGGGTGGCTCAGTTGGTTGAGTATCTCTCAGTTTCAGCTCAAATCATGATCTCACACACAGCTCAAGTCATGACCTCATGGTTCATCGGTTCAAGCCCCAAGTCAGTCTCTGTGCTGACAGCACGGAGCCACCTTGGGATTCTCTCTCTCTGCTCCTCCCCCACTCGTGTGTGCTCTCTTTTTCTCAAAAATAAATAAATAAACTGAAAAAAAGATAGAAGCAGGAGAATCAGACCAAGGGATTGGAAGATGCCACACCGTAGGCTATAAAGATGGAGGACGTGGCCACTGGCAAAAGAATTCAGGTTGCTTCTAGAGCTGGGAAAGACGAGGAGACCAATTCTTTCCCAGAGACTCCAGAAGGACTACAGCCCTACTGAAGCTCTGATTTAGCCAAGCAAGGCCTGAGTCAGACTTCAGACCTCCATAACTATAGGATAATAAATGTATGTTGTTTTAAGCCGCTAAACTGAGTATATTTCTTATAGTAGCAATAGGAAACTAATATAACGACAAGGTTGACTCTGCCCAATATATTACTACTATATCCACATTAGCATGTGTATTAGGGTTCTCCAGAGAAACAGAACTAACAGTGTGTGTGTATGTGTGTGTGTGTGTGTGTGTGTGTGTGGGTGTGGGTGTGGGTGTGTGTAAATAGAGAAACAGAGATAGACAGAGACAGAGAGAGAGAAATTTATTTAAAGGAACTGGTCCATGTGATTGTGGAGGCTGGCAGTCCAAAATCTGCAGGGTAGACCAGCAAGCTGCAGGATAGACCCAGGGAAGAGCTTATGCTGCAACTTGGTTCCAAAGACATTCCATAGGTACGTAGGTAGAATTCCTTTGTAGGGGAAGACGGTCTTTTTAGATGAGGTCCACCCACATTATGATGCTCATATTGTTGACTCAAAGTGTATGGATTTAAATTTAATCTCATCCACATAAAACTTCCAGGAAACTCCAGACCAGAGCTTATAAAATACCTGGGTACTATGTCCTACCCAAGCCAACACATCAAATTAACCATCGCAGCATGTCAGAGTCTACACAACTACTGTCACCTCAGTCACTGTGTTGTTGTTGCTGCCCTGTGTAAATGCTTTTTCTTTAGGAGTCTCAGAGACAGAGTACTTACAGAAACAAAGCCCAAAATACAAATTATGAAAGCAACATTTTTCCTGCACTGCATCCTCCACTGGGCTGGTGAGATCTAGCTTAAACTATATGTTTTCTATGACTCAGTACCCCATTCATTACCATTCATATAGGGAATATAGGTTTTCAGATTTCCTCCCAAATGGGGAATATGAGGAAACATCAGCAATCTCCACTTTTTCTCCTTGATTTGTATGGTAGAGTCTTGTGTGCATGCAAGTGTATATGTTCCTCAGAATCTGTTCCTTTTTTATTTAGCCAAATAATCTTGATTGGCTTCAAAGGAACAAGATCTCCAAGATATTATTCTGATATGATTTTGAAGCTGCTGGCAGCTGCCATATGAAGTCTGAGAATGAAATGGACCTGGAAGAAGTCGATCAGCAGATGGAGACCGGTGCTCATCTGGACATAAGTCCTGCCTGAAGCCAATGCTCTCCTGGACTTCTCAGTTATCTACATCAATACTTTTCTCCTTTTGCTTAAGCCAGTTTGAGTTGAGCTTTAACCATTTTCAAGTGAGAGAGTAAACACTATGTTAAAGTTAATTTCTGCCATGGTTTTTTACAAAAGTTAGAACCTAGAATGAGACATTGGCTGAGGTGAGGAGACAGGTCAATAAAAATTTCTGGGCAACACGTAAAATAATTCCCAGGCCCCTGAAAATGTGAAGTGGGTTCCAAAGAGCATCTTGAAAGAGCATCATCCCCAGTAGCCTTGTCTTGAGCAAGACAACACACAAAGGAGATCCTTCCACAGACTAGAACCAGAAGCTATGAGAAAAAAAAAACACGATGATGGACAATGATCTCAGAGAACAGAACCAAGGTCAACCAGACTGAGTGACCAAAGGAGTTTTCCCTGCCAAGGCAGTGAGTCATTGTTTTCCCTGCCCTTAGAATAAGATGCATACTATGAACTGGAATTCAATGTGCATTGTTTTCCACCCACCCTGTCTTCCAAATAAATGCTTTGGCTATAGTTACCTTGTTCTTTCTCCACCATTGCTCAACTGGTGTGTTGGGACATTAAGCTTACTGGTTAGTCACAGAACAATGGACTGTCATTGCACACTGAGTGTACGGGGCTAGTTAAACTTTCTCATTAACCATGGGTCAATGAACCATGAGGACCAACATCTTAATATGACTTGGGGGCACTGCACCTTACTCAGAAATGTTGTACTTAAAGATGGATACATTAACTCAATGAGACCTTGAACTATTTCCCTTTGAGGTTTCACATTCACATTTGGGACAAAACAAAAGGAATGTGTGGAGTTTTTATGTGTTGTTCTTGCCGCTCATTATCTATTCTCTCTTCTTATGGCCAGAATGCCCTGACTGCCCCACATTCAGCTTGTGTGCTTGACACGAAGCTGACTTCATCTTGATCTTCAGGGGTGCAATGTGGGACCAAAGTTAAGTCATCGGCTTGTTTCATTTCCCTGACTGTAGTGCTTGGGGCATGGTTAGGGATGCAAGCCAAGCCTGTGCAATCGGGACAATGAAACTCAGTTCTAAGACTACTGATTGGAGAAGCAGACTCTCTCTTTTGTGCTGTTGTGGACCTGAATCTTTTAGGGCAGCAGGAGTGTTGATGAGAGAGAGAGAGGGAGACAAAGAGAGAGAAGCCAATTACAAAGAAACAGAACCAAGAAATGAAGCTGGCATCCTCATCTGAACCAGGAATCAATGTCTTCTCCAAATAATTTTCTCTCTCAAAAAAAATCTTTAGATATATCAGTCCTATATTATTTAAATCCTTTTGGCTTAAATTTTCATCACTTTCAAAACAAAAGTGTTCCCCTTATCCTGTGAGAATGACTTTTGCTGGGAAGGCTGAGAAGATGAAGTATTCCTGAGCAAGAGACTCTCCAACCTCATATTACAACCACTGGTGTTCACTATGGCTGAAAATCCTAGTGGCTGCTTCTGTCAATATCTTTCATTGGTGAAGGATGTGTCCCTTTCTGTTCTTGATGGAATCAATTCCCAGCCACTCTTCCCTTCTCACCTTCACCACAAACCAGCTCACAATGGGCCCTCTGCAAGTGATTGCTACAATGGCATAAAGGAGAGAATTTTTTTTTGCTTGTTTTTTAACCTGAAAGTTGTTCATTAAGAACATTGGGAAAGAAAGGCTTGATGATTCTCAGAATTTTACAGCTGGAATGTAATTTAGTATTTATCTGACAGTCCAAATTTATGATTTACAGAGAAGTTCATTGAATAAACCATGAAAGGACAGTATCGATTAAGATTATGTACAACTTTGGGGGTACCTGGGTGGCTCAGTCTGTTAAGCGACCAACTCTTGATTTCGGCTTAGGTCATGATCTCACAGTTCATGAGTTTGAGCCCCACATCAGGCTCTGCATACTAACTGCATGTGGAAACTTCTTGGGATTCTCTCTCTCTCCCTCTCTCTCTGTCCCTCCCCTATTCATGCTCTTTCTCTCTCAAAATAAATAAATAAACTTAAAGAAAATAGATTGTGTACAACTGTGAACAATAAAAGCCCCAAATGCAGTAGGTTAACCAAGACAGATGTAGGTTAGAGATGTAGGGTTAAATAAGACAAAATATCTTTCTATCATCTGGATAGAATATGAGGATTAGCAGTCTTGGTGGAGACTGCTCTTTGCTCACGAAAAGCTATTCTGCTACTATAATAAAGTTGTCACTGGGCATAGGAGCTGAGTGCCCAGCATTTCTAAGAACTGCATTTCTTAGCCTCCTCAGCATTCAAGTGTGGCCAAGAAGCTATGGTCTCACCTAAACAATGTGAGGAGAAAGGACAGGTGCCTTCTGTCATTATTGGATGTGTGTTGTTTGTGCTCCTTTATTTTCCCACTGCCTTGAAATGGTAAAAATTAAGCAGGTTAGAATCCACATATTGAGAACGACAGAGTCCCTGCCAGTCTGGGTCCCTGAGTGATTTTGAGGTGCTCCATCTTCTTATCGAAACCATGAAAAGGAAATAATTTCTAACTTGTTTTAGCCATCAAAGTGAGGGACCCTTTTTTCTAAAGAAGCATGGACTTTATCATAAGTAATACTGCAGTCCAAAGTTGGTAAAGTACTAGTATGGTATCTAAAATCACAAACCTTTGGGGCGCCTGGGTGGCGCAGTCGGTTAAGCGTCCGACTTTAGCCAGGTCACGATCTCACGGTCTGGGAGTTCGAGCCCCGCGTCAGGCTCTGGGCTGATGGCTCAGAGCCTGGAGCCTGTTTCTGATTCTGTGTCTCCCTCTCTCTCTGCCCCTCCCCCATTCATGCTCTGTCTCTCTCTGTCCCAAAAATAAATTAAAAAAATAATAATAATAAAAAAATAAAATCACAAACCTTTCAATCCTATTGCTCTACTCTGCTTGAATTCCATTAAAGACACCTGGTGACCCAAAATGGCGATAGAAGCACCCACACTTACGTGTAAATTACAAGCAACAGGGAGAGGTAGGGAAAATATATATGAGATGATGCCCTTCCTTTTTACAAGAGACTTTCCCAAAGTACCATACTACACTTCAGCTTCCATCTTTTTGGCAAGTGCTTTGTCACTCAGCCCTGCTTAGCTGCAAGGTAAATGAAACTTTAGATGGGTAGGAGTGCGCCCAGTCATAAAGCCAGGATTGTTTTACTAAAAGGGAGGGTGCCTTTAAGGAATAAAATAGGAATTTATCATATAAAGAAAAAAAATAACCTTTATTTCTCATCAAGAGGAAAAACCCAAAACAATGAAGTTCTGTACAGACATGGCAGGGGTGGAGAAGTCCTATCAAGATTGTCCTCACTGCAAACCATCAGAGGGCCAAAAAAAAGGAAGTTCCTGAAATCTTCAGGGAAATCCTACTGTAAGGAGTGACAGGCAGCCATTCCATTTCCAGCATCTGCACTATTTTAAGGTAGACCTAATAGGTTGTGAGTCGGTTAGAAGTTCACTTAGACGAGGCCAAAGCTGGGAGCTTTGCCACATAGACAGTGGGAAAATGAGGCATTTCTATGAAGAACTTTTTATTTATATATGACCTAAGTGAAGGATACTCTGCAACCAAGGCTTCACACAGGGCCATCCACTCTGCTGCCCCCTTGGAGTATTTTGCTTTGTTCCAATGAGGATATATTTGTGTCAAAATTCTGTCTTAGGTTATGCTCTCATAATCCTTTTTTTTAATTGTTTTTAATGTTTATTTATTTTTGAGACAGAGAGAGACACAGCATGAGCAGGGAAGGGGCAGAGAGAGAGGGAGACACAGAACGTGAAGCAGGCTCCAGGCTCTGAGCTGTCAGCACAGAGCCCGACGTGGGGCTCAAACTCACGAACTGTGAGATCATGACCTGAGCCGAAGTCGGACGCTTAACCGACTGAGCCACCCAGGTGCCCCTATTTTCTCATATTTCTAAAGGAAACATTTCAGGGTATTTCAGAGTAAACCTCGTCAATTGCTTCAGCATTATCCAAACTTTGTTAGGAGGCAAATACTTGCAAACTGAGTCATAGTTTCAACGCTAGATACCTCGATGGTTCTCAGTATAGATGTGCTAGATGTGCAAGCGCTAATAATGACCCTGGAACAACAGCATAAGAGTAGATAAAATGTAACCCAAGTATGAGCTATTTGGAGGTCCTTCAGTTTTCTGCAACCCCTTAGAGTCTTCTCCTATGTCTCGAGACAGAAGATAAACAAATAAAGTCTCTTGATCCCACATAATTTAAAAAGAGCCATTATTCCCTGCGCATATTTTCAAGGATTTGCAGAAACTTACCTTTTTCCTGGTCATCTCTCACTCCAGTATCTTATACCCCTCCTGTTACTGTTTCTTCTTCCCACCCCATAGCCTCAAATATACAACAAATCCCTTTTACCATGATTCTCCCCTCCACAAAAATAGGGTTAAAATAAAAATTCCTCTTATTTTATTTTGCAGAACAGTGAAATTGTCTTGCTCTCTTCTTCTTTCAAGAACTTCTTTGGACTCCTCTTGACACATTCAGAAATGAACCTCAAGGTCTTTTACCAAACAAAGGCAATATTCAGGGTCTTAACATTACAGTCTTGCCCTAAACATCATCACAAATTCTTAGGCACACCTGCATACCCCCATTGGTTTTTGTGGGTGAAAGAGAATATTCTGATTTATTCTTCTACAAACATGAATTACATCTTAACACAAAAAGCAGAAGTGTTATAATTTTTTTCATTTTGAATATTTTTTCTTTATATGAGAATCTTATGTACAATAACAAACACAAATTATGTTCCATAAAAATTTCTTAATAATAATTATTTAATCTTTATTTCAATAATAATGATGTGTCATGTATAACACCCCTGCCCCGTGTCAAGTACTGCTCTCGCATCCTGCATCATTCACTCATTCCATCTTCACAAGTACCTTAAAAGGTAAGTCTTCTTGATTCCATTCTACTTAATGAGAAAGTTGAAAATCATGAAGAATAAGTCTAGGGGTAAACCTAGGGTTTACTGCAACCCTAGTGTTTCTTGAGGCAGTAAAAAGGCTTACATTGCTCCCTCTTAAAGTCCCTCTGGGCTCTCTCTAGCTACCCAGCTGTCTCTCTCAGCCCATGGCACCTCAAAGAGTACAAATCCAGGATCAGGACCCAGTCATTAGCTTTAGGGTACTGTAAATTTTAAATTCAGTTTTGCTTCACTCTGGCTCATACTCATTATTTTTCCTGAGAAAAGATTAAGTAAAAAACATTTCTTACCTGATTGTACCCTGTCCCACCCCATGAGGTGCAGACCTCCTAGGCATGATGGAGACAAATGATTCAGTCAAGTAAAAGGGAGCTGAGCACTGTTCTCAGTTTCCCAGGACTGTCTTCCATCCTGTGCTGAAGCCATATTCTGGGGCTGTCCTGGTAGGGGTATAAATTTTACTACCCCCAGGAGCTGCCATGAGAGCTTGTTAAACAAGACAAGAATTATCATTTTCATTCAATATGTCCTCCCTTTGGAAATGCTTTATGACTAACTTGGGCATTTCCCCTAGCAACTCGTTCTCCCTTTTAGGGAAATGGAGATAAAATACTTGACATTTATTTCATAGAATGATTCGAGATAACATTAAGGAAAATTCAGAGACATTTCTCAAGCTAGTTGGAGAGAACATGGAGTGGATATTTCTGACCCCCAGTGGGTAGCCTAAATGCAGGCTTTGCCCTGACATATTGGCAGAAGGGTACCATGTGGCCATACTCTATGCCCCTAAGTAGATATAATCTGGAGAAGAATAGAAAAACCTGGGTGACATAGAGCAGGAACACACATCATCCCTGCTGATGATAAACTTTATTTCTTGGTATTTTGGCGCTCTGGTAGACCCTTGACTCCTATTTGATTTTTACTCCCTTACATGATAACACCTCTCCAGGCTTTAAAAGGGAAGAAGCAGTTTCTGGGACATTCCATTTAATTTAAAAATTTGACACAACTCTAAGATCTCCTATTCTCTCCAATTACAAAAACATTTGAATTAAAAAAGTAAAACAACTAAGACTGACTTAGAGAAACAAATGAAAGATATCCAGACAGTAGTGAGATTAGATGCCGGGCTACATTAAGCAGGGGCATACCCAACATAACTTCCGTACCTAAATATTTTTTAAGCATTGTAAACCTAATATGTACAAAAGCCAACTCATGATCTGTCCCATCATATCTGGGGAACCCCATTTTTCCCCTGTCTCTGAAAATTCCTTACTAACCATCCAGTTGCATGCCCAGAAATCCAGGAGTCCCTCTTAACATTATCCTGTCTCCCCAGTATTCAAGCCACCATCTAATCTTCTGATTTGACATCCAAAATATTGCTGGGATGTGTACATTTTTCTCATCTCCATCAGCCTGCCTTAGGCCAAGATGGTCTCCTGTACTTCTTCAGTAGCTTCTGTCTCTTACCCTGTTTTAAATCTGTTATCCACACCGCTGTCAAAATGACCTTTGACAAATGCAAATATGATTGTGTATTTCCTTGCTTAAAACCAACTAGGGACTTCCCACTGCTCTTGGGACAAATGTCAAAGTCCTTACATTAGTGTTATGGCCCAGCAAGTCTAGACTTACCTCTAAAGCTGTTTCTTGAGGCAATTTTCCTGTTGGTCTGTTAGAATGTTGTCTGTGTGTGTTTGTATACACAGGTGTGTATGTGTTTGTATACTTGATGGAATTTCTATGGTAAGGATAAGGAATTGTCATCTTTTCTTTCGCCCTAGACCTGTGTTGATTCCCCCTGGTTTGTGTCTCAATAGCAGAGAAGGCTTAATGTCACTGAGAATTAACAATTGTTCCCTGGTGCCCTGCCACGGTCCTTCAGGTCAGTGACCCAGCAGAACCAAGTTCCAGCCCAGCGGTGCACAAGCCATTTTGGCCTCCGCTGTCCACTGTGCACCCTTATGAGGAGCAACCTTCTTGCCTGGAGTGTTAGCTTCAAGAAAGCGTTTATTAATCATGGTGATTGCAGTTCCTGGGCCTGAGCTTGTTGTTGGGGGCTGAGGGCTGTTTCTCAAGTGTAATGGCCCTCGACCTGTTAAGGCATCCCCCTCCCCCCTTTTTAATATCCTGTCATAAGATTAATAGTGTAAACGTGATGCCACATGCAAACATCCTGATAAGATCCTACTTAATGAAAAGCAAGCAGAGACTTTCTTTTGAGAACATATGTCTTTTGAGAAATTCAAAGCAAATTGGAGATAGCATGTAAAATGTCTCAGGAAAAGAAAAAGTTCTAAATGAGAACATTTATCATCATCATAGATTCATGCGGGCTGTCAAGACACAATAAAGATTTTAACTCATTTTGTCTCCGGCAGCCTTTTCCACAAGGACCTTCATTAACAATACTCCCTGCTTGACCTGTTTCTGCTCAGCCACATCTCCCACTGTGGAGGACAGGGTGTGAAATATATCTTTTCAAATGGATGTCATTGATTTTAATATACCTTTAATAATATTGCGGCTCACTGTTTTAATTACTCATACTTTTTGGTACTTCCGCCCTCCGGCAATTCTATCTAATAAATCTGATAAGTGCAGTAGACTCTGACACTCAGATATTAGATGTACAGCGTATGCCGTGGGGAGACCATTTTCTCTGTGGTGGACCCAGAGCTGGGTCAAAGGTGTGCCCTGAAGAGCCCAGTCCTCTGGCCTGCTGCCCACAGAAGGGGGAGGCTTTCATATGCTCAGCTGCAGCGGGACATTCGTCTCTGCTCCATGGAAACACCACCAGGAGAATCCTTGATCATACTGTTCAAATGACAGCTTCATTCCGCCAGGAGCCTCCTCTGCCCAGTCTACCCCAGTCATAAGGTACACCTCTCCTCTGTGCTTCACTAGAACTGAGCGCTTATTAGTATTCAGTTTCTTGTATTTTACTCCAGTCAATTTCAACTGTGTGCACTTTTCCTACTGTTACAGGTCGCACTGTGTTCCCCCCAACCAATGCATGTGTTGGAATACTAACCTCCACTCTCTCCCACTGTGACCTTATGAAGAAATAGAGTTGTTGTTGATGTAATTAGCTAATTTAAAATGAGGTAACTTAGTCCAGCTAAATTAGGATGCGTAGATTAGGGCCTTAATCCGGTATGATGGGTTTCCTTAAAAAACAGAAAATTTGGACACAGGGAGGTATAGAGGAAAGGCAAAGTGAAGACACAGTGAGAACACCATCTATAAGCCATGGAATGCCGGAGGCTACCAGAAACCAGAAGAGAGGTAAAGAACAGATTCTCCCTCGCAGACCTTAGAAGGAGCCATCTGCATCAATGCTGTGGTTTCAGAAGTAGGCACCAGAACTGTGAGGCAATAAATTTCTATTATTCTAAGCTACCCAGTTTGTGGCACTTTGTTAAAGCAGCCCTGGGAAGCTATTACACCCACTAAAGTATAAATCTCTTAGGGGCAAAGATCTAATTCTATTCATCTTTGTACACCTGAAATAGTACCCACATGAGGTAGTTATTCAATTAATGGTTTATTGAACTTAATTATATGAGAGGTTAGGAATCACAAGGCACAAAGCTGATTTGTTGGAGTGTAAAACCAATGATGGTAAAAGGATGGACTCTTGCATTGCAGAGAGAGACAGAATAGGAGGAGATACCGAGGGAGAGACTTTAGCAGGGGTAGTCCAGGATCCCAGCCGCGCACGGCACACATGTGCCTAAGCATACTTCTAAGATGTGTCTGGCAGTGCTGGGGAAGCAGGGGAATGGGCTCAAAAAATCATGCGCCCCTGAGGAGTGGGGCCCCCGTTGCACTTATCCAGCGAGCTTACAATGAGACAATAAACTCAAAAACAGTGCTCTAAAGATAAGTTGTGGCAAACGCTGGGCATGGCCCAAGGGAAAACAGTGCTCTGACAATCAGTTCTTGCAAACACTGGAAGGGAAATTGTAGGTGAGACTATAGAACACAGAGGAACATATTGGTAACAAACAGCTGGAATTCTTCAGTCTGTCAGATACTGGTGACCATCAAAGGGAACACCTGGGAAGCCTGTCACTGACCTGGTGCTGATCTGAAGGATGAGGATACAGTTTGCATTTGGGAGATCTGTCTCAAGATGGTCTTTAAAATGTACCGGCTTCCATAGCATTATAATAGACTTGCTAGAGTCTGGGATAAAGTAACTTGACACGGTGCATCTATTTTTAGTATCGGTTCACATCTAATTGAAGTGAATAACTATAACTGTAAACCAGTTGATTGACTAGAGAAGTTGCAAAGTGGTTGCTCTTCTTATGCAAGCAGCCTGTAGGGGTTTTCTGTTAGGCCGGTATACTTGGCCCAATTTCCCTTTTTTTTAGAAGTTTGGATTAGGTGCCAAAATAACCACTCAGGAGTATTAGTTGAAATGTTGCTTCTCTCATTCCTGACACTGGCCTGGCCCCTGCCGTCATTTACGTGCCTGATCCTGGACTTAAAGTTTGGCATGGAACAAACTGATTAAATCCCTCTAGTTTTCCGTAACACTTTAAAAATTCTTTTCAAGTAAGATATAGAATAATGTTGGCCTAAATTGCTTTAATTTACATATATCTAAATGCAAATTTTAGGACTGGATCCCAGAGAAAAATCCTAGCTGTCCTACTTGTAACAAACATTTGCAGTGTAAAAATGTCTAGATGAAAATAAAGCATGACTAAGCCAGATGGACGGGGAAGTGACATAATTAATAAGAGTTTAAAAAAAGGAATTGGTTTGATGATTTTGTAAGTAACAAGGAGAACGATAGAAAACTTGAAAATATAGAAAATTATGAAGAAAAAAATCACCAACAGTTCCACTACCCAAAGACAATTGCTTAGGTTTTCCCGTTTCTTCTCTCTGTGTACAATCCCATGTTCCTTTTTGTCTTCAAGTCAACTTTAAGGCCTCATCAGCAGAGTTGGAGGAAAATCTCAGTCATTATTAATCCCTATCTATATATGTGGAAGTTAGGTGGAAGGATGTCTTCCAAAAAAGTTTTAGGTTCTCCCTTGCAGTTAAGAACATTCTAGAAAGATACTGTTTTTCATTCCATACTGGTGACTACAGTTATTCAACTCTTTATATATTTTTTTAATTTTTAATTAATTTTTTTGAGAGAGCAAGAGTGCAAGTGGGAGAGGGTCAGAGGGAGAGAGAGAGTGAGAGAGAGAGAGAGAGAGAGAGAAGGAGAGAATTTTAAACAGACTCCACACTAACCAGGACCCCAACACAGTGCTCAAACCCACGACCCTGGGATCATGCCGTGAGTTGCAATCAAGAGACAGTTGCTTAACTGACTGAGCTAAGTGTACCCTCAGTCATCCAACTTTTAAAAGTCAGGCATAGGAATCTTTGATATGGCCTCCCTGCCCACAGTTCTTAACGTTTAGCCCCTCTACCCCTGTTTCCCCCCGTCCTTGACCATGACCTCGCACTCTCCTTCCAGTCATATCATTAGTGGGTTAGGTGTCAGCATGGATGTGGGGACTGGTCTTCACATAGAAAAAAACAAAAACAAAACAACCCAGCTGCTTTCCAGTGATGAGAGATTTTGCCAATTCTCCTGTTTCCACCTCCTCTCTTCCCCAAACACTTGCTTTTCAGCCACCACCCCCCAAACAACCTGGCATAATCTCCTCTAGGAGGGCGGGGGAAGGTGGGTGTGGGAGCCGCTCAGTGTCTGGCAACTTCTGTTTTTGACCCACAAAATCTCAGCTGAGTTAAGAGAGCACAGACACTTCGCAACCTTTTTGAAATGGCAAGAAAATAACACCCATAAGCAGGGGAACCAAAACAAATTAATTTCCTACTGAATTTTTCTGCCATATATGTTTGATATAAACAGGAGTGCACTATGCATGCAATTCTGAATTCTATTATCTACATTAAAACTAAGCATGTTCAATGTTGTTTAAAACTCTAAGCAAATGTGATTAAGAGCTGCATAGTGTTTAAGCATGAGTATGCATCTATACACATAATATTGTGATCCTCGGAGTCATGTAGGAGAGGAAGCTATGCAACCAGATGATCTGGATTCCATCCCAGCTCTGCTACTCCTTACTAACATAATCTCGGTGAGTTCATTAATTTCACTGATTCTCATCTGTAAAATGGGGGTGATAACAGTCTGTTCACGTGGAAATTAAATGAGCCAATATATGTTAAACCCTGAGAAGAGTGTCGTGCCCACTGGAGGAATGCTACCATTTCAGTGCATTGTCTTGCCGTGTCATCAACATATGGATTCCAATCCGCTAGTGCTCAATTTGAATCTCAGCTCTATCATCTGTGATCTTGGGTAAATTACCTGGGTTCTCTGAACCTGAGTTTTCTCACTTGTAAAATAAATAGTAGTACATCTTTTCAAGGTTCTTGTGCTGATTAGATCCAACATTAATGGTGAATTCCTAGCATAAATTAATTAAGTGTTCAATATATGATGACTTCATGGTTCCACATCCCCTGTGCCTACACAAAGCCTTCTAAATAGTAAGTACTCAAAAAATATTTGTTGAATAGATGTTCACTGATGAAAGCGCTGGGTCGCAATGTACTTATGTCAATGCGCGTGTATATAAAAGACCCAGAAGGATACCCACTAGCCTGGTTATAGAAAATGCTTGGAAGAGTCTACGGCCATACCACCCTGAACGCACCCGATCTCATCTGAGCTCAGAAGCTAAGCAGGGTCAGGCCTGGTTAATACTTGGATGGGAAAATGCTTGGAATAATGTGTGGGATAAGATTGGGAGAGGTAAGAAGAATTCACTTTTTCTCTATTCAAAGTTTATGATGAAAATGAACTCACATTTTACTTTTATTATTTAAAACTAATTTAAAAGATAATTAAACCTGAAAAAAAGGCAAGAACAGAGTCCTGCAGAGTCCTGGATTTTGTGGTCGGTTACAATGCTACAAGCAGCACAAAGGAAGAAAGAGCGTAGCATGTTTTCCAGGTCTTTCCAAAGATGCTTCAGATCTCACATTCTTTTGACCTTCCCTTTGAGTCCAAATCTACAGCCTACCCAGTGTGGTCAGGATTGTTTTTTTCTGAATGAGTAGTTTTCATATATACAAAAAAAGATTTTCGCGTAAATCGGGCCAAAATTTTTTTAAACATTATTTTTGCATAATCGTTCAAAGGACACAAATCCATCTTGGAGTCCTATCCTGTTTTGATACACTCTTCTCCAGGTGAAATGCTTCCATTTTGTAATATATTCCATTAAGAGCTTCTTCATGTTGAGATGGATTGGTAAAAATTGCCTTGTGTTTCTACAGGAAAAGAGCTTAGCACAGTTGGCAAGATTTTCCCGGGGTTTGACATTTCTTTGTGTGCTAATGGCCTTGCTAAAAGCACCGTCCACACGTGGACCTGGTGAAGAAATGACTGGTTAGCTCTGCAGTAAACTCTCTTGGGTGACGTAGGCCACTCCCAAGCAGCATTTGGCAGTAGTTATTCACAGATGAGGGCCCAATGCCCAGAGCAAGACATGACATCCACCAGAGGGTTGCTCACCCATTCCACCTATCAGATCACGGATGGAATATTCTGGCCATTGGCTATGCGCTCCTGTCTCCCTCTGCCAGGCCCCAGTTCAGATTAGCTTGGAGTTTGGCCTCCTATCTCTTCCGCATTATACCACACTCTTTTCTTTGGAGAAACCTACCATTTGGATGCAGGTAGATTTGAAATTGAGGCCTGGGACATTCACAGGTCCCAGAGAAATGAGAGAACCTCAGGTGCCAAGCCAACAAGAAGGCCTGTGTTCTTTGGCAAAGTATCTTATGAGTCTAAGATTTCAGAGAAAATGAATGTTAGAGCAGATGCCATAGTATCAAATCAGAAATAAAAGAAAAGGTTTGGGCTGAATGTAACAAATTTTGGTAAAGAAAAAGTTACAATGACAAAGTCAATGTGTACAAAATTGTCGTAGGTAAAATGTTACCAAATGGCTTTCTGTCCCCTTCTGGTGGCCTTTATCTCTCTAAAGCTTTGTTATAGTGAAAAATGCATAGGACCCGAGGTCAAGCAGATACTGGTTCAAATTGTGGCAATGCCATTTACTAAAGGTCTGACTTTGGCCTTTTATCCTAAAAGGCCCTCAGTTTTCTTCTCTATTAAAAGGGAATAAAAATATTTGTCTCACAGAACTGTGGGAGAAGAATAATGACATAAAGCAGTTAGCATCTGGTAGACATTCAATAGACATAACCATAATCATGAGTGGCTTTTACATACACTCAGAAGATAGGCCTGCCCAGTCCCTGCCCCCCAAAAACTAGAGGTCTTGCAAGCTGTCAGCCAACTTTTAACGTTTATTTATTTTTGGGACAGAGAGAGACAGAGCATGAATGGGGGAGGGGCAGAGAGAGAGGGAGACACAGAATCGGAAACAGGCTCCAGGCTCTGAGCCATCAGCCCAGAGCCTGACGCGGGGCTCGAACTCACGGACCGCGAGATCGTGACCTGGCTGAAGTCGGACGCTTAACCGACTGCGCCACCCAGGTGCCCCGCCAACTTTTAGATTTAATAATAGGATTGAGGCGGTGATTTTCACAGCTATTATATGTTAATAGAAGACATTTATGAAACAATTTTCTCTTTAATTTAAAATTTAAAAATCCCAATGAGATATAACTTCACAGCTACTACCATGGCTACAATCAAAACCAGGGGAAAATAACGAGTATTGGTGAGGATGTGGAGAAACTGAAACATTTGGACATTACTGCTGGGAATGTAAGAGAATGCAGCCATTAGGGAAATAGTTTAGCAATCCCTTGAAAGGTTAAACATAGGGTTCCCATATGACCTAGCAATGCCACTTCTAGGTATCCAGTCAAAACGATTGAAAACAGAGATTCACACAGATACTTGTTCGCTAATGTTCCTAGCAGCATTATGCACAATAACTATAAGGTGGAAACAACCTTAGTGTCTTTCAATGGATGAATGAATAAATAACATATGTTACATGCATCCAATGGAATATCATTCAGGCATATGAAAGAAATAAAGTTCTGATACATGGATAAATGTTGGAGACATGCTAAGTGAAATAAACTGGACACAAAGGAACAGGTATTGTATGATTCCTCTGATAAGAAATTTCCAGAATAGGGCAATTCATAGTGACAGAAAGTAAATTTGAGGTAACTAGAGAATGGGAGAAAGAACAGAAAGTTACCGTATAATGGCTACAGAATTTCTGTTTGGGGTGATGAAATGGTTTTGGAAATTGATAGTACTGACGGTTGCACAACATTGTGAATGTAATTAATGCTCCTGAATTTTACACTTAAAAGTAGTGAAAATCGAAAATTTTATGTTGTCTATATTTTACCACAATAAAAAATGCTTTACAAAATCAATACTTAAGTGCATAAACATACGACCTCTAATTAAAAACAAAAATTGTAAGAGGTTACATATTCCTGTGGTCCAAAAACAAAATCAATAAACAGAATTCTTACTCCTCTCCCTTACCCAATCCAATGTGTTCTCTTTACCACTTTCCACAGGTAACCACTGGTATTTGTTTCTTGAGTATGTTTTCAGTATACCTTTATGCATATATCCAGAAAGAATAAAAATTAATCTTTATTCCCCCCTTTATGTATACATAAATTAACATATATGCATTGTTCTATGTCTTTATTTCTCCATTCAAAGACACATCCTACAGATATTCCCATATCAGTCTATAAAGAGGTGCACTATTCTCATGTACTGCTGTATAATATTCCATTCTGTAAATGTATCGTGATCAATGTAACCAGTCCCCCAGTGAAGGAAGTTTTGATATTTTGATATTTATTGTTTTTCAATGTGTAATTGTATATATGTTTCATTCATGTACGCAGTTTTTACTGTAAGATCAGTTGCTAAGCTTGGGGCTGCTGGAGTCAAAAGGTGACTGCGTTTGTAAGTTTGATAGCTTTTCCTGATTCTCCTTCACCAGGATTATACCTACCAACCATGCTATGAAGATTCTTATCTTTCCAAAGATTCACCAAGGAAAGTGTTACATTTTGTTTTTGTAAATCTTTTTGGTAAAAAAAAATGGTATCTGAGTATGTTTTTAATTTATATTATCCTTATTATGAGTACAGTTTGACATCTTTTCATTTATTAGAGGTAATTCTTATTTTTTCTATTGATCCAAAAGTTTCCAGAAACCAAAGGAATGAATGGCTAATGGCAGCTTTTCAGACTGGAGCAAGTAGGAGGGAGATAGGGAAATGGAGTCCCTCTAGTTCTCCTACCCTCAACCGCATGGTACACAATCTAGGCAGTTACCTCTTCCTAGGGCAACATCTGCTTTCAGATCTCCTGGGGGTGGGTGGGCAGAGGGTTGCTTTTGGCTGGGGCGACGGGGGGTTGGGGGGGAAGGCAGTCTGCCCTCTGTGTTCACTGGACCACAATTAGTATGAAAAGTGGGCTGCGAGTCAAGAAACCTAATAAAACCACTTTGTCTAATATCCTACCAACATTTTCATGCAATTTCCAACAAGCTGCCTGTGAAAATCTCCTCAAGAAAGACCATCACCTGAGCTTGCAGATTTCATACTACATAGCTCCACAATTTCTTGGGAGAAACCACAGAGCCATTCAATCATTCCCTTTGAGATGAGAATAAATAACAACAATGCCACATAAACAGCATCAGTTGGCTGTGGGGGCAAGCTGTCATTTCCAGGAGAGGGATGTGGTTTTATATCCAAGGGTGCAGCATATGATCATATTTAAAAATTCCAAAGATAGCAGAAATTCAAATGGGTCGGTTTTGTCATTAAGCTGCCTGCAGGTGTTCCATTTAGATCAGATGCCACATTTGCAAGCCAGAACGGAAGAAGTGGGCTTTTGCTTAATTCACTGAGTCTTAGAAGAAAATGAACTTTTTTTTTTTCCCACGACAAACTGGAATTTGCCTCAGACGAGTTTGACATATCGCGGGCCTGTGGTCTAACTTTGTCTGAGAATGTCACTCCGTTCTTCCAAAGTTGCCAAGACCAGAGGCCAAAAAGAAAAAGAATGGGGCTTTTCTAAGACTGCCGGATGATATCTTCCCAACAATCCGTTCTGATGTGTCACTGCAAGTGTCCGGGTGACTAAGGCAGAGAGAAAAACAAAAAGAGAGGCATTCTTGAGCTCAGAAATGGCTTCTGGTAAGACAAAATAACCAAGGGACATGATGGGTTCAGGACATCTATAACCAACCTGGGCTGGATCAGCATTTCTAAGTTTTTAACCAAGAAATATTGATTTATGTTTATTATGCTTTATGGCACTTTAGAGCAATTTATAACACTTACATTAAGAAATGGATGGGCTGGGAGAAAAGCCAATACGGGCATGAAAAAAGATGAAGTGTTGTCAGGAATAGCAGCTTTCAAGTATCAGGTGCAATTTCTGGCTTTTGGATTTTATCTGAACTTTTTAACATGAAGCGAGAAAAGGGTGATTAGTTTTTAAAGTTAAACAAACAAACAAAAAATGAGATGTGTTGAATAAACTGAAAGGAACTATTAAAATGCATACATACATATACATCCATACACACACACACACACACACATATATGTACCCTCTACCATTAAAACTAAGAAGCAAAAATGAAATTCGTCTCTATATGCTTATTTTAAAAATACATTTACGTGGTTTTATTAGGTAAAAATAGTACTGTATAAAATATGAGCTTTTATTTCAAATGCGAGTTAATTTAACAAAAAAAATCAAGCAAATGCAGCAAAATTTTATGGATCTTTGCCAATATAGTCTCTTCTCTAATAAACTTTGATGAATCAGGAAAGACTTCAGAGACCAGAGACACTTTCTTTGTACGTATCTCGCAAGAGCAATTCCAGAACTGTAGCGTCAAATAAACAAATGAAAATATGCGAAGTAGTCTCAAGAGACCACAGTAATGTGTACTGAAAAATAAAGTTTTACAGGTATAGAAGTTGCTCACCCTTTTCATGATTATCTATTAATAGCATCACTAGTTGTTATTAAGAAACTCTTTCAGAGCTAGAAAGTTGCCAAAAGCATTTACCTAATTACTTAGTGTTATCATTAGCAATTTTAAATAGGATGACGTTTGCTCAGGTATACTGTACGTCTTCAAAACATGGCACTATTTCAAAGAGCCCAGGCTGAGATAAGGATAAAATGGCGTTTGGGAGTGAGGTAGATCACAGTGAATTTTTTAAAAACGGTTATAATTTTCAATAACCTTAAATTGGAATTGGGGGGGGGGGGCGGTGGGGGAGAATGTCCATGATTCTGCAGAAGAATTATAGACATCATAGAAGAAGTGAGTTTCGAACTGAGTTTGCAAAGGCTCGGATGAAAGGATTTGATGATAGAATGAGATGCAGTTTTAAGAGAGTGCGGATATCAGACAGAAAGTCTGGGTTTGGTGGATGAGAGGTGGAAGAAAGAATCTCTGATAAAACTGATCGTAGTAGCAGGAAGTAGGTATGATTTTAGCAGGCAAAGTAGCACTAGCATAGGACACTGAAGACAAGATTAAATATGACTTCACTGCATGTGAACAAACAAAAAAATTTGGAAGGGAGAAAGCTAAGTACAAGGACACAGGAAAGAATATGAAAGAGCAGACCTCAATAGAAATCAGTTCAGGTCTGGGAAAACTGGTCCATAAAAGGGAAATAAGTTGACCTCAAAGAAGAATATTATCTAAAAGCATGACCTTTTTCAGTCCAGCAACTCTACTGAATTTCACTTATTTGTTCTGTAGAATGTAGGCTGGCAGTCAGGACCCATCAAAGTGTGGTCCTAATATACAATGCTCTAATGATATTTTCCCAAACTCCTCATCTTTCCAGGCAATCTATTCCATTCATTGTCAAAACACACAAAGGATATCCACATATAAGGGTGTGTGTTTATCGTTGAGTATTATTGGATTTTTGGATGCTTCGTCCTCTTCTGTCAGCTTCCCAGTCGCTCTCTTGGTCCCTGGAACCCTAACACTTCTTCACATACAGATTCTCTCTCTCCTTTTTTTATAACGTTATTTATTTTGGGGGGGGGGGGGGAAGAATGCACAGTGGGGGGAGGGGCAGAGAGAAAGGGAGAGAGAATCACAAGCAAGTTCTGCTCTGTCATTGCAGAGCCTGACATGGGACTCGAACCCAAGAACCACGAGATCATGACCTGAGTCAAAATCAGAAGTTGGATGCTCAACTGACTGAGCCACCCAGGTGCCCCCAAATTCTCTTTATTAAAGTCCTATTGCTCTTTATTCAGGCAGTCCTTTTGGACGGAGATGTTTTCAGAATGGTTCCAGGCCAGCTTCATTTGTCCCATGGGAAAACTGAGCCTGTTGGGGCAAGTGCAGCTCCCTCCTGGGACTCTCCTGCTCCACCTCACTCTGCCTTATGATATGCAGCCTTAGTTACTCTTGTTTAAATTTCTCAAGTTTGTGTCTGAGCCCTTTCCTTATCCCTATGCTTCCTTCCACCTCCAGGGACACAAATCAAGCTTTCCACTCAGAGCTCAGACTTAGCTTGAGAAGGTGGGAGCAGACCACTCTGATTATCTCTTCTTCATTTCTCTTTTCCTGGCTGGCCACGCTGGTTCCATCTGCTGACAGAACCAGTGTCATTCCCTTAGCATGTCCTTTGCAGGTGCTCTGCCCTCTCCCCTCACTTTAGTATGCTTACTCTCAGCTTTGGTACCTAAGACCAATGTTAAAACTGAATTTAATGTCCAGTTACACTTAAATATTTAAATATATCTTTCTTATATAATATTAGATGTAGAAAGACTCTTTGGTGCTCTCTAGTATGTCTCTTTCTAAAGAATCTTTTATCATGTCATTCAACCTCCACTTAAATGTATTCTTTGGCGTTGAGTTCATTACTTCTGCAACATCCATTTACATTGCAAGATACCCTACATGGCTAGATTTTCCTTGTGTTAACGTGCCATTGCCTTTCCTGTAGTTTTTGCCTTAGCTGTCCTGGGTTCTGTCCTATAGAGCAAACACTGAATTTTCAGTGGTAGTTCCCAGGATTGTTGCAGGATTCCGTGCTTTGTAAAGTTGGCTAGGAGCCATTTGGGAGAAAATGATAGAAATGGGAAGAAGTGACTTAACCAACCAAACCTGGGGGGGGGGGAGGGAATGGTTCCTAAAAGTCATATCATCAAGATATGGCAAAGACAATACAGTCGTAAAAAGGAATTAAGGATGCAAGACAGAACGATATTTTTTCTGTGAGTGTGTTTGTGTGCATCAATGGGTTACTTAATTCAGGCTCAATAGCATGAGGACATGGCTCATACATGGCTCATACATGGCTCAATAGCATGAGGATGTACACAGATGAGACTATAATAGCACATCCAAATGAAGTTTCAAAAAATGAAGTGAGGTTGGCTTAGCACACTGTGTGCTTAGGCAGGGAGAAGGGGGATTCAGTGAGAGCAAAAAGTAAAAAAAAAATTAAGTTAAGATATTTTATGTTACTAAGTTTTAGGTAATGTATAATCATTCTTCACTAGTAAGAAAGAAGGGGCTTAAGAGAGCTGACCTGTCCATAATGGCAGGATGAGAGTGAAAGTTGGTGCCCCATGAAGCCAAAACTTTAAAGAAACCTTCTTGCTGAGATCCCAAGAGTTTAGCAGGAGCTTGAGGTTAAAAAACATTAAAGACGTTCCAGTGCAGTGCTAAAATAGCAAGAGGCTTTAAAGCCAGGTTTTAGGAATCAAAAGGACCAGAAGATTAAAGAGCTGAGAATAGTGGTTCCAGTAGGAAAGCCTGAGGGTGATGGGCAAATATCTGAGATGAGTCTGATGCTCATAGTTGGATTCTATGATCTCTGAACTATGAGTGAGTGGATGTTTCTCTTAAAGGGCTGGGGCTGGTGGGGACTGAGCACAATAATCAGTTGCTTTTACTGAGTCATTTCATTCAGTTATGGCTGAAAGCTGTAAAGACAGAAAATTTCTGGAATTGTAGCAACTTATCCTGGATAGTCCACCTTAATAGACATGCTATTTTCCTGGTTGGCTGCTTCTAATCTACCTGATGGAGAAATGAAATTCCTGATTGACCTGATCCCTTGAAACCTGAGTTTCTAGGTCTGCTTTAACTCTTCTAAGAGGTGGAGGTCTAGGTGGCCAAAGGAGGAGTTGATCATCGAAAGTTTTGTTCCATGGTTAGATGATCGACTTTGACCAATGTTGTTTCCTCAAGACAGTAATGCTGGGAAGGAATTTCCTACCTCCTTCAAAACCAGAAGCCTTAGTATCTCTCTGTGTAGGGTCAAAGAAACTAAGACTGCAGTAAGGGTTAACCCAAATTTTAAATACTGGAAACATAACAGATGTGACTAGGACTGGGAAAACCTTTTACTTTCCCAAGGAGGTTGTTTCTACAAAAAATATTAAAAAATGGAAAACAAGCCAATGATAATTAATAGTGTACCCTACAGGTGACTGCATATCTCTATCAGCTTTAGGGATGTTCCACCAATATCATGTCAGCATCATGCCACCATATTGGCCAGACAAAACATGACCCAAAAACTCCATTTGAATTCTTGAACACACATTTTTTTTTTTTTTTAGTGTTGGGCTTGGGGTTGTGCCCTTGCTTGGACCTGAGATTCTTGTAAGACTAGATTCATTAAACAGATCAGGATCTTGTCTAGACAAATGATCATGAGCCCTTGATCAAACGTACTTTGCAAAAGGAAGGACACCAGTCTAATGGCATTCAGAGTTGCTAAGGGATGTCTGGGTGTCTGCCTTTCATTCAATGCCCTTCCACACCCAGACAAGGTTGTAGGTGCCCCGAATACCCAATAATTTATTTGCCAGAGAAACAAGAAGAGGCCATAGCACCTTGATGGTATATCTTCTTTGGCTTGGCCTAAGGGAATGGAGAAGATGAAAGAGGAGATTAAGTTCTCCTACATGAAGGGTAACGATTTCTGCCAATGCACTGAAAACCAGGTATGGAGAAATCACAACCCTTATCGTGTAGCCATACATGAGACCCTGACAGAGTCCAAGCATGGCTCATCTGAGTGTGGCCACCTGGGCTCAGGTCTTGATGTGGGCTGAAAGGGAACTTGTGTGTAGCTGTTACATAGATAGATAATGACCAAAAGTGAGAAATGACTTTGGGGTGACCAGAGAGAAAGCATCTGACAGATAGGGGAGCATCCCACCAAACTCAGACAGCAGGGGTCCAGAAGGTGACTGTAGCTGCCAAGTGGGTTGAAAGTCAGCCCCTGAGAATAGAGTGGTACTTCTGGGGGAACCTGGATTCCAGTGGTGGTGCCCCTTGGGGGGGGGGGGGGTGCCAGCAGCCAGAGAGAACAGATTTCTTTTGCCATCAAGAATTAGCTCCATTCTTTCCTTTCCCCATGTATAGCCTACTCATGCTATCAGCAAAAGGAAATGTTTTATCTTTTTAACAATAAAAAAAAATGTTTAATTTAAGCTAGTTAGCTATGTGTCTTGTTGGAACACTTAGTTTATAAGCGGGATTCTTTTTCTCCCCCCAAAAGTACTAGTTGCTTCTCTTTATTTTCATCTTTGTACCCAGAGACTCATTTTAGGCAAGATCTCAATTTGTATTAAAGAATGCCAATTTCTAACTTCTTTGCCAAAGGAAGTCTTGCCAAATGGAGATCAGTTTTGAAAAACCAAAGATAAATGTACACATCTTAAAGGTTTAATTGTATTATTTCCCTCTTTATACTTTGATTACTTTGACAGATGGGGCCTTCACACTATACTCATTGTTCAGCTGGAAACCCCATGAAGCTGTAACCTGAACCCTTTGTCCTGAGGCCACTGGAAGGCTCTCCATCCAACGGTGTTTGTGGACCCCAGTGGAGGGGTGGGTAAAGGGTTATTAAGCCACTTGAAATTGCTTTTAGTGCACTGAAAAGTGGTCAGGCCATTTCAGGCCATAGCAGCATGGCAGAGTGCCCAACTGCCTACGTCAAGCCGTGTTTATAAATTAGAAATTACCAGCCATTTGGTTCCTTGCTGATCAGTCAGAGTCCTGGAAGACTATGCTGACATGCCTGGGGCAGAGTTGTTACTGGACCAAACAAAGCATAGCTCTTGGTTAATCAGTCATGATTTGTCTATCTGGTGGTGCTATTGGAAGAGACTTGAAAGTATACGTCTCTTCAATTGCAGTGCTATGTGGCTAATTATTCCAACTAAAAGCACCCATGAAAATAATTGCTTGAAAGTTCTGTTGCCAAGCACTGAAAATGACAATAAAATTTAAAGCCAAAGATGGCTCCATAGGATTATCTCTAGATATATTTATTTCACTTCTTTAGTCAAAAAAGACTTGTTGAGTACCTGTTAATGTGTCAGACATGAAACATTACTAGACTAGCCCCACCCCTCCATTTTTTTTTCTATTGAATCATTGCTAAGTACTGAAACTATTTTAAGCCTTTTATGTATATTAACAGATTTAATCCTTGCCACAACCCTGGGAAGAAGGTATGGCTAATGATCCCGTCTCACAGTTGAAAAAACTGAAGCTCAGAGAGTTTAGCAAGTTTTCCAGGGGCTCCACAACTAGCAGACCATGGATCTGTGACGTGAATGCAGCAGACAGACTCTGGAGATCACTCTTGCTTTTTTTTTTTTTTTTTTTAACATGTCTTGACTGCATGTCCCCTGGTGGTGAAACTGGGGCTCTGGACCACCTCTGGATTTGCTTAGAGTGTTTGAGAAGTTTCCCTGACCAGGGCCAGATAATCTCTCACCTTTTCCTGTCCGGGAAGGCTGGAGCAATCCCCAGACTGCAGTCACTGTTGTTGACCAGCTACCTCCTATCCACTGCCCAGCCCAGTATCCTCCCAGTGCGGTCCACATCTACAGCCTTTCTGAGCACGGATTGATGTTGCTGGGCACAGGCCACTTTTGTCAGCTTCTCCCTCATTCCTTGTCATCTTGACAACCAGCCCTGCCATGCAGGCAGTCCTACTATGCAGACCAGTATTCAGCCACAGTCACTGGTGTGGGGTAACTGGAGACTGAGAAGAGTAAAATGAGGGAAAAGGAAAATACTTTGGCCAAAGGGCCAACAGTTAGAAAGAAACATAAAGCAAACTTTAAACTAAATCTGGCATATTTAGCACATATGCTTATCTCCCCAAAGCCCCTACATGACAAGAGCAAAGAGAAGAATAGCAGGCAACAAAGCAGATGAGTCCTGGGCAAGCGGTAACTCACATAGATATGAGCTTTCGGGGAATTTAGATTTGCGAATTCTGAGAATTCCTGAGAATGCTTGATGGAGAGAAGCCAACAATGACCACAGTCCCCTGAAAAGACTCGGACTGGAGGTACCAGGTAACGCAGGAAGTGGGAAGGGAATCGTATACCCTGGTGCCTTTTCTTATTCACACAACTGGTCAACTTCCCCTCCCTCACTCTGAAACAAACTAAGGTTGTCATCAAGAGTCTCCTGAAAATGAGGCTCTGGGGGCGCCTGAGTGGCTCAGTAGGTTGCACGTTCGACTCTCGATTTCAGCTCAGGTCATGATCCCAGGGCTGTGAGATCTAGCCCCATGCCAGGTTCCACATTGAGCATGGAGCTTGCTTAAGGTTCTCTCTCTCCTTCCCTATGAACCTCGCCTCCGTGTGCTCTCTCTCTCTCTCTGTCTCCAAAAAAATGAGCTCTGGACTGGCAGACACCAGACATACTGACTACGGAAGAGAGGTCAGCACTGAAAGAAGGCATTAGGTAATCATCTGTGTTCTAAATGGTAAGATACCTGGGCCACCCTTTCACTTAGATGTCCTGGATTGTAAGCTACCAGAATTGTATTCCATTTGGCAGGAGAATGGAGAACTAGCTTTAGAAGAATTTACTAAGAAAACACTTGCAATCATGAGTCTGGTCCCCATAGTTTATTCTCAATGCTTTAGAATCTTACTCTGAAATGGAGTGATAGTGATTTGAGAAAGGGTGCTATTATTAAGTATGGAATCCAAAACAGAAAAAAAAAAAGGAACTAAAGAACTTAGAGGAAACAATAAAAATGGGGGAAAACACGTAAAAATTTTAATTAATATTATCAGATAGTTAAGAAAAGAAATTGGATTTTTAAAACAAGAACAGGGGTACCGGGATGGCTCAGTTGGTTAATCAATTGCCCAGTTTCCTCTCAGGTCATGATCTCCCAGTTTGTGAGTTCGAGCCCTGAATCAAGCTCTCTGCTGTCAGCACACAGACCACTTTGGATCTTCTGTCCCCCTTTCTCTCTGCCCCTTCCTCTTGACTCTCCAAAACAAATAAACCTTAAAAAATTAATAAAACAAGAACAGATAATTTCGGACATCTCTTGACTAGGAGAATAAACAGGAAAAAAATTGAAAACAGGAGAGAAAAGGTAAGAAATTAAAAAATCAAATCAAACTCTCCAATAGGCAATAATAGGAGCTCCAGAAACTGAAAACATATAAAATGGAAGGTAGGAAATAGTAAGATTTCATTCCTGTTACAAAAGAAAATCTCATAGAACTCGAGACATGAACTTTAAAATAGTTCCTGCATAGAGTGAAAACTTGACAAACCTTTGGAGCACAAATTCTAAAGAGTCCACTTACATGCAATGTAATGAATGAAAAGGACCTTCATCAAGAAAGCCTGAGATAAGAGAGTACCTTAAAAACTAGCAGAGAAGGATCGCCATCAAAATAGTTTTGAGCTTGTCAATAGCCACCCTAGAAGCTAGAATTCAGTGGAGTAAAACCTTCACAATTTTAACGGAAAATGATTTACAACATGGAATTCTATACCAAACCAAATTATCAATCAAGCTGATGACAGAATAGACATTTTCAGGTATACAACAAAATTTCTGAATAATTATCCAGGTTCCTCACCCCTCACATACACACATACACACACCAGACACACTCATTGTGTTAGAGAGAATATTGGCATAAGTGTTTCAAATCAAGGCCACGAATCAAGAAAGACAAATGAACCAGAAACTGGAATTCAATGTGGAAGAGAAGCTAAGAGAATTCCCAAGATGAATATGGAGGAAGGTCCCAGGAAAACAAGTGTGTCAAAGCTAATAGAGCAATCAATCTAGCTCAGAATAGGAAAACAGAGGGTTCCAGGAGGGGGGTTATCAAGAAAGTCATAAAACCAGTATGCCTGGCTGCATTTACAGGGATTTAGAGTTCAAGCAGATTATGGATGCATTAATGATAGCTGCAAGCAAGACAATGAAGCAATGATTAAATCCAGGGAGAACTACACAAGAAAGGAAACATAATCAGGTTTTTTACAAGACTCAATGTGAACAAAAATTTATCTTCTTAAATTTAAAATTTTTAATGTTTGTTTATATTTGCGATAAAGATACAGAGCACAAGCAGGGGAGGGGCAGAGAAAGAGGAAGACACAGAATCCGAAGCAGGCTCCAGGCTCTAAGCTGTTAGCACAGAGCCTGACGCGGGGTTCTAACTCACGAGCAGAGAGATCATGACCTGAGCGTAAGTCAGACGCTCAACTGACTGAGCCACCCAGGCTCCCCCCAAAATTTACCTTAAGTATAACAAAGCAAACACTAGATATTGATTTTATTATTTTTTTAATTTTATTTTAAAGAGAGCATGAGTGCACGTGAAAGCTGGAGAGGAGCAGAAGAAGAGAGAGAGAATCTCAAGCAGGCTCCACATGTAGTGCACAGTGCACAGCCTGACTTGGAGCTTGATCCCACAACCCTGGGATCATGACCTGAACTGAAATCAAGAGTTGGGCACTCAACCAACTGAGCCGCCCAGGTGCCCCTAGGTATTGATTTTTTAAAAAAAAAAAAAGTGTCATGGAACTATGATGGAAAGATGGGGTAAAGTGAAGTATGCATGTTGATATCAACATCGAAGTACTAAATCCTTGTCTTTTTTAGAAGAAATTAAAAAGACAATTCATAAATTTGAAAAAGAAAATCTAGAAATAGCAGTATAAGCAATATAAGCAAATAGCAGTAGAATACATACAAACATGGAAGTAAATGGCCAAAGAGACAAACAAAGCAATAGGAAGTCATCACTCTGAGGTCTAGAACTTGAAGGTAGGAAGTATGAAACTATTTGTAGTTAAAAGGGTTATACCACTTTCCTTTTTCAATTAAGTACACATATTTAGATGGAAGTAAAAGTTAGATTAGAAAGAGAGAGAGAAACAAAGGACAAGGGAGAAAGTGAGGCAGGGAGAAACAAGAGACCACGGGAAAAAAATGGAAGAGAAAAGAGGAAGGATGGGAAGGGACTACCATTAGAAAAGTACTCAATGACCTGGTACTTAGTGCTTTGAATTTTCAAAGGCTGGAGGGATACACATGCCGAGGCAATCAGGAGATCTCAAGAGGAGGTGAAACTGTACAGATATGATTTAGACAAGCAATGAGGATTATGAAGGGAGGCTTTCTGTAGCCAGAAGGCACATGGTGAGACAGTCATTGAAGCAAGATGCAGTTGTGTTCAAGTCTTCTGGGAGCCCATAGAATAATGCCTTCATATGAAATGAAAACACTTCCTCCAAGATTTTGGAAGAGTTTGAGTGATAGTATCGAAGAGTTTCATATTTGAAACTGTGCCCCATTGAGTTAATGAGGTTAAAACTGTCACCAGCACAATTCCCACTGACAACTTCCTTTTGCACAGGAGTGTTAACCTTATATTTTAGAGGCAAACAAGAAGAACTCTGGGGCGGGCTAGACCAGGTGAGTCAACCATGGACTCAAACCTGTGCAGATAGGCCATGGAGTGTCCAACAGACACCTATACCTCATTATAATGTTAAAAATCTTCATCCAAGGAGGAGAACAAGCTTCATTAACAGAAAATAAGATACCCCACGTATAAGCATGTTTTCTAAGTATACCTGTGCAACCTTATGTGCTTTCCTTTACATGCAGTGACAAAAGTCCCCTTTCTGAATATTCATTCTAACGCTGAATAAAAGAAACCCACTCACCCCTAACCCTAAATATGAGAAACCCACCGTGGAGTCACAGCTTTGGAAGTTATTCCACATGATCTTATTTGGAGCAAATAAAGTTTCCTTTGGGTTAAACTCACCTGGTGTAGTCTCTATCCATAACTCACCAAGGAACAAACTCATGTTAGTTCTGTTACATCTTTATGATGTTGAAAATTTCCTAATTTAAAAGGAATAGTAGATAGTATTCTTTTAAATTAGATGCTGCCTTACCTCATGGGCAAAAGGCTTGTGAACAGATGGTAACCATCTGCCAATTTGAAGGGTGCCTCTTTTCCCAGTGAACACAGCCCCATACCAGAGCACTTGGATTGGTGAGCAGAATGTGAGTGGAATTTCAATCCCCTCAGGCCCCCTTGGTTGAGTGATTCCAAATTCCCCCTTCCAGGTCTCTGATCCCCATATCCTAGCCTGAGCCTGGGGAGGTCAGAAATCATAGCTAGAGTAGGCTAAAGAGGAGGATGTGTCTGCACACCCCCTCCTTGCTATAGGCTTCCAGGCACAATGTGTTAATGAGCTGTGAGTGAGAATGAGGACTAACTAGGCATGAGTTGAGAATTTTGATTTCTCTTAACTGGATATTTTAGTTGATAAAATGAGATTTTAAATTTGTCACTAGAAATGACTAGATGAGTTTTTATTATGTGAACATAAGATTTCATCCAAGAGGTGGGGAAAAAATGAGTTTACAGAACAGCACTAAAAGTAAACTGGACAAGAAATCAAAGTTGTTTTCTGTGTCCATCTGGTGCATTAAAATCATTATAAAATCATCTTGTTGTGTTAATGGAGCTATATCCATCACCATCAACTAAAAGAACAATAAAAGAATGGGATATCCATCGATTACTGCAACTGCTGGATATTATGCCTTAATATGTAAATATTGCCTGACATAATAATATCACAATTTTACTTACCTAAAGAACAACTAAGAAGAGGCTATAAAATTTAACATGGTAAGTAAAGAAAATCAAGTAACTCTGCAACAGTATCATATCACTTTGACAGACTTAACTTCATTTTGAGAGTGCTCAATCTGATTTTCATTAAATCAAAAAAGTTTTGGTTTAGGGGCACCTGGGTGGCTCAGTAACTTGAGCATCCCATTCTTGGTTTTGGCTCAGGTCGTGATCCTAGGGTCAGGGATTCAGCCTTGCGTCAGGCTCCGCACTGAGCATGGAACTTGCTTGAGATTCTCTCTCTCTCTCTCTCTCTCTCCCCTCTCCCCAAAATAAATAAATATTTTTTTTTAAGTTTGGTTTATACACCAGGATGTTTCAAATACATGCCTACATACATTTCTTAAAATATATGTAACATTTAAAAAATATCTCAGAAGCACAATGAGTTTAGAATTTCCCCCAACTTCTGACAAGGCTGCGTGAGCCTTTGTATGGTTTTTGGTTTTTAAAAACATCTTTACTGAGATACATACCTTAAAATTCACCAAATTAAATGGTTTTAACACATTCAGAAAGCTGCATTGCCATCACCACAATCTAAGTTTAAAACATGGCCTTCACTCCTTCCCACAAATCTTTCATAGAGGTTCTTTGCCATCTCCCATGCCCTTCCTACCACTTCAAGACACTCCAGTCTACATTCTGACACCATGGAGTTGCATATTCTGGACTTCCACACACATGGAATCACACAATATATGATCTCTGGTGATAACTTTCTTTCATTGAGCATAACGGCTTCAAGGCTTATCCCTCCTATAGCAGCTAAGTAGTATTTCATTCTCTTTGATTTCTAAATAATATCCTGTTCTATGGACATACCATATTTTTTATCAGAAGATGCAAATTTACACTATTTCCACTTCTTGACTATTACAAATAAGGCTGCTATGAACATTCATGTACATGTTTTTGTGTGAATGTAATGTTTTCATTTCTCTTGGGTATATATCTAGAAATGAAATTGCTGGGTCATGGTAAAGCAAAACATATTATCTCTAAATTTATCTTCTGAGGAACTTCCAAACTATTTTCCAAAGTGGCTGCAACATTTACATTTCCACTAACAGTGTATGAGGGTTCCAATTTTTCCATATCCTTGCCAACATTAATTACTTTTTTCTTCTTTTTCCTTTCCTTTCCTTTCCTTTCCTTTCCTTTCCTTTCCTTTCCTTTCCTTTCCTTTCCTTTCCTTTCTTTTCCTTTTCTTTCTTTCTTTCTTTCTTTCTTTCTTTCTTTCTTTCTTATAGCTATTCTAGTGGGTATGGAGTGGTGTTTCATTGTGGTTTTCATTTGCATTTCCTAATGGATCATAATGTTGAGCATTTTTCATGTGCTTATTGGCCATTTGTATAGCTTCTCTGGAGAAGTGTCTATTGAAATCCTTTTCAAGTAGAATTTTAAAAACCCATTTTTAAATTGGTTTGTCTTTTTCTAATTTAGGTGTAGGAGTTCTTCATATATTCCAAAAACCAGTCCCTTATCAGATATATATATATGATTTGCAAATATTTTATCCCATTCTATGTGCTGGATTATCAGTTCATTGATGGTATTTACAGCTCACACCTTTTTTTTAAATTTTGATGCAGTCCAATTTATCTACTTTTTATTTAATTGTTTATTCCTGTAGGGGTCTTATCAATAATCATTTAATTTTGGTCTGACTAAAGGTGCCCTCAAAGGAAGGGTATCTGGTAAAATAATAATAATGATCATCATCATCATTATGAAGAAATAAAGAAATTAACTTTAAAGAATAAGAAGAAAGGTATTTGTAATGACTAGCAAAGGTATTTGTAATTGCCCTTGAATATGTCAGGAGGCCTTTATTCTGGTCTCCTCTGCACTCTGATTTATCGGTGTTGCACAATTATTCTCTCAGAGGAGGTGTTCCTCTGCCTCTAAACGGAGAGGAAATAATAATATATGGACATAACACATAATGCTCAACAAATATTTACTGACCCACCTATTATGTGTGAAGCCCTCTGCTAATATTGGACTTAGAAAATAAAATGGTGCTGGGGAGGTTCAAAGCTAAATAAGATGTAGCTTCTTTTCTTTTCTATTTTTTTTAATGTCTATTTATATTTGATAGAGAAAGAAAGGCAGAGTGCAAGTGGAGGATGGGCAGAGAGAGAGGGAGAAATAGCATCTGAAGCAGGCTCCAGGCTCCATGCTGTCAGCATAGGGCGCCTGACACGGGGATAGAGCTCATGAACCGTGAGATCATGACATGAGCCCAAGTCGGACGCTCAAACGACTGAGCCACCCAGGCTCCCCTATAAGATGTAGTTTCTGACCTTAAATGAGCATATAAGGTATGATATCACTAGTGTGATAGAAGTATAAAGAGAGGCGCCTGGGTGGCTCAGTCGGTTAAGCATCCGACTTCAGCTCAGGTCATGATGTCACAGTTAGTGAGTACAAGCCCTGAGTCGGGCTCTGTGCTGACAGTAGCCTGGAGCCTGCTTTAGATTCTGTGTCTCCCTCCCTCTCTGCTCCTCCTCCGCTCGTGCTCTTTCTCTGTCTGTCAAAAATGAATAAATGTTGAAAAAAAATTTTAAAGAAGTATAAAGAAAATATTATTCAAGTTTGCTCATTTCATTTAAGGCATGTTTCTTCCACCCTTCCAACTTGGATAACACTATGCATCCTTTACATTTCAGGTAACACATCATTTCTCTAGGAAGTCTTCTCCTCAAGGGAGGCATTCTCTCATGTGTCTTCATAGCATCCATATGTCACCTGTCATTTTGCCCTTATAGTAATCCAATTACAGTGGTGCGACCCAATTTTATAGATGAAGAAATTGGTAGCAACTACAGTTATGAATTGAGAAACTATTATGTGTAAGGGGTATACTATGCACCCTACATGCATTCTATCATCAATTCACAACATAATTATGAAGTAGTAGCATTAATAATGCAATCTTTTTTTAAAAGTTTATTTATTTATTTTTTGAGAGAAAGAGTGTGTGAGAGGGACAGAGGGAGAGAGAGAAAGAGGGAGAGAGAGATAATCTCAAGCAGGCTCTCCACTGTCAATGCAGAGCTCGATGCGGGGCTCAAACTTGCAAACTGCAAGACCATGACTGGAGCCAAAATCAAGAGTCAGACGCTTAACCCACTGAGCCAGCCAGGTACCCCATTACTAACCCAAGCTTAACAAATGAGAAAGCTGAGACTCTGAAATGGTGAGCAATTTCCCCAAATGTTATATAAGCAATGAGTTTTGGAGCCAACATTTGAATCCAAGTCTGACTCCAAAGCCATGGATTTTGGTGTTCTTTACTATATTGCTGACAAGGTTTATAAGCAGGTCATGATTTTTAAAAGGAGATGATAACCCTTTACACTATACATGAATTATATCATTTCATCCACGAAAGATCTCCTTGTGATTGTTCAAGCTAATAAATTATATTTATGAGTAATCAATGTAACTATTAAAGCTTTTGAGGATACTCATTGGGAAATCATAAAAAGAGTTGAGATGAGGGATGTCTTTTGGTTTACGTGTATTCTTAACGAGTCCTAGATTAAAAGGCTTTGTCATGTAACTCTTACCAACTTTCCTCAGAGGATTCACCTTTGAGAATTAAATATACAGAGATTTCTCACCGGTATAACACATCTTTAAGAAAATAGTGACTTTTATATCCTACAGTAGGAAGTAGGAACATATTTCTGGATTTGGAATTAAAGAGTAAAAAAGATTTTATATTAACTTATATTTGTATTTGAACATGTAATGTATAAAGCAATACATAAAAACATAAAACATATTAAACAACGTGAAAACTGAAATGAAACCTGACATAAAAAAAGACACATATATCAATGGAACAGAATAGAGAGCTCAGAAATAAAGCTAAACATTTATGATTAATTAATTTACAACAAAGGAGCCAATAAAATACAATGGAGAAAGAACATTCTCTTCAATAAATGGTATTAGGAAAACTGGACAGCCACATGGCAAAACAATGAAACTAGACTACTATCTTACCCCATGTGTGAAAATGAACTCAAAATGGATTAAAGACTTGAATGTTAGAGCTGAAACCATAGAACTCCTAGAAGTAAACATAATCAGTAACTTCTTTGACATTGGCCTTGGCCATGAGTTTTTAGATCTGACATCAAAAGCAAAAATAAAATGTGGGACTACATCAAACTAAAAAGCTTCTGCACAGCAAAGGAAACCATCAATGAAATGAAAAGGCAAATATTTGTAAATCATATATCTGATAGGGAGTTAATATCCAGAAGACATAAAGAACATAGACATCTCAATAGAGAAACAAACAAACAAACAAAAAAAATGGGCAACAGATCTGAATAGACATTTTCCAAAGAAGACATATAGGAAAAGATGCTTGACATGCCTAATCATCAGGGCAATGCAAATCAAAACTACAATGAAATATTACCTCACACCTGTTAGATTGGCTGTTATCAAAAATACAAAAAATCACAAGTGTTGGTGAGGATGTGGAGAAAATGGAAATCTTGTTCTCTGTTGGTGGGAATATAAATTGTTGTAGCCACTATGGAAAACAATAAAGAAGTTCCTCAAGAAATTAAAACTGAAACTACCATAGGATCCAGCAATCTACTTCTGGGTATTTATCCAAAGAAAACAAAACCACTAACTCTTAAAAATCTACGTAATCCCATGATCACTGCAGTATGTTTGACAATAGCCAATATACTGAAACAACCTAAGTGTTCATTGTTGGATGAATGGATAAAGAATATATATATATATATATATATATATATATATATACACACAAATATATGTACATATATATATAACAGAATATTATTCATTTATAAAAATAAATTGAAATTTTTGCTATTTGAGACATGGGTAAACCATGAAGGCATTATGCTAAGTGAACTAAGTAAGACAGAGAAAGGCAAATACTATATGATCTCTCTCATATGGGGAATCTAAAACAAAACAAAACAAAACAGAAAAACAAGCCAAGGTCGTAGATACAGAGAACAGTTTGGTGTCGTCAGAAGCGGTGGTTGGGGAATGGCAAAGGGGGTGAAGGGGATCAAAAGATACAAACTTCCACTTGTAAAATAAATAAGTCCTGAAGATTTAACGTAGACCATGGTGGCTACAGTTTATAATACTGTACTGCATAATTGAAAGGTGATAAAAGTAAGTCTTAAGAGTTCTTACCAGAAAAAAAAATTATAACTATGTATGGTAGCAGATGTTAACTAAACTGTTTGTGGTGATCATTTGGCAATAAATACAAGCATCCAATGATTATAGTGTATACCTGAAACCAATATAATGTCACATGCGAATTATAGCTCAATTAAAAAAAAAAGAATGTGAATCTGATTGTACCCATGTGATAACAAGAAAGGATGCGATATTTATGAGTCTGCCCACTCAAGATGAGGCTGGCTATGACTGGTAAGTATTTTTTGGTATAGGATAATGACACAAAAACTATAACCATTTAATTATTAATTTCTCACAAGAAGCCTCAGTCAGATTCAGAAGAGTGACTCTCATGAAACGTGAACTTATCCAAGCTCATCAACAGGCAGTAGGAAAAACGAATGGTTTCTGCAGGTCTAATATGCCCTGGTGCATAGCACACACACCATCTAATGTGAAGTTCACAGTAATTCTGCAAGGCCAGTGCTGCTACCTGTCTTTCCCAGATTAAGTAACTGAGGCTCAGAGAAGTTGTTTAATGTTTATTTATTTTTGAAAAAGAGAGAGAAGGAGAGAGGGAGAGATAGCACTCACGAGTGCACATGAGTGGGGGAGGGGCAGAGAGAGGGAGCCAGGGGATCCAAAGTAGGCTCTGTGCTGACAGCAGCAAGCCCTATACGGGCCTCAAACTCCCGAACTGCGAGATCATGACCTAAGTCGAAGTAGGATGCTCAACTGAGCCACCCAGGTGCCCCTCAGAGAAGTCATTTAAATGGCTCCAGCTTCAGAGCTGGTTAGGTAGCAGAGCAACAATCAAGGGTAAATCATACCCCATCACTTGTGCTTTTTCTACTAGACTATTTCCAACCTCAAGATTCCCAGCCTCTGGCCCTTTACTTAAAACACTGGTTCAAGCTGCCTCTGGATGAGAATATAATGTGTGGAGACACTGGATGCTTATTTAGAGAGTTTAGTCCTCTTCAGTAAGAATCAATTCGTCAAGAACCAGAGTGAACTCAAAAGCTCCATTTGGGGATGATACTGGCATAATCACCAAAAGTGGGCCCTCCTTGAACTGTAATAATGGCCACAGTAGTAAAATGTTCTTCTGATGGTCAGTGTTTCTCTGAGATAATATTCCACCCTGCCTTTATTAAGAAGTTGCGTGACATCTCTTGTGAACTCTGACACCAGCTGTGACCTTTCTGTGGGCTGCTCAGGAAGCACCGGTGACATGAAGCATTTTTACTGTACCATCCCATGTTCTATGGCTCTGAAACAAAAATAAAGATAGTGTGTGTCCTTTGTAAAAGCCTACAAAATCAAATTATCACATTACTAACTTTGTCCTAAACGAATTTATATGGTTTTGTGCATGATGACAAGAAGCCAAGCAGAGCTTACAAAACTTCTTGTAAGAATCTGTAGAAAAATGGAACCCTGGGAGTAATTTAGAAGTCAAGTTTGTGGCCAGTTTGTGGGAACAGAGCACCTTCCCCAGGAGAGTCCTAACAGAAGCTTGGGACGACCAGAGGCCAGCCAGAGACTATTCTAAACTTGATGTTTCCTAAAACCCCTCCCAGGTGAACCCTCGCTACTACATCATTACCCCTTGGGACCTCTAAGTTACGTTAGGTATGTTCCTCAGGAAATACCAACACGCCTTTTGTTTTCCTCCATTATCTGCTTCTTGCTGTGGTCCTTTTAACGTATGTGTCCACATACTTCGACATCACATGAGACTTTGAAAACGCATCATCCAGCACCTTGTCTTCCTCTGTAGCACCTCCTCTCCTCAGTTCCACCCTCCCCAGCACAGTCCAGACCCCACTATTGGTGGAAAGAAATCAATCTGCGATGGCAAAGGCCAATCGAAACCTCAGCAGTCCTGAAATCTCTGAAGATGATCTGTTTGCATCCCTTTACCCCTGTGTGGCTCAGGTGCTGGCCCTTCATTCTCCCCCCGCCCCCCCCCCACACACCTTTGCTCACTACTAGATGCAGGTAACTGTGGAGGGTGGGACTTTGGGTGAAGGGGCCCCACTCTGTAGCTGAGGCCAGCCCTTGAAGGGAGTGCCAGCTGGAGGCTCCACGCTGACCACCTGTCTTACAGCTGGGCAGCATGTCTTTCTGTGGAAGAGAATCAGGATGGCACATCCAGGGGACTGCCATCCTTGCCATGGCACCCCCAAAAATGTGCTCTTCCCTACCAGGCACAAATTGACACCTACTGAAATTTCACCTTCCAGATATTAATTTTAATGCAAGTGCTCCCGAGACGTAACCCTTTACTGGTACCCTGCATTGATTTCTCAGTGAACCAACTTCCTTCCCTTCCCAAGAGAAGATTTAGAAGGAACCAAGAAAGCATCAGACGCAGAGCCAGAGAATGTGGTGCCGTGTGGGGCAGTGAGGGGCATAGTGCAGCGTTTTCGGGTTGGGTCAGTTCCTGGTTTACAGATGGGGAGACCATGGCCCCAACAAGGGAGGTGACTGAGGCAGGGCCCTCCAAGTGGTGAGGCCAGAACTGAGCCTGGCCCTCCAAGCTCTTTCCCTTACCTCCCTCACCCAAGCACATTGAGGCTTGTAAGGCAGTCTACCAGCAGAGACGCGGTATTTCTCTTTCATGTGCAAAATGGTACCTGCACCCTGAAAGAATCATTTTGGGGGGCTTGGCTTGTAAACAGAATAGAGCTGTGGTGCCAGGGGAGTGAACTCATTGCTATGCGTACATAGTCTGTGAGGAATAATGGTTTACTAGTGTGGGAAAAACCCAGAACAAGCACTCTCCAGCTTCCCTAAATCTTACTTCTTCATTGCTCAGGTGGGGATAATGAATCCCGTTTGCTTATTTCCCAGTATGGCTGTGAAATTTTAAGAAGAGCTAGTGAGTAGACAGTATATTCTTATTTAACAACAGGCAGGCACTTTATTTTAGAAATTCTTTTAAACCTGGTAATAATTAAAGTATTAAAGAATCAGGACAGCCTGGGTTCTCACCAATCTGAATGAAATCCAACTATAAATTCTGATCTAGCTACACCGTCAGTGTCTACTGGGTGAAAAGCAGGCTTTCTTTAAGGGTTAAGATTACTTCCCAACCCCCTTCGCCCACCACACACATATATAATCTTATTGTTATGACATTGCTGGAATATGTTTGTCTTATTGAAGTCTGCTGGGCTTAGAAATTACTTTGGACTATTGTGCAGCTATGCTTTGTGTTTGTCTATTGGATTTATTTTATTAAGGGCAATTTCTATCTATTGGACTCTTCATAAATGATGTTCCTTCCAGGCTTGTCAACCCCATTTGCTATTGAGCGTTTGATATGCTTCAGATACTTACAGGTTTAAAATTATTTTTAGCACATAAATATTTAGAACGGAAAAAGATGCTCTAATAAAGGCAACTATGAAAGCAAAAGTAACAACAACAATGGTAACAAAACAGCAGGTTATATGGAAAGCAGGTGACACTAAAATAGCTCATGGCCCAGGCATCTCAAGAGAGGCCCTGACTATTGGCACTAGATGTTGATCCTTCAGTAATTACAGAGCTCAGTGACCTGGGAAATAATCGGCAGTGAGCAAGCTTACCTCAGTCATACTTCCTACCACCACCCCCCCCAACTTGTGCTCATGCTAGCTGGGGGCCCTGAGCTGGTTTAAGTCCTAGCAAAAATCTCATACCAATGCAAATATTTACATAATACAGGGTATTTATCTTGGCTCCAAAGAAAGCTAAGCATCTTTCAAAGTTCACATGGCTTTAAAGACATGCTTAAACTTGAGGTATTGGTCTGATGGAATGACCCCACATTGATGTATTTGTGGAGATTCAGGATTTGTTTTTGTTTTTGGTAATAGTGATTCACTACCCTTAACATCTCATACATTCTTGTACATTTATGAACTAGGAAGGAGTAGGGAAGAGGCACAACTTAAGGTCTTTGTCTAGTTTTATGCATTTGTTAATCACAGCACTGTAATGCCAATGGGCGACCTGCAAGGAATAATTATCCTGCTATCCTTCTTGTAAAAAAAATTTAATGCAAATGACCTGTTGAGAGTAAGGACTGAGCTGTGATTGTTCTGGATTCTTCTATTCTCTCCTGACTTCTCAATGAGAGCCGTGAAAGAAGTTAGGAGCCAGAGTGTGGCCACAGAGAAAAAGTATATTGCTCTGGCCTCGTTAACACAGTGTTCAAACCAAGTGAGTCAAACAGTTTAGAGAAATAATTCCCTTTTCAAGTCCCAAGTTAGATAGATTTGTAAAAATTACCCACGAGCTTTGTGCCAAATTAGGTAAACAATAAAAAAATAGAGAGCTAGTTCTTCACCGCTGAAAGATAAAAAGTCTCGGGGCGCCTGGGTGGCTCAGTCGGTTAAGCATCCGACTTCAGCTCAGGTCATGATCTCACAGTCCGAGAGTTCAAGCCCCGCATCAGGCTCTGTGCTGACAGCTCAGAGCCTGGAGCTTGCTTCAGATTCCGTGTCTCCCTCTCTCTCTGCTCCTGCCCTGCTCATGCTCTGTCTCTCTCTGTCTCAAAAATAAATAAAAACTTTAAAAAAATATTTTAAAAAAGTCTCAAATTGCGGGAGAGGGAGAGAATCAAGTTTAAAAAAGTAATTTCCAAACTTCTGAAATTTATAAAAAGTGAGTGAACGTGGTATTGAATGTGTAGGTGTAATTACTTTAACAATCAACAAAATCTTCCAATTTAAAAATTTTATGATTCTAAAACTCATTCTATGTATTATCTTTCCTTAGAAAGATGTTTTCTCTCTGGTTTCTGTAGAACTTTCCTTTAGGTAGAAAAGAAGTTCTCTTCCTCTTAGATACATTCATTCATCTATCATTCATGCACTCATCAGGCATTATCAAGCGGACATACCGGTACGCGAAGATCAGTTGTAACTGTTTCTCGTCCTCAAGGAACTTGCCACGTAGGCAAAAATGGGTCATTAATTAATTCATCAATATTACTTACCAAAAGTTTCACAAATGGAAGAACATTCTCTACTTTTATTGTTACACCAAGATAAGATGTCACAGAGAGCTAGGAAGATTCTAGCCCAATCCTCATCTCCAGTGGAGTCTAAAGACATTTCTTTTCAGAGTGGTGACATATTTCCATGATGCCTATGTTTTTATGAAGGTAGCTTATCAGTACATAGATTCCTTGACACCTATAAATGTTCAAAAATGGGGATCAGCACCACAATAAAAAGTATATATTTTTTTTGGCAGAGCATATAGTATAATCAGTAGAGCATAGAATGGCTTGTCATTTTAAAAAATATGTAAGTCACGCTGACAGGGATTTAAAACAAAATGTCTTGGTCACTTTTAAATAATATAAGTGATAAACTACCTGCTGAGTAATTACTGGGTTTTTTGTTTGTCTGTTTTTTGCGGGTTTTTTTTGATAGTTACATAGTTTAAATGGTTCTTAATTTTAAAATATATTTTTCCCCAAGACATTTAATGTTAAAAAGTGGCTCTTCGGCATGTAAGAGAGTACCCTAAGTACTTTTCATAAGAATTTTTATAATAAAGCAGCATCCATTTTAAATATTGTTACTTACCCAAAAGGTCTTAATGGGTTTAGTAGCTTATCAGATCAATAATCAATGTTCTTAAAAGTCACTTCATTCAAATTCATGTAATTTGCATTATGAAAAGATCTTATATACATATCTACATCATAACTCCTGGTGCTTTCTTCATAACTATTTGTGTCCCCAGTATCATCCTGTGCATCATTACGATGAAAGTATTTTTAAGACCAATACTGCTACGATATCAAAAGATTTTGTTGCGTAAACAAGTATATTGGAAGTCACCTAAGGCTGTGACAATACCACTAAAATAAAAACATTCAGTTGAGTCTTCTTTCTTGTAATTTTCTTGATTATTAACTCTAACGGATCAACCATTGTGTGACGAGAACAAGGAAATTCCAAAAAAAAATTGTAAAAGAGTTCACAAGAAAATACTTGTAGTATCTTAGGTGTCTGTTAAAATGGCTTATACGGCCTTTGTTAGTCCTTATACAAATAAAAGGAAACTAAAGCCACCACGGCAACCCCAAATTATTTTAGAATCTGTAGAGATGAGTCTGATGTGAGCTTTTCAATATTTACAGAGTCAACTGTCACCTTATCACAGTTTTATACAACTGGTACCAGTTCAACACCACACACACATCAAGGGCCTTTGAAAAATGTGTATTCACTTATATATGGAATCTAAAATACAAAACAAAGACACAAGCAAAGCAGAAATAGACCCGTAAGTGCAGAGAATAAACTGGTAGTCACCAGAAGGGAGAGGAAGTGGGGGGGTGGCAAAGGGATTTGGAGTTATAAAATAGATAAGTCACAGAGATGAAAAGTAGAGCATAGGAAATTGAGTCACTAATATTATAATAATATTGTATGGTGACAGATAATAATTACACTTACTGTAGTGAGCATAGCACAATGTATAGAATTGTAGTATTGTGTTGTACACATGAAACTAATAAAACACTGTATGTCAAGTGTACTTGAATAAAAAACAAAAGACTATACACACATACACACACATACACACACACACACACACACACACACACACACACACACTGATTAGACCTGTCCCCAAATCTCCAATTTATATTCCGTTTCAGCTTATGTGTTGTTCTTTGGGTTTTGAAAGTAGCAAATATCAAAACCTACTTCTTTTCTGGGTCTATCTTTGAGATGCATTTTGACTTCTCTGAGTTTTTCACCTAATTATTACTCTTTTCCCCAAAACAAACAAACTGCAATTTGATACAGTTAACCCCTTTGAGTTTCCCATAACCAAAACATGTATATTGATATTTGCCCCGGACTGTAATAAACTTGTGCCCTGCTCTGCCTGCCCCACTCCAACCACAGGGAACCCCTAACAAGCAACTCTAAACCTTAAGAAATCTCTGATTTCTGGTTACGGTGTCTTTAAGGATTATATAAAACTTGGAATTCTTTATCTGGTTTTTCCTATTGTTCAAAAACAATCTCCTGGGAGGGATATCACACACCAAAAAGAACAAAGTTGTAAAAATGTTTGAGTTTTTAATGACTTTCTTTTAACCTACCCTAACTTCACCCCAAGACCAAACTTTGTAATTGATGGCCTTCTTAGAAATGTTATATTATCAGTTCCTCCTCCCTTTCATTTACTTCTCCCTTTTTATTCCTTCAAGAGCTCTGTAAATCATATGATTAACTTTCAAGCCAAGACTGGTTGATGTGAGCAAAAGAAATCTAATTGGAATACAATCGCCCCCCTACTGCTTTTAACATTTTTTTGTGCATCTAAATGTGATCTGAATTTCAGATATGGTTTTCTATTTGACATTTATTTTCCTCGAGCATATATGTGCTGCATCCTTACCTAAATTGGGTTGTTATCTTCTTCTGCTCTTTTGAGCTTAACACTATAAATTAACCATTATCCTGCTTAAATAAATTCCTTTGCAGATTTTATGTATATAGAGAGTATTTCAATTTTATTCAAGAATAAATATTGAGTTATTATGTCCCATAGAGTAATGTATCAATCTTAGAATAAAAACTGACAGTACAGTGTCAAAAGGATTGTATTCTTAATTTTAGAAATAATATATCAAAGCACCTTTTTCACTTAAGGAAATATATGGTCATTATATCAGTAAAATTAAAAAAAACACATTTGGATATGAGGGAACAAGAATTCGATATTTGAAATATGTTGTTTTAAAACTAGAGGTAAAGAAATCCTTTGGCAAAATAACAGTGAGTGTTGGTAGTTCTTGAGACGGTTGTTTTGACTGGACATGGTTTTGATGCTCAGTCTATGAGTTCCCTTCCGGCTTCCATTACAAAGTCAATTCTCCCATCCCAGTAATCATCTCTCTTGTAATTCATGGATTAAAAATTAAAGAATCATTACTATTGTGTATTTTTATACTTAACAAGCTAAAAGAAATCCTTATTCAAAGAAAGAAAGAAGTATGTACCTTTAAATCAATAATGATGCAGAAATATCCATGATACCTAGACTCCTTTTCAAGAAGCAGCAGGGGATTTCAGTGACATTAGAAAGGATTACAATATATCTCAGGGTACAAGGTGAGAAAGAGACAAAGTTGTAAGTACCCAAAGAACCACAGGGAAAATTGTTTCATCTGATTAGACAACCCGTGAAACAGTATATTAGTGTTTTTTTTTTTCTTAAACTGTGTAAAACTAAAAATTTGCTACTTCTTTTTGCTATGAAGTCTCTATTTCCCCATTTTACTTTTGGAATTTATACTAATTCCAATAATCTGGAAATCATGGCCAAGTTTGAGAGTTTAGGTAACAAAAGACGTGGAAATTTGTTTAGGGTTACCCAGGCAAAAGTAATTCTTCTACTACCTGAGTGCATATTTCTGTTGTTTAACAAAACAGATGCTGAAAAACCATTACTTGGCCAATGAGGTAGATTTATGGTTTCTTAGGAATCTACCACATGGGAGCATGGGGTCTTTGTGGTTAAAGACATCTATATAACAATAAGCCAGTATCACAAAGCAGGAAACAGACTTTGGTTCTCTTCAATTCGGGGTTATTGGGGTTTGGAGAGGGAAACTTATGCCTCCTGCCAGACACAATTTTTAAACATTTACAACTTGGTCACCCGTTATCACTTTAAACCACTTTGTCCCTGAAGGGTGACACTTGTGTGGCAAGTCATATTTTATTACTAGGCGAAAACTTTTTTGAACGAGTGAAAACATTTGTCTTTAATGGTGATTAAATGCCTGACAAGTTAGAATCTTTAACAGAGAATGAAATGAGCTAAGTGCAAAAACAGGTTTCTAATGCTGCTTCCCAAAATAAAGAAATAACAAATGAATGAAGGAGATTAAGGCACCAAGTATTTCTCCATCAGGGAATCCAAAACTTCTTTAAAATAAGTTTAATCATTTTTTCATAAAACTCTATAAAATAACAGAACAAAGCTATCCCTCCAATGCAATATTTGTAATTACCACCATATTGATCATTTCTTTGCTTTTGTTTTTTTTTCTGATTGTAGCTTGCTTTCATTAAACATTTTTACCCCCTGGTAAAAAATATATATATATTACCTATACTTCAACAGATACTGCTTTTTATTAATCAGTGCAACCTTTCTCTTCAATTCAGTAAAGGACCCATGAAGTATTTTTAACTTGGTCTTTTATTGAATTAAATCTATTTGAATGGAAACAAAATAGCAATTAAACCCCTATGAGATCCTTTGTACAAATCATAAGATTCATTGTTCAGAGTAACTTTTGAGGTTATCTTCTAAGACTGTGGAACTTACCATTGGTTACAAAAAAAAAAGAAGAAGAAGATAAAAGATTTTCTAAGTTGTCAGTATTTGGAAGAGGAAGTGAGAAAAAAATTCATGAAGCAAATAATCATGTTGAATGTGGACAGGGTTGAAACTCATGAGTAAATACGTAGCCATTCAGGACATACCCTACATTTCTTTCCCTTTGGAATTCTTGGCTACATTAATTAAGTGAGCTTAATCTTCCACTTTAATTGCTACCTCTCTAGTTTGTTTTGCAGCCAGAAAACCCTGACCTAGGAGTTTAAACATGTGTTGTTGTTGTTGCTGCTGAGAAGTAGAAGTTCTGGCTTTGCCATTAGCTCCGGCTTTCATCCCAGAGGAGGTAATGGACCTAAATCTAATTACTTGTAAAGCTTGCTCAGATGATTGGTGGATGATAAAGCAATATATACCATTAGTCATAAGGACAGTGGCACGAGAAATGAATCTGATAGATAAGCCAAAATTTTGTGAGTAGAATTTTAGAATTCTTTGAATAGTGCTATTAAAATTGGCAAAATGCATTGATTTAGGTTGAAGTCCTTTAGTTTTCGTGGAACCCCTACAAAACTTTATTTCTTACAACACTTAGAAATTTCAGTGTGCTATAATAATTTTTCTCTTCTATCGGGTAGCATCTTCCTTGACGGTCAGACCCATGCCTGATCTATATTTCATCTCCGTGCATCTAGAATTCTGTAAGTATTCAAGGTAGCCATTCAAACATTTGTTGAGTCCACAGCCCATAGGGCACCCTTTTGCAAATTGGGAATAAAAGCACGCCTCCTCTAGGAAGATGCCACACTGCATTAGTGTGGTTGAAGTGAAAGTACTGTTTAGTCTTAAAACACCCATGTTCCTTGAGGCACCTGCCTCTCTTGTCCCCATTAATTAGTCTTTTTGAAGACTTTGAAATTAGTCCCATCAATTCAGGAATGAGAAAGGATGGTTTTACCATAGGTTATTTGAAGGAAAGTAGTTCCCTATGTCAATGTTTCTTAAATTCAGGTTCAAACAATGGATTAAGTCATTGGTGGGAAAAGTCCCATAGCATTCAAGTCTCATTTTTAGTATATCCAAAAGAAAATACAAATGTGTAATTTTTTTCTCTTCAAATGTTTGGAGATGAAATTAGGAGAATAGAATAGTTTAGGAATGATGGGCCCTTCTATAATTACCTGAATGTGCGTAGTCAGAGGGCCCCATGGTTTTGTGGAAGACTATGTAGTTGTTGCTGTATTTAAAACAACCTGTAAACTCATCATCAGCATCTCAAAAGTTATGAAAACTCAGAGCTAATGACCATACTAAATTTTGGCAGAGCAATCCAATTTTGTGCCGTGCTAGATCTATTCTAGAGGCAATTAATTTTATGAAGTGAGACTTGACTCTGAGCAAAATACCAGCAGATAAGAGATATACATATATATATATATATATATATATATATATATATATATACATATATAAAGGGATGTCAATTCCTTACCTTTTTTTTTGTTTGATTGTTTGTTTTATTTGTTTTTCCCCAGTAGAAATACATTTTGTCTTGTTGAAAAACTGGATATCAGATGTCATAAATTATTTAATAGAATGTTGGAGACAAAAAGTATCGTCAGTATATCTAAATTCTTGCAGACAAATGGCCTCTAATCTGAAATTCCAAAAATAACTTAATCAATTTGTTAACATTATTTTGTCAGTGCTCAAATTTAATTTTCTCTTTTCATACTCAGGACCCATTGTTCACAGCCAGATATTAATATATATATATTATAAATACAATATAAATATATATAAATATAAATGTATATAAATATAAATATATCTAAATTATATATAATATATAAACCATATATTATATATAAATATAAATATATATACATTTAAATTAATATGACATTAAATCTATAAGGATAATCAAGGTTTATTAAAAATATATGACAAAATATATAAAAATTTTGAGAATGGGGCATCCTTCAAAGATCCAACCCGACCATTTATATACAAAACATCAATGACAAATGTTTCAGTTATTTACTTTGTTATAGATTACCTTTCTATATGGGTTCATTTTCTAACTATAAGAGTTAGCATTATTAAATGGAAAATGGTCTTCAGAAACGTGCAAGTACCATCAGTAGGAAGAAGATAGAAACAAACTAGTGGCTTCCCTCACTACCAAAATTCTTACGTTTCAAAAAGACCTATTGTTCAAAGGCCAAAATTGTCCCCAAATCAATAAACAGAGGTTACCAAGGCTTAGTCATCCACAGTACAGTGGCTTGTTCAATAGGAAAGGGATTCGAAATGGAATAAAAAGAGACAGCGGCCATCTTATCCTGGCCCAATCCTTACTCACCCCCCTTCACCTAGGCCAGTACATGCCAAACAGCCACCCAAAACAACCAATAAATGAAAGGAAACTCAAAGGTCACTCGGGGTCATTATTTTCACATACCTTTGAATAATGAGAGCATCACATGTCAGCTAGAGGAGAACAAAATGTCACATTCTCCAGCTAAAGGTCAGCCTCGGTCAAAGGTCACAGAAGGGAGGCCAGGAAATAACCTAAGAGGTTAGGCCGGGTGCACAAAGAAAGGTCACCAAATGTCAATGAAAGCATGCAGCTGTTTGGAGATGAAACAAGTGAGGCGCCCTTTTGTGCTGACATCGGCTAGAAAAAATGTCTCTGCTGACATTTTTTTTTAAGCTGGCAGTTTTATAGGACATTGACATTAATGTACCCAACCCCGAATTAGCCTTTTTAAAAGCAACAGTTTGGAAGTTAAGTGCGGCAGTTTCCAAAGAGTCAGAATCATGACATTTTTATTTCAAATGATTAATCCAGCAATGGACTTCTAACACCAAATTTAGATTTCATCTGAGCTCTTTCATCGTGACAATGTGTTAGAACCAGGCCTGAGGACAGGTAGTAATCAGTAACCAGTATTTTCATATTTTTAAGAACTATTATTATTCTTTTAACTGAAAGGTGCTTGGAAAAGCCAGCCTGTTACGGGGTAGGAAGATATGAATGATTTCACATTTTACTGAGCTTGGCAGTTGGCAGTTCTTAATCTAGTAATAAAATCCATTCAAAGGAAAGAAAAAGGACTGACACATTTGCAGCTCCATTTTAAAGGAATTTGTGCAAAACATTTGCAGGCTCAATCCTTATCTGAGTATGAATCCCTTTTTTAAACTGATAATTCCCACCTGAAATGCCGGCTCTCCGAGTAACAATGTTCAGAAGCGGGGTAGTTCTTCCAACTACTCTCCGACACCAAACTCCGCTGGAGAAAAGTTCAGGAAAAACAGGCACTCAATTTATTCAGCTACTTAACTTTCACTTGATCCCCTACTAAGTTTCAGTTTTCTGCGGGCCTGTGGGTCTGGTTGAGACACACACACACACACACACACACACACCTGATACTGATCCAGCATTAGCAGCTGTTTCCAGACAATGTTAGAACATTCCACATCTATAAACATCCTTTACTAATTCACGGGCACAAAACCGTGTTTTACATACATGATGCATTTACTTTTCCATCCTCAGGGTACCGACAAGTGGTCCCAGTTTATGACTTGGGCAGCTCCACGTTGGCCCCAAATTATTTTGAAACAGTTGTACCAACCACCTTCTTAATGCCACCTTTTTTTCAATTCTACATGTTCTTTAAGGAGAGAGCATTGTGCATTTATATACAAATTAATAATAATACAAGTTTGCATAGAAAGAAAACCGTAGAGCCTGTTTTAAATGCAAGAGAAAACTCTCCATAAATATCTCTGTTCCGGATTCTTTTTCTTGTTTGTTCCTTCATAAAGATCCAGGGAGACTGCCAAACAATAATGTTCACCCCCGGATTATTTCAGGACTCACCCAGAGGTAAAACTACCTTCCTACCTAATGGACCCTAGACATATGAAGCCTGTCAGGAGAACATCATAAATCGTGGAGATGGGAAGGGAGGGGGCAGGGAGAGCTACACAAACCTTTTGCACTTAGGAGAAAGAGTTATTTAACACATCAGGGAAGTGCATTTAATAAATGAAGTCAGTGACTTGAACATGTCATATTCGATCTATACAGAGGTTGCTGAACTTTCCTTAAAAAGTCATTTTTATGCTGGTTGCTTTTCTTATGAAATTTTCTACACCTCTAGTGTATGAAATGGATGTGTAAGCAGCTGATTGAGAAATGGCTAAGGTCAAAGTTAATAAGGAAAGCAGAAGGTCTAAAAGCTGGCTGTCTTCTTTTCCCCTTAGAGTTCAAGAGGCTCCACATGATTTGGGCATGACATATTAGTGTTTCTGACACAAAGCTTTTTTTTTTAATCTGCTTTCAAATAACTGATACTTGGGCAGTAATAAATGTAGAAGGTGTTCTGTTGGAATTACGAAAAAGAACTTTCTCTTTATTTTTAATGTTTATTTTTGAGAGAGAGAAAGAGACAAAGTGCGAGCAGGGGAGGGGCAGAGAGAGGGAGACACAGAATCGGAAGCAGGCTCCAGGCTTTGGGCTGTCAGCACAGAGCCCGACGTGGGGCTCCAGAACTGGGAGATCATGACCTGAGCCAAAGTCGGACGCTTAACCGACTGAGCCACCCTGGCGGCCCTGAACTTCCTCTTTCTAATTCCATCCATGGGCCAGTCTTTTGTCTTTAAAGGTAGAATGATGGAAGGGCTAGTTTGGGGGGATCAAATATTACTTCCAATTGTCAGGCCCATACAAGCTGCAGGATGTAGAAACTGCTGAGGAACAATGAAAAAGGTGGGCATTTAGCATCAGGTGCCCTTTTGGAACACACACAAAAAAGCAAAATAATCAGCAAGTATAGCAACAAATACCAAAGAGCACAGCTAGTTTCCAAAGTGCCTTTGTATCCCCAGGAGTCTTTCTGGATCCCTTACATTTTAAGTTGTGAGCATCTCTGGGTCATTTTGTCACATAAAAAAAAAGTGTAGCATCCCCATCAAATCAACAAATGGGTTTGCTGCCTCGTACAGGATTTAATTGAAACTTGGAACACACTCAGTGAGGTTCATCAGATAAACACGTGCCAAATTTAAGATTAATATTTACTCTAAAATGGATGCTATAGCTTTTCTGAAAAACTACCTCCTTCATCTTTAGATGCGATAAAGTGTAGCTTATTTGATGCTCTTGGACTTTGAAACAGAAACCACACTTTGCAGAAAACAAACATAACCCTGAATACCGCAAAGAAAAAAAAATCTCACTTGAGTTTAGAAGATTTGCAAATGCCACAGTTATCTTACTTAAGGTACGATTGACAAAAAAAAAAGAAAAGAAAAGAAAAAAGAAAATAGAAATCCTAGTACTTAGAAACTTGTATTTGCACACTTATATGCAACTTATTCTCTAAGTGCCTTGAAATAATTGCCTCTTCTGCTTTATATTAACTTGACATATTTTTTTTGTCAAGTCATGGTTCTTTTTCTAGTATCTGAAAATGTGCCAAACTAAATGTCAGTGCCTCCATAAGGAAGATTTAGAGTTCTTTTTAGAGCAGATAGAAGCCTCAAATGACAAACATGCTTATTCTGAATGTCCCTCCTGCGGGTGTGACTTGCCTCAGAACAAGGTCACAGAACAACATAGCAGAGAGAGCTACAATTTGTTTGACTTGACATTCCCAGGTATTTCCCTTTGTTACCCCTGTGTCATCATTCTGTGCAGAGAGAGCAAGGCAGGCGCTTTCTGTCGGGTGTATCTGGCCGGTAGCCCTACGTACCACAGAGAGCTGCTGTGAATTTCACTTTATGAAAAGTACCATTTGACTTTATTGCTGTTAAAGCATTGCAGGGGCAAGTTCTGAAGTCTTTCCCCGGGCCAGCCTCTGGCTGAAAAGTTCACCCTATCCTCCTCCTGGAACAACTCTTACCTAGACTTTTAGCTGAACTTTAGCGACCACGCACTGTAGCAGAGTGGCTGCTGTGACAGGCAAGGTGGGAGGTCCAACCAAGGCGCAGTCTCCTTGCGGCCATCATTCCTAAGGTAAGGGTAGGGAATGAGAGACCAGAAGTAAGAATGTTTTTGCACTCAGTCAACCTTTACTATTTACCTAGTAGAGGGCAAAACCAGTTCTCGGCATTGGGAATACGAAGTCATGAAGTCATGTTTCCAATGTTCAAGGTGTTTAACAGAATAAACTAAGGCTGGAACCCTCTGCCCTGAAGGTCCTAGAGATGCTGCCTACTATTAGCCTTGGCTTCCCTCTTGGGTCACCATGACCCTGGGCACCAAGGGGACAAGCATTTGTCTCAGTGAAAAGCAATTTCCTCCCTCCCTGACTCATTGCTCTCTCTTGCCTTGACCTCACACAGTGTCAACACTGATGGTTTGGAACACATCTAAGGTAGAATTGGGGAGTTTAAGGCTATAATCTCTACATAATATATGAATAGCATAAGTTTTTTTTTTCCGATTCTTAATGAACTTAACATAAGTTTCTGACCTATTCTCCCTTAGGTACATTTCCTTGATCTCATGGAATTCTAGTATGTGGAAAAGGACATTCTCTCAGACTGTTCTCAGTCTTAGCAACAAGGCTTGGCACCAAGGAGAGCTTCCTGCCCCATTCTTTGGCTCCTTTCTTGACTTTATATCACAGCATCTGAACCTCCCTGCCCCTGCCCACTGTCCACTTGTATGGCTTTGGCTGGAGACTATCCCTAGTCCTCTTTTCAACCTACTGACTTGACTTTTGTGACCTACTTATGCATTTACAAAGCAATCCCAGCAGGTTTCCACCACACATTTCCAACACTGAGAATGACACTGATTTTGGTATGCAGCTACACAGCCTAGAGAAACTCCCTGAATACACCCAATCACACAATTTAGGGAAGTAAGACTTCTTTGACAGAGAGAGGGAAATGACCTATTTTAAACTAAAGTACTGAAAATTTCTACTTATTCTCATTTCAAAGGTGAAAAAGTGAAAAAAAAATGAGTCATAAAGAAAATGAATGATCTCCTCTTGTAACCCTTCCATTAGAGGAACGAACAATACTTGGGTAATGATGTTCAATTTATTCATAAGAAGACGAAAGGGCATTTTTTTCTATATGGCTCCCTTGTGAGAGGCCCTTTGGCAAGTTAGGATTTGCTAACAATATAAGGGACAATTTCTTTATGCAAGTCTGCAAGATCTTTTTTGCTCCTTCTAGCATTTCCCCCCATCTGTTTTTCATCTTTCCCTTCTAAATGAGATGGACGTCTATGTACATATGAGGTTTTTTTTCCAAATACAAATGTGGAATGGCATGGAAGTCCCATATTACCTGAGCTTTAAATTGAAAACAATATTTAAGCAAGGCTGGTCTGGTCCTGGGTCCTAGTAAGATAGGGGATTCACCTTTCACAGGGTTTAAATGAAGAGATGTTAATGACAGAATTCCTTACAGTCCTAACCCTAATGTAGACAGGGTTTCAGGAACAAATTAAAGGCTAGTGGGCCATCCAGGGACTAGTAACGTTACCATCTCTTGGGCTGAAGGGACAAAGAGAAGAAATAATGTTACTAGAACCCAGTAAGAACTAGGACCATGGGAAAAGGACTGTTTAGTTAGAACTGTAGTTTTGGAAGAACACAGCAGCTGCCCAATATGTGGCACTAAAGCAAGGGAGGAGTAGGGAAGAAATACCCTGGTTTTTCTCTCTTCCAACCTATCCATCTCCTGCCAGTGCATTCTATGAGCCAGATACAATCAGTCATCTGACAACAAACAGAGCTTCTGCAAGGGTTAACCTCCTGAGGCACAAAGCAGAGAAGAGATGGGTGGGGAATGAGTTTGCAGTGAGGAACACCAAACTTCCCCTTTTCAGCATTTAGGGACTAGAATGAATTCATTATAGGGTCTGTAACTAACTTGCAGGAATTTAGAGAAAACTCCATGGAAGGCAGGTGGTATAGACTGAATTGAACCCCTTTCTCCCCAAATTCCTATGTCGAAGTCCTAAGCCCCAACGTGACTGGATCTAAAGATAAGGACTTTAAGAGATAATTAAGATAATTTAAATGAGGTCACAAGGATGGGGTCCCAATCTGACCAGATTGTGGCCTTATAAGAAGAGGCAGAGAGAGAGAGAGAGAGAGAGAGAGAGAGATATTTCTCTTTCTCTTCTCCATGTGTGGACACAGAGAGAAGGCAGCTGTCTCCAAGCCAGGAAAAGAGTTCTTGCCAGAAAATAAATCAACCAGCACCTTGATCTTGGACTTCTCAGACTCCAGAGCAGTGAGAAAATAAATTTTTATTGTTTATGACACCCCGTCTATGGTATTTTGTTATGGCAACCTTAGTAGACTAATACAGCTGGGCCACGTGTTAGATATAGACAGAATACAGGCTTTGAGACACACAGACCAAGATATTAAGGGTGATTCTCTCACTTACTAGTTGTAGATCACAGGAAATCTCTGAGCCTTTTTTCTGCTTTGAACAGTGAGGACACTAATTTCTCCATCACTGGGCCTTTTAAAAAAAAATGCCGTTTCTTCTTATACATTTTCCCTCTAGTATATATTCCTTTTCCCTGAGATGCATCCTTTAGAAGATCCTTTAGTAAGAGATTAGTGCTAAAAATTCAGTGTTTGTATGTCTGATAAAAACTTTATTTCAACTAGCTTCACAACATGTATAGTTCTTTGATAGTTATTTTCTTTACTTTTTGAAGATAGTTTTCATCATCTTCTGGCTTCCATTCTAGCTTCTGTCATTCCTTGGTAGGTGTTTTGTCTGTGCTCCTTTATCTTTGGCAAGCTGCAATGTCACTAGGCGTGTCTCCGGGTGTGTGGTGGGAGCTGTTGCTCTACAAGGTTTCAAGGAGTTTTCCTGAATCTGTGTTCCAGTCTGTTGTCAGTATTGGAAAGTGCTACTAAATTACTAGTAGCAGCCATTATTTCTTTCTATACTGACATCTCTATTCTCCATATTCTTTTGTAGAATTCTGACCAGGCACGATCTAGACCTTCTAACTTTAACGCTCCTTGACCTCCATTTTATGTTTTCTTAATATTTACACACGTTGTATTCTGAAGCCATTTCTTCTGCTCTATTTTCCAATTGTAAATTTCTCCTTCAGCTCAGTCTGATATGCTATGTAAACGTTCCTTTGAGTTTTTAAATTCAGTAATTATATTTTTTTGTTGCTAGAAGTTCTTTTTTAAATTAGATCTTCCTGATCAATTTCGTATTTTTTTAAAATTTTTATTCATATGCTTAATGCCTTCCTTTGGAAAATTTAAACATATTGGACATGTTTTTATACTCTCAATTCCATAATTCCAACATCTGAAGCCTTATGAACCTGATTCTGCTCTCTGTTATCTACCCTACTTCTTGGCCTTGGTGCTTTATTTCCTGCGGCATTTTGCTACTCTTGTTGTGAGTTCAGGCTTGATGACATTTTTCTATGAGACTATTCTGAATCCTACAGAGTGTATTTCCTCCAGAAAATATTTGCATTTCCTTATGCCATTCTTCAGCTGGTGCTACCAATAAAGGGGTGATGTAAATTTAGAACATCAGCCCACATTGGGTCAGCCTTGTGATTGTGAATTCTCAGGAGAGGTATTTTGCGGGGGGGTTAGTTTCTTTTAATTGAAGTAAAATTCACGTAAATAGAAAATTAACTATTTTAAGCGTGCATTCCATGACATTTAGTACATTCACAATGTTGTGTAACCATCCCTTCTATCTGGTTCCGAAACATTTTCAGCACCTCAAAAAGAAACCCTATGCCCACTAAGCAATCACGCCTCATTATTCCCTCTCCCCACCCTGTAGAAACCACAAATTTGGTTTCTGCCTCTGTGGATGTACCTATTCTGGATATGTTGCATAAATGGAATCATCAGTATGTGATGTTTAGTGTCTGACTTCTTTCATTTAGAGTGATATTTTCCAGGCTCATTCATGTTCTATAATAGGTCAGTACTTCCTTTTTTTTTTTTATGTCTGAATTCCATTGCATCTACATACCACAACTTATTTACCCATTCATCCCTTGATTGACATTCTGGTCATTTTTACCTTTGACTACTGTGAATATTACTACTAGGAACATTCATGTTCAGGCTGTTGTTTGAATATCTGTTTTCAGTTCTTTCCGCTATATACCTAGGAGCAGAATCGTGGGTCATATAGTAAATCTATGTTTAACTTTCTGAGGAACCACAAAACCATTTTCCACAGTGGCTGTATCATTTTCTACCACCATGAGCACAGGGTGAGATCTCCAATTTTTCCATATTCTTGCCAATACTTGTTATTTTCTCTTTTTGTTTATAACTATTCTATGGGGTATGAAATGATATCTCACTGTGGTTTCAATTTGCATTTTTTAAATGACTAATGATGCTTAACATCTTTTCATATCCTTGTTGGCCATTGTATACCTTTGGGGTATCATTTGCCCATTTTTTAACTTTTTTTTTTTTTTTTTTGTCATTTTGTTGTTGAGTTGAGAGTTCTTTATGTATTCTGGATACTAGGCCCTTATCAGATACTTGATTTGCAAACATTGTTACCATTCTGTACTTTGTATTTTCACTTTCTTGATAGTGTGCTTTTATGCACAAAAAACTTTAATTCTGATGAAGTCCAATTTATCTAATTTTCTTTGCTTGGGCTTTTGGTGTCATATCTAAGAATCCATTGCTAAATTTAAGATCAAGATTTACCTGCATGTTTTCTCTTAAGAGCTTTGTAGTTTGGGTTCCTATATTTAGGTAGTTAATCCACCTCAAGTCAGTTTTTGTATACGGTGTGAGGTAATAGTCTGACTACATTCTTCTACATGTGGATAGCAGGTTATCCCAATATGATATGTTGAAGAGGCTATTCTTTCCCCCATGGAATGGTCCTAGTACCCTTGTTGAGAATGACTTGTCCATAGCTGTATGGGTTTATTTCTGACTCAATTTTATCAATTGGATTATATGTCTATCCATACTCTTGATTACAGTAGCTTTGCTACTACAAAGTTTGAAATCCAGTATATGTCCTCTAACATTGTTCTTTTTCAATAATGTTTTGGTTATTCGAGGTCCTTTGTAATTCCATTTGTATTTGAGAATCAGCTTTTCCATATCTGCAAAAAAAATGCCATTGGAATTTTGATAGGGATTGCATTGAATCTGTAGGTTATTTTGGGTAGTATTGACATCTTAACAATATTGTCTTCCCATTCATGAATATTAGATATCTTTCCATTTATTTACATATTATTTATTTTAGAAGTATTCTGTAGTTTTTAGCATAGAAATTCAATGTCTCTTGGTTAAATTTATTGCTAAGTATTTTGTTTTCTTTAATGCCATTATAAAAAGAATTTTTTAATTTTATTTTCAGATTGTTTGTCGTTTTGCATGTTGATCTTATATCCTACAACTTTGATGAATTTCTTTATTAGTTTAGTTCAGTTTTTTTTTGTTTTGTTTTGTTTTTTTTAATTTTGGGTTTTCCCTCCCTTCACCAAGACAAAATACAGAGTCAATTACCCTGGATGACAACTTTTACAACCCAGGGTTATTTTGTTTTGTTCTGTTTCTAGATAACCATTTCACTAAGAATCTTTTTGGAGTTCTAGCTTTTAAGAAGTTCTGACCTAATTCTCCATCTTTAGAAATCCTAGGTCTTGTCTAACAATTACATGTAGTATAATAATAGCAAGGTTCCTGCTTAGATGATTCTAGAAATATTTGCTCTGGGTTGCTACTTCAGCTTAGTATGATTTTTCTCATCATCTCAACAATATGAGTGAGTGCAGTTGTGTTTGCACACGTGTGTGCATTTTCTTCAGCATTTTAAATGTTTCTCAATAGATGGGTTTCACAGCATGTTTTCTCTACTACATTGCCTGGAATGGAAGTTTCGCTCAGAGAATTTTTGTGGGAATTAAAAGAGATACATTTACAAAAAGCCTTAAGAGGGGACCAGTCACATAGTTCCCACTCAATAGATTTGTATGAACTACATACTTGTGTTGTCCCAAAATTTACGTGTTGAAATCCTAATTTCTAATATGATGCTATTGGAAAGTGTGGCCTTTGGAAGGTAATTAGGTCATGAGGGGGAGATCCTTTATGAATGGGATTAATGACCTTATAAGAAGGGGCCAGAGAACTAGCTCACTTTCTCTGCCATGTGAGGACACAGAAAAGACTGCTGTCTATAAATCAGGAAGCTAGTCTTCATCAGACACCAAATCTGCTGGTGCCTTGATCTTTGACTTCCTAGCCTCTAGAACTGGGAGAAATAACTATTTTTTAATCTGCACAATCTATGGTGTTTTTGTCATAGATACTCAAATTGACTAAAACAGATATAATTTCAGTAATATGTATGTATATATTACAGAATATGCAAGATATGCAAAATGATATATTGGTTATTTTAGCTTTGAAATATGAGTAACTTGAAACAACTGTTGTGGGAAATTGAGTGTAAACTTGAATCCTGCTTAAGATGTCTGATTTTACTTGAAGCAGTCCCTCCAAGTTCACCGCTCCCCTCCAGTTTCCCCCTATAAAAAGGTTCACTGATCTGGATGACAACAATGGTGTTAAGAACATTGTATTATTTGTGCTGTGCCTTGTAGAAATGAATATTCTGGTTTACCACTTTAATTTACATATTTTACCATTGTCCATTATTTAGTGTTGAGGCAAAACCAACTCAAATAACCTGAAGCTATGTTAAAATATTTTCCTCTGCAGATGTCTATGCCCAAAAGCACGAGAACCCTCAAAGAAAAGCAGAAGAATTAACTTCCAAGGTAACTCCTACAGAGTATCTATAATAGGCAACCTCAGCCTAAGCCAACACAATGAAAGACCGGGAGAGAGATAATTTCATCATGAAAATGACCAAAGTGGGACTTTAAAGTGAATTGAACCTCTAGTCTTCAAAGTAAAGCTTCTGTTAAAGCAAACTGCAAATGCCAGTTACTTATTGATCCAACCCAAGCATTGATTATCTTGTGTCTGTTCACCTCTCCACCCCCGATTTCTACCTTCTGGAAGTTTAAGAAAAAATTTTTCTATGTTTATTATGCTTTTCATTCCGAATAGTTAGCTCTTCAATTGGTTATCCACATGCTTTATATGTAATACTTTTTAAAATGTTAGGAGATATTTTTATCAAATAGATCAATTACATCTTAATGCTGATAAAAGTAATTTTTATTTGATGTCTGGTAAAAGGCTCATATACACAATCACACTACTTATTTTTTACCACTTGTAGGGATAAGCTGTTCCGTCTACTTACTACTTTTGTCCCATTAGCAGCAAATGTCATTGTGTGCCTTTGGGTTTAAAATATTTAGGGCTTTCTTTTGCTTTCAGACTTCTTGCTGTTACTACAGTTTGGGTCAGGCTTACTGTACATGAATGCAATAGTTATATCATTATATTATAAGAAGCTAATTGTATTGCTTGTGCTAATGAATTATTCATGGCATAATCACATAAATTCAATCCACGCTGATGCTTTATTTTGCATACTAATTTGAACATGATGCATTTTTCACATTTTGATCTAAAATGATCTCGGATAATGACCGGCTTGTGGATATAGAGGTTTACATTGACTTCAATATTCCTTTTTTTCTCTAAACATTGCTCTATAATGCGTATACTTCACCAGGGTGATATAGGTCATTCAGAGTCAGAGACCTGCTAATAATTTCCTTTAAGGCCTTCCAGTTATTGCTTATTCACAGGATTTCCAAGAGAATTTCCTCAGCACAAGTATTGTGTTACCGAGGACCTCTAAAAAGCAGACATTCCTTCTTCTGTCTTTTCCTTGTAACTCACGATTCCCAAACTTATCACCCTCTCTAGTCTTCCGCAAGTCCCTGGACTCTCCATTTAATTGCCTTCTCTGACTTGCACTCTTAATCCATTCATGCCAACAAATCACTCACGGATAATGCTGAAGTTTTAGGTATGGAGTAATGACTCGCTATTGACCAGTGGCTGGGTATGTGAACTGTTTTCTTTGACTTGTCCTTCTCACCTCAAACCCTCACACAGTTATCAGATTAATTCTTCCACAACCACTGATTGCAGCCCGTGCCTCCTCTGCCCTGAAATCTGCTATGACTTATTACCCAATACCCATGTTAAAACAGCTCTGCTTGGCTTTCAAATTTTTCTAGAACAGTTCTTCTTCCTAGTGATCTTATTTCTTCTTCCATTCTACTTAGACCAGTCTACCTATTGCTTCAGAAGCATAGCAAGTTTATACCACTCGCTACACCTTTGTTTACTCCACCTGCAATTCCCTAAGTTTTCTTGTACATATGAAATGCTGGCCACTTTCTAAAGGATCAGCACAAATGCAGTCTAGGCTGTGAAGCATTCTTGAACTATCACTGCCTTCGATGGTTTTACCTAATTCCCCTTACACCTGCCATACTTCAGCATTTTATTATATGCTTTTTCGTTGCTTTTACTCTTTATTTTTGCTTCTTGTTCGTGTTCACTTCTGTTTCATGTGTTTCAATTTTATCTTCCTAACAAGATTATAAGCCTTTTGAGAGCCTGCACCATACCATATGTTAATTCTATTTCTCCCTTTGAATGGAATGGATAAATTCTTGCTGCCCAGTAGAATCTAACACATCATAAGTGATAATAAACATTTATTTTATTTGACTCATTTTTAATGCCTATCAGGTGTTGCCATGCACCTAATACCATTAAAGAGGATCCAAATGACCCAGCTGTATTTCACATTGTGGGTAACAACTGTAAGCAAACATATTTACCATGAAATGGAGTCGTGACTTTTATTTATGAGAGTCCAGAGGTGGAAATTTCTTGAACATATCTTTCCTGAATTGGAAGTATCTAACACTGACCTTTTGGATGTGAGAATGATTTGCTACCATTTGATTACTGGGGTGGATTTAGTTCATCGGCCAGGCTGGCCAGGTGTTCCTTTTATTTCTGGATGCTAGAGCTGTGAGGCAGAATCAAGAGGATGAGCATCTCACTCGGAGGAGAAGGTATTTCAACCATCTTTATATGTACTAAAAAGTAGTATCTATTCCTAGCTATTACACAGACTGGCAACGTTTTATTTTAGTCCTTGGATTTCAATGCCTTAAATTAATGAAAAGATGATTTTTAAAATAGTAAAGTTGCCTTGGAGATATGCAAGAGGTAGATTGCAAAAGGGAAGTTAGACACCATGTCTATCTTATTTCGCTGGTATCCCCAGAGTACAGCCCAGTGTCTGGCACCTAATAGACGCTCAGTAAATGTTGCTTGGAGACATCAATGGGAATATACATTTACGTGTAACTCAAGTATTGTGGACTCCACCCTCTGGTGTGTACAGAGATCTTCTCATTGATATTAATATTCTACATTTATTTTCCTGAACTATCCTCCTATTTAACTGTAGGAAGTCAAGTAAAGTTTTATAGAGCTTCCTTCCTCAAATATTTCTCACGTCTTCAGGGGCACTTGTTAGTATTTATTGCTTGCTGCCATGGTTCGAACGTCAGAAATTTTCTGTCTTTGGCCCTTGGACCCATGGAAAAAATGCTTTAAAGCTAAAATACTGTTTCCATGACCATTGCCGTCATGGCCACCAGGAAAATCTCCCATGCAATGTGTCAGTTGAAATTGGGTCTATGCCTCTATGACTGAAGGTGAGTGGTCATGAAGTAGTAAAAAATATGCCCATCTATCTTAGGCTCAGCTAGGGCTCCTATAGCAATTTTGCTTGAGCCCCAAGTGTTAGGGCACTCAGCACCCCAGCACGCTCATTCACCCCCCACATAGCTAGGGAGCCAGGATCCCAAAGGTGCAATCCCAACAGCAAGACAACGAGTACTAGGTTGAGATTCTGCTCCCATCACTGTTTTCCTGCCTGCACTCCATGGACAATCTCACATTACAATGTCACTGAAATCAGAACTGACACTGTCTAAAATGCCAGATATTTCTTCTCTCCTTCTGGAAAATCTGCCATGCTTAGTATATGATTCAAAGACAAGACTCCCATCGGCACCCATGCAAACTGAGAGGTAAATTGTTTCTTCTCTGGTCTAACAAGCTAAGGATCCTAGAACTAGGCTGCTTGAGCTCTAAAGTGTTATCCTGTTTGATGGCTCATTCAATTGACATGTGAATTAGAATTAGTGAATTAGTTGGTCTACTTAGCTAATCAGCTGGCAAACTATACCCACATCCACTGGCTCCCTCCCTGCGCAGGCCCTATTGCTGATTCTGGAGCACTGGATTTGGCCACACCTTTCCTTCCTTTCTTTGGTTTCTGAGCTCATTCACTCTCACCTCCTATCCACCACCAATATGGCGGAATCCTCCTGGTGGATGCATTTAAGTCTTTCCTACACGCAGCTCTTACACAAAGGAGTGGACACAACTGTAAGTAAAATGATGCCGAATATAAATGGCCGGAGTTCCACTATTTTAGAAGTAAATGTGAAACAAAATGCACAAAACACCTCACAGTGTAACAGGTCCATGGTTTGAGACTACTCAACTAGAAGAAAAATGCTGGTGAGGACTTTAGTGATAGATACTGTTCACTGTAAAACACATCCCAGGTGGTCCCTGCATTGCAGGGGTAGATGCTAGAGGATCAAGGAACGCTGTAGATCTACTCATTTTGTCTTTAAGTAAAACCTTACATGAAACCTTTGTAGAGTCGGCTGAACTTTTTAGGTGATATTGATGTAGGAAACAAAGGCAAAAGAGAAAATTAAATTTCCTTTCTACCTACAGCCCACTAACAAGTCCTTGAGACAGGCAGAGTGACATTCCTCTAGGAACTCAGCTGCCTTGATGGGGACACTTTGCTAAGGCCAAAAGGCAACCTTAGTTTAAAATTATCTTGACTTCCAAGATCCTATAACTCTACTTTAACATATAAAAACTCCTTTTGGAAATTTCGTTTGTCTCAATCCCTCAAATATATGTGAGCAATCATCTTCCAAGCATATGGCCCACTGATACACATCTGAAGGGTCTTATGACTGAGTTTTTACTAAACAGTAATAAATGACCTTTTCCTAACAACAGCTAGTGCCCTCAGAATCCTGGAAACCTTGCTTCTAAAACCTTAGAGACTTATGCTGTCCCTAACCCCCTCCCAACCTGAAGTTATATAATTGGTCATTCTTCACAACTCAAGTGCAGCTCTTTTTCAGCCCATGGGTCCTGTCCCTGTGCTTTAATAAACCACCTTTTTGCACCGAAGAAGTCTCAAGAATTCTTTCTTGGCCATCAGCTCTGAACCCCAACATTTCTACATCAACAAGAGGTCATAGTACTTTTCTTTCATCAAGAATGGAAACGAAAGTTAGGAGATAGATATTTTTCAAAGAAAAAAATGAAGGCATACAAAATATCAGTGTCCTGGATGCGAGACTTCTGTCCTATTAGCTGTCAGGTAATTTAATAGATTAGCGGCAGAAGAGGCAGAATAGAAAACCATCCTCTGTATATGGCTATAGACAATTGGCATGAAGTGAAAGGGACATTCTAAGATTAAGAACTGCAAAGTAACCTCAGATGTCTTATGATATGTAGAAGAAAGAGAAAGGAGAGAAGGAAGACTTGAATAATGCAGTGCAGGATTTATCACTAGAAGCAGGGATCAACTCCTAATACTTATGTTCCCCTTATTGGCTCACAGCAGTTACATTCCCAAAGAATTGAATGGCATTTACTGTGTACCCACTGTGTAAGGCCAGATACTTTCACATGTAATACCTCATTATATCTTCAGAAACCTTCAGGCATGCTACTCCCTTGTTCAGATACTGGGGTTGAAGCTCAAAGAATTCACATGATTTCTCCACAGTCTCAGAAAGTAAGGGTCAGAGGTAGAATTCTAATCCAGGACGAACTCTAGCATTCGTACTTTTTCTTTGGCCTTAATGTAAGGGAATAACTCTGAATTTTAAACATTTAATATGAAAACACCCCTAAATTCTCGAATTCTAAAAAGGCATTTTCTAAAAATTATCATCATCATTGTAACCAGGAAGAAAAGTAGATCAATCATCTCAATTCACTTGACTTAGTGCTAACATTAGCTCTAAAGGAATTAATAGATTAATTCCCTAGACAATGGTTTCAGAATCATTAAAAAGACATTGAAAAACCAGTTTATTTTTCCCTCATTACTTTGAAACCCAACCTTTATTGGAAATGTCCAAAACTTTCTGTTCAATTCCTTAAGATATAGATTATGAGCTAAAAGCGGAAAAGGGTTTCTCTTTTGAAATCTTAATGACTGCACACACACACACACACACACGTTTTGAGTTCAATTCAATTGCTTTAGAATAGGGCTCTGTATTTTTGTTAAAGCATTTCTTTTATTTAAAAGACATAATTCCATTATCAAACATGCCTCATGTTTAAACTTCTCAGAACATAACCAATTAGAAAGAAGTCAACTCAACTCAACTGAGCAGTTTTTGGCCAGCCTTGTGGGTAAGGAGAAAAGAAGGAAAAGGGGAGAAAGGTCTAATTATGGTAATTGGGTACCTAGAGAGCCTGGAGGTGAAGTTGCCAGATGTAGCAAAAATAGAGCCACCCCAACTAAATTTGAATTTCAGATAAATAATGCATATATATTGGGGCGCCTGGGTGATTCTGTCAGTTAAGCGTCCGACTTCAGCTCAGGCCATGATCTCATGGTTCGTGAGTTTGAGCCCCACCTCAGGCTCTGTGCTGACAGCTCAGAGCCCAGAGCCTGCTTTAGATTCTGTGTCTCCCTCTCTCCTGCCCTTCCCTACTCACACTCTGTCTCTCTCTCAAAAATAAACACTTTAAAAAAATTAATAAAAAATAAAATAAAAGTAATGCATATATATTAGTGTAAGTATGCCCCAATTATTGCATGAGACATACTTATACTTAAAAAGTACCCATTGTTGACTTAACCTTCAATTTTACTGGGGTCCTATATTTTACCTGGCAAGCCTAGATAAAGGCAAATATAATTAGCGTTGGGTCCCAATTGCCACATGTCTTCAATGCCCAGATTGTCAGGCTCCTCCTGGACTAAGGTAGAGGCTTAAAATTGAAGCTGCTTTTGCTCACTGCTTAATAGTGACAAGCTATTGATAGCCAGGCATTGCCAAATTCTCATTAGTTTCTAAAAGTCAGGAACTACATTTAGAAAAAAGCAGCTCACTTATGGAGAGGTCATCTATCCAATAACCTCAAGTACCAGGAACACAGCTGAAACCCAGGAAGCAAGGAAAAAAAAAAAAGCTCTGAGGAACCAAAATAGAAACCATGTGCTAAAGCTCATGCTCTCTTCTCTGAGAAGAGGCCCTCAGACCTGCACTCAGTGTAATTCACTCTTTGAGGCACCATCTGAACAGGTTTAGTTGTCTGATTTCCCAACCAGTAGAGATAAAAAGCAGGAAATTACGAGGTGGGCAGAACATCTAGATGGAAGAGGGGTCAATTGCATAGTAGATAACCAGGAGGGAAAAACACCATTACATAAACAATCTCCATCAAAAACTCAGAAGAGGGGCACCTGGGTGACTCGGTTGGTTAAGCATACAACTTTGGCTCAGGTCACGATCTCACCGTTGGTGGGTTTGAGCTTCGTATCGGGCTCTGTGCTGACGGCTCAGAGCCTGGAGCCTGCTTCGGATTCTGTGACTCCCTCTCTCTCTGTCCCTCCCTCAATCATGCTCTCTCTCTTTCTCTCTCTCTGTCTCAAAAATAAATAAAACATTTTTTAAAAATTAAAAAAAAAACTCAGAAGAAACTATACCAAAAATGTCATTAGTGGTTATTACTCAACAATGAGCTTCCAAGTGGCTTTTATTTTCTTCTCTACACTTTTTCCGTGTTTTATAAACTTTTTGCATGCATGTTCATGATCTGAAAAAGCAACACAGATACGTTTAATACAATAACATACAAAGAATTATTCCTCAGCCCTCCCAGGAAAGTCCTAGTGTTGCATCTATTAGGAGCATTTATTAAATGGTAATTATAAGCCAAATGTTTATTTTTCACTCTCTTCCACCAGGTTGTAAGCTTTGTGAGGACAGGGTTGGTGTATTCTCAGCCGTATAGTCCTGATAACAGTATAATGTCTAGCGTAATAAATGCTTGATAAGTTTGTTGAGTAAATGGCTGAAGTCATAATGTATGGTGCTTCTGTGGGTACCTAGACCTTCAGTTCTCCACCCCTCAGTCTCCCTGGGACAATGCTGTCCTGCAGCCTGTTTCCATCTTGACTCTTATTATGTTTCTAATGAGTCCATGAGGCGATTTAGAATCAGGGCTATAGAATTCGTTCCTTCAAGATTCTATCGAAATGGTTAACATCTTTTTAAAGTTTGGGCTTAAAAGAATAAATAGCCATTATTTTGAAAGCTCTCTTATCTAGAACCCCTCATGTACTCTGAGGCCTGGATGTACTGGTTAATTAAAGGTAAAGGGCTCAGAGATGGGACACGTCTTCTCAGAATTATACTGTAGAGCAAAGCACCATCTGTGGTCTGTGGGCCGTGGAAGATGATCATGTACCAGGTTTATATGAAGCAATGATAGACCAGTAGCCACGATACTTTATGCGACAGTTATGTAGCATGTACGTGTTTGCAAATTAATAAAAACGTGACTAGATCCAAAGATCAGCTTTTTTTGTGACTTATTCCTTTAAAGACCCCTCCGGAGTGAAGCAGGGGACTGAATAAGATCTTAAAACGCTATTCTTTTCAAATAAGCATTTGTAAAAGGAATGTAATCCTTTCTCTCTCTTCCTAATGAGTCAGATTAATCTTTGTTTGTGTTGAACCTATGGCTATTTAACCAGAAAGAAATTTATGACTTTTACCGCACAGTGGATTTCACAGCAGAGTTATCTGACAAGAATACTATGATTCAGCATGTGTTATTTTTGTTTTGCAAATGATTTCGAAGCACATTTTAGTAACTTGGAAGGGACTCTCAAAGTGGGGCAACGCTATTGCTTTCCCGCCATCACATTTTCGGGAAGCAGTTTTCCCAGTTTGCCCACAAATGTACCCAGAGCTCTGCCAGAAGACTCCCTTAACCCCAAGAGGCGACTCTTCAAAATTAAACTGCACATTAGGACATTTTTCACTACAATCAACTCAAGACTCGCGGTGCTAATGAGCAATTGGGCTAGCACGGGTAAATCAATCCAGAGAGAACTTTCTATTTTAGCCATTACATTTGACTCTGTTTCCATATCCTTAAAGTTAATTCAGTGGTAAAGTTACCTGATTTGTCTTTCAGCTTTTCTTTTTTTATTTTCCACTCCTTGAATGCTGGGGGAAGAAAAAAAAAAAAAAAACAGAAGAGAAAGCCCAAAACAGGTAAGAGGAAGGAGAGGGACAAAGTGATGTATCAACGATTCATCCCTGGATAATTTAGATTTAATGATAAATAAAGACTACTTTCAGCTAATAATAATAACTACCTATCCCCATAGGTACCAAACCAAAGGTACTCAGATAAGAACTGTTGAGACTGCAAGCATAAGTAACTTTAGGAAAGGCTTAGAATGCTATTTTGATTTTTAAAATATGTAGACTCATGTGTTTTTTTTTAAATTTTTTTAACGTTTATTTATTTTTTTTTATTTTTATTAAAAAAAATTTTTTTTAACGTTTATTTATTTTTGAGACAGAGAGAGACAGAGCATGAACAGGGGAGGAGGAGAGAGAGAGGGAGACACAGAATCTGAAACAGGCTCCAGGCTCTGAGCTGTCAGCACAGAGCCCGACACGGGGCTCGAACTCACGGACCACGAGATCGTGACCTGAGCCGAAGTCGGACGCTTAACCGACCAAGCCACCCAGGTGCCCCATCATGTGTTTTTTTTAAAGTATAAATTATAGAATATATTCCTAATATTTCAAGCAAGTTAGTGAATACTTCCTAAAACACACTATTGGGTGTCACTCCCAAAGACATAATAATTCTTTTGTGTTCCCCATGAAAACTGATAGCTGTGAAGTGACTCAACTATGCTGCTCTTGCCCAAATCACCACTGAAATGTGAAGTCCGGTTCAGTGCTCAGGAGACAGTTATTATGGTTACACAGAAAGTATCATGGCACACAAGAGTTTGACCAAAAACATGAATTGTGAACACGAAACAGTGAATCTGTTTGCTAATCCCTTCCTGAGGAGGGGGTAACTTTTCCTGCCAGGGATAGAAAGCACCCTTCCACACCATTCTAGAGATGAGAATGCTGATCCTACAGCTACCAAATGAAGTTTGTGTATCACTGAGTACCTCACAGCCCTACAGAGAAACTTCTAAGAAATAGCGAAGAAAAAACAAATGCTCCATGAAAGTCAAGTAAAGCCATAAACACTTTAAAACTGAATTTGGGATAAAAGCATATGAAGAGTAAGTTATATTAGTAGGGTATTTAAAAAAAACATAAATACCAAGGTTGACTTCTTGAGACAAAAATAATAGAAAAAAATTATTCTTTCAACCATGCTGGTTAAAGATTATCACCAGCTTATTACCGTAGAATAGAGTGCCAAACTCCAATGCCCATATTTTCATAGTTTATCATGTCCAAGAAGGCCTGGTAAATTCTGCATAGCTCTCATTATTGATCTTTGGGTCAGTCACTATCAACAAATCCATTGCCCACTTCATAAAGTCCTGAGTTAAAGAAACCACGGCTAGGGTTCTATGGACGGATATCTAGAACAATGGCCTCAACAAATATTTACTGAATGAATGAATTCTGGCTCTCCATGCTAGACTTGTGATTCTTGTGTTCTGAATGGAGGAAGCAGGTAAAATATAATCTTTAAAGAATTCTTTTGCAATAGGGCAGATTTTTGTCTGGATGTGCTACATACCATACTATGCTCTTCATATTCAAGATGAAATAAAGGCCACAGGGTAAATGTCCTAATAAACTTCACCTCCCTGGCCTTGACCTTTAAGTGTATTTTGGTTCTGGTCTTGGCGTCTGGACAAGTGTCTATATAGAGCTCATCCCTTGTGGCCAGTTCAATCTGGCTGAACATAATGTCCAGTAGAGGGCTCCCAGAGAGACTGATTTGGACTAGATTTTGGAATGATTTGGCTCATTCAGTTGGCAGGCCTAAAGACTTTGGATAGGTCCACTCTGATGTTTCCAACTATCCCAGACCTCCTATAACCATGAAGACGTGTTGTTGTTGTTTTTAAGTATAGGCTCCATGCCCAAGGTGGGGCTTGAACTCAGGACCCTAAGATCAAGAGTTGCATGCTCTCCTGACTGAGCCAGCCAGGCATCCTTATTGTTATTGTTTTTATTGAGTTCTTTTGATCAGGGAAAATTGGTGTATTTGTTTCTAGGGTTCTCATAACAAATTATTGCAAACTGGTGGTTTAAAACAACAAAAATTTATGCTACTAGCGTTCTGGAAGCCAAAATCCAAAATCAAAGTGTCAGTGGGGCTGTGCTCCATTAAAAATTGTAGAGGAGAATCCTTTTTGCCTTTCCCAGCTTCTGGTGGCTCTAAGTGTTCCTTGGCTCATGGCTACACAGCTCTAATTTCTTCCTTCATCTTTACAGGGACTTCTTCCATGTGCTTTCACCTGTTTGGTGTGTTATTAGGCCATTTGTCATTGAATGTAGGACTAACCCAGATAATTCAGGATGATCCCATGTCAAGAGTCTTCATTTAAATGCTTCTGAAAAGACCCGTTTTCCAAATAAGATCACATCCATAGGATCCAGGTAGGCACACCTTTGGGTGAGCCACCATTCAACTCACTTACGGCAGCTGATTTAGAACTACTAGTTTTTGTTGCATCCCAGATGAATCCTGAACATTGAAGAGGGAAGAAGTCTGTGACATTACATTTGGTATTCTAAAAACTTATTTAAAAAATTATCTGCTTACTTTAACTTTGTATCTACAGCCTCTATATCCTCACATAATCATTTTCACTTAATATGACAGTATTATCATCTTCATTAGGAGTTCATCTACTCTAAGGTTTCCGAGCCTTGTCACTATTGACATTTGCGCTGGACAGTTCTTTCTTGTGAAGGGCTGTCCTGTTCATGGTAGAATGTTTAGCAACATCCCTGGCCTCTACTCTCTACATGCCAGTAGTTTTCCCCTCGGTTATGACAATAACACAGGTTTCTTGACATTTCCAAATGTCCCCAGGGTCAAGGATTGTTCTTGTTTGAGAACTCCGGCCCTAGATCAAACACTGTTCAATGGGACTATTAGAAATTATAGTGAAACATTAAAACGCATCTAAATCAAAACTTTGCTTTCTTTGGCTAACACTGGTGCCCTGAAAATATTATTTAAAAATGTCTTATTTCATTTCAGCCCATAATAATGAATAAATGGGACATTTTCCTAGTGTACCCACAGTTTTAGATGGTCCAGTCTACACTACCATACCAAGTGACAAGAAAGAATACAGCTCAGAATGTGCTTTCCAACTTATTTACCTGGTATTCAAGAATAGGCAGAAATCTGGACATTTGAATGAGAAAGGAGAAACTGAATTGACAGAGAAATATATATGATGGTAAAAAATGAAGTAAAATTTCAGAAAAACCTGTTTTATACTGAAGAGTATAAACAACAGTGATTAATAGATTCTTTCTACTGTTAGGTTCAATATGGAGCATACAAGCAGTGGTTCTATTATTAATTTGGAAACATCCAAGCCACTTATGAGTTAAAGCAAAGTATTAGGCACAGATCTACAAGCTGTTGCTATTGTCTGTTTTAATAAAACATATCCCGAAGTACATTACTCAAAGTTACTCCTTAAAGGTTGTAGTCACCTTAGTAAGCTACACAATTTAGTAAACTATGAAACCATCATTGCCCCCCTTCTCTAAACATTTTACGCCTGGAATAGGTACCAGCTTGGGCTACAAAAAGAATTCATTCTCTTTTTTTTTAATCTTCATTTATTTTTGAGAGAGAGAGAGAGAGAGAGAGAGAGAGCATGAGCAGAGGAGGAACAGACAGAGATGGAATCCAAACCAGGGCCCAGGCTCTGAGCTGCCAGCACAAAGTCTGATGCGGGGTTCGAACTCATGAACCGTGAGATCATGACCTGAGCAGAAGTCAGACACTTAACCGATTGAGCCACCAGGCACCCCAAAAAGAATTCATTCTTGTTTGGAGTTATATCTTATTTTGAATAACTGGGTTTTATGTACTTATTTCCAGCATTCAAATCCACATTTAAAAGATTTAATTTATGGATATTCAAAAAATGCCTAATCTTCCCAGACAATTCAAAAAGAGGATGCAAAGGGGTGCTTGGGTGGCTCAGTCTGTTTAGCATCTGACTTTGGCTCAGGTCATGATCTCGTGGGTTCCTGAGTTTGAGCCCCACATGGGGCACTGCATATCGCAGAGTCTGCTTGGGACTTTTGCTTTCTCCTCGCTTTCTTTCCCTCCCCAACTCACACTTTCTCTCTCTCTCTCTCTCTCTCTCTCTCTCTCTCTCTTTCCCAGAATAAATAAATAAACTTAAAAAAGAAGAGAGAGAGAATGCAAAAATATTTTGAGCAATGATAGCATCTCTGCAATAAATATAAGACCTCCCAAGGTAACCACTCTGAGAAGGTCAATATATTAAAAAAAAAAATCATTTAAATTATTTTATAAATTCTACCTGTGGTGACCCATTAGCTAAAAATTCTCTGAAAACAGAAGTCCGGTTTCTTTATAAATCTTCAGCTAACCATACTAAATAACAATAATAAATTATGATGGAGGATCATTTGGGGTGACTAATTAACCTAATTAAGAGGTAGCATAGCATACTGGATTAAATCGTGAGCTTGGTAACTCAACTACCAGGATGCAATTCTGACTCTGCTACTTACTGTGTGACCTTGGTTTCCTAATCCATAAAATGGGTCTAATAGTACCAATCTCATTGGGTTGTTGTAAGTATTAAATTAGTTAACATGTGTAAAGCATGAAGTATAGGGCCTGGTGGGTAGTAGGTGCTCACTAAATGGTAATTATCACAGCTATAAAGCAGTAAAGCTGATGTTGTATTACTTTTCCCATGTCCCTTTATATTTGATTTGACTCAGGTCCCTAAAGACTTCAATGTCCTGAAACAAAGAGGTTCCTTTTAATTTCTTCTACTCTGGTAAAAAAATAAAGAACTTGAACAACAGAGATTCTCTGCAGGCCTTTCTTTTCATTTCTTGGTTTGTTTTTATTGGCTTTGGGGATCATATCTTTCTACTGCATTTTACAAGTTCTATTTCAATCACTGTTTACTTTCGTTATATATTAAGTCATATTGACATTGCACGGAAATGAATTTTGTTGGCACAGACTAGAGAACTTAAAAATCATTGTATGAATAAAAGGAAGGGAAGCGGGATTATTTTGTGTGACATGAATCAAATACGGTAAAAAGAATGCAGTGCTCCCTCATGGAAATAGAATTCCATTGAAGGGTTGATGATATTTTAAATTCTATAAAATGAATATTTTTCCTTTGATACTGTTTGATACTCTTTATATATATATATATATATATAATCAAATTTTAATTTACATCATTCTTTTGAATGCATTTTTTAAGGTGGAGTTTCAGTGATTAATGTCTTAACATGTTTGTCAACTCCAGTGGGAGAAAGTTTCATCTCTCAATATTCATTAATAATAAATGTAATGTAACAGTATTATTGTAAATATTTTCAGTGACAGACATCTAAAATGAGCTTTTTGAGTACAGCTTTTCTTAACTGAAGATACTGAGCAAAAATACATATATTATGTGGAAAATTACAATGTATTAGAACTCCCTGCTAGTCAGTTATTTACCTCAGAGGGGTAATAATTTTTAAACTTAGAAAGGATCTATAAAACATATTTTAAAATAATGTAGAAAATAAGACTACCAAAATTTTCAGAATGAGTTTACAAAATATCCTTGAGAAAGAAAAACAAACCTGAGCGATTCTTCTTTCTCATTTCCAAAGCTATCTTAGTGATGAACCCCTTTGATTCTAAGGAAAGCCACCAATTTAAATTTAATGTTGCAGGCAAATTTTCCAAAAGATAAGCAGGTTTTTTTTTCTGTTCACTAGGGTAGTTTTATCAAAGTTCCATCATAAGCAAATATAATTTTATTAAGCTCTTCATTCGAGAATAACATATCATAAGGAGAGAAAATGCTGAATTCTTGTAATCATTTGTTTATACAAAAGAGTACCTATCAAAGCAGTCTTGAAGATATCTTGAATTGGGACAAAGTCTTGAGGGATTTAGGCACGTACCTGGAGGCTGCTTCAAGTTGTTTATAAAGATAGAGAAGAAAGAAGGTGATAGAGAAGTTATACCATTTGTACATAAGAAAGCATGAGGTTTCATACGATGCATCCATGCATTGTTCTTCTACCCAGAGTTCCAGAAAGAGACATAAAATGCACCTCATTTTTTTCTCAGATATGCACTGTATCCCTGCTCTTTAATATTCTTAATTCTTCAGAACATCCTTTCAACCTGAATTTATCTGACTAGAAAAATGTCACAGTAAACACATTTGGTAAGAATTTCATGTCTAGAATACATCATCTAGACTAGAATACTATACTGAATAGTAAAAAGAAAAGCAAATTTTAAAAAATGAGCAAAAATTTTTGAATCAACAACTCACCAAGGAAGAGATTCAAATGGTGAGTACATAGAAAGATATTCAGCATTATTATTTGTAGGGAAATACCAATTAAAAATTAAAATAAAATCCTACTACACTCATTCTAGAGTTGATAAAATTTTTTAAGCTGATAGTACACAAAGTACAGGTGAGAATATGGAGCATCTAGAACTCTATACATTTTGCTAGTGGCAATGCCAAGTGGGAGAACCAATTCGAAGCATAGGTTTGAAAAATAAACGTACACTTACCATATGACCAAGCAATACCTCTTCTAAGTACAGTAAAACCTTGGTTTGCAAACATAAATCATTCCAGAAATATTCTTGTAATCCAAAGCACTTGTATCTCAAAGCGAATTTCAAGAACCATGCTCAGTTGTGATCATGTGATGTTCAGTGTCACAGACTACTCATATTGAAAGACATCACTCAGTTATCAAGTTAAAATTTATTAGAAATATTTACTCGTCTTGTGGAACATTTACAGAACAAGTTACTCGCAATCCAAGGTTTTACTGTATTTCCCTAAGAGCAGTGGAAACACATATCCACAAAAGAACCTGTATGTGAATGTTTGTAGATTTCTTCTTTTTAATTTTTTTTTAATGTTTATTTTTGACAGAGAGAGAGTGATCGGGGGAGGGAAAGAGAGAGAGGGAGACACAGAATCCAAAGCAGGCTCCAGGCTCTGAGCTATCAGCACAGAGCCTGATGCAGGGCTTGAACTCATGAAAGCAAGTTCATGACCTGAGCTGAAGTCAGACACTTAACTGACTGAGCCACACAGGCACCCCCGTAGATTTCGTATTCATAATTGTCCCAAACTGAAACAACCCAAACATCCACCAGCCGGGGAACTGATAAACCAATGGCAGTAACTCCATATACTGAAGTTCCACTCAGTAGCAAAAAGGAATGAACTATTAAGTTCACGATGTGGATGGACCTCAAAAGCACAATGCTGCAGAAAGAAGCCAGATACAAAAGACTTACACTGTGTAATCCCGTTTATATGAATGTTTGGAAAGGACAAAACTACATGGACATAAATCATAGTAGTGATTGCCAGGGGGTGTGGCAAGGAGAAAGGATTGATTTCATGGAAGAGTACAAGGAAAATTTTTGCAATTTGGAATTCCAAGAAATCCATATCTTGATAGAAGTAGTAGTTCTATATTGGTACATCTTCAAGATTTATAAAACTACATACTTTAAAAGAGTAAATTTTACCATATTTGAATTATACTTCAATCAACTTGACTTTTAAAAAATGATGCAACGTATTTGAAATCACCCCCACACGGAGGGTAGTTCATTCCAAACTCACCTAAGCAGAACCAAGTCATGATCAGGGGAATAGATGTACATTATCATCATTTATTTTGGATTCTCATAATTTTTTAGTATTGGATGCAACCATCCAAAACCTGGTAGCACTGTTGCACTTGATAGGAAATTAACAATTTCCCTAAGGTTGCAGCATTAATCAGCATAGACCAGGTTATGCTAGGAGAGCAAACCTCAAATCTCAGTGGTTTAACACAGCAGACATTTATTTCTTGCTCATGTAAATCCTGTTGTGATTTTTTAATGACTCTCTAGAGCAACTGTTGTCCATCCAGCCACTCAGTGGTCTCTGATGATCTTGTCTCCACCATACTGTAGCTGTATCATCTGTAGCCTGCAGTCTCTTGGTCAGTGCAGCAGGAAAAAAGAATGCTCACCACAGCAATCAAATGCTTTGGTCTAGAAATGAAAACACATATCCTGTCTTCTCATAATATTTTTCCAGGAACTAGTCACATGGTCCAGCCTCACTGTAAAGGCAGAGAAGTACGATTTCCCCTTTGTGACAGGAAGATGATGATAACCAGGTAAGGGTAAGCACCAGAAGTCTTAAGAAACATGGTTTCTTTACATTTTATTTCATTATATATTTTCTGCTATTTCTTATTCAAATAAATATTCATTCACTCTTATTCTTCTGAACTGTGAAGTAGCAATATATCGCCAGGCAGAAGCAGTATGGTGGCATATTCTTGCCCTGAATTTCATCGTTTGACTCTCAACATTGTTGTACTGGGGCAAATGAACCCTGCCAAGGGCTTAATGTTTTCTCCTGGGATTTTCCGTTGAGTTTTGGTATTTAGGGGCTGATGGGAATTAGTGTTGCACGCTTCTCTTAGTCTTCTTGCATCTGGGAATTTGGGAGCAATTAATGTCATCTTTTAATGACAGAGGGAATTAACTCTGGATGTTAGCTATGTTGATAGAATGTACTCAAAGGTTCAGATGGCAGTCTGAACTTCTGAACTTTTAGGGGCCAAATGTATCCTCTGTTCCTTAGAGACCCCTGAAGACACAAAATGAAAGAAAGAAAAAAAAAAAAACCTTTTCCAGCACTCATAGGTGGAGCTTTTAGATCTTTACGGAATAGGGTTGAGAATCTTCACACGGTAGGGAGAGGAGTTAAGTTTAGATCATTGATGAAGTAGAAGGTTTCAGGGAAGTAGGAAAAAGGGTGCTGGAAAAGGGGCATCAATGGTGGGGTAGGGATGTAGAACAAATAGATGTTGATCTCAATTTTAAAAAACCGGTACTTTGGAGAGCAATGTAAATTCAGCGGTCCTTGAATCTGTCCCAATTTATGATTTTCCCTTGGAAAAAAAATGAGTTAACCATTTTTTTAATCCATTATAAGAGGAGGCAACAGATAATGTGGTCCAAAAGGAAGTCATTGATGTAGACTGAACCATCCGGTTCTTAATAGTAGTCATTCTAGTTGGGACAAAAAACAACAACAATAAGAAAATGTGTGTGTAGGGGTGTGTGTGTGTGTGTGTGTGTGTGTGTGTGTGTTATCTGAGCACATGTAATACAAGTATAGTTAGGCAAAAAAATACGTAAACAGATTTAAAAGAAGTAAGCAGAAAAAAACTTTCAGAGATGGTAGACAGTTTCTGTCACAACGCAGCCCAGGTAGTTACAGCCTAATTTATAGAAGATGCTGTATGTGATTTTCATTCCATCCCCTCTCTTCTGCATATCAATGGAGACTGCATCAATGGCAGACAGCGTTAAAGAAACATAATTCTTTTTTTTCATGGATCCCAGACAAGGCCTTAGTGTCCCTTTCAGCCCAATGCTGGAAGTAGTCACAACACAAATCAATTAATTAATCATCAAACTTTGCATTCAATTAGAAAGCTATTTTCTATCAAAGACCAGCAAAGGTATTCTGAGTTTTGAATGGTGAGGAGTCTTTTCAGAGGTTTTGTTTCCTTTCCACTAAAAGCTTGGAAAGATTACTCACTTCCTTCTTTCTTTTCTTCCTTTCTTTTGTCTTTCCTTGAACAAACATGTATCAAGCCCTGACCATATGGCATGCATTGCACCAGGTGCTGGATGCAGTGACGATCAGGGCACAGTGGGGAATTTCTAAGTAGTGTTTATCACTCAAAACCATTTCCTTCTGGAAAGATTTTCTCCACTCTGCCAAAGCTACATGGACCTAGTTTCACCCCACCATTCTGATAATCCCTATCCCACCTCTGCTCGCCACTAGCCCAGCCTAAACTCTGTTATCTCGTGCCTTGGTTGTTGAGAAGCCAGCTTGGTAACTCTCTCTATTGACTCTGACCTCATCCAATTCATTCTCCACACTAAGGCCAGAGCAATTTCACACCAGATCATGTGATTCCCCTGGATTTTCCTTGTTCTGAAGATAGAAGCCAACACCTCAAAAATGGCTTCCAAGGCCCTGCACACTTCATTCCATGCCTGCTTACTAGCTTTATCTACTGTTCCTCTTCTCTTCACTCTGTGATCCAAACACAATGCTTCTCTTTCATTTCTCAAACTGCCCCATTTTTTTTTTCGGCCTTGCAACTTTGAACATGTTGCTTTGGAGCCTAGAATGCTTCTTCTCATTCTGACTTACTCTCAGTCACTTTCAGATTTCGGCTCAGAAGTCACTTTCCCAGAGAATGCTTCTCTGATCACCTGGCCCACCCCCCAGACCAGTTTATTAAACTTCATGGCAGTTTTCTTTCTTTCATTGCATTTGATGATTATATATTTTATTTGTTTGATTACTTGCTTAATGTCTGCCTACTTTATTAGATTATAAACTCAGTGACTACATAACGAGTACAGAGAAAATGTCTGCTTTAATTGTGTGTGTGTATGTGTGAGAGAGAGAGAGAGAGAGAGACAGAAAGACAGGCAGACAGACAGACAGAGACACATATCTAGCACACAGTAGATACTCAACAATAGTGGATTCTTGAAGCTGTGAGTAAAAGATGAACTCACTGGTTGCACTGACGAACAAATAGAGATAGCCTTCAATCTAATGGGGAATAGAAATAAGTAGATAGACTATTAGAATACAGTTTGATAAGTGCCGTGAGTACAGTTTGATAAATGACAAGCACAGTGCTATAGGCAAACATAAGCTGGTGCCTAATTCCAATTTTGAGGGGCTACTATACTAGAGATAAGAAGAAATTATATAATCAAGAGCTAAAATACTCGTGCTGTAGAAATGGAACAGTAGCGCCTTTTAGCCCTTGCAAGGCTGTACAAAGTAGTAAATAAGAAAAGATGGGGCGCCTAGGTGGCTCAGTCGGTTAAACATCCGACTTTGGCTCAAGTCATGATCTCGCAGTGTGTGGGTTCGAGCCCCATGTCGGGCTCTGTGCTGACAGCTCAGAGCCTGGAGCCTGCTTCGGATTCTGTGTCTCCCTCGCTCTCTGCCCCTTCCCAACTCGCACTTTGTCTCTCTCACTCTCAAAATAACAAATAGATATTTTTAAAAAATTTAAAGAAAAGTAATACAAGCTGTGGAAATTCGACTGAAAAAGGCTATATTTTAAAGTCTGAACTTTAAATGATTGCAAACAGAGACTAGGAGTTCTTAGCATATCTGTCTTCATTCAAGGAAGTGACCACACTGAGGCTGGTTAACTTTAAAAAAGGGCACAGAGCAAGTCAACTAATGGCAAAAATCCAAGCAATGACAGAATAAGAGAGTCAGAGTCAAAACTGGGGTATACATTTTTCCTTTAGTTGTTCATATCTAGGAAATAATAGTAGGAACCCCAAGGATCTCATTTTGGTTATAGCTGAGCACTGTTTCTAGGCACTTCATACATCTACATATATATACACAGATACACTTCATGCACAGAACATAATAAATAAAATATAGTACATTCTACATTATGGGTTCAGTCATTCTCAATTCATCTTCTTCATTGTTGCTATACAATCTCCATTTAAAAAATCAGTTACTATTAAACATATATTTGGACACAAACAAATCCAAACTATATATGCAGTTGAGCTGATAGCCCAGCCAAGCAGCTCACCTACTAGATGGTCATACTTGATCAAGATCTATCCCTGATGGAAGGGGGGCCACAAGGCACCCACAAGTAAATACACACTCGAACGCTATGGACTTGCCATGTAGCTCCCAGAGCTGGGGAAAGGGGTCCCATGAGAGTCTTTTTTTGATGGTGGAGCCCAGCAGCGTTAGGGCAGAATGTGAATGCTAAGCCACAGAACCCATTTTTCCCTCACTGTGATCAACCAGATTTTGCTGTAGGGTAGCAAACAACTGCAGGGTCCAGTGGGAGTAGCCAACAGCTGTCACTGCCCTGAAAAAATGGAAGTCAGAAAAAGCAGTCGGCAATGTCATACTGCCATGGGCTTGTTAGAAGCTGCCCCCAAGACCTCATCTTCCTCTTCATCCTCAGAAAAGGAAATTAAGTATCATTGGTGAGCACAGACCCTCCTTGATTTCACCATTACCTTCTCATTTCCCGAGATGCTTTGTGTCTTTTCTTCAAGCGCTGCAAAATGTCTAGTTATATCTAGAAATAGAATATTTCCTGCTCTTTGGAAAACTTCACTCCTTTTCTTTTTGAATTTACATTTGCAGGGCAAGTTAACATCTTGGGACAAAAAGCAGATTATATGTCAAATTTAGTCTGGTGAAATTATCTTAATACGTATAAGAAATATATGTCCTTGGTTAAAAGCATCATAATTAAGGATAAATATAATATCTTGTTTAATGTGTGGCATGCAAATGCAGAGTGCCATAGGTAAGTTCAGAAGATGAACAGAAACATATCCGTATTCAGAATAACTGCCTCTAATCTATCTAGCTAAGTGTCCTTAAATAAATCATGTAAGTACCATGGGTGTCTCAGAGGTAAAACAGAAGTAGAAAGTATTAACTACCTTAACAGGTTGATATGTTTATAATAATGTGAGTCTATGTTTGGGAAACTTAAAGGCACTAAATATGTAGATTTTATTATTACTGTCACCATCATCATTATTAGGAGCTGGAAAAATAATTAAGATTATCTTTGGTGCATCTTTAGACTATACATTCATTCTTTGTCTTAGTTTGGATTACATAGTATTTTTCTAAGATGAGATTTGTAGTGCATCGGCCCTCAGGAATGACAGTTTGCTGAAGGATTGTTTTTGTTTTATTGTACTTTGAAGTAAAATTCTGAGACTTCATACATATGTAAGTGACTTAGACTGTTCACTCGGTACCCACAACTTGTGCAAGATGCAATGTGTTTGTATCAGGTGGTCTCAGTGCTCTCCTGAATGGAATATTTTTCCAGTGTTTTTCATTTTCAGCACTTAACTGACAGGCCCTAGGCATCTTGCTGACCATCCCCATTTATCCCAGGGGTAAGCCCTGGTCTTTGCATAGGTACACCACCGCCCTCTACTGGACAGATTAGGGCAGGAAGCCTTAGAATCTCCTGAAGTGTGGGTTTCTCACAGCCTCTCTACTATGTCATCAGATCGGAGTGGTCATGTACAGTTCCCATTAAGGGGGTTAGTAATGCTGGTAATTACAGAGGTTTGGGTATGCCAGAAAGATGCTTTGAGTAACGCCATAAACAAGCATCTGACTTCTTAACTGGAGAGTAGGTTTCAACAATACTCATTACAAACCGATTCATATCCACATTGTGGAACACCTTTGCTTTTTGATTGACTCAGCACATCTTGCTGAGGTCTCTTCAAGTCAGAGAACTGTTTAACCTCACATGAATTGAAAGAAATAGTTCCTAATAAATTAGCATGATCTTCCAGTGATATATAGCTTCTCATTCTGAGTTAAGTAAACCCTGGTAAGCTATATTCTCAGCGATTCTGTAATCAAGTATTTATTGAAAATCTACCGTATAACCAGAAATCTTTTAGGTAATAGGAATATAGCAATCCATAAAATATTTCTGTGAAGTTATATGCCATTAACCTTGTATCTATTTATGACCTGCTGAAATAGAATTTCTACTGTGAGATGTTCAACTTTGTATGATGCAGAAAGAACTTAGGTTATGCATAATGAAAGAGCTTAAAACAAAAATGGAACTTAGGGGTGCCGGGTGTCTCAGTCAGTTGAGGATCCAACTCTTGATTTCGGCTCAGATTATGATCCCAGGGTCATGGGATCAGGCTCCACATTGGGTTCTGTGTTGAGTTGCAGAACTTGCTTGGGATTCTCTCTCCCTCGCCCTCTGCCCCTCTCTCCCCACCCCACTCTAAACAAACTTTAAAAATAAATGGCAACTAAAACCAGAAAAGAATACAAATGAAATCTATGAGAAATACAAGTGTCTATCAGTCAGGTGATAAAAAAATCATTAAACTCTAAAACTGAAAGGATCTAAAATTCATCCAGCATCCAGCTCTATCTAAACGAAAGAGTTTCTAATGGATTTTGATGTGATTTATCTTCTGACATGTTATTCAAAAAAATTAGTCTATATTTTTCGCTAATAAAAGTTACCCATATTTTATTTAAATATTGTCCTCTTAATTCTCATCATTTTGCTTTAAGATTGACAAAAAAGATTATTTGCTGCTTGACGTCTGCTGAAATTGAGTGAGCCTTGAATGGCTTAACTGCAAGTTCCCCTCTTCGCTCTGCTCCTGTGAAGAAAGACCCCAGACAACAACCCTCCTTACTGAGGGGCCCAGGCACAGTTCCTGCTTATCCCTAGATAGCAGGTTTCAATTTCCTGCCAGGCTGTGGATTATTGAAACAAGTCAATTATATTCTTGGGTGGGAACCAGAGTACTTCTCTCTTGTGATACTACAAGGCCTGTCTCCCATAGCTCCTGGCTGTTCAGTCTGCCTCTTAGTGCAACCTCCACATGACCATAGCATGTGGTGTCCTTCTCCACTGGTTTGTGAGTCTATGTGACCAACAAACCCCTGACTACCTCATCTGTCCAACGTTGAGTGTTGTGTGTTTGGCCATCACCATAACCTTATGATGGGACAATGAGAATCCCTGGTTTACCAATGAAGTGAAGAAGAGGCAACTAAAATAATCCACACCTAAGAATTAGTATACAAAGTTACACAATTGTTCAGGGTCTTCTGTTTTCAGGTAATTTCCACCTTCACCCCACAGAAACCACTGCTTGTGTAAAGCTAGCAAATTGCTCAAGTATAAAGTGACATGTGGAATAGATGTGCTTTTTCACTGGGTGCAGATGAGGACCACATAGTCCCCGTTGAGGCATAAATGAACTCAGAGCTTTTATTTTTCTAATTTAATTTATTTTTTTTTTGAGAGAAAGAGAGAGACAAAGAGAGAGTGTACACATGAGACAGAGTGGGGGAGAGACAGAAGGAGAGAGAGAGAGAGAGAGAGAGAGAGAGAGAGAATTTTCAGCAAGGTCCATGCTCAGCATGGAGCCCAATGAGGCAGGGCTCAATCTCACGACCGTGAGATCCTGACCATGAGATCGTGACAGTGAGATCGTGACCTGAGCCAAAATTAAGAGTCAGCAGCTTAACTGATGGAGCCACCCAGACACTCCTGAACTCAGAGCTCTTAAGAAGCCAGTGCTTCATGAGAACTAGAAGGACTGGCGACTAGATGGAGAGTACTCAGAAATTACTGAAGCCAAAGAAGAGTTGGACGAAAAATACTCATTTGTTTACCAACGATTCTATGGAAAGGAATACCTAATTCTAAATTTCTTATGATATTAGAAGACACTATAGAAACCCACAAACCCACAAATAACTTTCTTCTCTATTTTCATGAATGGTTTAATTCTTCTTTCTAACCTAAACTTACTCTTTATACCCTGACTTACACCTGCTCCCTCCAGAAATTAATAAGCAAATGTACTGGATATAGATGGACATTAAGTCTGATTTCATAGAACTCCAGCAATGGAAAGGATTTAAGAATTTCTTTAGCCCAACCATCCACCTTTCACTGAATTAATGGATGTGAAAATGAGGTTCAGTACACCATGGTGAGTGTCAGGTGTCAGGGTTAGACTTTCTACTCTCAGCCAGTTCTTGTTCAGCCCCCACATCCCACCAAATTAATTGAAAATTGACTCAGTTGCTTGGCCAGATTCCTAATGTGGTAGCTTAGCATATTCATTGAATGACAATGCACTGCATTAAGAAAGCAAAGTTTCCTTGTTACCCAAGGTTAGACATTACTTCCCTGAGAATCTGAAGAACCAATTCAAATTATAACTATTAAGAAGACTCCGGAATTCATGACAGTCACAAATTAACTGCTCAATAATGTTATTTGGTATCTTTTAAATTTAATGAAACTTGAAATCCCTACAGTTAAATATCAAGGAAACATAGTTACACAAAATGTCAAACCTCATAGGATCAACCCAGATCAGGATTTTACCTGTGTATTACATGCATGCACATGATAGCAAACTACAAAGAATAAAGTCAAACAGTAGAAGCATGAGCTGCGAGCCAAAATCAAACTGAAATTGGTACCCCAGGAAACAGAGCCTTTAGGAGTAAGAAACTGTTCTATGAAAATGATCCAAAATTGAGAACAGAATTCCTTGCAAGGCCAATGAGCACAAAGAAATTGAGTTAAATAAGGCCATACCAAAGCTAAAGAATTCCAAACACACACATGCATGTGCACACACACACACAACCTCTTCCAAAAATATATTTTTAAAATGCATCTCTAAATTATAGGGATAGAAGAGGAAGGAGATACAGGTTTTGTGCATCCTTTTACCACCTCAAGAAAATGTTGAGAAATGAAGTTGCTGAGAAATCCAGGTATTTTCCATTATGTAGATATAAATCCAGATTATGTCATGAAAGTTATGAGAAACCCAGAGCCACAGCTAACCCACAGGGAAGTGTATGAAAACTGCAAAAATGTCTAAAATAAATTAGTTAATAATTCTTCTGGTAGATAAGTCTGACAGATGTTAAGGTGAAAGGTAGCAATGTTAAGGAGGTTTTGATGGGATTCTGGTTTAAGAACATGAGAGTGATTTTACGTACCTTCAACCTGGATGAAGTCTCACCTTGAAAAGCTAAGAACAGTGAAGAAAATGATTGAGCAGCAGACTTCCACAAGTGGGAGACTTTCCCAGCCAAATTTCAGTGACAGCCAAAAAGACTAGGCCATTTCCAAAAAACGAACTCACGAATTAATGGTGATTTATTACTCAGGGACCTGACATTAATTAAAGCAAATTTAGCAGTATCCTTATCACTTCAAGTTGATGTTATTGCAGTTGGCTGGTAAGAGAATACAAATTACTCAGGCAAGGGCCACCAGTCAATCATGTCTCTCCTAAAATGCCTTTCTACCCCAGTAGAGAAGTTTCTAGAATTGTAGAACCCCCAAATTAAATTATGTTGGAAGGACCCTAGCCTAACTGTCCTCTTAATCTTGGTCATCTAAACTTCTTCCAAATGCATGACTTAGCTTTTAAAAATATTCCACAAGAAAACGAGTGATGAAAAGAAAAATAGCCAGAAAAAGAAGTGTAGTTGGATTATACAGCTCACTAACAAGAACACTACAGACTTGATTTTAACACCTACTGAATAGTAATTATTTTTACACATTTTAATAGATAATAATTTAGTTAATGTAATAAAAGAAGATGATAACCTGTTAAGTAGGATAAATTTATTTTATTTGCTTTTGTGACAGACAGCAATCCTAATTCACAGCTCTTGGATACCCAAAGAGTCCATAGGGCAAAATTAGCAATAGGGGAACATACTGAGTTCCTTTGATACATTTTCTAATCATCACCACTATTGACTCCCAATTTCTGCCTACCTTCAGGATGGGATGCCTATACCTTAAGAGCTTAATGCCTCTGTCAGGTTTTACAAATTATACTCTAAGCATTCTGGTACTAAATAGGAAACTGAGCACTCAATTGCAGCATTTTTTTTTTCACATATTCTGAATTAATCATTCAGTGATATGAGATTTAACTGGTAGTTACATCAGAGGCTCTCACTCTCAGCTTAGAAAACCCCACTGCCAATATTTCTGCACAGGTCCTAGACCAGCGTCAATGGAGGTTAACATGCACTGAGCTCTTGCTATGTGGTCCAACTATGGATTAATTCACCGTATTGGTTCTCACAATAACCTTGTAAGGTAGCCACGACTATTATCCCAGAGATCACAAATATCTAATCAAGGCACAAAAAGCTAAAGTAAACTACAAACTTATAATCACACTTCTACAAAGGAGTGAAGCTGAGATTTAAGTCCAGATGCATCTATTATCTATTGCTGCATAAGAAATTATCCTAACACACAGGGGTTTACAACACAATTTCACAGTTTCTGTGAGTGAGGCTTCATTGTGGCTTAGCTGGGTCATCTGGCTCTGGCTTTCTCATAAGGAGGAAATTACTGTCATCTCAACATTCAACTGAGGATGGATCTGTTGCCAAGCTCATATGGTTGTTTGCAAGATTCTGTTCCTCGCTGGCTATTGGTCTGACAGCCTCAGTTCCGTGCAGGTTGCTGCCTGGAGGCTGTCCCTGTGGGCCTCTTGACAGGCTGGCACCAAACAAGGCAGCTGGCTTCAGAAATGAGCAAACAAGAGAACCCCAGAAAGAATTTGAAGAAAACGGAAGTCACTGTCTTTTACAACACGATCTTGGAAGTGGCATCCCTTAGAAGCATGGCATTAGGTCTAGTGCCCACTCAGGGAAAGGAAATGGAGCAAGGTGTAAATACGAGGAAGCAGAGATCATTGGGAGCCATGTTGGGAACTGTCTACACTTTTTAAAAGTGATTTTTAAAAATGTATCCTAAGCCTTTTGATGATATAATTTGTAAATCTACATTTCCTCCACCTTAATCCTTCTAACAGATTGTAAAACCACCATTACCAATCATGTAGAAACAGAACTCCTACAATTTTATGTATTTTTGAACAGTTATTAAAGAACAACTCTGAATTACAACTTAGTGTGACTTAGTAAACAATTCAAAAGCAAATTTAACTTGCTAATACGTCTTGTAGCTCTGACTTTAAAAGCATCTAACCTTATAAAATCATCTATAAAATGTGATAAGTACTAAATATTCTTTATTTGCTGTTACATTTAAACCATATTAAAAGGCAGAATGTTATTTTTTTCTTTATCTTTTTTCTTCTTTTAGGTAGGCTTCATACCCAGGGCAGAACCCAACACAGGGCTTGAACTCACAATCCTGAGATCAAGACCTAACATGGATGGAACTGGAAGGTATTATGCTGAGTGAAAAAAGTCAGTCAGGGAAGGACAGATATCATATGTTTTCACTCATGTGTGGATCTTGAGAAACTTAACAGAAGACCATGGGGGAAGGGAAGGGGAAAAAAATAGTTACAAACAGAGAGGGAGGGAGGCAGACCATAGGAGACTCTTAACTACAGAGAACAAAGTGAAGGTGGATGGTGGGGTGGGGGAGAGGGGGGAATGGGTGACGGGCATTGAGGAGGGCACTTGGGATGAGCACTGGACGTTGTATATAAGTGATGAACCATGGGAATCTACCCCAAAAACCAAGAGCACACTTTACACACTGTATGTTAGCCAATTTGACAATAAGTTATATTAAAAAAAAAAAAAAGACCTAAGCTGAGATCAAGAGTCAGATGTTTAACCAACTGAACCACCCAGGCGCCCCAAAGGACAGAAGTGTAGATGCACAGAATTTTAATGAGCTTGACATAAGAAAGTTAAAAAAAAATAGAGTAAACATTGCTTCTTATCTTCAGCCTTTGTTTTAGACAAACTGATGAATACAAATTCAAACACAGGTGAGGCTTGCTCTGTTTTATGAGACAGTGAAGAGATTTCCTCTATATTTAAGTATATTTGTATAACCAGTTATACATACATATATATATAAAATCAATCTTCTCTAGGTTGTGTGATGGCAACTAACACGCAGCCTCCATTTCAATAATATCTTTCAAGGGGGCGAAAGTGATAGTAGTTACTAAAAATTTAAAAGTGTGATCGTATTCATTTACCCACCAGCCAATTTTATTTAAATCAGGACAGCTCAACAAGAATATTCCATTATCCATTCATGATCTAAATTCCGGTTTATTATATCAATTGCAATATGGCACCTTTAAAAAAAATCATGAGACATTTCTACCTTGTAACAAATAGGTAGTGGCAATTACTCGATACTAGCATTTTTGAAGCTAGCTCTCAAGTCAACTTTCTCCCTTCTTTTTTTAAAAAAGTGCTTATTTATTTTGAGAAAGAGAGAGAGAAAGAGTATGAGCAGAAAAGGAGCAGAGAGAGAGAGGGAGAGGGAGAGAGAGAATCCCAAGCAGGCTCCATGCTACCAGTGCAGAGCCCAATGTGGGGCTCAGTCTCACAAACAATGAGATCATGACCCGAGCCAAAATCAAGAGTTGGATGCTTAACCAGCTGAACCACCCAGATGCCCTGCCCTCTCTCTTCTTATTAATGCCAGCTGAAAGGTTCAGGCATCTTCATGAGCATCCTCATTTACAGCGACAACTACAAGTTCGAGGGTCTCCAAGACCATCCTCAGGTTTGATAATTTGCTAGAAGGACTCCCAGAATTTAGAAGAGTCATTATCCTCATGAGTCTGCATTATTACAGCAAAAGGATACAGGTTAAAATCAGCAGAGGGAAGAGTCCCAGGAAGCAGAGCTAGGTGACACCGAGGTGCAGAGCTTCCAGTTGTCCCTGGCAGGTGTAGACAGTGCCTGTTTCTTCTAGAATTGATGTGGGACAATATGAATAAGGTATTGCTAACTAGGGAAGCTCCCAGGCTTTAGTGTCCTGAGTTTTATTGTGGCTCGGTGACATAGATATGATTGACCTTCCACCAGGCTGACCTTAGTCTTCAGCCGCACCACAGGTAATGTGATACTATGTTGCCTAAGGCCCTCACCATAAATCACATTTTTAGCATAGACTTCCCGGCATGGCTCAAGTTTCCAGGTAAGCAAAGACACCCATGTGAAGCGGGGATCCCAAGGGCTTGAAGATTACTTCCCAGAAGTGAGGGAAGTATGCCTCTCTTTGGGCCAGGTTAATTCTTACCAAGTAGAGATCATTTTTGTTCCAGGAATACACTTCTTGGAATTCTCCAAATACTCCTCAGAGTCTCCTATTCCCATGTAATGTATTTGTTCTTGTTGGCGTCTGTGTAAGAGAATCCAGGGCCAGACCTGTTTTCCACTCCAACAGACCACGAAGACTTGGCTCAGTTTTGTGCTTGCCTTTCCTTTCCATGGTGTGGCATTGGGCACACTTGTGAACAAAACCCCCCCAGCCCTCTTGACGTCAGCCATTTTTAATTCACTCTCTGGCCACATGCACTAGAAGGTTTCCAATTGAAAACTGGATGTGCCGCTCTCTCCTGGGCATGTTTTTAGCCACTACATTATTGTCTTAACTTGAGTTGTTCCAAAAGTAGCACTTGAGCTAAGAACTGAAGTGCAGGTGTTCATTTGTGAAATGATTCCAGGAAATAGGGGTGAGGTAGTAGGAAATGCGGGACAGAGAAGGGAGGAAATCCAATATGAGTATGTGATTCTGAGATTGCTACTGTGCAAAACAGTGCATTATTCCATTGGGACCTCCTGAGACATCCAAAGAATGCCTCTCAGAATTGTTTACCTGAGATGGAGAAGGAATATCAATCTATTGGCCTATATAACCCACCGGTCAAGCATTACCCTACTGAAACTCACTCTGACCACAGTCTTTGGTGTTGGAGGAGGCCTGGGAAAGAAGTCAGAGTCATCGCTGTTGGACAACTGGAATGTAGACTGGAACACTCTACTCCCGAAGTTCCTGGAGCCAGAAAATAAACTGCAGTTATGTCCGCTGAAACTTTATTACCCATACTAGTGGTTCACAAATGTTGAAGATTTTCTGAATCATCTGGGGAGCTAATAAAGAACACAGAGGCCTAGATTCATAGAAAAGAAACAGAGCGTGGACCTCTTTCTTACTAAACTCCCAGGTGATTCTGATACCTACACAAATATTTGAGTACCGATTATGGCAGTAAAACCTTGGTTTTGAGAGCATAATTTGTTCTGGAAACATGCTTGTAATCCAAAGCACTTGTATATCAAAGCAAATTTAAAGAACCATTGGCTCAGTTGTGATGTGATGTTCAGTATCACATACTACTTGTACTGTAAGACATCACTAATGTTCACGTTAAAATTTATTAGAAATGTTTGCTCATCTTGTGGAACTCTCACAGAACAAGTTTCTCACAGTCCAAGGTTTTAATGTACTCTATATGAACCCTATTGGGAATAGGCATCCTCACTAGGAATTTGAGGTTAATTTTTCTACTATTAACCTGAACTCATGGCAGGTTGAGACTGTGCTCCAGGCTCCCCTACACCCTCCCTGTCTCCAGTTGTATTGTTCTGTCCATGAAATTCATGCTCCTGCCTACTCAGCAAGAACCTATCTTGCAAGAACCTATTCAGCAAGACACTATCTAGCTCTTGTCAACTCTCTCAAAGGAAAGGAAAATTACATTTAATGAGCATTTGCTATGAACTGGCCAATTAGATAGGTATATCAGTGGTATGACTCCCTTTAATTCTGATGACAGTCTTGCAGAGAAGGTGGTATTATTCTCATTTTTTCAGGTGAAAAAGAAATTAAAGCTCAAGGAGATGCAAAGTTATATATCTACTATGGACTGAATGAGAAAACCCGTCTACTCAACCGTAAAGACCTCTCCAACCCATCACACTCCTTTCATTGTGGAGAACTAGAAACAACAATCTGCATCAGCTTCACCTAGAACACATCTGTGCTCTCTTAAACTTGAAAGAGGAAGACACTAACCCAGTTAGGCAGATGTCTTAAGTTGTAGAGGTCAGACCAGTCATCCTGTGTGAAAAACGGTACCCGATCACACACTGACTGATGGATTTATTTAATGGGAAAGCATTTACCGAGCACATACTACGCAGCGGGCCAGCGCTGGGTGCTTTGCATCCAGTCTCTTTCCTTTAGTGTTCATTGTAACCAGGCGTTGCTATCTCTTTCCTGATCTCCCAGAACGGCACATGTATCTTCTTACAATAGAGCCCCAGCACCTGTATTAATCAGGAAGCAGATCCTCACAAAACATTAAAGGTGATTAAACGCAGCAAATTTTATGCCGGTTTCTTGCTGGTTTTCTCAGATCTGCATAAATTTCTTTTGGAGACTAGACTAAGACAGCCCTTATTTTTGAAGTTTGAAAATTAGGACTGAACTTTATTTATTATTCATACCCTTTGAAAGAATTTTTAATTATAAATTTAAATGCATTATATGCATTTTAAAGTGTTTAATAAGAGGAAGTTGAAATACATCTTAGTATTTAACGGCAGTCGGGGCCATACCTTTTAATATTTATTTTCATTCTCTATAGTCTAAATGGTTCTTTCTCATTTCCCATTAGCTCTTAGTAGCAGAGGACAGTCTTATGAGCATCATATGCCATGTCTACACTCAGTACTTCCTGTCTCAAAAACAGCAGTCCCATTCACTCTAGCACTCACATGTCCATGGGAAATTGTTCATCGTTTTCAGAGCTGCTCCGGACATTCTTCAAAGCAAATGTATTTGGTATATTACTTTATATTCCTTGAACAGACAGCAACATAGTTTTTGACGGCTTATTTTCAACAGCTAAGCATGAAGTCATTGTAAAACAGTCTAAAGGCATTTAGTCTGGTGTTAATGATCTGTTTTGACTCTATCTTGTCTACAGTGTCTGATGTTTCTGTTTCAACTTCTGCAGCAGAAGATAAGGTGACATTTGATACTTGGGTTCAGCCATGAAAAGTTTAATTTAATTACAGAAGGGGCTGATTTGCTGGATTAAAAGGTCAAGTATTGTAAAATTCATTTTGGGGGACAGAGATTTGAGAGGGCTGCCCAGTGCAAAGTTCACTGTAGTCAGATGAGAGCAAGGCACCGAGGAAATGAGGTGGAGTTAAAAACCGCTGGCTGGCTGTTTTCATTCCAGGAAACACATTCAAATATATCCAAAGGGCCCAACGTAATACTTAGAATCCTTTATCCTCAGTATTATTATTTTTTTTTTTAGCTCTTTAAGAGTTTTGCATTAGGGTGATTTGCAAATAATAATAACAATAATAATAATAAAATATAAATAAAGGCAGATTTAGGGAGTGAAGCTAGAACTGTCTTTGTTTGTAAAATGCTACAAAACCCACTGTTTACACGAAATGCCACTAGCATCTGCCCGCCCCTTTACCTCGACCACTGCACGCAAAACCCGCTGGATTTTTATAAAGTGTCATCAGGTTTAAAGTACGGCAGCGAATTCCAGAGAGCTAGGCTTTGCTCTCGGCCCGCTGCAGAAGACGAGAACAACAGCAGCCAAGGCTTCTTTCTGAACAATCTCGTTTAAGGACGTGCCGCGCCTGGGTAACGACGCCTGTGTCCCCCGCGCCAGGGGCGACCCGACCAGCTGATTCTAAAACCATTTGAAACAGCTGAGCGACCCTTCTCCCAAAGAATAAAGAGCAGCAGAGGTGCAGCTGGTTAGAGAGGAGTTCAGGGCTGCGGGAGCATCAACCACAGAGGGCAGGGAGGAGAGAGAGTGGGGCGGACGCTCACAATTTGGCTTCGTTCCACAGATCAAATGTTGATCAAAGGATAAAAGAGGATCAGAAATGACTCAAAGACTCCCGGCTGGAGCTGCTGAAAGCGGGGCCGCTTCATTAGACAATATGGTGTGAGGAATGTGAGCAGCTGGATCTCCGTGCCAGTAAAAAAACCTCCAGCACACTGTGCGCATTACACTTGCGCCTGCATCCGGACTTGGCCGCACGAATTTTCACTGCGCGGGGAGGCGGCTCAGGGACAGCTCGCCCCGGGAACTTGATCTCCTCCCTACCCACCACGCACCCCACCTACTTTAAAAAAAAATCTAATTACAAAATCACTGGCTGAAGGGAACGTGTGGATGTAATATGCCTGGACCTCCGTAATCCATTTGACGCGGTGCCTTGCAAAATCTGACTTGAAAAATTAATACTAATTGATTTGGACAGAAGTGTTGTCACATGGATTGAAAACTGGCTCAAAGTCTGTAAACAAAGGATAATGACAAATGGCAGTGCAATCAAGGAGCACTAGTCGAGTTTTCCATAAGAGGGTGGTGTCGGGGGGGGGGGGGGGCTCCCTGAGTCAGGATTGGGGTGTATTTTTGGTCAGTGCGGATATTACCTACAAAGAAATGAAGAGGGGATGGACGAAATCACAGCTGACTCTCAATAGGAAGGAGGGTAAACATTAATAAAAGGGGAATCACGCTGGGTCAAAGGAATGCTGGAACTATAGAAGGGGAAGATCAATGGGAAAAGAAAATCACTGTAAATATGAGAAAATGACAGGGAGACATTCTTTCCAAACACAGAAATTTAGAGCATACATGTAGTTTTCCTGATATTTTATCATCTCTTGAGCTTTCTGTTGATGCTCTAGCATTTATTTGAACAAAATAATGGTAGATTTCAGGGTAATAAATATTCTTACATTTGGAAAGCTTCATAAAAATGCTTACCGCCAGCCCTACTGCTTACAGAACCCAGATCTTTGGGTGTAGGTTCATTTGCATGCTGATTTACGAGCTGAAAAATCAGAGTAAAAATTGAAAGCATTTGTAGTCAGGCAACCAAAATGAAGCATAAAAAGAGAACAAAATGATAATGCAAATGCAGCTTGTATTATTTGCACCTGGAGCTCTCATGAGACCTGGTTTACCTTTTAATATGAAGAATACAATTTCCTGCCAAAATAAAATGAGTCAATCAACTACCCATTGATTTTCTATTGGGCGTCGAGTCCTTTACTAAAAGGTTTTTGTTTTTGTAAGAAAAGAGTTATTCCAAAGTAAACTGAGGAAAAACAAGGAAGGCACATTTCCTTATCTCTTCCCAAGTCTTAGAATTCCAGTGTTAAAAAGAACCTAAAAGTTCATGGATTCTGACTCCCTTCATTTTGGACAAGAACTGGACCTCACAGGGACATAAGTCTCCCTGCTTCTGTTGATGTCTCCTGGTTGGGGACCTATGGAAGTTTCTGCCCAAATGCCTCCACACACCTGCGCATCTGTGAGGCCCAGTGGAAACTTTCACTTCCCCTACGCATCCATCACGCCTGAGATCTCACTTCACCACTGTCCTTCCAGCCAAGCTGGGCCAAGCTCAACAGAGGCACAACGTACTTTCCCCAGGCATTCCTTTCGGAACCCTGACCAAACCTGCTGACTGGGCCAGGCCACAGGGTGCAGCACCCATCGGTGCCCCTCTGTACCAGGGTGAACAGCACTCTAAAGCCAGAGTCTTTCAGAACTTTGGGACCACTTAATCCCACAGTGCTTTTCATTCTGGCCATCCTTGGCCTCCACCCAAAATACACGTTCCAGCAGTGGTCTGTCCTCTCACATCCTAATCCTCACCGTTCTCTCTGCTTCCTCTCCTATGAGTCATCTGCCATTTACACTTCACTTTCCTGTCAACCTCTTGGCTTTTGCTCCCATTGCTCCCTAGGCCTATCGGGCCTTTCCCTAGGTACTTGTAAGCACCCACTCTCCTTTGCAGGCCAGTCTCAATCACCATGCCCTTCTCTGCAAAGGAGAATCACCACCTGCCTCCTCTTAGCTGCCTTGGCCTGTAGAATTGACAACTCCCTTCATTTTTTTCCCTTGGCTTAACAGAAGCAGAAATGGAAGAAACTGTCAATTCTATGGGGCAAGGCCGTTACCATAATTCTTTAAGTGGTTCAAGAATGTGTTTGTACGTCTGTCTGCACTGGAATACAATTTCTCTGAGGGCCTTGACCTTGTTTTGTACCCCCTAATGTATCCTTAGTGCGTAGAACAGTGCCTCCTACATGTACTAGGCTCTTGCCAAATATTTAAATGAGGATCTCTACTGGACTGTTAGCTTCTTGGAGGCAGAAACAATGTCTTCTTTCCCTACCATCTCACAGTTCCTAGCACATATGGCTGGATAATCATACTGAATTCTTTCCACAGTGCCATCTGGAACCCTTCTTCTACTGTAAATAAATTCCCCGTTCACTGAAACTCTTTACTCAGCTCTCCCCCAATTTGCTTACTCGATCTTAAACCTGGCTCTCCGTTAAGATGACACTTCTCTTTTTGTCCTCTTGAAAAGAGGCTACTCATCCACACAGCCTCTTTTACCTAGGACCTAAGGTCAGCCCACTCCTAAATTCCCATTTCAACTCACTAACTGTCCTTATAAGCAAAATTATTGAAACAGTATTCAATATCCTTGTGGCAACCAGCCTCCAGTCCCCATCTTCACTGAAATGGCTCTTAGTAGAGTCAAATGTAATGGAGAATTCTTAAGCCCATTTCTGGCTACTTCCAATTCTCAGTTCATATATTTTCCAACCTGTCTATAGTATTTGACACTTGCTATACCTGCTTCATTTCCTCTCTGTTCTAACTTTTTCAGGGTTTTAAAAGCTGTCTGTCTTCCATCTTATCCTTTATCTACCATTTTGCCCTCAGGCCTCTGAGCCTTATTCTCTGGTTAAACCATTACCTTTGCAATGATGACTCTCAAATGCATACTTCTAAGACACAATCTCATTTATCCATCTGTCTCTGGAGAGCTCTTATTGGGTAACCTAAAACACTTCAACATCGGCCTTCAGAAAGATGCATTTATGATGTACCCCCTAACTTTTCTTCTCCTGTGGCATCCTCTTAACTTAGTCAAAAGTACCCCCCAATTCTCCTGTCTTCCCAGCTAGAAACATGGAGGATATTTCTCGACAGCGTCCACTCTTTCCCTCTCAGTGGTTAATTGTCTTTATGCTATTTCCCATATTATTGTAACATCTATCCCTTCCTCTCTATCCCTATAATCACTATGTGAAAATAGTCTCCAAACACAATGCTCCTGTTTAACAAAGATAAACATGATTTATACATGAGTCTTTTCAGTGTATCTCCCTCCTCCTTGCAAGAAATATGTAAGAGCCAGTTGCTATGCCCATAGTGGTAATGAACCAAAAGAGTAGAACATTGAAAATAACCAGAAACAGGAGCCAGGGAAAGAAAAGTAATAGGGAGAAATCACACCTTCAGGAAAGCAAGAACAGAGGTGGGGAAAAAATCCTGGAGCGCCAGGATGTGAGGATGGAAGAAAGTTTTGGGTATAGTCGTAGGGTTTGAGAGAGATAGAAAGATGGATGGGGAAAAAAGATTTTTATAACACCATTCCTGAAATTTTAATAAAGCTTATATTGCATTTAAATATCGTTGGCTCCAAAATGTGTGTTTATTTGACTGTGCTATCACAAAGAGACTGGGCCACATGAACGCCAAGGTTTAAATGATCTACACATAGATTATTGTAGAAGCTCTATGGAATGTCCTGGGTGCTTTCTTCAAACCTCCGTCTGGATGTCAGAGTGACATTTTAAAGATAAAAACTTGATTATTACAATGCCTTGTTTTAAAATTTTCAGTGATTTATCCAAATGGTCACAAAAGTTCAAGCTACTAATTTAGGCATGATTGTCCCTTATCCTGTGACCTTTGACCAAGCATTCAACCAAAGCTTCAGCCATTCCTCAGTGCTAAAATCTTTCTGAATAGCTAGCAATCCCCCGAAGACATCACCTTGCATATGATTTGTTTCCTCTACTTCAAATGATCTCCTTTCCTTCTTCACATGACTAGTTCGTATATGTCTTCAAATTCTATACAAATGACTGCTCCTAAAATGCCTTTCCTGGCATCCGAATCTGAGTCAGATGATTGCCCCCATCATCCCTGTAATCATGACCCATGCATTCTCTAACCCATCATCCCTTCCTTCTCCTTGAGAGAGCCAACGTTTACCAGATTGATGTTTGCCTGCAAGATCTTTTTTTCAGAGGATTTATAAACACCATACACAATGTGTATATGAAATATGTGTGTGTATTTTACAAAATTGGATTATATGTATTATAAAATCAATCAAGAATATAAATAAGACAATATCCAGGATTCTTTTCAGCAAAACAATAAAGACCTTCTATAACAAATAGTAAAATAGGGGCGCCTGGGTGGCTCAGTCGGTTGGGCGTCTGACTTTGGCTCAGGTAATGATCTCACAGTTTGTGAGTTCGAGCCCCACATAGGGCTCTGTGCTGACAGCTCGGAGCCTGGAGCCTGCCTTGAATTCTGTGTCTCCCCCTCTCTCTGCCCTTCCCCTGCTCATTCTCTGTCTCTATCTCTCAATAATGAATAAATGCTAAAAAAGAAAAAATAGTAAAATACACAGTCTCAAAATGTAAACTGAGTATTGTGGGCATATATGAAGTTTTATCCAGACTGGTGAATCTGTGCAGAGTCCATGAATAACACAGGGAGTTAGACATACTCTAAAGTCAGTATTTAATATCAGTGGATAAGAATGAGGCATTCAACAAGCAGGTAAGAAAAACTAGCTAAATATTTGAAAAAGAAGACGGCAAAACAAAGTAGATCTTATGTGGATTAAACGCTAGAAAGCAAAAATAAATCCATAAAAGTACTTGAAAAATACAGGAAGTTGTTTTTGTTATTCTAGAGTAAAAAAAAAAAATCCCATCTGAGTAAGTATAACCTGAAGATTACATTCCTTAAAGGAAAAGACTAAATAGTTTGTTCATCAAACTGTATTTTTTCGTGGTAATTGTTTCTTTTTTTTTAATTTTTTTTTCAACGTTTATTTATTTTTGGGACAGAGAGAGACAGAGCATGAACGGGGGAGGGGCAGAGAGAGAGGGAGACACAGAATCGGAAACAGGCTCCAGGCTCTGAGCCATCAGCCCAGAGCCCGACGCGGGGCTCGAACTCACAGACCGCGAGATCGTGACCTGGCTGAAGTCAGACGCTTAACCGACTGCACCACCCAGGCGCCCCTGTAATTGTTTCTTTTAAATACTGTGCAATAATGGTTTTTCTACTTTGCCTCTAGCCTTTTCTCAGTGAAAACGACACTAGAGCTATTGTTTCAATCATACAATTCAAGGAAATCTTTATAGGTCATCAATATTATCCCAAATTTAAAGTTTCAGTATCTTCCTGAGTACCCTCCAAGATATTGAGCTCTATCTGGTTCATAGAATTTTTCCATCTTGAAATTTTGTGATTCTTGACAAAATTATTTTTTACTGTTTTATCCCAATCCTTATGTTTACCATGATTTTTTCCACTCCTATCTCTCTGTAGATATGCAAAACAACTGATTGCCCTTCTCCATTTGGAGAAAAGTAATGGAATTTAAGAATTTAGCAGTCGTACTTTTCTATTCACCATCTTCCCTTCAGATTCCCCTCTGGTTCCTATTATTTCCTACAGTGTCCTCTTAGATGTATCAACATGCCAAGTCCTTTATTACTTACTGTCTCTTGTTTGATCAGGCATCAGAACAGGATGGGCAACTTGAGGAAGGAATCTAAGAATGAGAAGTTGGAAAATGTTTCTGAAGTTTAAGAATGGAGGGTCAGTGGGGTGCCAGGGTATCAGAGTAAGTTGAGCATCCAACTGTGGCTCAAGTCATGATCTGATGGTTTATGTGTTTGAGCCCCATGTCAGGTTCTGTGCTGATGGCCCAGAACCTGGATCCTGCTTCAGATTCCGGGTCCCCGTCTCTCTCTGCCCCTCCCCTGCTCACAGTCTGTCTGTCTCTCTCTCTCTCTCAAAAATAAATAATAAACATTAAAAAATTTTTTAATAAAAAAATGGAGAATCAAGGCTAACAGCCAGAATCTTGGCACTGCAAATGGAGGGCAAAAGAGCTAAGAGCATCATAGAATGCATATAGGCCAAGCCAGTGAACAGGTACACCCAACCACAATCTGAAGAAAGACCAGTTTAGGAAAGAAAGTAAAGTCAAAAGTCATGACAGAGAGGTAAACATTTCTGTTAATGGCAAGACCTCAAGGAAGACTCAGGCATCTCAGGCACTTAGAGAGAGGATGTGGAAGAGGACATGTGGGATCACATAGGAACGTGAACATGGTGAGCTTGAGCAGCTCCTGTGGCCCAATAGTTCCTTCTGTTTTTTCTTGGTCAGTTCAGACTAACTACAGCCATCCACAGAACTCTGAAATCTCTCCAAGTTCTTTCTCCCTCTTAAATGATAGACGTGAACATGGAGGTTAACCTCAGTGTAATGAAATATAAGGACTTGCCCCAATTTCTTCTTTGTCTAGAACAGGGGTCAGCATATTTTTTTTTTCTATAAAGAGCCAGATAGTACATATTTTAGGTTTACAGGCCATACAATTTCTATCACAGCTGTTCAACTCTGCTGTTGTAGCACAAAAGCAGCCACAGACAATACACAGAAGAATGGACACAGATATGTTCCAAAAAACTTTTATTTATAAAAAAAAAAAAAGGCAAGAAATTTGCTAACTCCTTGTGTAGAATTTGCTTGTGGTAGACATTGTTGCTCACAATTATTAGATCCTGAAGCTAGGTTTGGGAAATATTTTCTATTACATGCAAATTTATATTGTAAAGATATTTTAGAAAGGATCTGATCTATGATGTTTTAATAATGCTTTACCTAATATTAAGCGCAAGGAAATTTAATTTTGATTTTCATAATCTACTCTCTCATTTAAAAATTAGAGACACGATGTGCCTTTTCTATTTCAAATCTGTGATTTTATATTAGTGCTGACAGGAACAGCAACAGAAAGGATGAGTTGCAAAGCGTTTTTCCCCTAAGACAATGAAGATCAGTGAAATATATTTTTAAAAAGTGATGTTGGAAAGTGCCTTTTGCTGGTCATCTCTTTCATCTTGCACTGTAGCCAAAATAAGAAGCATTTACTCTTATTTTATTTATTTTTTATGGTTTCCAGTAAGAAATCATTCTCTAATTCCATCACCGCATTCAGGATGCTAAGTAAACCTGTAGAGACACATTCCATGAAGGAGTTCGAGAGGCCAAATGATCAATTATTTGCCAAAGAAGCAGAATATTGCTTACTTGCCTACAATCCTTTAAAGAAAACAAGAAAAATTAACAAGGGAAGAACAGTAAAGAAATTGAAAAGGTCTCAGAGTGTATCAAGCATCCACAAAACAATTTAATTTTCTCAGTCAAGATGCTGCAAATGGTAATGAATAAATCATGTCCCTATTTGTTAATATGTTCCATCAGGTTACTTGTTTTGAGGGAAAACAAGGACTCTGCTGCTAGAGTGTTTTCATTTATTCCATAGCTATAAATTTTTAGCATTTCTACTTATGTATCTAACACTTTGTTACCACTTTTCATACTTCAAGAGCTAAAAGGGTAAATCAATTCCAGTCAGTTCACAATTCAATTCAATAAATATTTATTTATATGTTTTTGAGTGCCCACTCAATACATATTTATTTGGTGCCTACTATGTACCTGATAATGATCAACGAGATTGAGATTCAAAAACAAACAAAGAAGAGACTCCTTTTTTCATGAAGTTTAGAGTCTAGTGGAGACAGACCAACCATAACTATAACAAAGAACAAGTCATGTATTTAGTAGATTAGAAGATGATAAACAATGGTGAATTCTGAAGCCTGGGGAGGCGGTAGATCGTTACAATATTTGGTAGAGGTCAAAGTATGTCTCTCTGAGAAGATGAAATTGTGAGCTGAGAATTCAAGGATGTAATAAATTAGCCAGGACCGTATCTGGGCAAAGAATATTTCAAACAGAGGAAATAACTAGAGCAAAAACCCTAATGTAAGAGTGTTTCTAGAAAATTGGAATTAAGAGAACAGTGTGGCTGGAGTGGGGCAGGGACTAGTGGTATAGACAAGGAGTTCGTGGATTACAAGATTAAAAGATTGGAGCTAGGGCACACTTGGGGACATTCTGATGCCTTCTGCTCTGAGTGAAATAAGGAGCAGTTTAAGTATTTTGAGCAGAAGGGAGATGTGAGGTGACTTGTAGTTTAACAGGATCGTTCTGGCTTCTATGTAAGTAAAAAAGTAAGGAAGGTAATGGTATAAGGACAAACACCAATTAGAAGGCTATTGGCATAATCCTGATAAGCAATGATAGTGATTTTGGGTGATGAGAAATAGTCAGATTCTGAATAGAAGCCAAAGAGGAACTCTTGCCCTGATTGATGCATTTGAAAACCCAGCCACCAAATGGAATCGCTCTTATTAACTACACCATGTACTCAAGCACCCCATAGCTCATAAATACGTACATTGGCCTCCTGATATTCCCAAAGATTTGGAGGAAGATTGGGGGAAAAAAGTTTTAATTCAGATTGCAAAGAGAAAAAAGAAAAAAAAAGAAGAACACTGAAAAGATGATAGATAATGCTAGAATAATGTATCAGTCAAATCAGGCTGGACTTGTGTGATCCAAACATCAGAAGTTAGATCAACCTAATATAGTATGGGTTTGGGGGCAAGAGAGGATAGAAACCATGGCAAAGAAAATCCTAGTATGTATACATGTTTTACATTAAAATACATGAAAATTATATGTAAAACATTACCTTTAAAGCTTATTATATTTGATGCATTGGCTATCTATCTATCATAGTATTATCTATCACTATGTAACAAATTATAGCAAAATTTAGCAGCTTTAAACAAGAGACATTTAATATCTCACAGCTTATGTGAATCAGTAATCCAGACACAGCTTGGCTGGGTGTCTCTGAGTCAGGGTCTCTCACAAAGTTGCAATCAATGTATTGGCCAGGGCTAAAGTCATCTCAACTCTGGAAAGATCTACTTTTGAGCTCACTTATGCGGCTTTTGGCAGACCTCAGATCCTCATTGGCTCTTCTCTCCAGATATCACTTCCTTTTTGTGTGGGCTTTACCATAAGGCTCCTCACAACACTATAGCTTACTTTCCCTGAGAAAGGGCAGAGAGAGTCAGAGAGAGGGAAAAAGAAACACAGATAGACAGAAAAAGAAAGCACCCAAGATGGATACCACAGTCTTCTTGTAACCAAATCTAGCAAGTGACGTCCCATTACATCTGCTTTATTCTGTTCATTAGAAGCCTATCCTCAAGGAAAGGAGGTTATACATGGACATGAATGTCAGGACTCCAAGACTGCTGGCCATCTTGGAGGTCGCTGACTGCAGGACATTCTACTGCACAAGAATTAAGGTGATAGGCACCTAAAGAGTTACAGTAGATTAATGCAAATCTTAGATAATTGGTGTTCTCTGACAACTACGTGAATCTTAAATTTCACTTTACTTGTATACCTGACAAATAAGTTCCCACTAATTTTTCTCAGCGAACTCATTCATTCATTGTTAAAGTTTGGTTATAATAAAATTCCATAATTTCCAGAAAACAAAAAGTTGAATTTAGTATGGTTATAATTCTGAGAAAGATTAAATACAATGCATATCAAATAATATTCTACATTTATTTTCTGAGTAGTAGAATAGTATCACAATATTTTGTATCACTTATACTAGGTACATAGAAGTTTTAATTTTTATTTTTTTCTATTTTCAAAAATGATGAATCAATTAGATTACTTACCAAAATTCAATATTTTGTCTTCTAAAACCTTGTGATTTTTTTCATGGCAAAGTGGGTATGGGAAGCTTTAATTCATTGCTTAATGTCTATATGCAATTCCCTAATATCCACATGTTTTAATAGAAGAACACATCTATCACCATTCTGAAAATATTTGAAATTTTTCTAATTGTAGTAAAATATGCATACCATAAAATTTATCATCAGAACCATTTTAATGTGTACAGTTCAGGAGTGTTAAATACACTCACACTGTCGTACAGCCAATCTCCAGAATTCTTTTCATCTTGCAAAACCGCAACTCTATATGCATTACACAACAAACGTCCATTCCCCTTTACCAACCCTTGGTGACCATCATTCTACTGTCTCTATGAATTTGACTAGTCTAGGTACCTCATGTAAGTGAAATCATACAGTATTTGCCTCTTTGTGACTGCATATTTCACTTAGCATAATGTCCTCAAGGTTCATTCATACCATAGCATATGCCAGAATCTTCTTTCTTTTGAAGACTGAATAATTTTCCATTGTATGTGATACCACATTTTGTTTATCCATTTATCCACCAATAAGCAATTGGGTTGTTCTACCTTTTAGCTATTATGAACAATGCTGCTTGTTTACAATTCATGTTAACATGAATATACAAATAGCTCTTTGAGAACTTGCTTTCAATTTTTTTTTTTTTTTTGCATTTATACCCAAAAGTGGGATGGACGATCATATGGTAATTTTATTTTTAATTTTTTGAGCAAATGTCATGAAGTTTTCCACACCCCCTGCATCATTTTATATTCCCGTCAACAATGTGCAAACTTCAATATCTCCATATCCTAACCGACACTTGTTATTTTCTGGTTTTTTTGATAGGAGCCACCCTGGTGGGTATGAGGTAATATCTCACTGTGGTTTTAATTTACATTTCCCTAATGATGAATAATGTGCATCTTTTCAAACACTTGTTGGCCATTTGCATATCCTCTTTAGAGAAATGTCTGTTCAGGTCCTTTCCCATTTTGAAATCAGGTTTTTTGATGGTGTTGAATTATAGCAGTTATTTATATATTCTGGATAATCCCTTGTTGGACATATGATTTGCAAATGTTTTCTCCTGTTCCATAGATTGTCTTTTCACCCTTGTTGCATGTTTTCTTTGATGCACAGAAATTCTTAATTTTGATTAAGAATTTTGAAATATTTTTATTAGTTCTTCCAATTTCAAACCTACAACTTAGAACTTAGTGGTGTAGTAGCATATAAGTTTGAGTCTAAATGTTTTTTTTTTAATCCTTTTGTAACTTTCGATAACCTGGGTGACAGGATTCCCATAAATTCGTTTATATGAGAGATTTCAACTTGCTTTAGCCAGCTAACTGGTAGGCTGGAGGACGGGAGCATATAGGAAAATTTTAGGAGAAGTCTAGTGGATTTACACAGTCATGTGACACTTTTGAGGATAGTTATGTATCACTTTGAGGGGTGGTGAGTTAAATTATGCAACACCTGTGATTCCTTCCCTCTTGGCACTTGACACAATTATATGTTTATTAAATAAAGTTCCTTGTATGCATTTATTAAATAAATGTTATTTAGTCTTCATTTTATATTTTCTCAATGAAATGTTTGTGCTCTGTGTTTGACTGAGTATGAACTTCAGAGGATAGAGGCCATGCCTAGGTAACCAGCCAAAGCTGTTTCACAGAGCATGCTTAGTGATAACAACAAAGGTAAAATTTTGAAGAACTATGCACCTGGACACTGACAAAAGACTCCTTGGAGAAGCAGGCGGACAGATCATATAGGGACTAAACCAAATGGAAATGACATGGCCAAGTGCAGACAAGACATATAAGGACACCAAGGAGTCTGCATTTTCATCTTCATCATATTAAACCTGAGGGACTGAAGGGGTACCTCTTCTAACTTTTCTGACTATAATTTCTTAAGTTCCTGAACTTGATTTACATATTTGGTTTTGATCTCCTAAGTTCCTTGCCTCCGTTGGCTTTATTCTGTCTGCATCTTCCTATTCTTTTCTTCCTGCATTCATATATTGAATAATTATTAGAGCTTCCAATGTACCAGAGCATTAGAGTCAAAACAAACAATTCTTGCCCTAATGGAGCTGACAGGCTAATGGGGAATAAAAAGTCAAAAATAGAAAAGTACAATTTAAAGAAGTACAATAGAATGTGACAAGTATTATGAAAAGTAAAATGAATTGCAGTGGAAGCAAAAAGGCGAATCTCCAAACTAGTTCTAGGAGGAGAAAAAGCTTCCCAAAGGAAGTTATGTCTAAGCGAGACTTCAGTTGTATGTATAATTTAGCCAGAAGTAGTACCTGGTGAGTTGAGGTGGGGGCAGGGGTGGGAGTGGGTCGTGGAAAACTCAAGACAGAAGGAAGAGGCCTGCAAAGACTTAGAGTAAGGGGACAGGGAGAGAGAAGAGAGTTCAAAATCTAAATGGTTGGGACATTAAAAGGCAAACAGAAGAATGGTAGGGAGCTCAGAAGGAAAAGGATCATATGAACCTTGTTAAAGAATTTGGACTTTCAGGGTAATAAAAAGCTGTTTAACACTCATAAGCATAGTAGTAGCATATGCATAAGATTTGCATTTTAGAAAAATCCCTGTCTGTGATGTGGAGAATAAGTTGAAGAGACTAGAGATAAGTTCTGGCTGGGGAGAGGAGATTCCCTGTGAGGTGGATGAAAATAAGATGATAGACTGAATTAGGTGAGTAATAGAGGTAATAAAGAAAAAAGTGATGAATTGATCCATATCTAGGAATTCTAAAGTAAAGGAACAGGGGCAGTCAAGGATGATGCTCATATTTCCAGTTTTGACTAGGGGTTGGAAGTTGAGATAGAGCAGGTCAACAGAAAACATGAGCTCAGTTTTGCAACTATGCGCTCTGATGGACCCATTGTATCTCCAAGACACATGTTGTAGGAAGAGGGATTTCCAAATCTAAAATTTGGGAGACAGTTTTCCCCTGGAAAGATGAGCTTTGGGGTCATTTGCATATAGAGAGAGGGTTATTAAGGCCACAACAGGAAATGATGGAGACATTGAAAAATTGAAAGTGTGCAAACTGAAATGAGCAGACAATCTAAGACAGAATCCTGAGAAGTACAAACGTTTCAGGATTCTACAAAGGAATCTGAGATTTCAATGTTGGTGAGATGGAATGGAAAGGGCGTGATGTTAAGGATCAAAAGGGGATGGTCAACACCAGAAAGAGGAGTAGAGATGTCAAACAAGGAAATATTTCAGTGACTCAGCAGTAAGAAAGTCAGTCATCGCTGGCTTTGGCAAGAACAGTTTCTACTGGTGGCAAGAGTAGAGGCCATATGAAAAAGGTGTGAAGAATGTGTGGAGCTGAAAACCAGGGGTAGTGAATGTAGACAAATCTTTCCAAAGCAGTGGTGATAAAGGACAGTACCTGATGGAAGGTGTGAGACTGAGGGACAAATTTTTAGTATGTGAGACCATTGAATACGTTTATGGACTGATGAATAAAAGAAGGAAAGTAAGACTTGAAGATAATGAAAACAGTATTATCTTAGTCACCCAGGCTGCCATAACAAAATACCGTAGGGTGGGTGGTGTACACAATAGACATTCATTTCTCACAGATCTGGAGGCTGGGAAGTCAGGATCAAAGTCTCAGCATGTTTAGTTCTGGGTGAGGACCTGCTTTCTGGCTTGCAGAGAGCCACTTCTCACTTCTCCTCAATGGTGGTGTCAAGAAGCCCTGATGTCTCATCCTTTTCTTACAAGGGCACTAATCCCACCACGGAGGCTCTAATTCTCTTGACATCGTCCAAACCTATTTACCTTCCAAAGGCCCTCACCTCCTAATTCCGTCACACCAGGGGTTAGGGCTTTGACATACGAATCTGAGGAGACACAAACATTTAGCCCATAACAGGTATCCTAGGAAGGCAGGAGACAGGATCACGAGTGCAGATGCAGGAATTGGCCTTCAACCAGGAAAATAAATTGTCTTTCCTGGGACTTCTGTTTGCAGATTTGGTAGCAGGAAGTTGGAGTTGTATTTTTCCTCTGATGAAATAGGCAAATTTATTGGCCAGTAGTGAGGACAACAAAATGAAAGACTTGAACAGAGTGGAGAAAATTCAGTAGGGAAATATACATAGTACTGAAAGTCTAGTTGAGTTTGGGCACCAGGAATTTATGGTGCCATCAGCATGTATGGTTGTGTGATCATCTTCAATAACTCAGCTGTCTGGGTTACATCTACAGAAATGGGGCACCTAGATTGAGTGCCACAAGAATGGAGAGAAAGGCAATAGGACTAGAATTTTTAAAAACTGACAACAGAATGGCTGAAATGAGGGTCCACGACATCGAAGCAAGACAGAGAAGGAAAAGAAGACAAAATAGAACCAACAGAGGAATGTAGAGGGATCCCAGGCTGCCAGCCTTGTGGAGTCAGGGAGAGGGTTGGTGAGAGTACTGAGTGGGAGAGTTTGTGGGAGGGGAGGTGTGATAAAAATGGCCATTCAGATTTAATGTGCCAGAGGTGGGACTGTTCCAACTGACGACAAGTTCCAGGTGTGGTCATAGGATTGAATTATGAAGGTGTAGATTAACGTGGCTGGAGATTAAGTAGTCAAGGAATAGAGCAGTGAAGAGTCAAGCATAGTGTGAACTAGAGTATAAAAACATTAGATGCTAAACCATGGAAGGCATGAGCGTGAGTACCCAGAAAATAAGTACGTGACGATAAAAATCAAGGCTACAGGACACCATCATCTGATGCAATAATGTCAGAGTGCTGGACATCTTTCCCAAAGGCTAATGCAGTAATGCTCCGGAAGCAGCACTGGGGGTAGAGGAGGATGGTTGACATGTGGAGTGTGGAAAAAAGTAGCTCCTGCAGGCAATGTCATGTCCTTTCTTATGAAAGAGTTGGGTTTCTGTCAAAGAAAGGGAAAGAGGTTTAATGAAGAGTTTGAGGGTGAAAAGGGGGCTTGGGGGGCACATGGGTGGCTTAGTCCATTCAGCGTCCAGCTCTGGTCATGATCTCATGGTTCGTGAGTTTGAGCCCTACATCAGGCTCTGTGATGACAGTGTGGAGACTGCTTGGAATTCTCTTTCTCTCACTCTCTCTGTCCCTTCCCCCTTCTCAAAATGAATAAATAAACTTAATAAAAAGAAAAGAGAAGAGGAGAGGAGAGGAGAGGAGAGGAGAGGAGAGGAGAGAAGAGAAAAGAAAAGAAAAGAAAAGAAAAGAAAAGAAAAGAAAAGAAAAGAAAAGAAAAGAAAAGAAAAGAGGGGTTTTTATTGTCCTTAGATAGGCACTGTAAAAGTGATCATTTACATAAGTAGTTTGGGTCAGGAGGAAAAACAGGTAAAAATAGCAAGAGGGGACATAAGATTGGAAGGGAAATGACAAAGGCTAACCAGAATGGTAGGCAGGATGCAAAGTTTAAAAAAAAAAAAACATACCCTAGGAGATCCTGTGGTCTGCTGCCTGGTCTCTGGAGACTGAGGATGGCTGGGACAGAAGTCCTGGGGCTTGCGTGCATCTGCAGGTACTGAAGCATCTCAGATTTCATGATAAAATATATCCATTCCTCCACCTCCTACCACATGACTGTGGACTATTGAAATGTTCTTTCAATTCAAATGGCCATGATGTCCAACGTCAACTTGATAAAATGGCCTTAATTTCCAATTACTTGCAGTTGTGCTCACTTTTTTTGACATGATATTTACTCTAATGACTTAGCATGCTGAGCTTTTTCCTGACACACTCAGTCGATGTTTGTCAGTGACCTAATCTATAACTAAAAGTAAAAAGGCCTCTGTTTTTTATTACCATCTCCAACAACAATTGTCTGTAAATGTTTGTTGTTACAGACGTAAAATGCTCCCTAGAAGCTTGGTTTCAATTCTGAACTTTGATAAAAGACTGAATGTTTAAAAATTTTTCCAAAACGTAGAAAGGCATTCCAGACAGAGGATGTATTTATTTTTTTTAAATAGCAGAGAAAGCGTACAGAAACAGAATTTTTTTCAGATTCTGATTTTTTCTTTTCAGCTTTTTTAAGATGTACAAAGAAAATTATGTAGCTTTAAGGTGTACAATGTGTTAATTCGATACACTTACATATTATGAAATGATTATCACCCTAGAGTTAATGACCATCTCCATCACTACATGGTTACCATTTCTTCTTTGTGGTGAGAAATGTAACTTCTACCCTCTTGGCAACTGTCAACTATATAATACAGTATTAACTATAATCACCATGCTGTACCTTAGATTCCTCAAAACTTCTTCATCTTTTTTTAAAGTTTATTTATTTGTTTGTTTGTTTATTTTTGAGAGAGAGGGTGTGCAAGCAGGGGAAAAGGCAGAGAGAGGGGGAGACAGAGAACCCCAGCAGGCTCTGTGCTGTCAGCACAGAGCTCGCCACGGGGCTCCATCCCATGAACCGCAGGATCGTGACCTGAGCCAAGATCAAGAGTCTGAGGCTTACCCCACTGACCACCCAGGTACCTCAAAACTTCTTCATCTTATAACTGAAAGGTTGCACCCTTTGACCAACATGTCCCCATTTCTCCACCTCTTGGGCCCTAGTAACCAGCAGTCTACTTTCTAAAGAAACAGCAATTTATAACACTCAAAGTTCTAGATATGTAAGATGATTCCAAAGAAGTTTGAAAGGATGATGTAAGCACCTTTTTTTTTTCAAAGTAGTTTAGTCCAGTATCTACTAAACTACCCAGAACAAAAGATTTATTTCTAATTACTTATGAAAAAAAAAAATTACTGGAAAAAATGTAAAAAAAATACCTACATCAAAAGTCTCAGTTTTTTACTATCAAATTCAGTAGAAACTTTGCAAAAATTTCTAAGTGTTTTTTTCTCAATGTCTGTACTTATTTTATTGTGACTCAGTAATAATTCAGGGACAGGAACCAGGCTGTGAAGCAAACTTTGAGTAGCACTGGCCTAGTGGTCTTCATCCAACATATTTCTAATGTTTACTCCTAATTCCTATAGAGACCTTTGTTTTGCAGAAGGAAAATAAAACTGAGATGCTAACGAAAATCAGTGCCTCCCTTTTAAAAGTAGAAATATGTTTATATGTTAATCTTAAAATTATATTGTATTATCTTTTATAACCCAATAATTTTTGTTGTTGTCTAGGAAAAGAAAGCAAACACAGAATGAAAAAGAAAGGTATCCTAGAGTTATGCTATATCATTGATTTATAGTCACGTGCAACATTTATATCTCATTTTTCCTTCTATGTAATCTAAGCAAGCATAATTCTTACTAGTACTCAGCATCCTGATAGTCAATTGGTTGGCATGATTTTCTTTGGAACAGGAGTGTTATTTTTCTACTATTTCAAAAGATACACCATTGATTCTCTAAGGAATATCAAGAACTATTACAGATTTTAAGATTAAACTAATAGTGTGGACAATGAATGTAAGAATGTTTTAGTGACTTGTTCCAAAATTTGAGATTCTCTGATTTACTTCTGGCAATTCCAAGAGGTTAAATTGGCTTAATATTTTGTCTCACAGTAGAGGCTCATGATATTTTAACACCTTACGGGTGTGCCTTTCCTTTGAGGACACTGTCACCTCCCTTGATTCCTAGTTATTGAAGTGTTATGCAGCTTACTCCCTTGTACCCTGTCCCAAAAGCCTCTTGGCAGCTGTCCATGTGTATGGATGTGATGGTTTGGAATCCTTCCCTTTTGTCTCTGAATCACTTATTATCTTCCTAATTAAAGCACCTCTTTCATTAGCTTATGATGAACTATGTAGAGTAATATAGGGCACTTTGTATTAAAAGGCACATTAATGGCAATCCTATTAACATAAGCAAGACTCTCTCCCAATATCAGTCTATATCTTCTGTTCCTATCTCTCTGTCCCTCATGCTCTTTCTTTCTTTTTTCTTTTTTTTTTTTTTTTTCTAATTAGAATCCATTCTTACCTGGGGGGTGGGGAATGGCTCCAGTTCTCAACTTTTCCATTATTACAGTCAACCTGAAGTAGGGAAATGAGGTACAGAAAATAATGAAACTAGTGGCTCCTGGGTGGCTCAGTTGGTTAAGCGTCTGACTTTGGCTCAGGTCATGATCTCACAGTTCATGAGTTCAAGTCTCACATCAGGCTCTGTGCTGATGGTCAGAACCTGGAGCCAGCTTTAGATTCTGTGTCTCCCTCTCTTTCTGCCCCTCCCCCACTCATTCTCTCTGTCTCTCTCAAAATAAACATTAAAGAAAGGTTTTTAAGAAAATAATAAAACCATTAAACTAAATATTTTTCTATATGAGGCTTCATGCAACTGGGACAAAATGAGTTAACCAAGCAAACTTTTTTTAATCTTATCTTTTTTATCCTATACTGCAGAGCTTTTATTCTACAACAAAGAAAAAACAATCAAAGTTGGAAAAAGATATACAATGTGTGATGAAGAAAATAAATACTCTTACAGAAATATGGATCATATATAATGTTGTATTTGTTGATTTAAAAATAATTATTGAGGACTTACTATGTTCTAAGCTGGGAATACAGCAATGAATAAAACAGATAAACTTACATTCTAAAGAATTGGCGCAGAAGGTATTATTCAATAATTCAGTAAAATATGTGTAGTATAAAAATAGAATTTCAGTTGCAACATATAAAAACAAATTGATTTTGTAAAATAACATTAACATTAATTGGCTACCCAGTAAATTTGACTGCTTTTGTTTGAAATATAAGAAAATTATGGTATTCTGGAGTATGGTAGCTAGCTTCCTATTGGGGAAAAGTATAATTTGACCATGTGTGCTTAACATTTTTGGGAATTTTTATTCTCTTTAATTATCTCAATGTGGTTTCAAGCATTTAGGACTGCAAATCACATTAAGAAATAGCCAGAATTTGAACATGGTGTAATCATGTTCATTATTTTTAGTCTAAATGTTTATGTAGTTAAAGGATTTATTCCTTGAGCAAGGATTTGTTAAAGAAGACTGTAGAGGCCACTTTTCGGCAAACAGGCTTAAGTGGACCGACCTCAAAATACCCAGTGGCCCTAACTGACCAATGGGCTACTTACATCTAGGCGCAGTTACCAAAAAAGGGAAAATTCCACATGTCGCCATACTTCCTCACATTCACTCTTTAGAAACAGCCCCCACCCACTGCCGGGTGGCAGAGAGCCTTTCCTTTGCTCTCCTGCCAGCGGATCCTTCACGGTGTATTCAATAAACTTCTTTCCCCTTTGCTCTGCCTCGGGTGAATTCTTTCCCCTCCCGCGCCGATGGCTTCCACCCCATCTTCACCCCACATTTGGGGGCCCCCCATCCGATCAGGAGAGACACCACATTTAGACACCACAAAGACTTCCTTGTAAGGTAAATGCTACCGCAAATTCAGAAATAATGTTTTTAATCGTGTATGAAGTTATTTTATTATGCGTATCAGATAACCACTATACCATATTTCACCAACAGAAATACAAGAACATTATCTGAGCGGGAGTGTTCCTGTTGATCAGATATGTATGTGAAGCCGCCAAACTCTGGTATCAGGGATTGTGTTCTTCTGGCCACCTGGGGAAAGAAGCAGCCAGGAAAATCTGGCTGGGGCTGGAAGAAGACTAATGTACTAATATTTATTTATGAAAGGCTCATATATTCTGCTCTTCCAGGAACTATTACAGGAAGGGTTTCACTGCAGTGCACCCAAGGTGAAAACAGAAACTGCGATGTTTACTACATGGAAAAGCCACAACCTACCACTGAAGAAACGTCAAAGGTTTTCTCTTTGACTTAAAAAGAAAAAATTAAAACCAATTAATTATGATCTCACTTATTTGACAGTTAAGATAGAGAATTTTTAGCAAGATAATATGTTGTTACATAAGCAAATCTCTTCATAGGCAAAAGAACGGTTTGCTGATGTTTTTGAAAGTTAATCAAGATTCCACATAGACATTAGGTTAATATTCGTATCCACTAGAAAGGGAAAGGTTCAGATAGTTTAATTTAACCCTTTTCTTCTCCCAAAGAAGATTATTCATGTGAGTATCCTTGGTGAGCTCATTTTTTTTATGCAAAAGAAGGCCAGCATGTTATCAAATGAAGGCTCTATGTAATCCAATGACCTATCAAATTAATTAGTAAGATTTTAATCCAGTACAACTCACATGCTAATTAACATGTCAAGTATGTACACACAAAATCTTCCCACACAAGTTATTGTGAAAAATCTTTACAAGTATGTATATATGGTTATAAGTGCATGATATGCCTCTGAAGCAACTACACAAGAACCTTCGAAGGAACAACGACCGTCTCCATTGAGGTAAGAAGTTGAGAAGTAGCTGAGAAGCGAGGAAGGCAGAAAAGGAAACTTTTTTTTTTTAGTCACATATATTTGGTATTTCTAGTTCTGTTCCATATGTATGTATATGAGCTATACAAAACAAATTTTTAAATATTTAAGCTTTGCACAAGACTTGACAAAAATGACAGAAAGGAGAAGGTGAAAGAGGCCAAGGAAAGAAAAGGGGTATGGGAAAAGATTTAAGAAGGATGAGAGAAGAGAAGTAGGGAAAGGAAAGCATTTATAGGGTTTTATTTCTGTAATACTACCCTGGGCTGAACCCCCCTACCCTTTCTTACTATCCTTCCCCCACAAAGTCTGGGTCCAGTTCGAGTTCTCTTTGTCTCTTGCCTGGTGGACTACCACAGATGCCCTTCTGTCTTCCCTGGTTCCAATGTTGTCTGCTCAAACCTACCCTCCACCCCACATGCCCTACATTATAACCTTTCAGTGGCTCTCTCTCTACCACCTGTAGGTTGTTCGCTGCCTGCCTCTCCATCTCTCTCATTTGTCCTACCTTGAATAAACTCTAGCAACCCTCAACCATTTATTTTTCCTTCAGCAGTATGTGCTAGTTTTATTCACCCTGCTATCATTCATGTGGTTCACAACACCTTAGAAAAAACATGCTATGGCCTCCCCTCCCGTTTTTTAATGACATTGTTTTATGATTATCTGTCTATGTTACTGGTTTCCTCCACGGGCTGCGATATGCCTTATTCCTACTCGCATGATTAGGACCCATTATTTGACCTGGCATTTTCAATAAGTGCTGACTAACGGTGAAAAGGAGAGCACCCTCAAGCTACCTCTATTACCCTAAGAAAGGCATTTTACTTGATAACTTTATTTGTTTAATATAAGAGCACAATATAACTAAAGAATGTATCTCTTCTGAGATTTTCCATTAGTTAGTGTTTATATTGTGCCTAGAACCCAAAGGTGCTGTTATCCATATCATAACATCATGCTCTGGCTTCCTCACTTTTTTATTATGGAAACTTTGAAACATAATCAAAAGTAGAGAGAAAGGTGCCATGAGCCCCAGGTGTCAACATCTTGCCAATATTGCTTCATCTACCCTCCCTATCACACATGCTGAAAGCAAATTTCAATCATTCAAATATTTCACCTGTGAACACTTTATCATGCTTCTCCAATACATTCAGACTTTTTAACATAACGTTGATAACAATGACTGGCATTTATCCATGGTATTATAATCTGTCTGAAGATTTTGAATAATTGTGTGAAAAAATCTAAATTCCAAAATCACTTTGGTTAGGTTTAAATAACTGGTTTGGGGACATTTCTCTTGATAGTAATTGGCCAGGGTTTGGTGAAAGTCAACAGTCTGCATTCTTGCAAAGAGCCAAGGACTGTTTGTTCAGGTCGGGCCTGAAGGGGATTAAAGGAACTCCGATGTGGAAGTTTCAGACATCCTAGCTCTGCCGCTCAAAGGGATGTTGCCTGTCCCCCCACTCTCCTAGGCACTAAATTCCAATCTGCATTTTTTTTCAGGAAATATTAGTCTTTTTACTTGAATTAGCAAACATAAGCCCAGAGCAATAAAAACCGTTGTGTTTCAAAACTCTCACGCTTACTGTGATTGCCACAGCAATGATCCTTTCTAAATATGTAAGTTATTTTAAATGGCTCAGGACACTCGGAGCCACTTTTAGTCCAATTCAGGAACTTTTTTTTTAAACTTAGGTAAAATGGGCATATAAAGTTATATTAGCTTCAGGTATACAACATAATAATTTGATATTTTCATACACTACAAAGAGACAGACCACAGGAAGTCTAGTTACCATCCCTTACCGTACAATTGGCATCTTTCACCTGTTCTTGCCTACTCTCAACTCCCTTCTTCTCTGGTAACCACCCTTTTGTTTTTCATACTTAGGAATTTTGTTTTGTTTTGTTTTTTAAATTCCATCCATAAGTGGATTCATACGGTATTCATCTTTCTCTGTCTGACTTATTTCACTTAGCATAATACCCTCAATATTCATCCATGTTGTCACAAACGGCAAGATTTTCCTCTTCTTTATGGCTGAGTAGTGCCCCATTGTGGGTGTCTACCACATCTCTTTTATCTATTCATCTGTCGACACTCAGGTTGTTTCCATGTCTTGACTGTTGTAAGGAATGCTGCAATAAACATAGGGAGGCATAAGTCTTTTAAAAGTAATATCTTTATTTTTTTCAGATAAATATTCAGAGGTGGGATTGCTGGATCATATGCGAGTTCCATATTTAATTTTGTTGAGGAATCTCCATACTGTTTTCCACTGTGGCTGCACCAATTTACATTCTCACCAACAGTGCTCAAGGAGTCCCTTTTCCTCCATATCCTCACCAATGCTTGTTTTTTTCCTGTCTTTAAGGTTTTTTTTTTATGTTTATTTTTTTTTTTGAGAGAAAAAGACAGAGCACAAGCAGGGGAGGGGCAGAAAAAGAGGGAGACAGAGAATCCAAAGCAGTCTCCAGGCTCTGAGCTGTCAGCACAGAGCCCAATGCGGGGCTCAAACCCACAAACTGTGAGATCATGACCTGAAACGAAGTCTGATGCTTAACTGATTGAGCCACCCAGGTGCCCCAGTTATTTCCTGTCTTTATGATACTAGCCATTCTGAAGGTTTGAGATGATATCTCATTGAGATTTTGATTTGCATTTCCCTGCTCATTAGTAATGTTGAGCATCTTTTTCACATGCCTGTTGGCCACTTATAGATCTTCTTTGGAAAAATATCTATTCAAATCCTCTGCCCATTTTTTGATCGGATTGTCTGTTCATTTGCTATTGAGGTATATCAGCTCTATATCTTTTGGATATCAGCCCTTTATTGGATATATGATTTGAAAATATCTTCTCACATTCAGATTACCTTTTTATTTTGTTGATGGTTTCCTTCACTGTGCAGGAGCTTTTTAGTTTGACGTAGCCTCGTGTGTTTATTTTTGCTTTTGTTGCCATTGCCTGTAGAATTAGAGCCAAAAAAAAAAAAAAAAAAAACATACTGCCAAGAGCTATGTCAAGGAGCTAAGTTCCTATGTTTTCTTCTAGGAGTTTTGTGGTTTTAGGTCTTACTTTCAAGTCTTTAATCCATTTTGAGTTGATTTTTATATATGGTATAAGGGTCCAATTTTAGTTTTCTTTATGTGACTGCATCCAGTTTTCCCAGCACCTTTTATTGAACCGATTATCCTTTCCCCATTGTATACTCTTGACTCCTTGTGGTGAATTATTGTCCTTATATACATGCACTTATTTCTGGGCTCTCTACTCTGTTCCATTGATCTATATGTCTGTTGTCTGCCAATACCCTATTGTTTGATTACTATAACTTTATAGTATAGTTTGAAATCAGGGAAGGTAATACTTCCAGCTTTGTTCTTCCTTCTCCAAATTGCTTTGGCTATTCAGGGTCTTTAGTGGTTCCATACAAATTTTAAAATTATTTGTTATAGTTCTGTGAAAAATGTCATTGGAATTTTGATAAGGATTGCACCAAATTTACAGATTGCTTTGGATAGTATGGACATTTTAAAAAAATTTAATCTTCCAATCCATGAGCAGAAAATATCTTTCAATTTATTTGTATCTTCTTCAATTTCTTTAACCAATCCCTTACAGTTTTCAGTGTACAGCTATTTTACCTCCTTGGTTAAATTTATTCCTAGGCATTTTATTCTTTTTCATGCCATTATAAATGAGATTATTTTCTTAATTTTTCTTTCTGATAGTTCATCAGTAGTATATAAAAATACAATCAATTTCTATATATCAACTTTTTATCCTACAGCTTTACTGAATTTATTTATTAATTCTAAGAGTTTTCAGGTAAGGTCTTGAGGATTGTCTATATCATTATGTCATTTGCAAATAGTGATAGTTTTACTTCTTTCTGTCCTATGCAGATGCCTTTTATTTCTTTTTCTTGCCTAGTTACCACAGCCAACACTTCCAGTACTATGTTGAATAAAAGTGGTGAAACTGGGCATCCTTCTATTGTTCCTGATCTTAAAGGAAAAGGTTTCAGCTTTCCACTGTTGAGTGTGGGGTTTTCTGTGGGTTTGTCATATGTGACCTGTGTGATGTTGAGGAGTTTTTCCTCTATCCTCACATTTTGAGTGGTTTTATCATAAATGGATGTTGAATTTTGTCAACCACTTCTTCTACATCTCTTGAGATGATTATATGGTTTTTATCTTTCTTTTCATTAATGTGATGTATCACATTAAATTATCTGTAGATGTTGAACCATCTTTGCATCTCTGGAATAAATCCCACTTGATCATGGTGTATCATCCTTTGAATGGATTGTTGAATTCAGTTTTCTAATATTTTTGAAGATTTATACATCTATATTCATCAAAGACATTGGCCTATATATATTTTTTATTGTCCTTGTCTGGTTTTGGTAGCAGAATAGTGCTGACCTCATAAAATGAGTTTGGAAGGATTCTTTTTTCTTCAAATTTTTGTAAGAGTTTGCAAAGGACCAGAAGCTTTACAAAAAAAAAAAAAAAAGGAAAGTTTTTTTTTTTAATTTATTTATTTACTTTGAGAGAGAGTGTGTGGGGGGAGGGGCGGAGAGAGAAGAAGAGAGAGAATCCCAATCAGGCTCGATACTGTCTGTCAGTGCTGACCCGACATGAGGTTAGATCTCACGAACCCTGATTGTGACCTGAACAGAAATCAATCAAAACTCAGACGCTTAACCAACTGAACCACCCAGATGCTTCTCCAAAAGAAGAAAATTAAAGCCAATAAATCTAATTATGGACAACCTGCATCTTCAGCTAAGATAAATAAATAAACTTTCACTGAAGTGGTAAGAAATTTTACTGACCACAAACTCACTAAACAAAATACAAAATAATTTCCTAGTCTAGTAGTCAATGTCTATATCCCATTTAGGAATAAGATGATGCCTAAGGTGATTTCATTGACTATTTAATGAGATACCTACCCAATTACAGAAGTAGTTGCTCAATTAATAAATAGGACCAAATTAGTTGTTCCTTTCCTTTCTTTGTGAGTCAGTCATTTTAATTTTTGCCCCAATGGACTGCAAAGTTGGCCATGAAACAACACTTAATTATTTTACCTACTTCAATTACATAAATTTACCACTCAGTTATTCAGAATTAACCTGGAGAAAATTGGAGATTATGTCAGTCACAGTATAATAGATATGTGCAGGTTTATGGTAGTGGGGGCAGAGAGGAGAGGGCCGACACTTCAAAATTTACTTCTCTGTAGCTTTATAAGGCAGAGGTTACTGAAAACTCAAATCAATTCTCCAGTGACAATATACAGCGCCCAACATCTTTACATCTGTAAACATCTGTAACATCTTTACAACAGCTCTATCTTACAAAACATTACATAAGTAACTTGAGCATACAAAAATATTTCAGAGAGATTACAGAGGTACTAGCTGACATATGTTATCATGTCAAAGTGTATTCCAGCCACTCCTAAGATACAGAAGAGTCACATAAAAACATGCCTCATACATTACTAATGCTGCCAGATCTGGTAGGACTTGAGCACTGGAACTAATGTATTTTGACCAGGGTTAGCAATCCTCCACAATGAAATGGTACAAATCTCTACAAATTGCATCTCTTTATGCATACCCTTACCTAGTATTCGTGGTATATGCAAGCACAATATGGACTGTCTCAAGGAAACAAAGGAAGAAGGACCCCACCTTGGGATTCTAAAAGTAAACTAAACTCAGATGACTTTACCCTCTTGAATAGACACTAAAAAAAAATTGTCTTAAAGTAACATGCATCTGGAATTACCCATTGAGTCTTCAGTGGTATCTCATTAGCAACTTCCCCTAGATTGAAATGTAATATTTAGAAGTTATTGTGCTTTCCTGATTTTTTTTATTAATAATTATAGATCCCAACCATCAAAGGGCAGAATAACATTAGGATCTTTTTTATGGTTCACGCATACTGTCAGTTTTTGTTTATTGGTGGGACTTGACATAATGTTAATGAAATAAATCCAGGCTTCCTGCCAGTCTTTTGCTTCTTGGAACAACAAAAATAAATGAAAGACATTTGTAGTAGGCATTCCTTTATATAAAACCGATGAGATGGTAGCATCATTGAAGCAGGGTTTTTTTTTTTTTGTAAAGTTTATTTTTTTATTTTGAGAGAGAGAGTGAGCATGGAGGAGGGGCAGAGAGAGAGAGAATGAGAATCCCAAGCAGGTGCAGAGCCCGATGCAGGGCTCAATCCCGTGAACGTTGAGATCATGACCTGAGCTGAGATCAAGAGTCAGCCGCTTAACTGACTGAGCCCCCCAGGTGCCCCTAGTATACATAGAAACAGTTTTGTGCTAGAGAGAGCAAGCAGGGCAGGATGACAGTCACAAAGCTACTAGTCATTGCCAGTATCACAGTCACCTGACCACTTTTATTTCAATTCACTATGTGTGTGTAGGTGTGTGTATGACTTGTACATATTTTTGTCTCATTCTGACCCTATGAGATATACTCTTTTGTGTCTTCCTCAAATGTTGGAACACCCATTCATATCAAGGGTGTATCAACTAAAAGAGGATTAAATGGCAATCCTGAGTTGAATTAAATAGGGACTGTATATACAGTGTTAGCATCTGAATTAACTCACTTGGCATTTCTTTTTAGTGTATTTATTTATTTTGAGAGAGAGAGAGAGAGAGCATGAGAGGGAAAGAAAGAGAATCCCAAATAGGCTCCTCACTGTCAGCATGGAGCCTGATGCGGGGTTCAAACTCACAAACCTCAAGATCCTTAGGTTTCACCTAAGCTGAAACCAAGAGCTGGAGGCTTAACCAGCCAGGCGCCCCTTGGCATTTTTCTTTTAATTTTAAAAAATGTTTTATTATTTATTTTTGAGGGAGACAGAGACAGAGCACAAGCAGGGGAGGGGCAGAGAGAAAGGGAGACAGAATCTGAAGCTGACCCCAGGCTCTGAGCTGTCAGCACACAGCCGGACGCGGGGCTCGAACCCACAAACCGTGAGATCATGACCTGAGCCAAAGTCAGATTCTTAACTGACTCAGCCACCCAGGTGCTCCATTGGCCTTTATTTTTTTATGCAATATTGTGATTATAGTCTCTCTTCTTAGCTTCTCACTTCACATATGCTTATGTAAAGTTCAGCAAGAACAGGCAGTTGTTTCTAACTTAGAACATCAGAATGATAAAAACCGTAATATACAGTTAGAAATATTATTTTCTCCAAGGCAGAAAAACTTACTGGCACAAACTCAAAAACTACATTTTCTTGGCTTTTGTCTTAAAGTAGAACTGACAGCCATGAGTTAAGGAAATAATTACGGGAAAGGATGCAGAGGAATATAACCCGAGAGAGAAGAGACATGTAATACCTATGAATTACAACTTTGTGTGGTCAGCATTTTTATTTGTAGAGATAGTCCGACTATGTATTATCTGTACATAAATAAATATGGTCACAGTACATGTAAAATATTTATAAATTATTTGTCAGGTGCAAGTACTTATTTATATTTGTTTTTTACTGCTCCAATCACTACACAATCAAAGCACTTTAAGGAAATTAAAAACACAAGTTAGTTCTAGCTGTATCTATAATAAATTCAGCTTCATAAAAATAATTAGTCCTGCATCTGAAATATAATTTTGGTGGATTGACTTCCTTTTCTAAATAATAAATATACGTAACCAGAGAAACGTTGTTTATAAGCATCCAGGGGAAGGTGGTAGATTACAACTGCATCATTTAATTTCTGTCCCATGGAATTTAACAAAGTGAGAAAAACAAAACAAAAACATAAATAAATAAAACCCAATCAAAAATGTTCACCCACAGCCACAAACAAGAACAAGAAAATAACATAATGCAATCTAATAAACTAACTACAAAGAAAGGTTTCCGGAAGGGGAAGAAAAATGCCATATAAATGGTGTCAAGAAAATTCAATCTTTTTCTTTGGATTGAACACTAGTGGAAAGTGCTCCAGGAGAAAAGTGGATGAAGTCAGGAGAAAGGAACTACAGGGCACCTCTGATAGAAGTAAAAGCTCCAGGGTTACACAGTGAAAGGATCTTGACCTACAGTATCTTCCACTAGGTAGAGTTACTCTAGAACAAAGCCAGGGCAGAGGGCAGAGGAGAGACTAGAGCCCTGAGTTCTAATAAAGATTCCATGACACTTCATCTGAGCTATCCCATGTGCATGACCACCTTCCCTCCTCCCAACCATCGGGCTACAGAAAATTGACCAGAACATGAAATATTCAGCTTTTAGACTCTAGCTTGGGAAAACAAAAAAGGATGGATCCAGAAAATGCAGTGCAGTGTTGGGCACTTTAATTTTTAAGGGAAATTAAGTATTAGAACCCAGCCATCCACATGTAAGCAAAAGGAAAAGATAAGATTCCATCTCAAAAAAAAAGTATGAATATATCGTTTAAAAGCAGAAGAAAATTCCTTGTGATTGCTGCACTCAGTGCAGCAACGAGAACACAATGATTCAGTGAGAACGCAAATTCGGTAAATCAGGCACTTAATGGCCAGTCTTTCTTCAAGCTCTAAGACCCACCATTATTCTGAAGGTCAGTACACCTGTGGATCAGCTCATCTTCAGTCCTCTCTGCATTTCGAGGCTGAATCAGCACTTGCCTCCACGATCTTCAATTCCAGTATTCTACTCCGATCACAACAACCCTATCCATCCAGTCTCCCACTGTTCTTAGTCTTCCACGTCCAGCCTCTACCTTTCTCCAGCTTATCATCCCCTCTCACTCTACCGTCCTTCCTTATCCAGTACAGATCTTAATCACCTATGATTAGGTGAGTCTATGATTCTAATCACCTCTTACCAACAACTCCATTCTCCTAGAAATGTTTGCTCTCTTGGTTTCCGTGAGTCTACCTTTCCTTGGTTTTGCTTCCTGGGGTCTTCTGCACTAGAACATTCTCCTCCCATTATTCCTAGTGGGGAGTCTTGCCTCAGATTTCATCTTCTGCCCTCTTCTTCCCTCTCCATATCTATTAGTTTCCTTTTGTTGCTATAAGAAAATGATCACAAACTTAAAACATAAATTTATTCCTTTATGGTTAATGGAGGTCAGAAGTCCAAAACCAGTTTCACTGGGCTAAAGTCAAGGTGTTAGAAAGGCTGGTGTCTTCTGGATTTTCTGAGGGAAGAATCAGTTTCCTTTCCTTTTCCAGTTTCTAGTGGCCACCTGTGTTTCTTACCTTGTTGTTCTTTCCTCCATCTTCAAAGAGCAATACTTCAACCTCTGTTTCAATAATCACATTGCTTCCTCTTGACTTTGATTCCTCCTGAGTCTGTCTTATAAGGAGCATTATATCAGGCCCACCAGATAACCCAGGATAATCTTAGTTTTATCTTAATCTTAAAGTATCCTAATTTAATCACATCTACAAAATCTCTTTTGCATTTAGCTAATAGTCACAGATTCCAGGGGTTAGGATGTAGATAAAAGTTGGAGAGGGAACATATTCGGAAAGTCATATAATTCATTATTCCTGAGGCAATTCCAAAGTCTTTTAACTATAATTCATATATTAAAGATTCTCTAAATTAGTTTCTGCTGTTGAGGCTTTTCTGCTAAGCTCCAGACCTACCTCTCCAATTCCTCCATGTCGAGTACTCCAGACACCTCGAACTCAAAATATCCAGATAGTTACCAGTCTAACTTTGTACCTTTTATATTAATAAAATTGTCCTCTTCTTTCTCATATATTTAAACTTCTCCTTCAATCTGCATCAATTTCATTAGAATGCAACCATAATTAAGGGACCCCTTCTTCCACTTATACCTGCTTCCTCAAAAAAACCTTTCCAATGTCCTCCGACTAGGTTAAACTTCTCTATTTTACACTTTCTATAAACATTATAAGCATTATAAACCATCCCATCTATAGTGCTTAACACATTATAATTTTACACAGAGTTATATTTTATATAAATTTATTGGTATGAATATTTTATCCATCTGTTTCTTCCACTAGACTATAAGCTCCATGAAGGAATAAACCATGACTGCTCTTACATAAAAGTGCATTTCACTAACTTTACACAGGTCCTGGATCATAGATGACCCTCAGCGGATACTTGTTAAATGAATGAATCATTAAGTACCTGTACTCTGCCAGAAAATGTGCCAGATGTTTGGAAAAAACAATAAACCATGCAAACATAAGCAGATTCCACTATTTTTTAACCTTTCTTTTAGTAGTTTTGGGTTAATTTTGATTTTCAGGGAGGTTATTGAAGTTTATTATTGTAGTATTTTTCCCTAAAAAATTAGTGCATACATAGGACTGGTATTTTTTTTTCCGATTGAATTTTCTTGCTAAAGAATGCAGATATAAGTTTCTTTCTATTTGACATGCAGAGATGGCCTTAGATTGGGGCATCCTGGTGGTTCAGTTGGTTAAGTATCCAACTTTGGCTCGGGTCATGATCTTGCGGTTCGTGAGTTTGAGCCCCACAACGGACTCTGCACTGGTGCTGCAGGGCCTGCTTGGGATTGTCTCTCTCTCTCTCAATCTCTCTCTCAATCTCTCTAAATAAATAAATAAATAAATACTTTAAAAAAGAGAAAAAAATGGCTTTAGAATGACTAAGGCAATTTTTGCTCCTTGGCCAACACTTCCATATTTTGAGGGAAAATGGACATTAAAGACAATGCCACTATAGTAAATACTATTGTTTCAAAATTTATGAATCCATAGCCTCAAGGGTGTAAGATTTCCCAGAGTTGAGTTGGAGTGTGATAAGCAATCAAGACACCTGCCATTTTTTGATGGTCACCTGACTTCGTGTTAGGACACTGGGAAGAGAAAGATGATCTGCATCATTACCCCACCTTCTGGTAACCCCCTAATTGTGACACAAGGTCTTCTAACTTGATTGTGTGGATAGCATGAGTACAAAGAAAAACAACAGCCCCTAACTTGTGTAGCTTTAACTCAAATAATGCTCAGGATTGTCACAAAAGAATGCAATCAGTCTTCTTCTATTAAGAATGATTGCTAAAAACTTTAACTTCCCATCTCCATTCATTCTTCTGAATAATTGAATACTTGGAAAATACAAGTAGAAAATTTCATTTATCATATTTGTATTGAAAATTAGTTAGTGGCAGATAAATTAGAGTAGGAAAGAGAATGCAGACATCAAAAACTTCAGGAAGTCAGAAAGAACACATTTCTGAAACCAGATTTCATGATATAGAAATGTCCTCCATTGCGAACATGGTTATTTCTAATAATAAATCTGTCAATGGAAGCAAGCAATAACATTTCCACCATATTTGCACAACCTTTATTTGCCTATTTTACACATATCAACTCTTTGAGTTCAGGGTATCCAATATCCTAAGTGGAAAATGGATCTACTGATTTATAATATGTTTTCTGTTTACGAGTACAATTCATCCTCGACTTCTCTAATACCTCAAGTACAATTCATAATCTTGAGGCGCTAGTGGCAAGTAACATATAAGAATCACATCTGAAAATCTCTACGTGTTCTGAATGGGGTCTTGCTAGAACTTCTGGCACCCAGCCTGCTATGGGATTTTTCATCTATATATAAGGCCTCCTACTTTTCTTCATTATTCAAGATGGTATACTTAAGGGCCTCTTCATCATTTCACTACAACTTGGTATTTGAAGAACATGGTCAAGATTTATTTATTGGGAATGAGGAGCTGCTTGAACTTGACAGTAATGTAGGGTTTACTTCCCTCTTCCTACCTACTAGACTAAAAATTCAACAAATGGCCATTGTGTCTTCATTACAAAACTAGTCAAACCCTTTGTATTCTCTAGTTTGGCAGTAAGAGTTGACTCTAAGACCTGCTGCAGCTACCCATTGATAAATCCTGTTCTTTGAATTGGAGAAACTCACAAGGCTTGCGGGCACCTTTTTTTTTTTCAATGTCTAACGCATATGAACGTTTAAAGAACTTTGACTAAAGATAATAAGGTGATACTCTTTTTTTCCTGGCTTTTCAAATTGAAATTAATAAATGATGTCTTTAGTTGATTAAATCATAAAGCTAATTAATACCAGGGAGTTCCTGTGAAATTAGTCAGATTCCATAATTTGAAAGAAATGTGTATATGGGATAGCACGATTCAATATTCATAAAGGTTTTTTTTTTCTAAGACTAAAGAGATACCTGTTAATGGGTTTCCAAAAATAAAGAGATTCCGTAATTATCACTTAAACAACTCATTATCTATTTCAGAATTAGACCAGTCAAGTTCTTTATCATTTCTAATTCATATTTAGAGAAGAGAGTAGCCATGGTCACTCTTCTTTTCCTAAAATTGGCCCCCTACATCATATCACTTTTCCAAAGGTATGATGGAGTAAGCATGAAGGTTGTTTTTGCTTTTTCACAAAAGCCTTCACTTAAACTACCGAAGCCAGTACTGAATTTTTTTCAACTCTATTTTAGTCCTTTTCCCCCTGCTGCCACCTCATTGTTTTACAAGTAATGATAAATGTGATAATGAGTAATGACATCTATTCATGGAAAATGTGAAAGGTCTGAAGTTACAGTACTTTTCATTAGGAAAATGTGTCTCTAGCAGAGTCAGGCACTTTGACTTAATCAGCCCTGCTCCAGTTCGGTAAAGGAAATGAATTTTCCTTAAATTTCATAGAGTCTCTGTTTCTTCCTCTGCCTCCCACCACTTCAGTCCTATTAACTACACAAGATTTTTCACGGTAGTTTAAGTGTAAAGAAATGTTTCAACTCTTATTTTTATCCATTAAAATGCAAATGATGTAGGGCTTTCTGATTGTTTAATCCCCTGGGGGCTTTTGGATATGCAACATTGAGTACATGTTTTCAAAGTGCGTTCTTCTATATCCTTCATCCTCTCCCTTCCGATATGCAGGACACAGTGAATGATTAGTGTTAAGCCAGGAAAGCAAGATGTACGGAGAGATTTAAAACGACCTTGCTTTCTTGGTCTCCATTTGGGACTAGCGGTATGATGCACAGAGGCCATTTTAAAAACAGAAGCTGCACTTGTTATTTCTATAGTTCTTCCGTATCAGAAGTTCACACTATTGATCTCTAAACTGACATGAGTAGTATGTTATTTGAACTTCAGGTAAAAAACTACTACCTGTGAAATTAATGTAAGAAATATGATCCACCACAAAAATCTGTGGGTTTAGAAATATGGATTTTTGTCAGTTTGACTTGCAAAAAAAAAAAAGAAGAGGTGTTACATATTTATATATCAAGCATTTACTCTTACAGATAGAATACATCTATATAATACCAACTATATATATATATATATATATACATATATATACATATATATATATATAATGCTACCAAAATGAAATGTTAATGTCTACAAAAAGAATGAAATTAATTTATCTGTAACACAGAGTGGGTAAGAATTTTTTAAAAAATAATATATATCGTTTTCATACTAATCAATCTGTGTATGTATATATATGATATACATACCCCTGTAGCTAATTCCAGATTTTTTTTAATACTGTAAACAAATAGACCATCTGGTATTATAAAACCTGTGTGTGCAGGAGTTTGTTCTTCTGAGATATATAATGTGTAGATTGCTGTATTTATAGCCCCTCCTTTTCCAACCATTGTGTTCTCAACCCGTTTCTGTACATGCCCTTTATTTCCAAGTGACATTTTTAGTCATTCACAATAAAAAAATTATCTCATATATATATATGATATATATATATCATATATATATATGATTTTTATTACTTACATGATATAGATAGATATATATTATTTATCTTTACTTATATAAGTACATATATAATATATAATAAATAATATATGTACTTACATCATATATATATATATATATATGTTTTCTCAGTCAGCTTCTTAACTTCCATTGAGTGATATCAACATGACTTTTCTTTAAAAATTTTTTTTTTCAGTTTATGTAGTTTTGAAAGAGAAACAGAGCATGAGCATGAGTGGAGTAGGGGCAGAGAGAGAGGGAGACACAGATCTAAAGCAGGCCCCAGGTTCTGAGCTGCCAGCACAGAGCCCAACGCAGGGCTCAGACTCACAAACTGTAAGATCATAACCTGAGCTGAAGTTAACCTCAGCTTAACTGACTGAGCCACCCAGGTGCCCCTCAACATGCATTTTTAAGGTGACCTACCTTTATCCAAATATCCCTTTCTACAAACCCAAGGAGAAACACTACGCCATTCATCTTTACTATCTTCCCTTTCTCCTCTCTCTTCCAGGAATACTTACCACCCAGGCCACATATGTCACCTAGACTTGGTTTTCCTTAGCTCACTTTATGCTTCATGAAAATGTCCCTGTTTTGTGTCCCAGATCTTCAAGTTCTTAGTACTATAAACTAATCTACTTCCCACCTTAATATTTGCATATATCTACATAGTATTCCATGTAATGTATAGAGGGAAGATGGTTAAAACCACAAACCCACTGTCATAGTAAGAAAGTAGCGCAGTCCGTGTATAAGATAATGGATTTAGGGGGCGCCTGGGTGGCGCAGTCGGTTAAGCGTCCGACTTCAGTCAGGTCATGATCTCGCGGTCCTGGAGTTCGAGCCCCGCGTCAGGCTCTGGGCTGATGGCTCAGAGCCTGGAGCCTGTTTCTGATTCTGTGTCTCCCTCTCTCTCTGCCCCTCCCCCGTTCATGCTCTGTCTCTCTCTGCCCCAAAAATAAATAAACGTTGGGAAAAAAAATTTTTTTTTTTAAATAAAAAAAAAAAGATATTGGATTTAGTATCTTAATGAGCCCTTTTTTGGCTTCTTAAGTTGCCTGATATAATTAGCTTTCTGCACTTTCAGAAAGTAAGATCTGCTTTGAAATGTGGAAATTCAAGGAACATATTCCCAAATCAATGGCCATAGCCAAGCCAATAGGCATAGCAATTATGGCTCTTTGGGGGAAGATTGTATCAAATGTAGGTTCTTGGATCTGCCTAAAATATTTCCTTTTCCCTGATCTTGTTTTCAATTTAACGATTAACTGTCAAAAACAAAATAAAGTTCCCTTAAATTACTTTTGAGCATAATATTCGTCTTTTGATCCTAGCAGGTAACACTCAAGCTGAACCGCTATCAACAAACCCCTCTTTGCTGATTTCTGGACCAGATTATAGGCAAGCTTCTCCACTTAGAACCATGCAACTATCTTGTAGTCACTTTATTTCCCAGGCAATAAATACTAATCTCAGCAAGCGTTTGCCTAAATAAGTTTGTGACCATTTGAAGACCCACTCTATAAATATCTCCACAACTCTCTGCCTGTTTAAAAATGACACTTCAGAGAAGGCTTTTGGTTCAGTGAATCTCTCAGTCCCAAAGCATTACTTCTTCTAGCTTTAAAATGCTTCCCTTCTTTTTGGATGGAGAGGATGGTAGGGTAGTTTCATTTCTGTGAGTCAAAAGATTTTTTTGGACCACTTGACAAAGAAACAATGCTGCCTTCCTGCCATCTAGCTGAAGAATTTTGCAAAAGGGTTGGAAAATTAAATTCTTAATCTATAAAGATTCTTATTCAAATAAACGATTTGATTCAATAACACAAATTTAATTGCTCCTGGAGTTTGAAAAGCATTGTTTTTATAATATGGTAATTAATTTAAACTCATTCATATTATAAGCCATCCAAAGATTTTAAGCAAAAACTAAATGGATCATATCTGTAAAAGTAACAACTGGCGTTGCATGTAAATTTAGTCTTAAAATTATGGTATATGCTTCAAATTAAAGAACACTAAACATTTACATAAAATTACATAGTATTTTTTTTACTTATTCTCTTCCTTGTTTAACTCATCAATTCCGTTTTTTTTTCAGTAGCACACTTGAACTCTATGCCTATGTCATTTCATCATAAAAAGTAGGCTACATGGAACAAATAAGCAGAAAAAATTTCTGTTGTTCATACACAAGTAAGAGCTTTCATAATACATTAGAATCTTCTAGAAAAAAAATTATGTCTTTCCTATTAATAGGCCCAAAGATACAAGGATGAAGAAGAAGCTAAAGTTTCCTAAAAATTAGTTCTTATATCTTACACACCAAGAAATGTGATCCGATGCTCTATCACAGGAGATTCATAGAGGATTCATAACAGAGAGAGCCACAGAAAGCCAAGCACTTAAAAAAAATTTAACTTGTCAAAATTTCAAAAGCCCTTCTGACACTTACCAGTGCCACAGAAATGATGCATCTACTGGCACTGTGCATTCGTAGTCTGAAGAAATACAGTAATACTACATGGATTTCTGATGTATTAAAAATGTCCCCTTTGCTGGGGTTTTAAGGCCAAGTGATACACATTAGGTTTGCCTGAGCTTGTAGCCCTAAAACTCTCCCGTCTATATTTAGTTAGTTTTATATTATTGTACACTAAAAGCTAAGTTGCTTTTGTAATTGCTCACAATTCACTTTACTATGCACATATTATCTCACTGAAAAAAACCCAGTATGGGCATACCTCAGGTTGGGATGGTATCTTTCATTTATTTGGCACTCTCCAACTGCATTGGAACCATCCAGTGCCTCTGGTACAGGCATCACAGTAGTTATCACAACTAAATCAGGAAACCAAGCCGCTAACTGGTTCTGTGACCCGGGGTCACTCATCTCACCTTCTGAGGCTTCCTCTGGTGCTTCTAAAATGAGGCGATTATACTTTTCCTAAGATACTTTCCAGATATAAAATTCCATGGTTCTTTTCTTTTTTTTTTAATTTTTTGAAATGTTTCATTATTTATTTTTGAGAGAGAAAGAGCATGAGCGGGGGAGGAGCAGAGAGAGAGGGAGACACAGAACCCGAAGCAGGTTCCAGGCTCCGGGCTGTCAGCACGGCTGTCAAGGTGGGGCTCGAACTCACAAACTGTGAGATTATGACCTGAGCCGAAGTTGGAAGCTTAACCAACTGAGCCACCGAGGCATCCCTAAAGTTCCATGGTTCTTAATTAAGGGAGCAAGCAGACGAAGGGAGTAATGGGAACACGTAGGAAGGAGTGGTACCCAATTCAGAGCACTAGATGCCAAATCTTTGGCAAAACTATTCACGTATTTGAAAAGCAGAGGGATGGTTGTGGAAAAGTCAGGAGAAACTAGAGAGAGATCCACTGTCTGAAGATAAAATGGTGTGGATCCAGATTTGTGAGTCTGATGCTTTTCTTTACCGAATGCATTGTCTAACCATGCGTAGCCTGGGTTGCAAAAATCCTCAAGTGTCAAAATTAAGTTAAGGCAAAACTTGCAAAACAGATGAAAATTAGGAAAACCCCTAGAAATAAGAAAACAACAGAATGGTGATTCTAATATCTGAGCAACAGGGGGGTAGGCTGAAAAAGCAGCAGTGGGAAGACATAAGGTAGATAGATACACAGCTGTATATCATGAAAAATTGGGGGGTGGAAAAAAATTTGTAGATTGATTCCCAGCAACTAAGCACCACCAGAAATAAAAGAAAACTCCCATCTTTGGAAGAATATAATGACTCTAGAGTTGCTGCAATGTATTATCTGTAATTTGCACGTTTTAACCCCAAATTCATCTATATACAAAAAAACCCCAAGAATGTATGAATTTATACTCAGGAAAAGGAATCAGTCAATAAACAGACTCTGAGTGGTCTCAGATATTGGATTAACAGGCAAGGATTACAAGGTAGCTGTTATAAATATGTTCAAAAATAATAAACATGGTTAAATAATTAAAGGAAAATATCAATGAATAAACAGATAATCTATACAGAAATTCTAAAAAAAATTATGGTTATTAAAAACTTTCCTAGATTGGCTTGATAGAAAAATTAGACATGGCAGAAGAAAGAAATAGTGAACCTGAAAATAAATCAGTATAAATTATCCACTTTGAAGAACAGAGACAAAAATATTAAAGAAAAATGAACAGTACCTCAGGATATGATCTATTCTGGAGAATGTTCTGTGTGCACTTGAGAAAATGTGTATTCTGCTGCTAGTGAATGAAATGTTCTGTATATGTTTGTTAAAGTCCATTTAGTCTGAAGTATGGTTCAAGTGCAATATTTACTTATTTTTCTTGTCTTAATGATGTACCCATTGTTGAAAGTGGGGTATTGATGTCCTCTACTGTTATATTATTGTATACTTCTCCCTTCATAGCTCTTGGTATTTTTTGAATATATTATGGTTACTCCAATGTTGGACGCATATATATTTATGATCATTACATCCTCTTGATGAATTGATCCCCCTATGCCATTCTTATGTATGTCCTTAAAGCTACCTTTTGTGGGTAGCATACGGTCAGGTATTTTTTTAAAGTGCATCCAGCCACTTTATGTCTTATGATTGAATAATCCAATCCGTTTATATTTAGCAAATTATTGATAGGTGAGGACTTACTAATGACATCTTATTAATTGTTTTCTGGATATTTTATAGTTCCCTTCTTCCTTTCTTCCTCTCTTGCTGCCCTCCTTTGTAGATTTTCTGCAGTTGTATGCTTTGATTCCCTTCCCTTTATCTTTTGTGAATCTATTACAGGTTTTTGCTTTGTGGTTTCCCTGAGGCTTACATAAAACATCTTATAAATATAGCAGTCTATTATGTGCTGGTAACAACTTAACTTGCATTGCATACAAAAACTTTACACGTTTACTCCATCTTTTTATGTTTTTTATACCACAATTTACCTCTTTTCATATTGTGTACTTTTTAACAAATTATTGTCCTTGTAGTTATTTTTAATACTCTTATTCTTTAACCTTTGTACTAGAGTTGAGTGTTTAACATTCCACCATATTACAGTATTAGAATGTTCTAAGTTTGACTTTACATGTACCATTACCAGTGTGTTGTACATCTTCATATTTTTCCATGTTACTAATTTCAGGAGATTCATGGATGAGGTGTTCCCAGTGGCTCATAGGTAGGCTCTTTGATGGAGTCCATAACGCAATTAGTAGGATCCATATCCTTTTATGCCCCCCAAGAGTCCTATCCGTTGTTCTCCCAACCTTTTTCCACCCTCTAGTCATGTAACTCAGGATTCGATAATGTCTAATGGGCAAGACAGAAATGAGCTCCTTTGGCGACATCTTGGGTAAGCAGGATATTCTTTCACATGCTCTCCCTTTCCCCTGTGGGACAAATCGTGGGCCACGAAAATCTCTCTTGGCTCTGAGATGTGTCACCCTGGGGAATGGGAAATTTAGGTAAAGTAGAACTATTCCTCTTGCCCTCTCCTATGTATCCAGACATACTTTTGTTTGTTTGTTTGTTTGTTTGTTTGTTTTGTTTTTGCTCCAGCAATGTGCTGCAACTTCTCAGGAAACCTGGACTTCCACAAAGGCCCCCTTGTCCATGGGTGATTTTCTAAGACCGTTTTCCAGGAGTTCCTGGACAACAGCTGAAGGGCAAGAACTGTTCATAAATCACTGCAGAGTCCACAACTAGGATATCCACAACGTTTGTCTGCCTGTGGGCCAATGCACAGTTGGGCACAACTCCTGCCCATGTTCCTTGGCACATGGTGCTGGATTCCATGGCTCCCACAAAGGGACTGTGACTGTGGATGGATGCTGAATTCTTGCTATTGAAATGAGGACCAAAAAGAAGAAATGTCTTCTCCTGCCATGATGCTGATGTCACTCTGAGTCCAGGATTTTCATTGGGGGCTGGTCACACTGGCACTTTTTCCCTACACAACAAGCCATGATTTCCAAAGTTCCAGACTCCCAGAAGAAAAGCAGGTATTTACTATGAATCACATTGTTTGCACAAACAATTTCGATAAGCTGGTACAGCAGGGTTTAGTGCCCAAGGCATGCAAAACAGTCTTATGATTTAGTAACAGGGAAAATTCCAAAGTCAAGTTTCCATATGCCACCCTTACAAGCAAGTTCTTCAAAGGGCAACATCAGAGCTGCTCTATTAACTCCTTCCTACACGGGCACACTGGCACTGTTACTACACCCAGCAGAGGTATTTCCTTTCCTTAGCTACAGTTGAATCTGGTTGGGATTTTATTTCCACAACTTCCAGAAATAGCCTCATTACTCTGCCGAGAAACCAGGCACCAGCCCACTATCTCCATCTCTACAGATGTCTGAGTTTCACTTCTACAAATCTCTTCCTTAGAGCTTTTAAATTTTAGTAATTCCAACCCCGTCTTTGTTCATCTTGACCCAGGAGTGGTCACTGCTTCCTGAAGTTACTATTTCTGTATTTTATGATTTTAGTGGGGTTTTTTTCCCTTTCACGTGACATTGTTAACAACCTTAGGCTTAGCTTTAAAATATTGATGTTCAGTTGTATCTCTTCAGGTAACTACTGTGCTTTTTGCTAGACCCTGACTGATAGACTAGACTATCAGTCTAGTCTCTTGCTAGACTCTTCCTTTGGCAGAGATGGTAGACAAGCAACAGCCAACAGGATTTATTGATTCCTTACTCAGGATTCTCCTTTTTTGGTACCAGATTTGTGGTACCAAATCTGTGCTAAAGCAGCTGTGGTAATGGCAACAGTGACAGCACCAGCTGCAAATTTACTGACCTCTGATGACACCTGTGGTAGGTGAACTTGAAACAAAATTTTAGCATCAGCCTCCCCAAATCTCCCTTCTCCAGTTCTTCCAATGACACTTCAAGTGTCTCTGAAGTTTCTTCCTCCTTATATCATCTAGAGTAATTTTTGATTCCTGTGCTAAATTTTGATAGCTCCATAGGTTTACAGGCTATTTATTAAAAGACTACAGGGGGGCCTGGGTGGCTCAGTCAGTTAAGTGTCCGAGTTCAGCTCAGGTCATGATCTCACGGTTCATTAGTTGGAGCCTCACGTCAGGCTCTGCGCTGACAGCTCAGAGCCTGGAGCCTGTTTCGGATTCTGTGTCTCCTCCTCTCTCGGCCACTCCCCTGCGCACACTCAGTCTCTCTCTCAAAAGTAAATAAACATGAAAAAAATAAAAACAATAAAATCAAAGACTACAGAAAACAAATATTTAATGGTGAGACTTTAAAAATCTTCTCCATGATATTAGGTATGAGATGAGCGTGCTTGTTCTCACCATTTAAATTCAACATTGTATTGGAACTAGGAGATCTCACGAGTAAATGGAACATGGTTAATAGAAACAAAACAAACTTGCAGTTGTTTGTAATTGATATGATTATCTACATAAAATCCTTACATAGGATGCATTTAAACATATGCAAAGTTTAAATGTACCAAAAAGGTTACTGTAGCCATATTGCACTCGGCACTGCATTGTGCCTACTTTCATAAGACAGAAAAAGACACATTTGAAGTACTTTTGTGAGCTTTATTTCCCAAAACCAGATGAAATTATATTCAAAATGATCCATAACCTAGGAAATCTAGTAGTGTCTACTTTTAGATGGTTACAGTTGAATGGATAGCCTTGAGCTAATTGCGCAAAAGGGATTGTATCTGTAAATTGGTCACGTGGCTTGTCTCGCTAGAACACATTTTAAAAACAAAACAAAACAAAACAGCTCTCCAATCACCTTGATTTTCAGAAAAACTATAATCTTGGCTCTTAAATCTTATTTCATATAGATGAGCTGGAATGGATAACTTGAAATTGTAGAACCATTACAATTTTATAGAAAATGAGGATCAAAAGATAAGAATATGCTATGACCACAGTCACTACACCCAGGGATTTTATCTCAATGCTGTAAATCCAGAAACTCTGCTCTCGACCACGACTTACATCTATGGCCATTTCAGAGATGCATCTCCATGACATTTCCCTGAATTCCCCCCAATACAAGTTTCTACAGTAGGTAATGGCAGCTTCCAGAATAACCTCAGGTCACTGGAACACCCCAGTTCTGCAAACAACCCATTATAAGCCAGATTCCGTCATGAAAATCCATCTTGCTACTGCTGTGGACATGCATCTTTATGACATTGGAGGAAAAAAAATGCAGAGATATCTGGTGTTTCTCTGTGATGAAAGCAATGTTGTATCGGCACAGTTATTAAGAATTGGCTTTGGCACACAAGGGTGACTCAAGTGGTTGAGCGTCTGACTCTTGATTTCGACTCAGGTCATTATCCCAAGATTGTGGGATCGAGGGTCATGGGATCAAACCCTGTGTCCAGCTCCATGCTGAGCGTGGGGCCTGCTTGGGATTCTTTGTCCCTCTCTTTCTGCCCCTTCTCAGCTGGTGCTCACACACTCGCTCTCTCTGTCTCTCTTAAGTAAAAATAAAAATTAAAAAAGATTGTCTTCACCTCTTGGTTTTTTCATCCCTTTCTGTCTCATGAAACTCTTCTAGGGAGTTACATATAGGTTGTGTGACTGTAAATTAATAATATTTGTTCCTAAAATATAAAACTTAGTTTTATCAAATACTTGGTACAAAACTTCCACTGTTCTCCTCAGACCGTTGTCTCCATCAGGGTCCCATAAGGGGATAGGAAGCATACCAGTTACTGAACAGAGAAGGTTTCACAAGAATGGTCACCTAGGTATAAAGTTGTGAACTAGGTAATTGAAAAATGAAAAAAGAGCACTAATGTACCATAAAGGCAGCAATTGCAGGAAGCAGAGATCCCTGTGGTTGAAAGAACAAAGGAAAACGGTTGGAATGACTGAAATTTGGAACCTTAGAAGAGGGGTCCTGCACAGCCAAAACTCAGGCCTTTGAGGCGAGAGTGTAGTGGTTCAGTTGCTCAATGGGTTCTAGTGTCTCTGAGCTTGGAAGGGAAACCCCAAGGGGCTGGGGCCAACAGAGGATAGGACCCTCTTGGCCAATGCTGGTGACTGTAAGTGTGACACTATGAGAGGTGATCCACAAGTATCGAAAAATTTCAGACTGCTGCTAGCTACCCGGAGAAAAACGGATGTTGCCTGCCGGAAATGGCAATGCCAAAGTGACGTGCACCGGAAGTCCAGGCAGACAGGAAGCCGGCAAGGAGCAAACAGAACGGGGCAAGTCCCTTTCTCCTGCAGCCTTCCTGTCTCCCTTTTTGCCCCCTACTGGCAGGATCTAAGGGGGAGTCAGCGCGCAAACAGAAATGAGGTTTGCAAATTCCCTGCCTCCTCATCACAAGATACTCCTAGAAGGGTGATTCGGAGCTCAGAGACGATTGCTTAATGACTGGCACAGCAATCCATAGAAGATCCTTCTGAAATAACTGAAAATGGACTCATGATTACAGTTACACTGTGGCAAATGGCTAAACTACTTACAGAGTGTCGTAGCTTACTGAGAAGCCTTAGGACTCAGCACAGCCTCACAGTTTTAATGGTGGAGAAAGACCTAAGGATTCAAATTCTAATCCCCACTCATTGTATAATACAGCATAACACCATGTATCTCAGTGTGTGTTTCTGACTCTTGTTTGAGGAATATTGAACCAGCGAGAGTAAAAAGTGGTAAAATAAATGGGACACATATTTAACAGACATAAAAAAAAGTAAGAAGTTGCAGTTCTCTAAACCAGACCAAATAAAGCTAATCTCAAATGAAGTTTGTTAAAAATACACTCACTCTCAGTCCTCTCAACACCATCCCAACATGAGCTAAGTAACTAGAACTTCTCAATTCTACCTGCATAAAAAAAAAAAAAAAAAAAAAAAAAAAAAAACCCTGGTTTTGGACACTGTGTGGAAACATATGCTGCTATTTACCATTAGTGAGAATTTCATTCACATCTCTATGCAGGAGGGCAGTTTGCCTATATGCATCAGAATCCTTTAAAATATGCCTTGTTCTTTAGACAGAAAACTCATTTCTAAAAATTTACCTAAAGGAGATAATCACATGGGTATAAAGTTAATTTAGCCCAAGATTGTTCTTATCAGTGTTGTTAAAAATAAAGTAGAGCTAAAAATAAACCTGAAGGTTTATCCATAGGAGCCTGGTTAAGGAAATTATGCAAGTAATGAAATACTATACAATCTGTAAACATGACTAGCTAGACAATCTTTATCAGCATAGAAAGAACAAGTTCCAGAACATCCATTCATTCATTCACTCAAAGCCTGAGTTTCTGCATTGGCCAATGAACCTATCACTGACAAGGTACGTGCCTATTATAAAAAGCTCCCATTTATGTAAAACTATTTATGGAGGGGCCCCTGTTTATGTAGGGTAGCTCAGTCAGTTAACTGTCTGACTTCGGCTCAGGTCATGATCTCATAGTTTGTGGGTTCAAGCCCCACATAGGGCTCTGTGCTGATGGCTCAGAGCCTGGAGCCTGCTTCAGATTCTGTGTCTCCCTTTCTCTCTGCCCTTCCTCTGCCTGCACTCTGTCTCTCTCTCTCTCGCTCAAAAATAAATAAACGTTGAAAAAAATGTAAAAAAAAAAAACCTATTTGTGTATACTTATCTGAACATATGTAAAAATGTCTGGATTTCCTCAAAAATATTAAGACATTGGCTAAGAGAAAAATGTACTTGTCTCTCAGTGATGAGGCCATAGCTGATTTCTACTTTTGTCTTTGTACTTTTGTATATAGGGTGCTTGTGTGAAATTATTTTTACAAAAACAATATAGCCACTTTGAAATATCCCACACTTATTCAAAATCTAGGGCACTACCTTTTAGCAGAGTTCCCAGTTGAATGTGCTTTCTCTTTTGCTCAGAATTACTTGATCGTTTGGTCCGTGTCATTCTTGGAAATTTAACATTTTGTCCCGAATTATAATTGGCTTGTGTTTGTCATCTCCCCTTATAAGATTGCAAGTATTTGAGGACAGTGACACTATCTTGTGTAATTTTCCTTACAGCATTCAGAACAAAGATTTGATTTTAGTGTCGCTCAGTAAATGTTGTGTTGCATTCCTAATTTCACTCACCATCAAATTGCACTGGGCATTCATCAGAGTAACTGCTTTGCCCATCGAGTTTATGGGTGATCATGCACCACTTATAGCCTGTCCTGAGGAGCAGTCTTAGTGAGCTATGGTTTATAACATACAACCTTAATCCTCCAGACAACGCTGATTGTACTAAGGGTGGACTCTTGACCCAAAAGCAGCCAGTCCAAAGCCTGGCCACAGACATGACCTGGAATGAAAATTTGATCAATAGGCCATTCACAAGAGAAAAAAAAAATCAGAGTGATTATAGACCTATGAAATTAGTCTCAGTTTTATTAATAATCATGGAAATGCAAGCTAAAACAAAACAGTGACATGATTTTTTACCCATTGGATTATTTAAAAAAAGGAAAGAGAAATGACAGTGTCCCATATCGAAAAGAATAAAGAAAAGGGGTCACTTCCATATACCACAGGTGGGAAAATAAATTAAGGCTTATTTTGGAGGCAGTTGATGGCATCTATCAACATTTACATTGTGCTTGTCTTTTAATGTGGTTATTCTGCTCCATGAATGCAAACTGCAGAAATATCCCCATGTGCACAGAGATGAGGCAAGGATGGTCTTTGTAATTTTCATTAGAGAAATATTTAAAATATTTTATCATTAAGAAAGAAGGGTTAAGTAAACTACATTATATCCACACTATAGAAAAAGAGGCAGGAACTGAATAAAGTTAATAAAATCAAATCCAGGGGCTCCTGGGTTGCTCAGTCGGTTAAGCGACCAACTTGGGCTCGGGTCATGATCTCACTCTCCGTGAGTTCGAGCCTCGCATCAGGCTCTGTACCGACAGGTCAAAGCCTGGAGCCTGCTTCAGATTCTGTGTCTCCCTCTCTCTCTCTGCCCTTTCCCCACTCACACTCTGTCTCTCTCTCTCTCAAAAATAAATTAAAAACAAGATTTTTTTCTAAATCAAATCCAACATCCTTACTATGACCCACAGTCCTGTATAATCTGACCTCTGCCTCCTCTCCTCTGTCTCCCCCCACCACTTACCTTGTTTCAAAATCCATGAATATTTGCTCTTGCTTATCCCTCTACTTGTATTATTCCTTCTCCAGACATTTTGTTGGCTGGTTCCTTCCCTCCAGCATCTCTGCTTAAACATCATCTCATAGAATATTTTCCTGACCATCCTGAACTCAACCCCTCTGTATCTTACCCTTTCTCAGTTTCCGCCCTAGAATTTACCAATTCTTGACATTAAATTTTGAGCTACATTTTTTAAATTATCCATCTCCTTTACTAGAACTAAAACATCTATGGCAAGGAAATTATCTATTGGTTATTATCAAATCTCCAGTGCCTAGAATTATGTCTTAATGAATAAAAATGTTAAATTAACTAATTATTTTAAAGGTATGTGTTTAAAAGAACTATGTGTTTTAACATGGAAAGATATCCAAGATATACTGAGGTTGCTGAAAAGATACAAATGATGGGGCCCCATTTATGTAAAGATGTGTGTGTACATGTGTGTGTGTATGTGATACACAAATGCATGCAGACACCTAGTCAAAGAACTAAAGTTATACACACCAAATTCTTATCTGACAAGGACAGTGTCTATAAGAGGCAAGGAAAAAGAATTTTCACACTTTACGTATATCTATATTAATTAATATCTTTATGAGAATAGATTTACATACTTTTCATAAAAGGAAACAAAAAAGAAAAGGAAGAAAAAATGATCAGTAATAAGGAGAAGAAATAACATTTTTAAGATCTTGTCTCATAATACAATATATATTCTTAAATGTCTTTTTATTTATTTTGAGAGAGAGAGAGGGAGACTGGGAGGGGAAAAGAGAAAGGAAGAGAGGGAGAATCCCAAGCAGGGTCCTCATTGTCAGTTCAGAACCCAACACGAGCTAGATCTCATGAACTGTGAGATCATGACCTGACCTGAAATCAAAAGTTGGACACTTAATTGACTGAGCCACCCAGACTCCCCTCCTAACACGATATTTTGACACTACAGATGTAGTAGCTCATTTACACTTGACCTTAGCCAAAAGGCCAGTAGTAGCTTATTTAAATATCACAACAACCCTGGAGGATATTTATTATTATTATTATTATTATTCCCCATTAGGAAAAAAGCTAAGGAACAGAAGAATTAAGTAACTTAGTCAAGATTATACAAGCTTGAAGTGGTAGAACCAGGGAAGGAAATAAGGAGGAAAGGAAGGAAAGAAGAGAGGGGCAGTAGGGGAGTAAGGAAGGATTCATTCATCAGTTGATGGACAGAAGACTAAATCTGGCAAAAAAAAAAAAAAAAGTGGTTCCAGTTGTCAATACTTGCTATGCAAAATTACAGGTTATTCGAAAGAGAATGAAAGAGGAGAAAAATGTTCAGCTCCTGTCCTGTGGTGCTCAACTCTTCCAGAATTCCTTGGCCAGATTACTCAGCTCTTTTTGGATTCTTATGCATGTACATAACTCTGTGGTACACAATGACTTGAGTGGGGCTCTGTTCTTTGCCTAAATCATGTACATTCCATATAACAATGTATGTTCTTGACCTAAAGAAATAATGCCATGTGTCAGAAAACAAACTCCCCTAGTCTTTTAAAAAGGAGACCTAATCTAATTAAGCTCAATAGTGGACAGCAAAGTATGGACATTTTAGAGATTTTCCAAGAGACCAACAAAATAATCTGCATGTGTGTGTGTGTGTGTGTGTGTGCATTTATAAACTGATCTTTCTGCCTATTTGTCTTATGCTTATTTGATCGCTTTTAATCCTGCAGTGTGGTGTAATCTAACTGAGTGAATTTAAGGTAAGTTGTATGAAAAAGCACAAAGGAAAAAGAATATTACAAGAGAAAATGTTATAAAAATAGATGTGCCTGATGTTAAATTAAAATACTTAATCCAAATTTCTTACTCAACACATCAGTGCGTCAGGATAGCTTGCCTTATGCACTGCATTTTACTGTCTTAGAGCTTCTCCATGTGATGATGGAGAAACCATGGGTAAGCATTTCAGAGAGCTGTTATATTAGGTCTCCTCTTATCTCTTTAGCTATTAGTAGTTCACTTATTTCTATTACACTGATATTGAATCATACTTGTAACTCTCCTATCATAAGCTTTTATCATCTTTAAGGTTTCATGTGGAATCTAAGTAAGATTGATCACTGTAGTCATAATCTTTTAATTAAAAACACTGTGTTATGTTTACCCATAAATAAACCCCGAACATGTTCACACTGTCCACCATTGGCATTATGTTACAGGGGACTCCACTTTACCAACAATTTTGAGACTACCTTGTGGTTTTTCTGCTTCAGAGCATGAGCTTTATCGCTTGTGAATCATGGGTAAATCTGAGCGTATCTGATCACAAATGCACACATGGCAAAGGTTGGCTTTCACAATTCAAAGTGTCGACATATAAAGAACTGCTCTTTTCAGAGCAGACTGGGGAAAAAAAATAATAAGGTATCATATGTCATTTGTAGATTTTGTTCCTTCCTCTGAAAGAAACTGAAAGATTAGGTCACACTGTTCTATGAAAGCATATTCCCTTTTCCACTGAGGCAGAGATATGATTTAAGTGTGCTCGTCACCATAGCTATGCCTTTGATGCTGTGAGCCATTGAAACATGAATACTCCACTAATTCTTTGCAACTACTAGACTGTAAATCAAACATGCCACTTAGTAAATGACCCTTATTCTTCCTTTCTCTTTCTTACTGGAGAAGATCACTAGCTATTTGTAGGTACTACAAGAAAACATAGGAAGTTTTGAGGAAAATGCTTTTAACCCACCATTCCCCTCAGGAAACTGGCATCATTTGAAGCTCTCAGAGTAATGAAACAAACAGCTAGTTGAAGGGTGAAAATTTTAGTCAAACAGTTTTTATGGGGTTTATATTGGTATTCCTTCCATAGGATACTATATAATGGATGTAAATGATTTTTCCCCCCACGGAATTTACCCATTGTTTTCATGGTCGGTCATTAGAAACACAAATTCATTAAGAAATGAAATGGTCGGTAAAGTGATGATTTGTAAAGGTAATTCTTCTTGGGGGAAAAAAGCAAAGTTTAGCAGTAACATTAAAAAAAAATGAATTCAGCCTAACCATAATAATAACAACCCCCATTTACTGAATATTTGCTGTGTACCGGCTGCTCATCAGAATTTATCACCTCTGGCCAGCTCGGAGCTGAGAGCCCATCGGTTTAGCAATAAGCAAGTCATTGTTATGTTTGCCAAACTGAATTTCAGAATCAGTTTCACTGGGGGTGGAAGCCAGGTTTCAATGGATTGGGGAGGGGTGGGAGAGAAGGAAGTAGAGTCAGCTACCATGGAAACAAAATTACTCATGAGGGGGAAAGGAGAGATACGGCAGAAGCTGATTGGAAAGTGGACTTTATGAAAAGAAGTTTGTTTAAGACAGGGGAGAACTGAGTATATATCAGTGAAACCTGGAACAACACTTGGAAGGTACAGGAGACAGATGAAGTAATATACTGAGCAAGGCAACGGAGGGATCAGAGGGAGGAGAAGGAATTGGGGAGAATACATCCTTTCTGTGTTCTGATCCCATCAAGCCCTACTGGACATCTGGCCTTGAGTGTCCCATGAGCAGACCACTTCCAGTTCAGCATTTCCACCTTTACCCCCAAACTTATTCTTTTGCTTTTGCTTCCTCTCTTAACAAATGGCACCTTTTTCCGCCTACATTCCCAAGCCAAAAATCTAGACACAGTGCTGAATCATGCTTTTTCCTTATGCTCTCAACCTATTGCCAGGCTCCATCCATTTTATCCATTTAAAAAATAGGCATATCACATAACTCCCGAGGATCTTTCCCTGACTATCCAAATCCAGGTTAGGTGCCCTGCTTTATTAATCAGGATCCTACCAGAAACACAGAAACTACTCTAGACATCCCAGCAGAGGTGACTTAAAACAAAGAATTAATTCCACAGAGGAAGGAAGAATTGAGAAGTTGAGGCAACTAAGGCAATAACAGCAAAGAGAGCCAGCCACCACCCCTAGAGTTTGAGGAAAAACTTAAAGAGATGATGTCACTAGACCCAGTGGTGTGCTGGTGAATGTTTAATATCCAGTTCCCTGGGAGAATAACAAAAACTGTTTGCCAATTTCTGTAGTAGAGGTATCCCACCATGGCTGACTTCAAACTACCACCTCATCGCTAAATGCAGAGTTGGGAAAAGATACACACATTCAGCTCTTGTGAACTCACATGCCAGAAACCGGAAGCTGGACCCGTCAAGCAGAATTTCAAGCTATAGAGAAGATGCAGCTCTTTCCAAAGACGCTGCCTGGGTGGGGCAAAGGGACAAATACCTGAGCTTCTCTAATTCTGCCACCTTCCATTCTCTCTTCAGTGCCCCTCTTTGGCCAAAGACTTCTTAAAGTCCACTTTCCAACCAGCTTCTTTGGCCAAACCCAGCCAAAGTTCAGCTGAGCCTGGGAAATGCAGCCTGAAAGTTCAGATCTCTTCTGAGCAGATCTGAGAAGGGCAAGGAATGAATCCAAGAACAGTTGAATAAAAAACTCTGGGAACACTTCTAACTCCTTTATAACCGGCCTACTGTTCTATAAGCTCTGTGAGGACAGGGACCACTTCATAGAGTCTGGAGTTCAATAAGTAGCTCATATTTTGTGAAACAAATGAGTGACCTATTAGCAAATATAATGCCTGCATTTAGTAACCAGAATATCTGTGTCTCTTTGTGTGTGTGTGTGTATATATATATATATATATATATATATATATGGCTGTCAAATCACATATATTGATATGGTGAAGCTATAACTTAACAAAATCGTATAGAAAGGTATTATACTACTTGATTTCTTAAACTTCTTGCTAGGACCTCAGCCCTTTGAGCCCATCTCATACAACTTGCTGCAGAAATGAAAGCTTTTGTGGGATCTCATGACTGTTGTAGTTTAAAAATCTCCATAGTGCCTGGGTGGAGTTGGTTAAGTGCCTGACCCTTGATTTCAGTTCAGGTCACAATCCCAGGGTCATGAAATTGAGCCCCGAGCTTGGGATTCTCTCTCCCTCTCCCTCTGCTGCTCACCCTCAACTCTCTCTCTTTCTCTCTCAAAATATATAAATAAACACTTCTTTTTAATCTCCAAATTTTTACAAATCTGTGTTTTAGTCATTCACCTAGTACATCCTACAAGTTTCCCGCTTAAGCGTAGGCTCTTCCTCCAGCAAGTCCAAAGCCCTTAGTTAAAATCTTCATCTCTATCACTAGTTCCCACCAGCAGGCAAACTTAAATTTCCACCAGTCCTCTGTCCTGTCCAACTTCTATTGCTAACCACCTTCCACAGAGTCAAATAGATTTCATTTGAAGGACTGTCGTAGAATTTTCCTGTGTATCTTACTCCAGTAGCTTCTGCTTTATGTGGCTGCTTTTGATCATAAATATATTTAGAAAGATTTGTAAAGTCTTGTCAGAGATAAACCAATCTGGACACTATTAGAATGGTAAGGACAGATTTCATCAGTAATATACTATATTGGGGATGTAGTATATTACTACGTTCAATAGGATAAAGAACACGATGTGAACTGACCTCCACTTCTATTTGTACAGAGGTGACTGGACGTTTTAAAGGGAGAACGAGGGACCAGGAAGGGGGGTGGGGCAGTGAACAGGGGCTCAGTAGAATCAGGAAAGTGAAAACTTACAAAAAGAAGGAAGAGGGGGTTTGGTGCACTTGAAACTCATCTGGGTTTGTTAGCTGGTGCTTCAAACCAGCTTGGTTTGAAGTCTTGAAGTTGGACTCTTACCCTCCCACAGAGGCTGGAAAACAGGGCACTATCTTCAGGTGTCTGTTGGAACAAACAGTACAGGCTTTCAGCAGACGAGTTTTCTCAGGCAGGTGCTTTAAGGGGATTAGCATCATCATAGGGGTATAGTCTTTAGCTACTAGCTACTAGATTCTCTGTTAATGTTTTGAGTGAGTCTTTATAGACCAACCTTGAACCTTATCCAGAAGAGGGCTCGGAGGAGCCCTGATGGCATTCGGTCAGGGAGAGAATCATTCAGTCTCAAGCCAAATCACATGCACCGTGACTCACTCTTACCAGGTATTCTATTCATCAGACAGGTATGAGAAGGCCATTAAATCAGAGAGTTATGTCTCTTTTCCTCACCTACAGCATAAACTGTCTTAAGAGCAGGGATAAGGTGTGGTTCCCTTTTGAATTACTCCTCTTATGAGTATATGCATTTTTCTCCACATTCAGTGCCACCCAGAAGCAGACCAAGTGGTGGGTGAGGTCTTCCTCAGGTGCAAGCAATAAAGGGGTGTCTTACCTATAGAGACTTTTAAAACATATATATATATTTTTAAATTATTCCCATGTGCTGGCAATTCTAAACAATGTCAGTGATAAAATTACTCCTGCTCCCTAAAATGTTTGTTGATCTAAATTCGAAATAATTGCTCTGGCTGATGTTAAGTTTTGTTAATATATATGTAAGCTTCAAGTTAGCACATTTCTATCACTTATTCTTTAATAGATATTATATTTTTAAAGGGGAGTTAATTTGGAGAATTTCCAGTTGTAAAGTCAGCTTTCAGCCCTTGTGGACTCAGCACATATTTTCATTTCCAAATAACTTTGTAATGGTTCAGAAACCATTTGAACTCACTTCGGGCGCTGTATGTAGCTTTCATCGTTTCATTTAAACAGCAGATTCAAAATATACAATGACAGTGCAGTGATTGTAAAAACAAAGAAGCAGAACTTGAGTTACTTCAATTCTGTCATTCTCTGTGACTACTTGGAATCTACATTTGTGTAAAAACATTAAGAAGTGAAACAAAGTGTGAACCATGAGGTACAGTATTCTATTTGCTACATACAAATTTTATTTCATACATTTTGAACAGTATCTTTAAAACTGAATTCATTATTCTTGGATTAGTAATAGTTTTGAAACTAAACATTGAATCAAGGGGAAAAAAAACATTCTATTAGAATGATCACTGAGTTGTTGCTTAAATGTTGGTTGTAATTAAATTCACTTACTAATTATCAGAAGAGTATTTACATAAGAAATTGTAATAGAACTATAACTGATTATTGAAGTTCAAACTGTTAAATAGCTGTAAAAGCAACTGAATGCATAGCTGTGTGTTTACCCATTTTGGTGCTGCATTTGTATTTTATCTTTCAATTTTTATTTTTTGTTTATTTTTTTAATTTTTAATGTACTTATTTTTGAGAGAGAGGGAGACAGAGTGCAAGTGTGGGAGGGTCAGAGAGAGAGAGAGAGAGGGAGAGACGGAATCTGAAGCAGGCTCCAGGCTCCGAGCTGTCAACACAGAGCCTGATGTGGGGCTGGAGCCCCACCCGAAGTCAGACGCTTAACCGACTGAGCCACCCAGGAGGCCTTAGCTTCAATTTTTTTTTTAATTGGCGTGATACAAAGTTTAATGAAAGAAGTTTTTTTCTTGTCTTTTTTTTCTAGCTGTTATCATTGTAAGCTATTTGTTTCACTTGATTAGTTCTGAAAAGAGCTTTGTCACAGAGGAGGTATCAAAAAACTGAGACCCTTGGGTGATAAATGTTCTAGATAAGCCCCTGCTGCAACCGACCATCAACCCCTCCCTGTCCTCTCCCAAACCACAGCACCCGCCCGCTGTCTGGGCCTCTTCCCACTCAGGCACCCTTATGATCTGTTTTCCATATAGAAATCAGAGCGACCTTTTTAAAATACAGATCTGATTATACCCACTCGCTTCTCTTTAAATCGGTCCATGGCTTTGAAATGTTCTTAAAGACCTGGCCACGACAGCAGCCCTGCCCTTCCCCCCAGGGGGGGGTCTCCCCCGAGGCTCCCGGTGTTCTCCCCGCTCCAGTTATACCAGCTTTGCTCCAAGTCAGTTCTACTTCCGCATTCCCTCTCCAACTGCAGACCATGTTCATTTTGCCAAAAAGGCTAGTTCCCCTGCTTTTTTTCTAGGTCATTCTTACTCATCCTTCAGAGTTTCACTCAACTGGTCGTTCTTCAAAGATGTCCTCTCTTGGTCCCCTGTGGCTGGATGCAAACACAATTCTAGTCTCCAATAGTGTCTTGTGTCTCTCCTTCCAACCCTGTCACAGAGTTACAGTTTCATAGGTGTTGGATACTTACCGATGAATGTTTATTCTCCTGTTAGATTCTGCTGTTTGCTCATCATCATAGGTCTAGAGCCTGGCTGGCACTATGCATTGCACACGAAAGAGAGAGAGGGAGAGAAGGAGAAAGGGAGAGGGAGAGAAGGGGAGAAGAGAGAAGTTGAAAACCTCAGGGATAGAGAAAGAAAAGTGTGACAAAGAACTTTAAAAACCTAGACAATTAGATAAAATGTTAACTGCCGGATGTTAGAATGGCATGAGATCATTTGAAATGAAACTTTTTTTTTTTAATTTTTTTTCAACGTTTATTTATTTTTGGGACAGAGAGAGACAGAGCATGAACGGGGGAGGGGCAGAGAGAGAGGGAGACACAGAATCGGAAACAGGCTCCAGGCTCTGAGCCATCAGCCCAGAGCCCGACGCGGGGCTCGAACTCACGGACCGCGAGATCGTGACCTGGCTGAAGTCGGACGCTTAACCGACTGCGCCACCCAGGCGCCCCTGAAATGAAACTTTTACTGTAAATCTTCCATGAAGTATTTAGGAAAAGTGAATTCACTCTCAATAGTTATTTAATATAATCTCTCATACAAGTCTCTTCTCCAGTAATTACTTTGTAATCACCTCATCTTAAAAAGATATGGTTCAGAAAAATGCAAGAAAACACCAGAAACAAGTAAATCGACAAACACTGCAAAAATTGTATTTTTAAATTATATTACAGACAAAGTGTTAATTTCCCTAATACAACCTTTTGAAAAGAAGAAAAAAAAAAAAAGACTAGCTTCCCTTTAATCTAACTTCTATAGATAAATGGGCAAAAGATATGAAGAAAGAATTTACAAATAAACATAGAAACATGCTTAATCTTGCTCATAATAAGAGAATGCAATTAAAACTGCCTAGGCGAGATTGGCAAAAACCCAAAAGTTTGACAACCTACTTTGTTGGGGTGGCTGTAGGGAAATAAGCTCTCACATTTTGTTGGCAAGAGAGATCTACAAGGATACAGTCCTTATGAAGGGAATTGGGAATAACAAGCAACATTGCATATGTATTAATCTTTTGATCACCTCGCAATAAAAATATTGTCGAGAAATCCACTTCAAAGATACTCTGGGGGAAGGGTATATTAATGAAGGGTACATGGGGTTCCAATTTCCTCCTCTCTACTTAGTGATTATTTGTAAATATCCATGATGAAAAGGTTTTAACAATCGGTATCTACTGATGTTTTCTTGTGACTGCAGTATTCTAATGCCTTAGCTTGGGTTTCCCCCAAAACAAAGCCTAAGATAAAGGCTGCCACATGAATGAACTCTTTAGAAATGATGAAGAGGTATGGTAAACACGGAAGAAGGGAGAGACCTTACAAAGGCGCATTGTTGAGTTGGCCACCACAAGAGCTTGCTCAAATGGAGGGACTTTCTGAGAAGCCTAATGAACTTCAGAAGCAGATACTCTCAGCCTCAGTGAGACCCCAGAGCAGGATGTGAGCAATAGTACCCCTGTGGTACCTGAATCCATACCCTGTCAGGTGACCCCTGTGAGAAGTCAAGCCTGTCCAGAACTTGTTCCTGCATCTGTGGCTGGACAAAGGAATTCAATACAGTGTACCAGACGTGTGTGCTACCCTGAAAAGGGATTATTCACACATCTAGGTGAATTTTAGGACCTTCCTTTATTATGTTAATGGTGTAGGAGAAGTATCTTAAATATATTTAATATAATATAATATAATATAATATAATATAATATATAATGTGTGTGTATATATATATATGTATATATACTAAATCTGAAAATTCGATAATAAAAAGAGAGGGAAAGTGAGCTGGCATATCGTATGCTCCACAAGCAGTTATTGAGGCAGTGATAGAACAGCCAAGTGCTCATTCTAAAATGCTGATTATTTCTCTATGCCAGACAGAAGTGGGAATCAAAATGATTTACTCTAAGAACTTTGACTGTATTACTGTGAAATCATTTATACACTGTTAAATGATTAGAATACCCACAAAATCTATAAGTCCCCAAAGCATGGTCTTTTGCATTTCCCTGCATTTCCTCCACCAAAACCAGATATTATGTGAAGTAATGAGTCTGGAATTCATAAGCAGATAACATTTTTGTTGGCTTCAATCATATGGGCTGGTTAAAAGGTTGCTGTCTCCTCAAAATGGTCTTCCCATCTGCATTAGTTTCCAACTGCTATTGTTAATTACCACAACCTCGGTGGCTTAAAATACCAGAAATTTGTTTTCTCACAATTCTGGAAGCCAGAAGTCCAAAGTCAAGCGGACAGCAGGGTCATGCTTCCTCCTGAGACTCTTGAGGAGACTCTATTCCTTACGTCTTCAAGCTCCTGGTGGTTGCTGACATTCCTTGGTGTTCCTTGGCTTGCGGGTTGTATCATTCCAATTTCTGCCTTTGTCTTCACATTGACTTCAAATCTCCCTCTACCTCTTTCTTATAAGGACACTTGTGATGCTATTTAGGGCCCAACCAGGATAACCCCAGGTTATCTCTTCATCTCAAGATCCTTATTGTTTACATCCGCAAAGACTCATTTCTTCAAATAAGGTAACATTTACAGTTTCCAGGGATCAGAACCTGGTATCTCTGAAGTCACCATTCAGCTCATTATACACCAACCATGAGTTAATCTACTGAGATTCTAATTTCTGTCTTATTGCTACTATAGAATAACAGTTGAAAAGGAGATTCTGTAGCTCTCACACTTATCCTTATACCCACCCTACGATTAGCCATAATTTTGTTTCTAAGATCAGCACACTTTTTCTACAAAGCAAAATTTGTAAATATTTAATATTATCTCTGTCACAACTATTTAACTCTGCCATTATAGTGTGAAAGCAGCCCTAAGCAATAAAATGAATGTGTTCCAATAAAACTTTATTTTCAAAACCAATAAATGGGCCAGATTTGGCCTGTAGACTGAAGTTTGTTGACTCTTGTTATAAGGTCTAGGCTTTTCTTGGGGAAACCAAAAATATTTTTGTATTTCAGCGTTTGTACTACAGAAACACTCTTATATTTTTGTAGCTACCCGGAAAGAGGGAAGGGTGGATATTCTGGAGCTTAGATAGAAGGAAGGCAAACTGTGTCAGAAATATAGATATGAAGTGAAGCATCTCATGTTCAAGGGAAAGAGATGTGGCAGCCTCAGGACTGCATTGGTTTCCTACTGCTACGGTCACAAATTACCACAGACTTATGGTCTAAAACAACACAAATGTATCATCTTACAGTTACGTAGGTTAGAAGTGCAACAGAGGTCTCAATGGGGCCAGAAGCCCGAAGTCCAAAAATGGAGATGTCAGCAGGCTCTTTCTGGAGACTCTAAAGCAAAGTCTGTTTCCTGATTTTCACGAGCTCCTAGAGACTGCCCACATCCCTTGGCTCCTGGTCCCTTTCCTCCATCTTCAAGGCCAGTTGCCACATTGCAACACTTCAATCTTTTTTTCTGCTAACCTCTTCCACATTTAAGGATGCTTATTATTACATTAGTCCCACCCAGATAATGCAGAAAAATATCTTTATGTTAAGTCAATTGATTAGCAACCTTAATTGTTTCTGCAACTCTGGTTCCCCTTTTCCATATAATGTAGCATATTTAAGTTCTGAAACTAGGATGTAACATCTTGGGGACACCACTATTCTGCCTCTACAAGGAACATATAGGTCTGTATTCTACCCTAAGCAAAGCTCAGGAGGAGGTAGAACTTCCAAAAGGTGATGATATATATATATATATATATATATATATATATGATGAATATAAGGATCCAAAGAGGCCGAAAATTAAACACCCCAACCTTGAAAGTTTCTTGTGGCAAAGAGAACCACGTGAAAGATGTCTCTGCACCTCAACAAGAGAAGCTTTTCTGGTCTGTCTCCACAGACTTGTCAACAGTAAATGAACAAGAAAACAATGGTGGCTATCATAAACGAAGGACCAGGGACCCCCTCCCCATTCTTATGGAATTATTCAAGTTCCAGCTTCTTAGAAGAAAGTAAAGAGTGAGCCCTGATAATGACTGATAATGGATGTCCTGCCAGTCAGATGATTGGGAACTCAGAGATAAGTTAAATATGATTTAGAAAAAATAGAAGAATATGACAACCCCATTATTCCTGGGGTAACACAGAACTTATTCATACTCACTACGTTATTTTTCAAAGTATAAGTGTTCAGGAGTGACTGGATGGCTCAGTTGATTAAGCATCCGACTCTTAATTTTGGCTCCGGTCATGATCTCATGGTTTGTGAGTTCAAGTCCCGCATCAGAGGGATTCTCTGTCTCTCCATTTTTCTCTGTCCCTCCACTGCTTGCATTCTCTCTCTCTTTCAAAACAAATAAATAAAATTTTAAAAAAGAACATCAAAAAAAGTATAACAACAAGTATGTTTTCTTTCTGTCCTCCTCTGACCTAATATTATAATCCTGCTACTCAAAAGCCTTTGATGGTTCTGAGGCTAGCATTAAAGATCCTCCCCTACCAAGATCTGATCAAATCCTACCTTTGCAAATTCATACTAGATATTAACTTTTCCGTATTGATGATTTCCAACGTACTTACAATATTTTTCCTATTAATGAGTATTTTTCGTAGTGCTTTCCTGTCTTGAAAAGTTTTTTTCAACCCCATCTCTACACCTCTAAATCCCACTCATATTCAAGGTCATTTGCAAATGCTACTTTTAAACATAAATCCTTCCCGATCTTCCCCACGGAATTATTGGAATCCCACTCTATTTACGTAGCCCTCCAACTACTATAGTCTTCTAGCAGTGTAGCAGTCAGATGCCTTCAGAAAACAGAAACCACAATAAGCATTTTAACAAAAATGATTTCATTTAGAGGCTGATTATACAGGTGTTTGAGAGCTGAAAGAGCAATAGAGAACATTAAGGATTACCCAGCGATAACAAGCAACTACTACCCATAGTACTGATAGAATAAAAAGGAAGACATTAGATTACTAGAATTTAGGATCTCAGAGTAGGGGTCTTTGGTTGGCTACAAATTACGCAGTCAGCAATCTCAATCTCAACAGTCTTGGTTGAGCAATCACTATGTAAAACAATGTAGTAGTCACAGAAATAATTATTTTGGAAAGACAATGCTAACACATGCTCTTTAATTATATAACTAATGATAGAAACCTCCCAGTGAAAATTTTGGAATTCATAAACAAGAGGAAAGAATGAGACTAAAAGTGTCAAAAAACAAGACAAGAGATAGATGTTGAGGGATAATACAAATTTCTTAGACAAAAGGGACAGGAGAAAAACAAGGGAAGAGGGCACTCCAGACTGAAGGACAACATAAGCAAGAGAAAGAGGGAAAAATGATCATACTGACTTTTGGGGGGATGCAGAGGAGATAGGACCACTCATACTTCAGGGTACACCTGGGAAGTATCAGAAGGTCCTTGTTAGGATGGCAGATGCTTTGTGGATGGATGCAAATGAACTGTTGACCCACATCCAAGTTACTCTGGAAATAACAGTAAATATAAGTATAATTGCCATTTCAAAATGCCTAGTCATTGTTTTGAACACTCTTCCTGCCTCTGAGATCACATACTGATACCATTAGTTTCCCTATGTTCAAAAAATTGTGTTTTTTATTTAACCCAGTTTGTTTTACTCTTCACTAAAACACTAAGTATTTTGGGGTGCCTGGTTGGCTCAGTTGGTTGAGCATCAGACTCATGTTTTCTGCTCAGGTCATGATCTCACGGTTTGTGAGATCGAGCCCTGCATCAGGCTGTATGCTGACAGTGTGGAACCTGCTTAGGGTTCTCTCTCCCTGCCCCTCCCCCACTCACGTGCACATGCACACACGCATGCACACTCTCTAGCTCTCAAAATAAATTCATAAACATTTAAAAAAATAATAAAAATAAAACAGTAAGTACCTTTACATCAACTTTGCTTAAGTCATATCTTTTCTCATTTTGTATAGGATTTTTCTTTTTAAAGTAAAGTGATCACTTGAGTCTCAGTTAAGATACTTTGGTCAGCAAGGAAGAGGAGATTTAAAAATGGCTGGCACAGATAAGGAAAATACAATCTGCATAAGAAGACCTAAGGAAGCATTTCCATGGTTAGTTATTTCAGGTGCTAAACTACAGCATCAAGACTGGATGGTACCTCCAGTAAGGACTCTGAATGACTGCAGCAGCTTTGGGCATCCCATGTTTAACAACAGCATCTAAAGTCCAGAAGAGAGGAGAAGGCACCTCCCTTCCACGTGTCTCTTTTTAAAACAGAGAAACATTTTTCAGTCACTCCCTAGACAAGACTTTCCCCTCATGTCTCTTTGGCCAAAATGACATCATGTGCCCATCCTTAAACCACTCTTTTAAACATGAATGGAATAACTGGGATACATTTAAAGTAATCAAGATTCAACTCGTAGGGTACAGGAAAGTTACACTCACCCTTGAAGCCAACAACCACCCAGTAACTTAACAAAAACCAGGGCTCTGTCACCACAGAACAGGGCTTGAGAAAGGCCCAGGATTGCTGTTGAGCAGGCAATGATTGTACCTGCTCAGTCTTCCCTAGGCTTTCATTCCTCCTTAATTATAGTTGTTTCACACTCTTCCAAGTTCTCTTTTTGTAGCTTTCCAAATTAGATATTATTTTCCTGATAGAACATTCAATATATTTTTAAAAGGTTGATAATATACATAAAAATGAGTGTTTATTTGCTCTCATCTATCATTCCTTAAATAGTCTGTCCTACATACCAAGTTCATCCTTTATTATTCTTCCTCTCCCCGTAGCCTGAACACTGTACTGTCCTTAGCATCTTTCACATGCATGGGCTTATATTAGAGGTTCAACTATCTCACATGCTCTCCATAAATCTGCTTGACTCCTTTACATGGCCCTTAGTGACTTATGGTTTCTGCCATCTTTCTCACATATCTTATAAAATCTGAATTTACTAGAGGCCCTTCTTTTTTTTTAAGTTTATTTATTTTATTTTGAGAGGGGGAGAGGGGCAGACAGAGAGGGAGAGAGAGAATCCCAAGCAGGCTTCACATTGTCAGCACAGAGCCTGACGCAGGGCTCAATCCCAAGAACCGTGAGATCAAGACCTGACCCTAAATCAAGAGTAAGATGCTCAACCCACTGAGCCACCAGGAACCCCACACGAGACCCTTCTTATCACTATCTGATTCCTCTAGGTGCATCTTTTTCCCTTGCAATTTTGAGTGTTTTGTCAAAAGTTCACTATCGTGATCCTTTTATCTTTCTCCAGCCATCTTCCCTTTTAAATCTCTGTCTATAAAATTCTTAAATATTTTCTCTGAACTTCCTCAGGTCTTTTTTCCAAACGTTTATGTTATATGACTATCTTCTATATTTTGTAGCTATCAGATACATGCAGTAGAACAGTCACTTTCTTCCAAAATTCTGGTTATTTCCACAGGAAGCTTGAGTAAAACAGAAAGTACCTGAACTGAGTTAAAATTTTGGCTTTTCCACTTTAGTGACTAAAGAAATGACTTAACTTCCTCCAAGTCTGGTTCCATATATATATAATGGTGATACAAATAACTGCTTCATAAACTGTGAAATTAAATAATGGTGTGTGGGTGCATGCAGGCTTGCGTGTGTGTGTGTGTGTGTGTGTACTACCTCACTCTCATGTTTTTTCAAGTGTGTAAGGGTTTGAAATGTCAAACTGTGAAGTTCTTCAAAACTACCATAAAATAGGAGTTACAAATTTGATTGGCCTTAATGATCTGGCCTCTCACTGTCCTCTCTGCAGCCTGCAGCCTTCTCCCTTCAAGTTACCATGGAAGCCCACTCGAGAAGTTCAAAGTGTGTTTGTGTGACAAAGTCCACATTTGACACATTCTCTCAGGACCTTAGAAAGGTCAGACTCCCCAGGGTCAGGGCCCCTCTGCAACATGGAAACATCTTTGAAAATTGCGGTAGTTAATTTGTGGTCCTGCTTGGCTTTTCCCTGTGTCATTTCAAGTTCAGAGTTTATTATACAACTTGGATTGGAATTTTTTTTATTTTTTTCCCTTTCCCAAGAAGAGAGATCCCTCTAGTGGTTCATGTGAGTCTGTATTTTTCAGTGACCAAATGGATAACAGGGAGAGAGAGCCTGTTTAGTTTCTAAGAGCTGTGTGAGTTGATGAGCTGGGAAAAGAGAGAGGTGAACTGCAACAGTAAGACACAAAGAAACGAGACATGACAGGATCCCTTTCTTTGTTATATGGACAGCAATCAAGGAATTGTATAGACCTTTAGAGACTTGTTAGATCCTTGCCATGGATCTATAAGGATCTTTCCAATTATCATTTATGATCATTATCATTTATTATACAAATGATATATATGTATTATTAATTATATATTATATATAATATATAAAATATATATTATATAAATTATCACTTATTATAATTTTCTCAGTCCCATTTAAGCTCATTTCTCTCCTACCTGCATTGCTTTGGGAGGATGCAAATTCCTGTCATATAACTGCCAAGTTCACATACAGCATCCCACGCATAATTCTGGATGGAAGTAATTGAGGACAAAGAGTTAGTTATCATTCTTATGTTTGTATTAAAAGAAATAGTCAGGAAAATCCATGTGGAAAATCCAAAATTATTCCAGCTTTGTGGCTCTTACTTCATTCGGATGAGAGAAGAGGGTCATGGGGTCATTTTCCCTCCCTTCAATTCTGATGAAGCAGCTGGAGAGATACAAAAAATCATTCTGCATAGTCAAAACCAATTAAAAGAAGAATGCTAGCTACCTGCAGTTATACACATTTAAAAAAAGGATACCTGAGATTTAATTGGATAAATAAAATCAACTCATATATCAATAATATTTTAATCAATTATTCCACCGCAGATGTTTTGGCCAAGTACTTCATATGTTTGGTGTTCAGTGTTTGAATGGTCACGGTTTAGCCTGAGCCAGCACTTCTGTCTCCTGCAAGCATAACTCCCCTCAACTGTGGCCAAGCGGAAGATCTTAAGAATGAGTGACAGATCCACAGTTCCGATCTGCTGGTTCCTGAAGTGACCCTGGTGAACAGAAAAGAAAAATCCCCCATGTACATAGGACCTTTGTATAACAGCTGAGCAGCTTCAAGTGTCCCAGATAAAGAGACTAAGCATTGTTCATGCAAATTATCACTTATCTAAAAACTACAGTCATCGGTTACAGAGCATTGTTTGGATGCTGTGGCAATAAATCATTTTTGTGAGTTAATGTGTTGAAACATACATTGTCCTTCAATATAAATAATCAACAGCAACGGTGTTTTTTGTTCCACTTCAAACTGCCGGTCCCTGGGAAATTTAGAGAACAAAATGTTTCAATGTCACAGTATGTGTTTCAGAAATTCCCATTTCTCCCTCTTCAGTTCATGTTGAATGAATAAAAAGGCAGCCAGTAAGTGGAAGAGGCAAAGCAAAAACAAGAAAGTAAACTGGCAAATTCACGAACCAGATAATCTAATTGCATTAGTTTAAGGATGGCTATGAAGCAACAAGGACTGCCACCTAATATCCTTTGTCAATCTTTTATATTTTAGCTACATTACAGATTAATCCTATAGCCCACTCTCATGATCAAACTTCTTTTTGAAGCATTGTTATCTGGTAGGTTTGATTCTTCCTCATTATTTTAGTAATAAAATACCAACCTCATAATAAAATGTTGAATACCCTCCAAATCCACAAGGAAAATCTGACACATGGGGCTCCTAGACAAGATGCTCGATGGGTTCTCTGGGTCCCTTCCATTCTAGGAGAATGACCACGATACTATGATGAGGTCACAAGCTTCAGTATCACTTATTTATTTAACAAACAGTATCGAGCAGCCATAGTCACTCATACTGTGTTAACTTAGCTAAGGCGGAACCCCATTTCCCAGAATTCTCCTCACTGTGTAGTTTCAAGTTAGTGTCAGCCACAAGTAACATTTGGATATCTGAGAGATGGAAGTGAAGCAGCAGCCTTTTTGTTTTTTTTTAGCACTTGGAAGGTCTGTGCAGTTTCTCTACAAGGCACCACTGGAACTCACACCCGTTGTGCAATTGCTAGTTCCCCTTGAAGGTGTGGGACAGATCCCAGTCTGCCCCTCCTCTTGCTCCCATCAATACCCCTTTCTGCATCTCCTACTCCTGGGACAGGTGAATGCATAGTTCTGTGATAAAGGGCTCAAGTTTCCATTGCAGGTCACCTGCACCATCAAAATTGGAGACTTGGAAAGACTGACATGGGTTCCAGTCCACTCTTATGGGTTGCAGTGTGTCCTTGCTCTTTGCCGCTTCACCCCAAGGTTTTCTTCCTAGGTTTTTGCCTTTCTAATTCGGACATATAGACAAGAGACTTTGATAGCCTGTTTAACTAGTTCCCACAGTTACGTGTCAACTCCCCATAATAAAATATTTTATATCACTCTTGGTGGTTCTGTTTCTCAGACTGAATCCCGATGATACAGACACATATCACTACAACTGGTAACAGGGATTTAAAACACGAATAAGTCAATCTAGTAAAGAAGACCAGTAGTTTGCTAGGGCTTCCATGACAAAATACCGTAGACTCAGTGGCTTAAACAATAGAAACGTATTTTATTACAGTTCTGAAGGCTAGGAGCCCAAGATCAAAGTGTCAGCAGGTTTAGTTCCTCCTGAGGTCTCTCTCCTTGGCTTTTGGATGGCTGCCTTCTTACTGTGTCCTCATCTGGTCTTTCTCCTGTGAATGTTTATCTCTGGTACCACTTCATCTTCTTATAAGGACACCAGTCCTATTGGCTTAGAGCCTCACTCATAACCTCATTAAATTAATCTCAATTACCTCTTTAAAGGTCCTATTTCCAAATACAGCCACATTAGGGGGTTAGGGTTTCAACAGATGAATTGAGGGAAAACACAATTCAGTCCATAACAAAGAAATAAGTACACAGGAAACTGTTATTGCATGAAAAATGCTAGGTGAAATTATAGAATGCCATGGAAGGCCACAAGATGGGTATATAACACAGTTCTGGGATTGTGGGTTCAGAGATAGGATAATTATATAATGTATCACACAAAATGAGACACTTGTGAACATGGAAATGTGCCTAACTGGAGGGTGTTATGGTAAGTGAGATAAGTCAGTCAGAGGAAGACAAATATCATAGGGTTTCGCTCATATGTGGAATTTGAGAAACTCAACAGAGGAACATAGGGGAAGGGAAGGAAAAATAAGATAAAAAAAATAGAGAGGGTGGCAAACCATAAGAGATGCTTCAATACAGAGGACAAACTGAGGGTTGCTGGAAGGGGGTGGGTAGAGGGATTAAATGTGTGATGGACATTAAGGAGGGCACTTCTCAGGATGAGTACTGAGTGTTATATGTTACAGATGAATCATTGGGTTCTACTCCTGAAGCCCAGAGTGTGCTATATGTTAACCGACTTGAATTTTAAAAAATAAAAGTAAAAATAAACAAACACACACTGATAGATCTCTATCAGCCATACTCTAGAACTGCCTTGGGAAAGTAAGAGACATAGACTCTCTGTTCAGAGAAGACCTCATGGAGGAAATAACATCTAAGGCAAGACCTAAAGAGGGATAGAAGTCAAGAAGACAAAGATAAGCAAGTGGGGAACATCATAAGCAAAAAACAGAAACCTGGAGAAACATGGCATTTGTGGGGAACTACAAGAGATTCCACGTGGCTGAAGTTTAGCAAGGGCTGGGGGCCAGAAAAGAAGCAAGATAAGAAGGATGCAGAAGCTGGGTGGCTCAGTTTGTTAATCATTGGACACTTAATTTCAGCTCAGGTCTTGATCTCATGGTCATGAGTTCAAACCCTGTATGGGTCTCAATGCCCAGGGTTTAAAAGTAAAGTATTTAGAGGCTAAAGGGGTTCTTTAAAGAGCCTGGATTTGGTTTGAAGGCAGGTGTGGGTCATTATAAGTTTCAATCATGGAAATGGCATAATCTGATTTACATTTTAGAAAGATCTCTCAGAAATTAGATCAAGACATGGTAACTATACTTGATAACACAGTATGGTATAATTGTGCTAAGAAAATAGAAATTATGTATTCTTACTAAAAGAAAAAAAATGATAAATATGTGAGGTGATGGATGTGTTAATAACCTGGATGGGAGAAATCCTTTTACAATATTATGTATATAAATTACCACGATGTACACTTTAAATAACTTACAATTTTTATTTGTCAATTACACCTTAATCAAGCTGAAATTTTTAAAAAAGAGAGAAATTTGATCAAGGCAGCCGACCCTCTCAGTTTCCCCCACAGACAAAAGGATATTGTTTTAAAGTCCAAATAAGTAACGTCCTTGGAAAACAATAAGAAATTCATCTATAAAAAAGAAATATGGAGAATTAAAAAAAAACAAAAAACAGAAACAGAAATCAAGCAGGAGTAGGATCAGATAAACAAAGGAACTATAGTTAAGTACACAAACCTCCAGCATCCAGAATGACTAAGGAGCCAAGTTCAAAGGCTCTCACTCACCAAAGAGGGGACAACTTGAATGTCAAGAATGATAGTAACTACAATAGATTAAAACACATCAAATAAGTTTCAGTATATACATCTATAATGATACTGTAATAAAACTAATTGGTTACCACTGAAGAGTATCAGTGAATTATTTTTAAAACTGTTAAATAGAGAATCAAGGATTTTGTTTTGTTTTGTTTTGTTTTGTTTTGTTTTTGGCCTTTCCTATATGAACTGTTTGAAGGAGTAAACAATACTAGATGAGGGAAAGTTTCTCTTTATAGACATATCCAGCTAATAAATGAGGAATGAATTATTTAATTAGTGTGTCACCACTGGAGTTAATGGAGGTAGGTATTGTTCAGCAATACCTGCTAAAACTACAAAGGAAAAGCACCTAGGCTTGAAATGCCTCCTGATAGAGCATAACACTACCCATGAATTAATTCTGAAAAAAAAAAAGTTGAACTTGACACTAATCAAACCTCCAGAACACTTACTAATGGATGGGAAATTTAGACACAGATTACAAACAGCAAAATTGACATATATTAAAAAAGAAATGGAAAAAGACTATAGATTGGAAGAGTATTCAGGGACATATCTACCAATCACCATGGGTAGACTTTATTTATATTCTGATTTAAAGAAATAAACAATAAGACAAAATTGTGGTAATGATGCCACACTGTAAATCCAAACACTGACCAGAATATGTGATGGCTAAATATTTTGAGTTTGGGACATATGAGGAGATATTTCTAGGGAGCAGTTACATGAGTAAGTCCAAAGCTTTTGAGACACATCTGGACTAGGGATATAAATGTTGGAATGGGAATCATCTATAGATTCTCACTTCACACATGGAAGCTAATGAGATATTAAGCGGTGTATAGAGTTGCTCATCCTCCACACTATTGAGACCTGGGACCAGAGAATTCAATGTGGATGGCTGCGCTGTGCATTGCGGAAAGTTTAGCCGCCTCCATGGGCTGTATCCAACCAGAGGCCAGTAGAATTCCTCCACTCAGTTGTTACAGCCAGAAGTGTCTGCAGACGTTAGTTAGAATCGCTAATGTAGAGTGAAAAGAGAAGAGGGAGAAGAAAGAGCCTCAAAGTATCAAAAACGCCTGTGATTAAATTATAGCCCCACCACTAGGAACTGTGGTCATCTCTTCAGGCCTCACTCTGCTCATCTATAAAATGGAAATGACATTGTATAATTCACTAAGTAGGAGTGCAGCAATGATTTACTGTGGAAGACACTCCATTAATGAGAAAACGCTCCATGTACCTCCCTTCCTAAGTGCCCATTGCTATTGGCTTCCTTTTCTTTCCTCTCTCCCCCACAACTCCTGGTCCAATTTAGCTCCACAAAACTCCAGAGCATCACTTCTCTTTCTCTTACGGCCAAAAAACCTGGAGTCTGACTTTGTAGCTACTGTGCTGAGGCAATACTGCATCTGTAAAGCTGCCAACGATCCCCCAGAAATTGAATGTGAATGTCCACCTTCACCCCTCCTGAACCATCCACAGGAAGGTACTTTTCAATAAGAGAAACAAGCAAATAGCCTCAAACAACAAAGATGAGAGACTGTTCTTTCTGGGGTCTAAAATCAAAGTCCATGCAGGCATTTCCCAGAGAGCTCTCCTAAGAGCCGGCACAGATTCACTAAAGTTCCTTAGATCAAAAACTAAAGATAAGTGTATGATTGGGGTGAATGAAAAAGATTTGGCCAGGGGAGAGTCATTCTGTCATAAATAAGACGCCATTTCTTACTTAGGTGTTGAGAAAAGTGTATTGAAGTTTATGCTTTACCTCGATTTACCCAATGTGATTTCCTTCCAGCAGTTAGTAACTCTTTATTAACAACTCTATTGAGATACAATTTACATACGGTATAATTGAACCATCTAAAGTGCGTAATGCAATGGTTTTTAGCCTATTCACATACATGTGCAACGATCACCATAGCAATTTTAGAACATTTTTAACCCCACGAAGGGAAATTTGACACCACTTAGCTATCACCTCCCTAACCCCTATTGCCTTATTCCTCAGTGACTATTTTCTATTTCTTATTCCACTAATATATTTTCTGTTCTTATATATTTGCCTATCCTGGATATTTCATATAAAAGGAATCATGTAACACATTGTCTTTTGTTTCTGGCTTCTTTCACTTAGGAGTTTATGAAAAATACAATCTTTTCCAGGTTCATCTATATGGCAGCTTGCATCAGAATTTCATCCATTCCTTTTCAAGGGGAAATAATATTCCATTGGATGAATATAACATATTTTGTGTGTCTGTTCATCAGTTGATGAACACTTGGGTTGTCTCCACGTTTTGGCTATTGTGAATCATGCTACTGTAAACATTCATGTACACGTTTTTGTTTGAGTACCTGCTTTCAATCCTTTGTGGTATGTACCTAAGAGTGGAATTGCTGAGTCATAAGAGGAACAGCCAAACTGATCTTTACACAGTCATGAACAGTCATGAACTCTTAAGAAAATAATTTTAGAGAGTAGGATAAATACTTCCCAACACTCTGAAAGAGGACATCCCTGCTCGGTTTGGCTGAGTACCTGAGTCAAGTCTCCAAAGAGAAGAAATGGTAGGCATGTAATATAAGCATGCAATCATTCTGAACTATTCTGCACTTATGAGGACATCTTCTTATCTATTTTCTTTATCAAAGTGTTTGTAAACTGACCTAGTAAACAAAATATTGCTTAAAGCCTTGTTTCTGTGGAGAAATGTATTCTGAGTTAAAATTAGGGTTCTAGAAAAATGCATTTGCCTGGTTTCACAGAGCCCCTGGGGCCACTAGACCAGGAAGGCTCACCCCTTTCTAACCCAGCAGCTTCAAGGGACTCTAGCAATCTGGAATTGCAAGGCTGAGTGGGTAGATGGGATTCTTCTTTCTTCATTTTCCTCACAATCTAACAGGCTCTAACTACCCACCACACATATATGTGGAAGTTCATGGACATACATCTAATTCTTGAGGGATTTCCACTTCTCTTTCTTCCCCTTTTTGCATGGGATCACAGACCCTGCATATATCAGAGATACTCGTCAGGCAAGTGTTCAATAACCAGAGAGTTCCCTGATGCCAGGTGAATCCCTTAATTGAGATTATTCTAGTATGGAAGTTAATAAAGTACAAAAGGGAAATTAATGTCTTCAACTAAAGCAACAACAGCTAACTGGCCGTGAGAGATCATAAGGGGTGATCTAAGAATTCAAGGCCAAGGATTAGGAGTATAGTGAAATCATAAATAAAATAATGGCCTGAGTTTGTAAAAATAAAAAAATAGGTTGTGGGGTGAAATGCAGAATAGGTCAGGGTATATGGATCAAGACAGAGGCTATGAATACTAGGGTGCTTGTGGAAGGCAGATGGTTTTCCCAGATCTCTGTCCCCTGATTTATATGCCTTGTGCAATTCCTCCCCCTGTACAGACAGAATCTGTGATTATGATGAGAAACGAATCTCATGATTAGGTTACATTATATGACAAAAGGGAAGGGATTTTACAGATATAATTAAGGTCCTTAATCAGTTGCCTTTGAGTTAATTACCAGGGCAATGATCCCGGGTAGACCTGAACTAATCAAGTGAACCCTTAAGGCTGGCCTTAAGGCAATAAGTTGTCAAGTGGTGGGAGGGCCTATCAAAGGAGCCCTCTGACCTATAGAACGCATCCTCTAGGAGCTGAGCGTAACTCCTGGTCGACAGTTTGCAAGAAAATGGGGACCTCAGTTACGCAGTTACAGGAAGATAAATTCTGCCATCAACTAGAGAAAGCCTGGAAGTCAATTTCCTTAGCTGAGCTTCCAGATATGGGTGCAGCCAGCCACGACTTTCATTCCACCCATGTGAGACACTAAGGAGGGAACCCAACTAAAACCTGCCAGATTCCTGACCCACGGGAACCAGAAGACAGCAAATTAATGTTGTAAGATGCTATGTGCTGTTGCAATTTGTTAGGCAGCGATACAAAATTAATACACTGCCAAAGACCATAGCACATGGGGGCGTGCACACTTTGTGCCCTATGAGAACCTAGTGGTTTTGAAACACTGGGCAACACCTGACACATATTCTTACTGTTCTATTTGCCTTTGGTACAGTTATCCTTGACTTACGTTTCACGTCTAAATAGCTCTCTGTCTACCTATCTTATATGCACACCTTCTATAATTAAATGTAATAAATGTTTTTTATTCCCACCTTGATGATAATATGATGATCTATACAAAGGATTTGCACGTTAATTTGTTTTGTCCTCTGAGGTAGAGTTCTACCCCAAAGCCTTGCAAATGCTTTTCTGCTTTGAATCCCAAATTGCACTTATAAACACAATAAGAAGTAGAAGAAATTAGAGAGTGACTACAGCGGGATTTAGAGTTCCTAGGGGAGTGGTAAACCTCACAGAAAATCTGTAGTTTTTCTGCGTAATCACACAGGCCATTTAGATGTGGGTGTTATTGTTTAGTTAGCCCAGAATTATATAGAGGCCTTAAGCAATTTTATTTTGGTGATTTCAGAGTACAGAGCGGTATGTATCTGTGTCATCCGACTGTAGCCTGAATAAAAATACACTGCAGGATAGACACAGAGCCCTCTATTTCAACTGCAGTGCCAGTATCAAAGCTCCCGCGTTTCATCCAAAGACAGATGGACAGCAAATGTCCTTCTGTTATTGGTACACAGCTCAAACCGAATGGGATTTATCAGGATTTTACATCTAATCCTTCTTCTTAAGAGACTCTGGCTGTTAGCTTTGGCAGGCAAGAGAAGGGAGCCAGATGCTCGAATGATGGAGGGCAGAGTTCCTAAGTTAAAGAAGTTTTTTTTTAATGGCTTTCGTTTTCTGGTACTTGCGTGTGCCCATCTAAGCATGACCACCTCCAATCAATATCGCTAGATTTGAATTATTAATTGATATAATTAGCCAATCCCTCCCCTTCCAAATAAAACCAAAATATGCCAACAAAGCCTTTAGTAATAGGCATATCTGTGCGTGTTACCCTAGAGAATAAGGCCAGTATTAAAATTTCTAAATAACACTGATAAAAAAATGTATTCAGGAAATAGAACATTTTTATTTTAAAATTTCCATAAAATGCATTCTCCCCTGGCATGAACATCCTGCTTAGGAAAGTACTTGCAAAGCCTCCAGCTGTTTCTCTTAATTTTCCCCCCATCAATTCCAACTATCATCTTAAAAAGGCACAATAGGATTTTCCCAAATAATCACCAACACATGATGAAATTACTCCTTCAGATCTAAAAACTCCAGCAAAGAATTTGTAGGGGATTACTATCTCATTTTGTAATAGTGCTATTCGGATGTAGCTACAACTACCCTACAGTTACAGCAATAATTTTTCATTGCCACACCTCAGGGGGTATCCAGTTATCTTAACAACTGTCATGAAAGTCTAAAGGAAAAATTAATTTAAATCTGCTCTCATAAAAAAAAGTGACTCAAATGTATTCTATTATCCTTAGGAGTTGGAAGGGGAGGAGTCCTCAAATCAGAAATAGAAAAGAAGATACCATAATTGCAAAAGGTCCAGCTGTTCTAGACAAGGGCAGTGACTCCCAAATGGGGCTGTTCACAAAAATTGCTTGGAAACAAGTTTAAAATGCATATTCCCAGGTCCCACACCATACCTTCCGAATCAGAATTTCTGAGGTGGGATAGAGGATCTCCATTCCCAAAGCAATCTTCAGGTATTTCCGATGCAGCTAGTCTATAAACCAGAGTTTAGGAACCACAAAAATTAGGAGATCTATCAATACATCTGATTGATTGACAGAGTATTAACTGTAATGTAATCTTGATAATAAGCTATTCTAACTACTTAAAATTAAAAAGACAGGCTTTTGATCTGAATCCTTGCATTTAACTTCTCATTCTCCCAAATTATTTCCCAGAGGAATTAGAAAATTGTGGAAAATGTGTTATCAGCTCTGAAAAATCAGAAAAACAAACCAAACTATTGTGGGAAAAGTCAAGGCATTTCTGCAAAATATATTGCAAACCAGACTGGACCGGAGAAGTCCCACTCACTGAACAGACTCAAAACACTCAGCAGCCTCCCGCCTTGTATCCCCACGGGCTTCCCAGCACTCAGTTCCCACCCCAGTCCTGCATCCAGAAGGCCTTCTCCTGCCACAGCCTTCCGCAGGCCAGTTCCATCGAGGACGCAGAATGGTATGGACTTAGCTCTCCGGAACGTCCACCCTTTCCACCTCTTTGCTGATGCAAGTAAGGATTATATCCATATAAAAAGTCAACAGAGAAACATCGGGAAGACTCTTACTACCCTTCAAGAAATCAAGGGATCCCTGGTGATTTGCGATAAAAAAGAAACTAGTGAAGGCATTGAAGAAGAAATTTGCCGGCAATGGTACTGTAATTGAGCATCCAGAAGACAGAGAAGTGATTCCGCTACAGGGTGACCAGAGCAAGAACATATGCCAGTTCCTCCTAGAGATTGGACTGGTAAAGGACAGCCAGCTGAAGGTTCATGGGTTTAAGCGCTTTTGGCTCACTGAAACTTAAGTGAGGATTTCCTTGCCATGAGAATTTCCCTTCTGTCCCTTGTCAAGTTTAAAAACCTCACATCTTGTATAATGGTAACCATTTCGGGTCTGCTTGTAACTTGGACTGGTGTAACTCCTTCATGCAATAAACTGAAAAGAGAAAACAACAGTAATGCCACAACTGGATTGGGAGAATTGCTGGCCAACCCACAATTCACAAACCAAACCCTAAGCACAGAGCGGCACTGCCCAGAGTAAAAATGGGCATTGGGACAATGATAGGTTTGGGGAGGGCGTTGCAAATCTACAGCTAACAAGGGTGAGATTACTCTGCATAATTTGCTCCTGTCTTACCCTTGAACTATAGAGTAAGCCAAGTAGAATAGGGGCAGTGCCACAGCTGGCCTCTAAAGAGACAGGCTGTGCCAGTTAGAGAAGAGGGACATTATCCCCGCAAACAAAGAGGGAATAGACTCTCTTTGGCATAGGGGCAAAACTCCCTGATGTGACTGTCCCGGATTTAATTCACACCCTGCCCTTCAGAGGTAATTGCCCTGTAATTAGATTATATAAAACCGTTAACCCTACCTTCATTTTTCTTTCCCCTTCCTTCCTTCCTTCCTTCCTTCCTTCCTTCTTTTCCCTTTCTCTTTCTCTTTCCTTCCCTTCCCTTCTTCCCTCTTTCCTCTCCCCCTTATTTCCCCCTTTTTTTTTGATTTATAACAAAACAGTCTTTGAGAGCGATCACATAAATCCCCAAATAAGGACAACCTTATAATCTCTCCCATCTTTCTTTTCCAATCACTCCCTCATCCCCTTTCCCACCCACGCATGCTTATTCCTAAGGATGAGCAAAGATAAAATTATAATATAAAGATTAAGTGGTTTAAAAGAAGGCAATCAAGCTGAGTAGGCACAAGAAAATGTGCCCTTTAAAAATGGCTTTATTGGGGTGCCTGGGTGTCTCAGTCAGATAAGCATCAATGACCATGAGCTCAGGTCATGATCTCACGGTTCCTGGGTTCAAGACCCACGTCAGGCACTGCGCGATGTGGAGCCTGCTTTTATTCTGTCTCTGTCTCTGTCTCTCTCTCTCTCTCTCCCCTTCCCTCACTCACACTCTTCTCTCTCTCTCTCTCTCAAATAAATAAACATTAAAAAAATATTAGTTTAAAAATGGCTTTATTAGTGCAAGTCAAGAAAAACTATAGAAAATCTCTAATGTGTAATTTTCTAAAAGATTCAAGAAGATATTTTATCTACTTAGCAAAAATATGAAGTTATTTTTTTAAAGGTATAATCTGGGGCCAGGAAAAATTGCTTTGAGATGAAAAATATTACCATTAATTTTTTTCTTTTTATCTTTTTAACATTTTATTTTATTTTTGAGAAACAGAGAGAGACAGAATGTGAGCTGGGGAGGGGAAGAGAGAGAGGGAGACTCAGAATCTGAAGCAGGCTCCAAGCTCTGAGCTGTCAGCTCAGAGCCCAATGTGGGGCTTGAACCCACAAACCGTGAAATCATAACCTGAGCCAAAGTTGGACACTTAACCGACTGAGCCACCCAGGCACCCTGACTATTAAATTTTCTAATGCAGTGGAATTCATGAACACAAGATGAAATTCTGTAGAGTATGAATTAATAGACCAAAAAAATAAGCTCAAGAAATTCTTCCAGTTCTAGGAAAAGTAGAAAATTTTGCCAGAAAAGTTTAAAACTTTACAAGACAGATCCAGGAAAGCTAAAATAAATTTTATAAGAAGTCTAAAAGGGAAGAATTTAACAGATGGAGCAGCAAAAGTAAAAAAGGGAAACAAAGAATGGGTGGCAATGGTCAAAAGGTACCAACCTCCTGTCATAAAATAAATAAGTCAGTCATAAGAAAGAAATGTGCATCATGGTGACTATAGTTAATAATACTGTATTGTTTATTTGAAAGTTGTTAAGGTTAGATCTTACACGTTCTCATCACAAGAAAAAAAAATTGTAGGGCATCGGTGGCTCACTCAGTTAAGCAACCAACTCTTGGTTTCAGCTCAGGTCACGATCTCACAGTTTGTGAGTTCGAGTCACACATTGGACTCTCTGCTAATAGTGTGGAGCCTGCTTGGGATTCTCTCTCTCCCACTCTCTCTCTGCTCCTCTTGTGCTCACCTTCTCTCTCTCAATAAATAAATAAATAAACATTAAAAAAGAAAAAAATGTGTAACTATGTATGGTGATGAATGTTAAAAGGGGTAAGTGTAGTGATCATTTTGAGATATATGCATATGTCAAATCAGTATGTTGTACCCTTGAAACTAATATAATGTTATCTGTCAAAACAAGGTAGATAAGATATGATATGTCTATATGTACATCAAACCTAGGTGATCATGGTATAACAATAAAACATTTATAATACAACAGTGAAGAACATCTTTGTGACTTTATAATGAACAAGATTTTTAAACAAGAAATGAAAGAATCTCTTCAAAGGAAAAAAAAGTGATACATTAGATAATATTAAGATTACAGAACTATGATCATCAAAGAGATACCATTGAGATAATGAACAAAAAACCTACAGAAGATACTCATGATACACGTATATAACAAAGATCTCATATCCAGAGAAAATAACTTCTAAAATTTTTTTTCAACGTTTATTTATTTTTGGGACAGAGAGAGACAGAGCATGAACGGGGGAGGGGCAGAGAGAGAGGGAGACACAGAATCGGAAACAGGCTCCAGGCTCTGAGCCATCAGCCCAGAGCCCAACGCGGGGCTCGAACTCACGGACCGCGAGATCGTGACCTGGCTGAAGTCGGACGCTTAACCGACTGCGCCACCCAGGCGCCCCGAAAATAACTTTTAAAACTCAATGAGACTTAACAGTCACTTAGCAAAAGAAGATACCTAAATAGCCAATAAACTATGAAAAACACTAACTTTGTTAATATTCAGAAAAATGCAAGTTAAACTCATGATAAGAGACCATTTCACACTTAGCAGAATGGCTAAAATTAAAAAGGACAATTAATACCAAAATTTGACAAGAATGTAGAGCAAAACAAATATCCCAACCATTACTGGTGGGAGTGAAACTGGCACAATTCGTTTGGAAAACTGGTTGGTAGTATCCACTAATGCTGAATATGTATATTCCAAGTATATTTCCAATGAAAAGTCATCTATATGTTCACTAAAAGGTATAATAACACTATTTAAGAAACTCTGTAATTAGAAAGATCCAAAAAAAAAAAAAAAGATCCAAATGTCCATCAACAGTAGAATAGAGAAGTACATTGTGATGTATTCACAGAATGGAATATTGTACAACAATGAGAATGAATAAATTATAACTGCACATAAAAATATTGCCAAAGCTCACAAATAATTGTTGAGCCAAAGAAGTCACACAGAAAGACCATAAACTGTATGTTTCCATTTATATAGAGTACAAAAAAGGAAAAATTAATCTTTGCTGTTAAGAGTTAAGATATGAGTAACTCACGAGAGGGTTGTCGCTAAAATGGAGGGTTCTGGGAAGCTGGGTGTATCTATTTCTTGATCTACATGGAGGTCACACCGGTTTATTTAGTTGTGTCTGCTTATATGAGCATGCACAGTTTGTAAGAATTCACTGAGCTTTACAGCCACAGCATGTGCCCTTTTCTTTAGGCACTGACAGCGTGGAACCTGCTTGGGGTTCTCTCTCTCCCTCTCTCTCTGTCCCTCCTCTGCTGATGCTCTGTCTCTAAAAATAAAGAAATAAACATTTTAAAAATAAAGTAAAAGTAACAACAAAATGAAACTAAGAAGTAGAGCAGAAAAGGGGAGTTAATAAAAATTAAAAGCCATAATTAAATTAGTTATAAAATATTAAAAGGCAAAATTGATCAATAAATCCAAGCCTTAGATTTTTGAAAAAACAAAAAGATAAACAAAGTTTTAGAAATGCAAAATGAGAAAAAACAAAAATAAAAAATGGAAGAAGAGGAAAAAACCTAAATTTGAAACATGACAAGGAAGACAGAGGATATTATTACAGGTCAGGTTTTTTCAGCTTTGGCACTATTTACCTTTGGGCCAGGCAATTCCTTGTTATACAAGGGGCTGTCTTCTGCATTGTAGGATGTTTAACAGCATCCCTGGAGCCTACCACCTAGTTGCCAGTAGTATGCCCACACCCAGCTATGACATTCAAAAATCTTCATATATTACCAAATGTCCCCTGAGAAGGAGATCACCCCCAGTTAAGAAGCATTGCCATAAATCACATTGTTAAAGAATGTACAACTCTATGTTAAAAACATTGAACATCTGAATGAAAAAACTATTTTCTAGGAAAATATGCATTATGAAAAATTGATTGAAAATGTGGTAGAAAAGCTCGATAAACAAATAACAAAGACATTGAAATTTGTATTAAGTTCTCATTATCAAAATATGCAAATCCTGCACTTTCTATACTGTTACGTTAATTTGTCTGTCTATTCATTCCCTGGTAATTATGGTACAGACAATTCCTTTCAAACTTCTAAGAACTAAACCATTCATCTCCTATTTAAAATATTATAAAGAGAAGCCATGCAATATAAATATACAGAAAGATACATATAGGATGCCCCTTTCTTCCAGGTATAGGTAGGGCACCTCTCAAATGAAGTTTATCACCTGTTCCAGGGGAGAAGGGCAAGACTGTGGGAGGTCACGATGACCTTCCTGCTTCCGCCATTTTCTCAAACTTGTTGAGCTTAAAGTATTCGATATGCCAAGGTGCCGTATTTTGGAGCAGTCTGTCCTGAACTCCATCAAAACCATTTTATTCAAACTTCTAAATAGCCTATCCATCTAAACTCTGAGTTAAGGGAATGAATAATCAAGGAGAAAAACAAAAAGGTATCCTGACGCTAAAAGTAAATCCTTACGAAAGTGAAAGCATATAATCAAACTTACACTTCTTTCTCTTCCAATAAGCTTCTATGTATTCCACCACAGCAAGCATGTACAATACAGACTTGTTCTTTAAAAGCAGGAGACCTACTTCTCTGCAAACACTGGTTTACAGACTTATTTTCTTGACTAAAAAGTCAGCTCCATGAATTGTAGGAGCTTAATAAAAAAGCACTCAGTGTGAGCTCCCTGGGGACAACAACTGTGTCTTATTCAGTGATGTTTTCCAAGAGCCTTTGGAATAGTATGCAGGCACGATTGCCTACATTTAACTGAGTATATATTCCATAAAGACCGACGGGCACGTGTTCTCTCAATGTCCATCCACATGACAAAACTGTGAGAAGAATAACATCTCAAAATTGCACATTTGGTGGTTTTTCTTGGTACACGAAAGGACAAGAGCCTAAAAATACACTCTCTCCTCTGAATGCTATTTGCCTCAGGTCAATAATGTGCAGAAAATACAATCACAGGACAAATGAATGTCGTCTTGCCTCCAACCACAGCACAAAAGGAAGAGAAGGATATGACTTTTGTCAAATGTTCTCAGTTAAGATGCATTGCTTTTAGGGAGCTTTCTCTGGTGCCTTCTGTGGTTGTTTCTATTATATTCTAGCAACTGCTAAGATTGAGATATTCTAAAGTGAAAGAGGATGTTTAGGAAACATGGGCCTTATGATTTGTTAACTTATTAAAATGCATTGTTTCTTCTGGACAAAACAAAATGAGGACTCTTAATACACTCCCAATATTTTTTAAGTTTTGCAGTTCATTTGCCAGATTGTAGAATATTCCAGATTCAGATCCTTCCTCACTTCTTACTCCAGGCCGGACTTTAACCTGAGGCCTAGGTGAAATGGTTAATTGCCTTGGAAGGCTGGTTAGTTTTAATGTTTATTAAATACCAAATAAAAGTGAATTATTCTGCTACATGCTTTACATATTCTATCCAAATGCCCTTAAATAACCCTTCTGAGGCATATGGGTTTTTTTTTTAATGTTCATTTATTTATTTTGAGAGAGAGAGAGAGAGAGCAAGCTGGGGAGGGGCAGAGAGAGAGGGAGGGAAAGAACTCCAAGCAGGCTCTGCACTGTCAGCACAGAGCCCGACTCGGGTCTCCATCTCACGAACTATGAGATCATGACCTGAGCCCAAATCAAGAGTGAGATGCTTAACCAACTGAGCCACCCAGGCGCCTTGGCTTATGTTTTCATTCCTATTTGTAACTGAGGAAACTAAAAGCTAAGAGACCATATAACTGCCCCTACCCCACCCTTAGCCAAACAATTCTAAAGTTGCATGTTGGAAGCCCCATCAGAGTTCATGATCCTTCCATTGTACCAGACCTACCTCCATGTTGATCCAACCCATGGTAGTTTCAAATGCCATCCTCTTTATAAAATATGGTCAAACTAGGTGTTGCTCCCCCCCACCTCCACCTCCTCATCCACTCCCGTGCCCAACAAGAATTCCAGAGTATGTTGCCGTATTCCTTCAATCCCCCAAGTGAACCAACCTGAAACAAGTACAGCCAAAAGCAGCTGGATATAGTGGGAAGCTCTGTGCCAGCTGAGGAATTACATGACCTAGTTGCATCCACCCCAGGCTTAACTGGCTGTGTGCACTATGCCCAACTGCTTAACATTCTTAGCCTCACATTCTTCATCTATAAATGAGAAGGTTAACCATCCAGTTCCGTACAATATTATAATTTGATTTATAACTGCATTTCTATGAGAGTAGGTATATTTTGTGAGTTTCCTTTAAGTTAGAATCTAATTAGTAAATTACAGAGTAGGGACATTTCCCATAACCTTAAAAAAGGAAATCGTAGTCTCTCAACTATACTCTAATGTCATTTAGATTATGTTCCTCCAAAATCCCTTTTTTAAAAGAATGCCATTATTTTTAAAGACCTCATTAACATGTTTTTGTTTATTATTTGGCATTTAAAATGAGCTGTTCCTATATTGAAATTCCTATATTCAAAGCCTACCAAAAGAGAGTGGATTCCTTAAGATGTTCCAAGTACCAGAGCACTTGGAATCAGACAAGAATAAATCGGGAATGACAGATAGTGCTGACCGTGGTGCATTTCGTGGTAAGAATGGTAAGGACTCAGCAGCTCCCCATTAAATTAATGAGAAACCCCAGCCTTTTTGGCCAGTGGGAGTAAGCAAGATAATGGAGACATCTGAACACCTTTCTACCACCCCGGGAATGAAAGGCAAGTTTGAAAGGACAACCAATTCAGTTAAGTGTTTGGCTTTCCTCACGGTTATCCCCTAGATCGGGCTGTTACTCCATTATTCCCTCAGTTTGGTTTTCAAAATCAGCAGCCACTGAAAAAGCCTTTTAGAGGTATTTTATGTTGTTTGAACCCTTGTCTCCTGAATAAATAAGAAATACAAAGACCAGGAATCCCTCCAGGTTTCTAACACTGTCCAATGAAAGTATCCTTTTAATTTGGCTTCCTGAAGCGGGACCTTCATGTTATGGTCTGCTTGCTTTTCCCATCAGTGACTCCTTGGGCTGCTGTGTAAAAGAAGGTATAGCAATTAGTTAAAGATAAATAAATAAGCTGAATCTAATTATGGGGTTTTTCTTGAGGCAGAATGCAAAAATCAAAGAAATACTGGATTAGGAATTAGGCGACTTTTGCTTCTAACAAGCTGTGCAGTGGCCAGGAACGACGCATTCACTCTCTAACGCTTCAGTCTCATCCTTGGTAAAAGAACTGATTGGAAAATATGCTGTGTCAGTTTTCCAGCATTTTGAAATAGACTGCCTCTTTGAAAAGGAAGAAAGACAAGGCGAATGAGTAGGTAGCTGATACTGCTGTTGAAAACAAATATTCCATGGTTTATCATTTTTTGGACACAGATCCTCACCTGTAAAGGGGAATAGTATTCTATACTATCTATCTTCCCACTGAACACAAATTACAATCCATGAAAGTTCCGTCTGTGTTTCGAAGAGTAGGCAGAGAACCTTCCTCACTTCCCGCTGTTAGTACTCTTTGCCTTGACTTGCATCACCTGTGTAGTCAGCATTGCTCAACTAGTCTGGGTACAATTTGTTTCTTTTTTGACTTACTTTAGTCCATAATGTAATTCCCTTGGACCTCAAGAAAAAAAGCCCTTAGACATCACCTTGGGAGAGTTTATTTCCTATAACCTTTTTAGAGATAGACCACAGGGGCACCTGAGTGGCTCAGTCAGTTAGGCGTCTCATTCTTGATTTTGGCTCAGGTCATGATCTCACGATCCTCAGATCGAGACCCGCCTCGTGCTCCATGCCAAGCATGGAGCCTGCTTAGGATCCTCTCCCTGCCCCTACCCTGCTTGTGCTTGCTCTTCTCTCTCTCTCTTTCAATATTAAATGATTAAATAATTAAATAAATACTTAAAATAGCAAATAAATTAATAAGTAAATGAAGGTAGATCATGTAGTGACTGTATTTGCATTTAGTAGATTAACCTATGTCTTTTCTAATTCCTTAGACTACTACCTTGTCGTGTCACGTCAATACACATGAACATGTTATGGAAGGAAGTTTCAAAAGAGCTGTTACACACTGAAGATAATTGATAGGTTTGGATAAAAGTTCCAGATTATGAAAAGCTGCAGCATTAACATTTCCAGGAGGAAACACACAGGGGCTTGCTAGACATGTGTGTTCTATAGACTTCGGCGAGATCTCTAACCCGAGGAATATAAATCAAACTTTAATATTCAAAGTTCTCTTCTGGTTTTTATAAAAGTCTGTGAAGAAGAAAAACAGCAACCTTGAAGACCTACTATTTATCAAGCACTTTACGTGCTTTTGCTTGTTTTGTCTCATATTAGCCCTAAAAGTGTTAAGAGTTCTGATTTACAAATAAAGAAACTGAGACTAAGTAATACTAAGTAATGCATGCATGGCCTTATAGCTGTTAAACAGCAAAATCAGCATTCCCACTCTGGTCTTTACGCCTCTGAAAATGATGTTCCTTCACTGTATATCACTGCTTCTCTTGCAAAAAACCCATCTGATAGTCCCCTTCACTCTGTCCTTTGTACTTGTCTTTCTCTTTCTTTAAGCTCAAGGTGAAGGCTTTTCTATTTCAACTGTTTCCTGCCTGCCAAGATTCTGAATCTAATAATAAAATATTTTATTATTAAAGGCAGCATTTTTGAAGAACTATATGGCCTAAGCCCTTTGCAAACATCCTCGTATTTAATACATGAGAGGGGCAGTTGCTTTAATAGGTGTTTGTTTACAGATTTGAAAACAAAGGTTTAAGGAGGATTGGCAATTTGCCTAAAATAAAATTGTTGGTTATTTCTAAAGAAGAAAATCAATCTCATATCTGTCTCATTATAAAGCATGTGCTGTTGGCCACTATGAAGAAATGTAGGACTGAGGAAGAAAATATATGATAAAATTTCTTTGATTTCAAGTAGGAATGATTTAATCATACTCAATTCATACTTTAAAAAAAGATTTGGTTGTTGATCTTTAGTCTAAAAAGTCTTTAATTTCTTGTTCTTCAAAATCTACTTGTTCTACACCTAGGAGAAACAAAAACAAAAGAATGACGAAACCAGAAAAATGCTACTGAAATTATGATAAACCACTGCCATCCAGTGGCCATCGAGGGAAACACATGGCAAATGTTCCATGGCTGCAAAGGCCCATTACCGCAATTATTTAAATATGAAATGAAATGTTGAGGTTGAAGGGAAATGCTTGGTAGTAAAGTTAGAAGTTATTATTTACCCTGCACCTGAACCACCTCAAAGTGAATTAAGTGACTCTGTGTGTAGCATGATGCAAATGTTAGCGTTAGAGCCCTTTAAACAATTTTAAAACATGAATAAAAGAAAATGAGCACACCTCTGCAATTGTGAATGTCTCTTTGAGTTTTGTAAACTTTTTGATTCAACACAATTTGGGGTTAGCTTACACGTTTCAAAATCATTTTTGAAATCGCCTATGTGAATGCAGTGCTGATGTCTTGGTGATCGATGGGTACACACTGTGCAAAACCATCCGGTCACTGGTTCTCAGAGCATGGACAGTAGTGTTGAACACAGCACCTTGAATTTTTTATCACATGTAGATTAATGCACACACTTCATTTTGCATTATTGGTTGGCTTTGTTCTACTTGTCTGTTCAGACATTTTTTTTATTCGTTGGTTTACCACCAGTACAAACCACGACAATCCACAAGGAAGGACAGAAACCACAGCTTTTGGATTCAAATGTTTCAAAGCATGAGTTGGAGGAACATTTGATGGCTCACGTAGCAAATGTTGGTTGAGTTCTGGTGAGGTGCTGCAGGTACAGTAAATGCCACAGGTTCTTGCCTTCAAAGTGATTACTGTTCACTACAGAAAACAGAAACATGGGGCGCCTGGGTGGCGCAGTCGGTTAAGCGTCCGACTTCAGCCAGGTCACGATCTCGCATTCCGTGAGTTCGAGCCCCGCGTCGGGCTCTGGGCTGATGGCTCAGAGCCTGGAGCCTGTTTCCGATTCTGAGTCTCCCTCTCTCTCTGCCCCTCCCCCGTTCATGCTGTGTCTCTCTCTGTCCCAAAAATAAAATAAAAACGTTGAAAAAAAAAAATTAAAAAAAAAAAAAAAAAAAGAAAACAGAAACACAGACAGACACAGTGCAACATTTGCAATGTGAGGAATAGTCATGTGACAGGGTCTCCCTCTTTTTTAAGTTTATTTTTTTTAAGAGAGAGAGGGAGGGGCAGAGAAACCAAAGCAGGCTCCTCCCAGAAGTCTCAGATACTGAATGGACTGAGATACTTAATGGCACTAGGTGCCCCCGGTGTCTCCCTATTCATGTGAGTGTCTCAAGAGGCCAGCAAGTGCTTCACACATGGTAAAGACCCAATTATTGATGCATGAATGAATGGAGTAGTACAAGTTGTCACAAGACACAGAGTCACAAATTAAGAGGCCGCAAGAGTCTGTCTGGAGGAAGAAACTGGACTAAGGTGTGACTAGGCACGAGCAGTCAACAGAGTGAGGTGGAGTAATGTGTTTCAGACAGAGATCAGTGGGTAGAAAGGTCTGGAGAGGACCCTAGAGTTATGCAATTCAAGTCATTTGAAAAGTAAGGATATTACATGTAAGTGACTTGCCAAAAGTCATATGACGGGCAGTGTCACAACCGAATTTACACTGGTGTATAGATTCCCTCTCTAATCTACTTTGTTGCAGACCAGTGAATGAATTTTTTCAGGGGGAAAAAGGAATGAGCTTCATATGGCATGCTAGTGAAAAAGGCGATAAAGGGCCTAATGAGAAAGACAAGTTGAAGGAAGAATCCTCAGCACTGAACTAACGATTGGACACAGACACTTAGGATATTCAGCTTACAAGAGACAGAGCAATGAGGAGAAGCAAAGTGAACGATCAGCTGAACCTTGAGAGCATCCTGTCTGTTAGGGATACACCAATTCATTAATGCTACTACTGTGAACGAGAATGAGAACCACCAGGAGGGGAACAGACCTGGAGGGTAATATCGCCAAAGGGTTGAGGAAAAGCCCCTGAGGCATAATGCATTACAGGCAGTATTGGCTCAAGACAAACCTATTGAGGGCCTACAACACAATGCCACTATCAGAGAAGCAAAGAAAGTGGAAGAAATGATTCCTCGTTTCAAGTAACATATTCAGTTTGAAGATTTTTCTTTAAATACCTGCAGAAATGTGCTATAAAAAAAAAAAATCCCAAGCCAGCAATGGCCCAACCAGGGTGACATCACTGTGCACGTGCACTGGCCTTACTCTAAAGAAGCCCATGTTCTAGTTCTGGCTCTGCTCCCACAAAGCTGCCGATCCAGGCTGCTGTGGACTCTGCTGTGAATGGTTGTCTTACATTAGTATCATTGTTGTGAGAACTTGTGGCTAATGAAAGGGAAATATCTCTTTTTTTTTTTTAATGTTTATCTATTATTTGAGAGAGAAAGAGTGAGAGAGAGAATCCCAAGCAGCCTCTGTGTTGTGAGTGCGGAGCCTGACCCAGAACTCAATCCCACTCACCGTGAGATCATGAGCCAAAAGCAAGAGTTGGACGTTTAACCCACTGAGCCACCCAGGCGCCCCTGAAAGTGAAATATCTTGAAGTATAATAGGTCTTATTAAAGTTCTCACAAAAATCAAGGGGCCTGGGTCAGTGTCGAGCCTGCTTGGGATTCTCTGTCTCCCTCTCTCTCTGTCCCTCCCCTGCCCGTGCTCTCTCTCTCTCAAAATAAATAAATAAACATTAAAAAAATAATAATAAATAAAATAGAATTCTCCCAAAATAGCCAATCTGGCAACTGAGAGAGCTGCCATCCCTTGATCTCTCTGAGCTTCGGGTTCTTTGCCTCTAATATGAATGGGTTAGTCTTTCAATGACCTCTGTCAATCCTCTTTTGACTTAATATGTTAATATTGTACAGATGCTTTCCCTAGCTGTGGAGAGAAGGTAAATGGAGAAAAAGATCAACATACTTTTTGTAGCTCCTGACCAGACTAAATGTGGGTCTTCAAAGCCTGTTCCCTTGGTCAGATGTGACCACCTGGTCATCTGCACTGACTTCTCACAGCCAGCCTGCACCTTGAGCCCTGGCGATTGGTTAAACATAGTACTTCAGAGGCTGGTCCTCCCACTGTGGCTCCTCCTCCCTAATCATGACTTGTAATTAGCATCCATATCCTAATTGGCGACTTGCCTTTTACTCTGACATTTGTGGACTGCAATTCCTATTCCAACACTTGGTTGAGAGAATAGCTTGTGCACAGATGGCATTAGAAGCTCTTCTTGGCTGAGGGTAGGGAATTCTTAGAAAAAAAAAATGTGATAGAAGTAATTAAGGACAGGCCAGGGAGTTAAGGTTTATTTAATATACAACTTGGACCCTCAGGAGATATTTGTAGTAACGGCTAAGGGATTTTGTGATGATCACACAGCCTTATGTAAGAGGGTGTGTGCGAGATGCACTGAAATGTAAAAATGCTAACAAGTGGGAGGTTTTTGCTCTGAAGTTTTACAATATGATGGTCAGTGACGTGGCTGAAAACTAGAAGAGCTCCACACAATAAGTGGTAAGCCAGGCTGATGACTTTGTGTTGTCAAGACGAATTCAAAACAATTCCAAGGTTGGAAATCTGAACACCTATAAACGAAGGTATGACTAACAGAAATAAGGGGATCTTTTAAAAATGATGGTGATTGGGGCACCTGGGTGACTCAGTCGGTTAAGCTTTTGACTCTTGATTTTGGCTCAGGTCTTGATATTGCAGTTCGTGAGATCAAGCTCCTCATGGGGCTCTGTGCTGACTGCATGGAGCCTGCTTGGGATTCTCTCTCTGCCCCTCCCCTGCTTTCACTCTCTCTCTCAAAATAAACAAATAAACTTAAAAAAAACACACAAAAATGATGGTGATTATCTCAGTTTCAGACTTAGAAAGTCTCAGGCAAGAGACAGACAATAACCTGAATATGAGCTCAGAAAAGGTTGAGGCGTGAACTACAGCAGGAGCTAGAAGGTTCAAGGCAAAAACGATATCTATTTTTTGTATAACTTTGGAGAAAAGTCTGTTGTTGGTAACCATGGAAAGTAAGTCTTCTATCTAGAGAATGACTCAAGACTCAACCGGTTATTAAGAAAGTCCACATGGGAGGACTTGAAAAGTCAAACAGAGAGATTAGAAAACACATCATCACGTTAAGGAGTAGCGGCCATGTGGTGGACAAGAGAGTGAGACCTGGGAGGAGAAAAAAGATTAACTATGACCCACGCTTGGCTGTCAACATCTGGTTCTGGTGGCTTAGATGTATTCTTCAACACAAATTGTATTAACTTTAGCTAATATTTATTAAGGGATCATTCTGAGCCAGAATTCTACATGTTTTGTATCTATTATCTCATTTAATCATTATGCCATTTTACGGATAAAGGAAACTGAAAGGAGTTGTACAGAAAATAGTTAACATAACAAGCTGGTTATTTTCTGAAAAGGCTCTTGACTGGCATCTGGAAACTGTTTTGAAGGGTTCCCACCATTCCCAGAACTGGTAAGAGTGGCTCACTCTGCCTAACTATTTACACAAACAGTCTGGCTTCTGATAAACACCTGCTTTCCTTCTGGGAGCCTAGAATTTTAGCAGATGCTAGGGAGAAGGTGCCTACATGATCAGCCCCTAATATAAACCCTGAGCAAGGGTTCTCTAATGAGCTTCCGTATTTGACAAGATTTCACATGTATTGTCCCAACCAGTTCCTTGCAGGAATTATGTACATCCCGTGTGACTCCCCTGGGAAAGGACCTTTGGAAGTCTGCACCTGGTTTCCTCCAGACTTTTGTCCCAGATGCCTTTTCTCTTCACTGATTGTGCAAATCACTTCCCTTCACTGCAATAAATCATACCTGTGAATACAGCTATATGCTGAATCCTGTAAGCCCTTCAGGAGAAATGATGTGACAGTGGTGTGTGACCCTTCAAACTTGTTTGGTTAGGAGAGAGAAGGGGCAAGTGGTGAGTGATAAGCTGAAAATGTATAACCTAACTCCTGGATAAAATACAACCCTCTTTCCCTTACAAATTCTGTTTTGCTGAGTTTTGCCTTATGAGAGGAGAATGAGAAACTGGTTTCTGGAGGGCATTGGTCTTACAAAGGAAAAGTGTCACCTAATGCAGTGATTCTCAAACTTTACATACATCAGAATCACCTGGAGGGCTTGTTAAGCTACTCTGGGCCCCACCCCCAGGGCTTCTGATTCACTTGGTCTCAGGTGGGAGCAAGAATTTGCAGATATAACAAGAATTTGCTGACCTTGGTAGCCAGTAGACCACATTTTGAGATCCACAGGTCTACTAATTCACTACCATCTCTGAGGTCATATTGGCAAGGAGATGATACTCTGCTTTGGGAGAAGAGATGTTTATACCACAGGATCCTTCCCGGAATGCAAACACACAGAACAATGGATTCTATCCACAGTTAAATAGGTATTTGTTTTTTAAACCGGACCTTTAGTCCTTTGAACTCCAAAACATTTTTCTGAATGACTTCCTGTTTGCAACAATTCTACGTTGGGAAAATGTCTGAAAATAAGAATAGCTCAAGAAAATACTGGAATTCATTATTTGATGTGGATTTCTATACATTTTATATATTAAATTTTGCATGGTGAGTTATGTAATCATTTAAGCTTCAAACATCAATAGGACTGGTTTTCAAATCTGTGACATTCCTTCTCACTTTTGGTATGAAATCTAATGATTTCGAGTTTGAATATTTAAAATTAGAATAGTTTTTCCCAGTTTTTAGTTTTGACGATTTAAAATTTATAATTAAAAGTCAACTTTGTTCTGTCTGTTTTCTAATAGTAAGGTTAGAGGTCATGAGAATGGGCTTGCCTACTTAAAAAGCGCCTCTAAGGCCCACTTGCCGGGGTCCATGAAAAACCTCGATGTTATCTGGATGAATCGGGGAGTGGGGGGCTGGGGGGATGGGTGGGGAATGATATGTTAAGTCACACCTACAGAGACTGACTTTGTTGTTCATAAAGAGTTGTTTAGTGATAAAGCACTGATGTGCTCTGTAAGTTGACCTGAACCCCATTCTTCTAATAGTAAAAACCACTCAAGTGGATTCCTGTCTCTAATTTGTGGTCATATCCTCAGACCCCTCAAGCATTGATGTGATGTAGTTTATCACTTAATGCTGGCTGAGTAATTAGACGTCAGCTATAGCTTTTTTCTTTCTGTCTTCTGTTTCTAGAGGAAATCTAATGGCATAAGATTAAGAAAAATGGCACATTTTATTCTTGCAAAACTTCTCTTTTTTGGGGGCGCCTGGGTGGCTCAGTTGGTTAAGTGTCTGACTTCGGCTCAGGTCATGATCTCACGGTCCGTGAGTTCAAGCCTGCGTCAGGCTCTGTGCTGACAGCTCAGAGCCTGGAGTCTGTTTCAGATTCTGTGTCTCCCTCTCTCTCTCTGCCCCTCCCGTATTCACGCTCTGTCCCTCCCTGTCTCAAAAATAAATAAATGTTAAAAAAAAAAACAAAAAAAAAACTTCTCTTTTTTTATTCTTTTTCCCTTCCCTCCCATCATTCATTTCCACCATGGACATTGGCAAATGTTCCAAGCCAACACTATTTTTTCCTATCTTTTTTTTTCCTCTGTTGGTGATCCGGCCTCACACATGTATCAGCACATCAATGGTTGTGATCTTACATGTCACTACTTGTATCTTCAGAAAATCTCTACACCTCACTAGGCCTCAGATCTTCATTGAAGAAGGAGGAACGTGATGGTTAAATTTTTATGTGTTAGCTTGCCTGGGCCCCAGGGTGGCCAGATTTTTGGTCAAATATTATACCAGGTGTTTCTGGGAGGGTGTTTTTGGATGAGATTAACATTTAAATTGGCAAACTGAGTAAAGCAGATTGTCCTTCATAATGTGGGTGGGACTTGTGTAGTAAGTGGAAGGACCATGTTAAACAAAATGTGGACTCTTCCCCGGGTAAGAGAGGATTCTCTTGCCTACAGGCTTTCAAACTGGGGTGTCCACTCTGAAGACTTTGAACTTATCAGTCTCCATAATCTGTCAGTCAATTCCTTATGATAATCTGTTCATTGGTTCTATCTGTCTGGAGAACTCAACCAACACAAGGAGGTTGAACTCAGGGGATCCGAAATCTTTGAATTGCGAGCTTCTAAATAATGCTGACCAGACAACATGGTACTGAGTGTTCTTTTAAGATTCCTTCCAGTCTTGAAGCTCTAGTTTATACTGATATTTAAGTTTGCAGTCTCAAAATGCAATTGCATCTAATAAAACCTTAGTTAATAGGAACCCAAGATGATTTTGGAAAGACATATCTGCAGTTAAATAAAAAGATAAAGACAGTAGCAATCCCTTAAAAATTAAAAGAAGAATAATCATTGTGGGATAACCATCTTGTTTGACTTAGCTTCAAACCTAGGAAAATAGTGGGAAAATGTGGTCAATTTAACAACTTCAATAAAATGGATACTGCAGCACAAGTGAACTGTCTCAGCAGGGTAAATTGGGGATATGGCTGTAGTCAAGTCCAAGTTCCTGTCCCTAATCTCATAAAAGTGACTTTGGAAGAAGAGAGTTCCGATCAGTTTAATACTGTGTTTTGAGACAAGTTATCTACTGAATGTGTCTGTCTTCCCCCAAAATCATATGTTGAAATCCTGACCCCCAAAGTAATGGTGTTAGGAGGTGGGGCTTTTGAGAAGTAACTAGGTCATGTGGGTGGAGGCTTCATGAATGGAATTAGTGCTCTTATAAAAGGGACCCCAGAGAGTTCTCTTGCCCTCTTACCGCCATCTGAGGATGCAGAGAGAGGAGAGCAGAGTACAACCAGAAAGAGGGTTCTCACCAGAACCTGACTGGGCTTGCACCCTAATCTCAGACTTCTTGCCTCCAGAACTGCGAGAACTGAATTTCCAGGGGCACCTGGGTGGTTCAGTCGGGTAAGCGTCTTACTCTTGGTTTCAGCTGAGGTCATGATCTCACAGTTTTGTGGGTGGCACTCTATGTGTGCTGATAGCACACAGCCTGCTTGGGATTCTCCCTCTCCCTCTCTCTCTGCCCTTTCCCCGTTCACGCTGTGTCTTTGTTTCTCAAAAATAAATAAACTTTGAAGAAAAAGAAAGAAAGAAAGAAAGAAAGAAAGAAAGAAAGAAAGAAAGAAAGAAATTGTTGTGTATAAGCCACTCAGTCTGGAATTTTGTTACAGGAGCCCAAAGGGACTAAGATTGGGTGGTTGGAGAGGTGGGTTACCCAGTCAAGAATGACTACCTATAGGTATTCAGTGTCTAAGAAACAATCAGCTGCCTTGGAGGAAGTAGCTAAATCTTTTATATAAATATTTGTACCAGATATTTTGTGTATAGTATCTTAAGTATCCTTTAAAAAGTCATATGATCCTGCTTTTACAGAGGAGGAAATTGAAGCTCACAGTTAAAGTAACTCCCCCAACTCACAGAGGCAATAGTAAATCCAGGACACAAAACAGACATGTCTGGCTCCAAACTCAATCTTTCCCCCTTTCTACAAGATTCTGAATAAATGTGGGACCTCCAAAAAAATAGTTCTAGCTAAAGAGAGAAATCATAGTTCAGATCTCCTGTAGAAGCAGAAGGGTCACTACCAATCATAGTTGGAGTTCAAACTTCTAAGCAATAACAGAGATTAATGAACATTTATTAAAGCAATTTTGGTTGGAATGTCTCCTGCCCTTTGATGGTCTCTTTTATACCACACTAGTTATCCATCCCTACCTAGCCACTGCTTTAAAATTCTAGAGTAATGGTGAGGAAAGGTATTTGGAAGAGAATTCCATAGGGAAGAAAAGTAGAAGAAATAGACCTTGAATTTACTTTAATCTGTTTTTCTCCACAATCTGCTCAGGAATTGATTCTGAAGCATGCGATATTATACATACACATCAAAAGATCAAAGACAATAGGGGCACCTAGCTGGCTCAGTGGCTAAAATATGCAACTCTTGATCTTGGGGTTATGAGCCCAAACCCTACATTGGGTGTAGAGATTACTCAAAAATAAAGTCTTAGGGGCGCCTGGGTAGCTCAGTCGGTTAAGCATATGACTCTTGATTTGGGCTCAGGACATGGTCTCATAGTTCGTGAGTTTGAGCCCTGCAGTGGGCTCTGCACTGACACTGCAAAGCCTGCTTGGGATTCTCTCTCACCCTGGCTCTCTGCTCCTCCCTCTTTTGTGCTCTTATCTCTATCAAAATAAATAAACATTTTTTTAATAAAATAAAAATAGTTTTTTTCAAAAAAACAACAAAGATTATAGCTAATAAAGTACATAAATCAGTGTTCCTCAAATTTTGGTCATTCTCTGCATTCATTCTCCATTGTGACCATACTACTACTTAATAAAACCTCGGTGGCATCTGATAATAAATATTTGTTTTCCCTCCTTGAGTCTGTGAGTGAGCTGGATGGTTTTGTTGATTTGAAAAAAGTCCCAGCTGACCTTGGCTGGGCTCAGGTATGCATTTGCAGCTGGTGGGGGCTCGGGCTGCTTTGCGGGGGAAGGGGGGAAGGACACCGAGAGCTGGTGGCCCCACACATCCATATCTGGGAAGACACAGCTCAGTTTCATTTGTTCTCTCATAATCCACCAAACTAACTTCTGCAAGTTCTAATTTCTTGGCAAGTTTTCAAAGAAGCAAGTCTTCTGAAGCCTCAGCTTGGAACCAGCGTCTTGTCATTGCCACCACATTCTATAGGCCAAAACAAATTACAAGGATAACTGAGATTCAAAGGCGGGGAAATGAACACTGCCTCCTGATGCGAGCACTGATGAAGTCACATTGGAGCAAACGGGAACTGTTTTTGTCATCAGCCTACACATCCATCTACCTGTTCATGAATTTCAAAAAATCCCTTTATCTTCTCACTAACATGTCTATTATTCATGATGCCCATGTTACCATAACCATATTTGTGAAATCGTGGGTTTCATGCTATTTTTTATATGCACCTAAAGTCATAACAATTAAAAATGGAGGAAAAAAACTCACCACATACCAGTTAAAATTCTCTAGTGAAACACACGGAATTAAGGTAATGAATGTTCAGAAGCTTCTATAGGGTCCAGAGAGCAATAGAAAACTCTAACATGTACTGCGATATTCAAAGTGATGTTTCTAATAAATCTAGGCTCCCTATTTTAACTAAATCACACAAATAAATTCATAGAAAGATACTAAGAGCCTAAACCCTGTCTTAGGAGAGTTTGCAACCCAGGGCTGCAAACAAAATCATCCTGCCTGCCACAATTGCTAACCCTTAATGAGTAGAAACACCATGTATATCAGAGAGAATAATTAAATGGTATTTCAGAATAAGAAGTGATCAAATAAGAATGAGGTGTAGAAGAAGTCGTGGATGGAATTGGCTTGGAAATAAGCCTTTCTAATATGGGCAGGAGAGAATAGGCAACTTTCAGATAGGGAGGCTCTTTAAATTGGAAGAAAGCCCCAACCAAGGCTCAAAGGCAATCAATTAATAAGCACAATTACAACTCAGCAAAATGAGATAAATAATGTTAAAACCAACATTATCCACATTACAGCATGCAAATTAGATTTCATAAAACTTGACTTTGATCTTCAATACAGTGGTCATTGTGCACATCCAAATTTAAGAGACACAGGAAGCATATAAAAGAGTTAAGAAATGAAGATGAACTCTATTTCCGGTAAGGTAAGAACACATTTTTTGAATTTTATTTATTTATTTTGAGAAAGAGAGAGAGACAGAGACAGAGGGTGGGGGAGAAGGAGAGAGAGAATCCCAAGCAGGCTCCGCACCACGAACTGTGAGATCACGACCTAAGCCAAAATCAAGAGTCAGATGCTTAGCCGACAGAGACACCGGGTGCCTGGTAGGACTACATATTTTGAGCCAAGATTGTTAACGGAAAAAATCGAAACACATTATAAAAGCATTAGCTACACAACACTGGAAAGCTCACAAAATACTCAGTCTTCCTTACACGTAGTTTTGCTTCCCATGGTGTCAGTTATCCAGGGTCAACCTCGGTCTGGAAGCAGATGATCCCCCTTCTGACATGTCATCGGAAGATCAGTAGCCTGATCTGTCACACTGCCTACGTCATTCACTTCCTTTCATCTTATCACATGGGCACTTTATCATCTCACATCATCACCAGAAGGGTGAGTATGGTACAATAAGGCATTTTGAGAGAGAGACCACATGCCCATAACTTTGATAACTGTATATATTGTTATCATTGTTCTATTTTATTATTTGTTGCTGTTAATCTTTTACTGTGCCTAGTTGATCAATTAAACTTTATCATTGGTAGGTGTGTATAGGAAAAAACATAGTATATACAGAGTTTAGTACTATCTGCGTTTTCAGGCATCTGCTGGGGGTCTTGGAAAATATTCCCCACAGATAAGAGGGGAACTACTGTAGTAAAGAATTAATCAAGTCAGTATCCAAAAGAAGATAAAAGTCCAGAATGGTGACCCTACCTTTGGGGACAAGTTTTCCTCTGGATACATTAACTACTGAGAGCCTGACCAGCAGTTTTGAGAGCCTCCCAGGGATAAAGTCACCAAAGGTAAAGTCCAGGCCCACATTTTCATTTGCTGCCTAATAGCTTCATCCTGAATCAAGTTCAAGTAAAACTGTCCATCCACAGACTACAGCCTCGCTTCAGAGCAGCTGTCTCTGAAATAGTGTCCAAGGCTGCTAGCATTTTAGAAATTTTGCTTTAAGTCTGTTTTGTTTTCCTTTTAGCTGAGTGCTCCTTCTACTGGACACAGATGGAATCTCAATGAGAAAAGACATTCATGAAACTCCCAAGATAATATAAAATGACTTACCATTTGTACTGCAAAAGAGAATTTTAGCTACCACACGGAAGGATTCAGAGCAAAATATTGCATCTTTGCTCATTACAAAAACAAAAACAAGCAAAAATAAAGCTATTTTATAGGAATCCAAACATGAGTCATTCATATATTTGGCTTTCTTTTGTTATCTTCTTTACTTGACAATCTGTTGAAATGACTTTCCTAACGTGTTGTATGTGGGAATTGGTTGCAAGATGTAGAACGAAAATAATTCTGAGTTGCACATGAATTATCAAGTCCTTTCAGAGAGAAGCCGATCCAGTTTCTGAAGAAACAATACAGTTAGCCTCGTACCATTAGTTTGGGCGGAGGTGGATTTTTTTGAGACAGGGATATTTGCAGAAGTTCTTGATACACAATTCTCCAGGTATAACTAAGAGTAGGCTCTGCTAAGCAACAGAAGTGACTTGTAACACATGATGGTTACTATGTAGGTTTATAATCTGCTACTCTACTTAAAATATCCTGCTATGTCTTCCTGTTGAATTCATTTTTTCTGATTCTCAATGTGTCAGAACAAAATGTTCTCATTCTTTCATCTTTGGGGACACAATTCTTATTTGTATAATTTTAATTAGTACTTGTCTACTCTGTTCTTTACACTATTTTTGTATGTAGGCCGCTGAAGTGATGAAGCAAAGCACGAGCCACCAGATGCTGAGTTGCAGAAAATAATGGACCTAATGGATTCATGTACATTCAGTAGAAAAATCTGCCGTGGATGAATATTAGAGTACAATGTACTAAACATTAATCTGTGTATAACAGATTCAAAATAGTTGTAAATATTTAATAAAATCAGTTGAGAACAATGACCATAAGAGAAAAGACCACCAGCAACTATGAGCAGATTAGATACACATTTTTCTTTCTGGGGCACCTGGTGACTCGGTTGGTTAAGCATCCAGCTCTTGATTTCAGCTCAGGTCATGATTTCATGGTTCAAGCTGCCAGTCAGGCTCTGCACTGAGTGTGGAGCCTGCTTAAGATTCTCTCTTCCTCTCCCTATGCTCCTCCCCTACTTGCACACATGCTTGCTCACTCTCTCTCTTTCTCCCTCTCTCTCTCTGTCAAAACATACTGTCCTTTCCCCCAAAATCTTCTATGATGGTTAATTTTATGTGTCAATTTGGTTAGACGATGGTGCGCAGTTCTTTGGTCATACAACAATCTAGGTGTTGCTGTAAAGATATTTTTTAGATGTAATTTGAATTAGTAGACTTTGAGTAAAGCATATTATCCTCCAGAGTGTGAGACTCATGCAAACAATTGAAATTCTTTTCTTTTAATTTTTTTAAATGTTTTATTTATTTTTGAGAGAAAGAAAGACAGCATGAGCAGGGAAGGGACAGAGAGAGAGGGAGATACAGAATCTGAAGACAGACTCCAGGCTCTGAGCTGTTAGCACAGAGCCCTATGCAGGGCTCAAACCATGAACCACAAGATCATGACCTGAGCCAAAGTTGGATGCTTAACCGACTGAGCCACCCAGGCGCCCCCAAACAATTGAAATTCTTAAGAGCAAAGACCAAGGTTTCCCAAAGTACAAAGAATTCTGTCTTCAAACTGCATTATAGAAATTCTACCTGAATTTCTGGTCTTTGGACTCAAGATTACATCAGCTCTTAGCTGAATTTCCAGCTTTTTTCTGCCCTACGGATTTTAGACCTGCTTGCTCCCACAATCATGTGAGTCAATCCCTGAATATCTTTTCCCTCTATATAAATATGTATATATCCTATTGCTTCTGTTTCTCTGGGGAACTCACTAATGCACCCCCTAAGTTATAGAATGAAGGTGCGTGCAATAAATTTCCAATAGGCTGTTGTAATACAGTGTGTAAATTTATATGATGTATCTAGCATGCATTCTCAGAGTGATCGTGTAAAATTCTGTCTTTGTATTTTTTAAAACAAAGGCATAATACCACATACTACAACCTACTTATATGTGTAACTGTTTTCAATTCTCCAAGAGGATATGTCCTTTTGACCCTCCTAGGTTTCTTCTCTGTCTTAGTCTTGTTTTCATACTAATTGTTAAAGAGCATTAAGGGTATTCTTTTTCTCTCCTAGTAAATGAAAGAATTATAATTATGTATCTCATGGTCCTTTGTAGATTTCAGGCCAATGGTTTTCCTTTTTTTCACTCATGAAAACAACTATTGCCATTTTTTTTCTATTTTGAAAAACATTAAATTGCAATATGTTTAAATTGATGGAAAGAAATATTGCCCATTCTCTAAAACAGTTCACAGAGAATTATTATCAAGAGCAATGTAGCAAAGGCTTGAGTGTTAGGACCATCACAAGGCCAATGTTTGTGGTGAGAGAAAATAAAAATACTTTGTCAAAAAAGAAGAGTTTGGAATGGAGAAATCTAGAACAGAGGTTATTGATGAATGTATGAGAACAGGTTTTGATATTTTCATTCTCAACTCTCTCGTCATTTGTGGCCAGATGGAAGGAAAGATGAGTTTCAAACAATAGGATGAAAGAATTCTAAAAGGTACGCAAGTCTGGCTGCTCCTTAATTCTCCTTGTAACCTAATGATACTGAATATATCACTGATAGTTGTGATGGAAAATAAACCAAGTGTAGGCGACCAAGGGGAGGATATGGCAGGACTGAAAAGAGAACAGCTAACAAAATGTTCAAAATTGCACAATCCATCAGACTTGTAATTTTTCAAATGTTTCTTTATATAGTCCCTTGGAGATGATGATCAACTAACTACATTAGTTTCTCTGAACACACATGAGAAAGTTTTAATAAAGTTTTACAAATATCAATGTTCACAGTATGGCAAGAGAGAGTTTTACCTTAGCAACTGGTATTGGTGATCTAAAAATGTTTCAGCCTTGTGTGAGCACCCTAAAATCTGTTCTTATACAGATCCCCCAGGTTTTTTCCAATGTAAGTCACGACTGTGATTCTTCTTCATGTATATGGCATCAACCCAATTTGCAAGGTTTTACTTGTAGTTTATGTTTTTTGCTATCCTGACACCTAATTCTAGTAACAGGTCTAGATAAAGTATGCATGGGGACTGACATGCAGGTAATAGGTTTCCTCTCTACGAAATCACTAACTAAGGTGAGATGGTAACAGAATAATCTTCAAGCAACTGGGAAAGAACCATGAGGCAAGAAAGGGGAATCTGCTTCGGAGGACAGAGGATGTTTCATGGAGGGTGGGCAAAAACCACCTAAGTATCCTATTTTAAGCTCTCAAATTCAGATATTTGAAACTGTAATTCCTTTTTTTCAAACCATCTAATTCTATCAGAAGGAACCATGCCACCATGCAGTCCTTGAATTTCTGCTGTCACTCTCTGGTGGCAGCAACGTCATCTCCTAGACCTTGTCCTCAAATGAACACAGGAAGATTGAAGTGGAAGTTTCACAACTCTTTGCCATGGATTAGTAAATTCCCCTACCAGAATATTATAGGACTTCTAACTGTATGCACCCAAAGCAGATAATCTCATTTTTCTCCATATTTCCCCAGGAATATTTTGCTTATGTTGGTGTAAGCTATGTATCAATTACATTGTCTTACAATAAGTAGCAGAAATATGTTGAGACTAGCTTAAGGTGATAGATAGATAGATAGATAGATATTCAAGAATATGCATGTATTTAAGTATACATATATTTAAGGAGATTCAAGCATATATATATATGTATATATACATACAAATACATATATATATAATATATATATGTGTATATATATATATATATATGATATCAGGAACTAACTACTTTGGTAGAAGACTCACCTAAAGGGGTATCTCTTAACATCTCATCTAACCCCGATGTGGGACTGCTGCTTAGAATGGCTTGCTTCTACCTTTGTATGTATCACAGACTAAATATCCCAAGCGATGCGTGGAAACATCCAATTGAAAAAATTAAATCGTTATCACTACCTGAGTACCAGGGTATACCCTGTTCTCATTCCCCTATGTAGCAGGAAATAAGATACTGCCTCCCAACAAGGTTATATACCATGGGAAATTAACCCCAAATAGGATACTAGACAGCCTCAAAATGCAAGGGAGTACTAAAATTTTAGGTATCTTTATAGCAGCATAGTCCCCACATTGACTAAAATGCCCTCTAGCATGGCTAACTTTCACATGTCTTAGAGAGAGCTCTGAATTACTTCCATCCTGGACATGTCTTGACCTTTCTCCTCCCCCTAGCAAGGATCAAGAGTAAGTTTTTTTTTTTCCATTGTAATTGTTCAGTCTTCATGAACATATTAATTTGTGTTGATTTGCAAGGCAGCAGTCAAATGGCTGTCATAATAGCAAAAGCTAAGTCTTCTTTAATCACAGAATCATCAATAATACCCATTCACTGTTCTCTGGCATGCAACAATTACTTTTCTACTACAAAAGGGCCATCTTAACTGAACCCGTATTTCCTGTTTCCCAGGCATTTTGAGTAGGAGTAAAGCAGACCTTCTCCATCATCTAACACAATGGCTTGCATCATCTTAATTTGGCTGGAGCCTTACACCCCCTAAATCCTGATTGTCTACATTCCAAACTGTGGGGCGTGGCAAATAGCCCAGTTGTTTTAATTCCAGAAACGTTTGATGAAGTTTCGTTAAGCTTCTTTTATTTATCCACCCTCATGAAGGGTGGGAAAATTTTGAACTCTGCTGTAGCTCATATGTTGTATTTATTGAATATGTAAGTAATCAAAGCACGTTTGCTTACTCGATTTTGACATTTCCAGACACTTTATGATAATTTTTCAACACATGTATATAGAATCCTAAATGAATCATCACTTGTTCCCGATGACGTTGAAGAGAGAAGTGTTTGAGATATTTAGGGATAGAAGATCATATAGTAAGTAACAAATGAGTAGACAGGTAGCAGCAGGAGTTAGAATTTTGTTGTTGGTAGCAGTGGTGGTAAGCATGAGTTAGCTCCCTCCCCCAAGTTCTGCTTCAGAGAGAGAACAGGGTTTTTTTTTTTTCTTCTTTATGTGTCTTTTTCTTATTATTTTGACTTGTAGTACTGCTAGATAAATGTTTCTGCCTTCCTTAACATAGGGGGAGACACCTATAGATGTATTCTGCTATTACTGGAAATATCTGTTCAAGCCCAACTTTGAACCCCAAAGCTGAATCTGTTGCATGTGATCCCTTGTAAGTTAAATATGTATAACCGGGCATTACACCCCCATTTAAGAACTTGGGGGAAAAAAATCTCCAAATTGTTACATTTGGGTAAAAGTCTCTGAGAGTGTGACATGGGGCATTAAGACCTTTTTGCCCAAAGCCTGAGAGGAACTGCCTCTGTTTTCAGAACACACCTCCATCTGGAAGTTAAAAATCCTTATAAAATGGATAATTTTATTGTGCTATCTACGTCCATAGCTTAAGCTGAATTGTGGGGTTATACAAATAAAGAAACATCTTTTTAATAAACTGTAGCATTTCCAGTATGATCTCCAGGGTACCCTCCCTATAGCCCTCTGGGGGAGTTTTATGAGTATAAAAGAATGAGCAATAAAGCCTTGTTGGACTGGTTCATGCTCATTCTCCAGCACCTAATATTTTGTCTGATAAACGCTACCACTTGAGGATCCCTAAGTGTCAAGTACCATACTGAACAGATTATGGGAACGTGGGGTGGAAAAGAAGGAAATTCTCCAAAATATTTTTGCAAACCCTACATGCTTCTAATGGGACTAAAACTTCATTCTTAAATCACAACAACGACAACAAAAGATTCTGAAATCCTATAATCCAGTATCAGCACTACATTTTTTCTCTGAAATTCATAATATAATGAAGACTTGCCCTTAAGCTAAAAATACCAGGTGAGCAACAAAGTGGAGAAAAACAAATTTCCCAGAATTGCTGGGGCTATTCCTTGGTGGAGAAAGACCAGTGAGAGGAGAAGCCTACACTATATTTCCATTGTCTTTGTTTGGAAGGTTGTCAGGGAGTAGTGGGATCCTTTGGAAGAACGTGAAGGGAGGAGTCAGTAAAAACAATGAAGGAGATATGGTTTGTGATACGATGTCCCCCTTCTCACATAATTAGGAATCTGAAGGGGTTTGCAAATGCCGGATGATAGTGAATTGTACAGATATTTCTAGTTACTTACTCCTAAGACACTGCTTAATAAAGTTTATTGAATAAAATCTGTCAGAGACTTCTGGCTTCTGGTCAGTTGCCAGTTGCCACTGTATCCTAACAACAGTTAAAAGTGGAACCAACTGAAAAATCAACAGCCCTTCTTAGATCCCTAAAAGAAGTGAGGTCATGGAGCAAACTTCTGTCTCCAAAACTGGAGAGACAGACAAATTAAGAGAACCACAACTTAGTAGGGTAGAAACCACCATGGGAAGCAGTCTCGTGTTTGGGAAACCTGAACTGTAATTGTTGAGTTGCTGGAGGTTTAGTGTGGACAATTCTGAGAGATTAAAAACTCCAGAGGGACCCAGCCATCAGGGGGCCCCCACAATTTTATGACTGTTACCTTCTGGAACTCTACCAAATTCTCACAGTAAGTAGAGGAGAAAAATCTCTTTGTGCTTCCAGTAGGGGGACGGGAAAAATCATGAAACAACCATATCATTCTTTTCCTCCCTCAGGAGAAACTATTTAACCAGATCCTCACTGACTTGTGGGAAGGGAAAAAAACCAACTCCAGTCAACTCTAGCCATCCTGTCTCACCTTAGGGGTAAAATTCATAGTCCAGTGCATAGACTCATTAAACTAGACTGAGACCTAATTAGGACTGTAGAACATTTCTATTCCCTCCACACTTTCCCACTACATTACTAAAAACTGGTTCTCAGCAATTCCTTTTACCTTATACATCATGTCCTATTATTGAGAAAATTACAAGGCATGTCGAAAGACAAAAAAAAAAAAAAAGAAAGAAAAAAAAAGAAAAAAACAAACAAAAAACACACACATGGTCTGCAAGACAGAACCAGACTCAGATCTCACAGCGGTGTTAGAATTATCAGACCAGGAATTTAAAACAATTATGTTTAATATATTAAGGGTTCTAATACGTAGACGGTATTCAAGAATAGATAGGCAATATAAGCAGAGAGAAAAAAAGTATAAAAAAGAACTAAAAAGAAGTGCTGGGGATCAAAAACACTGTAACAGAAATGAAAGACATATTTGATTGGTTTCTTCACAGATTGAACATGGCTGAGGAAAGACTCTGAGTATGACGACATCTCCATAGAAACTTCCAAAACTAAAAAGCAAAGATTAAAAAAAAAAAATTGAGGAAAACAGAATAGACTATCTAAGAACTATGAGACAACTACAAAAGGTGTAATATATATGTAATAGAATCCTAGACAGAGAAGAAACGAGAAAAAGAGTAAGTATTTGAAGAAATAAAGTCAGAGAATTTCCCCCAAATTAATTTTTATGTATTTATTTTGAGAGAGACAGAGACTTCTGGGGATTCTCTGTCTCCCTCTCTCTCTGCCCCTACCCCATGTGTGCTCATTCTCTCCCTCTCTCTCTCGAAATAAATAAACTTAAAAAAAAAAAAAAGAATTACGTCTGGCTTCCCAAAAGTCATGCAAGCAAGAGCAGTGGGCTGCAATATTCCAAGTGTTGAAGAAATAAAGCATGAACCTAGAAATCTGTAACCTGTGAAACTATGCTTCAAAAGTGAAAGAGAAATAAAGACTTTCTCAAACAAACAAAACTTGAGGGAATCCGTTGCCAGTATACCTGCCATGCAAGAGATGTTAAAAGCTGTTCCTTAGAAAGAAAGGAAAGAAGAAAGAAGGAAAACAATGCAGGCCAGAAACTCAGATCTATGTTAAAAAAGGAAGAGGATCAGGGAATGAATAAGTGAAGTTAAAGTAAAAACATATTTTTTCTTATTCTTAATTTGTCTGGCAGATACTAATTTGTTCAAAATAACAACAGCAACAATAGATTCAAACATATATGAGTGAAATGAATGAAGCAATGATACAGGGATGGGAGAGAAGAATTCGATTAATTTGTTATTATAAAGGTACTAACACTACCCATGAAGCAGTTTAGTGTTATTTGAAAGTGAACTTGGGTTAGTTATGTGTATATTGCAAGCTCTAGAGCAACAGCTAAAAATAAAAAAGAAATATAACTGATATGTTAAGAAGGGAAAGAAAATGGATTTATATAAAGTGTTCAGTTAAAACTACAAAAGAGACAAAAGAGTGGAAGACAAAATGGGAACAAAGAATAAGGGCAACAGTAGAAAATAGTAATAAATGTGGCAGATACCAATCCACCTATATCAAGAATCTTTTTGAATATCAATGGTCTAAATGCAAAATACAAGACAGAGATTGTAGAGAGGATCAAAAAATAAGACCCAATGACATGCTGTCTACAAAAATACCCTCACAAAAATGCGAAGCCACATACAGAATAAAAGTAAGTGGACAAAGATATAGCACGTTAACACTAAACAAAAAAAGAGGAAATAATGATATTAATTTTAGTCAGAGCAGACATCAGAGCAAGAAAAGTTATTAAGGATAAAGAAGAACATTGCATAACGATAAATGTGTCAAAAAATGATAAATGTGTCAATTCTCCAGGAAAACATATATGCACCTAACAACAGAGCATCAAAATATGTGAGGCAAAAACTTATAAAACTGTATGCAAGAAATAGATGATCCACTATTATAGTTGGATACTTCAATACCCCTGTCAGAAATGCAGAGACAGCAGGCAGAAAATCAGTAAGGACACGGTTGAACTCAAAAACACCGTCAATCAACTGGGTATAATTGACATCTGTAGACTACTTCATCCAACATCAACAGAATACACATTCTTCTCTGGGTCCCCTAACACTCATCAAAATAGAGTACATGCTGGGCCATAAACATACCTTAACAAATTTAAAATAGCATGAATTATACAATATCTGCTCTCAGATCACAATGGAATTGAATCAGAAATCAATAACAGAAAGATAACTAGAAAGTACCAAAATACTTGGACATTAAAAGAACACACTTCTAAATAACACATGGATCAAAGAAGAAATCTCAAAAGAAAATTTAAAATATGTGAACCAAATACAAATAAAAATGCAGTTTATCAAAATTTGTAGGATAGTGAAAGTAGTGGTGAGAGGGAAATTTAGAGCATTTAGAATGCTCATATTAGAAAAGAAGACCCAGAATCAATAATCTAAGCATTTGCTTTATAAAACTGGAAAAAGGAGAGTAAATTAAATCCAAAGTAAAGATAAGGAAAGAAGTGATAAGAATTTAAGGGGCGCCTGGGTGGCTCACTTGGTTAAGCATCTGACTTCAGCTCAGGTCATGATCTGGCGGTTCGCTGGTTGGAGCCCCGCTTCGGGCTCAGTGCTGACAGCTGGAAGCCTGGAGCCTGCTTCAGATTCTGTGCCTCCCTCTCTCTCTTCCCCTCCCCTGCTCATGCTTTCTTTCTCCCTCTCAAAAATAAAATAAAAACATTTAAAAAAAAAGACATGGAGGAAACTTAAACGCATATACTAAGTAAAAGAAGCCAAACTGAAAAGACTACATACAATATGATTCCAACTATGTGATATCTGGAAAAGACAAAACTACAGAGACAACAAAAAGATGACTGTCTGAAGGGATGAACAGCCTGGGCATCATAGATGCGGGGACAGTGAAAGTACTCTGTGTGATACTATAATTTCAGGTGCACAGCATTATACATTTGTCCATAGGATATACAACACCAAGAGTGAACTCTAATATAAACTATGGACTTTGGATGATAATGATGTGTCCATGTAGGTTCATCACGGGTAACAAATACACCACACTGTGGGGAATGTTGATAAGGAGGAAGCTGTACATGGATGGGGATGGGAGATATGTGGGAAAATCTCTGTACCTTCTGTTCATTTTTACTGTGAACCTAAAACTTCCCTAAAAAATAAAGTCCCATAAAAAATTTAAAATTGGGGGTGTCTGGGTGGCTCAGTCAATTAAGCACCTGACTCTTGGTTTCAGCTCAAGTCATGATGACATCATAGTTCAGTTTGTGAGATTGAGGCCCACTTTGGGATTCTCTCTCTCTCTCTCTACCCCTCCTCTTTAGCTCACACACTCTCTTGTGCTCTCTCGTACTCTCTCAAAATAAATAAACTAACATTGTTTAAAAAATTGAAAATCTGTATTATTAACCACAGACCTGGGCACTAAGGACCATGGATAAAACTTTCATTTCAATAAATGAAATGTGAAGAGAACACAATGCAGGAGATATAAAAAGAAAATATATGAATTAAAGTGTTAGTAGCATAAAATGTCTTGGAGAGGTAGAGAAGGACCTTCCTCATTTCTTCATGAAAGGACTGAGGACTGAGCCAAACATACAGTGGTGCTCCTGGTTAAGCTTCTTGGAAAGGACTTCCCTGTATGAAGCAGAAGAACTTTATAGTCCTGGACTATAAACAGAAGCCTGTGGAGGTTTGTACTGGGTGAATTGTCTTAAAAGTTTAGTTCTTGAGCTTGTCTCCCTCTTGAGATGGCATCTCAGGCGAGGTAATGAAAAAAAGTGGTGACTGGACCAAGTCAGATAGCAGTATCTGCACACATGAGAAACTTCTGTCCCCCTAGAGGTCTGCTGGGACACCGAAAGTCTTAGGAGGCTTGGCAGGTAAGGGGAATAAAGATAAGAAGAGAGAACCACTGAAATCACGCTTGCTGTTACTGTACCCTCTGACAATAGCTAACCCAAAGATGAAATAGACTTAGTCTCTACCTCAATTGTGTCTCATCATTTTTTGCCTGAGGTTTTAAAATTGTCTCTAGTCTTTTCCATTTATGGTCTGTATTTCATGTTTTTGTCTGAAATCATTCTAACTTATGAATAGGAATAGTGCCTGGTAACAATAAGCACATTTTTTGAGTAATTGAAGTTTCCTCTAATGATTAAAACCCTCCCATGCCTTCCAGTCGTCCATGGTATAGAGTCCAAATTCTGAGCATGATGTCTAAGACCTTATGACTTCATGCATCCTCTTCTTTTCTAGGTTCTTATCACATGTACCTCTTTGTGATCATAACATTGAAAAGTTCTTTTATGTCTTAAATAGTTTGCATGTGTTATTATCCCTTGCTGTCATGCTCTCCTTCCTATTCTGTCTTGAATGCTTCTACTCTTCCTCAGGCCTGTTCCTCAATGAAATCTTGCCTGAGGTCTCAAAACAGACTAAGTTGAACCCACCAAAAAGTTCCCATGCTACACGCTTACAGTTAGAAGATGAATAAATTCTGGAGATCTAATGCACAGCATAGTGATTATAGTCAATGATACAGTATTATTTACTTCAAAGTCACCAAGAGACTAGATCTCAAATGTCCTCACCACAAAAAAAGAAATGACAATTATGTGATGAGACCAAAGTATTACCTAATGCTACAGAGGGAGTATTGCAATATATAAATATATCAAATTAACATATACCTTAAACTTACACAATGTTATATGTCAATTATATCTCAATGAAAAAATAATAAAACAAATTTTTAAAAAGTTCCCATGAAACTAGTAAAACTTACCCTGCTTTTCAAGTATATGGTAAGTGCTTGTTTTGTTTTGTTTTTAAATAAAGATTTATATTTTTTAAATGTTTTTAATGTTTATCTATTATTGAGAGATAGAGACAGAGCACGAGCATGGGAGAGGCAGAGACAGGGGGAGACACAGAATCCAAAGCAGGCTCCAGGGTCTGAGCTGTCAGCACAAAGTCCGCCGCTGGGCTCGAACTCACAAACCGTGAGATCATGACCTGAGCTGAAGTCGGACGCTTAGCCAACTGAGCCACCCAGGCACCCCTTATAAGTGCTTGTTAACATATTTGTCTCTCCCTTTAGACAGCATTTTTGAAGGCCGAGAACTCAGCTTAACTGTTGATTTCAAGGCATGGAACATGGTAGAACAAATAAAAGTAGTAATATTAGTCAAGCCTAGAGTAGCCTTCCAGCTTTCCCTGTTTAGTTGTGTGACCTTAGCAAAATTCATTAATTTCTCAGAAGTTCAGTTTTCTTCTTTACAAATACAAAACAAAACAAAATAAAACAAAAACAATCTTGACTGGGTTAGCACCTGGCAGATAAAATACCTATTTCTGAATAAAATCTAGTGAGAGAGAAGCAATGTGTGTGTGTGTAATTATCAGATTTCCAGAGGACTATTTTAATGTTTAATGATTTTTACATTTTTATTGTCAAAGCTCTTGTTTCTGCATTGACAGAGCCTACTGTACTTATGCATATTTGAAGTACCTGTAATTCTTTATGAAAATGAAAACAGACTTATGAAATGTGTTTATAGTTTTCCTTCAAAATAGCATTTCTGAAATGTTTGCTTCTGTCATCTGACTTAAGTCATTTGCTTAACTTGAGTTTTAGGATCAATGGTTACCATTCAGAGAACCCAGTAAGTCTATTGTAGCATCACAGAAAGTGAATATACCAAGTCAGTAACGTAGGTATGCATTGACCCGATTAAAGTCAAAATATAGAATTATAGTCAATTAAGAAGTTAGAATCTTACACATGAGCCAAACTTGTGCCTGGTCTGTATGGAAAAAGTGATTAAAAGTTCATCTAGTTCCTGGATGAACTAGTTTCTCATTCATTCCATTCATTCCAAGTCATCCTGGTATACTTGTGTTCTATTTTTTAACTCTTAAATGTGAAAGTGAGGATAATTGGAGAAAAACTAAGATGAAAACCTCTTGTGATTAAAGATTTCAAACTAAGTATTGTACCCAAGGCCAGGGAAATCCAAAGCCATTCTCAAGCATGAAATTTGTTGCCAGGCCCATGAAAAAGGATGTTTCAGTTTAAATTCAATAGGTGGTACCTCTTTGTTGTAAAGTAATTGCAAACCAATGCACTTTGAGTGCCACATTTTAAATATAGAACACAGATCAAAATGTAAAATTTAGCCTCATTAAATTCTTTACCTTTAGGGATTTCAATTTCCTTTTACTCTTTGCATAGGAGGAAAAAGAAATAAAATCAAAGCTCCCATTAAAAAATATATAAAAAAATAAACACCTCCACAATATGAAATTCGGTTATTTTCAAAGGGTAAAATTTTTGCCAAATGGATGACAAGCTGTTGTCAAGGCATAATGGGAACCTTCTGTGGGAGTGTGCAAGGGATTTATGCACAGGAGTTACATCACATTTTAAGTGCACACACTCTTTGAAACAGAAAAAAAATCTAAATTTCAAAGTGTTTACTAATGTTTCTCAATAACTGTGGCACTTGTTAATAGATGTCCGATATAAGTTTGTGGCATTAATCCTAGAAATAAAAACATGAACTTTTTAAATTTACTTTGAGAGAGACAGAAACAGTGCGGGTGGGGGAGGAGCAGAGAGAGGAGAGAGAAGATCCCAAGCAGGCTGCCAGCTCAGAGACCAAAGTGGGGCTCAAACCCATGAAACTGTGAGATCATGACCTGAGCTGAAACCAGGAGTCAGACGCTTAACCAACTGAGCCACCCAGGAACCCCAAAATATGAACTTTTTAAAGAAATATTAAACTCATTTTCAGTGCCTTTTTATTGCCTTACTTTCTTGGAAACCTAAAATAAGTCAGTATGTCAAAGAAATAAAAACACGCTTATCTTACTAAATTATTTTTACATATTAATGCAATAAGATTTCCCAAATACTAAGATAATAGGATATAGCAGGAAACAAGACCTACTGATCATATTGTGACCAATGACAAAGATTCTTTGCTTGACCAACTTTAGCTAGGTTCCGGAACCTTCTCCTAGCTGTGTCCTTCCCTGTAAAGTCCAGTTTCAGCAAGAACCCTACTAGACCAGTTTAGCAAGAATCCCCCATCCTTTATGTCTGTTCAGCCTCGATATCTCATGGGGTTTCTCATCCTCCAGCATCACCCAAGTTACGTCCGATCACCCTGGCCTATCTTCAGCAATGATCCTATTAGGTCACTTTGTCTGTTTAAAGTCTCCTTTACCTCCAATGTTTTCTCTTAATAATTCTTCATCCACTTCCTTCTACCCCGCTCCTTGGCTAAAGATTTCCACTTGCCCATGCTGTATTTCGAGTTCAGCTCGCGTCTACAAGGAAGTCTTTCTTCCTCTATAGCAATAGTTCTGAATAAAATGTTTTTACTGTTTTAATTACTATCCAACTCTGGTTTTTCCTTGATACCAAGGATCATTAGATTTTTTGCACACTACTGAATTCTTACATCAATGACTAAGTATGCTTTATTATCCTCACTTCAAGTTTAGAGACTAAAAGATAAATAGATGATGGTTTACTGAAGATCAAGTAACTAGTAGTGGTAGAGAAAGAACTCAAACCCGGGGTTTTTATGGATTTTGAAAGCCCTACTTATTCCAAAAGTTGTGTCATTTCTAATTTTTACCTGGTGTTTCAGAAATTTTTCCAAATACAGGAAACATAGGACCAGTTAAGTTGAACAGGCCATTTTTACAATATGGGAGATGTAAAGAGCTTCCCGTTCTAAGATATAGTAACCTCATCTTAGTATCAACATGTTTTGGAAAGAAGCCATTATCATTATACAAGGGAGTTCCCAGAACTGAGCCAAAGCAAAATCCTTGAAAATGGAATCATAAACCTTTCATTTGATATCCTCTGGGGAAATAAGTCAAGAATCTTCATCCCACATGGTAATGCTCCCTGCTGACCATCCCATCTTTGAGAAGGGTCGTGCTGCATTCCTGAAATGTTTGAGGTTATTATGAAAGATTGGCTACATTCCCATCCACACCCATAATTAAGGAAAATAGTGTTCATATTCAGCTAGCTGGTGGTTACAAACTAACCCTTTATAACATAGAGCTCCAGTTCCATTCCTGAACTTACAAAATAGCCTTCAAAGTAACTTTATAGAAATAGCCTATCACTGATTTCTAAGGAATCTCATTTTGTTGTTGATAATGATGATTTATTGTCTGTTAACCTCATAATAGCCAGGTAAAATAATTTAATTATTTGGCTCTTAGGCTCAAACGTGAGGCATTTTATCTCCAATCTGAGAAAGGTATTCTTCAGATGTGGAAATGTGGCTCTACAAAGAGCACATACTTGCCATCACTTAGGTTGGCTCATACATGTCTTTCTAGTTTGTTAAGATTTGTGTTTAAGAAGTCAAGAGAACCCATTCTATGAACTTTGTTAATTAGGGATAGAATGTGCAATATCACATTCTAGCTGTTTATCTCCTCAAGTATATCATTTCTGTCTCTTATTCAAAAGGCCATGGTAAGGAACTTGAACCATGGCCAATATAGTGGAAGAAAACTAATCTTCCTCTATCCTCTTAGATTCTGTGGCCGGTCTGAGAATTAGCTGGACATAAGACAGATTAAGAGAAGAAAAGCATAGACATTTTATTTAATATTTTCATATGCACACAGGAACCTTCATAAAAATAGAGGAAAGATTAAAACTTGAAAAAAATAAGACTAGAAACTTATATGATTTTTTTAAAACAAAGAATGATAAACTTGCAGAAAAATGACAAGACGAAAGCAAAGAGCTGAAGCTTTGATGGGCAGTAAATTATGGGAATGTGACTAAGAAATATACAGGGAAAACTAATGGAAGATTAGAGTTACTTTAGTAGAATTGTTTGTCCGGGTCCATTTTAGCATCAACTCCCAGTCGCCAGTGATAATACTCTTCTTCTTTTCCTAGTGTAGTCCAGGCCCCTTTCTCATGGAAAATATTATGACCTGCTTTTAAGTAGAAAGGGGGACATCAGAGAGTCCTTCCTCCATCTATTTCTCAAATGCCTTCAGCTCAAAATAATCAATATGTCAAAGGGCATATTGTAGGGTGGCATGTTTTGAACACATTTACCATCGTTAAAAATGATAGAAAAATGCACTTTTGGCTCTTAGAATGCCAGGATGTCAGGAATTATAACATAGGACTGCTGTTAAAATAACACTTAACTTATGCTCACCATTAAGTAACAAAGAAGTCACTAGAAGAAAAGCTAGGGAGAAACATTAACCTCTAATTTAACAGTACTTTTTGCTCTAATAATTGACCTCCTTGGAGCTCAAGAGTTCAAACAAGCGAATTGTTGCAATGCATACAACCAACAATGGAGTACTTTTTAGGGAGGAGACATGGCCAATAGCAAAAGGGAGAAAAAATGTGTTTTCACAGCATGATTCCCAACACTCAGATGCACTATTTTATACACAGCTCTCCATTTTTCTGAATTAACTAGACATCTGCCATATTCTGGAACCATTTGCTGGTTGAATTGAGAGCATGTGAGTAACCAAGGAAGGAGTAGACTGAAATAAAAAGCTTGGCTCTATCACACCTATCATAGGACAAACAGTTCAGAGCACTAATGAGCATCTATTTGGTCAAAGGTCCAGTGAAGAAATGCAAAGATGGCAAAGATATTCTCGAGAATTTTATTTCATGTGTAAAAAATGAGCACAGTTGGAAGAATGAATATGGTAAATGCTATAATGAGTACAGTTGGGGTTTTATAGTGATCCTAACAATCAGGGTTGGGGAAGACACTTGGGAGTAGACCATTCTACCATGAAGTCTTCCTGAATCCCAATTCCAAACTGAGACCACAAATGTGAACCTTGGGTAGGTGCCAATACAACATCTGTTGGGCAGTCAGAGCACATAATTTTCTACATGATAAATGCAAAGTTCTTTTCTCCCCTGGCAGTATTTAATTTTAGAAATGCCAGGAATCCATTTTAAGGAAAAGAAGTTTGACAGGAAAATGGGGCACTTGAATACTTAATGGAATGTGTAAAGAAGACAACATTATTAAATGAGTTCACAAAACATTGCTATACAACTCTGAAAAAAAACAGCCAAGAAATGGCTAGAGTCAGAGGCTACTTATGCATGACATTTGATTCAAATACGGATGTTTTTTAATCAATTAATTCAATCATTAAAAACGCTTAAAGCTCAGAATTAAGAGAATTGTCTTGTCTGATCATTGATTCATATAAACATTACTGGGAATCACCTGTTTCATTATCTTTCAAGGGAGCACATGACCAATAGGAGTTTTCTGAGGGATGTCATAAAATTCTATTCACATCACAGTACTCCTAGGAAAACAGAGGTATTCCCCCCACCTTCCCTCTTATACCTCAATTTTCTCCATTTTAATAAAGATCTACCAAATAAAAATTATGAAGTTTTCACATGTTATCGTTGTAAGCCTCTAAATCTTCAATTGACCCCACTATGGTTGGTGTGAAGAAGCATCCATATGACCATATGGAGCCAAGGTCAGGCCATGGCCAACCATCTGTCTATGAGAAATGGACTGGGAGGTCGTTCATCACTAACCAGGCATGTCTTGGCACTAAGAGCGGAAGTTGGTCATCTTCTGAATCAAAGCAGTTGTTTGACATAGGAAATCATTTTCACATTAATGTATAATAGGTCATCTGCAGGGGGTCATTTTGAATAGAAATTGCCACTTCTTTATCATGTAATGCTTATTACAGCCCCTGCAGGGTGATTGCCATGAAGTCAGCTACGTGTTTAACTGTATCTTAGGGCCTCGAAACTCATTTCTGTCTTTTTGCTGCAATTCCTTGAGCCTCTCTCCTCTGTATGAGAAAGAGAACTTTATATAAATTAACCAAATTCAAAGAAGTCTAGTGTGTATTCTAGATGGTGATATTGTAAACTCGGCTTTGTCAAGGGCTGTGTACCAATACCTCAGAAAATCCCCAGAAAAACACAGATAAATACATATTAATTCAGTCTCTTGGCTTTCTCAGAAATTTCATTTTTCTCAAAAATCATGTCATTTCTGTTTATTACAATATGTACTTTGTACTCAAGTTTAACTCTCCCCTGAGGGCCTCAACAATATTTGGCCATCCTTGAAAGTTACTACAAGAGGTAGAAAATAAGAAAGAAAGAACAAAATTTGATGGGAGTACTGGGTAGTGACCTAGAATCATGTACCAGGTAAGGGACTGTCTCAGCTCATATTGTGTGATCAAATTTATGTCTCAGCCAAATTGAAGATGACTGACAACAAATGACTGTGTTTAGGTATTTGTGGAATAGTCAAAATCATCTTAACCACTGAGACTCTGCTTGACATTCATTCACACTAGAAAATAGAAAAGATATTCTTGTCTCCTTACATGTTGGCCCGAGATCAATATGAGCCATTATCAAAGAGTGCCTTCTGTGTTTTTGGAATCCTATTTGTTCTATGTGATCTTTCTCACCACCGGCTAACAACAACCATCTTGATTCTGCTTCCTTGATCTGATGTTCTCAAACTTGCTGTCTTTATTTGGGCTAACTCTACCAATTTAGGCCAACAGTATTTGTTGCTGTTTTTGGTTTTGTTTTTCATTTTTTTTGTTTTTTTGTGTACATCATAACTCCCAATGTCCCAACATGAATGTCTACCTGCCTGTATATCATCCTTGCTGCTGTTATGTGAAGCCCTCAAAGAAGAAAATGGGTTGATTCGATAAGTCCATGAGCATATGGACTAGGGTTTATGAAGACTTCATTTATCTCATTCCTTACTCACTAACAGTGTGCCACTGGACATACTTTAACACTCTTGACCTCATTTAACTTAGTCATGGAACAGACAACAGCATCATTCTAAATGATCAGGGACACCAAATGAGAAAAAGCCTTATCTTCTCAAAAATGAAAAGATGTTATTTAAGGCAGCAGCAGAAAACTAGGGGTCTATGAATAATGGTGAAAATGATGCCTGTCCTATTTACTCTGGAGAAGAGATAGGGGCAGGATGGGATGATACCAACATTCACAGAAATCTGAGGGAGGGAATTTTTTGGGAAAAGGGCCTTAGTTGTTTTCTCAGATTAAACATCCATTCTTGGTATTTCCTATGTATCCCAGCTAGCAAACTCCCTCTGTGGTTTAAGTGTATTTGCTAAAGGAGCCCAACTTAAGAAAGAAAATTATAGTTTTTAAAGAGATATTGCACTTACTTTAATAGAAATTAATTCAGAATCATTCTTTAGAATCAGCCACACTCATTCACACAATACTAAACTAATCCCTGACAAATTATATTGATTTTACTTTCTCTATGTTCCATTTGGGAAGAAAGTTAATATCCAATGCTCCTCTTATAATCCCCAAACTTAGTCTGATGGTACACTTTAATTAAAGAAATACCCAACTCATACCCATTCTCTCTCTCGTCTAATTTCCCACTTCCACTTTTACACCATTAATATGCCTTTGCTGGCTTCCAAAGGGGTTTGCCATTCCCTTATGTTCATTAGTATTTTGTCCAGATGAAAGAACAAGGCACGGAGGAAGAGGCTTTATTTGTGAACTCGCTGTTCTCTCTTGAATAACCAAAGCTCTTTCTACTGATATCTTTGGGAAGAAAAATATTCTAAGCATAAAGGAGAATGCAAGCACAGTTATGCTCTTTGGTTGGTAGACCTTATTTGCTAGAGGAGTTTACAAGACTTGGATTAGAGCCTTCAGACAGAATTAAATCAAGTATAGACTGTCATGGCAGATACTGTCCCAAATTTTATGCAATTAAGGGTGTCATTTTAGAGATTCCTATTATTTGTGAACTTTTTTGCCACATCGTTTCCTGTTATTTGATGAAAACCAAAGTATAAAATGCCAATGTCAATATTTTTCCATATAAATCATTGCAGCACTTATTTGTCCGTTATTGCTCAGCTAGCTTTACAACCGTTTATATATATACACGTATATATATGGTCAAATGGAAAGTGCGTCCCCCACTCACCCTTACCCCATTCCCCCTTACCTTCCACTGCCGTGCGGAAGCAAATCCTGATGTTAAAAAAAAAAAAAAGTCAGAAATTGAAGCAAGAGTTTCTATAATTAGTTCTCATTTATTCATTCTGTGACATTTCCTTGAGCTCCAAGATGGTTCTGCCCTTTCCAAAGGAATAAGCCTTTCCCAAATAATTTAACATTTTTTCTTAATATTTGCATGCCACAAGCTTGATATATATCCACACATAACCTATTCAATGGTTTGGAAAAGATGTTTGTGTTTCTTCCTTTCCATTCCTTCGGCAGAACTGATAATTTCTGTTATTAACAGAGTCAAATTAAGTATTTCATGGAAGTGTAAACACTTGCAAACATCAATAACCTATCTGGAATGGGCATGATAACCACAGGAAGTGTAATCTGGCATGTTTCCACAAGAAAAGCTCCAGACTAAAATCTTCAGATGGTTTTTCCGCTTTTCCCATGCTCCCTGACTCTATGGCAAATTTTCAGTTAATATTATGCGCTTGAGATTAGAATTCTTCAAAACGGTAAGATAATAGAGGAATAGCTAAGTTTCCTAGACAGAATATTTTTTTAGCATTCGTTTATTGAATATTTAACAAGTCCAAGCTCAGTGACAATATTGGAGTTGCGAATATGATTAAGACAGAACTAAAAAAAGAACGTATTGTGGACAATTTGGGAAGGGTTAAATAAATGGTGGTTATAGTTACTTGATGGCATCCTATGCAGACATTAAAAACTGATGGTTTCAAAGACATGAAATGGGAAACTACTTGATACTAAGTTAAGACAGGAGGAAGCAGAAGGGACTTATATGTATTTTAGGATTACTGGAATTTTTTTCAAACAGTTCTACACCGTAAAAACCCATAATATGAAAAACAAAACAACAATAATGGGGTTTTCTATAAGTAATGAAACAATGGATGATTTGTTTCTCTTCTTTATATTTATCAACTCTATGAAACCATTACAAGCAAGGAATGATAGATCTTCTGGAGGCCTGAACAAAATGCTTAGCGGGAGCACGGATAGAGACACTAACCCTGCCTAAGGCAGTTAGTGAGAAATCACCAGAGTGTTGAGCTGGCATTTAAGGAGAAACCAGCCAGTCAAAAAGGGAGGAAAGGACATTCCAGGCATAAAATAGTAAAAGCCCCTCATGTTTTCAGGAGCAATGTTAGTATGTCCTGTATTTGGCTTAAACTTATCACGACTAAAATGCCTGAAGCATTATTAGGTAATAATCAAGGCACGTCTCTCCACACATCAACCTTAAATAAGCAAATAGGAATTTAGGTTTAAAAATAGAAAAGGATTTCTTAAGACATTACTATGTATGAAGCTGATGTAAAGTAATTTTGGCCATTCTATCATGCTTCAATAACTAAACTCCTGTCACTCTCCTACTTGGGATACTACAGGGTTACTTGTCATTTGAAAATATACAGTCAAAAAGAATCTCTGGCTACCATCATCAACTCTTGTGATGCTGGAAAATCACCAAACAAAATGTTTATTTTCATAAATGTATATTTTATCTGGCTAACACAAGTGTTAATACAGCTTGAATGTGTGGAATGTTTCCATCTTTTCCCAAGGCTACTTATTTTTTGAGTTGGAATTTCTTCTTAGTAATGAAATAATAATGAAAGAGAAGAGATGTATTTTTTTTTGGCAGAAGCTTTTTTTTTCTCAATTCTGAATAATATTTGGATCCAACTTTTAAAAAATGGTTGAACTAAAATCTTTTAGATATAGTGTTAAATAGGAATAAAACTAAAGATATATACTTCATATTTATAGCATATGTTGAGACATAAAGAAAATTTCAAGTTGAGTACAACCAAACCAATATTTTAAATATTCAAAATCATGATTAATGACAGATGATACTGAGTAATAGACGCAGCCTTAGATTTGTGCTAGATTTGATGTTTGTATATTTTTACATAAATGCTAAAATGTAAGAATTGTCTATTCACATATGTATATTTTATGAAGTATAAAGTTTCAAGCTCAGAATAATGACAATCTACTCAACAAGCAATCTTCAAATGCCAATGTAACACATGAAAAATAAGTAAAGCTGTTGTGTTTACTTAAAGTTCAGGTTAACATTGTGGCTCTGTTGAAATAGACATTTAATATTTTTCTACAGGCACACATCAGAAATATTGCAGATCTGGTTCCATACCACCACAACAAAATGAATATCACGACAAAGCAAGGCAAATGAATTTTTTGGCTTCCCAGGGCCTATAAAACTTATGTTTACACATACTGCAGTCTATTAAATGTGCAATAGCGTTATGTCTAAAAAAATGTACATACCTTAATTTTAAAATACTTTGTTGCTAGGGCTCAGTAGGTTAAGTGTACGACTTCGGCTCAGGCCATGACCTCATGGTTCGTGGGTTCGAGCCTCATGTCAGGCTCTGTGCTGACAGTTCAGAGTCTGGAAACTTCTTCGGATTCCATGTCTTCTTCTCTCTCTGCCCCTCTCCCACTCATGCTCTCTGTCTCTCTCTGTCTCTCAGAGGTTTAAAAAAGTTAAAACTATTTTTAAAAATAATAAAAATAAAAATATAAAAATACTTTATTGCTAAAAACGCTAACCATGCATCTGAGCTTTCAGTGAGTCATAATCTTTTTGCTGGTGGAGGGTCTTGCCTCAATGTTGATGGCTGCTGACTGATGAGGGTGGTGGTTGTTGAAGGCTGGGGTAGCTGTAATAAAACATCCAGAAGCTTGCTGCATTAATTGACTCTTCCTTTCATAAACAATTTCTCTGTAGCATGCGATGCTGGCTAGTAGCGTTTTACAGACGGTAGAACTTCTTTGAAAATCGGAATTAATCCTCTCAAAACCTGCCACTGTCTTATAAACTAAGTATATGTAAAATTCTAAATCTTTTGTTGTCATTTCAACAATCTTCACAGCATCTTCACCGGCAGTGAATTCCATCTCAAGAAACCACTTTCTTGGGCGCCGTTCAGTTGGTTAAACATCTGACTCTTGGTTTCAGCTCAGGTCATGATCTCACAGTCTGTGAGTTCAAGCCCCGCATCACTGGCACCACATTTGAGCACTTCGTTCACTGACAGCATGGCACCTGCTTGAGATTCTCTCTCTCTCCCCTGCTCAGACACTCTCTCTCTCAAAATAAATAAACCTAAGAAAAAAATTTTTTTCTTTTGTTTTTCTTTAAAAAAAAATTTTTTTTAACGTTTATTTTTGAGACACAGAGAGACAGAGCATGAACAGGGGAGGGGCAGAGAGAGAGGGAGACACAGAATCTGAAACAGACTCCAGGCTCTGAGCAGTCAGCACAGAGCCCGATGCGGGGCTCGAACTCACGGACCGTGAGATCATGACCTGAGCCGAAGTCGGATGCTCAACCAACCGAGCCACCCAGGCGTCCCGAAAAAATTTTTTTTCAAAACCACTTTCTTTGTTCATCCAGAAGAAGCAACTCCTCACCCATCCAAGTTTTATCATGATTTACAACCATTCAGTCACATCTTCAGGCGTCTCCTCTCATTCTCGTTCTCTTGCCATTTCCACCACATCTACAGTTACTTCCTCCACTGAAGTCTTGAATCCCTCAAAGTCATCCATGAGAGTTGAAATCAACTTCTTCCAAACTCCTGTTCATGTTGCCATTTTGACTTTTCCCCATAAATCATAAATGTTCTTGATAGTGTCTAAATGGTGAATCTTTTCCAGAAATTTTCCATTTACTTTGCCCAGATCCATCAGAGTAATCACTATCTATGGCAGCTTATGAAATATATTTCTTCAATAATAAGACTTGAAAGTCAAAATTACACCATGATCATCAATAGAATGATTTTTATGTTAGCAAGCATGAAAATGTTAATCTCATTATTCATCTCCATCAGAGCTCTTGGGTGACCAAGTGCATTGTGAGCAGTAATATTTTATTTTTTTAATGTTTATTTTATTTTTGAGAAAAACAGAGACAAAGGATCTGAAGCAGGTTCTGCGCTGACAAGAAAGAGCCCAACGCAGGGCTTGAACTCACAAACCATGAGATCACAATTTGAGCCGAAGTCAGAAGCTTAACAAATTGAGCCACACAGGCTCACTTGTGAGCAAAAATATTTTATTTTTATTTTTTTTAATATAGGAAATTTATTGTCATGAGCAAAAATATTTTAAAAGGAATCTTTTATCCTGAGCAGTAGGTCTCAAAAGTAGGCTTAAAATATTCAGTAAACCATGTTGTAAACAGATGTGCTGTCATCCAGGCTTTGTTGTTCCATTCACAGAGCCCAGATACAGCAGATTCAGCATAATTCTTAAAGGTCCTAGGATTATCAGAATGGCAAATGAGCACTGGCTTCAACTTAAAGACAGCGGCTGCATTAGCTGCTAAAAAGAGAGTCAGTCTGTCCTTGGAAGCTTTGAAGCCAAGCATGGGCTTCTCCTCTCTATATATGAAAGTCCTAGATGACATCTTCTGATATAAAGCTGGTTTGTCTACACTGAAAATCTGTTGTTTAGTGTAACCACCTTCATGAATTATCTTAGCTAGAGCTTCTGGGTAACTTGCTGTAGCTTCTACACCAACAGTTGCTACTTCACCTAAAGCTTTTGTAATGGAGATGTTTTCTTTCTTTAAATCTCATGAACCGACCTCTGCTGGCTTCAAACTTATCTTCTACAGCTTCCTCACCTCTCTCAGCCTTCGTAGAATTGAGGAGAGTTAGGGCTTTACTCTGGATTGGGTTTTGTCTTAAGGGAATATTATGGCCGGTTTGCTCTTTTCTCTAGACCACTAGAACATCCTCCATAACAGCAATGAGGCTGTTTTGTGTTCTTAACATTTGTGTATTCACTGGAGGAACACTGTAAATTTCCTGCAAGAACTTCTTTGCATTCACAACCTAGCTGTTTGGCACAAGTGGCTTAGCTTTTGGCCTATCTCAACTTTTGATGTGCCTTCCTCACTAAATTATTTCTAGCTTTTGACTTAAAGTGAGAGATAGTGTGTCTCTTCCATTCACGGGAACAGTTAGGGGCCATTGTAGGGTTCTTAATCAGCCTAATGTCAATATTGTTGTGTCTCAGGGAATAGCAAAGCCCAGGGAAAGGGAGAGAGAGAGATGGGGAAATGGCCGGTAAGTGTAGCAGTTATATAGTTATTGATTATGTTGGTTATAACAGTTAATAGTTATTGACTAAGTTCACCAACTTACACGGGCACGGTTCATGGTGCCACAAAACAATTACAATAGTAACTAACATCAGAGATCACAGATCACCATAACAAATGTAGTGGTGATGAAAAAGTTGGAAATTTTGTGAGAGTTTCCAAAGTGTGACAAAGAGACACAAAGTAAGCAAATGCTGTAGGAATAATGATGTTGATAGACTTACTTGACACAGGGTGAGCAAAACCTTCAATTTGTAAAAATCTCAATATCTGCAAAGCACAATAAAGCAAAGTGCAATAAAATGAGATATGCCTATATTTTGTTAATTGCAAAATTGAGAGCAGCAAATTTCTTCAATGCACATTTAGTGCCCGCTTACTGTTGCTGAGTTATTGCAAGTCAGTATTAGAAACATTTGCGTAAAGCAACTGTTTTCCGCAGAATGTGATGGAGATGTACTGATTGACTCAAGTCTCCTCTATTTCAAGTGCTGTGAAACCTTCATTGTGCAGTGATTAAGCTTCCACTTTGTGTTCCACAAACACATTATCATATCCCAATACAGATTTGGGCAGTGATGTGGCTGAGTGTTTCATTTTAAGGTGAAAATCTAGACGACGCAGAATTTGTTGGGAGCAGTTTGGGAGCCTTAAGATACCATTTGCTGGCCTCAATAGGAGACAATGTGGTCTAAAGTAAATTCTAATTTGTGCTTATTTATGAGAAAAACATATATAGTTCCAACCTATAGTTCCCTTTTACTATATGATTAAAATTATGGCTAAGACAACAGAAGAAGAGAGTATTTGAGATTTATTTCCTTAGAGAAAAAGAACATAGTTAATTAAGCTAGACATAACTAGAGTAAGGGATAATAGTTGGTGAGCAGACAATACGTAACTTAGATAACATGGAGAAAACTGACATGGCGGTCTGTTGCTAGGACACAACCTTTGTGGAGTTGAGGCAAGAAAGAGGCTATAATGAGGTTAATGAAGAGGTTAAAAAAGTATATACACATGTATTTTGTTAACTCTTCTTGTTGCTTTTAACAGGTTATTGGGGAAAAGACTACAGAGAAAGGAAAACACAAAAAAGTGCTGTCTTTCACCATAGAATAAGTCAACCCCTGAGAATTATCTCCCCAATTTACACAGAATAATGCAGGCATATAAGAGACATGTTCCCTATAGAATACATCCCAATGAAAATTTAATGTGTGAAGTCCTCAGGAAAGCTCTATGTTTACACTGTCACAATAGTGACAACAGCCATGACACCATTAATCACCCTTTGTTTACTATTTCTGTCCTAATGGCCTTTGAGAAATAGCTCAGGAAGGATCTGTTTAGAAACACCTCTGATCCAAGTGAATTATCCTGACTGGAAAAATGGCATGACCCCATGAGTGAACTACGGACTCTTACATCACGTATTTGTTTTTTAAATTATTGTCAACACAAGATGATCATTTTGGAGTTGTGCATTCTTCCCAGTGATTAAGTCACTTGATCAAGGACTGAAGTGTATGACATTTATTCCTCAGAAAATTTGCTCTTTTTAAAATCTCAGGTCTTGGGTTTTTAAAAATCAATTTAAAAATCATCAACTCTCTTCTCTGAGGTGATTGGTGATGTCTTCCCAGTATTTCTTTTAATTTTACTTGTAGTTTTTTGAATAGTGATTATTTGGTAGTAATATTTTCTTTTTATGTCAGAAAGCCATTCCAACTCAGATACCTGAAAAATAACTATTGAAACTTTCTTATTCTAAATTTTTTTTAACGTTAACTCTTTAATTCATCTGAATTCTCAGTTGTGTGGGGTGCAAATGCACATCCTGTTTTAACATGTCTCTCTTCCATCTTAGAACTTTTTGACCTCTCGGTCCTCTATTTTTCCACCAGAACTCTTGACTGGCTTCTGGCTTACTTCAACTGATAATGATATCAACTCTTCGTGAGTTAGCTTTCAACAGGGGATGCTGGGAAACCCAAACAACTGGGTGTATAAGAAAAGAATTTGTTTAAGTTACAAAAGATAAGGAAATATCTTCATATTTTTTTATTGGACAACTTATCTAGAAATCCTGAAGTCCTACTAACTAGTAGTCAGTGTGTAAACAAGCTATTTTTCTCTCTCTTATATTAAATCCTCCTGAAAATACACATTTTCAAAACTCCTACATGTAATATGTGAGAATTTGGAAACTACTCACAGCCTTAACACTGATTTAGACAATGCCAAACATTAGGCATTTTAATGTTAAAAAGGAACCCACTCAAGTAGAAAATTGGACAATCTATTAGTTTCTTTGTTTTAATGCATTCTTGAAATCCACTACTTTTGTAAATATCTGTAGTTAGCTTACTGGCTAAAACCACTGGATTATTTCTACTTTCCTTACTGTGTATGGATGTATACATACATGCACACCTGTATGTGCAGTGAGCAAGCTTTCCAACTTTGTCGATTGGACCAAGTACTTGCTTTAATCTAGGAGTTGTTTACCTGTGTGTAATTAAAGCACCATGCAGTGGACTTAAACTATAATGAGATCTTTGAAATGGACTCTCTTCCTAAAAATCTGGAATCCTTTGGGCAGGGTAGAGTTCCCGGATATATTAGCATCTCTCCTGTACTTAAACATGTGACTGGAAACTGAAGTAACTGCAGAACAAATGGATCTGAATAGTGTCCAGCCTCGGAGGTAAATTTCTGGACATTCATATATAGTAATTCCAAGAAGCATGATGGTGACTAAAAATATCTGCTTCAGAATCTGTGTTTCTTGACCTAAATGAAGATTTTTAAATAAAATAGAAATCAAAAGAAAAAAATTACAAAAAATAAGAACTGCCTGTACTCAGCTGAAACTGCATACCAATTCTGCAGAATGTGTGGGTAACAGAATGTGCAATCAAAATATGCTCAATTTCATCTAGTCTATATGCAACACTCCATCCTGGTATAATTGACCCTAACCAAGGCCAATTTAACTGACTGCCATTTTGTTAAAATATTAGAGCGACACAAAATATTTGTGTATCAAAGGACACTATCAGCAGAGTGAGGAAGCAACCGCAGATTGGGGGGAAATATCTGCAAATAACATATCTATCTGATAAGGGTCCTGATATAACATCCAGAATATATAAAGAGAAATCAACACAGACAAAACGACCTAATTAAATAATGGACAAAGAACTTGGATCTACATTTCTCAAAAGAAGATATACAAATTGCCAATAATCACATGAAAAGATGCTCAACATCACTAATGAACAGGGAAATGCAAATAAAAACCACAATGAGATACCACTTCACACTAATTAAGATAGTTTTTTTTTTAAAGGAAGATGACAGTGTTGGTGAGGATGTGGGAAAATGGGAGCTCTTGGGCACTGCTGATGGGAAAGTAAAATGATGCAGACACTTTGGAAAATAGTTTGGTGGTTCCTCCAAAAGTTAAATATAGAATTGCCATTGGTCCAGAATTCCGTTTCTTGGCATATACCCAAAAGTAGTGAAAGCAGGGACTCAGATATCTGTACACCCATATTTCTACCAGCATTAGTCACAAGAGCCGGAAGGTGAAAAGAACCCAAGTGCACACTGACAGATGAAAGGATAGACAAAATGTGGTATATCCATGCAATGGAATATTATTCAGCCTTAAAAAGGAAGGATGTTCTAACACATGCTATAATATGGATAACCCCTGAGGACATTATGTTACATGAAATAAGCCAGACACAAAAGAATAAATATTGTATGATATAAGGTACCTAGAGTGGTCAAATTCATAGAGACAAAAAGTAGAATGGTGGTTGCTGGGGCCAGAGAGGGGGGACGAATGAGTAGTTATTGTTTCATGAGTACAGAGTATAGTGACAGTTTTGCAAGATGAAAAAAGTTCTGGAGGTGGATAGTGGTGATGGTTGCACAAAAATGTGAATGCCAGTGACCTGTATGCTTAAAAAATAGTTAAAATAGTAAATTTTGTGTTGTATGTCATTTATAATTTAAAAATAAGTTAATAATAACATAATTAAAAGTGAAATAAAATATTAGTAACATTGGAATATTGGGCTTTTTAATATGCCTGTGGTTTCATGAGAGTGGCTCTTAATATGTTAATGTCTCACCTAGAAAACTCTTCAGCTTATTCTTGTTTTGTCAAACGAGATAGTGATATTTGTGCCATTTCTGCTTCTTCCAAAATAGAAATACATTTTATGACTATTCAGGGTTATAATTTACTGAAATCTCCCATTTGAGAAAGTATCTGTAAGCAGATTTGAGTTTCATGATCTAAAGATGGCTAATCACAAAAGCTATCTCATAATCAGTATTTTCACAGTTTAGTCTTCAAAGTGTTTATTTCTTTTTTAAAACAAAAAACTTGTTTATTTATTTTGAGAGAGAGAGAGCAGGTGAGGGACAGAGAGACAGGGAGAGAGAATACCAAGCATGGAGCCTGATGTGGGGCTCAGTCTCACAAACCTGTGAGCCAAATCATGACCTGAGCTAAAACCAAGAGTCAGACGCTTAATGGACTGAGCCACCCAGGCACTCCTAAAATGTTTGTTTGTTTGTATCTCAAACAGCTTTCCTGCATTTGAGGAATTCCACTGGGTGATAAGATGTCTTTATTATATATTCCTAAAAGCTTTGTCCCCCGCTCAAAATGATGAATTTCTAACAACTCATATTTTTAAACCTCTTTTTCATTAAAAATACATTTTCATTGTTACAAAGGCAGAAATCAAGCAAACATCAAAGATGGCATCCAAATATTTAGGGATTGGTAAAAGCAAAATTAGAAAATAGTTATCTTTGTCCATTTTCTACTAATAGTAATGATAGTTACCATTACCATTTGTTGGCTATTTTCTTCAGATAATTAGTGCTGCTGCCTAACGTTCTTCATTACCTTTTGACTTCAGAATTTCTATAGTTGCATTTTGTATGTCAGGTCTAGTTTAGTATTGAAAATATGTGGTCTTCATTTTGGTTTTTCAGAATCTATGCAATCCTAGCTTAGCATTAACGTCACATTTTTAGGGGGATGCGAATAGCTCTGTGCAGTGTTCAGAGGACTCGGACTCTTAGAGTGTCTTGACACACACGGAAGTTTTCAAATACCGATTGTTGATGATGTGTACTTGGCATAGCAATGACTCAGGAAATCATCAAATGGGATTCTCAAAGTCCAATGCCAACTCTGAGAGTTTCCCTGAGAGCACTCTATTTATGGGATATGGGTTACATAAGTGATGAGGCCAGGAACAATTGAGAAGGGAAACATTAAAGAAGCTGCAGGGTGGGAAAGACCTTGGCTTAGTTAAGGTTTATAAATGCTCACCTCTTTGAGATGGGCTTCAAGCATAGCATCTCATGTTGCCAAGACACTGGCATGCCTTATGGGGTCAAGCACAGGCTGGTCTTTGGTTTCACAAAAAGTCATGACTACATAAACTTTAAAATATTTGTATATTATTTTAATATGTTTTAAATGGTAAATCTCTTGCAAATTATTCTAGCATTATTTAACTTTTTTAAAGCACACACGCAAAGATATCACAGAGAAAATTATTGCAATAAGACTGATTCCCCATATATTGGAGGCTTGACTTAATTAAGAATTATATGGAGCTTTTAAAAGTCCTGATGTCCAATTTCACATTCAGTATAAAATGTCTTCTAAAGCATCCTCTATACATGTTACAGAAACTCTGGATATCTACAAAGATAGAGCATATAGCCTTCTAAGAAAACACTTCATGGGTATGTAAATTGTATAATAACCATTGTTATCAGCCATATTTTGTTGTTATACTTACCTATGATATCCATCTCTTCCAAGACTGCAAGAAGTAATCCTTACTTGTGGAGGATTATAGAATGACTGCAGAAAAGGAAATAGAAGGGAAATATACAGGGAAATCAGTTTCTCTGGTTGCCTCCTCCTTCTCTTCATAGATGTGCTACCACAGATTTAGCAAATGCTTTTAGCACTTAAAATAAACCTAATAAATTTTTTCTAACAGCTTTATTGAGATATAATTTACATACCATAAAATCCACCCTTTTAAAGTATACAATTCACTGCTCTTAGTATGCTTACAAAATGGTGCAACCATCACCATAATCTAATTTTAGAACATTTTCATTGCCTTAACATAAATAACATTTTAGTTCTTTTCGTTCTTACTTTAGGAATTCCGTATTTCTGGATAAACATAAAAAGCATTTTATTAATTTGGCAGTGGCTGTGTCAAACCTACAATAAGGAAAAATAAGCAAAAATTTAGACAGTTGGCAAGAAGGAGATAATAAAAAGTAACTATTTTTGTTGAAGGCTTTAGAAATGTAAAGGTTTCTGGTAGGGATCCTCAAATCTTAATTTTCAGTAATGGAAATTCTAGAAAGTAAAATATGTCACACACCAAATGTTACGCAAAATTTTTAAAGCAATAATAGGCTGTGTTAGTAAGGTAAATTTCTATGTAAGCTTATAAAGGCTTTTCTTATAGATCACCTTTGAAGGATTTGTACTATTCTAAAGAGAAAACAAACTCTCTTCAATGTAATCCTAGCCTTTGGCTCTGCCAATGTCTAACACATGTTATCATGTGACTGCAAAGTAATAGAGTGTTTTTATAGTGCCTATTCATACAGAAAATGTTCTTTGTAGCCCTATGCAAACTGTTATAAACAGGATAGATGCTATATTTCAGCATCTAATCAGAAAAAAGGTATCCACTTACTTTACATTCATTAGTCTCATATAATCTTTACAAATCTTTATAATTTGTGTTATTTATTTTATTTTTATTTTGAGAATGAGAGTAAGTGGGGGAGTGGCAGAGGGACAGAAGGAGAGAGAGAACCTTAAGCAGACTTCACGCCCAGTGCTAAGCCCAACGCAGGGCTCAGTCTCAATCTCATGACTGTGAGATCATGACCTGAGCCAAAATCAAGAGTTGGATGCCTAACCGACTGAACCACCCAGGCGCCCATGTGTGATTCATTTCAAATTTGCATTGCATGAGTTGGAAGAAAGCTCAATGGTCAAGTTGTTTGGGAGGATTAGTCGTTGTTCATTACTATGGTCATTGCTACACTGGTTTAAATTGTCTTTGATAGCCTTTCTCCAACATTATTTAATGTGCTTACCAAATCAACAATAAAAATGCTTTTTAACTATTCAGTCATTCGAACTTTCAGATATTACAGAATTTTTCTAATTTTTGAGTATTGCCTTCCCCCCAATAAAAACCCACTTTTTAAAACTTTTTTAAATAGTTGAAACTTTTTAAAAATAATAATTCCTGTGTCAGTCCTGCATATTGAAACAAAATCTCAGAGTTTAATAAGTTGAGAATCTAAACTTGTAATAAACATTCCAGGCAGTTTCTTATGAAGTTGGCCTCCACCTTTCTGAGACAGAGAATTTGGGAAAAACTGGAAGAATGTTGTGCAACAGGATTTGGGAAGCAACTTGTTCGGAATTTGGAGCTATGGTGTTTTGGGACAGGAAATCGTTAAGATGAAAACACCCTGAAAGCAGGCATCATCTCTGCCTTGCTCCTAATACTTATGACTACATCACATGCATGCACATATTCGTTGAAAGAATTTGTATGAAAGAATTTTCTTTATGGACAGATCTCAAGGTTGAACTTGAAGCTACTTCAGAAAAAAAAGTAGGCGTGTAGACACAGGAATCTCAGATGAAATGAATCTTTCATATGACTATTTCAACCAAGAGCTTTGGTTACGTTAGAGTCAAGAAAATTCTAGACATTTTGGTGAAAGGTACTGCGATTAGATTCACCTTTCTGGATGTCCACTAGATCAAAAGAACATGGACAAAGAAAATAAAGAGGATGGCAGAAGACTTTCCTGCACCCTTAAACATTTAATTGGAAAAAAAAAAATCAGTCCTTACAGAATGTCTAAAAGAATGATAGGAGGCTAGCCTTAAAACCAGTGTTTGCCCTGGTTGCTGTAGTTGAGGGAATGTTGAGCAACACCTGACTCACCCAGCAGGACCTGTTGGCCTTCTTCACTACTTGGGGGCACAGCCTCCCCTCTGTCTAAAGAACAGAGAGAAAACAGGAGGAACAGCACAAGGCGTTCCTCAGACAGCATGGCTGGAATTCTTTCTCAGCTTTTGTGTTCACATAGAAATGTTATCTTAATCTCAACTGACAAGAGTGTTCTTAAGACAAAACTCAGAGGTGGAAAGCTGGAGGAATGCATCAGGGATATCTGAGAAGAACCGAGTGAATAGGATTTCACAGCAATTACATTTAGAAACTGAAACCCGTTAACCACGATTTAGACACTAGATGGAAAAAGACGAATTATTCCTTTCTATTTGGGGGGTGAAGATTATAACAGATCACAATAGTGGCTTTTCGCATGAAATCATGTTTTCCCATTTCTGTAAAAATGTTTGAACGTCGAAAAGGAAGGAAAATCACTTAGTCACCTAATTGGGAAAAAATGAAACTATGTAGTGGTAGTAATTCATTTATTCCTCCAGCCCGCAGTTCCTAAACACCTATTGTGTGCCTGGGTTGGGTCTAGGCAAAGAAAGAGAAGGAGAGATAGTTGTCATAAGGGCTTTAAAAGAGAAACTCAGCTTAAATCTTCAACCAGGGGGCACCTCCAAACAATGACAGGAGACAAGGGAGGGCTTCTCAAAAGAGATGAATACTTGTAAGCGGATAATATGGAGATTTTAGAAATTGAAGTTTAAAACATCTTAGAGCAGTATCATAAAGTCATCTTTCCATGTAAATTTAGTTAGTGTTCTTACCCAAATTGCTGTGTGTCCAGGACATGTACTCACAGAAGAGTAAAAGCTCAGTGCAATGTGTGGGAGGAATTTCAATATTTAAGAATGTCTGATAATCCAACCTCCATTAAAAATAACTATTGATCTTCACCTGGTTCAGACATTATGCTGGTAACTGAAATTAGGAGAAAAGAATTTTTTCAGGAGTAGCTGGGATGAGCAGTCTTACATTATAAAACTTTGTTTGCTTGTTTGTTTTTAAATGTAGTGATTATAGAAGCCCCCTTGGTGGCTCACTTGGTTAAGCATCCGACTTCAGCTCAGGTTATGATCTCAGGGGTTCATGGGTCTGAACCCAACATTGGTCTCTGTGCTGACAACTCAGAGCCTGGAGCCTCCTTCGCATTTTGTGTCTCCCTCGCTCTCTGCCCCTCCCCCCACTGGCTCTATATCTCTGTCTCTCAAAAATAAACAAAATGTTAAAAAAAAATTAAAATTTAGTGACTATATTGGAAAGAAGTTTCATTTTATTCTCTAAGAACCCAAGAACTCTTTAAATTTTCCTTCTCCCTTCCTTCCTACCTTCTTTCCTTCCTTCTTTCCTTCCTTTCTTCCTTTCGTCTTCCATTTTCTTCTCATTCTTTCTCTTTTGTCTCTTTTGAGTAAATCTCAGATCTCTAAGAAAGAAACATGACACAACTACTAGCAGTTGCTTGTTGCATCCACTCTACACGTGCCATCGCATTGCCTTGGAAACATTATCTCTTAGGCATTCACCGATGACTGGGGAGGAGCGGAGATGGGAGCCCACATGCAGCAAGGTAATTGTGGTTAGCACAGAAGGGAATCTGAGCAATGAGACCAAAGAGTGGAAACCAGATATATTAAGCATCTTGTTTTCAATACTATTGATGCTGTCTTCTATCCTTTCTACTAAGATGCAAGGTCTAAAACCATAAGTGACAAATCATTGCTAGTAATATCTCTAAACTCTCTTAGCCCCTTCTCTATGACTCTGTCCTTATGATACTCCCAGAGTCAGGAGACAATGTAGACTGCAGGCTAAGGGGAAAAGAATAATCAAGGAGAAGAATTCCAGATGTGGTGAGAAGGAAAATTCCATGGTCTTCAAAGCAACCTTGTTTCCCAGTTTGCACCTGGGAGGGAGAAAGAAGGTAAGATTGCAGCACATCCGATTGTCCAACTGCTGCATATAAAGCAAGGAGTTCCCACCTTGAGAACACGGATGTTCTCAAACACCTGTGCTTACAGAACAGGAAGGGTGCCGTTGAAAACGTAGAATACTATAAATTCCATTTACGTGTTTCTGACAGCATACCTCTTTGAGAAACCCTGGGTAAGAGGTGAAATACAGGTTTCTTGGAACAGACGGTAAAGTCTGTTGAGGAACTAAAAGAAACCAAGTGGAGCACTTACTAATCATCGGGTGCTTTTGGCAAATTCGACAGCTCCCAGCGATGAGAGAGAGGCCTTGGCTGGCAGTCCTCTCTCTCTCTCTCTCTCTCTCTCTCATGTAAACTTGCTACCTCACGGTAGGTTAACAATGAAAACAAGTTTGAGAATAAGCCCTATGAAAGTAACATTTACTAACGAGCAAGTACAAATAGTCATGTAAACCACGCCTGGGAGTTCCGACCACCAAGGCTGTTAAGACACGCTTAAAGCAGACCAGCCAACCTTCTGGTTTGAGTCAAGCAACACTAGCCTCTCTGAAGTGAGGGTGCCTGGCCAAACGGAGCTGTGAACCTCAAATGCTGCTTCAAAGCTACTAGCTGCTACCAGATTCTTATGTGCCATGTTCACACATCAGTGTTGCCTACTGGCTCATCCTATGTGCTCACATAACTCAAGCACAACTCATTTTTAAGACAACCCTCTGGTGTATATTTTGATAATGATATTTAACAGTTTTAAATTTCATTTATTTATTTTGAGAGAGAGAGAGCGCGCACACACACGAGCAGGGAAGGGGCAGAGAGAGAAAGAGAACGAGGGAGAATCCCAAGCAGGCTCCACACTGTCAGCACAGAGTCTGATGCGGCACTCGAACTCACAAACTTGGAGATCGTGACCTGAGCCTAAATCAAGACTCTGACACCTGACTGAGCCACCCAGGGCTGCTTTATGTTGGAAGTTTTTATGTTGCTACTCCAAATTTTAGACATACTCTTAGCACATTGAACGTAGTAAGCATTCAAATGTTAGCTAATTCTGTTTTTCTTGTAATTACCCTGGTTGTTATTTTCATCTGTTATAGTATATGACACATGCAGCTATTTCTTTACATATCTTACTTAGTTCCTACACTAGCGCTTTCCAAACCCGTGAGGGGGTTATAAAATCAATTTAACAGTTTCTACATAGCATTTGTTAAAATAGACCGGAAGAGAATAAAAAATATTGGAGCATATCAAGCTGTGGTTCAGTCTTATAAAGGTACAAATACTGAGTTGCAATGAAAAAAATGTGTTTTCTACTGTGGTTCATGATCAAAAATAAAAGATGAAAAGGAACTATAGTACATGATATGCCTCACAATAAGGGAGTAAGGGACTTCCCATTTATGTTGTTATCTGCACTGGTGAGCATATGTTTTAGATGCTTACTGTTTGATTGAATGAATTATCTTTTTTTTTTTTTCTGCTAAGATAAATTTCACTGTAAAATGCAACCAAAGATATTTAAACCTTTTGCAGAATATGAAGCAGAGCGTATGTAAGCATTTGTAACTGATATTTGTAGAACCAAAGAGTAGAAGAATTCTCTGCTTCTCTGGTTTGAAAAGAACTGTAATTATGTCCCTGGAAATCTTTATAGCTCACTTTCTCCTGTATCACAAGGTTCTGCTTTTTTTTTTTTAAATTACTTACTTTTATGAAATGTATGCCTGTGCGCCTCATATTAGTTTCTTATTGTTGCTACAACAAATTACCACAAAGGTAATGTCTTAAAACAATGCAGATCTATTATTTCACAGCTCTCTAGAATAGACATCTGGCATGAGTCACACTGGGCTAAAAACAAGATGTCCACAGGGTTGCTGCATTTGAAGCTCTGAAGGAGAATCTGTTTCCCGGCCTTTTCCAGCTTCTACAGGCATTTCTTGGCTCCCGGCTCTTTTCTCTGTTTTCAAAGCCAACAGTGAAGCATTCTGGCCTCTGCTTTGATGGTCACATCTGCTTGTTTGACTTTGACTGTCCTGCTTTCCTCTTTCGTTTATAGCAACCCTTGTTATTACATTGGGCCAATGCAGATAATCCAGGATAATCTCCCCATCTGAAGACCGTTATTTAGTCATGTCTGAAAACTCCCTTTTGCCATTTAATATGTACAGGTTCCCAGAATAAAGCTTGGGCATTTGGCAGGGACAGGGGCATTATTCTGATGACCACATCTATCAATTCCATCATCTAAAACTGCCCCACAGAATGACCAATTGCAAAGCATTTTTAGTAATGTTTCTTCTACTTGATTATAGACATCACTATCCAGGAAACTTCCTATAAACCTGTTTTCTGATTTCATATGATTTGAAGGACAAGGGCTAATACACTACACCTTACATCTGTGATTTTAGTATTTTTGGTTTTGAAAATTTGATGAAATTTATGTAAGAATACTAGTTTTTATATCAGAATTTTTAAGTTGATCATTTTTAACATCTGTATTGTTTAGTTAATAATCTTAAAGGAAAGAACTAGCGAAACAGAAGTACAATGAACACACAAAATTCTAAGCAAGTGGAGGATGGTTCGATAGTTTGTAAAGATGCATATCTGTGTAATATTTGAGGAAAGAATACGGGTGTCCACCAAAACATCACTGCTGTGTTTCCTGAACAATTGAGGAAAGTGATTCATAAGAGCTGCTATCTGTTGCCAGAACATTCTAACCCTGTCTACTGTGGTTTGTTTTTGCAAAAACAAGTGCTTAACACTTGTTTTTGGTGACCAGCATTTTAATTTTTTTCTCCAGCTCCCTATTTTCTATGAGAATATTGTCTCGCCAAGCAGATTTTTGCCAATCGTGGGTATTGTCAGCAACATAGATCTTTGGCCAGGAATTATGTTCCTTTACTTAAAATGTTTATGGATTCTCTTAAAATGTGTTCTGCAGAGTAAAATTCAAAATCAAACATCTACCAAATGAGTAGGTGTTTCTCATTACCTCGCGGATGTTAAACTGCTCTTATAAATTAGTTTCCCATCGTCTTTTCCATGATTTCCTTGGCTTTAATAGCAGGGTGCACTTGCTCATTTCACTTGGTTTATTGCTTTCCATAAAAATAATTTTAATAGCTGAAGTAGGCTTGTAAATTTGATTCTCTCTAATAGTCTCATCTATAAGTGGTCACATTTTCTCTCTCAAGCACAATTTAGTATTTCGATCGCAAGTCAGGCAAGGTTTGGTTTTTAAATTGCGCACCTATCTCAGTTTGAAACTACTATTGTTCATAATCAATATTAGATGAGGCAGATGTAGCAGAACATACCTTAACAGTAAATGTTTCTCGGAATGTTTATACTAATGGTTCATTGAAAATTTGAGTCAGAAGGATTAGGTTATAAAGCCCTTCAACTAGCATCTGGAAGAAATCAACATTGAACTTAGAAATGAAACTTAGAAATGAAATGAATCTGACTTTATTGCTGTTAGCTGTGATTTGGAGTAAGTTATTTGTTGTCTGTGAACCTCAGTTTTCTCATCTGTGTGAACTGGAAAGTACCTATCTTGCAAGAATCATGTGAGAACTACACAGATATAGGTGATTTTTAGCACAGTAAGTACCTAATCAACAGGGCAGCTGTTGTCAACTCAAATGTTTTACTTTGGCTTTTAAAAAATCCCAAGTATTCTTAAAAGATTTGTACTTGATATGTGTTATAAACATTTCTCAACATCCACAAAGAATACACAGTATACCAACTAGCTCAATACCACAGAAAACATTAAATTTAAAAAATTCAATAGATGAAAATTACATCGATGTAATTTTTTAATTATTAGACTGGCAAGAATTTTTTAAACAAACTTTCTTATGAATAGACTGACATAGAAGATAGATGTGTATGTGGGAGGATGGGTTTTTTTCTATGCAGATGCTAAAACAACTAATAGTCTGTATCTAAAAGAACAAAACTGGTCCCAATCTCACACCATATTAAAATACCAATTCCAGATACACAAAAGACTTAGATGTGGATGAAAAATATGAGGCAATCCAAAGTAAAAAATGAATAGACATGAATGTATCCATAAATAAAGATAAGTGATTGTATAAATCAACTGGGAAGAAGAGACAAATCTTCCTTACAGAGGAATTCCATTTACCGTACGTAGATATTCCTCCCTTGAGTAGATAGAGCCTAATCACCACCACTACCCCACCTGGTGTGCAGGCTGGATGTGGTGACTTATTTCCAAGGATTAAAATAGGAAAAGAGAAAAATAGTCACTTTAGAGTGGAGAAATCTGGCAGCAGTTACTGAACAAAGTGATTAAGGTTAACCTGCCCAGTGATGTCTTATAGATATTATATAACCCTGGATAGTCTGGGATAAGATATACCTATGTGCTATTTTTTTTCAAAAACTCTTAACCCCACTCTCATCATGAGGAAAACATCTGAAAAAAAAAAAAAAGATTCAAATGCATTCTACAGCATAACTGGCTGGTATTCCTCAAACTGTCAAAGTCCAGAAAATCAAGGAAAGCCTAAAAGCTTGTCACAGATTAGCAGAGATTGGGGAGAAATGACAAAGAAATGCAATCTCACCCATATTAGATCCTGAAACGGAAAGAGAAGATACTGGGGAAATCCAAATAAAATCTGGAGTTCAATTAATAGAAATTTGCTAATGTTGGTTTCTTACCCTCAAAACATGTACAATTGTAATGTAAGATATTAACAAAGGGTAGAACTGAGGAAGGGATATATGAGGACTCTCTGCACTATTGAAAATTTCTGAAAACATAAAATTATTCCAAAATAAAAAGTGTATGGAAGAAAGACTGCAAGACTTAGAAAACAATATCAAAAATATCTTTATATTCTTACGATACAGAGAATTTCTTAACTGAGAAAAAAAAAGTGTAGGAAAATATTGGTGAGTTTGACTACCTTAAATCCTAGATTTAAGAATGTCTTTAATCTAGATATTCTAGAATGTCTGTTCATCCAAAGACTCTCAAAGAGAGCAAAGAGTCACAAAGTGGGAGAAGATATTTACAACAAACACATTTCAATGGCAGAGATCTCTTGCAATGCAAATTGAGAAAGACAAGCAACTTTGTAGAAAACTGAGGGAAAGACTTAACTAGGCACTTCAGAGAAAAAGAAATCCCAAAGATCGATGAATATATAAAAGATGTTCAATCTCATTACTATTCAGGAAAATCCACCAGGGGATATCATTTCATGTTTGCCTGATTAGAAATTTTAAAGCCTAAGAATTCCACGTGTTATCAAGGACACGAAACACCAAAACATTTATACACTACAAGTGGGAGTGGAAGGCTATATTGTCACTCTGGAAACAATTGGGCTGTAGCTAGAGTTGAAGATGTGTCTATCTTACTTATGGCAGAGCAATTGCACTCCTACGTTTACACCCTAGAGAAACTATTCTATATATGGACAAAGAAACATGTACCAAAATACTCCCCAGAAGCTTTGTAATAGAAAAAAAAAAAGGAGGAAAAGAAAAAGCTAGAAGCAACCTGAATATCTATCACAACACAATCCGTCCAACAATGAAAATACAATGATAACAGGGAACAACAAGGATGCATGTCAATAATATAAGCTGGAGGGGCAATTGGGTGGCTCAGTCAAGCGTCTGACTTTGGCTCAGGTCATGATCTCATGATTCGTGACTTAGAGCCCCTCATCTGGCTCACTACTGTCAGCACCGTTAGTGCAGAGCCCTCTGCAGATCCTCTATCTATCCCCCTCTCTCTGTCCCTTCCCATGTGCTCTCCAAAAAATAAATAAGTATTAAAAAAAAAAAAAAGAATATAAGTTGGAGGGAGAAGAGGAAGATGCAGACCAATGCACCTGGCACGACCTCATTCCCTAACAGATTAAAATGTAGAGTTAGGGGCGCCTGGGTGGCTTGGTCGGTTAAGCGTCCGACTTCGGCTCAGGCCATGATCTCACGGTCCGTGAGTTCGAGCCCCACGTCGGGCTCTGTGCTGACCGCTCAAAGCCTGGAGCCTGTTTCAGATTCTGTGTCTCCCTCTCTTTCTGCCCCTCCCCTGTTCATGCTCTGTCTCTCTCTGTCTCAAAAATAAATAAACGTTTAAAAAAATTTAAAATGTAGAGTTAAACAATTTAGTTATTTAGGATGACAAACGTGTGGGAAAGCTATAAAGAAAATCAGGAGAATGGTAAACATAATTCTTACAACTGGTATCTTTATGGAGGTAAGCACATAAAGAATTTTAAAAATAATGTAATATTCTTTGTTTTTAATAGGATGGTCAGCTCATGAGTGTTTGTGCTGTTATAATCTATACATTACCTATAGTATAAATATTATTGTATATCTAGCTAATAAAAATAAATGAAAAAGAAGAATAGGAGAGAAGGGGACAGAAAGAGAAAAAGAAGAGAAGGAGGGAGGATGTGGCTTATCATTCCCACTAACAACCATACCCAACCATGAAGCATGGCCGCCCCAACATAAAAGGGATTCCCAAGTTTTGAACTAAGTGTGTTAGTTTGGTAGATTTCACTGCCTCTTTTTATTGTGATCCCATATTAAATCTCCATTTAGATTGGCTGGGCCCAAGGTACAGAAGGGAAAACACCATTATTTACTTCCTCAGAATCAGTGTCTTTGACACACTGGGTTCCAGGCCCTGCCCCAAGCCAGCTTTGGCAGAATCTCAGTCCTCTGTCTTCCCTCTCTCGTTGCCACAACAGATTCTAATGTCTCTGTCTCTAAATGTACTCTATCCTACTACACATCTTTTATTATTGCTCTCGTGGCTCATACACCTGGGCTCCTGGATGCTGTAATAAGCCATCCTTCCTGAGAACTCATTCCCCAGAGCCTGGGCTGCCTTTTCCTCCCTCCCTAGGACTTCCTTCCTCCACACTTTGTCCAAGGCCATTGATGCAGTGGCAATGGAAGGTTTCTAATGCGAATCTGGCCAATCACTGCCAGAAACACCTCTTATCTCTTCCTGTTCATGGCAGCTGTCAGGAATCCTCAAAAAGTGGCCTGAGAGAAATGCAGATTTCTTTTTTTAAATGGAACGTTCCATATTAGATTTGAGAGTGTCTTATTTACTTAGGATGCCAGAAGAAAAATGTTGAGCAAGTGTAGAGATAGGCAGACACATGGGCTAGTCCAATAGAGGGGATGGTCTGAACCAAGGCAGTGGATGTGGCAGAGGTAGAAATAGGAAGGAGAGGACAGATTTGAGAGAGATTTTCCTGGAGACTTTTTAGTCAATAAAAAGCAATCTAGAAGGAGTGATGTGCATGTGAGCCATAAACTCCATGAAACAACAGTGGATGGACAGATTTAGAACTTTAAACTCTAAACCTGCTGCTACAATGAGGCAAGCAGAAGCTGAGTATGTATGAAAGTTATTGGATTATTGGAGCAAAATTATTCATGGAGCACCAGGCTCTGCTAATGCCTACAGGAAGCAACAGAGAGAACATTGCTTGTAACCTAGTAAAACCTTAAGAAATCGATGACCATCAGGGAGCCTGGGTGGCTCAGTACGTTAACTGTCCAACTTTGGCTCAGGTTACGATCTCACGGTTCATGAGTTTGAGCCCCACGTTGGGCTCTGTGCTGACAGCTCAGATTCTAGAGCCTGCTTTGGATTCCGTGTCTCTTTCTCTCTGCCCTTCCCCTGCTCACGTTCTCTCTCTCTCTCAAAAATAAATAAACATTAAAACTTCTTTAAAAAAAGAAATCAATGACTATCTTGTTCATGGCTTGCTATAACTATTATCATTATGCATGAATTGAACTAATTTTAGTATTGTACAAGGATTTAACCTGTCTTTTTGACAATTCCCAGCTATTCACATGTATCTTTCTTATTCCATAGTAAAGAAAAGTAAACTATATTGGAAAATATGGATATGATTCATAATATTATTTTAGCTCAATAATTTATTCTTTTAATAATTAAAAGGGTTTTATGAAAGGATAAAAGAAAACTTTTAAGAAAATATTACAAGTGTAATTATGTAAATGATGATAAAAGATCTGGAGAAAAAAAAGAAAAGTGGGAAAAAAGAGCTTAGTCAGCAACTCATACCATGGACAGTTTTTAGAACTAAAAAAGAATTCTCTAGCAACAAAGAGAAAAGTTCAGCCACATTGCTTTCATCAAAGAGGCAAAGGCAATATTTAAACCAGAGAAGAAAGAAATTAGTTAAGTTTATTTTTTTACTCTGAGTTTAGCGTTTAAAAATAGCCCCTCAATTTCAGGTATATATTTTCTTTTCCCATGTGATAAACATATTTTTATAACATAATTTGGCACATTTTTTGGCAAAAATAAAACATGCAAAAATATACTGTCAATGTCAATGATAACTCTAAAAGAAAACTTCATAGGGGAGAAAAAAGCACCCAAATATCTATTAAGTAGAATTCAAGATAAATGTAGAGTTTTTTTCCCCTCTTACATGTAAATGTTTGTGTTGTATCTTTTTAAGGTAGATTAGCCTAGAATGTGTACTCTCTCAACAGAAGTTATTTCTTTTGGGGTGCCTGGGTGGCTCAGTCGGTTAAGCGTCTGACTTCAGCTCAGGTCACGATCTCTCAGTTTGTGAGTTCAAGCCCCATGTAGGGCTCTGTGCTGACAGCTCAGAGAGCCTGGAGCCTGCTTCAGATTCTGTGTCTCCCCGTCTCTCAGCCCCTCCCATGCTCATGCTCTGTCTCTTTGTGTCAATAGTAAATAAACGTTAAAAAAAACTTTTTAAAAAAGAAATTACTTCTTTTAGGCCTATATATCTCTTGTGTTTTCACTGCATTGATAACAATATCCCAGCACACATCTTTTATTATTGTTCATATTACATGACACAATTTTTTTTTTTTTTTAGTTTGCTTTACCCCCTAGAATGTTAATGCATTGAAGACAGAAATTGCCATTATTGTCCGGAATAGTTTTTTGCACAGTGCGTGGCACACAGTAGTTTCTCAACAAATATGTAATGAATTGATTTACACACATATAATATCTTTTCCCAGGATATTTTAATTCACCTACAAATTGTTAGCTCTATTTATAGAGTTAGATAATACAGATGTTCTTTATAAATGCCTGCTTAAAATCTGTGTTTATGTATAAGTGCTGCTGTGAAAACTTTGATTCATCCCTCTAAAACACTGTGTAAAATCTGTAAACCAAAAAAAAAAAAACCTCTAAGTATTTTTTCTTCATGAAATACAATACCATTAAATGACTTTCTTATATTTTGGAGAGGGACTATGTCATCCAGAAATGTAATAGAATATAATGAATTTTAACATTTTCATAAAATGAAGCACATAGGAGTGTGAATCTTCTCTTTTTCAGGCAGGCATATTCTGCTCTGTGGGTTGCTAAGATACATAAACTTAAAAGTACAGAAATGTGATTTAGCTCTTTAAAAATAGGCTAAGCAGCTTTCTTATTTCTGGCAAAATTAGCCTCTAGAGAATATATACAATCTCAGTACCATCATTTATTTTAGTTACTTTCTGGATTACTGAATTAAATTGTGGTTTGTAAAGATTTTAATCTTAAATGTGAACGCTGAGATCAGCAAAATTATTTGCAAGCATTAACCAAATGCCTCTGACTTTGGCTTCCCATCACCCCCCTCCCTTTATTTTGGCAGTTGGTAGAGCACAAGCCAGACCCATTTCAGCCAGCAGCCACTGATTTCTATTTCCGCAAGTAGCTAAGTCACATTCTCTTCATTTCTTCTCCTTTTCACAGAGGAAGAAAGGTTACACCGCAGAACCAACCCCTCCCCCCTCCTTGTTTTGAGGTAAAGTGGTACTGAAGGTGGGTGGGGATACCATGATGAATTCTTAGATTATGACGAATCTTTGGCAAATTTTGCCGGTTGACCCAGATAACAAGCATTATGGAGATCTCTAAAAGGTTCAAATACTGTCTGCCGTGGAGCCTGACCTCAGAACGCATGACTTGTTTTCAGTTGTCAATATTTTTTTTAAGTCGATTTATTTATTTTAGAGAGCAAGCCGGGGAGGGGCAGAGAGAGAGAATCTCAAGAAGGCTCTCCACTGCCACCGCAGAGACCAATGCAGGGCTCGAACTCCGCGATCGTGAGATCATGACCTGAACTGAAATCAAGACTCAGGGCGCTTAACCCACTGAGCCACCCAGGCGCCCCAGTTATCACTATCTTCAAGCTGAATGACACCCTGGTCATGTCCCCGGCCACAGACCTCACAATATGTTCATGATAGAAACAAACACAGAGTTGAGCTTTTACAGGAGTTTACCCTTAAGTAGAAGGTATGAAAGGAATATATAAAACCTGGGTCTACGTAAGTTTGAAAGCAATACGTATATAACAAATTTAAGTAAATACGTGTAAAAAGTAAGATCGCTGGACCTGGAGGTGGTAGCTTCAGATCAAAAATCTCTGCCATGGACTGTCTCTTAACCCTTACATTTGTTTCTATTTTTAGCCCTGGCACTATTTCACATCCCCTTGTTTCCTCTCTTAATTCTATCTACCTAGAATTTGATTTCTTCTTCATTTCTCTTTCACATAGCACCTCTTATTTTACCTACTGCAGAACTCCACCTTTTTCCCTCTTGCTTCCTTACTGCACACTTAGTCTAGGTGAATTCATTCACTGTCATGTTCCAGTTCATGCCAATACGTGAGTGATTTTACGTATTTATCGCAAACCCATACCTTTCTCTTTTATGCTCTCAATTCCCATCTCTAAAGCTGTGTTTTCAAATGGAATTTTCGTCAGACCAAACTCATTCTTCAAGATTCCATATCTATTCCTTCTCCTCTGTTCCTTACCTATTATCCTTATGATTCAGACACTGATATGGTCAAGACTGATGGTGGAGTCTTCCAGTAATGTTTCCTTACCCAGGATAAACCCTCCTCGTACAGACTCTCTCTATCTACCTCCATGCATTAATTACTTGCTCATTTTGCTAGATAATGCATGAACGAGGCACAAAGTGCAAAAGATACCGGCTCCCTAATTCCCCTCCTCATAGTAATTATGAACAGTTACTGAACTGTGATAATTCTTCCCAAGATGGTCTTTTTCTCTATAAGTATGTACGTAATATATCAGTGTGTGCATGTGCGCACAATGTGTTGTTCTTCACCTTTCTTTTTTTTTATTTAACAGTATACCTTGGAAAACATTTCACATAATTCACAAAGTGGTCCCTTGTTTTTAAAAAACCGGTGCAAGTTATTCCACTAAATGTAGTATGAATGGTATTCCATTAAGTGTAAAAAAGCAAAATGTAGATCACAGTAGTGCAAAGGGTAGGAGAGAAGAAACGGAAATAAACTATTATAAAGTTTTCATACTACACATTAAGAGGTATGATACCACTTTAAGCTGGATTATGATATGTTAAAGATGTATACTCTAAACCCTAAAGCAACCGCAAAGGTGTTATCTGTTCAAAAGGGCTTCTCACAGAAACTGCCAACAACAGCCTATATAGACCAAATTAGTTGATACAAACAAAAGAACTATGTACACCTTACTCTGCAACAAAATGAAAGCAATGCCTAATAATAGGAATAAACGCAAATATTAACAGCAGAGACCACTGACCATTTTGTGGATAGGAGCTCCTCAAGACAAATGGAGACTCTCGATTTAAAATTTTTTTAATGTTTATTTATTTTTCAGAGAGAGACAGAGCATGAGTGGGGGAGGGGCAGAGAGAGAGGGAGGCACGGAATCTGAAGCAGGCTCCAGGCTCCCAGCTGTCAGCACAGAGCCCGAAGCGGGGCTCGAACTCACAGACTGAGAGATCATGACCTGAGTTGAAGTCGGACGCTTAGCTGACTGAGCCACCCAGGCGCCCCATTTTTTTTTTGAGACTCTCAATTTGAAAGAGCAGATACTGCCTTTGTTCCTCTTTTCTCTTTTCTAAAACCAACTAATAATTCTGTAGAATGTCATCTTATTTCTTGCTCTCCTCTTTTACTCTGATGAAAATTTCCCTTTCCTAGTCACCCTACTTCATACATACATACCAAGTTTCAAGGCTAACTGGTTTCATCGTTTCATTAAAGCTGACATTTTCCTTTCTGTGTTTTTATTTGCATTGAGTTAAGATCGGTTTCAGAAAAGAAAAACAAGAAAGAAACGATGTCTGCTGTTTTAAGGCTTCGGGTGCTATTTCTCCTTCAGGAAAAAAAATTTCTCCCCACAAAAAAAATTCAAAAGCCTCTACCAGAGATATTTGTATTTACTCACAGCTACAGCTACTACGCTTAATGTTTTGGGTTTTCTGCCTTCAGGGTACTGTGCTTGAAAATCTTTATTATCCTTAAAGTTATATGACAGTCTAATTATGCAGGTACAAGGGAAAGAAAAAGTAACTGATTCTGTGATTTATAAATTAAAACTATTCTTCCTTTTTCTCTTGCCACCCATACATCTTTCCCATGTTCCACTAGGCAAAATAACTATTGCCAAAGTCAGTTCCAAAATCCAATATAAAATTTCAAAAACGTTAAAGAAATACAATACACTCTGCTTTCGGAGTGAGAATTTCAGGACACACAGGCAAGGAACTATCTGGGTTGGTACAATCCTACCTTCCACGGTGTTTCAGAAATCTAAACAAATGATTTTCACTTGTTTTTCATGTAATATGTTTAACAATTGTTTTGTGCCACCAAGTCAGATTTCTCAAATATCTGGCCCAAGTGGATTATAGAAAGATTCTTGAATGTATCGCATACTTTTCTATTCCAAGTTCCTCTGGGTTTTTCTCACCGAAGGTCACTTTGTCAACCACCCCCAAGTGATGACTTCTTATGTTTCTGAGACCTGATGCTGCCCTGGGATGCCCATAACACAGCTGTCACCACCATCTGCAGATTTTCATTATCTCCGGGAAATATTTTTCTCTTATCCATGTGATATTAAGACCTTTCCTGAGTATTCCAGGGGGGTAAAATATTCTTTCCCCATCAGAATTATAACCTGGTCAGCTGACAGCATTGACTCATTCTCATAGTATTCTGGATTCCAACTTTTGAATTACTCTTTATCACAACTTTCATCTCCTAAGGACTTGGGCAACAGTCCAAAGGGGAATAGCTCACAGGTCAAATTGAGTATCACCATGTTATGTATCCATTATGAAAATAAATATTTGAGTTTTTTTCCTTCTATTAAGTGTCATTGGGTAAAGTTAACCTTCCCATAATCTACATGTAAATAATCCACATTGTTGGATCATCTACAATAACATGTTATGTGTTTGTATCTCAGAATACATTAATTGCTCCCTTCTCTGTGTTCTTTACAATAGTATTGACAGACGGCAGATCATTATTTTTGTGTGTTCGCTTGTAACCAGTGTTTTCAGCAAGGCAGAGGATCTGCTGTTATTTGTCAAGTGCTTCCTCTGGGCTGGAACTATGCAAAATACTGCACATACTTAGCTCTCACAGTGCTCATTTAGTAGAAGTCTGTACGATGATGGTCCCATTTTAGAGATGGAGAAATGGAAGCACACAGAGGCTAACTAATAATTTGTCCACACAGCAGCAAGTGGTAAAGCCAAGACGAAAACCCAAGCAGTGCGGCTCCAGGATTTACACTCTCAACTAGTGCTAACTGCTTCTTGCCATAAAACACACACAAGCCAGTGATTTCTTAACCAAAACCAAATTAATGGACATTTAGGTTGATTGAAATCTTTTGCCTTTATGGACGATGTTACAAAGAACACCTCTGTACGTATATCATTTTACACATGAGAGTTTATCTATAGAATAAATGTCTTGAAGTGAAATTTTTTGAAAGAAGGAGAACGCGAGAGGGAATGGCAGAGGGAGAGGGAGACAGAGACAGGTTCCACTCCTAGCGCGGAGGCAGATGCAAGGCTTCATCTCACCCCCATGAGATCATGACCTGAGCCGAAATTAAGAGTTTAATGTTCAACCCACTGAGCGACCCAGGCAGGCACCCCTTGAAGTAGAATTTTTTTTAATCAAAGAGTATGTACCTTTTACATTTTTCTAAGTTTTGCTAAAGTATTCCCTGTAAGCAGTAGTAAGAATTTATATTTCCTACACCCATGTATTAGACTAAAGCAATGTATTTTACAAGTATTCAGTTATTTTTGGAGGGTATCTCCATGTTCTTTGCTTTTCTTCTCCCTCAGGTTTCCTCCCACACTAAATTGATGCAATTATTCAAGGACTTGGGCCTCAAAGCATTTTGTTCAAATATTCAAAATCTAGGCAAAAGTATGTTTTTGGTACTTCTGAAGGATAGGGAAGGAGTTATATAAAGTTATCTGGATAATTGGATCTGTCTCCCCATTTCAACTGGTATGTCTAAACTTACAGATGTTAAAGAGAAGGCCAACTTTATCATTAGATTTTTTGGAAATCAGATATTAACCATACATGAGAAAACTTCAGTTTTTCCATATATAAATTGTGAAATATCTGAAATACATTCAAAGCAAACTAACCGCAAAATGATTTATGGAAATAAACCTTCAAAACAGGGGGAAATTAAAATGGAAAATTTGTCTCAAAAGAAAGAATCAGCAATTAAGGACTGTGAAGACTTTTTAAGGCAAAATTTTCATCTCACATATTCAAATCTAAGCAGGAAAATTTTCATAGCTTGATTTTTTCAAAATGTTAAACGAAAATTTAATTGACCCTAGTGCTGATACAGAAAAAAACTAGATAATTTATGAAAAGCTATAATAATGTTTAAGGACATACTATATCATTTGAATTAAATTATACAAATACAAGTTTCAAAATCAATCTTGGGTTTCAAAATGAGTCAATTGCACTTTAAAATAATTTAGTTTGCATTATGAAGACATATTTAGAATGACTGTTAATTGAGTGACTAATAATAATCCATCTCTTTTCATGTTACCTCACTTATGACCCACAACAGCCAGGTAAGATAGGAATTTTCATCTCCCTGTTACAGATAAAATTGGAATTCAAGAAGGTAAAGTGACCTACAGGCATGCATAGGCAAAAACAGATATAACCATACCACATCTCAAACACCACAAGTCTGAGACAGAAGACATAGTTGTGAGTAACAAGAAGATATTCTGTCTGATTCCTGAATGTCAGTTGAATTCGCAGTAGCTATTTAGGGGTACTTTGACCCCAGAATTTGAATGTTGATTGTTTTAAGTTCCTGCTATCTTGATTTTAATTGTCAAAAATAAACTGTAGGAAATACATTATTTTTTAGGAGTAAATTACTTAACTCTCTGCACTGCTAAGACCTCCAGACATAGATATCAGGTCACCACCAGTACCTGTACCAAGAGTGCCTGAATATGCTTTCATTATTACTGTTGGAAAGACAGACAACTTACTATTAAAAACTAATATTCTAACTTTCAGAAGTCACAAGTTCAGTGCCTTCAAGAGTCTCACAATTTTAGGAGCAGGCTAGAAAAAGACTATGGGGAGTAATAGGTCCAGAGGCATATGGAAGAGGCATGATTTTATAGAGATACCCAACTTCAAAGATATTTACAATCAAATATGCAGACTAGGCCTATGGTTTTGGTGCCAGCACCTTGGCTATTTTACTAGAATTGAACCTGAATAGTTATGATATCCAGAAATATAATAATAGAAAGATGATTTAAGTTGGATTCCAAAAAACAAACTGCCCATTAATCATAACACCTAGCAGAATAAAGAATATTATAAGCATATGTAAATAATATACTATAAATAAACATATATTTATTTTCAACCTTGCTTGGAAATAAAATCTACAGCATTCCCTACACAAATTTTAAATTTAAATACACTGTTACTCAGATCTAACAACACAAGCCCAGTTCTAGATCTCAAAAGAGATGTAAGCTAAAAATAAGAGAAGAATATGATGTTGCCCACAGTCTCTGTCACCTTCTTCAGTTTTTCCTATCTCCTCTCAAGGGAGACTTCACAGTGCTGCAGAGTTTGCAACGACAATAGCTCTGAAGGTGGTTTCTCTCCTCTAAACCTCTGGTCTTTTTCTTAGAGTACCTGTTCAAGGGGAAAGTGAAGTTCTGCAAATTTTTATACAGGGAAAAATAGAATAAAGGAAATCCACCAAAAGCAAAAAAACAAGAAAACTAACAAACAAACAAAAAAAACATGCCATATTGATGTATATATGATATAAAGGTCTATAATATCCTATATTTTCTAAGTGAAGGAAAGCTGAATAAATTGTTCATTATTTTAGATGTGTCCAAAAAAAAATGTTTTCAGGTTCTAGCTAAAAATCCAATTCACTAGCACTTAAAATACCTGGCAGAAGAAATCCTTAGACCCCTATTCATGACCAAGACCAAAGAATCTCATGTCATTTAATATATCCACTCCCAAAGTCATTATCTTTCCCTGTAAAGCCTTTCCTTCATCTTAAGTTGTTAGAGTTGTTCAAGGTGCAGCTTAAATAATCACCACCCCCCATGACATAGGTTGTGATAAACCTGATTACAAGATCCCTCTCTTTCTCTTTCTCCTCAAATTCTCTAGCGTTTGCCTGCGATATTCAGATACTTTATTTAATCATAGTTATGCGTACATATTCACCATCACCAATGACACTCTAGGCTCTAAAAAGACAATGGCAACATCGTTTCTCTTAATTGTGTTTTACTAAGGACATGAACATAAGCATAGTTAATATAAGTTCCTGGCTGTCAAGGAACCAGTGGTCTGGTTTCTCAAAGCATCTTACATTTAGTAAATGCTCAGTAAAATTTTTGGAATTTTTTAATGGGTTCCCAAGCCCAAAATGATAGCCAGGAAAGGAATGTAACCAACAAAGATTTTTTTTTGTTTTTTTTTGTTTTGTTTTGTTTTGTTTTGCTTTTCTGGAATATCATTTGAACATGGCAATTTGTTAGAATAACATAAAAGTTACAGTATTAAATGGAGAAAAGACAATGAGTTAATACTTTCAATTGTATTCACGTATTTTGGGGTGGGGGGAAGGGATCCACAATGAATAATGACATTGCAGTTTCTATTTTCTTGATTTATTCTTTAGCTTTAGTGTTTAAACAATTAGTGAGAAGAAATGTTAACATTACTTAGATTTAGTAAAATATATCATATAAACTAAAACAGACACTTAGATAAATCTTATTACACTTTGATGTTCATACTTTACCACCATTTAAAGCTGAAATACAAGAAAAAATTATAAATGGTCACATAGAAAGTTAGAATTGAAATAAGTCAGGTGCTATCTCTTCATATTTACAGTGTACTACCTCGTTTATTTTGATCCACTGTTTAAATATAAGGATTGTGCTGCCGTAGGAGTTAAAGTGAGGAACTGCATCCAAAGAAAATTCCAGTGAGACCGAACTGTTTATTGCAAACAAACCCCTAAAATGAGAGTGGGTACCAGAGTCCACGGGTGTGTGCGCGTATAAGGGGGGAGGCAACCTTAAAGAATTTCTCAAAGGTACTTCCATAACGTTCATCGAGAGGTAAGCAATTTTTTAAAATGTGCCAATGTGAAGCTTGCCCTCATGTTATTAAGCCCAAATAGTTGCCACGGCAATTGTTTAGAGTTTAAACCAACAAGAGATCTCTTTTGGGCAGGAGCATTTTATTGACATTGGGTCGAGATGCTGATGCCTGGTAAGAAGCAGACTAACTTTAGTCAGCTTTATTATTATTGTTTGGTTTTGAAATTTCCCCATACAGTGCACCCCTTGATTCCAGCCGTGCCCTCGTTACTGCACTGCCTAACAGCTGCTATCCTTGCCTGAGATAATGAATGTGACACTACACGGCACCAGGCCCCGATGGGTCATTTTATGGTGAGGATTGCAGAAGTGAGTGTTAATCATTGGCAGAGGGTATTCTTTCCAAAATTCGTAGAGGCTTCTTTCTAAGCCACTTTCAAGTTTAGCACGTCAGATCAGGATTTTCGTTTGGACTGTTAACTGCAAATCAATCTTGACCACTCTCCCGATCGCTGTGGATTTTTTTTTCTTTTAATGATCAGATGCGTATAAGTCTTTAGCTGTCAAAATTAATCAGATAAAGAAAAGGCCTCCCTTCTTGCTTTTCACTGGCTGTAACATGTATACAATAAGATGTTGAGTGTGGTTCCAGAATAGGGTTTATAACTGAGATCCTCAACCAAAGCTGTGGCTCCTTTTCCCCAATTTCATGAGCTTTGAGCCGTGTGACCTTGGGCAAATTTCTTAACATCTTAAAGCCTCAGTAAACTGGTTATTAACATCAGTACTTGCCTTCATAAGATTGTTATAAGGATTAAATTAAAGAATCCGTATAGAGTAGACTGTACCACCTCTGGGATACTGAATGAAAAACATTCAAATGATTAGCTACTACTATTAACATCATAACATTTAGATAAATCAAGCCAAATAGTTCCTTATTTCTCCCTTTCTCCTTCTGCCTCTCCCTAAATTTTGTATTGCTGCCACCACAATGAGGATTAAGTTGTCAGGGTTTAGTGTTATTTTTTATTATTGTTATTATTATTATTATTATTATTTGCTGTCTCTAGTTTTTAAAAATCCTTAATGCCTCAGACAATTCTTTATCACTGCAAAATAGCAGTGTTTTTATGTGGTGTTGCTTACACACATTGTTTGCAATTCTGGTTGTTGTTCCCTCACAGACAGCGCTACTTTAAACACTAAAATGCCACCCATTTTGTCAGTGGATTACCAATAGATTTAAAAAATCTGACATGTGAGTCGTTTATGTTTTGGGGACTCATTTTAAGTCAAGGACTTAATGTGTTGAAGAAGGAGAAGTTGGAAGAGGAGGAGGAGTTGAAACCATGGGACAATCTGCATGCCTGGGCGGATCAGTCCAGAGTGAAGGTCAATTAGCAACAATATCCTGGTGTTATCGAAAGTCACAAGCAAGAAAAGTCCTTTTTCTAGTCCAAAGACTTCCAGACCAAATGGAATATAAATGTGAACATAGAACTGCAAAAAAAAAAAAAAAAAAATCATCAATGGATCATGAAACTAAAGGAGATAGCAAGCCCAAAATGCCTTATTGGAAATAAAACAAAAACAAAACATCTCAGCTTGACACCAATAAAATGTTGCAACATTTCCAAAAGCAAAACGTTGTTCCAAAACCACTTCATGAAGTTATCAAATGAGATACTGGATTGTTGAAGATGGTGTCAGAAGGAAACACCCTGATTGGCTAAAAACAAACTCAGTATAACACCCACACCTTCACCTAGTTTAAAATCAGAGAAAGTTTTTTATTAGCAACAGGATTTTTTTCACAAAAACATGTTCATTACTCAACTGTGACACAATTGATTCGTGTTGATTTAAAAAGTCAATAATATTCAATTTTTAATATATCGTGATTACATTTTCCTCACTGGTGTAGTGTTAACTCTATTTTTCATTAAAATGTACTTTTATTAGTTTTACCTGCTAATCCTTTATATTAGAATAACAATAGTATCTATTGATCGATATCAAACTTAACTTATGTTACGTGGTATCTATAAAAATGTTTTGTAAAAAGTAAATATCTACCTACAAATATTTTATAAACTTGTACATAAAATGTGTTATATTTCTAGCATGGTAATTTTATTTTATTAATTTAATATCTTAAACTCTCAAAATGTGAGTGTTGCAGCCACTCTGTGCATGCTGTCCTAGCTTGCCCTGGAAAAAAGAGAGTACTGAAAATCTTTCTTCAGCTTCTCTTCAACTCACATGACCTCATTTTATTTCTGGGTTAAGGAACATGCCAGAAACATGCCAGGTTAGAGTGCGATTATCAACATTTTTTTTCTTCTACATGAGCTTTTTTTATGCTTTTAGAACTCTGTTCTCTGGTTTTTCGGTACATTTCACGCAAAATCATCTAGGTAAATTTAGACGTGTCCTGAATATTCACTTGTTTCTGCACACAAAAGCTGATCAAATGTCTGGTTTTCTTTTCATTTTACAAATGAAAGCATGTTCTAATATATTAGCGTTGAAGGAAACAAGAAGGGATTCCGTGGAATGTTTTTTTATGTCACCTTGAAGAAATTGTCATACACCATCTGCTGGTTTATTGAGCATGCAGCATGGCAATGTTGATGAATTCTTCTTTAGTAAATGATACGTATTGACATAGCCACCAGCCATATCCTAATGACCAGCAGCATGCCAAGGTGCTTTGAAATACATCCACCTAAAATTACCCATAGGTCTTTTGTATTTATGAAGTGACTAATATTCTAAATAATCTATTTTGGTTAGTGCTGTGCTTCATGTATCCATGCTGGTAAATGTCTTTCAAACCAGCCCACAAATGGATTGCTTAACAGTCTTCCCTGTCTTCATTGTCCTTGTTGGTTGTCATCTGAGAATTCTTGCCCTGTTAAGAATGGACAGGATGAAAAAAGGTCATCAGTCTAGTTGAATGTCAAAAATAATTTAGAAACCATTCTCTCTGTCTTATTCCTTGGATTTACTAACATGAATACGGGAAGGAAATTACAACTATAGCCTAGAAATGAGAATCATTCCATAAATCATTAAGATCAAAGTCTCAATGATTCCCAAACAAGGAAGAAATTGAATACAGCTTCTTAAGCAGAAAAAGTTGGGGGTCCAAGTGTGGGTGATGAGGAGGGAGAGGGATTGCTTATATAATTAATAAAGAGCCAATTTTGAAAATTGAGGAAGGAGGCTTTTATGAAAAACATGGAATGTGTCAGAATCTCAATTCTATAACCTGGTTTATGGATATGTAGGCTGAAAGACTCGAAATAAAATAGAAACCTGCTGTCAAGCATTGGATGCCCAGCATTTTAGCATTGCTTCATAATTAAAAATATTAAATAGGGTTCAGTTCAAAAATTATAATCACTTTAGGTACTTTAAGCAGGAAAGGAATCAAATCAAATAATTCTATAAAATCTTTAGAAGAATTGGAGGTGTGGATTGATTTGGGCCTCTAAATCTGACCTCCGTCAGAATCAGAAAGGCAGGGAAATGGGAATCACTGATGAAAGTACTGAATTAAAAAAAAGATGCCACCACTGCTGTGCTCCAAGGATAAAAAAAAAAAAAAAAGGCACCTCCAGAGCAATGCCCTTGGCTCCCACAAAGCTGGTGATGGAACTCTGGCCCTCAGACACCAGCTGCCTCCTTCAGGGCAATTTCCTCCTGACATCATTAATTCTGCTTCTCAAGGGTGCCTGCCAGCAGAACACAGCATCAGGCATGCAGGAGATGTCTCCAGCTCACTTCCACCTCCCTGGGGTCTGGCATCTATGTTGGGGGAGCTTATTTTCAAATATAGCACCGTGGATGCCAGAGAGCCTGGGTGGTCTTCCAGTCTCTGCAATGCAGAAAGCCTCACTGGAAAGAAGCAAGGATGGATGTCAATTTTACCCCAATTAACCATATTCAATATACTTACAAAGTGTTTTCATGGTCAGAGTGATGCGCACTCCTCCTAAAAACCCATTGAGATAGATAGTGCTGTAACCACTTAACAGAGGAGGAAGTTCACCATGTGAAATTGTCCCATGTCTAAATTACAGATGGAAGAAGGTGCTTGGAGGAGTAATTTGGTAGCACAGATTTGCTTTTGAACCCCTCCACATTAATGTCACACTGTCTCTACTGGGGTCTGCTGAGCAGAGCCATTATCTGTATCTTGATTATCAAGCATCCATAAAAGAAAGATGTGTTAAGCTAAAACTTAAAGGAGAAAGACCATCTGGTGAAAACTAATATATATATATATATATATATATATATATATATATATATATATAATAAATATGAGTAAATGATGTTCTGAAATTGAATATGAGAGTACGCTTATTGAATCAAAGAAATGGATTGCCCTAATTGACCACCCAAAGAAGTAGTTGTGTATCAAAAATCCTGATGCATAGGAAATGTTCACTGTAAAGTAGTTTTAAGTGACAGAAGTAGGTTATGAAACACTGCAAAGAAAGGGACATGGAGACTATATCAAAATTAAATGGCTATGTCTGGATAATGGTAATTTGAGGGTCTTTATTTCTTTGTGATTCTTCTCCCTTTTCATTATTAAATGAAAGTCGAATCCTACACATTTGAAACACTGAATTTTGTCTTATATACTTAGAAATGGATAACTTTATTTTTTATGCCAATAAACTAGAAGTAGGATAACACATATTTCCTTTTGGGACCTTGAAAAACCACACACACACACACACACACACACACTCACACAGTCACTCATATAAAACAGCTCTGGTTCAGATAATGTGATTTTTGAAAGCATATCATCTTGGCTGTTAACCAATCATTTATTTCCTTAATGAGTATACTGAAAACTACTAAGCTATTCCTCAAACGACCTTTCAGACATTACCTCTGGACGATAGCACACTGCTCTACGTTGTGTTATTGATACCCTGGCACTGAATTGAACTCCAATTTGAGGAGGTAGAACAGGTTGAAGAAATAAGCAAATACTGTACATAAGTACAAGCCTAATATCCATGGATAATTTATAGCTTCCTACGTCAAATGTTGATGGAAAGCATTTGAGAATAGAGTGCGGATTAAGCCGAGATGAAATTTCAAGGGGATTGAATAGGGATTAGCTGCTACTGTTTTGGAATCTCAGGCCTACAGAATGCTAGACTGCTCCACTCAATACTCTAGCTCAACAGATTTCATAGTTATTAGTTCCACTCACCCCAATGGCCTCTGTCATCTCCAGAGCATCTCCACCTCTATTTCCTAATTGCTTATTTTTTCTCCCCAAAATATATTCTGATCCCTTTCGGGAGTGATCCTTGTGTTCTCCCAAGCTCAGCAGTCTCCCCTCTGACTTCTCTATTCAGAAATGGACATTGGCCAAGACATTCTTAGTAGATGATTTGTAGTCTCCATTACTGCTACTACTGACAGCGTTGAAAACCTAGATGGGCACAGAAGGCACTCCTATGGTGATCACACTGCGTCACTATCGTGGCTCATTCACTTTGCTTAACTGTCCAAGTTAAGCACTTTTGCTCTCACTCCCCCCCCCCACACCCACGCAAGTTATGAACTGTCTGTATATTTTAGTAGTCCTGTATATTTAAAGAAGGCAAACAGAATTTGACTATTCGCCCAAGCAAAATATTATCGTGTAATATATAAAATCATGCCATGACCAGCCCAGAAAATACAGATTCACTTATGCATTATTTTTCGGAAAAGTTATATTTGCTTACAATCATGAAATTTTCAAATTGGGACAATGTTGCTCCTTTATCTGGTAATAAGTAAGAGATAACAACCAGTATTAAAAAGATCGCACACGTGAGTTTGAATCAGATGAGGAGAATTGGCAGATGTAGGCTGAAGAATTAAATTTCCATAAAATTGTGAAACCAGAGAAATATGCTTCCATAGATGTCACTAAGCACATCTTCCTCCCTTTTTCCATTTTTTTCTCCCCATTCATTTAATTTCTGCAACCTTAAAAACCTTAGTGGTGAGGAGAGTTTGGGGAGGGAATGGGGAGGTGGGGCAGATTAGGGAGAAGACAGTGGAGAAGGACAGGATTTGGGGAAGTTTGAGGAGAAGTGAAGAAATGAAATTTCTACTGTCACTGGAAAATCAGACTGACGGGACAGCAGGAGCTCCTTCTGTGAGCAGCATAGCTGGTGATTTCATTCCAAAGGCAGCTGGAACAGAGCTCTTTCCAAAGAAGGCATCAGCAACTGTTTATAAAAAGGGCAGAATTGCTCAACTGCAGTCCCAAGAGAGTTACCCTACCTGTTTGTAAGATGAGTGTCGGAATGCTTTGGGACATCCCTCACCATTCCAGGTCACCGGAAACAGGTTAGCATTGGTGGGGGAGGGTCTGGGGAGAAGGGCTCGACACACCTCTGCACACCTCTCGGACAAGGACAGAACAATTTTTGTATTGGTAATGTGGAAGAAATGTCAAAAGTACAAAAAATCAGTTAAGTGTGAAAGTGTCATTGAAAAAATTGGTAGTATACCAACCTAGAAATGCTGTTAGCACTTCGATCCAGAGTATAAAAATATTGAACAATTGATACAGATGGGTAATGACCACTGCAAATAGACACAACACAGAGTGTTGGAAAGGAACTTAGAAGGCCTGGGGGTCCGGTGGAAGTCTGGGGAGACCCAGGCGTTAACAAGTATTTCATTACTGTAATGACCTGTACAGACAAAACAATGTCTATGGCCTGAATTTCAACCCTGCCATGATATAATTCAAATGTTGATAACATACTATTTATGGTCTCTAGCAGCCTCATATTCTGCCTAAAAACCAGAAGGAATTTGCTTGTTCACAGTGGCACATACCTTTTCACGATTTGCAATATATGTCTTTTACTATACTTCAATCATTTCGTGCTTTAACATTGGCTAGTTACTGTTGTTTTTTAATCAGATATCTTGATTCATATGAAAATAATGGTAAAACAATTCTGTTGTCTTTCACAAATAATTCTAAGAGTTTGGCTACCATATTAATCAAGGGTACTAATGTGTGAAATAATGGAATATTTCATCAAATGTTTAGTCAGTCAATGTGCAGCTAATACCAATATAAATATAGCTAATAACAAGATTTCATATCAGAAGTCTGCATCAAAATTTACCAGTAAAGACAAAAGATCAAAATAAAGTTTGAACTTTTCTTTTTTTAAGAGAGAGAGAGTGCGAGGCAGAAAGAAAGGGAGAAAGAGAATCTTAATGGAGCCTGATGCGGGGCTCAACCCCATGACCCTGAGATCATGACCTGAGCAAAAATCCAGAGTTGGAGGCTCAACCAACTGAGCCACCCAGGTGTCCCAAAGTTTGAACTTTTAAAGAATATTTGTATTAAAACTTCAATTTTTATTGAGATATAATTAACATGCAACATTACATTGGTTTCAGGTATACAACATAATGACTGGATACTTGTTTATGTTGCAAAATGATCATCACAGTAAGTCTAGCTAACATCCATCAATACACATAGTTACAAAAGTTTTTTTCTTGTGATAAGAAGTTTAAGATCTACTCTCTTAGCAACTTTCGAATATACAGTACAGTTTTGTTAACTGTAACTGTAATGTTCAGTTACCAGGCTGAACATTATATCCCATGACTTATTTATTTTATAACTGGAGATTTATACCTTTTGAGTCCCTTCACCTATCTTGTCTAATCTTCAGCCCTCGCCTCTGGCAACCACCAGCTCTGTATCTATGAACTTAGATGTTGGGGTGTGTGTGTGTGTGTGTGTGTGTGTGTGTTTTGGCTGGAGATTTTTTGTTTGTTTGTTTGTTTGTTTGTTTGTTTGTTTGAGGGTGCCTTTTTTCTTATATTTCACATACACATGAGATCATATGGCATTTGTTTTCTCTGTCTGACTTTTTAAACTTTGCATAATGCCTTCAGTGTGCATTCTTGCTGTTGCAAATGGCAAGATTTCCTTCGTGTGTGTGTGTGTGTGTGTGTGTGTGTGTGTTACATTTTTATTATCCAATAATATATTAATGGAAATTGAAGTTGTTTCCACATCTTGGCTATTATAAATAATACTGCAACAAACATGGGGGTGCATATATGTCTTGAAAGTAGTGTTTTTGTCTTCTCTGGTAAATAACTAGAAGCAGAAGCTGGATCATATGGTAGTTCTATTTTTAGTTTTTTCAGGAAATTTATACTGTTCCATAGTGGTTGTACCAATATACACTCCCACCAACAGTGGACAAGGGTTCCTTTTTCTCCACATCTTTGCCAACACTTGTTATTTCTCAAAAACTTCCATTTCTTATATTACTTTATATTGTCTTATTCTATACATGTGAACTGTTTTGACATGCTTACTCAAGTTCAGTTAGGTGTGGTTTTTATGTTTTCAGCCACCTTACTGTTAAACATACTGTTCATAGTGAAGACATTAACTCATCACGTTAATAGTATCCAGTCACAAATAGGTTATAAGAATTCTGTATATTTTTTCAGTGCGTGCCGAACCTTTCTGAAATCAAGTTCGGAATTTCACACATTGCTGTATTAAATATATCCAACTATTTTACACTTAAGAAAGTACATAAAATTGCTTATGAGAGTTTCATGCCTTCCAAAGCATTTTTACAAGATTTAAGTTTTAAAAAGTAAAAGTATAAATAATGCCAAATTCCTTTTGAGAACTTTAAGAAGAAATATACATAAAATAGTAAAAGAGAACTCAGATGAACTAAAATCAGGGGGAAACGCTTTCTCATCTAAGACAGAAGTAGTACTTGAAGGAAGCAGAGAGCAATTGGAACCAAAGAGCCAGTTTCCACACGACAAGTTGATATGAAAGAATAAGCCTAGAAAGGGTGTTCCCACCATGAGTGCTAATATCAGAATACTTTGCTTGCAAATAATAGAAAATCCAACTCAAAGTGACTTAACAACTAAAAAGAATGTAACCCCAAGTCCAAAGATATGCTTGTTCAGGACAGACTTGAGCTACAGGTGTATAAGCACTTCACCAAGGATCCAATTTCATTGTCTTGCCAGTCCGCCTTCTGCCGAGCCAGTTTCCTTCCAAATATGCCTCTTCTTATAATAATACCATGATGGAACCATATGGATCCACCTATCCAGCCTTCAAGACCACCAAAAACAAAGCAAAACGAAACAAAACAAAAACAAAACAAAACCTGAGACCATGAGGAGTTGGTGCTGGGAAACATGCAACAAATGCCCTCCAAAATAAATACTCTAAACATAATAATTGATGTCATGAAAAACTTTCTCCAATTAGTCATACACAATTCACAGGATTTTGATCATTGGATATTAAATATTAAATCTGAATATGATGCGGACATTATGCCTGTAATGAAATATGTAAGTCGATATAAAAAAACAAAGTAATATTTAATTAATAAACACTTTGCCGGAACAGCATGTTTTTCACCGATTATAACTACTGATATAAATAAGTAGCGTTTCCCTGTACTCAGTGTTCTGCCAACAAAAATTCAGTTATGAAGAAAAATGGCAGTTAAGGGCTTTATTTGGATAAAGGTTCTAGGATACCCTAAAGACTTCTAAGCAGAATGCATTTGAAATTAGAATTTTGGAAGAAATATGAAAACTATCAATAAAAAATGTTAGGGCATTTTAAATAGATTAAAGAACACAGAGTACATCTGAAATCTATATGTAAAAATGACAGTTGGTAGAAAATAGTGCTTACTCTCTTATGTGGCTCCTGAGAAACTTAACAGAAACCCATGGAGGAGGGGAAGGGGGAAAAAAAAAAGGAGGTTAGAGTGGGAGAGAGCCAAAGCGTAAGAGACTCTTAAAAACTGAGAACAAACTGAGGGTTGATGGGGGGTGGGAGGGAGGGGCGGGTGGGTGATGAGTATTGAGGAGGTCACCTTTTGGGATGAGCACTGGGTGTTGTATAGAAACCAATTGACAATAAATTTCATATATTGAAAAAAAATAAAAGAACATAGTGCTTACTTACAAGAAGCGTTGATGAAATAAATCTGAGAACAAAAGTAAAATTTTTACAAGTAGAATCTAGAGTAAAAGATGAGGACAAATAGAAAACCAAGAAATGAACCCACAACTATAAGGTCTACTAATCAACAAAGCAGGAAGAATATCCAATGGAAAAGAAGACAGTCTCTTCAAAAAATGGTATTGGGAAAACTTGACAGCAATATGTGGAAGAATGAAACTGGACCACTTTCTTACATCATACACAAAAATAAATTCAAAATGGATGAATTACCTAAATGTGGGACAGGAAACCATCAAAACCCTAGCAGAGAACACGGGCAGCAACCTCTTTGACCTTGGCTGTAGGAACTTCTTACTATACATGTCACCAAAGGCAAGAGAAGCAAAAACGAAAATGAACTATTAAGGCTTCATCAAGACAAACAGCTTCTGCTTAGTGAAAGAAACAACCAACAAAATTAAAAGGTAGGCTACAGAATGGGAGAAGATATTTACAAATGACATATCTTATAACTGGTTAGTATTCAAAATCTATAAAGAATTTATCAAACTCAACACACAAAACACAAATAATCCAGTTAAGAAATTGGCAGAGGACATGGACAAACGTTTTTCTAAAGACATCCAGATGGCTAACGGACACATGAAAAGACACTCAACATCATTCATCATCAGGGAAATATAAATCAAAACCACAATGAGATATCACCTCATGCCTGTCAGAATGGCTAAAATTAACAACACAAGAAACAACAGGTGTTGGCAAGGATGTGGAGAAAGGGGAACCCTCTTGAACTGTTGGTGGGAATACAAATTGGTGCAGCCACTCTGGAAAATAGTATGGAGGTTCCTCAAAAAGTTAAAAATATAACTTCTCTACAATCCAGCAATCACACTACTAGATATTTACCTAAAGGATACAAAAACACAGATTCAAAAGGGTAGATGCACCTAATAGAAGCATTATCAACAATAGTCAGACTATGGAAAGAGCCCTAATGTTTATTGACTGCTGAATAAATAAAGGAGACGTGATATAGATACATACACACACACACACACACACACACACACACACACACACAAATGGAATATTACTCGGCCATCAAAAAGAGTGAAATCTTGCCATTTGCAATAACGTGGATGGAGCTAGAGTGTTTAATGCTAAGCGAAATGTGTCAGAAAGACAAATACCATATGATTTCACTTATATGTGGAATTTAAGAAACAAAATAGATAAATGTATGAAAAAGGGAAAAAAGGAAGAGAGAGAGAGAGAGAGAGGGACAGAGGGAAACAAAGCATAAGAGACTCTTAACCATAGAGAACAAACTGAGGGTTGATGGAGGGTGATGGGTGGGGAAGGGGCTAGATGGGTGATGGGTATTAAGGTGGGCAATTGTTATGATGAGTGGGTATTAAGGCGGGCACTTGTTATGATGAGCACTGGGTGTTGTATGTAAGTGAGGAACCACTGAATTCTATTCCTGAAACCAATATTGCACTGTATGTTAACTAACTAGAATTTAAATCAAAATTTAAAAAAAAAAAAAGATGAAGACAAAATATTTTCACTATTCTTTTGTATACAAACTTAAAATAATAGGAATAATGAAATCCAACCTAGTGAATCTGAACCATATCGTCCCAGTTTATTTAATGGGTAAATGGACAAATTATGGTACAAAAGAGTAGCTGTGAATTAGTTTAAACTATGAGTAGAAACCCTTAAAAATATCTTCAATAAAGAACATCTCAAGTTTTAGCTATGCTGTCAAAATAAATCACTGAGGTTAAGTTTTACTATATTAATAATAAACTTACCTTCAACAAATTAAATTATGGCCTTGTTTATAATGGACCATTTAACTGTAATAAAAAATGTAAAAACTGCCACATTTGAGATATATATACATAGATATATGTGTATATATATATATATATATATATATATATAATGTTCCACAGACATATATAATAGCTTTGAGATTCAGCAGTAATGATATTTCGTGGACAAGAAATAACCATTAAATGCTTTCAGTGGTATCAGTTCTTTATCAGATTACATACATGCAAAAAGACCAATTATTTTCCAAAACATTTTTAAGTGAACTTAAGTTTAAAATTATAAGCACTTCTGGCTAAATAATATGCTATTAAACAATGAATGTGTCAACCAATAAATCAAAAAAACAAATTAAAAAATTACATAAAAGCAAATGAAAATGAAAATACAACAGTCCAAAATCTTTAGGATGCTGTAAAAATAGTTCTAAGAGGGAAGTTTATAGCAATACAGGCCTATATCAAGAAGCAAGAAAAATCTCAAATAAGCAAGCTAACCTTACACCTGAAGAAGCTGGAAAAAGAAGAGTAAGCAAAACCCAAACCCAGCAAAAGGAAGGAAATAATAAAGAGTAGAGCAAAAAACAAATGATACAAAAACTAAAAAGCAATAGAACAGATTAATGAAACCAGGATCTGTTTCTTTGAAAAGGTCAACAAAGTGGATAAACCTCTAGCAAGGCTCATTAAAAGAGAGAGAGAGGGGCGCTTGGGTGGCGCAGTCGGTTAAGCGTCCGACTTCAGCCAGGTCACGATCTCGCGGTCCAGGAGTTCAAGCCCCGCGTCAGGCTCTGGGCTGATGGCTCAGAGCCTGGAGCCTGTTTCTGATTCTGTGTCTCCCTCTCTCTCTGCCCCTCCCCCGTTCATGCTCTGTCTCTCTCTGTCCCCCAAAAAATAAATAAACGTTGAAAAAAATATATAGCTTCACTATTTAAAAAAAAAGAGAGAGAGAGAGAAACTAAATAAGCAAAATTACTAATGCAAAAGAAGAAATAATAACCAGCACTATAGAAATACAAGTGTAACAGAATACTTTGAAAACCTATATGTCAAAAAATTGGGCAACTTAGAAGAAATGGATAAATTCCTCAAAACATATAACCTACCAAAACTAAAGCAAGAAGAAATAGAAAATGTGATTAGACCAATCACCAGCAATGAAACTGAATCATTCATTAACAACAACAACAAAAAAAAAAACCTCCCAAAAAACAAAAGCCTGGGACCAGAAAGCTTCACAGGCAAATTCTACCAAACATTTAAAAAAGAGTTTATATACCCATTCTTCTCAAACGATTCCAAAAAAATACAAGAAGGAAAATCTTCAAATGCATTCTATGAGACCAGTATTACCATGATACCAAAACCAGCCTGATAACCAAAACCAAATAAAGACACTACAAAAAAAAGAAGAAAGAAAGAAAGAAAGAAAGAAAGAAAGAAAGAAAGAAAGAAAGAAAGAAAAAGAAAACTACAGGCCAATATCTCTCGTAAGTATAGGTGCAAAATCCTCAACAAAATATTAGCAAACTGAATCCAACAATATATTTTGAAAAATCATACATCAGGATCAAGTGGGATGTATTCCTGAATGCAAGGGGTGGTTCAATATTTGCAAAACAATCAATGTGATATGTTACATTAATAAAAGAAAGGATAAAAACCATATAATCATTTCAACAGATGCAGAAAAAGCATTTGACAAAGTACGACATCCATTTGTGATAAAAAAAAAAACAAACCTCTGCAGAGTAGGTCTAGAGGGAACATACTTCAACATAATAAAGGCCTTATATGAAAATCCCAAAGCCAAAATCATACTCAGTGGTGAAAATCTGAGAGTTTTCCCCTAAGATGAGGAAAAGACAGGAATGTCCACTCTCACCACTTTTATTCAACATAGTACTGGCAGTCCTAGTCACAGCAATTAGACAACATAAAGATATAAAAGTCATCCAAATCAGTAAGGAAGAAGCAAAATTCACTATCTGCAGATGAATAGAAAACCTTAAAGATTCTACCAGAAAAAAACTAGAACTGATAAATAAATGAATTCAGTAAAGTCACAGGATACAAAATCAACGTACAGAAATCTGTGGCATTTTTATCCACTACTAATGAAGCAGCAGAATGTGAAATTAAGAAAACAATCCAATTTACAATTGCACCAAAAACAATAAAATATGTAGGAGTAAATTTAACCAAAGAGGTGAAAAACCTGTACTCTCAAAACTGTAAAACACCAATGAAAGAAATTGAAGATGATATAAACAAATGAAAAGACATTCCATGCTCATATTTTGGAAGAACAAATATTGTTAAAATGTCCATTCTACCCAAAGCAATGTACACATTTAATGAATCCCTATCAAAATACCAACAGCGTTTTTCCCAGAACTAGAACAAACAATCCTAAAATTTGTGTGGAACCACAAAAGACCCTGAAGACCCAAAGCAATCTTGAAAAAGAAAAGCAAAACTGGAGGTATCACAATTCTGGATTTCAAATTATACTACAGAGCAGTAGTAATTAAAACAGTATGGTACTGGTATAAAAATAGACACACAGATTAATAGAATTGAACAGAAAACCCAGAAATGAACTCACAACAGTATGGTCAATTAATCTTTGACAAAGGAGGAATGAATATACAATCCAAAAAAAGTATCTTCAACAAATGGTGGACTGGACAACCACATGCAAATTAATGAAACTGGACCACTTTCTTTCACCATTCACATGGATTCACATGGATTAAAGACATAAATGTGAGACCTGAAACCATAAAAGAGAACACAGGCAATAATCTTTCTGACATTGGCCATAGCAACATTTTTCTAGATATGTCTCCCAAGGCAAGGGAAATAGAAGCAAAAATAAACTGTTGGAACTACATCAAAATAAAGTTTCAGCACAGCAAAGGAAGCAATCTACAAAACTAAAAGGCAACCTACTGAGTGGGAGAAGATATTTGCAACTGACATTTCTGATAAGGGATCAGTATCCAAAATATATAAAGAATTGATATAATTCGATACCAAAAAAGCAAATAATCCAATTAAAAAATTGAGAAGACATAAACAGACACTTCTCCAAGGAGAACACAGACATGGACAACAGACATGTGAAAAGATGCTCAACATCACTCATCATCAGGGAAATGCAAATCAAAACCACAATCAGATATTACCTCACAATGTCAGAATGGCTAAAATCAAAAATACAAAAAAACAAGTGTTAGAGAGGAGGTGGAGAACAAGGAACCGTTTTACACTATTGGTGGGAAGGCAAATTGGAGCAGCCATTGTGGAAAACAGTATGGAGATTCTTCAAAAATTTAAACTACCCTGGGGGTGCCTGGGTGGCTCAGTCGGTTGAGCGTCCGACTTTGTCTCAGGTCATGATCTCACAGTCTGTTAGTTTGAGCCCCATGTCGGGCTCTGTGCTGACAGCTCAGAGCTTGGAGCCTGCTTCAGATTCTGTGTCTCCCTTTCTCTCTCTGTCCCTCCCCTACTCGTGTTCTGTCTCTCTCTCTCTGCCAGAAATAAATAAACATTAAAAAAATTTAAAAATTTAAACTACCCTATGATTCAGGAATCACACTATTGGATATTTACCAAAAAGAAAAAAAAAAGCAAAAACACTAATTCAGAGAGATACATGCACCCTTATGTTTATTGCAGCATTCTTTAATAAAGCTCAATGTTTTTGTTTTGTTTTTTATTCTCAAGTTAGCTAACATACATGATAGTCTTGGTTTCTGAAGTAGACTCCTGAAGTAGAAGTAGAAGTAGACTCCTGATTCATCACTTGCATTTAACACCCAGTGCCCATCCCAACAAGTGCCCTCCTTAATGCCTATCACCCCTTTTTGCCTCTCCTCCCCCACCCCCACCCCCATCGACCCTCAGTTTGTTTTCCATACTTAAGAGTCTCTTATGGTATGCCTCCTTCTCTGTTTTTATCTTATTTTTCCTTCCCTTCCCCTCTGGTCATCTGTTAAGTTTCTCAAATTCCACATATGAGTGACATCATATGATATCTGTCTTTCTCTGACTGATTTATTTCGCTTAGCATAATACCCTCCGGTTCCATCCACGTTGTTGCATATAGCAAGATTTCATTCTTTTTCATTGCCAAGTAGTATTCCATTATATATATACCACATCTACTTTATCCATTCATCAGTTGATGGACATTTGGGTTCTTTCTATAATTTGGCTATAGTTAATAACGCTGCTGTAAACATTGGGGTGCATGTGCCCCTTTGAATCAGCACTCCTGTATCCAAAGGATCATTGAAACATGTGGTATTAAATGGCTTTTAAACAATACATGTTCATTTGTAAAAGTTCACATAGTACCAAAGTGTACGCACTGAAAAGTAGGTCTTCCTTTGTAGGTGCTTGCAAAGTCTTGTGCAGTTTGAACTTAGCTTAGCGATTGCTACCTCCCCATTCTCCCCCACATCCTCGGGAGAACCCAGTATCTAGAATCTAACACAACATTCCGGTGAGTACTGGATCTTTCAGCCCTTCCCTTTATATAGACGGTGGTGATGGAAGGGGAGGGAAGTGGAATTAAGAGGTGCTGCAGTTATGTCTGCCAGATTTTATATCTTGTCTCCCCACCCTCACCTAGCACCATTTCCAGTTTGCTACCAGATAAGACATACAAACCGAGGTTCTTGTAAGGGGACCATGAACAACTTTTCCTTATAGTAGCTGTTATCGCTATGGAACTTGCCTCATCTCTGAAATGGCATGACATACTTAACCAGGAAATTTACAGAAGGTTGAATTTGCATGTCTGCTTGTGCAAGCGGTGGGAAGTGTTATACAGATTTTTCTTTAAAAGAAGAAAGGCCTGTACCACCAGGGAGAAATTACAAAGATTTTAAAACACTTAGGATAATGATACCAAAAAGAAGCTCAAAATAATTTATAAGTTGAAAACAACTTACCTTCACAGAAAAATATTCTGTGGGAAAAGGAAAAAACAAAACAAAACTATGCTACTCCATGTATTACTTTCTCATCAGAAGCATAGTATAAAGTTAATATTTATTCCCAAGTTACTGGATTTTTGGATTTATATTAAATTTATCTTTCTACTCTGTAGCATTCAGTTACTTTACATGGTGCCATGTGGTAAGAGAAACTCCATTTCCAGGGCTTCTTGGCTAGAATTTGTAACCAAAGCCTGAAGCCTTGAGAACCTAGTGGTATTGTGAGTAGTTAGGTGCATCAGCTAAAGGACTTTTGATGTTGCTTTCATATATAAGGATTTTGAACTTCTGTTGGTCTGTGCGTATAGTTTACATATCCCAGTTAAATTATGGATATCCCAATGCTCACTGTCATCATTAGAGTTGGCTATGATGTAGTCATTCTTACTTTATCATAATAGTCATATAACAGTTATAAATTTTTTCTTCTGTATTTTTTATCACAAATATAATATCCTGGCTATGCCATTTATTAAATAGGCTTCTGTGGGCTAGCCTGGGAACTAGAGTGTTTACAATGAAGTAACATGTTAACATGTCCTTTGCTCCAAATAATCAACTTAGTTTAGTTTTATTTTCTTATTTTTTTAAGTTTATTTATTTATTTTGAGAGAGAGAGAAACAGCACAAGTGGGGGGGGGGGGCAGGGAGAGAGGGAGAGAGAGAGAATTCAACTGTCAGCATGCAGATCAACATGGGGCTTGAACTCATGAACCATGAGATCATGACCTGAGCCGAAATCAAGAGTCAGATGCTTAACCGACTGAGCCACTCAGGCGCCCCAGAAGGTTACCTTTAAAACATAACTAATTGATATGCTAAATACCTATATCAATATACAGTTGTAAAAAGGATATGTTTATTACTACATTTTAGTGCTTAGTAACACTGAACACTCTAAATCAAATTAAATTAAATTGAGGCCTTGTTTACTTATTATAGATATTTTTACCTGTTGAACTCTCCCTAGTGCTACTTTGTTTCTTCTAGATTAAATAAAATCAAAGGCATGACAAAATATTTGTCAAGTGTAATAAGTTTTATTTATTTCTGAAGAAAAAGATTTCCCCCCACTTTGCAGTATCCATTGATGCCTTCCCCCGGCATCTAGCTTATTCCCCTGTCTCAAAAGCATTGACACATTCACAGAGGAGCGACTCTGTATCAACCATGTTACAGATCCCCCTACAGTTACCCACATGAGGAAGGAAAAATTCAGTCCGTTTCTGTTTTTGATAAATTAAACTGAGTCGTCTCCCTCACGATCCTTTTGGTTTTCTGTTCCAAAATGATAATTCAGTCAGCTAGAGGATCTTCTGTCTAGCACACACACCGAATGCCTTATCTTTTATGGGAAGCATTTTGCCTTCTGTTTACACGTCTAGTTAGATGTAACCACTGGTATGAGGCTGTCTTGAATACATTGGAGTCCTTTCAGAAACCAAGTGGTCCTTTAGGGCTTAGTTGTTCTTCACTGTATTAAGAAGAGAGAAACATATTTCACCAAATGCATCTAATAATGCCAAGTTATACATTAAGATACAAATTATGTATTAAATATCTTAATGTGCAGAAATAGCACAATGTAATGAAAATAGCACAATGTAATGTGTTCAGAGGTACACAATACATAGTGTGCGATACGCATTTACAAAAAGGAAAAAGCATTTGATCATGAAAATATTCACTACTGAGCTCAAAGCTTTTTCTTGGAGTTAATTAATTGTAGTTAAACTTTGTCATTATTTAATCAAATGAGGTCTTCATGGATCACGTCTGAGCCATGTCTGTGTCTATATTGTAACAAGTTAAGTAATTTAAGGTTAAACTGGTTTCATCAACACAAATCGTGAATGAAAACTTTCAATGATTTTTTCCACCTTGATATGAAGAGGGGAAGTAAAATTCAAGATTAGTTCACTCAGGTTTTATGCTTGTTGATATTTTAAGAAAGGTGTCTTAGTTTCCTAAGGCTGCCATAACAAAGTACAATGGATAGGGTGCTTTAAAATAATGGAAACTTGTTCTTTCACAGTCTTAAGGTTGGAAGTCTGAAATCAAGGTGTTGGCAGAACCTTGCTCCCTCTGAAGCCTCTGGAGGACTCTTCCTCCCTCCTCCAGATTCTGGTAGCCCTGGGTATTCCTTGGTGTGTGACAGCATAGCTCTACTCTGTCCATTTTCACATGGGTGTCATCCCTATATATCTCTTCTCATCTTACAGGGACACCTCCCAGATTGGACTAATGTCACACCCTACTCCAGTATGATTTCATTTTAGCTTACCTAAGGAAATCTGCAATGGCCCCACTTCCGAATAAGGTCACATTCTGGGGTACTGGTACATATCTTTTGGGGGGATATCAATTGAACCCATGATAGGGAGCGACCAACAGAACACATTTATTTGCGTTCCACATGAGTTCTGAACCAGTTGAGAAATAAATCTAAAGGGAAGACAAATGGTGAGTAACATATCACTTTTATTGGTGCTAAAGCTCATTCTGAGAATCTGACAGTTCTGCAGGCAGATGAGCATGGTAATAGGAAACACTGACATTACATCCAGTTACCTGTTCAGTAGCAGACAGCATTGGACGGCCACAGATATCTTCACGTGATTGCTTGCCCCTGAAGAACGAAAAGCATGAAGGAGCAGAGCAAATGTGTCCTTTTTGCAGCTTAGGCTGGCTGCTCCACAAACACAGCAGAAATAAAAGAGAAAGAGAGAGAAAGGGAGAAAGGAAAAAAAAAACCCCTCAAGTATCATGTTAGTATTGTTCTCTCCACATAAAAGAAACGTCAGGAACAAAGAATAAGCTTCCCCGTGACAATAAATGTGTAACCTTATCAAGACATTTTCAGGGGCTCCTGGGTGGCTCAGTCAGTTAAATGTCTGACGTCGCCTCAGGTCATGATCTCATAGTTCATGGGTTCAAGCCCCGCGTCGGGCTCTGTGCTGACAGCTCGGAGCCTGGAGCCTGCTTCAGATTCTGTGTCTCCTCTCTCTCTGCCCCTCCCCTGCTAGTGCACACTCTCTCTCTCTCTCTCTCTCTCTCTCTCTCTCTCTCTGCCCCTCTCTCTCTCTCAAAAATAAATAAACCTTAAACAAAGAAATTTTTTTAAAAAGACATATTATTGTGAACAGCCATCAATAAGGCTCAGAACATTTTTTCCTGGAGCTTGATTTTATTATTTTTTTAATGTTTATTTATTTTTGAGAGAAACAGAAAAAAAAAACGAGCAAGAGTGTGGAGGGGCAGAGAGAAAGGGGACAGAGGATCCAGAGCAAGCTCTTTGCAGACCGCAGAGAGCCTGATGTGAGGCTCAAACTCATGAACCCTGAGATCATGTCCTGAGCCAAAGTCAGATGTTTAACCAATTGAGCCACACAGGCACACCATTCTGGAACTTGATTTTAAAGATTTTTTTTTAAATATTTGTATTATGAATGGATATATAATTTGTTCTATATGTTCTGTAGAATTCTATGTTCTGTTTTGCAGAATTTTAGCCTAAATTTAAAATAAAACTGTCTAGAATATTTTGTATAATAGAAAAAGGTTTAGAATCCCACATCACTAAACCCATTCTACATTGAACAACTTTGAGCTTGTCACAAGAAAGTTTGCCAGGAGGTTCAAGGGCCTCAATCATTGACTTTTTATATATTTTCCAAAAGGAGTAACATAAAATCTTAGAAGAGTAAAAGTATGTGTCTCTTAGCTTTACATTTGTATCCTGGTACTAGACCATACCTACCATAAGCTACTAGTAGTTTTTGTAAATTTTGAAATTAGCTTGTTAAATAGAAAAATATATATATTTGTGTCCTGAAAAGGTTAGGTTGTTTAATGTAAACACACAGGTGAATTACAATTTTATTAACTCCTTTTTATATACCTTTATTTTTAATATGTTAGAAGTGTTAAAAAATAAAAGGGGGGGGGGCTTTCCTCTCCAAAACTCTAAAAAATACACACACTTAGAAGGCTTTTGTTTCTGAGTAGGGAAATTTCTACTAAGGGGAGGATGCGGTAGGCATCCTCCAAGATGACTTCCTATCATTCACCCACCTGTATGGAATCCTCTCCCCTTGAGTGTGGGCGGGACTTATCCATCTGATGGATATCCCTTTGAAGATGAAGTTTCAAAAGACTGTGGCTTCCATCCTGTTTGCTCTATCATACTATCTCTTGGATCACTTGGTTTGGGGATAGCCTTGTGGGAAGATTCATGTTATGAGAGACCTTAAAAGATTTCCCCGCTTTGAACCTTCACGTGAGACTGCATTCCTGCTCAACAGTTTGACTGCAACGTCATGAGAAGCCTTGACCCCAAGGTACTCAATTCAGTTGAGCTATGCCCAGGGTTCTGATCCACAGAAACTGTGAGATAATAAAGGTTTGTTTTAGTTTAAGCCACTGATGTGTGAAGGAATTTATTATGCAATCAGATAGCTAAAAGGGGAAAGGGGAAAGGGTAAAGGCCAAAGATTCTGTGTAATTTAGTGTTAAGATTATGGATTTTAAAAGCCAATTTGTCCAATAACTTAGAAACATTTTATTTAAGTAATACATAATATTTTCTTGTCAAAAAAATCCAAATATTAAAGAAGTATAAGCAGTAAAATTCAATCTCCAGTCTCCGTAAATTCACATCCCTCTTCTGAATAAATCATTAACCTGTTTTTCTGGACTTTTTTCTCTGCATTAGCATTTCATAAATGGAGTTTCATTTCACAGAAATAAAATAGAATATTCTGTAACATTTTTTAAATATTTAACTTGTCCTGAAGATCTTCCCACAGCTGCACATCGATATCTAACTTACTCTCTTACTTTCTATAGTAATCTATAATATAACCATAACACAACTTTATTTAATCCACCCCCTACTGATACACATCTGAGTTGTTCCTAATATTTCACTCTGACCAAAACTGTTGCAATTAATAGATTTGCCTTTGTCTCTTTGTGCTTGTGAACTAATATATCCCTTTTCTAGACGTGTAGATGCGAAGTTTCAAAGAGCATGGGCATTTTTTCTTGATAGATTTCTCATCTTCTCTTTAACACACTAACAATTTACACTGTCACAACAGTATATTGAAATATAGGTTTTTCCCCACACTTATGTCAATCTTAGATACTTTCCATCTTTTGAACACATTCTACCTTCTTCTATCACCCTACCAATTACTATGTGTTTTATGTTTCTTCTCATAGTTTTGTTTTTAAAATGTTTAGATCTTGGGATGCCTGGGTGGCTCAGTCGGTTGAGCATCCGACTTCCACTGAGGTCATGATCTCGCAGTCTGTGGGTTCAAGCCCCGCGTCGGGCTCTGTGCTGACAGCTCAGAACCTGGAGCCTGTTTCGGATTCTGTGTCTCCCACTCTCTCTGCCCCTCCCCGACTCATGCTCGCTCTCTCTCTCTCTCTCTCTCTCTCTCTCAAAAATAAATAAACATAAAAATAAATAAAAAGTAAAATGTTTAGATCTTTAAACCACTTGTCAGTTTTCTAATAATGTCTAGTTAACTTACAGGTCAAATTTGGAGAAGACCATAACAACAAGACCACTCTTCCAAATATGAAAACAGGTAATATTCTTAATTGGCTTTAAATTAAACCATAGAACGCAAACCCTGTTGAATTCCTCATTTTCTTCTCATTAGAATATCCTGCAGTTCTTCTATGTAGTTGGCAATCAATAAACGTTAATTTCATTTAATTGATTAAATTGCCTATGATGTCTCACATCAACTACCATTGAAATATAGTGACCACCCAGAGCTCAGATCTTTGTTCTAAAAACATGAGCTTCCTTAGAGATATGACTGAATCCAGAGCTGGTGGAGGGGAAGTACAAGATGAACCTGGAACATCTTGTAACAGAAAATATGGAAAAACTCAAAGAATGATGGGGACATGCCAAAACAACACAAGATCTGGCTTCATTTTCGTGATTTTAATAATTGTGTATCCTTCTTCTTGGGAAATACACACTGCTACTTAGGAGTCAAGTGGCAAGGTTTCTGCAAATTGCATTCAAATGCTTCAGAAAAAGTTGACTGATGATAGATGATACAATGATAAGATAAATGGAAGCAAATATAAACAGCCGATCAATCTGAATCAATAATATATAGGAGTTATTCATAAGATTTTTATAACTTTTCACTAAGTTTGAAATTATATCAAAATATAATTTACCCCAAAAAACAATGTTTGGGGTTTGTTTCTTATAATATTAGTAATCAATATCCTTTGAAAGTGGAGATCTTTTTCTCGAAGCATTTTGGCTATAATTCTGTCTCTTAGATACTTAATTCAACACAAACCTCACCATTTAATTCTCTAAAAAACTTGGGAGCTCTTTCCCACAGCTAAATTTTCATTTCATACTATGACTGCTATGAAATTTATGATTTATAGATTTCAAATTGCTGCACATCACAAAGCAGAACAAAATTAGTTGAAAAGTTTTCACTGTTGGGAGACTAGACTGATATTCTAAAGCCCTGAATTCTGATCTTACATTTGAACACTGAGCAATGTAAATTAGCACCATTTTATTCATATAGAAACTATAGTTTACTGTTCTTGGACTCTTTTATAATGCTGTTAACTATTTTTAATTAAAATTATCATTGCTTATGTTGAATTTTAATATATAAAAGAAAGTAAAGCGCTTCCAGGGAGGAATATTAATGTAGGTACATGTGTAGAAATATTTTTAGTCGTAGAGCAACAGAAAAAGAACAACCCTTATTATTCCACCCACTGACCAGCCTTCACTGAAAACTGTTTTTGTGCATATTAAAATTCAGAAAATAATTGGGGAGAAATATCTCATTCCATAAAATATTACTTTCAAATTTTCATTCAGGTTCGAATGTGAAAAATGCAAATGGAAAACGTTTTTGGTTCAATATTGTTAATTAAAATATTCTGTGTCCATTAGTTACAGTTTTCTATGCGTTACACTTTCAGATATCCAAAATAACGATGGATATATAGGGCATATTTTCAGGAATGTAGTGTTCATTACTTAAAAAAAGAAGGGGAGTGTGGGTGGCTCAGTTGGTTAAGCATCCAACTTTGGCTCAGGTCATAATCTCACCGCTCCTGAGTTCGAGCCCCGCATCGGGCCCTGTGCTGACAGCTCAGAGCCTGGAGCCTACTTCTGATTCTGTGTCTCCCTCTGTCTCTGCCCCTACCCTGCTTGCGCTTTGTTTCTCTCTCTTTCAAAAATAAACATTCAAAATTTTATTTAAAAATTTAAAAAGAAGAAATTTTGACATAGACATTTTTGAAAATGGATAGATGATACTGTTTGAAACTGAATGGTTATGGTCCTGAATATGAATGCAATTCGTTACATAAAAATAGTTATTTCATGAAGACTTATACTTCAGTGGAAAATATGATTGAGAAATTACAATTCTTTAAACATCATTTACTGCTACTAAAAGTACCTGTGATTTTCTTTAATAGTCTTATAAATTCAATCCCATCTACGATGGCAATGTAAAAGCCATCTATTACATAAATTCTAATCTATGAACTCAACAAAATATTGGTGTGTGTTATACTCTGGTGATTAACAACCTTAATATCTTTGGCCATTAAAGTAAAATAGGCTTGGGTTACTTGGGTGGCTCAGTCGGTTAAGCATAGGACTTCAGCTCAGGTCATGATCTCACAGCTCGTGGGTTCAAGCCCTGTGTCAGACTCTGTGCTAACAGCTCAGAGCCTGGAGCCTGCTTCAGATTCTCTGTCTCCCTCTCTGCTCCTCCCCCGCTCACATTCTCCCTCTCTTTCAAAAATAAAAGAAACATTTAAAAAAATTTTAAGTAAAATAGGCTCCAATCAAAGCCCAGCATGAAAGTTTTAACCATATTATCCAGGTGATTCTTGTATACTAAAGTATTAGATGCTCTAATGTAAGAAAAATAGATGCATTGTGGCACCTGGGTGGCTCAGTCGGTTGAGTGTCCAATTTCAGCTCAGGTCACGATCTCATAGTCATGAGACTGAGGCCAGCATCAGGCTCTACACTGCACATGAAGCCTGCTTAAGATTCTCTCTCTGCCCCTCCCCCCCCAGCACACGCACACAGTGTGCGCACTCTTTCTCTCAAAAAAAAACAAAATAAAATAAAAAAGAGTTTCTTTAAAACTAAAATAGATGCCTTCAGATTTTTTCAAGTTTATAATTTCATTTCTTCTAAAATTAAAATATATATATAGGCAAAACCTGTTTTGTGAGGTTAGGGGAAGCATCAAAATGCCTGCTGTGTGTTCAAATTCAGATACGATAGAAATGTTATGACTCTTGTGTTATAAAATGTGTAGGTATTGTTTTGTAAGCATTTGCATAACACACATTCTGATCATTGTTGAATTTGCAAACAACACTTAGTTGAGAGGAAGAGGTGGGAAAGGCTACGTCATGCTTCATTGAGGTAGAATACTATTTATCCATCCTATTGTTTAAAACAGAGAGCAGGCAGGCAATACACACAGATGTTTGTCCTGGAACCAACATGAGTCAGATTCTAACCCTGCCCTGGCTGCAGAGTCTCCATTGTAATCATAGGTTTAGACACAAACAAAAACTGTGCATAAACCTCTCTCAGTTCACTTTAGCATTTCACAGTCAACAGGGGATATGCCCTTAGGCTCAGCTGCCCAAAGAAAGGAGACCAGTTACTTTCATATCCATACTTCTAACACCTGGCATAGTACCTAGCAGCAAATGAAAACTGAATAAACAAGTCATATAGGTAAGAATTGATAAACCTAACATATTATCAGTCATCAATGAATTATAAAAAGATTTGTTCTACAATTTCATTTCCAAACCACCCACTTTTGTATTAGGAAAGATGTCCCTGCCAACCAACACATGAAAAAATGCTCAACATCACTCATTGCCAGGGAAATACAAATCAAAACCACAATGAGATACCACCTCACCCCTGTCAGAATGGCTAACATTAACAGCTCAGGCAACAACAGATGTTGGCCAGGATGCGGAGAAAGAGGATCTCTTTTGCATTGTTGGTGGCAATGCAAGCTGGTGCAGCCACTGTGGAAAACAGTATGGAGTTTCCTCAAAAAACTAAAAATACAACTACCCTACGACATAGCAATTGCACTATAGGTATTTATCCATGGGATACAGGTGTGCTGTTTCCAAGGGACACATGCACCCCCATGTTTATAGCAGCACTATCAACAATAGCCAAAGTATGGAAAGAGCCCAAATGCCCATCGATGGGTGAATGGATAAAGAAGATGTGGTATATATATATACAATGGAGTGTTACTTGGCAATCAAAAAGAATGAAATCTTGCCATTTGCAACTACGTGGATGGAACTGGAGGGTATCATGCTAAGTGAAATTAGTCATAGAAAGACAAAAATCATATGACTTCACTCATATCAGGACGTTAAGAGACAAAACAGATGAACATAAGGGAAGGGAAATAAAAATAATATAAAAACAGGGAGGGGGATAAAACAGAAGAGCCTCATAAATATGGAGAACAAACTGAGGGTTAATGGAGGGGTTGTGAGAGGGAGGATGAGCTAAATGGGTAAGGGATCTACTCCGGAAATCATTGTTGCACTATATGCTAACTAATTTGGATGTAAATTTTAAAAAATAAAAAATGAAATTAAAAAAAAAAAGTTGACCTCCAAAAAAAAAAAAAAGGAAAGATGTCCCTGGTTCAAATGTTAGCTGTCTAAGTCCATTAAAAAAGCAATTTTGCCTTCATTCATTCATCAATATTTATCACATGCTTTCTCCAGTGCTAGGCAATATGGGTACAGTGTGGGAGAAATAGACATAAACCTGCTATCATGACACATATGGTCATCTAGGGAGAAAAAATGTGATCAGACAATCACCCAAGTATATAATTATGAACTGTGATAAGTGCATTTAAAGAAGCTCTGAGATTCCCGTGACCTCCTTATTTGCTGCAAAAAAAAAAAGTTTCCTTTGTGTGAAAACTCCAAAAAAGGAGGAGGAGAAGGAGGAGCAGGGAGAAGAAGGAGGAGGAGGAGGAGGAGGAGGAGGAGGAGGAGCTCTGAGACTGCATGGAAAGACGTGTGATTTAGTCTGAGGAGTCAAAGAAGGCTCTCATGAGAACATTACTTTTGAGTTGAGATTGGAAACATGGTTAGGAGTTAAAGTGAAGAGTTTGGGGGAGAGTTGTATTTATGGAAAGTGAAGAGCTTATATAAATATAGGTTTCTGGTGGGAAGGAGAATGGAGTACTGGAAGAACTGAAAGAGTAGCAGTGTTGCTGGAGATGAAACAAAGGAGAGAGACTGCCACAAAGTGAGACTGGAGGGCTAGGCATCAGCTAGACCGTGGAAGGAGGGGGTCCTTGTAGGCACTGTCAAGGGGATATTGATACGCTTCGTGTCTAGATAACAGGACCAGATTTGTGACACCATTGTTCCTGTAACATGTTGGATGTGGGACCCTGCTAAATGCAAGGCTCCTCCTGAAGGCTCAGAAGCTCTCAGTCAATGATAGCAGTAGAAGAGGGAGCTAGCTAGCTAATGACATCTGACTTCTCGATCCTGTCTTTTCCTCGTGCACAGATCAACAGTTCCTTACAAGAAAATAGTGGAAGCCTAATCTGAAGCATTTGCTTAATGCACACACTTGGAGAGGACACAAAGTTTGTCATGATTATGGGGTTATTGAAGCAGAATTGCTTAAGGGTGCCATCAGCAATCACAAGTAAAATTCATAATCTTAAGGTCTTGACATAAAAGGATTTTAAATTCCAAATAATGATTTTAAAGAATTTTCTCTTTGCCACACAAACTATAATTTAGTGAATATGTGCTTTTGTTATGTTTAATTTATAAAATCATAGAATTCAACCAATAGATTCTACAATGACCCTTAAGGTCCCCTATGACTTTGCTACTTGAAATGTGGCCCAGGCATCAATAGCATCATCATCATCATCTAAGAGGGTATTAGCAAGCTAGAATCTTAGAATCACCCCCAACCAAAACCTACTGAGTTAGAATTTGCTTTTTAATAAGATCCTCATATGACTTGTTCGCAAGTTAAAGTTTGAGAAGGATTGCCTTAGAAGTTTATTCACATTCAGTACAGAAATCTCTATTTGAATACTAGAAAGGGTTGAGTTATATGATGTTTAATTTCATTAAATGTAATACTCTGTCCTTTTGATATGTAGGTATTTAATGTTGATTTGTAAGAGTCAAACTGGAAAAGTTTGAGAAGTCAACATTAAAAAATTCTTATTCATCAAACTTTACACTCTTCCCTTCAATAGACACATCATTTATATATTCCTATTTAAAATGCCCTGTGTAGGGGCGCCTGGGTGGCGCAGTTGGTTAAGCGTCCGACTTCAGCCAGGTCACGATCTCGCGGTCCGGGAGTTCGAGCCCCGCGTCAGGCTCTGGGCTGATGGCTCAGAGCCTGGAACCTGTTTCCGATTCTGTGTCTCCCTCTCTCTCTGCCCCTCCCCCATTCATGCTCTGTCTCTCTCTGTCCCAAAAATAAATAAACGTTGAAAAAAAAATTTAAAAAAATAAAATAAAATAAAATAAAATGCCCTGTGTAGTATACACAAACATATTTTAACGTTTTTTTGGAAAAAGGATATTATTTCTAGAATCATTTTTGGACAGTATATTTGTGACAGAAATGAAAAATGTCATAAATATGGTAAGAGAGCTTGATGGGGCTCAACATCATGATTTCACGGTTCATGAGTACAAGCCCCATATGGGCTTGACAGAGCAAACCCTGCTTGGGATTCTCTCTCTCCCTTTCTCTCTGCCCCTCCCCCACTCACTCTCTCTGTCTCTCTCAAAACAAGTAAATAAACTTAAAAAATTTAAAAAAAAAAGAGAGAGCTTGAGCATGAAAGGGCTCTTTCCCCTTCATCATAGACAGCTGTTTTATAAAGGAAGGTTTGTTAATGTTGTTTTTAATTTGGCAAAGGAAGGTCCCAGAGTTTAGGCTGGAGCAGATTTTGAGTGAAAAGATTTAGGACACTTCACACCAAAATGAATTTGGATTTGTTGTCTTGGTTTTGTGTTGTCTTGTGTTCTTTTTGCTACTGTAATGAATTATTACAAACTTAATGACTTAAACAACACAAATTTATTATCTTACAATTCTGTAACTTGGGAATCCAACCCCAGTCTCAGGATTAAAGTCAAGATGTCAGGAGAGCTGAGTCCCTTTCTGGAGACTTCAGGAGAAAGTACAATTTCTTGCCTTCTCTAGCTCCTAGAGGCTACCAGTATTTCTTGGTTGTGGCCCCTTCCGTCTTCAAAGCCAGGAATGACCAGTGGCGTCTTTCTTACATTGAGAACTTACAGTTCTCTTCACTTTCAAAGACCCTTGTGATTTCATTGGATCTTCCTGGATAAACCAAGATATTCTCCCTATTTTGAGGTGACCCTGATTTGCAGCCTCAATTTTTCTTTGCCATGTAACATAACGTATTCACAGATTCTGAGGATTAGAACATAAACATCTTGGAACACCATTATTCTACCTACCACAGTCCTTGAAGGGAGGAGTGAACTCTATGGCCTTGGGGGAAAAATTCAGAGAGAAAGAAAGAAGGGCAGGTTGTGTTCTAATGAGAAAGATATTCAGGGAGAATTTCGCTCTCATAGGGATTGATTGCCAATGAGGTTTTAAACTGGTTTTTATCATGTTTGTTTTTTTAATACTTATTTATTTTGGGGAGAGTGCAAGCAGGGGAGGGGCAGAGAGAAAGGGACAGAGGATACCAAGCAGGCTCTGCACTGGCAGGCTCACAGCAGTGAGCCCAATGTGGGTCTCGAACTTAGGAATCACGAGATCATGGCCTGAGCAGGAGTCAGACGCTCAACCAGCTGAGCCACCCAGGTGCCCTATCATAGTTTTTAATACCCCACTTTGTGTTTATTCCTGTTCTATGCATTTCTGCATTTTTCCATTAAGCCCTGATGTGTAATAAAAAGTCCATTACTTTAAGGTGACTTTTGGAGTGAAGAAAGAGAAGAGATGGAACCACGTTCACAGAACCTGGACTGAAGCCAAGACCATGGAGAAAATAGCTGCAGGGCAAAGATGATTAGAAGGGATAGTGAGTCAAGCAAGCCAGGAACAGAAATTTACAGTAAGAGAGGACAGGGAGATCACCTACTATCTCTGCATCCTGCCATTCACTGTGTCCATAGGACATATGCCTATGGCAATTCATTTCAAAAAAGCAGAAGTGACTATTGATTTCACAAAGCTCTACATGTGGATTATGCTCTGAGATACAAATGCTAAGCTTCTACCTTCAAAGCGCTTGCAATCTAAAGGAAGGGACTGACAAGTAAATGTCTATTTTTCGGACAAAATATGCAGAGCTCTGTACAGGGAGCATCTGGGAGCACAAGGAGAGATTTCCAAAACAGATTGCACATGTCAAGGAAGGCTTTCCAGAAATGATGTTGGAGCTATGTATGGAAGTATGGGTGGGAGATATGTGTCCATGGAGGAAGGAAGCTGGGTATTTCAGAAACAGCAAATAACAGTGTGTAGAAATGTGTAGTCCTAATATAGATCCTAGAGGCATACTCCTACTTTACCTTTGTTGCCCATTAATCCTTCCTCACTTCTGTCACAATGGTGCAGAATGGTTCTTTTCCTATAAAAATGTATCCAGTCTGACCCCATCCACTCTGGCCACCCAGGGGTTTTGCTGCTGCATTGGGTATCCTTTTGCCCATTTGAGTCTTCAATCTTTCCCTCTCTTTATCTTTTTCTGTACTTAAGCTTTCTGATGTCTCCCACATTAGTAATTGTGTAGCCTTTGACCCAGGGCCATATCTCCATTCTGCTACTCCCTCCCCCTGTTTTTTCCCCCAACCGATCTTCTTGAAAGGACTCCAACACTAGATTTTTCTACTTTCTAACATCCTGCTTACCTTCAACACTCAGCTGTCTGAGTTCCAAAGGCTCCCTGCAAATCTGCCCAACACTGCTTTCACTGAAGCAGTGAAACTTTTGTGTTGAAATCAGATGGCATTTTTCAGTCATAAATTTTCTGAATTCTCTGACACATCTAACACTATTACTAACTTCCTTCTAGGAATGTTCTCTTCCTCTTTCCTCAGGGATGACAAGATTCTGATTTCCCACCTGTTTCTTGGTCATGCCTGCATCTCTTTAAAAATCTATGATCTGGGGTGCCTGGGTGGCTCAGTCAGTTAAGCGTCTGACTTCGGCTCAGGTCATGATCTCACGGTCCGTGAGTTCGAGCCCCACATCGGGCTCTGTGCTAACAGCTCAGAGCCTGGAGCCTGCTTCAGATTCTGTCTCCCTCTCTCTCTGACCCTCCCCCATTCATGCTCTGTCTCTCTCTGTCTCAAAAGTAAATAAACATTAAAAAAAATTTTTTTTAAACCTATGACCTAAGGTACATTCATATACTTTTTCTATTATTAGTATAAAGGTATTAAATGAAATAGGTTTCTTGTTGAAAAAAATATTTGAAGGTGTCTTAGAATTTATTCTACTAGGATTCAGCCTATACAAGTTTGCTTCAAAAATCAAACATTTCTTCATATGGCTGACATTGTAATTAGAAAAGCAAGTGAAGTCTACCAAGATTACAAATAGTTTTGTTATGAGAAACACGATTTATGCTCGTCCACCGCCATGTTTTCTCTCAAACACTTCTGCTACTATTGTTTTCGGAAAGCAATTAGAATTGGAAAATTCTATTCAAGAGTGTGGGCACAGGATAATGTAATGGAGAGGAGAGGGCATAAAGTAATCATGGTTATGAACTTCAGTTTGAAATACTTAATGAGTGGCATAAGAATAATCAAAAGTAACTAGCTAATAACATTTAAATATAACTCCTATTTTATTTTTTTAATATTTATTTATTTTTTTAATCTTTTTTTTAACGTTTATTTATTTTTGAGACAGAGAGAGACAGAGCATGAATGGGGGAGGGGCAGAGAGAGAGGGAGACACAGAATCGGAAGCAGGCTCCAGGCTCTGAGCCATCAGCCCAGAGCCCGACACGGGGCTCGAACTCGCAGACCGCGAGATCGTGACCTGAGCCGAAGTCGGATGCTTAACCGACTGAGCCACCCAGGCGCCCCATATTTATTTATTTTTGAGAGAGAGAGTGACAACAGGAGCAAAAGAGGGGCTCCTTTTTTTGCCCCTTTTTTGAGGGAGAGAGGGAGAGAGAGAATTCCAAGCAGGCTCCACGCTGTCAATAAAGAGACCCACACAGGGCTCAAACTCACAAACCATGAGCTCATGACCTGAGTCAAAACCAAGAGTCTGACGCTTAACTGACTGAGCCACCTAGGTAACCCTTATTATTTTTTTTTTAGTGAGGGGCAATTTTTCAGAAGAAAATATTAAATCATCAACATCAAAAAAAAAAAAAACCACCTACCATCTCTACTTGATTGAGGTTGATTTTTTTAAATAGAATATATCCTTTTAAAAAGTCCAGAGTATATTTTCTGGCATTGAAAAACATTTTATTACTTCTAAGAATCAACCACAGTTCTCTGCTCACACAAAACATGGTTTTGAAGTAAGAGTTCATTTTCTTAAGAAAAATAAAGTGCTTATACAGAGCTAGCCAAAACAAGTCTCCACAGATTGAATAGATTAAATTGTTGGGAGTACTGTAACTCCAGAAGTGCCTTGCATGGGAAATTCAGTGTGAATGAATGGAGATCCTGGGATGAAATACTGCAGCAATACTTGTATGGTTATTCAGTTATTCCACATATGCTATAGAAACATGATTTTGTAGATACATCCTTGTAGGTGGGGATACAATGGTCAAATGGTGTTTACGTTTTGACTTAAATGCTATAGAAATGTAGCAATTACACTAAATTTAAATGGCATTTTGCCTAATTGATGTATACCCCAAATTGTGTTGGTAAGTTACAATTATTTTGTAAAGGTCATTATTTTTCTAATATTCTAGATAAACTCAATATTTTATTGAAACATTGATTCTTCTTAAGTTTGAATTTATTGGATCCTAACGTATCTTATAAGTATGAATTCTTTTGATGTCTGGCTCAAGCTAAGGTTTCTATTTGTAATTTACAGTGGAGTCAAATTTTAGGTAAGAGCTTGGTTCTGAAGTCAACTTGAGATGTGAAAAATTGCATACAGTCAGCATTGTCCTTGAAAATCCCTTAAAGTGCTGGTAAAAATAAAAGGGCATATGACTTAGTATTGTAAGGCAAATTAGATTATAATCTCCTGTATCTAAAGTCCAGTGTGAAAGAGCAGACCGAGGCCGGCCGACTAGTGACTATGTCCCTGACATGGCCGCAGAAAGAGGTTCCCGCTCAAACCTCAGATCACGCCTCCTCCCCGTGAGTAACTTATGTTTTCTAAGAAAGCAGGCTACTGATTGATGCATTCTTCCGAAGTCTGAGGTGGGAGGAAGGGGAGTCTGAGAGGCATGGAAAGTGTGAGTAGAAGAGGGAGGGCTTCTCTCAGGTAGGGACCAAAGGTAGGAGCCCTCAACCCTGTCCAGGCTTAGAATGACCTGGGAGCATTTTACCCCTCCCCAAACCAATTAATCAGAGTCTCTGGGGATGGTGTTTGGTGCTAGGTATTTATATAGCACAGCAAGGCTGACAGCCAATGGTTAATAGGTGACCAGTGAGAAACGTTCTGCATACACTGAGGCCAAACATGTTAGAGATCCTCAGACACAGTGGTTCTTAAACTTCAGGTGCATCAGAATCTCTTGGAAGACTGGTTCAAACACAGATTGCTGAGCCCCACCCCCGGAGTTTCTGATTCAGTAGGTCTGTAACCACCAGGCCCAACATTTGTATTTTTAACAAGATCCAGGTGACGCTGATAATTGCTGATCTGCGACCACACTTTGGCAGGCATTGTTCTATCCTTCTCCAGCCAATCGGCTGAGGCCACGACCCTTCCCCAGCCAATTGGCTAAGGCCATGATCCCTATAAAACCTTTGTGCTTTTGAAACTCGCCGGTTCTCACCGCTCCCTTGGTGCAGGTAGGAGATTGAGCTAGCTGGAATAAAGGCTCTGCTTTTGCATAGAGCTCGGCTCCCTGGTGGTCTTTGGGGATCACGAATTCTGGGCATAACAAGTGCAGTCAGTTCTCCTTGAGCTTTGGACCAGATTTTTGTTCTTCAAATAACAAATAACATACTTTGTTTAAGTTTAGGACCACACTGTAATAAAAATGTATATATTTAAATGTTAAAATCACAACTCAATGAGGGAGATGTTTACAACATGAGAGGCTCATGAGAACAAAATAATTGAGGAAACAACAGATAAAATCAACCAAACTGGTTTTTTTGGCCTATCTTATACAGTATATATTAATTTGCTAGGACTGCCATAACAACGTCACATAGACTGGGTGGCTTATACAACAGAAATTTATTTTCTCATAACTCTAGAGGCTAGAAGTTTGAGATCAAGATATCACAGGGTTGGTTTCTTCTGAGGCTTTTCGTTGCCTTAGAGATGACCCTCTTTTCTCTGTGTCTTTACATGGTCTTCCCTCTGTGTATATTGGTGTTTTAATTTCTTCTTCTTATAAGGACATGAGTCATTGGATCAGGGCTCACGCTAATGATCTCATTTAACATTAATTACCTTGGTAAAAGACCCTTCCTTCAAATATAGTCACATTCTGAGATACTGGGAGTTATGACTTTAATCTGTGAGTTAAGGGGGGGATAATAATTCACCGCATAATGCAATAGTGTTTAATAATATTGTGTCTGATTATATTAGATACATTTCTGATGCACTAAAAGATAAGGTAGCCTGGAAATAAAACAGCTTATTTCTGTGATTTGTGCAAAAAGGCCACCCCACTACTGTTATCTCTATCTCCATCACCACTACACCATCACCACCATCATCTCCATCATCAACACAACATGGCCACCATTCCACTACCATCACCACAACCATCACTCCGCCCCCACCCTGTAACAGCTACCCTGGATAATTCAGCCTTCAATTCTAAAAGAGGAATTTGAACCAACTGTTGACCAAGTCAAAAAATTTCCATGGAATAGATCAGATATATCAAATCTTCAAATTGGATTCTAAATTAATACAGACAATATCTCTTGGTTAGTGATAGCTTCTCTAAAACATGACACTGATACATAAATTATAAAGGAAGGTATTGATAAATTTAATGACCCAAAACCCAACATCCTTGGCATGTCAGAAATATCACAAATAAAATTCAAATACCAACAAAAATCCAGAGATTTTGTTTGTTACATGTATGTCAGAAAGGGTTAATAAAGTGCATTTATAGGTTAGTTAGAGTAAAGATGTCTAGTGCTGCAATTTATTGATAAGGAAAATCTTGGAGAGAATTAGTTGTGGGAGAAAAACCAAAAATTTTATTCAGGGAATACTAGATTTGAGATGCCTATTCAACGTACAGAGATACTAGGTAGAAAATTGCATGTCATATTTATGTAAGCCAAATGACATTCATATTATTATTTTTTTCACTAGTAAGATTTTACTTCTTTTTTTTTTTAAATTTTTTTTCAACGTTTATTTATTTTTGGGACAGAGAGAGACAGAGCATGAACGGGGGAGGGGCAGAGAGAGAGGGAGACACAGAATCGGAAACAGGCTCCAGGCTCTGAGCCATCAGCCCAGAGCCTGACGCGGGGCTCGAACTCACGGACCGCGAGATCGTGACCTGGCTGAAGTTGGATGCTTAACCGACTGCGCCACCCAGGCGCCCCAAGATTTTACTTCTAATAAACCATGAATATCTTGATTTTATATTTTTCAAAGTATATTTTCAGGTGCATCTCTCAGCCCTCCAAAGATTGCTCCCATTCACTTCATGCAATAAAAGATGCTGTCCTTCTGTAGTTATATAGTTCTGTCCTCTTTCTGTATTATAATATTAATAATTTTAGTTGCCACACATCTTTATCTGATTAAAAAAAAGAATTTACAAATGTTATAAACTTTGTTTTGAGGGGTGCCTGGGTGGCTTAGTCAGTTGAACTTCCAAGTCTTGCTTTTGGCCTTAGGTCATAATCCCAGAGTTGTGAGATTGAGTTCCACATCTGGGCTCTGCATTGAGCTTGGGACCTTCTTAAGATCCTCTCTCTCTCTCTCTCTCTCTGTACCTCTTCCCCCACTTACACATGCTCTCTTCTCTCTCTCTCAAATAAATAAATAAATAAATAAAACCTACTTTTGGAACATTTTCATTAATTTTTAATCCAATCAGCATTTTATGGTTTAAAAAAAAAAAAAAAGCAAGACAACAGTTTGAACCCACAGTTTACTGGCAAAGACACTTCTGCTGAGGGAACGGTCAGATTGAAGAGAAGCAACTGTTCCATTTCTTCATTGGCCTCAGAAGTGTGTGCTGCCCAAAAGGATGCATCAAAATGAAGCCCACAATGATTATTTTGAAGCTTAGACAGCTGCCAATTTTTACCCCAAATAATGTGAATAAGAAACTAACTGTATTTGCAGATACTAACTATAATTGTACAGCTTCTTAAATCATCTAAGAAGGGGCTTACATTCAACAATCAAGAAATCATTTTAATTTTTCTTTAAAATTTAATGTCTTTAGGGAGAGAGAGACTGAGCACGAGCAGGGCAGGGTCAGAGAGAGAGAGAAAGACACAGAATCTGAAGGAGGCTCCAGGCTCTCAGCTTTCAGCACAGAGCCTGACACAGGGCTTTAACTCAGGAGCCATGAGATCATGACCTAAGCTGAAGTCAGACGCTTAACCAACTCAGCCACCCAGGTGCCCCGAGAAATCATTTTAAACTAGTAGTTATTTTCATATAAAGAGAAGGTTTCCCTTTTTTCTACAAGTATTTCTCATTAAAGAATGTGTTTTCTTACACAAATGTCATACGTATTTGAAGAAGCAACAATAGTCAAAAAAAAAATGGCATTTCTGTATACAGTTGCTCCAAAATATTTTTCAATTTCACAAAGCTATTATCCAGTGTGGCCATAAAATAGAGACTATAGAGTCTAGGTAGCAAGGATTATTTCTAAAACCAATGTTAAGTCAAAGAAATACAAAACAGAGCATGACACTAAATTTCTGGATTTAGTGCAGTAAGAGTAAACACCTAAGAAAAATTTCCTACTATTTTCTAAAAGAAACAAAGACCTGCAAAGGCTGGTTTCTGGTTGTACAACATTCTACACACTATGTGGATACGCAGTTTAAATAGACATACACTACATTCATCTCTGCCCTATTTCCTATGTCTCGCCCTTTCCACCCCCAACAATATACTACCTTTTACCAAGTTACAGACATTAACCTAAATCATCCCACATGGTCCAGGGAAGAGTTAATGTAATGCATTGATGTAAAATGTGAGGGTAAGAAAGTCCCTTTCAGTCTTCTCAAAAGCAAAATATGTATATTTCATAAGGCTCTCAGGAAACACTGATGTCTTTAACCTTGTGATCATGTCTTTTTCCTCATACTATACTTGAATGTGCTTGTCTTCATCAGCTGGAGATACTATAACAAATTACCATAGATTGCATGGCATGTAAACAACAGAGATTTATGTCTCATGGCTCTGGAGGATGGAAGTCCAAGATCAGTGTGCTAGCATAGTTCTGGTGAGAACCTTCTTCTGGATTACAGACTACTGGCTTGGATCCTTACATGGTAGAAAGAAGGCAAGAGAGCTCTCTGGGGAGTCTTTTACAGAGGCACTAATCTAATTAATGAGGGCTTCACTCTCATGACCTAATCATCTCCCAAAGTCCTCACCTCCTAATGCCATCACATCTGGGGTTCGGATGTCAACCTACGAATCCTGGGGGAGCACAAACATGCAGTCCATAATAAGGGTTCATACAAGTTCTTCCGGCTTCTGCAACTCTTCCCCTGCCACTTCCATTCCTCTTCCTTGGCCACGAGCTTCTAGACATCATCCACTTGACATCTGAATCAGTACTCCTAAGGTTGGCTACTTGGCTGAAGTCTGAAGATTTTCATAAGTTGTTTGAGGTAGCAATACTGGAAACAGTGAAGGTTTCTGCTGATTGATGTATCTCATCTCAGTCAAGGTTGATTTTATAAAATTTCAAGAGCAAGTCCTACAGAATCTGCAGCTGTAGCCACTGCTCAAGGCTGAGGAAACCAGTTCTCACTGCCTGAGGAAGTCAACCATAGCCTAACTTTCTCTGTTCAGGACTTCCCATTAAAAGATACTTCTATAAGTGCAGACAAGCCACAGACTGGGAGAAGATATTTGCAAAACGTATATCTAATAAAGGACCTGTGTCCAAAATATAGAACCCTTGAAACTTGACAATAAGAAAACAAATAACCCAGTTAAAAAGTGGGCCAAAGATCTGAACAGACACCTCACCAAAGATGATACACAAATGGTAAATAAGCATTTGAAATGATGTTCTAGGGGTGTCTGGGTGACTCAGTTGGTTAAGCATCCGACTATGGCTCAGGTCATGGTCTCACGGTTCATGAGTTCAAGCTCCGCTTCGGAGTCTGTGTCTTTCCCTTTCTCTCTGCCTCTCCCCCACCCCTGCTCGTTCTCTCTCTCTCTCTCTCTCTCTCTCTCTCTCTCAAAAAAAAAAAAATGAACATTAAAAAAAATTTTTTTAAAGAGAACTGGTGCTCTCCATCATATGTCATTAGGGACTTGAAAATTAAAGTAACAATGAGATACCACTACACATCTATCAGAACAGCAAAAATCCAAAACTGACAAGACCACTGCTGGCTAAGATGTGGAGCAGCAGGAACTCTCATTCATCGCTGGTAGGTATACAAAATGGTATAGCCACTTTGGAAGACACTTGAGTGGTTTTGTACAAAACTAAACATGCTCTTGTTATATGACCCAGCAATTGCACTCCTTGGTATTTACCCAAGGGAGTTGAAAATTTATGTTCCCATAAAAACCTGCACATGAATATTTATGGCTGCTTTATTCACAATTGCCAAAAATTGAAAATAACCAAGATGTCCTTTAGTAGGTGAATGGGTAAACAAATAGTGGCACAGACAGTGGAATATTATTCAGTGTTAAAAAGAAATGAGCTATCAAGCCACAAAAAGACATAGACAACTGTGAAAACGTATTACTAAGTGAAAGATGTCACTTTGAAAAGGCTTCTTGCTGTGTGATTCCAACTATATGACATTCTGGAAAAGACAAATCTATAGAGATGGTAAAAAGATCAGTGGTTGCCAGAGGGAAGGAGAGGGGAGGGATGAATGGGTGGAGCACAGAGGATTTTAAAGGCAATGAAACTAATCTGTGTGATACTGTAACACGGAATATATGACACCATACATTTGTCAAAACTCATAGACCTGAACAACACAAAGAATGGCCCCTAATGTAAACAAAAGTGTTTAGTTAGTAATAATGAAAGTATCAATATAGGTACATAAGTGATAGCAGGGGTATCATACCAATGCAAGATGTTAATAATAGGGGAAGCTATGGTATTGGGGGGACAGAGATACATGGGAGTTCTCTCAATGTCTGCTCAATTTTTCTGTGCACCAGAAACTGCTCTAAAAAATAAAGCTTATTAGTAATTTTTAAAAATATAAAGTAAAAAAGTACTGCTCTGTCAGGGTTGTTGAAACCAGCTCATTGACGTGATTTCATTGTCATATTTTAGGGAGAGGGAGAGAAAGAATCTTAAGCAAGCTCCACGCTCAGCATGGAGCCTGACACAGGGCCCGATCTCATGACCCTGAGATCATGATCTGAGCTGAAATCAAGAGTCAGATGCCTAACTGACTAAGCCACCCAGGCGCCCCAATTGCCATATTCTCATGAGGCCAACCTGTCACGAGTACTCTTGTTGCATCTTCAAAAAGGTTTTTACTGAGAAGAACCTCCTAATGTGCCATTCGGTTGGTATTGGGCAAGTGCTCACTGAAGTCTCCACTGGCTTTTGTGCAGGTTTGTCTCATTTAGTTGCATTAGGAAGTGCAGATTCAGAAGATGCTGTCCCTGCTGCCTGAGGAAGGGGTACAGTTGCAGAAGTGGGAACCAAAGCAGAGACAGCAGTTGGACTTGAGCTACAGCTACTGCTGGGGATGAACCGACTGGAACAGTAGTCACAAGATTTGGTCACTGGGTTGTAACTGGGGCTGGTATTATTGCTTTGGAATTTGTCACCATTATCATCATGAACTTTTCCTCATCTTGATTATTTATTTGAAGGCAGTTATCATAGGGACGTCTGGTGGCTCAGTTGGTTAAATGCCCTACTTCAGCTCAGGTCATGATCTCTCTGCTCGTGGGTTCAAGCCCTGCATTGGGTTCTGTTCTGACAACTCAGAACCTGGAGCCTGCTTCAGAGTCTGTCTCCATCTCTCTGCCCCTCCCCTGCTCATGCTCTATGTCTCTCTCTCAAATATAAAATAAAACATTTTTAAAAATGTGAAGGCAGTTATCATTAAGGGGATTATCATTATTAAGGACTTTGTCTGCAGAAATTGGCATTTTTCCCATTACCCAAAATGCATGATTCACCTTCAAGGCTGTTACTACAAAGCTGCAGCCAACTCCGAAGGGTCCATTTGCGTGAACTACATTGAACTCTGGCACCAAGGCCTTGACTGAGGCTGGAGCCCACAGTTCATATCACATTCACAGAGCCAGAGTGCCCAATTCCCCATGTCACAGTGTATTATCCAGGCCTCTAGAAAGCTCTCTTCTCAGACTGACTGCTGCACACAGCCAAAATTACCTTTTAAATGACAATAGAGTCAGTATCTCTTGCTTCAAAAAGGAAAAAAGAAGAAGAAAGTCCTCCATGAGCACGTTAGTTCTCACCACCCTAAACTAAGAGAAATTTTCAGTAAAAGAAGCATAGTTCACGCTGGAGAACTTAAATCATACTGTATTTTTAAAAACAAATTTTATACAAATCATGTGATGACAGCTTTCAGAGGAGACTGTTTTTGACCCTGTCCCTGAATTTACAGCTGAGAGAACACGGCAACCCAGAAAACCAGGAGTGGAGGTTGACCCTGCGGGAGAAAGGGGTTCATCATGGCAGATGACCTGAAATGATTCCTTTATAAAAAATTACCAAGTGTTGAAGGGCTCCATGCTATTGTTGTGTCAGATAGAGATGGGGTGCCAGTTATTACAGTGGCCAATGATAATGCTCCAGAGCATGCTTTGAGACCTGGTTTCTTCTCTACTTTTGCCCTGGCAACAGACCAAGGAAGCAAACTTGGACTTTCAAAAAATAAAAGTATCATCTGTTACTATAACGCCTACCAGGTGGTTCAATTCAATCGTTTACCTTTGGTGGTGAGTTTCACGACCAGCAGCAATGCCAATACAGGATTCATTGTCAGCCTAGCAAAGGAACTCGCTCCATTATTTGACGAACTGAGACAAGTTGTGGTAGCTTCTTAATCTGGCAGTGGTTTTGATGTTCACCTTATTTTCATTATAACAGACACAATATCAATTCAGCAATCTTTAGACACAACAATACTTGTATCCATATACTCAAGAAAGGGCCCCTTTCCCACCTTCCACTAAAGAAAGAGCCTATAGATATAATTTACGGACAGATTGTTATCTTTTCTTGTGTAGGGACTTTTCTTAGTGAGATCAGGGGTACCACAGAAATGGTTCAGTACATCACAGCTCCCATGGAGTTAGTGCAGTCACCAGATATGCATGAGATTCCATTCAGTGGGTCAGAATCAAAATCGTACTTTGATCCACTTGAGCCATTAAGTGCTCCCTATAATATAATATGCCCAGGCCTACAGAATGAAGCAGACCCTTTTTATTGTGAATAATAATGAGGACGTATTTTCTTTATATTGTTTTATTTCTTTGTATTGAGAGTGACAAAGATAAACTGACTTAGTAAAAGTAATAAAATCAGTACAATCACTAAAAAAAAATTACAAATTAAAAAATAAAAACAAATTTTAACTACTAAAAAAATGGTTTTAAAACTACCTTTCTGTTTTTTGACATTTAGTACCTGGCAAATAATAGTACCCAAATGTATACAATGGAGGCTTAGGGAAGAACAGATCTAATCGAGAGTTTAGTTTTAGACAATCTGTGGGTCAGGTACTTGTAGATATCCACCTGGAGTTGTTGAGTAGGCAGACATTAATTTTTTTTTATGGCATGAAAGCCATGGAACTAAATGACATTACCTAGGAAATATATATATATATCTATATATAGATATATATAGATATAGATATATAGATATAGATATAGACAAAGAAGTTTTCTGGGGCAGACCAACTTAGAGATTATCAAGGCAGAACCAGATCTTACAAAAGAGACTGGTAAAGAGTGGCCAATGAGACAGATGACAACCAAGAACAAGAAGAGTCCTTGACATGGAGTAAAGAAAGTATTTCAAGAAAGAAAGGCTAATCATTTGTGTCAAAAGCTACAAAACCATTTGTGTAAGCCAAAAGGTGCTTATAGGTACAACAACATCCCAACTGAGAATTGACTTGGATTTGGCTGCATAGAGGTCATTGGTGATCTTTAACAATCAGTTCTTGAGGAAGGAAAGAGACAGAAACAGTTTGGAGTAGATTCAAGGGAGTGTGGGAAAACAGGAAGGCAAGAGAATTAGTATAGACGATTGTTTTTAACAGAATATGATATGCTGCGAAGGGAAGCAAGGAAATGGAAAATGGAGCTGAAGGAGATGTAGAATCAAGTTGAGTTTGTTGTCCGTTGTTGTTGTTGTTGTTGTTGTTGTTGTTGTTAAATGGAAGAGAGAGGGGGGAATTGCAAACATTAAGTCTTTCAGCAGATGAGAAGTGATGAGAGTCAGTACCCCAGAGGAGGAATTGACTTCAAGACAAAGTACTACCCTTTGTGTTTAACCATAGGAGGTAATATAGGATATAGGATTACAGGTGCAGATTGGCAGGTGGGTATTTTTCTATGAAATAAGAAACAAGACCATCCATTAAGAATGAGGAGGAGGGAGGGGCGTCTGGGTGGCTCAGTCTATTAAGCCACCAACTTCAGCTCAGGTCATGATCTCGCCGTCGGGCTCTGTGCTGACAGCTTGGAGCCTGGAGCCTGCTTCAGATTCTGTGTCTCCCTCTCTCTCTGCCCTCCACACTCATGCTTTGTCTCTCTGTCAAAAATTAGTAAACATTAAAAAAAATTTTTTTCAAAGAATGAGGAGGAGGGAGAGGAGTTAAGATGGCTGAGAAGTAGGGGGACTGGGCTTTCCCTTGCCCTCAAACACAGCTATAATGAGGTCAGATCACTTGGAACACCCAGGAAATCAATCTGCGGAGTGGCAGAACGATCACCACAGGGGGAGAGAGACAGTTTGGTCAATTTGAGGCGCGTGTATGAGAATTGAGGGAAATAAAACGACATAGGCATGGAAGGGAGGGAACCCCTTCTGTGGAGAGACAAAAGGGAAAGACAGAGAGACTGGGGAATTGTGGTATTGACAAGATTAAAAAAACTCTCGGGACCATGGACTGGGGAAGGAGAAATATGGAGAGTGTCAGTTTCTATTTTGCAAACAGCTTCAGGAGCTGAAGATTGGAGTTTTCAAAAGCAAAAGTGCCTCACTTTCTCTGGACGGGAGCTGCCAATGTGTCCATGTGCCTGTGGGGTAGGGAACCAGCCCCGGGGCAGTAGCAATCTCAAGGGTGCGCTGGGAGAGAACAGTCCACTTCCTCGAGTGCTGTGGGAAAAGGGTCCATTGTCTCCTAAGGACAAAAGAACCTGCAGGTGCCAGCCAAAGGCATTTTATCTGCAGGACTGAATGGCGCTACCCCAGAACAGGGTCCACGTGGTGCAGGGGACTGGAAGACTTCAGGTTTTGAATTCCAGCCGAGCACCTGGGAGACACAGGAGACTGTGGATCGGGACAAGCGGCCGCCCTCGCTACTCTATGAGGGCTGCCTGAACAGTGTGGTTTAAGACACGCAATCCAGGGAGGAGAGACTGGGGTGTCGCCATTTTTCTCCCCAACAAGAACAGCAATGTGAAGCTTCAGGGAACAGCACAGCAACCTCAGCTGGGTCACGAACAGTCTTCAATAAGTATAAAAATATTGAGATCATACCATGTATATTTTCAGATCACAACACTATGAAACTTGAAATCAACCACAAAAAAATTTTTGGAAAGCTCCCAAATACATGGAGGTTAAAGAACATCCTACTAAAGAATGAATGGATCAACCAGGAAATTAAAGAAGAAATTACAAAAATACATAGAAGCAAGTGAAAATGAAAACACAACATTCCAAACACTCTGAGATGCAGCAAAGGCAGTCCTAAGAGGAAAATAAATTGCAGTTCAGGCCTATCTCATGAAGCAAGAAAGGCCCAAATACACAAACTAACCTAAGGGATCTGGAAAGGCAGCAGCAAAGAAAGCCCAAAGCCACCAGAAGAGAAATAATAAAGACTAGAGCAGAAATAAACAATATAGAATCCAAAGAAAGAAAGAAAGAAAGAAAGAAAGAAAGAAAGAAAGAAAGAAAACAGTAGTACAAATCAATGAATATAAGACTGTTTTTTTTGAAAGATAAATGAAATTGATAAACCCCTAGCCGGACTTCTCAAAAAGAAAAGAGGGAGAACCCAAATAGATAAAATCATGAATGCAAGAAGAGAGATCACAACCAACACCACAGAAATACAAACAATTATTAGAGAATACTATGAAAAATTATATGCCAACAAAATGGGCAATCTGCAAGAAATGGACAAATTCCTACCAAAACTCAGTGGGAAAAAATAGAAAATTTGAACTGACCTATGACCAGTGAAGAAATTGAATCGGTTATCAAAATCTCCCAACAAATACGAGTCCTGAGCCAGATGGCTTCCCAGGGGAATTCTACCAGACATTTAAAGCAGAGTTGATACCTAATCTTCTCAAATTGTTCCAAAAAATAGAAACAGAAGAAAAATTTCCAGACTCATTCTATGAAGCCAGCATTATCTAGATTCCAAAACCAGGCAAAAACCTCACTAAAAAGACCTCACTACAAAGGAGACGGACAGACCAATTTCCCTGATGAACATGGATGCAAAAATTCTCAACAGGATAGTAGCAAATCAAATATAAACATATATTAAAAGAATTATTCACCATGACCAAGTGGGATTAATTCCTAGGCTGCAGAGTGGGTTCAATATTTGCAAATCAATCAATGTGATACATCACATTAACAGAAGAAAGGATAAGAACCAGATGATCCTGTCAATAGATGCAGAAAAAGCATTTGACATGTACAGCATCCTTTCTTAATAAAAACCCTCAAGGGGTGCCTGGATGGCTCAGTCGGTTAAGCGTCCGACTTCAGCTCAGGTCACGATCTCGCGGTCCGTGAGTTCGAGCCCTGATCGGGCTCTGGGCTGATGGCTCAGAGCCTGGAGCCTGCTTCGGATTCTGTGTCTCCCTCTCTCTCTGCCACTCCCCCGTTCATGCTCTGTCTCTCTCTGTCTCAAAAATAAATAAACGTTAAAAAAAAATTTTTTTAAATAAAAACTCTCAAGAAAGACAGGATAGAAGGAACATATCTTAACATAATAAAAGTCATGTATGAAAGGCCCACAGTTAATATTATCTTCAATGGGGAAAAACTGAGAGCTTTCCCCCTGAGATCAGGAACACGACAGGGACGTTCACTCTCACTGCTGTTGTTCAACATAGGGTTGGAAGTACTTGCCTCAGCAATCAGACAACAAAATGAAATAAAAGACATTCAAATTAACAAAAAAGAAGTCAAACTTTCATTCGTCACAGATGACATGATCCTTTACATGGAGAACCTGAAAGACTCCGCCCAAAAACTGCTAGAGCTGATACAGGAATTCAGCAAAGTCACAGGATATAAAATCAGTGTACAGAAATAGGTCACATTTTTATACACCAATAATGAAGCAACAGAAAGAGATATCAGGGGATTGATCCTGTTTACAATTGCAACAAAAACCATAAAATACCTAGGAATAAACCTAACCAAATAGGTAAAAAATCTGTACGCTGAAAGCTATAGAAATCTTATGAAAGAAATTGAAGAAGGCACAAAAAAATAGAAAAACATCCCATGCTCATGGATTGGAAAAACAAATATTGTTAAAATGTCGATACTACCCAAAGCAATCTACATATTCAATACAATCCCAATCAAAATAGCACCAACATTCTTCACAGAGCTAGAACAAATAATCCTAACATTTGTCTGGAATTACCAAAGACCCCAAATAGCCAAAGTAATGTTGAAAAAGAAAACCAAAGTTGGAGGCATCACAATCCCAGACTTTAGCCTGTATTAGAAAGCTGTAATCATCAAGACAGTATGGTATTTGCACAAAAACAGACACATAGACCAATGGAATAGAATACAGAACTCAGAAATGTTCCCACAAATGTATGGCCAACTAATCTCCAACAAAGCAGGAAAAAGTATCAAATGGAAAAAAGACAGTCTCTTCAGCAAATGGTATTGGGAAAACTGGACAGCAACATGCAGGAGAATGAAACTGGACCACTTTCCTACACCATACACAAAAATACATTCAAAATGGATGAAAGCCCTAAATGAGACAGGAAACTATCAAAATCCTACAGGACAAAACAGGCAGCAACCTCTTTGACCTTGGCCACAGCAACTTCTCACTCGACATGTCTCCGAAGGCAAGGGACATAAAAGCAAAAATGAACTATTGGGACCTTATCAAGATAAAAAGCTTCTGCACACCAAAGGGAACAATCAACAAAACTAAAAGGCAACCAATGAAATGGGAGAAAATATTTGCAAATGACACATTGGGTAAAAGGTTAGTATCTAAAATCTATAAAGAACTCACCAGACTCCACACCCAAAAAATAAATAATCCAGTGAAGAAATGGGCAGAAGACATGAATAGACACTTTTCAAAGAAGACATCCAGATGGCAAACTGACACATGAAAAGATTCTCAACATCGCTTATCATCAGGGAAATACAAATCAAAACCACACTGAGATAACACCTCACAGCAGTCAGAGTGGCTAAAGTTAACAACCCAGGGAATGACAGATGTTGACAAGGATATGGAGAAAAGAGAACCCTCTTACATGGTTAGTGGGAATGCAAACTGGTGCAGCCACTCTGGAAAACCGTGTGGAGGTTTCTCAAAAAATTAAAAAGAAAACTTCCCTACAATCCAGTAATTTTACTACTAGGAATTTATCCAAATGATACAGGAGTGCTGATTCAAAGGGGCACATGCACCCCAATGTTTATAGCAGTGCTATCAACAATAGCTAAATTATGGAAAGAGCCCAAATGTCTATCAACTGATGAATGGATTAAGAAGATGTGGTATATATATATATATATATATATATATATATATATATACACACACACATACATGCACACACAGACACACGTGTGTGTGTATGTATATATACAAGGGAATACTACTCAGTGATGTAAAAGAATGAAAATCTTGCCATTTGCAACAACATGGGTGGAACTACAGGGTATTATGGCTAAGAGAAATAAGTCAGAGAAAGACAGATACATGATTTCACTCATATGTGGAATTTGAGAAACTTAACAGATAATCATAGGGGAAGGGTAGAAGAAATAAGATAAAAATAGAGATGGAGGCAAACCATAAGAGACTCTTAAATACAGAGAACAAACTGAGGGCTGATGGGGGCAGGAGTGGAGGAATGGGTTAAATGTGTGGTGGGCATTGAGGAGGGCACTTGTTGGGATGAGCACTGTGTTTTATGAATAAGTGATGAATCACTGGAACCTACTTCTGAAGCCAAAACTACACTGTATGTCAGCTAACTTGAGAATAAATAATTAAAAAAATAAAATTAAAAGGGAAATAAAAAAATAAGGTAAAAGAAGAGAAGAGAAGAGAAGAAAAAAAGAAAGAAGAGAAGAAAAGAAAAGAAATGAGATAAGGTGTTGAAGGCTTTTGTAGAGAGGAGAATGTGTGAAATAGCTTTGGGAGATGGAGAGATTAAGCTGACTCAAAGAAATCTCACAACCTCTGTCTAGGGGATTCTCAGACTGATAAAATAGTTTGGGGCCTTTGCAGAGTTCTGTTTCATTGGAAGAAGTGAGAAATCCCAGTTAGTCTCCATTCTTCATGAACTGTATCCAAAAGTTCTAAGCTCCAAAATTTGCTGTCTTCATTGTCCTACAAAATTTCAGGGTTGTAGTTTGCTTTGGCTAAGAATACAACACCATTTAAATGTATTTCTATTTAAGCCTATACTTACAGAGCAATTCAAGAAACCACAAAGGTGAGTCATACAGAGAGAGGCACTCTGCTTCCCAGGACTGGCTCATTGAAACCACAGTGCCCCATCTCTGACCCACAACTGGCCTGGCATATAACACAAAATAACATATTATAAAATAGAGCCACTCAAATGAGAACATCTTCCTTATAATATACCAATATGATTATTTGAACATGGAAAATGTTGATAGTTTGTTAAGATATCTGTCAGCGACCACCACACACACACACACACACACACACACACATACACACACACACACACACACACAGACAAAAATAAAACTTTATTTGTAATGTCAGGGAGAAAAATATCTTTTTCCCTCTACCTTTCTAGGTTCTTGGGTGGATCTCTATAACAAAAGACAGGCTAACAACAGAAAAGCATAGACATTTATTTAATGTAAGTTTGATGTGACAAAGGAGCCTTCATGAGAAAGTGAAGATCCAAAGAAGCAGTTAATCTTGACTGTTTTTATGCTAGTTTTGATGAGCAGTGACAAGTTGTGGGAAAATGTGATAGGACAAAAAGGGTATGAGCTAAGTATGGTAAGCTGGGAGAAAGTTAGCAAGACCCACTCACTCACATTCAGAGATAAAGATACTTTTCTTCTGGGGTGGGGGGCAGGCACCTCTCACATGAGGGTCTTACGACCTGCTTCAGGGAAAACAGGGAGAATCCTTCCAGCAAATGCTCTTTCTCACATTCTTTCAGCTTAAAATATTCTATCTGCCAAAGTACGATATTTTGGGGTAGTATGTTCCAAACCCTGTCAGTAACAATATGTTCCCTCTATTCCAGAGAAGCTTCAATAATGAAAATAACTCTGAGATTGTGACACCAAATGTAATTTAAAAAATATTTTAGGTTAAGAAACCAGAGCAAATAGTTTCATAAATATAAGGTGATATGCAAACTCAAAGTTTCAGATGTGATTTATGTAAAAAAAAATACATTAATGCCTGAAATAAACTGACAAAAAATTGGGAATAAGTATTACTCAATTAATACGGGAGTATTCATAATGTAGTCTCTGAGGAAGATTTCATGAAATGGCAGATTAGGATTGCTATATTTATTAACTGAGAAGTGATTGTTTTATAAACTAAACAAAAACAATTTTCACTATCAACAATAAAAATGGGCAAAAATCAAAGCATTAATTTCAACTAATATTAAGCACTGTAAGCTTTTTAATTTTTATTTATTTTTTTAATTTGTTTTGAGAGAGTGAGAGCACAAGCAGGGAAGGGGCAGAGATAGAGAGAGATGGAGAGGATTTCAAGCAGGCTCCACACTGTCAGCGCGGAGCCAGACTTGCGAACTGGGAGATCATGACCTGAGCCGAGATCAAGAGTGGGATGTTTAACTGAATGAGCCACCCAGGTGTCCCTACACTGACAGCTTTTAATTTTTTTTTTTTTTTTTTTTTTTTTTTTTTTAGGTTTTGGGGCACCTGGGTGGCTCAGTCGGTTGAACGTCCAACTTCAGCTCAAGTCATGATTTCGTGGTTTGTTAGTTCGAGCCTCGTGTCGGGCTCTGTGCTGACAGCTCAGAGCCTGGAGCCTGCTTCAGATTCTGTGTCTCCCTCTCTTTCTGCCCTTCCCCCACTCATGCTCTGTCTCTCTCTCAAAGATACACAGTAAATTTTTTTTTTTAAGTTTTCTTTAGGTTTTCAAATATGGTTAAATGGCAAGATATTTAGTTCCAATGGAAAACTTAAAATCTTAAATTGCATTTGCCTAGAAGTTTAGAAATATACAATTAGAAATAACTTAGGCTTCTGGTTTCAGCTCTGACACATAAAAAACTTGGAAGTTGTCACTGCTGTTCTTACAACATGAGAAAACTGGACAAAGTGAACATCCATGAGTATCCTGGAGCTCTGCAGAGAACTGAGGTCTCAGGGCAAATTGCCAACCAGAAATCTGAACAGGCAGGTTCATCCAGAGAGGCGCAGGTGACACTTGCTGATCTGGAGCAGAAACCACAGGAGCCATAAACTGGTAGGAACACTGTAAAGATAATTTTGGTGAATGGCTAAAAGCTGAGTATGGACCAAGGTAAGAGTGAGAAACTTCTGGGGATTGCCAACTTCAGAGGGTCCCATATTTTCATGGGCTTTGATTCTAATACCTGTACTAGGTTCTCAGCATGAAGATCCAAGAAAGATTGCTGTGGCCCTGGCCGGGGAAAGGGAAGACTAACCACTGTGAAATAACCTGGCAGTTTTAACCATAGTGGACTACTCTCCTGGGGAAAGGACTTTTTGAGAGCTTTAGCCCAACTGGCGGAAGGGAATTCCCTTCACTCCATGCATCTCCAGCCTTTCTGTTTCACCTAAAGAGGCAAAAGCACAACCAAACCAAACTCCCTTGACCCGCAAAACATAGTCAACAGGGATAGGGCTTCAGGGAAATAGATTCCTATAGCTGCAGCCAGAAAAGGGAGTACAGAGTGGTAGGTAGGGGAAGCTATACCACTAGAGAAAAACTCATGGAAGTCATAGTCCAAGGACAAAGGCTCCCTAAAACACTGAAATTTTAAAATTATAGAATGCTCCCCCTTGCCCACACCATCCCCACTGCACCATATATTTGGTGCATATAACAGTGGATTGCACCTGCAAGTTCTACAAAGAGCAGGCTCTCTGACGTGACATACTTAGGGAAGCCCAATGTCAAGAAGGGAAATAAAGACACTACAGGAATTGGAAGCTCCTAGCACTCATAGCTACGGTAAAAATTAGCATAAACCCTCACACTCATGGCCTATTTACCTCAGTTTTATTCATACATTTCATATTCACCTTTCAATAAAAAATTACAAAGCCTACCAGAAGCAAGAAAAAGCAGTCTAAAATGACAAAGCAAACGTCAGAACGAGCCTCAGATATGACACAGGTTTAGGGACTATCATGCAGAGAATTTAAAATAACTATGATTAGCCTTTCTGCACTACCCACAGAAGGGTCCATACAGCATTGTTCTGGGTTCCTGCCATAACTTAAAGGGAAACTTTCACAACATCCTGAGGCCTTGATGTCCTGCAAACTAAGGAGGGGGGATGTCCTCAAGTTCCTTGCAGCAGGAACCCACTCAGGCGGCAGTGACCTTGACTTCAAAATGGAACAGTACAGCTACAAAAGGCATCTATATCACCTGAATAGAACCTGAGAAAAGCTTCTGACAGCTCATGCTACTGTTGCCATTGAAACCCCAGCTGATGTCAGTGTCCTACCGTCTAAGGATACTGTGCCAGAGTTTGATGCTGCCACTCCTAGTGCTGGCCACTTCCTCCTGGTACCTGGGACCAGGTCCAGGCAGCCTTCTGGGAGCTGACGCTTCTGGTAGCAAAGGATCCCAGGGCTAATCACCAGCCTCTCACAGACACATCTTAATGTTAACCTGCCTGTCACTGTTCAGCGTAACACAGACTCTCCTCTGCACGATGTGAACGCTGCCATCCCGTACTCAGTGGGTCCGATGCTGCAGAGGCTGGCCCAGGAAGTTCTACACATGCGTGCCACCATCTCCTATGAACATCCATAGGAGGTCATGCCCGATTTCCACTTTTACAGAAATCCTGAGAAGGGATTAAAAAGGAAGAGCAGGCCACTGCTGAAAAGGCTATGTAACTAAGAAAAGTTTTAGAGTGAACAGACCGCTCTACCTCCCAAGTTTACTGCTACCCAAGGTCACAAGCTGATCCAAAAGCATGCAGGTGTTCTCTGTGCCTACCCAGAAGTTACTCACTGAAGACTGGAACACACAGCCTGCCACTGAGGACTGGTCCACAGCCCCCACTGCTCAGGCCACTGAATGGATGGGAACGACCACTGAGTGGTCTTAAGTTGCTCATCCACAGATTCTCAAGAATAAAATGGAAAAATGTGGGCAGAAAATAAACAGTTTTCGTAAAAAATTTTTTTAATTTATTTTATTTTTTAATTTATTTTTAATGTTTATTTATTTATTTTGAGAGAGAGAGAAAGAAAGTAAGAGAGCATGAGCAGGGGAAGCAGAGAGAGAGGGAGAAAGAGAATCCCAAGCAAGGTCTACACTCAGCACAGAGCCCAACATGGGCTTGATCTCACAAACTGCGAGATCATGACCTGAGCCAAAATCAAGAATCAGATGATGGGTGTCTCAGTCAGTTAAGCCTCTGACTTGGCTCAGAACATGATCTCACGGTTCGTGAGTTTGAGCCTCCGTGCTGACAGCTCAGAGCCTGGAGCCTGCTTCGGATTCTGGATTCTCTCTCTCTCTCTCTCTCTCTCTCTCTCTCTCTCTCTCTCTCTCTCTCAAAAATAAATAAACATTTAAAAACTTTTAAAAAGAGTCGGATACTTAATTGACTGAGCTACCCAGGTGCCCCTAACACTGACAGCTTTTTAAAAGTTTTTTAGGTTTTAAAATATGGTTAAATGGCAGGATATTTAGTTCCAATGGAGCACTTTAAAAACTCAAAAATTTATCAATAAAATAAAATAACTGATTAATATCGTAGTGGCCCTAATGGAAAAAAATAGACAACATGCAAGAGCAGAGAGGTAATATAAACAGAGACATGGCAAATCTAAGAAGAAATAAAAAAGAAATGCAAGAATCAAAAATACTGTGGCATACATGAAGAATGACTTCTATGGGCTCATTTGCCAATGTGACATGAATGAGGAAAGAATCAGTGAGCTCAAAGATAGATCAATAGAAATAATTTAAAGAATCTAAGGGATGAAAGAGACATTAAAAGTTGCCCAGTATATTTACTCACTTTCCTTTTGGAAACTTGGATTTAAAAATAGTCTTGGGGCGCCTTGGGTGGCTCAGTTGGTTAAGCATCCAACTTGTTTTTGGCTCAGGTCATGATCTCATGGTTGGTGAGGTTGAGTGACACATTGGGCTCTGCATTGACAGTGCGGAGCCTGCTTGGGGTTCTCTCTATTTCTCTCTTTTTCTACCTTGCTAGAGCTTGCTCTCTCTCTCTCTCTCTCTCTCTCTCTCTCTCTCTCTCTCCCTCCCCCACCCCGTCTCTCAAAATAAAAATAAATAAACATTAAAAATGTATTCCTTTTCTGATGGGATGTCAATGATATAAATAATCATCTAACTCTTACTGTCAAGACTTTTGCAAATAGGAGCATATACTTTAACACAACTAGCATAGATGAAACAATTTTAGACATTTAAATACAATTTGTCTCTAAGGATCAATGTAATACACAAGTTACAGGCAGTTATGATTTAATTAGGAGAATTAGAATAGGATCCTACATTTTCCCACTATTTTATAGCATGCTGACCAAATTTCTTTAACATATTTACATTGTCATTCTTTCCCCAAATGCCCTACATTCTTCATGCTGTATCCTTTACACTTGTCCTCTGCTGCTTTGATCCTTTCTGGGATTAAGGATCAGTTGTCAAACATTGAAACTAAAAGCTCTTATTAATGGCCCTGTCTCCTTGATTCAAGTGTTTAACATCACTTCGTCAGTGTTCAATTTCAGTCCTGCTATTCAAGTTTGCAAATTTCGGTAACTTGTTTCCAAATATTCATTATGTTGAAACATTGAAGGTCAAGCTACTGCTAAGTGTATTTTTTTTAACATATATTGTAACGTCAGATAAAGAATAGTGTATCAGTTTAAGATTAGTAGCTTTTCCTACTTCCATTGACTGAAATTGGCATTTGAGCTCATGTTTACATATTTCACATGCTCGTATTTCACTTCTTTTATATGTAAAATTCTGTGCCGGTGATGAAGTGGCTAAGAAGAGGTTGCCCTGTTTTTAGGGCATGATCAAGCTATAACCGTATGTTAGAATTACCTTGGAAGCTTTTTAAAAAATTTTCAGTCAGGCCTGTTTGAAGTGGGGCCTGTTGAGTTGGGGTCCAAGTACCAATATTTTTAGGAGGTTCCCAGATAATTTTAATGTGTAATCAAGATTAGAATTATTGAACAATACAATAAGAAAAATATCATGCAGATAGACTTGAAAGTGATAGATGAGGGGCGCCTGGATGGCTCAGTCGGTTGGGCTGCCGACTTCGGCTCAGGTAATGATCTCGCGGTCCGTGGGTTTGAGCCCCGCGTCGGGCTCTGTGCTGACAGCTCGGAGCCTGGAGCCTGTTTCGGATTCTATGTCTCCCTCTCTCTGACCCTCCCCCATTCATGCTCTGTATCTCTCTGTCTCAAAAAAAAAAAAAAGAAAAAAAGAAAAAAAAGAAAAATAAGAAAGTGATAGATGAGAATGTCACACACACACACACACACACACACACACACACACACACGATTTTAGAGGACAAGGAGTTCATTTCCCATAGAAGAATCAGCAACAAAGGATTTTGGAGGGTAATACCTGACTAAGTGGAGACCCAGTCTGGCAGGAGGACACTATGACTGAAAGAAGACAAAGAAATGTACTAGATAATGACCTTTTTAGATGATGCAGAGAAAAGATGTATCCAGAAGAAAGTAGGGTAAGGAATTGTGGGAAATAAGATGAGACAGAGATCCCAAACTGAGAAGACCTTAAAATTTTCAGGATGAATATCAGATTGTTATCATTACAAGGTATTTCCTGCATAGTTTTTTTTTTGTATTATTTAAATATGCAGGACCTTAAATCTATGACCCTGTTACCTAGCTTAAGAATTAAACGTTATCAATACAGTTGAAACCCCTGTGCTTCCTTCCCTAATAATAACTGTCCCACCCTCTGCAGAGGTAATTATTGTCTTAAATTTAGTATTTATTATTGTCATGCATTTCTTAACACTTTAGATACATGTGCTTATGTTTCTAAACAAAATACATTTCCAAGTTAAAAAAATACCTTGTAAAGTAAAGAATAAACATGGCATAATGAAAAATGTGTTTCAGGACATTGGGCCCAGTGGCAACACAGAAGAGTCATGAAGGAAGGACTGGTTTCTGGGATAGTAGATGTTGTTTTGTGAAATCGGGACCTGTTGACCATTCCCTTATCACTAAAACACTCTCCTCCCCAGTCTTCTGCTGTACCTCTTTTGACTTGCTGACTTCTCTCTTCTTTTTCAGTCTCTTTCATGGCATCCTTTTTTTGTCCACCTCTTACAGCTCTTACTGTCCAGAGTAGACTTCAGAGCCTTAATACACAAAATACAGATGACTTGCAATTCTGTATGATCAACATGTGTGCCTGCCCAGTTCTAGGCCTGGGTTACTAATTGCCTGTAGTTATCTAGCACCACAGCCACTTTCATAGTGTCCCAAATCAATCTTGGTGCCATCGTACTCTCTTCCTGCTTTATTCATCCCCTTTATGATGTATTTCCTCTCCCTTTACTTTCTGTCTCTACAAGTGGTTCCAGATATTTGTCTTCTTACCCAAGCTAGGAAACTGAAAGCCTTTCCCACACTTCTCCCTGAACTTCAGTTGTGTCCACTAATGCCTTGTTTTGCCAAGTCAACCTCCTTAATCATGCATGTATTGTTTCCCTTCCCAATTCTCTCCACTGCCCTAACCTCAGGGTCATTTGTCACTTCTCTAGTCTGAGTCTGTAAGCTTATCTCCCCAGCCCTCATTTTGTCCAAGACCTACTATCTGTATCCCATCTTCTCTCTGAGTGATTTTCTTAAACACAAATCTGATTATGCTCTACCTCAGGTGCAAACAAACAAACAAACAAACAACAACAACAAAAACACCAAAACTCCTCTAGCTTCTACAGAGGCTTCCCATTTGTTCTTTTGAGCCCTAATTAGGATTCTACAGAGTTGACTCAAAGACAACCAACAACGAATGATACCAAGTTAGAAGCTACCAGAGCAGACGAATCTTTTGGAAAGACATAAAAGAGTTGGGTTTCAAGTCACAGACGCTTTTCACTACTATCCTGTTGCTAAGTAATTTGTCCACCAATAATTTTTTTATTTGATAAATTTTACATGCAATAATTTGTAAATTTAAGGTTTATGGCATATTACTTCGCACAGTAGATCTCTATGGCTTGTTTACTACTCATTACAACTTTGCACCCTTAAATACTGTCAATATTATCCCCCCCCCCATCTCCCTCCCCTGGTAGTCACCATTTTACTCCTCCATTGTAAATGTATACCACATCTTTTTTTATCCATTCATCTATTGATAGCCATTTGGGTTGTTTCCATAAGTTGGCTATCATTCACCAAATATTTATTGACACCTACCATATGCCAGACGCCCTTCTCTGTGCCTTTATATTAACTCTTGTAACTTTTATAACAACCCATGGAGGTAGGTAATATTATTCCCATTTTACAGATAAGGAAAGTGTGGATGTCAAATTACCCAAGGTCATAGCTTGGTGCAATCTGGAACAAGGACTTGAACACAGGCAATTTGAGTCTAGAATTTTGTCACTCAACATGGGATCCTTGGACCAGCAGAATTATTTCACTGGTAATATTATTAGAAATGCAGATCCTCTGCCTCCATTCTAGTCCTACTCATCAGAATTTAACTTTTTATAAGATTCCCAGGTGATGTATATGTTCATTCATGTTTGAAAAGCACTATCTTTGAGTCTGGGCTTTTAACCATCATATTGCTCCCCTATATCAGAAGTTGGCTGGTTCTTTCTTCTTCAGAAACATCAGTTGTCTCTTCTTTTCATGAGCCTGACAAAAACACAAATAACAATCCCAATACTTCTCCCCTTTACTTTTCACTGAAGGGGTGAAGGAAGGTGAATGCTATATACATATGCTCTGAAGATGGGGAGCCCCATGGAGCTGAGCTAAGTCTCCTCCTTTTTATGGCTGCTTCATCATTTGTCCTCAGTCTGGCATCTGTTGCTCTCAACACAGTTAAGACAGGAAATAAAGAAGCTGAAAGTTTTCTGGCCAGGGGAAATATGAGCTCGTATCCCTATTTGTTATTATTCTAATCAGTTCTTAGGGTGGGTGAATTTTATAGCTCCTAAAGAGGATCTGAGGGACTGATGTTCACAATGACCCCTGGCAACTTCATGGTGGTTCATACTTGGTATGAATTTAGTACCAGTTGCTAGCCAAGCAGGAGGAAGAGGTAAAAGCAGCTATGACTAGGAGTCCAAGTAGCAAGGAAACCTGGGGGTCAGATGCCATTATAACTCTAATGGATATCACAACCTTAACAGTGAGTTAATGTGACATGTATCTTCTAAGTGAATATGGGAGGAAGGGGTGGGTTTCAGAATAAACTGTAAATCACTCTGTCTTCCAAAACTCATGGAAGCTTCCTGGGCAGCCTCACCCTTGGCTCCTCATCTACTTGGGAGCTGTCTTCAGCATGTTGTTGGTTCTCTCACAAAACACTCAAAACTCTGTCAAACAATAATGAGAAATGGATGGTTTACTAAGGTTTTGCTGAGAATGCATCATGTCACATACTACACTGCAGACACTTGAGCAAAATCTTCATTAGACATAAGTGTCCTTCATGTTTTTCTTTCTCAAATGCTTTCTTCCCAAATAGTTTCCCCCCACTCTTCTTTCTTTCCTCCTTTCTTCTTTCACAAAATGTCTAGCAAGCCACTGTTTTGTACCTAACATCAACTCCAATCCCAAGTTTCAATAACCTGAGGAAAACATAAACTGGAGAATTAAAAAAAAAAAAAAAAGGGTAATGCATTTCCTAGCTCATTTCACTAGCCACTGCATCCAACCTCATTCTCAGGACCCTTTCGAACAAAAGCAGGTCTCTTCCCAGGTGGGGGTAGAGATGTCTAAAATAACAATAGACACCTTCTCCATATGGCTACATTCTCCTCCCTTGCAGTTCTACTTCATGTTTTTTATAGAACTAGGAATAAAAGCCTTTATCCTGTTGGCAAAGGGCTGAGTGGACATGCCATCTTCAAGGTTGAAAAGACAAGGTGCCTGCTCTTTGAATGTATGTATTTATGTGGCCAGCATTTGAAATAGGTTTTTTGTATCACTATGGTGACTCTCAGTACCTTACGCTCAATCAGAGAAGTCTCACTTATATATAATTTCATAAATTGGCTTTCCACGTGTATTCCTTAGGAAAAGTAGCTCAAATTCTAGAGGTAGTTCTAAAAACATTGAAAACAAGTAACAGACAACATAAAGTCTTACAAGTTTAACCTTCTTTGCATAGTGAAGGGCTCTGTGTTACCTGGCCTCTACCAGCCTTGCCAGCCTTAACCCCTCCTCTACTCTTCTTATTCCACCATCCTGCATGCTGCCAAACAGCACTCTTGACCCAGAAGACCCCTGATGCTTCAAGTTTCTGTGCTATTTGATGGTACTGTTCTGTCCATTCAACTGGGAGCACTTTACATCCCTCTGGGATACAATGTGTCATTGCTATTACCAAGACTTTACTTAGCCTTGGTCTGTTTTGGCTGCTGCAACAAAGTCATAGACTGGGTGGCATAAACAACAGACATCCATTTAATCACCACTGTCAATGATGGAAGTCCAAGGTCAGGGTGACAGCATGGTCAGGTTCTGAGGAGAGCCTTCTTCCAAGTTCAGACTGCTGACTTCTCATTGTACCTTATGGTTGAAAGAGAGTAAGAGAGCCCTCTGAGGTCCCTTTTGTAAGAGCACTAATCCATTCATGAGGATTAGTTCAATTCATGAGGTCTCTGCCCTCATGACCTAATCACTTCTCAAAGTCCTCTTCTTCCTAATACCATTACAAGTAGGATTAAGGTATCAACGTACAAATTTGGGAGGTGGGGGACACAAACATTCAGTGCACTGCATTGATCTGCCGCCTTAGAAGTGATCACTTCTGTTTTTGTTACCCTGAACATATTCATTCCTTTGCATCTATCTTCACTTTGTATTTATCAGTGTTTTAACTCTAGTAGAAACTAAGCTTTTTGACAGCAGAGACTGTTGTCCTACTTTACTTTTTTTTTTAATGTTTATATTTAAGAGAGAGAGAGAGAGAGAGAGACAGAGAATGAGTGGGGGAGGGGCAGAGAGAGAGGGAGACACAGAAACGGAAGCAGGCTCCAGGCTCCAAGTTGTCAGTGCAGAGCCTGGCGTGGGGCTCCAACTCACGAACTATGAGGTTATGACTTGAGCCGAAGTCGGTCGCTTAACCAACTGATCCACCCAGGTCACCCTGTCCTACTTTACTCTTGAACCTCAGCCACTGCATGGCTAATGTAAATATCCTATGAATCTTTGGATAAATATCCATTTGGATGTTTATTTCCATACTTAAATGACTACAGACTTTGATAAAGGAAAAGTAGTATAGGTGTATAGTCTGCATTAAGGCATAACTCTGCTTGAGAGGAGTCAATGTGTCTTAGGCTTTTTTTTTTTTCATTCTTGTATTCTATTTTTAAAGTGTCTTGGGTAAGTATACAACGTTAATAGTTTAATTAGAACTCGCATCACTAGTGTATTACAGGATGTAAGTGTGATTTTCAACTACTTCATAAAGTCTGAGATGGCTCTCTAAATTCTCAAAAAAGAAAAGAAACAACAACCTGTGAATGAGTTCCAATTAAAAAAAATTCCTGAAAATCTCTATTCTGTTGACAAATAGAATTATTCTTAATTAAGAATAATTCCATACATCTCCAGCTATAGTGTTAACTTATTAAGAAAATAAAGTTAACTTTCCCACTATCAGAGTGTTTATAAAATTGGCATATGTATAGATGTATATACAAAAACATATGATACTTAGCTGGTAGCTGTCTTCTAGAAGGGTCATTAATGATCTAACATAGTATCAAACTGATAGGCAATATTTCCCTTGTGTTACAAAAATCAATTAAAATTTTAAAAATATGGTTAGGATGTCGAGGCAATTGATAAGCAATAAGGAAGTTTATAAAATAATTCCCATTCTAAAAAATAGGGCATACATTTGTGTTTGAATGTATGTCACTAAAATGGAATGTCTCACAGCACAAGAATATTGCGAAAACTTATCACTATCTCTTAAAAATGAGAACAGTCTAAGTTAAGGCAATAAATTAATGCAGAACAGACCACTTATACTCTGGAATTAGCATAGACCTGAATTAAAACTTTGAGATTGCTAGAATTCTTTTTGAATTTTGGTGACATGGGAAAAATCTATTTCTAGCCCTGTGATTTATTCACATTCGTTGTATGACTCAAATTTATGATTACATTTGGGACACTGGCTGGTTATTCAAGAAGATATAAAGAAAAGAGAAAGATATCTGTTTATCACCTTAAGAATAGAATTAGCAAACAAAAATTAAAATGTGGAAAATGAGCAATAATTAATATGCTATTTTATCCATAATATAAAAGGAAACTACTTAACTTTGTAAATCTGATAAATGCTACTTGTGTTACAAAATACAGGCAGAATATACTCTCAAATATGATGTTCAGGAAGGACCAAAATATCAAAAAATAAAAACAAAATGTCTGAAAAATCTTTCTACTTCCAGATAGAAGACAATAATTCCCACCCATGTACATTTTCCTTGCATTCCACAGCCTAATTTAAGAATGAAGAAGGGCACTAAGTTTTTATTCAGCTGAGTTCGGGGATAAGAATATGTAAAATTCCCTGGATTTTTAGTTATCAATCTAAATATAGTGTATATATCTTATTTATGGCTCTGAGAACATCCCTGAGTGCAACTTTTTGTCATTAAGTTTTATTTTTCTCAGTTGTTCCCAAAGAGAATATCAATATTGAAACACAGAAAACAATTTCAATTTGTTTTAGTGCACGTCTAGCATCAGAGAGGTTTTCTATTTAATATTTAAACACGTTAATAAATATTTAAGCAGCAAAGTGCTCGTGCTGGGTAAATTCTAACTAAAGTAAGATGGAAACTATTTTACTGTTCCAATGTTACTCACTATAAGTTGGGGATTCTCAGATATGAGGCTTTTTGATCTATGTGTGTGTTGTTTGTATGATCATTTCAGTCCATTCAGTGTAAAATATTTTCCACATTAATTTTGCTCCAATAAAATTTATTTCTTGATGAACAAACAATAAATCTAGTTGGAAAATTAAAATGACTCTTCTTAAAACTTTAGTTATATGCTTTTTAAAAAATACAAATTTCAAGAGGAAAGTAAAACTCTTTTCATATCCAAATTGGTAGTCATCGGTATGTATGTAAGTTCACTTTTATTTTTCTTTTGCATATCTTTGATAATAAGTTAATATATCACCATTACACATATAGATTAGAGTCTTTGGAGCTTGAATATTTGCAAACAAAATCCTTTGCAACTCTGTCAACTGTTCAGACAAATATCAAAAGTGGAAGTTATAAGAAGGCTAGAATTTTATGAAGGTTACTTATTTACTAAGTCTTTAGGACAAAAGTCGCAGTGTATTTGCCAGTCTGGTAAGAATTCTGTATTTTAAATAACAAAACAAAAAACAAAAGCAAAAACAAATTGCAAAGTTAGATAGCTAGGTAAAGATAAAGAGAATGTGGGTTAGATGGGGTTTGATTAAATCAGTGTGGCTCCAGGACAGAACCGCCCCCTTTCAATGTTGGTAGAGCCTAAGGCACACAGAAGATTTTTACCAGTGTATTCAATCTGTTGAAATACTTTGAAAGTGTGTGTGTTTTTTTTCCCTATCTTTTTTCACCCATCCCCCACCCACCTCTACTCTGGCAACCTCCAGACCTAATCACATGAAACCTGTTAGAGAGGGTTAGAGCCTCTCTCTTTCTTACTGATCTGGAAGAGGAAAACTGCTGAGGCTTTTACAGCTGCAAGGAAATGTATTCTGCCAACAGCCATGTCAGCTTGGTAGAGGGCCTCAATCCCAGTTGAGACCCAGATCCTCGTGACTCCTTGATTGTAGCTATGTGGGACCCTGAGCATAGGGCCCAGGTAAGCCAGCCTATACTCACAGAAAATGTGAGATAATATGAATGAGTTATTTTAAGCCACTGAGTTTGTGGTAATTTATGCAGTATTGAAAACGAATGCACAAGCCTATAGAATATTATAGGTAACTATGACATCCTTGTATCATCACAATAAGATTTTACATGTCTCTATTTTCATACACTCCTTGAAAGCTGGACTCTTCTTGAAAGCTGGTTCTCTTTGTGTTTTCCTTCACTTAGACATAAACACTCTGTGAATGTTCTTTGAATGAATAAATTAGTGGATGAATTCCTTTTTTTGTAGTACCCTGGTTCTTTTTATGTTCAATCCTGCTAAGACACTACTCTTCCTATCTCCTAGTTTTAGTCCCTCCTCTGACTGTTCCCAACTGGGAATGAGTTGTATCCATGAACGAGCAATGTTTTGGTTATAATTAGCAAGCATTGGAATTGCAAAGTCTAGTGAAAGTTTATCCCCTTGGGCTTGGGAGTCCATGTGAGCATCTCAAATTAATGTATCTTTCTTCATATTTAACCATTAAGACATTCTTCCTTTGGGATGCCATCACCTGTCACTTAACAATTGTTAAGAAATTCTTAAAATGCATTTCTCATAGAAATTTTCCAATTAGAAGTACTACAAGATGCAATTACATTATACATTCTGTTACTGAGAGGAAACTGGGCCAGTCAGGGTTTCTTGTTATAAGTGACAGAAATCAATTCTGCCTTTAAGAAAAAAAGTGTGTTGGAAACCTACTTGGCAGCTGACAGAATAAAAGGTAGAATAGAGAATTCAGCTTGGAAAATGAACAGGACCCGAGGTGCGGGGGAGCCTAGAACTCCAGTTAAAGAGATGACCTTCAAGCCAGTGCTGTGCGTTGGTACATCCTTGGCTCGATACTAGGCACCACTCATGAAACCCTCACCACCACCACCTTCCCATTCCCCCCACCACTCCCACCATTAGTAAGAATTCTAAATTGTCTCTTTCTTTGCTTCACTAGCTAGAGATTCAGTGAGCCTGGGGGAGCAAGTGATTGGCAGAGTTTCTATGGCTCTGAGAGAACAAGTATCTGGCATTTTTGGTTTCTGTGGCAGTAGGTGGGGCCTTACCTCTCACCAAGACACAATAACCAATTGCCTAAACATAGGGTTTAGATAGTGGGCTGCCTTTCCCCAAAAACATAACCCCTACAAAGTGTTAGCATTTTCAAGAAATAGGCTTAGTTTGATGTATTGTTGATGAAAATAAGAAGCAGATAAGAGTTTCAAGAAAGACAGGAAATGAAGTCAGAGAATTTTAAAACATCACAGTAAGATTATTTAACTTCCAAGTATATGGCCACTTTTGGCGATAGTTACATAAAGAAGGAGATGAACACAAGATGGTTCTGGAGACTTCTTGTCTTCCCAGAAATTGTTATTCATATGCACAGCTATGGGTGATCCATTTAAGTGACATAAAGGTTCTGCAATGTTTAAAAATAAGATTCCCATTCTTACGGGTATCCCCACCTCCCATCCGTATCCCCTACTCACTAGCCTAACTGTTATAGAGACTCTGGCAACAGGACTTCCTGCTCATCACATGCAGGTAATTGGATCAAAACAAATACAACAGGTTCATGATCTTTTACTTTATTTTATTTTTATTTTTTTATTTTAGGGAGAGGGAGAGAGCACTTAGGAGAGGGGCAGAGGAAGAGAGAGAGAGAATCTTAAGCAGGTTCCATGCTCTGCACAGACCCCAACATGGGCTAGATCCCATGACCTTGGGACAATGACCTGAGCTGAAAATAAGAGTCAAACACTCAACTGACTGAGCCAACCAGGTGCCCCTCACTTCAAGTTTCTATGAGGCAAAGGTAAAGATTAAGTTTTTAGTAGGTTGGGACCTGAGGACCCTGCTGTCAGTTACTTTTACTTCATACATTTTCCTCCACCTATATCAAATGTCACCTCTGTGAAACCTTGCTTTATTTTCTCACACTGAGTCCATTTCTCCTTCCTCTGACTTCCAGTAATTTGTAAATACATTTGCTTATTAACATCTCGTGTTCCTCATTTCCTCATCAGATTGTGAACTTTGTCAGAGTAAGGATCATCTTATTTGGGAAGACTTAGGTTAATTCTATTCCTAGTTCCATCATTACCATGAGGTTGTATTTGTAGCTGACTCTCCATCAGGCTAAAAGCTTTTTGGGGGTAGAGATTGTTTTCTTTCCATCTTTGTCCATGGTACTGAAATTCTAAACAGCCAGTAGGGTGGGATTATTGGTTTGTCTTAAGTGGACTTGTCATAAACAAGATGTATACCAAACTCCCCTTTATTTGGCAATTATCATGCTTTTTGAAATTCCAGTGAAAGCCATGTGTGTGTATGTATGTGTGCATGTGTTTCTGGTTTTTAGAAGTTAATCCTCACATGCCAAGTGAAAAAGAGTTAGCATTACATCCCTTACTCTTTGAAGATGGAAAAAAGTAAATTTGAGGATTGAATATAAGCCCTTAATAAAAGAACGCATATCATCTTCATCTATTATTGCTCTCCTGACAAAGATCTGCATAAATGAGCGGTAAATGAATACCATAATGTGCCTTTTTTGAATTCATTTTGAATAATGTTGGCAAATGAGGCAGTGTTGCAAAATACATTCCCCTGAGCTAAGGCTTTGGACGAGGAGTTAAAAGACCTGATGTTTTTATTTTTTTTATTTTATTTTTTTTAACGTTTTTATTTATTTTTGAGACAGAGAGAGACAGAGCATGAACAGGGGAGGGGCAGAGAGAGAGGGAAACACAGAATCCAAAGCAGGCTCCAGGCTCTGAGCTGTCAGCACAGAGCCCAATGTGGGGCTCAAACTCACGAACCGTGAGATCATGACCTGAGCCAAAGTCAGACGCTTAACCGCCCAAGCCACCCAGGCACCCCTTTATTTTTTAATTCAATAAATATTTGCTGAGGTATTACTCTGGGTACAAGTTTTAACACAACCATATACTTGCAGTTAACTTTTGGTAAATCATTCAACCAATCTGAGACTAGATTTCTACATTTGTAAAACGAATATAGAATATGTCCTGCATTGTCTCATAGCATAGGTAGTGAAAGTCAAAAGAGACACACTGTATATTCAAGTGACTTATCTATGGTAGGGCACTTACATGTAAAGTTATTATATTTATTATATTGTGTTAGTCATAATATGGTAATATGTTATGTTAGTGCAATAAAATTACATTTATTAAATAGCACTCTGGTTATCTCAAAGCCAATTCCTAACTTCCATCATTTCATTACTACGAAAATACATCATTTCATTACTACCAAAATATACTAACTTAAAACAGTATGCATTTGAATTGTTTTTTACCATCTTCAGAGCACTTTCCAATAATTCATCTTTGATCCTTTCAACAACGGATCCTTCATTTTTTCATTTTGCATTTCACACATTTCTAGGGCTCTATTTTTCTACATGGTAATATTTAAACCTAGAGATACACTAGCTTTTGAATGGTACTTGGATAAGGAAGACATTTTGATTCAATTTATTTCTACCTCAATTTCTTGAAGGATCACAATAATGATACATGATACCTAAGAGACACAAAAAGCTGTCAGATCAGTTTTATTACTAGTTCTTGCAAAATGACTGATGACAATGGAAATCTAAAGCAGTGACTCTCAACATTTTTGATCCTAGGGCTGCTTTACACTTTTAAAAATTATTGAGGACCTCAGTGAGGTTTTATGTCTGTAAATTATATCTAATCACTCTTTATGGTATTGGAAGTTATAACTGAGAATTTTCAAACATATTTATTTATTATTTCACTTAAAAACAAGAAGCCCATTACATTTTAATGTAAATATTACTTTTACAAAAACACATTTTTCAAAACAAAAATGATTAGTGAGAATAATGAGACTGTTTTGCATTTTTGCAAATCTGTAATGTCTGGTTTAACAGAAGACAACAGAATTCTCTAATCTGCTTCTTCATTCTATGTGTTACCATACACTGTCTGCGTTGAAGCAGAAGAGGAAACACACAGAAATATAGTTGGAAAATGGAGAATCTTGACAGCCCCTGAAAAGGTTTTGAGCACCTCCAGGAATCTATCAACCACACTTAGAAAATGGTTGGTCCATAGTGCAAGAGGTTTGAAGTCAGATCTCCTATCTGGGTTCATACCGGTTTAACATGTTTTGGTTGTGTGTCCTTGGGCAATTTACTTAATAAGCCACAGCTTCTTCCTCTGTGAAAGGAGTGTAGTAATTCCAACATCATGGGGTTGTTATAAAAGTTGTTTGTTTGAAGTGTGAAGTGCTTAGTATGGGTCTTGGCACATAGTAAGTATAGAAAAAGTAGTAATTGGCTCTAATAGACTGTTTCCCATAGTCCGCTGGAAATAGAAGGCCTCGACTAGCCATTCCAACTCACCTGACAGTACAACCAGTCTTAGAGCAAAGGCTCTGAAATCAGAACCAGTAGAATCTAATTGTAAAATGTGCTACCCTATTTGTGTTTTTACATTTATTCACAGTCAGTATTTCCACAGAATTATGGATGTTTATAATATGCTTACCCAAACTGAAAATTATGGTAAATTTGAACAGAACAAAATAATGTACCTTCACATAAAAAAATTCCATATGTTGTTCTTGATGAAAAACAGACCAAATTAATATATTGAGATAAGAGATTATTGTTCATATATCTCATTTTATAAAATGATATCAGATAGACTAAATATACTAAAAGCATTTCCTGAAAGCCTGAAAGCCTGAAACATGAATGGAGATTTTAAAATTTTGTTTTCATTGTTGTTTATAAATTCATTTAAATTACACTTATTGAGCACTCATTCAGTATGAATGTCATTGTGCAGAATCCAAAAATGAGTAGCATTTTTGCCTAATATTTAAGTTTTTCATTTTGTTGTGTTTTTACTTGCTAATAGCATTGTTCATCCAAAAATATATTTTTGATTTGCCATATCTTAGTATGTATTTTTTAAAATTAAAGGTATTACACTTGAAATTTGTGTCTTTTCAACCATCCAAAAAAGAACACAAACACTCACCAAGGGTCTAAAATCAGTAGTAAAGTAGCTGCCTATGAATAACTAAACAAGTTCTTCTGTACATGATTTGACATGAAATCATTAGAGAAATGGCAATGGAACAGTCCCTTCTTAGACTGTAAGATTTGGTTAACTGCCCTCTCTTAATTCTGCTTCATGTATCGTTTTTCTAGACTAAGAATATTCAACCCCAGCTGACTAATTCTTGGTGCTCACCTAATGGTTTTCACTTTTCAATTTATAGGTCACAAGGAAGGCCTAATAATAATAATAAAAGCAAAACTAATAATAATAATAATAATAGTAATAATAATAATAAAAGCATGAACTTGCTCACATTTATTATTCACTCACTTTGTGCCTTACTCTGTTTTAAATACTTTATATGTACTTATGCATTTAATCATCAAAATAGCCCTAAATTATTATTCTCATTTTGTAGATGACAGAACTAACCCAGAGAACATATGTCAGTAAAATTCATGTCAGAAAAATGGAATACTCTTTAAATGTTTAAATCAAGGGATACTTAATCCAAAGAATTGGTTATATAGGTAATGAAAGAACTAAAAAGCCAAACAGGGACAGGGAGTTAAACCAGTGTGGCAACAGCAAGAAATCATTATGACTCTTAATTTGGAGGGGTAATGGAAGGAGACAAGATTTCCAGAGCTCAGGGACCTGCCTCACCAGGAGGACCTTGAGACAGGGTAGAACAGTTTGATGCGAGCTGGGTCCACCAAAGATCTACAGCCCAAGGAGAAGCAACCCAAGGGAAGAGGGAGAAGAAGAAAGAGAAATAGCCTGAGTTCTCTTATTCTCTCACCCTCCAATCCTCCAACTATGCTAAATCCATTCTGAAGCCAGCTGACCTCAGAGCATGGGACATTCAAGGATAGTCTTTTCTGTGATTCAGAGAAAAGCAATAGAAATGCAAGGAATGTGTATTGAAAGCAAATAGGCAAGGATTATGTTGAAGGTTTAAGCAATTTGCCCAAGATTACAGAACTATCTGTCACTGAGTTGTTCTTTGGGATTTGTATATATGTAGCAATCATGTGCTCTGAATACAGGGGATAGAGGTCTTAAGGAGTGACAGTAATCACTTTTGACTCCATACTTTTCTCTGTCCGCATACCTTATAGGGTAACTTCAGGAAAATGTGTGACTACCACCACAGAAGCAGAAGAAAGGCAAGAAATGAGGAAGGGTCTGGGAACTCTACGTCATTTGCAGTGTCAGAGTATGCTTTGGGACTTATTTAAAGTAAGGGGAGCAAGTGATTCATGCAAGAAATCTGTACTTTTGTGCTGTCTTTCAGTTGATAAAGAATAGCTTTTTCTCCATGTAGACTTTATTTTCAAAGTAGATCTTACAAAGAAATAGTTCACATTAGATTAGATTCCTTTTTCAATTCACAGAACTTTTCCCCCAAAACTATTCCAACTGGAAGTGTGAATATTGACAGAAAATGTGGAGTTACTATCCTTAAATGTTTTAACACATTTCTTACTAATCTAAGGGGTTATGGGATGGAGCAGGAAAAAGGGTATTTGATAGTACATAGGTATGAAGTGTAGGATTAACTGAAATAGATTGAATATGACCGTTATGGGCTAAGTGTGTCCTCCCCCCAAATTCATATGTTGAAGTTCCAATCCCTAGTACCTTAGAATATAACTGTATTTGGGAGTAAATTCTTTAAAGAGGTGGTTGAGATAAGGCTATTAGACTGGGTCCTAATCCAATATGACTGTGTCTTTATAAAAAGAAGAACAGACACCAGAGGAGTGTGTACACAGTGGATCAACAATACGTGAAGAGGCAGGAAGAGGGTGGCATCTACAAGCCCAGGAAAGAGGTTGCAGAAGAAACCAACCCTGCTGACATCTCAATCTTTGACTTCCAGCCTCTGTTAGAAAATAAATTTCTCTTGTTGAATCCGCCTGGTCTATGGTATTTTGTTATATCTGCCCTAGAAAATGGGCACGCTGACCAAAGAAGCAACATCTGGAGACTCTCAGTGTGTGAGGCACCACTACCAGCTGGAGATACCAATATTGATATGCTTTGTCAGATAAAACAATATGGCTGCCAGGACACCAGAGCTGTCCAGTTGGAATGAGAAGTTAGAGTTAGCCATTCTCTGCAAAAGCATAGATAAACTTGCTTTCTTTCCTTCGTGACTTCCCATTTAATTCAATAAGCATTTAATTGTGCATGTATTAGGCAGATAGTACTCTTACAGGTTCTAATGCATGAACACCTCATCAATGAATGGTACCATTGTGACATTGTAGAAACCTCCTCTTTCAATGATTATATACGGTTCCTTAATTGGTGGAAATAAAATCATCCCAGAATGTAAATGTCAATGTCAATACACCTAAAGAAGGAAAATAATTCTGATTTTCCTCAAGAGGAGATTTACAAACCATCCCTTTGTCATGGAAATAGTTCAAGTCTATACTATGCATTGAATGTTTCTCTTACTCATGTCTTACAAATGTGCTTTGGCAAAGGTGCCTGGGTGGCTTAGTCTGTTAAGAGTCTGACTCTTGATTTTGGCTCAGGTCATGATCTCATGGTTTTGTGAGTCTGAGCCCCACATTTGGTCTCTCCACACTGGCCGCTGAGCCTGCTTGGGATTTCCTGCCCCTCCCCTGCTCACACTCTCTCAGTCTCTCTCTCTCTCTGCCTCTCTCTCAAAAAAAATAGACTTTTGGTGTTCAGGAGAAATAGTCAAAATAGAATACCAGTTTCCTTGGTTCACACAAGGCACAACACTGAATATTGTTAGAAACATCATCTTGAAAGCACCTGAATGGCTCAGTTGGTTAAACCTCTGACTTCTCTGCTCAGGTCATGATCTCATAGTTCATGAGTCTGAGCCCCACATCAGGCTGTTAGTGCAGAGCCGGCTTTGGAACCTCTGTCCCCTTCTTTCTCTGCCCCTCCCCCACTCATTTTCTCTCTCTCTCTCTCTCTCTCTCTCTGTCTGTCTCTGTCTCTCTCTCTCAAAAATAAATAAACATTAAAAAAATAATCTTGATCCCACATAGAAAAACAGAGTTGGTGTTAAAAAGTAAATTTTTAATCTTAATGAAATCTGGCACTGTAAGTGTTTATCTGAGTGTCAACGATCCAGAGTAATACAACTTAGGAATTACTCAATAATATGCTGAGGTTATATAATTCCAACAACTATATATATTGAGGCTGACTCATGAACAGAAAAACTGACATTGGGACATATTGTTAAAATGAATTAGGATATCTGGCAATGGATCACATGTGCATATTTATCTCAAATTTTCAAATTTTCGTCCTCTATTCATTCCAATTATGTGCTTTCTAAAAAAGAATGTCTATAAGGAAACTTGAAATTTTCTCTTCATACAAAACAATTGAGATTTAAAAAATTTCAGTAGGAAACCATCAGAAGTAAGCTGGAAATAAATGATCAAAGTGGGCAAGTATGACTATAAAGATTTATTTAATGATTATCTAGTAACCACTGGTAGTAATATTTTTGTGGAATTAAAAAAATTAACTCAGAGGAATATTTGTTTATTTATTTATTTTATTTATTTTGAGAGAGAGAGAGAGAGAGAGAGAGAGAATGCATGCATATGTGGGGCAGAAAGAGAGGAAGAGAGAGAATACCAAGCAGGCTCTGCATTGTCAGAGCAGAACCCGATGCCAGGCTGGATCTCTGGAAGTGCAAGATCATGACATGAGTAGAAGTCAAGAGTCCAGCACTTATCCAACCGAGCCATGCAGGTGCCCCTCGGAGGAAATTTATTGTCAAATTCTTGAAACTAAACTTAGGATATGGCGATCTCTCTCTCTCTTTTTTTTTTAACTACAATACTAGATTTTTATGTTAAATTTTACTTTTTTATATTCAAATGTCATAAATCGTGAACAGAGTTATTTTTTAAAAAATCCATATTACAGAGAAACGTGAAGGTGACATGTTGGAAAGCACTTTGGGCTATAAATGAGGTAAAATGGGCTCTAGTATGTTTTCTTTGCCAAATAACCTTCTTTGGGTCTCAGTGTTCTCATAACAAAATCGTGCATTCTCTCAGAACTGTTCCATTATTCCTAACACTCTAGTTTTCGAACCATTTCACAACTTTTCAAATTCCTTTGGCAAAAAACATAGGATATCAATAAAATAAAACTTGTAATATGTCAAAATCAAATGCGCAAATAAATATGAAGACTCAAGGGAAAGATCTCAAAAGGTGGTTGAGTACATCCAAGCATCCAAGGTGCAGAGTAAAGACGGTTGTAAACTGCACAGATTTGTTACAAAGGCTACTATGATCCATGATTATTAAATAAAACCAGATAATATTTCAGTGATCATTTTCTACGCTTACTTTTCTTGCCATCAGATTAAAAATTATACCCGGATTTGCATATGAGTGTATTGCATTTGTGACAATATTCACTGATTATTATGCCCCTCTTATTGCTGCATCCTCACCTCCTATTTCCAGATTAGCTGGGGAAACTCAAGATTTTTTTGAGGATAGAGATAACTTATCTCGAGGCTAAGTTTTTCTTACAATTCCATATACAGTCAAGTATTCTATGCAGGAAGGTTAATTGCTAATTGTTTGGCAACCGGTATATTAGAATTATGTACCATCTGGGCAGTGATACTTTCGTCATGTTGTCTGTTGTATAGACCATATTTCATTTTTATCAAATCTTCGGGAAATAAACCTCATTTCTCCAGAGCCTCCCAGAGACTGGCACATGCTTTAATGAATGAAGTAGACAGAGAACGTCAATATTCATTTATGTAATGATTTGTTATGGAGAAAAGTACATTGCAGCAAAAGGACTTCTGACAGCCCTTTGCTTAAATCACACTTGCCTTTTCCCTTCGGGCAAGTTTATTGCTTGCGAAATTCCTAGAAAGGTTAGGGGGGAGGACCGGAGACATAGAAAGGAGCTGAGGTTCAGGGACTCAGCACGGTTTGGGGACGTTACCAGACCTAGAGGGAAAGGTTTTGTCTTGGAGGAGTTCGGAAAGCTGGCGATCCGACAAGTCCTGGGTGCAGAGAGAACGCTGCCCTTCGCCTCAGCTTGGAACTTAGCAGAGCCAGGAGAAGGCTTCGCGCAACCTGCCGCAGGGGCGGCTCCGAGGCAAAGCCCGCGGGGCGCGCCCTCGCCCCACCCCGGGAGCGCCGGGGCCGCGCAAGGCGGGGCGGGGCCGGGCTGGGGGCGGGGCTTCAAGTCAGCCCCGCCCCGCCCCACCACCCCGCGGGTCACAATATAGGGTTAGGGAGGCCGGCGGGCGGGGCTCGGCGGGGGAGGAGTCGCCGGGCGGGGGAGGTGACGGCGGTTGGGGGAGGGGAGGAGGAGTCGAGGAGGGAGGAGAACAGCGCCATTCCAGCCCGCGGCTCCGTCCGTGCCTTCTCCCTTCCCCGCAGTGGCCCGCGAGCCTCCGGCGAAGGAGCGCGCGCGCGCGTGACGCGGCCCGGCTTGCTCGCGCCCTCTCGCGCCCCAGCGTCCGCCGCCCGCTCATGGCCCGGGCCTCGGCGGACGAGCCGCGCTGAGGCGGGCCGCGCGAAGTCGTGGGGCCGCCGCCGTGGCCCTCGCTGTCCGCGCCTCGCCGCCAGCCCGCGGTGCCCGCGCACGCCGGCCGCCATCGCCTTCGCGCCTGGCTGGCGGGGGCGCTGTACTCCCCGGCGGTCCGCGCCGTTCCCTGGAGCTCGGCAGAGCGCGGCTGCCAGGGCCGGCGGAGGCGCGAGGAGCCGCACGCCGCCGCCCGTGTCGCCGCCGGCACCGCGGGGGCCATGACCGTGGAGCAGAATGTGCTGCAGCAGAGCGCGGCGCAGAAGGTGAGGCGAGCCCGGGAGCCGGCGCGGCCCGGTCCCGCTCCTCCTTCCGACGTGCTGTCCTCGCCCGCTCCCGGCCTTCCCCCCCCCCGCCCCTCGGGCCTCCGCTGCCCCGCGCTTGCTCCCCCGCCGCCCACCGTCCCTGCCTGTCGCCTTTGGGGGCCTCGCGCCCTGTGCGAGGTTGCGTGTGGGAAGTGGGGTGCAGTTAGTGGGTTTCAAGCCACTTCCTTGTTTTCCCGTAGCAGACAGTGCTGGCTGTGTATTGAGAGCGACCCTCGCATTCCTACACTCCTCTGTAGGGCTTCTGAATTAAACTTTATTCACCGCCTCCTTCCTTTAGAGAACGGAGCAGCCAGTTGTCATCCTTCCCGAACACAATTTGCATTTCGAAGGTGGGAGCATTCCAGGCCTGCTAGTGGGCAAAAGGGTCTCCACTAGACTTGAATTGCCTGCCTGGCGGGGCAGGTACATTTACCAGGTGGACTCTGTGGAAGCAGAGGGTTTGGTTGGTTACTTCTCCTTTCTGTGTTTCTTTTTCTTTCTTTCTGAATATAGAGACTGCCTCTAAGAAAGGAAACCTTCCTGGCCATGTTTATTCCAGGAATCTTTTGTCCCCTCAGTTTGACCTTATTCCCTCCTTCGCCCTTTACTCTTGACTGGGTCACACATTCAAGTGGTCACTGTCTTCAACAAAGTAAAATAAAATCCGCGTGAAGCTTCAGATCTTTTATAGCGAGTGGTGAGAGAGGTTCCTTTTAGTCGAGATTTCCTTTCAGAATCTCAAGTGCACGATCATGGCTTGCACCATATCCTGAAGAGTTGTTGGCCATGACTTACTTGTATTTATTTATTTATTTATTTATTTATTTATTTATTTATTTATTTATTTATTTATTTTTTGGCCTTGTCATTTTGTGAGAAGCATGTTGGGCAAAAAGAAAACATTGCTTTAGTCGTTTTGAAATTTGGGGGATAACTAGGGTTTACCGCGAGCTGCTCCCAAAGCTGTGTTTGGTTTATCTGGGTGAGCAATGAATGCCCCACCCTGTTGTAGTTTTGGCGTAGTTTGTATCCTACCTGGGCTTGATTTTAGAATAAGGCCTGCTGCTCTCAAAGGAACTGTGTGTATGCTCACTGTCTGCTAAGTTTCTGCTTTGTCCGCTAAGTTTTTGCTTTGAGATTATTTTTAGAATTCTATGATAGTACTTGAGGTAATTGAAGATGCTCAAGAATTTTGGAAAGCAGGGATCGTGCATTGTTATTTTAGGCACTTTGGGAAAGTTGTTTCTGGAACTCCTGGTGTGTTAGTTAACTGTTACTGGTCAATTGGGAAGATTGTTGCCGACTGCAGTTCATTTACAGTGAAATGATTCTAGATTTAATAATGGGAGTTTAGAACAGTTTATCTCCTAATCCTTTCTATTCTACTTTGAATTCCTTAGACTTTACTTTTTGATGTTAAGTATGTGACAAAGTGTTAGTACTTAGAGCAGGATCTTGTGTTCATATGTATGCTAAGCAGTATTTGATGGGTTTGGTATCATTTTTGTTTATAGTTCTCCTCAGTGTTGCATATTAAAGCCTATTTGTTTCAAAGTTGGACATTCCAAAGTGGCTCCTACTCTTCACATCTTTTAAGTTTGAACTGTGGCAAGAAGTTTGTCAGTTTTTTTTTTTTTTTAATTGATTTTGACTAAAGTACTTCTTTAGCATAGACTCAGGTAGTGCAGATCTTCCTGGTTCAGAGGTTTATGCATAAAATTGTGGAATCAAGAATCAAATTATTGCAAGTGATCTTGGCCATCAAATCCAATTTACTAGTTTAATGAACTCCCTCCTTACACAAAGGGAGTAGTTGTTAATCCACAATATTACCATTATGATGCTATTTTTAGTGTGTGTTAGATCATTTTAGTGATATAGGGGAATTTTGGGGGGGGCAATATTATGCATTTATTTTAATACTTCCATAGTGGTATTTGTGTGTGTGTTTTAAAGAAACAATGTGTTTGTTTGCTTTTCACATTAATAAACTATTACTTTGTTATTCATGGTAGAACTATTTAAAAGTATTTACATAGTTATAAATACTTTAAACCATCCACTACAAACGAATAGATTTAAATTCACCAAATTAGTAACTAGGAAGTGGACTTCAAGCTAGTAACTAGGAAGTGAACTTCATACTTTAGAAGAAACAAAAGTGAAACTCTTTGTTTTCACTTAGAAACTTTATGAATTATCAGGAAGGCAAGAAGTGTCTAGTTGCATAACCAAAATTTCAGCCTATTTTCTGCTTTCCTTAAAAAGTTATGTGATTGCACATGTATATTTGTTTTATGTATATAGTTCTATTCCAGTAGTTGGAACAGTTTGCTTTATTTTCAGGATTCTTTTTTTTTCTTTCAGAAGGATGATTAGTAATCTTTTTTTTTTCTTTTTAATAGCACAACACAGAGCTTTCATCTATCTTTTGTTCACCTGCAAAGTAGCTTATCACAGTATAGGACCAGGGGCTGTCTTTTCCTCTGATGTGTTCTTTGCTTTGATTGCTGAAGTTTAGCCATGGTATGGAGTGATGAGATGTAGTAAAAACTGCAGAAAGCTTTTTTGAGCTTTAGGTGATACAGGTGAGATGGTCAGTGATAGATTAGCTGTAGTTAGGGGCACCTGGATGGCTCAGTTGGTTGAGTGTTGGACTCTTGATTTTGGCTCAGGTCATGATCTCATGGTTCGTGAGATTAAGCCCTGTTTGGTGCTGGCAGTGCAGAACCTGTTTGGGATTCTGTCTCCCTCTCTCCCCCTGTCTCCCCCTCTCCCTCCCTCTCCCTCCCTCTCCCTCTCCCTCCCTCTCCCTCCCTCTCCCTCTCCCCCCCTCTCCCTCTCCCCCCTCCCTCTCTCTCCTTCTCTCTCCCCCTCTCTCTCCCCCTCTCCCTCTCCCTCTCTCTCCCCCTCTCTCTCCCCCTCTCTCCCCCTCTCTCTTCCCCTCTCTCTCCCCCTCTCTCTCCCCCTCTCTCTCCCTCTCCCCCTCTCCCCCTCTCCCCCTCTCTCCCTCTCCCCCTCTCTCCCCCTCTCTCCCCCCCTCTCCCCCCCTCTCCCCCTCTCCCCCTCTCCCTCTCCCTCCCTCTCCCTCTCTCTCCCTCCCTCTCCCTCTCTCTCCCTCTCTCCCCCTCTCTCCCCCTCTCTCCCCCCTCTCTCCCCCCTCTCTCCCCCTCTCTCCCCCTCTCTCCCCCTCTCCCTCCCCCCCCCCCCACACTCTCTTTGTCTCTGAAAAACAAATAAACATTTTTTAAAACAATTAGCTAGGGGCACCTGGGTGGCTCAGTGGGTTAAGCCTCTGACTTCGGCTCAGGTCATGATCTCATGGTTCTTGAGTTCAAGCCCCGCATAGGGCTCTGTGCTGACAGCTCAGCCTGGAGCCTGCTTCAGACTCTGTGCCTCCCTCTCTCTCTGCCCCTCTCCTGCTCATGCTCTGCCACTTTCTGTCTCAAAAATAAATAAAAAACATTAAAAAAATTTTTAAAAATATTTAAAAAATAAAATAAAAAAAGATTAGAGATAGTTAAATCCTGTGCATAATTTTGGTTTTGAACATATATCTTCAGTATTTGTGCTTGATATTTACCTAAATGTAGGATCCTTAGATCTCAAAAATCTGATACATACATAGATTCAATCCTAAATGAGGGATCTTGAGGGCAGCAATAGAAAGCTTCCTCCTAGGGACCAAATTGATTTATAGAGTGAAGTGAGCTGGATGCTATTTACATTAAATGCATTCTTCTGAGTTGAATAAAATATAAGGTTGATAGGGCAGGTATTTTGCCCATTTTGTTTTACCCTAGAGCTTAGAATGTTTCTTGCACATAGTAGGTTTCAGTAAATATTTGATGAGTGAAGTAATGAGTGAATGTTTTCTAAAAGAAATGCGAATGCAGTAGTTATTTTAGTTTCTTAACGGAATCTCGAGATTTAATTATTGAGAAACCGTGGACAACTGTGGAATATAGGCTGTGTAGTGAAAAGACCATAGAGTGTGGGTTAGGTCTAAATCACCTTTCTGTGACCTTGGGCAAGTCATTAAGTGACTCTGAATCTTCCATTAAAGCCTTAAAGTTAGTATGATTAGACGTGAGCAACTCTTTTAGATCCTGAGTGTTTGGTGGCGGTAAGTATGCATTTATTTCTGGACAGGGAGGACGAAAATGAAATGTTAGAGGACGGAGGCAGAAGGAATTTAATGGGTCAGCAGTCAACTTTCACTTAATTACAGAGGGGTGTTAGGTGGGAAAGATGTCATAGATCAACCAAATTAAGAGTTAAAGCAAAACTTGGAAAAAGAATACAAACTGAATGCAGGGTAAATATTTTAGTTAAATTATTTAGTATTTTCTAATTTAGCTATCATTTAAAGTCATGAAAATATAGTACAGCATTTCAAGGGACAGTTAACATTATGTAAATCACTGTAAACATTACATAAAAGGGATATTCTTTAGTACTAAATAATTGGTTATGTTGTTATTAGCACAAGACTTGGTTTGGGCAAAGAGACAGGATCCAGGTACTTACTCCCTTCTTATTCTTTCTCTTTCTCACCTAATTTTGATTTGTATCCAGCATTGGATAACATTGTATCCAACTGCCTTAATGAATTTCATCAGTTTCAATAAATATTCTGTTGATTTTCTTTAATATCCTATGTTTATAGTTCATATCATTTGCAAGTAATTATCATTCTGACCTATTCCTTGTTAATACTCATACTTTTATTTTCATTGTTATTGCTTTAGCTAATATTACAGAATACTGTTAGGATTAATGTTAGTTTCTGTTATGTATTGTTTCATTATGATGTGGAGATTTCCTTATAGCCCTCTAAGTTTTTTAAATGTTTTGAAAACAGATTTTGATTTTTTATCAAATGGCTTTTCCTTTTTCCTTTTGCAATTACCTATGTGATAATTTGTGTGTCAGTAATAAAAACAACTGTAATAGATAACATATATGAAATATGATATATATTTCTATGTTAAGGAATTGTGCTTGGAGTTTTAAAAACTTTTTATTTATTAATTTTTTTCCAAACACATTATTAGGTGAGCACAATTTTTTTTTTTTTCACCTGAATGTTGTGGTTGAGGAAAGAGTATTAGAAAAGAACTAAAACAACATTTCATTGCTAGTATGTGTTGGGGTGGAATTTAAATTCATGGTCATTGCAGGCAAGTTATGAGCCTGCATTCGTAACCATTATGCTATATTACTTTCTGGTAAAATTTCATTTAGTCATGATGCCTCCAAATTCGATATACTAAATTTTAATCTGGAATTTAGTATCGATATTCTTAGATGAGATTGGTTACACAGTTTGTTTTTCTGCATATGGGCTATCGAGGTAAGGTTAGCTTATAAAATCATTAGAAAGCTTGTTGAGTTTTCCAATGCTTTTGGAATTGTTTAGTGTAGGATTAGGTTAAATCATTCAAAATTGTTGGTTTTTAGCCATTTTTATTGTTAAATCTAAGTACTTGTTACTTTGACGGTTTGATGAATATGACTATGGCAGGCAGACCATTTTATTTAGAACAAGTTTTAGATAAGCCTTCCAAATTTTGACTATTACCTTTTAGGTTTCTACCTCTTCCAGCATCAATTCCAGCATCAATTTTAAAAATGTTTATTGATTTAGGTTTGATTTCATTTAGATGCATATATGTATGTATGTACAGGTCTGATTTTTTTCTTAAATCTGGCTGTGTAGACAGATCCTTTTCTCACTCCTGTTTGTTTTGTTTTAGTCTCAGTTTTGCCAGATGTTGATCTATTTCACTGCTCTTTCAAAATCCACTTCTTTGTTTCCTTTATAAACCCTGTTTTATCTTCTAATTCATTAATTTTTGCTTTTTGTCTGAAGTATTTTCACCTTTCTCCTTTTTTTTTTTTTTGGAGGTTATTATTGCTCTTTTTATACTTGGTGAGTTTCTAATAGAGTAATAATGACAGGTATTTTGGACTGTTGGTTTTCTTTGAGATTTGACTTCATTTTCTTTAAAAGTTTTTTTTTGTTTTTTTGTTGTATGTCTCAAGATGTTGCATTTTTTTTTTTTAGTTTATTTATTTATTTTGAGAGAGAGAGAGAGCATGAGCAGGGGAGAGGCAGAGAGGGAGAAAGAGAGGATCCCAAGCAGGCTCCACATTGTCAGTGCAGAGCCTGATGTGGGGCTTGATCCCATGAACTAGAGATTATGACCTGAGCTGAAACCAAGTGTTGGGTGCTTAAGGGACTGGACCACCCAGGTGTCTCCATGTTGCATTTTTTAAATTGTTGATTTTTAGTTTGAATATGCTGTTTAAACAAGATGATTTGTAATAGTGTTAGAAATTAAGATTTTCGTATGACTAAGTACATGAGGTATTAATGAGCATATGAAAAGGATGTGTATTTGAAAGTTACAGAGTTCTATGTTGATATATTAAATGTACACATAGTGTGGCTTGAGTATTTCTTGTTTTTTCCTTGTGTCTTAATTCTGAGAGATGTTGAGGTACTTTTAATATAATTTCATCAGATTCTTTTTATTTCTAATATATCTGAATCCAAACTTGTGTGCTTTTGCTAGTCTTTTAATACAATTTCATAATTTACATATGATAACTCATAAGTTTTTTGTCACCTGAGTTTCTATTGTTTTCCCTACCCAGCTTTGATGGCTTGATAAAGTTTTCATTCTATCACCCTCCCTCTCCCCCTTGCCTCTTATATCCTCTATGATTGGGAAATCTTTCTCATTTCTGCCCTTTGTTTATTTTAGAAAGTGGGAACATGAGCAGGGGAGAGACAGAGGGAGAGAGAGAGCCCCATGCTCCCTACCTAGCGAGGAGCCCCAAGTGGGGCATGATCTTTTGACCATGAGATAATGACCTGAGCTGAAATCAAGAATTGGATGCTCAACTGACTAAGCCACCCAGGCGCCCCTCATTTCTGCTCTTTTAATTTTAAATATATATTTAAACATAGTTTTCTGATGGTGCCAAAATGAATAGTTTTCTCTGTTTTCCTCTGTCCTCAATAAAATAGGCTTTTTCACATATTTTTATGTATAGTATTCCTGATTTTGTTGGGATAATATGGAATCGTAATTCTAAATAATGGCATTTTAAATTTCTTAAGATATACCTTACATCAAAAATATTACTTGGGTTATAGACACATTAGTAGCCAATTAGTTTTTAAAAATTAGTTATTTATATCCTTTGGTGTTATATGCAAGTGATGAATCTTTGGGTTCTACTTCTGAAACCAGTACTACACTGTATATTAACTAACTTGAACTTAAATACATTGAAAAGAAACAATGAAGAATTTTTTAAAAATTCGGTATTTAATATTAACTAGGTTTTTCTGTAAAATATAATACCGTTTGGCGTTACTCTACCAAAGTAGATAAGTTGTAGATAAGTTGTTAGTTAACTCTTTTTTTTTTTAAATTTTATTTCAATTCAAGTTAGTTAACATATAGTGTACACAATGGTTTCAGGAGTAGAATTTAGCACCTGATATATGGGATATAGTGTTCGTATCCAAAATCTACAAAGAATGTATCAAACTCAACACCCAAAAAACAAATAATTCAGTTAAGAAATCACTTATTTACATATCACTTACATATAACACCCAGTGCTCATGTCAACAAATGCCCTCCTTAATGCCCATCACCCATTTAGCTCGTCCTCCCACCCACCTCCTCTCCAGCAACCCTGTGTGTTCTCTGTATTTATGAGTCTTTTATGGTTTGCCTCCCTCTCTGTATCTTATTTTTGCTTCCCTTCCACCCGTTCATCTGTTTAGTTTCTTAAGTTCCACATATGAGTGAAATAATGTGATATTTATCTTTCTCTGATTTATTTAGCTTGGCATAATTCATTCTAGTTCCATTCATGTTGTTACACATGGCAAGATTTCATTCTTTTTCGTCACCAAGTAATATTCCATTGTATATACGTACCATATCTTCTTTATTCATTTGTCAGTTGATGGACATTTGGGCTCTTTCCATAGTTTGGCTATTGTTGATAGTGCTGCTGTAAACATTGGGGTGCATGTGCTTCTTCAAATCAGCATTTTTGTATCCTTTGGATAAATACCTAGTAGTGCAATTGCTGCGTCATAGGGTAAGTTCTATTTCTAATTTTTTGAGGAGCCTCCACATTAGTTTCCAGAGCGGCTGCACCAGTTTGCATTCCCACCAACAGTGCACTAGGGTTCCCCTTTCTCTGCATCCTTGCCAACATCTGTTGTTTCTTGTTGTTGTTGATTTTAGCCTTTCTGACAGGTGTGAGATGGTGTATCATTGTGGTTTTGACACGTATTTCCCTGATGATGAGTGATGTTGAACATTTTTTTTATGTGTCTGTTATCCGTCTGGATTCCTTCTTTGGAAAAGTGTTCTTTTGCCCATTTCTTAACTGAATTATTTGTTTTTTGGGTGTTGAGTTTGATATGTTCTTTGTAGATTTTGGATACTAACGCTATATCCCATATATCAGGTGCAAATAACTTCTGTTGGTTGTCTTGTAGTTCTGTTGATTGTTTCCTTCACTGTGCAGAAGTTTTTTTATCTTGATGAGGTCCCAATAGTTCATTTTTGAAGTTATTAGTTAACTATCTGTAAGGTTGTAAGATTTCCCCTTTGGTTTTAGAAACCAGAAATTTTACATGTGTGTGTTCCTTCTGAACAGTCCTGCCTAGGAATTTTGATCTGAAGAGCTTCATGTTCTTAGGGAAAAGGTATACATTCTAAAATTATCAATTCTACTCAATTCCTTCCCCCCCCCGCCCTCCTTCCATAACTGAATTATTTGAATATTTGATACCATTCATCTCTCTTATTTGCTATAAATTTTATTTTATAATTTCTTTCACTCCTTTTTGTTCTATATGCTGAGATAAATTTTTAGTTAGATTGTACAAATTATTATTTTTGTAGTACCAGTTCTAGATGTACTACCTCCACAGGTGGTCATATAATATTTTGAGGACTTTTAATAATCTACAATACCAATTGTGAGGTAAACAGAATTGAATTAATAAATATTGGTTTATGATCAGCTGACCATGCAAATATGTTTTCATTTATTCATAAAATTGCTTATTAATATTAATACTTACAAATTTTTACTTTTTAATAATAAATACACATGAACTCTACTTAAAACAAAAGCTATACCTTTGGAAGTAACCAATATCTAACTAGTCTCATTTTCATTTCCGTCCCTGTATTTGCATTTGAAATTATAATTATCTTGAATCCTATGTTTATCTTCCCTTTGATTTCCTTTTTAAAATTTTTTTTTAAAAATGTATATTTATTTTCAGAGAGAGACAGAGAGAGAGAGAAAGAATCCCAAGGATTCTCCACCCTGTAAGCCCTGAGCCCTATGGGAACCCAGGAACCATGAGATCATGATCTGAGCCCAAATCAAGAGTCAGATGCTTAACTTACTCAGCCACCCTGGTGCCCCTCCCTACCTTTGATTTCCTTTTTGTTGTACCTTTATGAATTGTCGAAGGTACATATTTTTAATTTTCATTGTTTTAAATTCAGGAACTTTTTTCTGCTTGATAGCTTAAAGATATTCATCTGTGTTTTCCACTGAGAGTTTTAAATGTTGTTTGCAACATTTAGACCTTATTGTATCTCAGTTGCTTTTTGTAACTTGTGTGAGGTGGGGATCCAATTTTTATCATATATTTTGTTTTTGTTTTTGTTAATTTTACCTTATTGAATAGGTAGGGCTCTATCACTGAACTGACATGCCATTTGTCATATACAAAAGCTTTATTTAATGCTCTTTTTTTCTTGTGCTGTCTTTTGTTTCATCATTCATTTTGTGAATACCATCCTGTCTTCATTGTTGTAGCTTCATAATAGTCTCTAGTACTGGAAAAGTAAGTTTGCTTCTCTTCCAAAATATCATGACACTATTCTTCCTTAGAAATTTTAGAATAATCTTGCCAGTTTCTCTGAAAAACTCTTGTTTGAGTTTTTTTATTAATTCGATTGATCGTATAGACTATTTTGGGATAATTAACATATTTATGGTATTGATTCTATCCATGAATAGAGTATACTTCTTTTCTTTAGGTCCTCTTTAAGATCTCTTATTCGGTTTTTAATTATAACTAGAATTTCTGTACATTATTCATTTTAGATGATAATTTCTGATGATAATTATATGTGGTACTTTCAAAGATTTGCTATTGTTACTTGTTACTATGTTCACTTGCAAATGGCTTTTGTATATTGATCTTCTATCCATAGAAAATAAACTTTTTTATTGCAATACTTTGCCAGAGATGATTTTGGATTTTCTGTGTAAAATTATATCAGGAATAAATTTTGACAATTTATTTCTAATTTTTATGCCTGTAATATCATTTTTTTTATTATTGTACTAGGTTAGACCTTTAATTAATGTTGCTTAGAAGTGATAATAATGGATATTGTTGTCTTTTTTTTAATTTGTTTTAATGTTTATTTATTTTTGAGAGACGGAAAGAGAGAGACAGAGTGCAGGCAGGGGAGGGGCAGAGAGAGGGAGACAGAATCTGAAGCAGGCTCCAGGCTCTGAACTCTAAGCTGTCGGCACAGATTCTAATGTGGGGCTCGAACCCACTAGCTGTGAGATCATGACCTGAGCTGAAGTCAGATGCTCAACCGACTGAGCCACCCAGGCACCCCTGGATATTGTCTTATTGCTGACTTTAAAGGACAGTTCCCTACTTCAGTACCTGATGAGTTTCTAAAGTATTTACATGTTGTTAGTTGTATGAACTTATATGTCATAAAAAGGGTTCTGTTTCTGAAGAACTAAAGAATATTGTTGTATTTTAAATTTTGATGCTTGCATGTACTTTTTCTTTTGAGTCCTGGTGACTTGTGAAAGTTTCGGTCCAGACCTCCTGGGGGTGGGTGGGGAGGTAGTTGGTTTGTCAGAAGATAGTTAGTTTGTCAGTTACTTCTCTCATCCTACCTCTTGTAAAATCAGGCAGTGCACTTAATTTTTATCATGGGCCCTCCCTTTTCTTTTCCCCCAGGGACCATTCCATAATTATTCATTCCTGCTCTGATGTGTTTAGAGTAGGGGTAGTTACTATAATCTTTCCTTCCCTGACTCTGCAACACATTAATACTCTGTAATGTCATAGAACTGACTTGAGCGTAACTTGACTGCAGCAGTGGTCTGCCTTTTTCCTACAAATAAACATGGTGATATGGCATCATAGCTTATAATAATCATTAATTTATGTAATATATGAAAGGTCAAATTTGGCTTATGAAAGGCATTTTGGAATGTCACTGTGCAGTGTGGGTTAAGTAGATGAAGTAAAAGTTGAACTTATGACCACTTGTGTTTATTTTGGCAAACTTGTATTAATTTCCAAGAATATTCTCCTTGTCATGATACCTTGTTTTGTACATGTGATAAGTAGTTTTTGAAAGGTGTCTTTTTTCTCCTCTCTATTAACTGTTTTAGTACAGTCTATCTACTTTTTAAAAATTGTTTGGTCTGGGGGCACCTGGGTGGCTCATTCGTTTCACCATCTGACTCTAGGTTTTAGCTCAGGTCACCATCTTATGGCTTCGTGGGCTTGAGCCCTGCATTGGGCTCTGCACTGGCTGTGTGGAGCCTGCTTGGGATTCTCTGTGTCCCCCTTTCTCTCTGCCTCTCCCCAACTTGTGCTGTCTTTGTCTCTCTCAAAATAAATAAACTTAAAAATTATTTAATATTTAAAAATGTCTAGCAATGTTTTTCTTGTCTCTTTAGCTTTGTTGATAGAGGTTTAGGTCAGAGTTTCTTACAGTGTGGTTTGTGGACTATTCATTTCCTGTGGTGCTTGCTAAAACTGTAGAATGCTGTACCTCACCTCAGACTTACTGTTTCAAATCCAAGAGTTGGACTAGGGCATTCTCAATAGGAATCACAACTGATTCTTCTGTACTTAAAGTTTGAAGACCACTAGTTGAAATTAATTAGTATTCTTAAAGATGAGAATGCTTTTTCAGCACTTGTGTGAATTGACTTCAGGGCTCCTCCAGGGTTTGAATTATTACAGTACACCCAACTTAACAGGGGAGCAGAATCTCTTTGAACACATAGGCTTTCTTTTGTTTCAGGTGTTTCTCCCCATCAGTTCACTGATGTGCTGTCCTGTCTTAAGGGAAGTGCCTCCTCCCTCAGGCTTTCAGGGTCAACATCTGTATGCAAACTCAAAGCTTCAGGTGCATGGATGGGAATAATTGCTCCCTGCCTCCTCATCCCCAACATCAGTAGGGCAGATTTAGTCTTCTTTTTAGCCATTGACTCATATATCAAGGAGTTGGGAAACAACTATATATGCTAAGGTTACAGTCTTCCTGTTTCTCTTTTTGGGGTGTGTGTATATGAATCATTTCTGAAAATTTTTTTGCGTGTGTGTGTTTGTACCAAAGCATATGAAAACTTATGTACACTTTAAAGAAATATAGTAACATTACTACTCTTTGTACCACCCTGGACATGAAATAGAACATTTTATTCTAGAAATTTCCTTTGCGTCTCCCTCAAACTGCCCCTTCCTCCCACATCCCATTAGCTGCTATCTTGACTTTTCTAAGTTAATGTTACTGTGGTATATTTACAAAAATAAATAAATAAATAAATAAATAAATAAATAAATAAATAAATGAAATGGAAACATCCATTTAAAGTATATAATTAGATGAATTTTGACAACTCGACAAGATTCCCTTATATCACCCTTTCAGTTTAGTATCCCTATACTCCCTGTACCTCGTAACCATTGATCTGATTTCTATTAATATAAGTCAGTTTTGGCTGTCTTAGTTCTTCACATAAATGGAATCTTAAAATTCCTGTTTATTACATTTAACATTTTTTTGCTCAGCAAAATGTTTTTGAGATTCAGCCACGTTATTACATGTTAGTAGTTCCTTTTTGTTGCTGAGTAATATTTCATTATATGAATATTACAAACTGTGTAAACATGTTCCCATGTTACACAGAACCATGTGTAAACATGGTTCTTTTGGTGGGCTTTTGGGTTGTTTCCAGTCTGTGACTCTTATGAGTAATATGGCTACATGTACATTTGTAAGTAGATCTTTGAGGAGACATATTTCATTTCCTTTGGGCAAGTACAGAGGAATATAATTGTTATAAACTATTACTAAGTGGTTATTCAAAGTGGTTGTACTATTGTACATTCCTATCAGCCACTGTGTTAAAGTTGTTCTCCAATTATGTCATCATTTGGTATTGTCAACTTTTATGTTTTAGCCATTTTAGTGAGTATGTGGCAGTACCTCATTGTGGTATTAATTTGTAGTTCCCTAATGACTAGTGGTTTTAAACTTTTTTTCATATGCTTATTGGCCACTTTTGGAGGAGTTTTATATATTGCTTCTCATATACAGTTGACCCTTGAATAATGTGGGGGCTGGGGTGTTTAGCCCCCATGCAGTTGAAAATCTGTATAGCTTTTGACTCTCCTAGAATTTAACTACTAAAAGCCTACTGTTGACTGGAAGCCTTACTGGTAACATAGTTGATTAATACAGTAAGCTAGGGAAAAGAAATGTTACTAAGAAAATCAAAAGGAAGAGAAAATACATTTATAGTACTGTACTATATTTCCTGGAAAAAAAAAAGCCACATATAAGTGGACTTGCACAGTTCAAACCTGTGTTGTTCAAAGGCCAGCTATTTTATCCAGTTTTACATTCCCTTGGGATCAGCACTAATCATAACTAAAAAGTTAAAGATGTTGCTAGAGCTACATTTTAGAAGCAAGTACTGATATGCTCACAAAACAAAATGAAACAGCATAATTGCCTGAATTTTATCATTTTTTAAACGCCTGTTAAAAAGATCACTGCTGAAGAATGAAAACCCTCTTCTTCATGCCTCAAACTAACATTAAATTAATGTCTTTGATAATTAATTACACAAGAGAAATCTTTTTTGTTGCACAGGGTACAGAACATTTTGTTGCACAGGGTACTTTGTTTGCAAGTTTGGAAAGAACTTGCAGGACCAATGGCGGGTGGGCTGAATTGTGGAGAGGTAAGCAGTTGGGTCAAGAAAGATTTTTATTACAGTTTTGGTCCATGGGAGTACAAGAAGGAAGAGACTGATTTGAACTGGAAAAGGAAACAGCTCATACTTGCTGGGTTTTTGTTGGTGCTCTTCAGCCTTGAAATGGGCGGGGTGGAGATGAGTGGTACTAGGCCCGAGGCAGGATTGGCTGCTTAACCGAGAGCTAGGTCGTCAGTGAAGCTGGAAGGACGTGGAGGAGAAGAGAGGGACCAGGAATGAAGAAACATTAGTGGCCAAGTCCATTACTATGGTAACACTAATGTGAGAACAATGCTACACTCTCATATACACAAGATTATGTGTTATAATTCATGCCAGAATACATGCAAAATCAAATATCTTGTTTCTTTGTGGTGGAGCTACTTTGGGCTCCACAACTTTGGGCTGATGGTGTGGGGCTTGCTGTGTCCGTCACTGAGCATTTGAACTGGTCTGGTTTCTCATCAAGAATGCCCTTGAAATCTTCTCATGAGGCCTTAGACAAAGGCTATGGGGCAGAGCAGGGCTGAGGAAGAGGATTTAAAGAAACCTGCAGCAGTCTACTGTCTCAGGTTTAAAATTCTCAATTTTTAGAGAGAGAAGCAGCTCTTTGCACAAGCTTTGTGGGGTCAGTGGATACTTGGTGTGCCTATTCGGGTCATAACATGCAGATTCTCAGAAGTGACTTCCAGGCTTCTTTCCTAGGGGGCCAGGGCTTCAAATAGTGATAAGACTGCAGAACTAATAGAAAACTGACAGCATGTATTTCCATTCCTGCTGGTGGCATCAGAGGAGTGGTACCCTTGCACCTGAGCATGTTGCTGGGTAGATGAAGGCAGCATATGGGATGGGTGGGTTTCCATGTAGGAATCACAATAGCCCCCTTAGGGCATGCAGTCCTGTATGAGGACATGTGGTCCCAGGAGCCTGTGAATATTGGTTTTCTTTGGTGTTGACATTGGCTTGCTCTTGGCCATCTTGAAGTTGGTTCAGGCAAACTCTAGCTCAGGGTCTGTAGTTTTCTGATGGAAATGAATACATTTCCCTGCATTCTTGGCTGTGCCTGTGGCAGTCAGGAACCTTCTACCCGTTGCACTGCTGGAAGAGATAGTAGAGCTCATAGAGCTGTTTGGGTTTAATGTGCAAAGGGAGGAGGCCAACCAACAGAACCTTTGTTCTTCCTCTCCCTCCTGTCTTAGGGTTTCAGGAGGCTTTCTGTGGAGAAGAGGGAATGGGGCTCTGGGAGGGTCTGGAGATAGGGAGTGTGATGGGGAGGTACTTTGAACTGGCTGTTTTCATGTATTCCTTACTGATCAGTTTTATATCTTATACAAGTAATCTGTTTATATGTTATACAAATAAATGTTGTTACTGAGTTGTAGTAATTTATATATTCTGAATGCCATACATATATATACATACATATAATTTGTGTATATACGTATATTTCCCCCCTTAATGTGTAGCTTGTCTATTGCTTATCAGTTTATTTGAAGTCTAAACTATTTTAACATTGATGTTCATTGTTCCTTTTTTTTCCCAGTTAGTGCTTTGACCTAATTTTCTTGAACCTTAGTTTACAATTTTTTTCCCCTGTATTTTCTTCTAAAATGTTTTATTATTTTAACATTTACATGTAGGTCTGTCATTTAGGTAGAGTTTATTTTATTTTATATTTTATTTTACTTATTTTATTTTATTTATTTTATTTTATAGAGAGTGCAAGTGGGGAAGAGGGGCAGAGAGAGAGGGAGAGCAGGCTGTAAAGTCAGTGCAGAGCCAGGAGCGGGGCTCGACCCCACGACCCCACGACCCTCAGATCATGACCTCAGCCGAAATCAAGAGTCAGATGCTCAACTGACTGAGCCACCCAGATGGCCCAACAGTTTATTTTTGTGTGTGCTTTGAGGTGTAAGAGTCAAGGTTCATATGAAATAAATAAACCTTTGAGTTGCAGTTCATTTATACTTCTGGAAACACCAGAACTTAACTGTCCTAATGCTGGTAAGTTATTCAGTTACCCCCACCCCTCCTTCCCTTTTTTTTAAGTTTATTTATTTAGTTTTGAGAGAGAGAGCACAAGTGGGGAAGGGACAGAGAGAGAGGGAGAGAGAGAACCCCAAGGAGGCTCCGTCAAGTGCAGATCCCAACATGGGGCTTGATCTCATGAACCTTGAGATCATGACCTGAGCCTAAATAAAGAGCCAGATGCTTAACCGACTGAGCCACCCTGGTGCCCACAGTTACCTTTTTATGTTTATGGACGATTAAGACTTTTTTCCTATGAAATTCACGTTTGTTTCTCTTGTTTTTTCTTTTTTTCCTTTTTCTTTTTGATTTGAAGGAGTTCTTTATAGTCTAAATACTTTTTTTTTTTCTACTTACATATTTCGCAAGTATCTTTTCCCATTTTCAGATGTCTTTTTACTCTCCTTATGGTGCCCTTTCATGAATAGAAATTTATTTTAATTTAGTCTTGTGTAATTAGTTTCCTGAACTTCCATACCCTGTTTTATAAAGATATTTTCTTTTATTGCCCCCTATTGTTTTTCTTGTTTTGCCTCCAGTATTTAAGTCTTATTCTACTTGGATCTGAATTTTATACATTGTTTGTGTAGGTGGCCAAATTCACTTTTCCCCTATGGAAAACCAACAGCTTTTCTGAAAAGTTCCTCCTTCTGTCCATTAATACTCCACCTGATGACAATACTTTTTTTTTTTTTTTCTTTTTAAAGGAAAGCAGGTCTCCAGGACTCTCCAAGTATTTTTTATTATAGTTTTACTGAAGTTTGCATAAATATAAGTAGGCATAATTTTATTATGTTCTATTGTATCACTATTATGCACTAAAGCCAAAAGCCAACCAATGGCTTAGATGTAAGCAGTGCTAGGAAATTAGTAAAATTTAGATGAACAAGGTTAATTTGACAGATGGTAGAGTTTCACAGAAGCTAACTTAAGCACTTATAACTTCAACCAAGGAAGTAACTATATGTGTATCAAGATATTCTTGTAATGTATTATTGTTAAACTTTGGAAGTAGATTTTATTGCTGTTGTCATCCACATTACATCTGTGATCCTGCTATTCAGTTGATAGCCATTGTCTTAGAGTGGTGTTCTCAGCTTTTTTGTTGTAAAATCTTCACAGATGTGCCTCCAAATTTGATCATAGTTTAAAACAAGTTTGTTTTTTTAAAAATTTTTTGCTAAAGCTCTGTAAATGTAATTACTACAGTATCTCTCAAGCAGAATATTGTGTGATTTAGTGTCGAGTGGAGTATACTTGCTGTGAATAACAGGTAACAATTATAGCTTACTTTTAAGTTAGTGCCCAATTAATATTATTTATTAGAACCTGTGAGTACTTTGCCTTGTGAACAGATCTTAGGACCTGGACATTCAAGAGGGTGAGTTAATGCTATGTAGTGTGATAACTGCTTTTGCAGACACCTCGAAACAGTATTATATACTGGAGTAATAATTGTGTTGTAATTGTTACTACCTCTTTTAGGGGTTGTTGCACTCTGTTGCGGTGAAGGTTTTAGACCTTTTCAAGCATGCTGCACAGAATATTTAGTATTTGAAACCGTGTTACAAGCACACAAAAAATTTAGAATTATTTGGTAAAAAGACAGCAGATAGGCCTAGCTGTTGGGCAAGATTTCTGTGAGTTTGTCAGTTTGTGCTATGTGAACTTTCAATACATGTATTTAAACTGTTCACATTTGGGCTATGTTGTACAGTAAAATTTGGCTGCTAATACAATGTGTTTGTACTTGTTAACTGGGGAAATTTTCCAAGGTTTACTCTTTGATTTTTGCTTTCTTTGTAAGCTGTCTTGGAGAGATCAATGTATTTTCTCACTCACATATATGTTCATTACTACCTAATTTGTATATTCAAAATTAATTAAATGTTACACCCTTACATAAACTCTAGTTTCCGTTGCCTGTTGTACAGTTCTGCTTAGATATTCAGGCATTCAAGTATTATTTCTTTGTTTTAAGCAAATTGAGAAATAAGTAGTACACTAAAGTCTTCTAGTTTGGTGGTGCGGGAGCCAGAAATGCATATATGATATTAGACGTATTTATAAGATGTATTGGTAGGACCAAGGAGAGGAAATAAGAATAGAAAAGGCCTCATCAAGGTGGGAGTGGTTGAAATGAGCTGTGGAAGACGACCAGGCAGATGGACAGTATCATTCTGGGCAGAGAAGTCCATGAGCAAGGGAAAATGGAACAATTTGGTGTCTTCTGTTATCTACCAGTAGCTTTATGTGACTGGATACTGTATAAGAAAAAGTAAATATTTAGTCTTTCCCTGACTCCTGCCACAGAGCTGCTAGAATCCTCAGATTTTACTGTCTTTTGTATGCTAATGAGTTAACTCCTGGATGGGAGACTAAGCAGCTTCAGAGGCTGTAAAACCAGCCTCAGAAAACCAACCACTGTGATTAGAGGGTTAGAACCCTCAGCCCACTGCCAGTCCAGGGGCCGGAAATGAGGGCTGGAGATTGAGTTCAGTCACCAGTAGCCAATGATTTTATCAATCATGCCTATGTAATGAAATCTCTGATGCCTTCCGTACTTTTCATAAGTGCTCAGTTAATCATAGTTCTAGGATAGGACTTAGCATATATGATTAATTTTTTCCTTTCTAATTATTTTTGGGACTTACTGTCTTCAAAATACAGAAATACAACATTAATATGTTGTTAGAGTATAAAAGTTGCTTTTGAGGAAGTTGTATTAATAAGGATCCAATTAGAACCCAAAAACCACACAGCAATTTGAATGTCAGGGAAAGTTTAATACAAGGAAGTATTGACCAGTAACATGTGATTAACTACAAAAATATGAAGAGAATGCTGAAGAATAAAAGAAAGAGTAAACTTGGGAGAGGTCTGTCCTAAGACTGAGATTCAGTTCCTAATGTAGAATTTGTGATTGAAGCCCACTGGGATGGGGGACATGTTTGCTGAGGTGCTGAAGACTGGGACATTTCTGCAAATAGTTCTTTTGTTTTTTTTTAAGTTTATTTTCAGAGACAGAGTCGTGTGCCTCACACGTGTGAGGGCATGTAATTGGGGGAGGGGCAAAGAGGGAGGGAGAGAGAGGGAATCCCTAGCAGGCTCCATGCTGTCAGTACAGAGCCTGACACAGGGGCTCCATCCCACAAACCGTGAAATCATGACCTGAGCCGAAACTGAAACTCAGATGCTTATCCTACTGAGCCACCCATGTGCCCCTAAGAATATATATTTTATTTAAACTGCAGATTTTGTAGTCAAGAATATGACTTGATTCACAAAAGTTTTGATTACCCACATGTTTTCCAGAATATAGGTGCTCTAAGTTAAAAACACTGTCTATCCCAGGGCGCCTGGGTGGCTCAGTGGGTTGAGTGTCCAACTTTGACTCAGGTCATGATCTCACATTTCATGGGTTTGAGCCCTGCCTCAGGTTCTGTGTTGACATTTTGGAGCCTGGAGCCTGCTTTGGATTCTGTGTCTCTCTCTTCTCTGCCCCTCCCTGGCTCATGCTGTGTCTCTCTCTCTCTCAAACATTAAAAAAAATTAAAAACACTGTGCCAAAATATTGGTATACTTGGGTTTTTGGAACTCAAAATGCATGTATTTAACTCTTTATAGACTTACATGATAATGCTGTGTAACAATACTTTGGGGGAAATTACAGGTAGAATTTCTATTTATGATGCATTTCTGTTATCTGCCAGTTAATAAGGTTGGGGGGGGGGTTCTGTTAGGGGCATGGATATCATGCAGATGTTAGATTTATTGTAGGCTTGGGGTGGCAGGAAGGGATATGAACTCTGAGGTGAGGAAGGATGAAAACCAACTATATCTTTACTTCCTTTTTTTTTTGTATTACATGAATGCTTAAGATTGTGGCTCTGGGATTCTATAAAACAATAGGGAAAATCTTCTTTCTAAATTTAGAACTTCTGGAATATTTAAGCCTAAATGTAAATAGTGAAGAATGAAAATGCATGCCTTCAGATTTGTACACCCGTAGAGGTTTGTGGTTTGTTTGTTGTAATGCTAAAGTTCTGTTAACCCAAGAAAAGATTGAGATAGACATTGACTCCAACCATTCATGGGGTTATGATATAGATAATCTGCATTTGGAAATTTCAGCAATATTGTACTTAGACTCATGTTACCATAGGATTGACAAGACCAGAACTAGGAAATGAAATTTTTTGTGGAATTCTAGATAGAATGTGGAGAGTGTGGAAAGTTGGCTTTGTAAGTGGGCCTGATTTATGTATTCTTCTTCTTCTATCTCCAGTAAGCAGTTAGTACGTCTTTCCTATAGATGAGTTCAAGCCCTATAATCTGACTTACTCCTTCCTGTTCACCTCTGCAAACTGCTATATTCATTTATTCAGTCAATAATTGTTGAGTGCCTAACACATGCCAGACACTGTACTAGTTACTAGGAATACATTTATGAACAAAATAGTCTGTGCTGTCTTCAGACTTAGAGTCTGGTGATTAATTAACCATGGTATATTACTATAATCTGTGGCAAGTGCCAGAAGACCCTTTAATCTTAACAGAAGGCAAATGGTAGGTAAATTCGGGTTGGTAGATAGGGATAAAGAGGATTTAGACCATGAGAGACTCTTAAATAGAGAGAACAAACTGATGGTTAAGGCGGGGGTGGGGGGTGGAGAGGTGAAAATGGGTGGTGGGCATTGAGGAGGGCACTTGTTGGGATGAGCACTGGGTGTTGTATGTAAGCAATGAATCATGGGAATTTACCCCCGAAACCAAAAGCACACTGTATACACTGTCTGTTAGCCAATAGATGGGATCTTTTGAAATCAGTGTTGTTCTAGCACAGAACTTCCCCCATAGAACAGTAGAAGAGCCTAGTGCACATTGAAGGTTTTCACCATGTCTTCAGTCCATTGAAGTACTCAGAGTATGTTTTTGCTTTTGTTTTGTTTTGTTTTGGCTTATATAGCTGGTTAGAGGCAGAGGCAGGTTTGGGGCTTACAAAGAAGTTACATGGACATATTATGTGTTTGGAATTATCTATCTAGGAAGTTAGGGGATTTCTTGTTATGGTAAAAGATAACATGAACTAGGGCACTTTAGTGGTATCAGTATATCCAGAAGGTATTTGCAAAAATAGACATATGTATGGTTATGTGCCTTAAAGGCAGCAGTATAATTAATTCTTTTTTTTTTTTTTTTTTTTTTTTTTTTTTTTAGTGTTTATTTTGAGGGGGAGAGAGCCAGAGCGCGTGCGAGTGAGTGGGGGAGGGGCAGAGGGAGAGACACTGTGAGTCCGAAGAAGGCTCCAGGCTCTGAGCTGTCAGCACAGAGCCCGATGCAGGTCTCAAACTCACAAACTGTGAGATCATGACCTGAGCCAAGGTCAGACACTTCACTAACTGAGCCGCCCAGGTGCCCCTAATTAATTATTCCTTGATAGGTGACTTTGAAGTACTACATAGTGCCTAGCAATGCTTTTAGTGAATGTGATCCTGAAGTTTAAGAATGCCTTGGGATTTTCTATCAAATTAGTATTTTGTCCCCTTTTTCTTAAAAAACTTGAAAGTGTTTTTAGAGATCATCTTCAGACTTGCCTTTTTTTCTCCTGAAGATGGAAACCTTTGACTTTCTTTTGCATGAAACCAAGTTTTATTTATATTTGGAAATTCAGGAGCCAATGGCTGACTTATGAGTTATTCACCATTTAATGTAGAAAGCTTTCTTGTCTTGTTGTCAGTGGGGCTCTAGTTTTTTTTGTACCATTAGTTAAGTATTTTACTTGAACATAGTATTGGATTTTTGCACTGGGTTTTCACTTTTCACTGATTCTTTAATCTTCAAAATCAAATATCATAGAGAAAATATGGAAAGGGTGTGCATGTGTGCACATATTAAGTGAGATGATAAACGTAGCAATTAAAACAGTCTGGCATACAGCAAGAGCATAATAAATGCTTACCTTCTTTCTTTGGTCTAAGCCAGGGTCTTAGCCTTTCTTTGGTCTAAGCCCCTTTTTTGCATCCTCAGAAGTTATACCAATGTTAAATATGGTGTATATTTACTGAAAAATATTTAAAACAGACCCAACATTAGGTAGGGTCAACTGTGGAGGGAAACAATTTCTGTGGAACTCTCTGGTTCTTAATTTATATTGAAATTACTGATGCTTCTTTTTCCCAGAAGTGTGTATAGTATTCTGTTTTGCACATAGTGGGCACTTAAGGATGTCATCATGCAATAAAAATAACGTTAAGGAAGGAATCTGAAGGCCTGCATGCAGTCTTGGCTTATTGATTTCTATGGTGTTTGCACCTGCCGAATTTCTTTGAACATTTTGTCTTGCCTTTCTTGGTCCAGCACTGTGAACAGATTGCACCCTCCTCCTTATACTTTAGTATATAAATTCATACAGAAAAGAGGAGCTCAGAAAAGGAGCTCTAGAGAGGGAGGTTGGTTGTATCCATCTTGGATCAAAATTGCTAGTCCAGGAGGAGAGAACCATATGCAGGACATTTTTAGTTGAGGATCAGGGTGTATGCAGACCAGAAATTCAGTAAATAGAAAGGTGCAAACCTTGAAAGAAAGACCAGGGTCTTAATTACAACAGAAATAGCAACGACAACAACATATAATTGCAGGAAATGAAGGTGCAGGTTTTCAAAGACAGGAAAAGCACAGCTGGATGATGCCAGGAACAAGAGAAAACTACAAATGAGGTGGCTTCTGTACCATAAACTTAGATTTTTTCTCATAGCTCATCTCTTTTGATCTCTCTCCCATTTCTTGCTAACTAAGCTAAGAAAATTTTTTCACCTTTTCTCCTTCCCACTCAGCCTTCTTCCCCACACCATTTTCTCCTCATTGTTTAATTTTCTCTCAGAATTCATGTGATCACAAACTATGCTAGAGATACTCCTGGATTGTTTTTTTCCCTAAGATACTTAGCTGACTTTTTTGTGAAAGAGAAACAAAACATCAAACTATAACTACAAATTAGAAAATTTCAAACGCATTGCTTCTGTTTATTAAATACTTGCTGCACTCTGTTGTTGTGTATTCTTGCTGCACTCTGTATCAGTCAACTGTCACCATAACAGGCCACTCCAAAAGTTAGTGGCATACCAAAATACTATCATCGTGCTCACAGATTTGCAGGTTGGTTGGGGTGGCTCTTCTCCACACATGCCTCATTCTTCTGGGGCAAGTGGGCTACCCATGGTCATGTTCTTTTTAAGAAAGCTGCAGAAGTTCAGGACGGAAGCCCATCCATGCAAGCACATCTCATATCTGTGTGCATGGCTATCTTTAATATGTTATTGATCAAAGCATGTAATATGGCCAAGCCCATCATCAGTGCAGCAAGGAAATAAATTCTCTCTAGGGGAGGAAGTTAAAAGTGGCAGAGTGTGAGGATATAGAGATGAGAGAATTAACACAGGCTCCTGTAATCTTTTCTGAGCTTTACATTTATGTTTACATTTTACCTTGTAGTCATTAGTGTATATGTATACTATTTTGTGTTCTGTCACTTTAGTTTAATATGATTTTGTAAAGATAATTTCTATGTAGGTTATATATTTTGCTATTTAAAAATACACAGTTGTTTGCTTAACTCAAACTGTGCCTCTTGGTCCATCTGTATAAAAATAATATGAGATGCTTATTAAAAATATAGATCCCTTAGCCTTAACCCCGACTGCTCTGGAATTGGGGTCGGGGCCTGAGAATCTTCATTATTATGAAACTCATCAGGTCATTCCTCTGCATATTCAAGTTTAGAACCTCTTCCTTAGTGGGAGGACATTTGTATTGTTTCCATTTTTCTAGCATTATAAATAATAGCCAGCAACATTTGTATAAATGACTAATTTGGGAGGAGTATTCAGTAGTCTTTCCCTGATCCATGACCAAGTAATTTGCAGTTGACAGAAATAATGTTCCATGCAAAGAATGGAGTTTGGAGGGCTGCTAGTGGTGAAATTACAAACAGGCTTAAGAAATCTGTTCAGTTTTTTTTTTTTTTAATTTTTTATATTATTAGAGAGAGACAGAATGCTGATGAGTGGGGTAGGGACAGGGACAGGGAGAGAGAGAGAGAGAAAGAGAGAGAGAGAGAGAGAGAGAGAGAGGCAGTGAGAGAGAATCTCAGGCAGGCTCCATGGCCAGTGTGGAGTCCAATGCAGGGCTCAATCCCATGATCCTGGGATCATGACCTGAATTGAAATCAAGAGTGGACATTCAACCAAATGAGCCACCCACACACCCCAAATCTTTTAAGTTTTTTGATGTTCACTAAAATAAGACCTTGAATTAGATAAGAAGAATTTCTGTAAATATTTTCTACATCTTTAATTTGTGATGTTGGGTATTGAGTAACATAGTCATGGTTCCATTGCTAGTTCTTGCTACTGTTTTAAATGAACATAGAAAAGTTGACAAGTTTAAAGAGAATTTTTTCTCACCTCTGTAAATTTGGCAGTTTGATATTTTTACTCAACTAATTTATTCTTCCTGGCATTTTATGTGACCTTGTTTATATACTATATTATTTTTCTTTTATTGTCAGATAGTCTTGGTTATTTCAGCTCTTTAATAAGGTTATTGGAAATGAAAATGCACTGATACCATGGTGGATACTGACAGTGCTTATCCACTATGCGTTCTTTTCTTTTCTTCACACACAGAATCTTGATTTCATTTTTATTTTTATTTTTTAAATGCTTATTTATTTATTTATTTATTTATTTATTTTTTGAGAGAGAGAGAGAGAATGAGAATACAAGTGGGGGAAGGGCAGACTGAGAGGGAGATACAGAATCTGAAGCACGCACCAGGCTCTGAGCTGTCAGCACAGAGCCCGCTGTGGGGCTGGAACCCACGAACTGCAAGATCATGATCTGAGCCGAAGTCGGATGCTTAACCAACTGAGCCATTCAGGCTCCCCTAAATACTTCTGGGTATATTTCTTAAGAAAAAAGATGTTTTCTTACATAACCATAGTGTAGCTATCAAATTCAGGAATTTAGTAGTAATAAAATATTACTAAGCAGTCCATATTCATATTTCTCCAATTGTCCCAGTAATGTCCTGTATAGCATTTAGTGTTAGATGCAATTTGATTTCCCACGTTACATTTGATTGTCATGCCTTTGTGGTCCTCATTAATCAAGGAACTCATTCTTGGTCTTTTATGGTATAGATATTTTGGATATAATAGAGTAATTATTTTGTAAAATGTTCCTCAGTTTGGATTTGTGTGATGCTTCTTCAAGTTTAGATTCTGGCTGTGCATTTTTGGCAGGAATACCTCACTCAGGTGATATACTCTTCTTGGTGTATCACACAATATGAGGAGACATATACTGTCATTTTCTCCAGTTATTGGTAATATTAAATTTGATTACTTGAGGTGGTGTCTGTTATGTTTCTTCATTATAAAGTTATTCTTTCTCCCTTTCAAATTTGTAGTAAGAGAGTTTGAAACTATGCAACTATACTGTTTCTCATCAAACTTTCACCCAATAGTTTTAGCATCTATTGATGATTCTTGATTGAATTATTACTAACATGAGTGCAAAATATTTTCAAGAAATATTTAAGCAGATCCTTTTATTCTAGTGTGACTTATTTTTCCTATCATTTCCATTGAGCTTTCTCTGTTTCATGGTGCTATCTTACAGTTTGGGGGAACTTAAGTTTTAAGAAATATGGAGATGTAGGAAGGAACGTGGTCCTAAGTAGGGATGTTCAGGGAAGGGTTTGATAGTGGAATCCCATCCCTCTTTTCTCTTTTCCTCTCTAACAGAGTATAAGAGATCGTATAGACCAACAGATCTGAAGTAAATGGGGACAAGTGATTAATTCTGTTTAGGATCTTTTATGACAGATTAGAGAATGAGATGATCTTTTTCCTCAAAGAGATCTTAGGGTCCCCCTGATGTCATATACCTACTTACTGCATGGCCTGCCTTTTGACATGTCTTTTTCAAACATCTCAGGTGCATGAATGCTGACTAGTTAGAGCTGCCTGGGTTTCATTCAGTGGCCCCAGCCTCTAGGTAAAGTAGTCCAATGGATAAACCTGTTGTCCTTAATTTTGCTCAGGGTTAGCCATTGTGCATCTCACTCCATTTCTTATTAGGCACTCCACTGCCTAATTAGGCAGTGAAGAATGGGCCAGAAACTGTTAATTCAGTAAGACTTCTTGGGAAGTAATATAGAAGTTCCCTTTTGGAAACATGGGAATGGAGTTAGGGCTCCCCACAGCATGGTTTATTCTTCATAAAATAATGAAATTTGTTGAGTCTCTCTCAAGTTCTAATTTTTTTCTTCTCTATACTAGTTTATTTTTTGTCCCTTCCCCAAAGGTCATTTATTTTTTGTCCTTGAATATTTTCAGATTTTAAGATGTAATGATTTCGGTTTTTCTCCTCTAGCACCAGCAGACATTTCTGAATCAGCTGAGAGAAATCACTGGGATTAATGATGCCCAGATACTACAGCAAGCCTTGAAGGTATGGCCTCTGTTTTATGGCATATAGTTTATTTACTCCCTCATCTCTACTGCATACCTTATTTGAAAGGTTTTTAGTTACGTTATGTGGTATAGTAGTAGAGATATAGGAAAGAAATTTTGTAATGTAAGAGCCTTACTTTATGCTATAATTTTGAGCATGTTAGTTTTCACAGCCCAATGTTTCAAGATACCTTGGGGGTGACAGATGATCTCTGTCAATATGAAACACTTTTCATGCAAAATGGAGGGATATGAATCCAAATGCCATGGCTAGAGTGGGGTGGGGTGGAGAAATAATGGGGAGGGAGAGGAGGATAAAGAAATAGGAGATTAATAGAAGGTCAGAAGCTTACATTTTTTTTCTTTCCAAGAAGAAATAAAACTTGACTAACGTTTAACTAATTGCACCTTAAGAACATGCAGTCGCAAAGCTGTTAGTATATGCAGTAAATGAAGGGCATCGTTCTGGTTGTATCTTCTCAAGTTCCCTCATTTCCACATGGAGAAGCCCAAATGAGTCAAATCACATGGATATGCCCATTGAAAAAGATCAAGTAGATGAAAGATGTTTAAGAACTAGAACTGCATTTTAAAGTTATTTCTATATTGCTACTAATGGCTAACAGCAGGATGACATTTTTGCTATTGTAAGGCATACATACAGCTTCAATCCTTTGCAACGTGTTCCATGAGACAAATTTAATTATGTAATTTTTGATTCTGAGCCAAAAGTCTGTCATTTGTTTCCAGAAATAATTTTATCTTTTTAGATGATTGTAATCATCATAATAACTAGCAGTTATTAAGCACCTATAGCACTAGGTGCTATTCTAAGTACTTTTGTGGCTAACATCCTCCTAGTAACTCTGTGAGGTAGGTGTTACATTCATCCCCTTTTATTTTTTTTTTAATTTTTTTTTTTAACGTTTATTTATTTTTGAGACAGAGAGAGACAGAGCATGAACGGGGGAGGGTCAGAGAGAGGGAGACACAGAATCTGAAACAGGCTTCAGGCTCTGAGCTGTCAGCACAGAGCCCGACGCGGGGCTCGAACTCACGGACCGCGAGATCATGACCTGAGCCGAAGTTGGCCGCTCAACCGACTAAGCCACCCAGGCGCCCCCCAATTTTTTTTTTTTTTTTTCAACGTTTATTTATTTTTGGGACAGAGAGAGACAGAGCATGAACAGGGGAGGGGCAGAGAGAGAGAGAGGGAGATACAGAATCGGAAACAGGCTCCAGGCTCTGAGCCATCAACCCAGAGCCCGACGCGGGGCTCGAACTCACGGACCGCGAGATCGTGACCTGGCTGAAGTCGGACGCCCAACCGACTGCACCACCCAGGCGCCCCAACCAATTTTTTTTTAATGTTTATTTATTTTTGAGACAGAGACAGAGCATGAATGGGGGAGGGGCAGAGAGAGAGGGAGACAGAATCGGAAGCAGGCTCCAGGCTCTGAGCCATCAGCCCAGAGCCTGACACGGGGCTCGAACTCACAAACCGTGAGATTGTGACCTGAGCTGAAGTCGGACGCTCAACCAACTGAGCCACCCAGGCGCCCCCATTCATCCCCTTTTAAAAGATGAGTAAACGGGTTAAAGTGACTTGCTCAAGCTCACACAGTTGAAATGTGGAAACCAAGCAGCCTGATCTTGGAGTGCCACACTTAATTTCTGCTTTTACTGCAGTCTTTGCTTCAGCTTTTTTTCCTGTCAGCAAAATGATGAAACAGTTTTGTTTAGAGTGTTAATGCAGGGTTTATGAAGCCACTGTTAAGTATTTGGAGAGGAAGCAAAAATGTCATACCTCAATTTTTATGATTATGACATTTAGATGATTGCTAGTCCTTTCTTTATCCTGATGAATATGATTCCATCACTCTGTGTCTGTTTTCAGAAAGTGCCTTTCCCATTCTCTGTCTCTGAGTGTGAGGCTGTCCCCTTACCTGGTCAGAGCAAGTCTGGGGAATTCACTTTCTTTTTTTTTTTTAAACCTGGGAACTGTGTAGAATATGTTTACTCAAATGAATGTAAAGATTCAAATTAACTATTGTCATCATTTTCTTTGAGGTACCTTGTGTGACTTCAGGTTTTTTTTTTTTTTTTTTTTTGAACTTTGGTTTCAGTTAACAGTAGTTGGGGGAAGGGGACTATTCTTAAACCTTAACTATTACCCAGTATAAATGTGTAAGATATTTAATAATGAATCAACTTTCTTAGTAATATACTGACAAGGAGTCTACTTTTGGGAACCACAAGGTCATTGACTGATTTGAGTACTTTTATTTTAAGAATCTATTTTTAGCCCTCCAAAGCAAGTGATCTTCAAGAAATCTCTGTTGCATTTAGTTTATTATTATTATGAGAGTATATAGAAAGCAATTAGCACATTTCTTGGCACATAGTAAGAGTTCAATAATGTTAGTCATGGTTATTGCAAATTACAACTATTTAACTCATCTAACATAGATTATGTTATACTCGTATTTTTGGTGAGTCATTTAGAGTTTAAAATGGTTGTGATAATAAAGTTTAAAGCTGTGATGCTTTGGGGTGCCTGAGTGGCTCAGTCAGTTGTGTCTAACTTCAGCTCAGGTCATGATCTCGTGGTCTGTGAGTTCGAACCCTGTGTTGAGCTCTGTGCTGACAGCTCAGAGCCTGGAGCCTGCTTCAGATTCTGTCTCCCTCTCTCTCTGCCCCTCCCCCACTCGTAATTGTTTCTCTCTCTCTCTCTCAAAAATAAATAAGCATTGAAAAAAATAAAAATAAAGCAGTGGTACTTTTCCAACTGTACTTTTACTTTTTTTCTCTTCCTGGCTAACTGGAATTGGAGTTGGGGTGGGGGTTGGGGATCTTATTCTTGCAGTTGCTCAGGCTTCAAACCTTGGAATCATCCTGATCTTTCTTTCACATATTTAATGTGAGAGCAAATAATGTCGGACTTTCTGCTTCAGTCCTTTCTCTCCCGTAGTGTATACTCAACACAGCCAGAGTGATCCATTTAAAATGTAAGTCATACCATATCATTTCTGTCCAAAACCCTCCACTAGTTTCCTATTACAGTCTGTGTGTATGCTGGAGTTCATGAGGCCTTCATAGTCTTAGGTGTTCTGGCCTTCTGTTACAAAGATCACTTCATTATTAATATCTGGGTTTCCTAATGTTGTTTCAGTTATCTGTCCTAGAGCTAAGTCTTCTATTTATTAACTCTACAGACAGCGTAGAGATAGAACTGGTCATGTCTCTTTTCATTGTTTTGTTGTAAAAATTAGTTTTCTAGCATCTGCTTCCTCCTAAATTAACTGCAGAAGAATTTTATTCAGAAACGTTTTTGATGAGAACTACATAAAATTTGTATAATTTGGGTAGGATTGTTATCTTGACAGTATTGAGTATTCATGTCTAGTTCTCTATGTCTCTGTACTATCAAGCTTCAGAATATTTTGCGATTTTCTTCCTTCAAGTCTGACATTTGCTTAAGTTTGCCTCTAGGTATGTATTCAGCATATATATTAAAGGGGAATATCTTTTATAGTTCTTCTTGTAGAAGTAGTGTTTTAAATATTCATTTTCACTCTTTTATATGGCAGGTTCCAAAAACATTTTTTAGTTTGTTCATTTGTTTAGAAGCATAAATTTGTGATTGACTTTTGTTAAGGAGAAATGAAAGTAATGGAAAACTAAGTAATTATAGAATTACTACTTATGTCATGTTAGTTGTCTTAACAGAAAAAGGAATTACTATTGATAGAATATATTGCTTATGATCAATTTACACTATAAAATAGTATAAATCATTCAGATAGAATGATTTCAAATCTAAAAGTGACTTTTGCTATTTAAGTATTAGTTGCTATGGAGAAAATCAAATAAATCGTGTGAGAATGTATGGAGTTATTCCAAAATGTTTGATGTTCCATTCTTGATATTTGAAGGATAGTAATGGAAACTTGGAATTAGCAGTGGCTTTCCTTACTGCAAAGAATGCCAAGACCCCTCAGCAAGAGGAGACAACTTACTACCAAACAGCACTTCCTGGCAATGATAGATACATCAGTGTGGGAAGCCAAGCAGACACAAGTAAGTTTACTTCTCTCTTAATATTTTAATAAGAATGTAATGAAAAATTTTCCTTGGAAATATATTAATTTTGTTGAAGCAGAGGTGAAGGACAAAGAACTACTTAACCTTGGTTGTTTTTAGTGTAGTTGAAAAGAGTATATGTTTTCATTAGTTGCATTCTTTTTTTTTTTTTTTTTTTTCAGTCCAGGAGTAAAACATTGTATTTAAGTTGTATATCCTTTCACAGAGCATTTCATTTAGTATTCATTGTTTTGGAATATAGAACAGCTGTAGGTGTTACTCATTAAAGAAACAAACATTTCAAAGGTTTTACATGGGCACAATTGTTTTATAGGTTTTAAGTGTTGGTAGAGGACTTAGTATTATTTTTGAAGGCAAACTATTGTTTCTAATTACTGATAGGTTTACCACTTACCGGAATTTCCCTTCCTTCAACCCTTGTTCCTCCCCCAAATTAAGATTTTAGAAAAAAGTCTATTACTGTGTAACAAAGTACACACACGTACTCACACAGACATACATACATATGTAGGGAAAGGATTATATGGGACTCTACATTTTCTTTATAATATGAATATATATTTTCAAAATATGTTTAATTACCTCTGTGTTTCATTTTGGTGTAATAACTGCACTATATAACATGTAGATTTTTTTTTTATGCATTCGGGATTTACAGCATTTGGTTACTAACCAGTATTTGAAGAGAAGAAAATTTCTGATTTTTGTATTTTAAAGATTTTATTTTTAAGTAATCTCTACACCCAACATGGGGCTTGAACTCACAACCCTGAGATCAAGAGTTCCATGCTCTACCTACTGAACCAGCTCGGCACCCCTCTAATTTTGTTTGTACACTTTCTCAAAGTTAGGAAACGACTAGGAAGAAAGAACATATAAACATAGATGTTTATAACTGTTGGTGTTAAAGATTAGTGTTTGTTGGTAAAATATTTTAATTTCAAAATTTGGGGATAATCTTAATATTTTTTGTTCCACAAATGACTTTATGTCACCCAAAGCTGAAATACTCCCATCTCACATAGATAATAGGCAATGGATGAAGTTTTATAAATGTGAAACAGCCCCAAGTGTTTTTATGTGTAAGTTGAAGACAAACTGTGGTTTGGCTCCTATCTACATCTCTAACTTCATTTTCTACTGTTTTTCTCTTCTCACTTTATATGTGATAATTCAGAATGGCTTGAAGTTCTTATCATCCAGTGCTATTTACTTCCTCCGGTCTTTATATTGCTGTTCCTTCTGTTGGGAGGGCCTTCTAGCCTTTGCCCCAACCTCATTACCTCTGGTGTTGTAAGACTTAGGTCAGGAGTTTTTGCTGTAGCAGGTGCTTCTCCAGCACCCAGAGCATACTTGGGTCTTAATGAGTACTGTGTAATTTTGAAATTATTTGCTTGTGCCTCTCTTTCTTACCAAACAGGAAGCTTAACAGGGCAAAAGACCATTGATGTTTGTACCATCATGCTAGATTTGCATGGTTACTCAAAAAGTGTTTGTTGAATTATTTTTGATAATACATGTAAAAAAGCTGTTTCAAAACCAATGAAAGGGAATGAGATTGAGAAGCTTGATGCAAGAAGTTAGAAAAAAAGAGAAGTAATATGAGTAGAGAAAGAAGTAATGTGTGAGAATAGCATCTAATATCTTTCAAGGTTCTGAGACTTGGGGGGAAATGAAATTAGGTACAAAAAAGAAAAAAGTTTTTGATTGAAGGCAGTTGGTTCAAGTGAAGGCAGCAGGAAATTGACTAAACATGGTTCACTGTTCTAGTGGAAAGGATGACAAGACTGATAGCTGTGAATTCTTAATATAGATGGTAGACTTTGTGACATGAGGTAGTATATATATATATAGGTAGGTAGGGGAATTAGGGTTATAAGACTGTCCTGAATAAAAGAAGAGGTGTCATTTGTTCTGTGAAAGTCCGTGAATAATGCTTAAGCCAGATGTTATACCTGTTCAACACTGTTGACAAAGAATAGTGAAAATGTTATGGACAAGAGAGCTTCAAACAGATGTTCTTAGGGAGAAGGCAACCAGATTTCAGAAGGCATGTGTCCTATATAAATAATAATTAAAAATTTTGTGTGTGTGTGTAGCTCTTGAAAAATATTCCTTAAGCAATTTTATATTCCATGTGAAATGGTAGAGAAAGGAAATTTCAGGTTTGATTATAACTGATTATCATATTGAGCAAATTGTGTGCTGTTGTAATTTCTTTATCAATGAAACGTGCTATCCTCACCAAGGTGCTAATTTACACTTAGTAATTCAATAATTTGGATAGTGTGTCCATAAAGTTGTTTTCAGATTGTTGAGAAAAACCCTTGTAAAAATAGAATGTGGTGATTGTATCATAACAGTATCAAATTGGGGAAAAAATATCTGATGAAGTAACCATTCTTTTCCATTTAACAGATATGCACCATATTTCAAAAAGTTCTAAGTGTGATTGCCATTGGGAAATAGTCTTGATTCAGCATTTAAATTGGTAGTGTCATACTAGTGTTATATGTTTTCAAAATGAGAAAGTAAGGAGATGTCATGCATTCAACAGATCAGATTCTTTAAATCACTGTGCTATTATTCCTCAGGAGAAATGAAATCTTTTGTGTATTTTTAATTCTTGGAAGAAGTGGTAAAACATGTGGGGCAGAAGGATAGGAAATAATTACAACTATATATTCAAATACAGGCTTCTACTGAAAAAGCTGTGTGTTGCAGGAGCATGGCATATTGAGTGATCAGAGTGAGGAAATTCTCAAGAGATTGTTCTACTTATGAAAATCCTTTCTGAGCATTTTCTTAATTTTATATGAAATACATTGTTATTTAAGAATTGACCATAGTTTAGCTTAATTTTTTCAAATATGGCTTGTTTTTTTTTTATTTTTTAAATTAAAAACAAATTTTATTCCTTCTTTTCTAAGTATTAAGTCGTTACAACCAGGGCTAAAACATAAACAACACCTTGCTAACTTCAAGTGTGTCATCTATTGGTTGTGGTGCTAACAAAACATCTACATTTTGAAATAAAAGTCTCTAATGCTAAATACATAAGATTCCTTGTGGCTATAAACTCTTTTAGAGTTTAGAAGGAATAAAATGTATCTTTTTTTAATGACTAGAAAAGTTTAGCTTTTAACATAATATCCCATAGAAGTCACATTGGGGGCTTGTGGGGAAATTTTCTTTTATGCATAACTGGGTATGTCAGGAAAATAGATCACTTGATTTGGAGATTCAACACATATTTGTGAACCTTCATTTAATATTGAAGAAGTAATTACATTTTCAATAGTAGGGCCGTGAGTGGGCTTTTTAGTGCATTTTTACCTTTCCTTTTTGAGAGAAAAAGAAAACATTTCAAGGAAAGCTTGTACTCTGCATAATAAGGAATTAAGTAGTAGTGTACCTGGCATCTTTTTATTGCTTTGGTAATTTTCCATACTGTAATTTAATACTCTCTTAAATTTTGAGAAAAGGTCTAAATCATTCGTGGTAATATTAGCAAAAAGTTTAGACATCTTTTTTCACTACTTGGATCTCCTGTCCAGATTAGATATTGTGGATTGTCCAATAAATGCTTCCCACCTCCAGCTTAAATTGGAAATAAAATTGTTTTGGAGTTTTGCAGTAAAAGGTACTAATGCAAAGGGAACAAGGGAACAGTGCAAGATATTGGGATATCGTAGGTATACTTAATATCCTCTAAGTTTTTGTGTCATGGCAAACTCTGTCATTGACATGACCATACAAGGCTTTTGCCCAATTTGAAATCAAGTAGTAATCTTCTTTCTTTCATGACCATTAAATTCTTTTGAACTTTTTCAAAACAGGAAAAAAGTATATGCCCACCAGAGCAAGATGTGCTACAATTGAGCAGTCAAAGTATGGATCAAAAGATGAGAGGGATTTGGGTAGGTAATTTTAACACAGAAAGTAATGCCACATATTGGCTTAAGTTTTAGAGAAATTGGTATAACACATTGGAATGACTGTTAAGTGGTCGACCCTTCACAAATTTAGACTCACTGTATTTCCACTCCCCCCCCCCCCCAACCCGTCAAAAGAATTGAATTATTAGGTGAGGATTGCAAAGAAAGTGAGAGGCTCTGTCTTAGAACTCTGGTCTTGGTTATATTGCTTGGCCACTCTAAAAGTGATTTAAAGCACAAGTGATAAATAGATCCAAGTGTAGTGTTGTCATCTCTCCTGAGGGTAAATCACTTAATGTTAAGCAGTTTAGGATATTATTAATTGAACAGTAATATTTTTCCTGTTCTTCAAATATGTTAAACAAGTAACTGCAGATAGAAAAAATATAATGCAAAGAAAGTTAAATCTTTTTCCATAGAGATTTCTAATGCATAAAACTATTTGGATGATTCACAAAAAGTCAAGGTTAAGCTGAAAAATAAGATGTTACAGTGGTGTGAAAGTTACTTATAACTGGTTGGATGCAACTAGGCTAGGCTTACATTCTAATCTAAGTATGTACTTAGAATTCTGTTAGACATGTACTGCAGAATGACTTGTGTAAATTTATGAATTATATATATATTAATGTTTATTTTTGAGACGGACAGAGAGAGAGAAAGAGAGAGCATGAGCAAGGGAGGGGCAGAGAGAGAGGGAGACACAGAATCCAAAGCAGGCTCCAGGCTATGAGCTATCAGGACAGAGGCTGACACGGGGCTTGAACCCATGAACAGTGAGATTGTGACCTGAGACAAAGTCAGACGCTTAACCAACTGAGCCACCCAGGTACTCCAAATTTGTGAGTTTTCTTAAATTTTACTGCCAAATGATAGCTGTGGGCTATAACTTTTGTTGACTAATACTGAATGTTGTTGTTGTTTTTTCCCCACAATCCAAGTTGCAAAACAATGAAGTTTATGACAAAATTCAGGAATGGCTGCTGTACTCTTCACTTTTCTTGCCAGTACTGCCATTATAATGTCAGCAGCTATTATTAAAAATAGAACAAGACCATTTTGAGCTGAGCTATTCAATAAAGTTGCCTGTAGTCACATGTGGGAACTTAAATTTAAAATATAAATTAAAATTAAATAATACTAAAATTTAGTTCCTCTGTTGGACTAGACACATTTTCAATGCTCAGTAGTAGTCACATGTGCCTAGTGGCTACCATATTGGACAGTACAGATTAATAGTACATTTCCATCATCACAGAAATTTCTATTGGACCTCCCTGTTTGAGAGAGTCTGAATTCAGCAGTGAGAAGATTGGAAAAGTAGGAACATCTTTGGAGCTGAGTGAGAGCAGAGGAGAATGGGAGAATGCAGTGGGAAACATTTGTCCCCTTGAGCTGTGTTACACTGTGTATGTCTTCTTGCTTTTAAGTACTGTTCTAACATGATACTTGATTATGCTGTTGGTCCTAGAACTTACTAGAAAAAATTTTAGGTGGATGAAGCATATGTTCTTAAGTCTTCTAATTAGTGTCACTGTGAAGATGACTCACTCAGTTTTGTCTCTATTCCATAGTCAAGATTTAGCTTTTGTTTGTTTCATAAATATTTATTGATTCCCTCATCTGTGTCAGGTACTTTTTTAGGCCTTTAGAAAACAGAGTCTCAGGTTACATAGGGGAAAGACAGTAAACAATAAATAAATAATGTCAGGCAGTAGTAAATTCATGAAAAACAGTAAAGCAGGGTGAAGGGATGGAGGGTGACAAGGATGTGGTTGTAGGTCAGGCATGATTTGTGCCAAACAAGGGGTCAGTTGGGGAATATCTGTTGGATGAGTTCTCATTTACGAAGACACCTGAGTGAAGTTAGGGAGTAAACCTTGTGAATGTCTGAGGCAGGTACATCCCAGGCTAGGTAGGAGTATATTGGGCTCAGGAGATGAATGGTGAGGATCCATGGTGAAGCAGAGTGAATGATGGTGAGAATGGTAGTGTCCTTACTTCCAGTCTGCTGACCATCCCTTTGATCATACTTGCCTATCTCTCCCAAGGCATCCCCATCCTTCTGGTGGCCTAGTGATTTTTGTTTTTATTTTTACAAGCTCTTTGTAATCTCCCCAAACAGTTCTTTGCACTCATCACTCCCTTGCCTAGAAATCTTTGCTAGTGGTGAAGGATTTCCCTTAGGTTTAACCTTATGTAGGTAAAGAAAACAATGGAAGAGCTTTTTTCCTCCTAAATTCAAAATCTGTACATGTATTGTAATTCAACTATATTATGGGCTAAATTGGCTTTTGTAAACTAACTTGGAAGCCTCATGTCATTTAGTATACTATTTTCACGGGAAAATGAATTATGAGTTATAAATAATGCATATATTTGAAAGTCTAATTCATTGTTATGTTGATGACTGCCTGTATTTTGGAATAAACAGAGAAATGTTTTGGAGTTGGTACTTAAGTTTTACTCAAATGGTAATTCTTTGGAGAGTGAAAGATTTATTAGGGTAAGTGTTAGGTTTCGGTATATATATTTCTGACTGTATAGAAAAAATGTTTTAATTTGGGCAGACTTGAAAATGTTGGAGGTTAATGTTTATAGGCTTTTGTAACCTGTGATTTTCTATAGTGTTACTCAGCTAACAGTAACACATTTGTGCCCTGAGCTGTGTTCACACTAGTACTAGAGGGCGGGTTGGTTGAAACATTTTGGTGTTTTACTGAGATCCTCCCTTGGCACAGTTATAAAAATATTCGTAATACTCTGATATTTGCTTGGATTTTTACAAAGGCTAAATTTTTATAATTGAAATTATAAATTGTTTCATTTAGAACTTGTTTATAGCTATGCTTATTCTCTGTTCCATTTTGAGTATAAGCATATAAGAAACTCATAGGGTGCTAGGCTTCATTGTGAAATTAATAGTTCATTACATGTTTCTTGTTTTAGGAGAAATTGTTCTAACTCCAGAAAAAGAAACTCATGTTTAAGCATTTTATTGAAATAACATTTAATTTGCTAATATCTAGTCCTAAAATCATGTGTATTTGGTGTAAGAGTAGGTTGTAATAGTCTTTGAGGATTGCCCTATTGTTCTAAAATATCCTATGGGAATAAGCGTTATGGAGTAATGGGAACATCATGGAGAAAATTATTGTAATTGTAGTAAAACTACAAATAATGAATAAACCTCCTCCATTGCTTAAAGGAAAAAGCCCCAGCTTTTCAGCTAAGGACCAATAATAGTCTCTGATCAACCTATCTTTTTAGCATTGAAGACTACTGTTGCTTGTTTATTCCTCTCCTTACACTCTGACACCAGATGTGTGCATTTTTCCCACCTCTGACAGATTCTCCAACACCAACTGGGTATCCTACAATTCAATTCAATTCCGAAACTGTCTACCTGGAGTTAGCATCGGGTTCCATAAGTTAAGAGCTCTCAGTCCCACAAGACTGTCCCCACTTTACATGCCAGTCACAAGTTCTATATTCTACATAGTCCACACTTCTGTCTGACTTGGCTACTAATTGGGGGTTCTCATAATCTCCTCCTTGATTTTGATAATTTGCAATAATGGCTCACAGAACTCAGGGAAACACTACATGGACTGGTTTATTGTATAAGAAAGGATATGAGAAACGATACAGATGAACAAGCCAGATGAAGAGGTATATAGAGTAGGATCTGGAAGGGATCCAAGAGCTGGAGCTCCTGTCTCATGGAGTTGGGGTGTGCCACTGTCCCAGCAGGTGAATATGTTCACCAGTTCGGAAGCACTCTGAACCCTGTACTTTAAGGATTTTTATGGAGGTTTCATCAGGTAGGCATGGTTGATTACTAACTTAATCTCTAGCCCTTCTTTCCTCCCCAGGGAAAAAAGTTCCTCTCAAAGTTCCAAGCTTCTCATCATGGCTTGGTTTTTCTGGTGACCAGCATTCATCCTGAAGCCATACAGGAGCTGGTGAGCATCAGTTCATCCTGAGCTATACAGGAGTCCCCCAGGAGTCATCTCATTAGAACAAAAGATGTTCCTGTCACCCAGAAAATTCCAAGTGATTTAGGAACTCTGTGTCAGGAAATGGGTCAAAGACCAAATATAGAAACTGTCACTCACCTTGCTCTTTGAATAGATTGTTTACCGATGCATGATTTTATAACACCACAGAAAAGATTTCCTTCCAAACATTGGAAGAATGTCTGCTTTATGAAACAAATAAAAATTGTTAGTATCACTTGATTTCACCAGAAAAGACTTTAAGTGTTGGGAAGATATGTGCATAGTGATAGAAACAAGTTTTCAAAGGTACCATTTTTGCTTGAAAATTCCACATTAATCATTGGCAGCACATATTCTCATTTGTTCTCCCTCAGGTGACAGGATCACTTTGTTTATTCTAGAGAGAATATCTGCCAAATTTTGAAGTTTGAGTAATCGTAGTTTGTTACTTGTTTTTTTTTCAAGTAAAAATAGTGCTCTGTGAAAAAAATATCTGCCAGTTCAGCTGGCTTGCAACTCAAGCATTGTACTAACATGTTTTGCACATGTGCAAGCGGGGGAGGAGCAGAGAGAGAGAGGGAGAGAGAGAATCCCAAATAGGCTCTGTGCTGTGAGCGCAGAGCTGATGAGGGGCTCAGACTCACAAACGGAACCATGAGATCATGACCTGAGCTGAAATCACAGATCGGATGCCTAATCAACTGAGCCACCCAGGCGCCCCACACTAGTGTTTTTTCTGGAGCAAAAGCTTACTTTGGAAGCAGCAGAAGTACTATGCATACTTTGTATTTTGTCACATAGGGTTAAAAGAATATGTAAATCAGTGTTTGAGATTTAGTAAAATATTTTCCTTTATATCAAGGATCTAAGAGAAACAGGCTTTTTTTTTTTTTTTTTTTTGAATAGTGAGTATGCTTAGTTGTGACAGTGAATTGCTCAAAGAACTTGGTGCTACTGCCTCAATTTCTGCAGATGCAGCCATTTTATCCATCATTGTTTTGCATCACCAGTGCAAATATGACCACAGGAGAAAAGGCAGATAACATGTTGGTATTTTTAGGAGAATGATTTTTACCTATGGGACCCTTTTCTCTTAGGGTCATGGGGGAATCCTGAAGGCTTTATTGACCGCTCTTGGAGATTTGCTACTATGGAGGAAAGATTTAATAGTTAGAAGACATAAATTTAAAACCTGTCCACCATTCTTTATTCTTATGATGGTATACTTCGTTTCTCACAACTGCAGTTATCTTTGAAATAGGTTTAAAACATCTTGACTTGTTTTTTACTTTTGTGTTTCTTGGGTTACAGTTCAATTATAAAAAACTCTAATTATAAGTTTTTACTATTTCTAAATGAGTTTTTGTTCTAGCCAGTTTGCTTTACTTGTCAGACATGAAACAGTAAATACTCCAGATAGTTTTAAAGAAGAAATTTAATACAGGGGATTAGGTTCTTACAAAACAAAACAAAACAAAACAAAACACTGGAAGTACTAGAGGTGGGATCTCCAGCTCAGCCTTAGGAAATGATTCCCAGGTTCTTGCAGGACTGGCCACCCAGGGAAGCAGCTCCCTCTGCCACAATCAGGAAGATAGTGAATCAGGAGGCCGCCTCTGGGACTACTGAGTTCAAGAACTTACTTCTGCAGCTGCAGCCCAGAGAACAAGCAGGCAGGGTTAGGTAACTGCCACTGAGCTGTGCCTGAACATTGGAATGCAGTCTAGTTGCCACTTCTCTATCTCTTGACATCCTGAATCTGGAAATTGGACACTGGAATGCTATGTGGAACAACACGTATCTGTTCAGTCATGCTGGAGAAAATAGCCAAAAGCAGCAGGATAATGGCTTTCCCCTCGCTCCTTCCTTCTCTAGTCTCTTGTTAGTGCATCTGACTGATGCAACCTAAATTCTATTCAGAACCATAGCTACAAGTGAATTGGGAAAATAGATTTGTTTAATCTTCCTAACTTTTGTAGCTGAAGAAAACACAGTAGGAGGATGAGAGACTGGAGTCTGAGGGCTAAGTAATCATATCTCCCATACCGGTTTTTCTGCTGCTTTGTGATTTTCAATTTTTTTGTTTTTTTGTTTTTTTTTTACTTCCCTTGTTCTTTCTTTACTCACTTGCGTTCCAGTCATTTAATAACCACGGTAGTTCTTATTTTTTGGGGCCCATTCGTGCCTCTCTAGTCCTAGCTTCTTCAACAATTTTTAAGCTGGACTGGATAGCTACACCCAGGGTGACATCCGTCTGCAACTGTTGTCTAGATGGACTTGGGTCTTGTAAGCAAGACTTAGGAAACTTTCGCTTGCTGGTATATGTAGGCATGCTCCATCATTTCAGTTACCTTGCTATATTCTGTTCTACATTTTACCTGACTGAATTTTTTTGTACTCTACTTATTACATTTTCATGAGGTTTCATTGTACTCTCTTAACGACGTTTAAAAAACACCTTCCATAGCCAACAAATATTTCTAATATTCTTGTAAGCTGTTGTTTAGAGAAAAAAAGTGTCGATAACAATAGAAGTAGACTTTTGAAACTATCAATATACATTATTTCTTTCTCAGTAAGTATGGCATATTCTTTTTGAGTAACTATATATAACCCTACAGTCAATTGGTAAAATACAGGCACCTTATTTTCCCATTCCCAACCCCTTTTCGTGTTTCCACTCTTGCAAAATTCTTTTCTAAGAGTTACAAAGAAACAAATTAATTTTTAATGTGTCTCAATATAAAACATTCAAAATACCTGTAACCATAAGCCCAACCTCACAAAGATAAGGTAAAACAGCTATAGCTTTTTCTCTTTCTTACTGTATTGTTGTGCAGTCCCCTACTTAGCAATGCATTATGGTTCTTATGATAATGGAGGTATTATTGCCATCTTTTGAGTGAAGGAAACTGACCAATATAGAAAATTGGATTAAAAAGTGTTTTTTCTGAAGGTAATAATAGCTGTAGCCATTATTCTTTGGAAGAAGAATACTTACAGCATCAAGACTATTTTCTTTCTTGCAAAAGAAAATAGTATCATTTATTTGTATATTTCTTGCTTTTTGTGAAATGAAAATTTTTTTTTAAATGAAAAGGACTGCATGTTCATTCATTAATTCGGATGGTAGCAAAGTGTTTAAAATAGAAAGTGAAAGGCCCTGATACTTCTAATCCCATAACCCTCAAAATTAATTACTGTTAACAGTTTAGTACATTCTTCCAGTCTTTAAAAAAATGTATATATATAAACATATATTTATGGTCAGTTAGTTTCTGAAACATAATTTTTGAGATCTCCTTTATTATCATACTTTGATAGATAATGTGTAGGTGGTAGTATGTATGAATTGTAATGAGTATATGATTGAATTAACTTCAGAAAGCATAAATACAACTTTAATTATGTTGATTTCAGTTTTTGTTGGGAAAGAACCAATTTTTTTTTTTTAGCATTCTTCTGCTTATTAGCTTTTAATCAGAGGCTTCCCAGTAAATACCGAGATTCCTCTGCAATGAAAATTATTTATGCTCTTATTGCTTTAGGTATATTTTCTAGGGAAGAACATTGAGTTTTAAAACATAACCAATTTAAAATGTGTTTGCATTCTCTTCAGAGAGGCTCTTATGGAGAATTAAGTTGGTGCTGACTTTGGTTTGAAAGGATATATTGGGTATAAAATCCCCATGATAAGAATTACCTTCATTTTGTTTGACTTTTAATTTTGAGAAAGATAGTTTTGCTTTTCAGATGTGATTGATCTCACTGGAGATGATAAAGATGATCTTCAGAGAGCAATTGCCTTGAGTTTGGCGGAATCAAACAGGGCATTCAGGGAGACTGGAATAACTGATGAGGAGCAAGCCATTAGCAGGTAAAAACATAATTTGTATAAAGTAGATATAAGTACTATTTATAATAGAAATAATAATTGGCTTTAATTAATTTCAAGAGGCACAAAGATATACTTTGTTATTTTAAATAAATCATTAATAAACTTCAGTACTGTTGTTATATTTTCTGTAACCAAAATTTTCATATTCTAGTTCGATTGTATTTGGAGCTTAGATTTTTAGGATTTTGGAGTGGCATTATGAGGCGTTAAAATTTAGATGTATGTTTTCATATTGTTTTGATTGTTTTCTTACCCTAATCTCTTTTGGATATATTGTCCAATTCAGTTTGTAGTCATTTATAGCAGGGGTTAGCAACCTTTTTCTGTAAAGGGCCAATAGCAAATGTTTTAGGCTTTATTGGCCATATGGTTTCTATCACAATTACTCAACTCTAGTATTATAGTGCCAAAGCAGGCATAAATAATATATAATTTAATGAGTGTGACTATGGTCCAATAAATCTTGATTTTAAAAATAGGCTGCCGACTGGATATAGCCCATGGGCCTTAATTCTCCATTTTCTGATCTATAATATGATAGTATGTTTATAGGTTTGTTTGTTTGTTTTTCTTTTAAAGAAATAGGCAAGATTCCAAGATGTGTGATAGAATGAATCTTTTGATTTAATAATGAAAACTTTTTTAGTTTGAAACATTTTGATTCATCAGTGGATCAAATAAAAATAAATTTGATTTTTTCATGAAACAATGTTGACTTAAAAAAATCTTTATCATCTTCTAAACAACTTTGTGGAGGTAATGGTAACTCTTTTATTGAAGAGGAAATTGTCCTTTTAGGAGGTTAAATGATTTTCCAAAGGCACACAACTAAGGTAAATCTGACGACGCCAGTGTTCTTTACCCTCTAACGCAGTTGTTTGGTAGCAGAATGTACCAGCTTTCTCAGATAATTTCCCTTGGCACAATATCAATAATGCATTTCTTTCTAGGTAATCTGAGATTACTGTATGGTAGGAGATGCCTCAAAATGCTATATTTAGCAAAGGCACATAATTTTTCTTAGTAATACTTCTTAATGTCTTTAAATGTTACTTTGTAAGACATTAAGATGGAAAGACTTAAATTAAGATTTATTGTCTTTTTCAGTTGGGGCTAATTTCAGTTAATGCCAGTAATTTTAAATGAAAAACCAAAAATTCATACATTATCTTTAGACATTTTAATTAGGCTTTTTTTTGTGTGTGAAGGATTTAGAGAAATTGTAAAATTAATTTTTGCCTCAAAAAAAGGATCGGAATGAAATAATTATCTTGAATAATTATAAAACTTGGCAGGACTTAAACTTTGAGGAGAAATATTTTAAACATGAAATAGGTGAGTTGGATTTCATATTTAAGGGCAATGATCTTTTATGTGTAAAAGATTGTAAGATAGAATATATATTATAATGCAAATCTTGTTTTTAAAAGTATACGTATATTGTTGAAGCGAATTTACACGAGTATACAACAGAAAAAAGTCTGGAAGCTTATATACCAAATAGTGTCACTAGTTTTTATATCATGTGTTTTCTAATTGAAACAGCACGTACCAGTTAGTTAATAAATAAAAATAACTTGAAAGTTAAGGATTAAAACTTATTCCTAATCTGTTACTTAATGTATATGTTATGTATTGCTCTAGATACTCACTTTTGTCCAAATGGGAACCTGTATCTCTTAAGCTAATGTTCTTTTTTATTCTTGGTCTTTTAAATTCTAATATAGTCTTAAAATAGTGAATACTTTATAAATATTTTTATTGTACATAACATTACCGACATTTGGTGTGGTGTAATATGCCATGAAATTTTACATAAAATTATATTCTGTAGAAGTAAAAAATCATATTAATTTAGTTGCAAAATGTAAGTCTTTTGTGGTATGTGTAGATTTTATAATTTACAGCTAACAAAAATATGTCAAGTGTAAAATGTGCAGTTAATAAGCACATATGTAAATCATACTGTGTCAGACAGGGGCACCTGGCTGACTCAGTCGGTTAAGCCTCCGACTTTGACTCAGGTTTTGATCTCATGGTTCATAGGTTTGGACCCCGCATCTGGCTCTGTGCTGACAGCTCAGAGTCTGGAGCCTGCTTCAGATTCTGTGTCTCCCTGCCTCTCTGCCCTTCCCCCACTCGTACTCTGTCTCCCTCTCTTTCTTTCAAAAATAAACACTAAAAAAAAAAAAAAAAATCAAAAGGGAATAAGAGAATTGTAGCTAAATATATGGCAAAGAGATATTTATATTTGTTCCTATGGGTTTTATGAAGGTTTAGGATTCTAAATTCAAAAGAGAAAATGATTTTTAAGAAACAGTTTAAATATCATGCATCAAAATAAATTTAACTATTTGCTCATTACTTATGTTCAGATAGCAAAGTTTTACCCAACAGAGTCCTAGAATCATTTGACTATGATTATATTTCAGCAGATGTACTTTAATATGAGTTCATACATTTGGAATACTACATTATAATTATATGAGTTACAGCATATCTTTTTATATCTCACAATCCTCTGTGTAGGCACTCACAAATTTCATGGTAAATTTCTTAAGTTGAACATTAAAAAAAAAAAGTTTTTTTTTTTTTTTTTTTTTTTACATTTATTTATTTTTGAGAGAGAGAGACAGACAGACACAGGATCCCAAGCAGGCTCTGCACTGTAAGCAAAAGAGAAAGAGAGAAAGCAAATTCTAGGGAGTATGCTACTAAGCTTGCCACACTTAGAAAAACAAACCCACAAACAAAACCCCGAGACAGTACTACTGATTGGTAGGTTGGTCATATTTAAATGTCCCTTGGGGAATTTAGTTGTTGTTTTTTTTTTTTTTTTTTTTTTTTAGAGTGAGCTTGAGCAGGGGAGTTGAGGAGGGAGAGAGAGAGAAGGAGGGAGGGAGGGACTCTTAGGCAGGCTCCATGCTCAGCATAGAGCCCAAGGTGGGGCTCCATCCCATGACCCGGGATCATGGGCTAAAATCAAGAGTTGGGTGCTCGGGGCATCTGGGTGGCTCAATTGGTTAAGTGTCTGACTTTGGCTCAGGTCATGATCTCATGGTTCATGGGTTCAAGCCCTGCATTGGGCTGTGTGCTGACAGCCCAAAGCCTGGAGCCTGCTTCGGATTCTCTCTCTCTCTCTCTCTCTCTCCCTCCCTCCCTCCCTCCCTCCCTCCCTCCCTCCCTCTCTCCCTGCTCACTCTCTTTCTCTCTCTGTCTCTCTCTCAAAAATAAATAAACGTTAAAAAAAATAAAAAAAAAAAAAGAAAAAGTTGGATGCTCAGCCAACTGAGCCACCCAGGCACCCTGGGGAATTTAGTTTTGAATGGTGTTGTTTTTGTGTTGTTTATAGGTCCTGGCAGAATCAAAAGTATATTGTCTCTCTAGGAGGGTGTCTTTATCCTTGGCCTCAGAGAACCCCTTCGGTAGCTTTTGAAGCTCTGTAAGCACCCACCCTGAAAATTACCACACACACTTGGAAAAAAAAAAAATTACTGTGAGAATCAGCAAGAGCAATAGGCAGTACACATGTATTTAGATATTGTGATTGATAGAGTTATGCTTTAGCTTTTACAGGATATAAGAAATCCTTGAAAATATGACGTAGTATATTTGAAAAAGAATGGAAAATATCTTCTGGAAATGAAAATTAGAATTACCAAAGTAAGACCAGAAAAGAAAACAGAATATAGGTTTAATAGGTTAGAAATAGCTAAAGAACAGGGGAGGAGGCATGGGAGTCACTATCCCAGGGTCACAGAATTGAAGTCTGCATCGGGCTTTACACCAAGCATGGAGCCTGCTTGGAATTCTCTCTGCCCCTCTCCCTGCTTGCACATGCATGCGTGCTGGCTCTCTCTCTAAAACAAAATAAAAAAAAACAAAAAAACAAAAAAGAAGTAGCTAAAGAACATTAGTCTGGAGGGTGAATAGGAGAAGAAATTCTCCAATTTGTAACAGATAGCTAAAAAAAAAAGATGAAAAATACAGAGATAGGTTAAAAGACATGCAAAATAAAGTGAGTAGGTCTAACATACTTTAATTGGTGTTACAGAAGGAGAGGAGAGAGTGGCTCAAAGGCCATATTTAAAGAGATAATAATTTATAATTTTTCAGAAGTGGAAAAAATAACCTATAATTTCACAAAGCCCAACAAATCCTAGTTGGGAAAATTAAAAGAAACCCACACCAGAGTCACAATAATGATACTCCAGAACGTTTAGGACTGAGAAAATCTTCAAAATATTCACAGAGAAAAAAGGAATTATCCTAAAAATAGTGACAGTGAAGGTGACAAATGACACAGTTGACACAATAATAAGACACATGAAAATCATGAAATGATTTTCAGTGAATGAAAAGAACTGCCAGGATTCTTTGCTCAGTGAAACAGTGCGGGGTAGTCTCACCAGGGCACTTTTCCTTGTGATTCAGGCTCCAAGGGCAGTTCTGGAAGACTGAATGTGGGGTGGTTATACTGCCTCCACTGCTACAAAATCAGTATGTCCCATTCCAGTAGTTGTAATTTTACCTCTTTTTGCAGTAATTTTCTACTTGAACCTGACCTTTCATCTAGAAGGGTAAGTGCAAGAGGAAAAAGAAATTTTTACAAAATTCACAGGGGCTCATTGTGGCTCCCACATAGGCCTCCGCGGGCCACTGTAGAGAAACTGAGTGAGCAGTGTGTTCAACTGACTATTGACTATTTTTACACTCCAAGACCATTCAGTCCAACAAGGAAGTCCAGGGGTCTGAGCTGGAGTTAAGTTTGGGAGCCACCTGGGGTAGGGGGTTTACCAACCAGAGTGGCCTGCCGTTGCCCTTAGGGAAAGAAAAAAGCATCATGTCCAGGAGCAGTTAGGGTGGGATTCTGAATTTTTATTACGTTTCTTTATTTTTGAGAGGCAGAGAGAGACAGAGCATGAGTGGGGGAGGGGCAGAGAGAGAGGGAGACACAGAATCCAAAGCAGGCTCCAGGCTCCAAGCTGTCAGCCCAGAGCCCGATGCTGGGGTTGAACCCACGAACCATGAGATCATGACCTGAGCCGAAGTCGGACACTCAACCGACTGAGTCACCCAGGCACCCAGGATTCTGAATTTTTAAAATAGTTCTCTTTTTTTTTTATTAAAAAAATGTTTTTAATGTTTGTCTTTGAGAGAGAGACACACAGAATGCAAGCAGGAGAGGGGCAGAGAGAGGAGGAGACAAAGAATCTGAAGCAGGTTCCAGGCTCTGAGCTGTCAGCACAGAGCCCAACATGGGGCTGAAACTCATGCAACAGTGAGATCATGACCTGAGCCAAAGTCAGTCACTTAACCAACTGAGCCACCCAGGCACCCCTAAAATAGATCTCTTAACTCCTACCCTTTTTATTTAGGAAGCTGTTGTGAGAGGAAACTGCATTAAGAAGATGTGTAGGTGAGGCAGTCAATTATAAATCTTTTTAGTTTTGTGAAAATAATAGTAAGGCTCAATGATACCAGATACCTGTGGATCATAGAAGACCCATGGAATGCTTTAATTACTATTTAATTACTATTCATTTTTTGAGTCATTTCTGACATTGTCAGAGTACAAGTGGTCTGGAAAAATTGAAAATATGAAACAGATTAGTTTCAAGGAATGCAGGACTGTGGCCAGAATTGACTGATTAGATGGGAACAGCAACACTGTAACTTGAAACAGTGTCAATAGTGAGGTACCACTGCTAGTCCCAAGAAGGGCAGAGGCCAGTAAGTGGGGAGAGCTGAGTGGCCAAAGGTTCTTTGTAGTCAGTCTTCCAGAATTGGCAGGCAGGCATCCCCCATACAGTGTGTCCTACCTCACCACAGGAGAAACAAATCAACTTTTGGAAGCAGTCACATGTCTGACAGGCAGGCAGTGGTAGCCTCTGTGTCGGAAACATAGAGTCTCTTAATTTGTATTCAACATACGATTATTGACATGTTGCCTTGTTGGCTGTAATGATAGATTGCAGCAGTGGCGGCCGTCTGGTTAGTGCACACTTGCCAAGTCATCCCCTTAGAGAACAGGCCCCACTGTTCCTCCATCACAGTGGCTAAGATGAAACAGCAGGACTATACCAAATATTGGTAAGCACGTGGAGTACCTGGAACTGTCACATATTGTTGGTAGGGGTGTATAACGGAATTACCACTTTGGAAAATCTGGAAAACTGGGTACTTATAATGAATTTCAACATATACTATACTAGTACTTAGTGTTTCCATTCCTAGGTATAGACCCTTGAGAAAGGAGTCCATTAGTTTTATTGATAATAACTAAAAACTGCAAACAATTAAAACTTGACACAAAAGAGTGACTGCTGTATGATTTCATTTCTGTGATGTTTAAGGACAGGCAAAACTAATTTACAGTGACAGAAGTCAGAATGGTGATTTCCTGGGAATCACTCTTGGCTATAAAAAGGGTATGAGAGGGGCACCTGGGTGGCTCAGCCGGTTGAGCGTCCGACTTCAGCTCAGGTCATGATCTCACGGTCCGTGGGTTTGAGCCCCACGTCGGGCTCTGTGCTGACAGCTCGGAGCCTGGAGCCTGCTTCGGGTTCTGTGTCTCCCTCTCTCTCTCTGACCCTCCCACATTCATGCTCTGTCTCTCTCTGTCTCAAGAATAAATAAACATTAAAAAAAATAAAAAAATAAAAAAAAAGGGTATGAGAGAATTTACTAGAACGATGGATATTTTCTGTCTTTTTATCTGGGTGGTAGTTAAATAGGTGTATAGATATGTAAAAAGTTTCCCTGAGCTTTACATTGAAGATTTGTGTATCTTATATGCAAATTATCCCTCTACAAAGTGCTCTTTCCAAGAAAAGCATGCTTTGAGCTATGTTGATTGATAATCAACATAGCTCAAAAAGAATTTCTATGTACAAAAAGAATGATAGGGAGAAATTTTAAAAAGCTACCATTTATAACATAAGACTGTCAAAGACAAGAATAAATTTAATGAATGTGCAAGAACTTCCAAGAAAATTAGCAAATATCATTGAGACACAGTAATGAATATGTAAATAATTGGAAACATATTGTATTTCACAAATTGGAGGACTGAATGTTGTAAAAATGGTCATTTTTCCTTAAACTGATTTATGGATATAGTATGATCCTAGTCATAATACCATTTTTTTCAAAAAGGAAAATTACAAAATTATTCCTCCCTTCCTTCTTTCCTCCCCCTCCCTCCCTTCTTTCTTTCCTCCTTCAGTCCTCTGTCTCCTCCCTTCCCCTTCCCTTCCCCTTCCCTTCTCTCTCCCTTCCCTCTTTCCTTTTCATTTTCTTTTTTGTTGGTCTATACAGCCTAAATGATATGTATGTTTTTCAGTGAGTATGATGTTTCCCTAAATGTACTCAGATGATCTAAAGTGGGATGTTTTCAACATTACTGCTATGATGCAATTTAAATAATTTAAATATAATTAACACTACAAACATAATAAAACTAGCAAAAACTCAAAAATCAAAATCAGTACAATAGAAATTTAATGGGAAGGTGAACATTTATCATAAGTAAGTGCTTTAAATATTCCATGTAGAGTGTAGAAGGAAAAGAGCAAAACATTTTATCACCTTTGTGTATTGCTGCATGGTCATGACCAGTGTTGGGAAGATAAGAAAGCAGGTGATGGGTAGTGGGAATTGGTTTTTGATTTGTGGCTTTTGGGGTTGCATCTCTCAGCATGCTGTATTTTGCTATAAGCTATTTCTAAGCTCTCTGAAATTTGCACTGTTGTTTTTTTTTTTCTTTGTTTTTGTTTTTTGTTTTTTCTCTCTACTGGCAGACTTAATATCTGGATTTGTAGCTATTGCATACTTTATACTTCAGAGCATGGATAGTATCAGTGGCTTTACTTTGGTGAGGTCAGGGAAGGAACTCTTATTTATGTAGGACCTGGCTTTATAGAAAGTTTATATTCATTTTGCCAATACTAGACTATAAAAAGGGATGGGGTCTTGGGAATAGAGTAATATTTGGGTTAGAGATTGGGCTTTTGCCAGAAAAATAGAGAAGCAGCAGCCACATCTAATATCTTAATCCTTTCACTGTAAACATTTGTTTAGCCCTCAGTATTTCTCATATGTGCTCTAGGAATGAAACAAATCTGTGTTTTTACCCTCCAGATGCTGATGCGAGAGACTGGCTGAGTAATAAATATTTTTGGTGCAGTGTGATAAATGTATTAATAGCTTTTTAGGAGTCAGGAAGAGGTGGGAAACTTAGTGAAGTGTGTTGTAAGTCCCTGGTGATACAAAACTGAATGTGTTATAAACCGTAAATCAAGGTCACAGAGTCATGGCATTCTTCCATCCACCATCTTTTAGTACGATAGCTCTACCATGTGGTGTGGTTAAGGAATGTTACAATAAACCTAGTTCTTTGAAACCCATATTTTTTGTTATAATGAATGAAGAGATCTACATATGACTTGAGTTGAGGCTTCTTCTTTCCTGTTTGTGGTATTTGCAGCTTTCCCCAGAACTCATTCCTGGTTTTAGTTCATTCATCTCTAATTACCAAGGCTGAAATAAGTTTCCTTTATTTATACTCCTAAATATGCATATGCGTTACAAAAAGAACAAAATTGTCAAAGGAAAGCACTCTCATTTGTAAAAGTCAATAAAAAATTAAATATACCTTATATACAGCAGTCTTTTGCATTATAGTTCCCTATTGTATACTTACATTAACTAATTGCCTTGTACAAAATCAGTTCTAATATATTATTATTATATTATATTGAACTGTACAACTTGAACAGTAGGGAGTCTTTCAAGTTGGCTTTTTTACTTTTTATTTCCCCCTTACGTTCTTGAAAACTTCATAACAATGGGCTATTCTAGACAAATTCTTACCTTCTTCTGCCTCAACTCACCTAACTAAATATTTCCAAGGATTCTGGTACCTTTTACTGGTAAATAGTTGATAAGAAAAAGCTTCCCATGGGCTGTGGTTGCATGTGAGAGCTGGTTTTTGGGCACAGTACTGTTGCTAATATTGGATCACTTTTAAAAGTTACAGAGGTATTGCAAACTGCTTGTTTTTATTTTTATTTTATTTTTTTATTTATCTTGAGAGAGGGTTCACCTGTGTGCAAATGGGGGATGGGCAGAGAAAGAGGGAGAGAGAGAATCCCAATCAGGTTCTGCGCTGACAGCGCAGAATCCGACGTGGGGGTCTATTCCGTGAACCATCAGATTATGACCTGAGCCTAAATCAAGAGTCAGACACTTAATCAACTGAGCCACGCAGGCACCCCTGAGGTGTTCATTTATAAATGTTTTGAGTTTGATCTTTGCATTTCAACCTATCATGTTGTTACCTGCTATTTTTTAGGATGTGGTTTCATTGATTCCCAAACGGAGACTTTATCCTGTATTCATATAACTTAAGTGATGATGTTATCCTGTATTCACATAACTTAAGCGATGATAAGTTGAGTCCTATTATATTTTATCTAATGTCATGTTGAAAATAATACTGTTAGAGATAAAAGTATAATATACTTTTCCCCCATAATTAAGGAATATAGCTATATGAATTTGACATTAATCTTATAGGGCAAAATCTTTAAAATAAAGATGGTGTAGCATGAGTGAGATTTTCACAAGTAGCCAAAATGTTGGAAAAACTTACTCTTGATAAAGTCTTTTTAATTAACACAAAATGGGTTAAGACGCTTTGAATATTACTTATGCTTATTAAGAGTAGTGACACGTTTTGAACAGGCAAAATGCTTTGTTAGTTATATTGGGAATTAAGGTTTTCCTGCATGTTGTTACTTGCTTACGAGCAAGAAAAACGTGATTAAGCAAAGCAGCCTTATTCTTGCCATGTTTAGATGTATGTAAGATATTATTTAGATAAGCTTATTTTTAAGAGGTAAATCTTTTATTATTCTGATAGGTATGTAGGTAAGCTTTTGGGTGAAAAAATAAACACATAAGTATTCTCTTTATTTAGCTCTCATAAGTCATAGAACCCTAGAACTGAAAGAACTCTAGAATTTACCTTAGCTTTTTTTTCCCTTTTAATAGAAAAGGAAAATTAATGGTCAGAGGAGTAAAAGTGCAGTTTGTTTAGGAATGTTTTCTTGATGATTTAAAGCAGTTATTATTAAAAACTAGTCTTTATGTTATTTTATAAATATTTACTAGAGTGATTTCTTAGAAAACTTAATATAGGTGCTATATTCCTGGTACTAAACCTCAAATTTGTTGAACCATAATTTAACATAATATATTTTCTGTTTTATAACACTGTCTTTTGCATTTGAAATTTCCTTTTTCTTAGGAAAAAAGGCTGTGTGTCTCTTGATATGTTTGCCACTACTGTGTGCTTACAGAAAACTAACTTCTACTTGAGTAAAGTTAGTGTTTAACATTAATTCCCCAGATACGTTATCCCTAGCTTAAGTAATTAAAATCCTTAGTTTGTGGTATGTTATTTCCTAGGTTACAGCACTAAATTAATAGTGCATTTTTTTTTTTTGATCATTTTCTTTCCATTGTTTAAGAGTTCTTGAAGCCAGCATAGCAGAAAATAAAGCCTGTTTAAAGAGGACGCCTACAGAAGTTTGGAGGGATTCTCGAAACCCTTACGATAGAAAAAGGCAGGACAAAGCTCCTGTTGGACTAAAGAATGTTGGCAATACTTGCTGGTTTAGTGCTGTTATTCAGGTAAGGATCTTCATGCAGATCTTACTTGGTGGGCATGATGGCAATGGAAAGTGGGTTGGGGTGTGTGTCTTTTAAATTGTGTACTTTAAACATAAATGTAAGCAAGGTTTTAATATGCCCTTCTGTCCAATGAACTAGTTGTGGATTGTTAATACTCCTCTCTCTTCTCTTGTCCTCACCCCAGTATGAAGCTTTAATAGTAGAGTGGTACTTACCCCTTTCACTTATTTGGAAATAATCTCCTTCCTCCCTTCTGTTAGGAGTTATTGTCAGAGTAGAAAGAGTAAAAAATATTTTGTATGTATTACTCTGCAAATCTTGAGAAGGATATAACCAAGATATGAAAGCAGAACTGTTATTTTTTGTTGTTGTTAACCAAATTAAATTATTGTACATGATGGAAGATGTTATTCATAGAATTGTACTCATTTTAATTACTTATATTCTTAATATAAGGTGACAATTTGTTTGAGGAGGGCATAGATTGACATAATTTTCTAAGCATATGATGTGTAAAGAATAAATATTGATAAATCAAGAGTAATGAATTTTTTTTTAACTTGAAAGGCCCTTAATGAAATGTTTCTTGAAACCCTTATTCTAAAATGAAAAATATTTGTATGCATAGTTATGCATCCTCTTCTCAATTTGGACTAATTTTCTTTCTTTTCTTTCTTTCTTTCTTTCTTTCTTTCTTTCTTTCTTTCTTTTTCACTTTTCTTTTATGAGATACTATTGTCGTAATTCTTTACTATTCTCAGGTAGACATTGGTAATGTTATCCATCAGATTAGAAAACACGAAATTAAATGATCTCCTTAAAACAATCTATGGGGGCGCCTGGGTGGCTCAGTCAGTTAAGCGTCTGACTTCGGCTCAGGTCATGATCTCACAGTTGGTGAGTTCGAGCCCTGCATCAGGCTCTGTGCTCACAGTTTGGAGCCTGGAGCCTGCTTTGGATTCTTTGTCTCCCTCTCTCTCTGCTCCTCCCCTGCTTGCACTCTGTCTCTGTCTCTCTCTCTCAAAAATAAATAAACATTAAAAAATTAAAAAAAAATAAAATAAAAAAATAGAACAATCTATGAATAATAACATACTCAATTTTTATGACCCTTTAGGAAAATCTTTTGTTTTCCTAATACAGTTGATTATAGCTTATTATTTAGTATTCCTGAGGAGTACCGTTTAAATCATTATGTATGCCATTTTTTCTTATATTTAAAATATCTCTTCATTCTGTAGCTTCCCAAATCTGTAGGTACGATGGTATAAACTTTTGTGTGATATTAAAGCAACTAACTGGTTATTTAGTCCATTTTCTATAAAGTTGTTAATTGTCTTCTGTAATTTTAACCTTTTTTCTACTTCAGTGTTATAATTTCCAACTGTCACCCCCTTTTTTGTTTGGCACATAATATTGTACAATTTGATTCCCTTTGGTTTTCTAGATTTATGTCTCTAAATTCTGTAGTGTATACCAGTTTTAAGGAATATACTGTGTTATTTGTTTTTCAGGGTATTAAAATGTTAATGAATACCTGAATTAACATAAATCTGTAATAATACCTTTGTTCTTGTCTTTGATTATACATTAATTATTCATGTACCTGACAATAATATCTACAATTTTATTAGAATCTTTATGTCTTGCTTTACTTTACTTTGCACTGTTAGTAAGAGTTTTTACATTTTGTTGTTCAATATAAGTTTTATAATTTAGACCTTATTTTAAAAATACGAAGCACAGTTTGAAGGCTGTGATGTGAGTCTTCAATTATGCTTTGCTGCTTGTATTTAGACAAGTAGATGCTATCTCTGCACTTTAATGGCCAGCTAATGAGGCTCATTGGTTAATGAGGCCTCTTTTAGAAAAACTGTTAGAAGAAAGTACTTGCAAATAATCAATATTTCTTAGTTAGAATAGGTGCTTTGTATTTCTCTACACCGTATTGTAAGAAAGTCCTGTTTGAAATGATGACTAAATTCATAGAATAGAATGGTAATAGAAATGGGGATAACCACTTTTTGTTTTCATAGGATAAACTTCTTTCAGTATCTTGGTTCAAATTTTTTTTTAATTTTCTTTTATATTTATTTGAGAGAGAGAGAGAGAGAGAGAGAGAGAGAGAGCGTGAGCATGCAAGAGTGGGGAAAGGGCAGAGAGAGAGAGACACACACAAAATCCAAAGCAGGCTCTAGGCTCTGAGCTGTCAGTATAGAGTTTGACACAGGGCTCGAACTTATGAACCACCAGGTCATGACCTGAGTCAAAGTGGGACGCTTAACTGACTGAACTACTCAGGCATCCCAGAATTTTATTTTATTTATTTATTATTACTATTTTTTAATGTTTATTTATTTTTGAGAAAGACAGAGTTTAAGTGGGGGTAGGGGCAGAGAGAGAGAGAGACAGAGAGAGAGACAGAGAGAGAGACACAGAATCCAAAGCAGGCTCCAGACTCTGAGCCATCAGCCCAGAGCCCGATGTGGGACTCGAACTCACTAACCGCAAGATCATGACCTGAGCCGAAGTCAGACACTTAATTGACTGAGACATCCAGGTGCCCCAGAATTTTATTTTATTTTATTATTATTATTATTTTTTTTTTTTTTAATTTTTAATGTTTATTTTTGAGACAGAGACAGAGCATGAGTCGGGGAGGGGCAGAGAGGGAGACACAGAATCCAAAACAGGCTCCAGGCTCTGAGCTGTCAGCACAGAGCCCATTTGGGGCTCAAACCCACGAGCTGTGAGGTCATGACCTGAGCCAAAGTCAGACACTCAACCGACTGAGCCACCCAGGCACCCTGAGAATTTTATTTTAAAGTGAAGAAATTAAGGAGAGTGTTTTTGTGCAGGCATCTGTTCTTCAATCATTGTGGAAATTAAAATTTTGATTCTTCAAACATTAGATTTGAGGTTATATAGTAGTTCTTGTATATTAAATTGATTGCACATGGAAGAATAGTATCCTTAAATATTTTATGTTATTAAGTTTATTCATTTTTGAGAGAGAGGGAGAGACAAAGAGAGAAAACGAATGAATGAATACAAGCAGGGGAGGGGCAGAGAATCTGAGGCAGGCTCTGAGCTGTCAGCACAAAGCCAGATGTGGGGCTTGAACTCAACGATCTGTGTGATCCTGACCTGAGCTGAAGCCGGATGCTAAACTGACGGAACCACCCAGGCACCCCTTAGTTCAAATTTGAAACTTGTCCATCTATTTCTACTCTAAGTGATGTTTGCTAATCTTAGCTTTTGTTTTACTTTTCAAATTTTTGGTGTTTTTTTGGTGGGGAAGAGAATGGACTACAAAAATTGCTTGTCCTATTTAAAATTTGAAATAATTTCACTAATTTTTAAATTTTTCCTTGGATTAGTGGCTGTGTAACTGGTAATGTAGCCTTACCACACTCCTAACATAGGCTAGTATAGGGTTCTTGGGATTATTGTTATTATTATATTATTTTTTGCAAAATCTAGACACATTGCAGAAATGACCTCTAGCCTTGAAAAGTTTGGGTTATAATGAAGTATTAAGATTATTGGCTTTTGGGTGTGTGGATACACATTACACTTCAGGTTTTGGGAAATTGTGGGTAGGAAGAAAAATTTGTCAAAAGACCACTTCAAGGGTTTTGTTTTTGTTTTTGTTTTTGCTGTAATTTTATTTTATTTTATTTTATTTTTTTAACATTTATTTATTTTTGAGACAGAGACAGAGCATGAACGGGGGAGGGTCAGAGAGAGAGGGAGACACAGAATCCGAAATAGGCTCCAGGCTCTGAGCGGTCAGCACAGAGCCTGACGCGGAGCTCGTACTCACGGACTGCGAGATCATGACCTGAGCCGAAGTTGGACGCTCAACCGACTGAGCCACCCAGGCGCCCCATGTTTTTGCTGTAATTTTAAAGTCTGTTCTATTTTTAAAATTTTTTTAAATGTTTATTTTTTAGAGAGATAGAGTGTGAGTGGGAGAGGGGCAGAGAGAAAGGGAGACGCAGAATCCTAAGCAGGCTCCAGGCTCTGAGTAGTCAGCACAGAGCCCGATGTGGGGCTCGAACGCAAAAACTGCGAGGTCATGACTTGAGCTGAAGTTGGATGCTCAACTGATTGAGCCACCCAGGTGCCCAAGTCTATCCTATTTTTAAGTAGCTTTTCATTTTCATCTCTAGTAATTAAAATCTTTTATCTTTTTTCATTTTGTGACATTACTTTTTAATTCCATGGATATCATCTGAGGTGTAAAAATTCATAAATGGAATTTTTCACCTATGAAAGAAAGTCGGGCAGGAAATCTCTTGTTAGTGCTGGAAGTCTCTTATTTTTTTTTCCAAAGTGAATTGAAACTTGTTCAAACTATGACGTAAATGTACTGTAAAGTTTCACTTACAGGGTTTTCTCAGGGGTGGAATTTACTTAGTTGGCAGGACTAGTGTGAAACAACTGGGACTTCTTTTCCTTGTAAATATATCTGCCAATTATAGACATTTACTTGGATTATAAACCTCTAACTGCAGAATAGGTAGCGGGGATAGACTACAGAGGGTACATCTTTGTTTTACTTGTTCTTTTAGATACTGGCACCAATATTTTGGAAGAAAAGAGAAACAATATCAGAAAGGGACTATAAACAAGGAGAAGATGGTACAGAGGATGGCTTAAATCTTTTGGATGCTAGCAATATTAGCCTGACCGTCCTGGATTGGGCATTAACTCGTTATCTAGTCGAGTATTTTTATCCTGGAAGTTATATGTAAAAGGACTAATTGGTGCTCTTTTTCTCCACTAGGGTATCGGTGAAATGAGGTACTCATTTAGAGGTATATATTCTCTCTTGCTAGTTTGGGGTATAATTCATGGATTCTCATGATGGCCCTTGGTGCCTTTCCCATTTGGATGCCTCTGAGATGCTCAGAAGTAAGATGCTCATACATCTGTTTGCCTTGTACAGCCCCAGTTCACTTCTACTGTAGATCCATTGGTGCTTATTAATAAGTCTTATAACTCTATTTCACACTCAAAAGGGTTGTTAGTTGGAAGATAAAGGATATGGTCACCTTCCTCATAAATCGTGTAATTCCACAAGTATCCTGAGGGCAGAGCACAGATTTTCTAGGTTATTGTTTTATACCAGTATATAGTATAGTGTCTAACACATTGGAGGAATCCTTTAGGTAATTATTGAATGGGTGACTGAAAGAACCAAAAAGGAGCATATATTATATATGGTGGAATTGAAAACTTAAGATGCTTCTCTCACCCAAATGATCGGGATCAAGAAGATGCTATAAGTTTTCAAAAAATGTTAGGACATCATTTAACATGTTTATTCACATTATTTTCTCTTAACTCTTTAATTTTCATCAAAGAACAGAAGTACCTGGTTCAAAGACAAAATACAAAATTCCACAGCAATAAAAGGCTTATAATGAAAAACAACAGTAATCTTCCCCAAACCTCCGTACCTTATAGTGATGAGTCTTAAAAGTAACTACAACCAGTTCTAGATTTTTTTCTTGTCATTTTTCTAAATGACATGCCTTCCTGCTGAGATAGATGAGGATTTAGCTGTCCATTTCATGTACCTAGAATTGCCTTTCTTTTCATTCTCAACATAGTTATATCATAAGTTTAAATAGTCAGTAGTCAGTGTTTACATTTTCTATGATTTTGTAAACATTATAATGGTTTACTAGGAGTATCCCTTTGTAATTTTTTGTTTTCCTGGAGTAGTCAGTTTCCCATTTTTTTCTTTCCATTTTTTATTTACTTATTCTTAAAATTTCCTCTAACATCCCTGTTATGGTTCTGTATGCACAAACATATTAACTCCATCTCCCTCTTTCTTGCTTTCTTTGTTTCATTTTTTTTTTAATTAAAAAATTTTTTTTAACATTTCTCCTTTTTTTTTTTTTTTTTTTTTAGAGTAAGAGAGACAGAGTGTGAGTGGGGGAGGAGCAGAGAGAGAGGGAGACACAGTATCTGAAGCAGGCTCCAGGCTCTGAGCTATCAGCACAGAGCCTGATGTGGGGCTCAAACTCAGAAATCGCGAGATCATGACCTGAGCTGAAGTCGGCTGCTTCCACTGAACCGCCTAGGCACCCCTGTTCGTTCGTTCGTTCATTCATTCGTTCGTTCGTTCCTTCCTTCCTTCCTTCCAAATTTGGTTCCCTTTACCACAGATTTCTCTGTCTCAGGTTCAAGCTGGATTCTGATTCTTTGTGTTTTAAGTATGATTGCTGGCTTTCTAAAAGGAAGCCTAGAGAAAGGTGATTGCGTGAAGGTTGATTGGGGATCACTTTGCAGGGTTTTTTACTTACTCCTCCTATTTGTAGCCCTGAGTCTCATTGCCTCACACACACACACACACACTATGATTTTTCTGAAACCAAGTCCATTCAGTTCAGTTATATCCAAAGACAAAATTTCCTGTATCCCACAGAAGGAAGTGGTAGTTGTCTCAATCTTCTGTATCTGGGAAGGACATGGAGATTTAATTGCTCTGTATACAGACTTTCATCTTTTAATCATGCCATCTATTTCCAGTCCCTGCCTTACTCTGAACTTATGTGATATCATTCTTTTTTTTTTTTTTTTTCCTAATCCACCAAGGAGAAGTGATCTTACTTTTCCTCAGTATCTTCATTATAGACAGTTTATATCCCTTTGCTTTCTTGTCATCGCTCTTTGTTTTCCACAAGTTATTTGAAATCTCATCTCATAGCTTTCTGTTATTAACAAGAGTTTAGCCAAATTCCATTTTAGCAAGTGACCTTCAAAATTTAGTTTTTAGCTTCGGACTCAGTGAAAGGATACTTGTTTTCAGGATGCATCAATCATAGGCACAGTTTAGGCAGCAGTGACATTTACCTTTTCCCACCTTTTTTTTTTAAGAAATAGGTTGATCAATACTATTATGACTATGGTTGAGGATATACAGTATTTGTGACTTAAAAACATTAATTTCTGTGATTTATTGTAATGATCACAAGTTCTACTTAGAGTTGTAGCTTATTAGGTTGTATTAGACCACTTACGTGGTCAGAGTTTTCTGGAACCCAACTCAACCAAACCAAAAGAACATCAACAAAAAAATCAACTATGTCACCTAACACTAAAGCAGTGAGGGATTTTGAGACTAAGCTCTGAAAGATCAGCATTTTTAGAGTAAGCTGCATATTTTGGGCAGATTTTATCCTTGAGACAGTTCCAGAAATGGCTGCTGAGTGGTTGGGAAGGTAAGCATAGTTTTGTACAAACTTGGAGCATTAGTAAACACCTTAGACTTCCAGTTAAATTCTAGAGGGCTAGAATGTTGGATTAGTGGGAACTGAAAATAAGCCAGTCTTCATAGTGTTTGAATTCCAGCTTCATCTCAGTATTGTTTGGATTAAGTTGATCTGGGACTACAAATGACGCCAGTTTTAGTGCCTGCCAAAAGCAAATGTGTAAATTCTGTTAGAAGGTAATATTATCTAGAACTTTGAATTTTCTCCACTTTTTCCACATAAAAATAAATGTTTAGTATTCAAATCCGTTATAATCAGTTATAATCAAAAATTAAAATAACTGGCAATATGAAACCTGAAAATTGAATTGTTTGTTATAATAACTATTAATATGATGAAGGAATTAAAAGCAAGATTGAGAATTTCAATAGAAAAGTAAAAAGTATAAAAAAAGCAAAATAGAAATTTTAGAATTGCTGAATACAATAAAGTTAATCAGTGGATGATTTTAGCAGTATATTTGACACAACTGAAGAGAAAATTAGTTAACTGGACATTTGGTTTGAAGAACATTTTCAGACTGAAGCCATGAAGTACAGATAAGAGGATATAAGAGATATTTTGGACAAGGTGAATTGTGTTGACATAACATTTATGGTTATAGAGGGAAAGTATAAAAAGGGAATATAGCAAAAGTAATATTTGAAAAGATGCCTGAGAATATTCCAAATGTGATGAATGGGATCAAGCTACAGATACTGGAAACAATAGGAATCAAGTAGCATAAACATAAAGAATATTGTGCCAAGGCACATAAAATGGAAAAAACTATGGACAAAGAAAAAATCCTAAAAGTAGCCAGGTGGAAAAGATGTATAGGCACACCTCAGAGACACATGGGTTTTGTTCCACACAATTGCAATAAAATGAATATCTTAATAAAGCAAGTCAAATGAATATTTTGGTTTCTTAGTGTGTATAAAAGTTATGTTTATACTATACTGCAGCCTATTCAGTATACAGTACGATTACATTAAAAAAAACCAATATGTATACCTTAATTAAAAATAATTTATTGCTAAAAAATACTATTATCTGAGCTTTCAATGAGTCATAATCTTTTTGGTGGTGGAGGGTCTCGTTTCAATATCGATGGCTACCAACTGATGAGGGTGGTGGTTGCTGAAGGTTAGGGTGGCTGTAGCGGTTTCTTACACTAAGATGGCAGTGAAATTTGCCCAAACAGTTGAAAACCAAATCAATTTAATGAACACTTAGAAGCCACTGTAGTATTAGTAATTGGCCTGATTTCAATATTGTTGTGTCCTAAGAAATAGGGAAGCCTGAGGAGAGTCAGAGAGAAGGAGGAATGGCCAGTTGGGGCAGCAATCATAACACATACAACATAATTGATTAAGCTTGTCATCTTTTGTGGGCATGATTTGCAGAGCCCCCCAAAAGTTTACATTAGTAACATGCAAGATCACTGATTGTAGATCACCATAAAAGATATCATAATAGAAATTTTAAAATATTGCAAGAGGGGCGCCTGGGTGGCGCAGTCGGTTAAGCGTCCGACTTCAGCCAGGTCCCGATCTCGCGGTCCGTGAGTTCGAGCCCCGCGTCAGGCTCTGGGCTGATGGCTCGGAGCCTGGAGCCTGTTTCCAATTCTGTGTCTCCCTCTCTCTCTGCCCCTCCCCCGTTCATGCTCTGTCTCTCTCTGTCCCAAAAATAAATAAAAACGTTGAAAAAAAAATTAAAAAAAAAATATTGCAAGAATTACCAAAATGTGACACAGAAACACAAAATGAGAAGTGCTGTTGGAAAAGTGGTGCCAATAGGCTTGCTTGACAAAGGGTTGCCATCAACCTTCAATTATAGAAAACATGAGCTCTACAAAATGCATTAAGATGAAGCGTTAAGAGGTGCCTGTATCACCTCTATAAAGAAACAAAACGAAGATTGACAGCTGACTTCTGAACAGAAATACTGTTTTTAGAGTGCTATAAAAAATAACTGGGCATCTAAAATTCTATAACTGGCGAAAATCTTACGAAAATGAAGAAAAACAATTTCACACTAAGCAGAAGCTGAAGTAATTCATCACCAATAGACCCACACCAAAAGAAATATAATTGTTTAGAAAGGTATTCAGGGAGAAGAAAAATGTTCCCTAATGGGAGTTTAGAGTAAAGAAGTGGGATTGAGATTATCCTAATTTGTCATTATTCTCTTTCCTATTTAAACTCCTCATAAAACAGTCTGTATTTTATCATTTTTCTATCCCATTTCTTCAGTACTCCTTGCTGCCTCTCTTCCATCATTCTACTGAAAAGGTGATTTCCCAGTTGCCAAATCCAAAAGTTAGTTTTCTTCCCTTACCTTACTGGATCTGGCAACATTTGAGAGTATAGGTCCCTGATTGATCATGGTTCAGTTTATGATTTTTTGGCATACAGTGGTACAAAAGCAGTATATATTCAGTAGAAGTTGTACTCTAAATTTTGATCATTTCTTGGGCTAGCAGTGTGCCATATAGTACTTTCTTGTGATGCTAGCTCCTAGTCAGACATGTGATCATGAGGGTAAACAATGATATACGTACAACCATTCTGTACCCATACAACCTATTCTGTTTTTCACTTTCAGTACAGTATTTAATAAATTACATTATATATTCAACACTTTGTTATAAAATAGACTTTGTATTAGATGATTTTGCCCACCTGTACGCTAATGTAAATGTTCAGAACACTTTTGAGGTAGGCTAGGCTAAGCGAAGATGTTCGGTACGTTTTGGGTATTAAATGCATTTTCAGCTTAATGATACTTTAATCGTAGGGTTTATCCAGATGTAACCCCATCATAAATCAAGAAGTTCTGTATTGCAAATCTTGTCCATCTTGAAATTTGCCATTGATTCTTTGAAGTACTTCAGAATTTTCTGTGGTACTTTATTTTTCTATCTTTGTTGAGAAGCCCCTGACCTAGGTACTTTTTAAAGTTCCACAGTTACTCTGATACACTGCTATATTTGAAGGACATTTTCTCCTTTTTCTTTTTGCTTGCATACTCTTCACTTCCCATACTATTCTTATTTTGCCAGAGTCTCAATATATTTTATTCTCTGCTTCTTGTTCTCCTCGTGTCTGCATGTAGTGGGTACTCCATAAATATTTATTAAATGAATGAATAAATTAATTACCTCACATGTTCATTTTGTTTAATTGAGAAATACTTCGAGATTACAAGATAACCAAAATATTTTCCTACAGTTTCTGTTGCCAGCTTTATGATTTTATCTTTCTTTCTTTTTAAATTTTTTTTTTAATGTTTATTATTTTTGAGAGAGAGAGAGAGAGAGACAAAGAGAGAGCAAGCAGGGAAGGGGAAGAGAGAGGGAGACACAGAATCTGAAGCAGGCTCCAGGCTCTGAGCTGTCAGCACAGAGCCCGATGCGAGGCTCGAACTCACAAACCACCAGATCATGACCTGAGCAGAAGTCGGCCGCCCAACCGACTGATCCACCCAGGCACCCTTGATTTTATATTTCATATTTTAGGTCTTTAAACCACATCTATATCTATATATCTATATATCTATATCCTAGTTTTTTCTTTATATATAGTGGGCCAGTTTTCCCAACCCCCAACTCCTAAACAAAATCTTGTTTTATGATTGATTTGTGGTGCTACCTTTATGTTCTATCAAGTTGGCTCACACAACTTTGCTAAGACCTCATGCATCCTTGCCTCCTATAGTGATTTTCAACAGAAAGGAATATATTTTACATTGTAAAACACTTGACACACACGTGTATATAAAATGCATACAATGAAAATTTTGCAAACAGTACTCTGGTGTGTTTACTGTGTATGACAGGTTCTGCTATTTTCAGTTGCATTTTATTTCATTTTTTTAAACAAATAATCATGATGATGACAATATGAGTTCTAGGAAGCTTTCCTGTGGACATCTTTCATATGCTCTCATCCTCTGTGAGATCAATAGAATTGTATCTTGGAGTCAGATTTCTATTCTAATATCTTTCTCCTTTCTGGGCTGTGTGTCTTCTTGAGCATAGAGATAATATGTAATTTCTTTATGTCTCTATCACCTAGCAGCTGGCCCATAAATTTATTAGTGCTACATTTTTGTAGTATTGATACCTCAAGATAACTCAGCGAATATAACATGTTTAAAAAGTTCTAGACTTAGCATTTGTGTACCTTTTGAGGAAACTGCTTATTAAGCACATAGAGAAAGAAGGATTTAATATATAGTATGATTTTTTGTGTTGTCCACAATTAATTTTCTGCTTTTCAGTACAATAAATATTGTTAATGATAAAGAATAGTGTGTCAGTATATAAGAAATTTGACATTTTCTCCAGGAGAAAATAGGTCTTGTGCTAGTGGCAACAATCCTGTGTATAAGTAGAATAGTTGTCAAAAATAAATCTCTAAGACCAGTCATATTTTTATAGTTCTGTTAATAGAACTTTCCCCTAGGTTTTCTTAAATTGTTGTTCTTTTTCAGTCATTATTCAATCTTTTGGAATTTAGAAGATTAGTTCTGAATTACAAGCCTCCGTCAAATGCTCAAGATTTACCCCGAAACCAAAAGGTAAAACTATGAAAGATTTTTAAGCTGTGTGTGTGTGTGTGTGTGTGTGTGTGTGTGTGTGTGTGTGTGATATTCTTTTATCTGTGCTTGATTTTAGGGCAGTTTGTCTCATCAAATATGAAACTGTTAATTTTGAATGTCAGCCCATTAATCTCAGTTACTATAGTAACTTTCTATTCTTTATCAGTATATTATAAATCTGAATTTTTCTTCACATGTGTGTCAATAATATGCTAGTTTATTGTGTCACTTTAGTAATTGCTTTTCACTCTCTCTTTTTTAAGTTCATTTATTTATTTTGGGGGGTGGGGAGAGGAGCAGAGAGAGAGAGAGAATCCCAAGCAGGGATTGACAGCTCTGAGAAAGCACAGAACCCAACATGGGGCTCGATTCCATGAACTGTGAGATCATGACTTGAGCTGAAACCAAGAGTTGTGTTGCTCAACTGACAGAGCCACCTGGATGCCCCTGCTTTTTTCTTCTTTTTGAATTGTCAAATTTCAGAAACTTTATAGGTTTTAATTTATAATTCAAGGTTTTTCTTCAATTGCCTCCCGAAAAATTGTGTGAAAATAAAAATTTTTGTGTAGATGAGCCCTTTAAAAGATTAGTTTTGCACTGGCTGTCTTTGCAGTGCCAATCTATAACTTCCTTTTTGTAAGTTTATATTGTTAGGCAATATAACGTGACAGAACACACACATAATCAGGGCTAGATTGCCTGGGTATTCTGGCTGTGGATTTAGGGTTTGAACTGTCTGTTCAGTTTCCTTTCCTGAAAGGTGTAAATAATATTAGTAATTATTGTATACGGTTTTGAGAATTAAATGAGGTAAAACATACAAAGGGCTTAGAAGTACATAGTTCATAGTAAGTACCTCAGATGATGTTATTGTATTCATGTTAGCTTTTCAAAGTAGGACTGATGCAGAAATTTATATTTAATGTAAGAAATTAATTATGGAGGTGATACATATGAGTATTTAGGGCTTTAAGGATCTTGTCATAAAAAAATTGTAGCCCTAAAAGGGGACTGGTTACACAAAGAAGTTAAAGTGTTAGGTTACCGTAAAGTATTGAACTTTGCGTGACTTCCTTTTTGTGTTAATGATATGTAATAGAATTATATTTTTCTTCTTTTTTTAATTTTTTTTTTTTTTAATGTTTACTTATATTTGAGAGAGAGAGGAGAGAGATAGAGTGTGATAGAGCTCAAATTCTTGGTCCGCAAGATCACGACCTGAGCCAAAGTCAGATGCTTAACCAACTGAGCCACCCAGGATCCCCTGTTTTTCTTTTTTTTTAAAAAATATTTATTTATTTATTTATTTAGAGAGAGAGCACGCGTACATGTGAGTGAGCAGGGGAAGGAGACAGAGGATCCCAAGCAGGCTCTGTGCTGTCAGTGCAGAGCCTGATGTGGGGCTTGAACTCATAAACCGCGAGATCATGACCTGAGCCTAGACCCAGAGTCAGACACTTAACCAGTTGAGCCACCCAGGCGTTCCTATTTTTCTTTTAGTGTGTAATTTGAAAACCACTTGTTCTGTAAACATGAAACATTTATAATGCAAACTAGTGGGAATACAATGATTTATAGCTAGCTTTTCAGGCTATAATCTTTGACCAGTAGAGTATCAGGCTGGTAAGCAAGCCTAAACAAGCCATTTTCAAAGGGAACCAAGATTACCTGACAACCCCACAGACTTGCAGAGAAATTAAGCAAAACCCCTTCACTCATTACAGTTGTTCCATGAAATTTTTTGGACTGTTGCTTCCATTATCACACCTTGTTAATAATCACAGTTCTCTCCTCCTCCCTTTTTTTTTTTTTAATAATGCTTTCCTTTTTTTTTTTTTAAATGTTTATTTACTTATTTCGAAAGAGAGAGTGCGCATGTGGCCTACGAGCTGGGGAGGGGCAGAGGGAGAGAGGGAGAGAGAGAATCTCAAGTAGGCTCTGCATTGTCAGCACAGAGCCAAGCGTGGAGCTCCATCTCATGAATTGAGAGATCATGACTTGAGCCAAAATTAAAGAGTTGGGCGCTTAACCGACTGAGCCACCCGAGTGCCCCCACAGCTCTTTCTTCTCATGTCTCAGTTGAAGTATATTTATAATTTACATGACATTATTTGGAAATATTGCTTCCAATTAGGTATTTATATGTATCTTGACTTTTTCTCTTTTGTTTCTGGATTTTAGTGCTTTAAAGAGTTTTAATTTATTTTATTTTTCAAAATGTTGAATAAGACCAAGTTAGTTTTAGAGTCGTATTTAAAAACGATCATAACATCCATGCTTATGTACCAGAGCTAATTTTAAGATTTTTCAGCTGACTACCTGTGAAATATATAAATCTTACCTTCACCTTTCTAGAGAAATTTGTTTTCTTGCAGTAGATGGATCAGTCCAGGTGTCCCTTTAGGTTAAGGAATTAAAAGGATCTCTACTTCAATTGTGAAAAAAAACCCTTTATTTAGAAGAATCTGTGCAGTTTTTTAAAAGATTATTTCACAAATGAAGTTATTCTTTAAGTTTATTATTTCTATTTATTTTGGTAGAGAGATAGCAAGCAAGAGAGGGGCAGGAGAGGGAGACAGAATCTCAAGCAGGCTCTGCACTGGCCCCACAGAGCCTGTTGCGGGGCTCAAACTCATGAACCCTTGAGATCATGACTTGAGCTGAAGTCAAGAGTTGGATGCTTAACTGACTGAGCCACCCCAGTGCCGCTGAAGTTATTCTTTAATGTGGCATGGTAACATCAATACATACTATAACTGACATCTCTGAAGCAGATATGTGGGACTAATAGGTAGTTATCAGCCACTGATTGGTGCTACATTCAGCTGAGGTGATGAAAAACACCAGGTGTACTGACTGAGCCACCCACACGCCCCAAGGTACTGTTTGTAATTTTAATGTCTAGGAGAATTGTGAGGTACTAGAAGTGTAAAGATGGATTCTCACCGTAAACATCTCACCCCTCCCCACTCCCATTCATAATGTCTTTTGGCTTAAACAGTCATAAACTGATGACAAAACATGTTCAAATGTTGAGAAAACAGAGATAAATAGTTCATAATAGTGGTAATCTTCATACAAATAGCTAAAACCGTATTACTCATAAGGTATATTATTTAAAGTCTTGTTTAAGGGTGAATATTTCCAAATAAACAACATTTTCTCATTTTCCACTGCTCAGAGATAAGATGCATATGAGCAGGGAATATGTTTAATTGAATTCCATTTGGCAAACACCTGAAGGAATTTGAATTTTCAAATGACAGAGTCATTCTGGACTTTCTGTCTTTAGTTATGAATAAAGTAATAAGATTGGATTTACAGGTTTCAGTAAATTTTGAAGGATTCAAAGCATGCAAAGTATATTTTCTGACTGTGGTGGAATAAAGATGGAATTTGACAACAGAAAGATATTAGAAAATCTCTCTGATTGTGGAAAATTAAGTAATACACCTTTAAATAACCCAAGGGACAAAGAGAAAATCAGAGGGGAAATTTCAGAATATTTTAAATTAAAACACAACATACCAAAATTAGAAGGATATAGCTAAGGCAGATGTTAGTGGAAAACACATGAACTAAACACATTAGAAATTAAGAATAGTTTCAAATTTATGACATTGGCTTGCACATCAACAAATTAGAAAAAAAAGCACATTAATATTTGAAATTAGAAGAAAGGAAAAAAAAAGGAAGTAGAAGAAAGGAAATAATAAAGATAAGAGCTAGATTATTGAAATAGAAATGAAATTGAAATAGTAGAGAAAATTAATGGAACCAAAAGCTGCTTCTTAAGATCAGTAAAATGAATTTCTAGGTAGTCTGAGCAAAAAAAAAAGAAGAAACAAATTACCAGTATAAACAATGAAAGAGAGGGACATCACTATAAATTCTCTAGAAAATAAAACAGAATAGTGGAATATTATAAATAGACAAATATCTTGAAAGCCACAAACTACTGAAGCTCACTGATGGAAAAATAGATAACCTGAGTATCCCTATATTACATAAAGAAATAGAATTTTTAGTTAACCTACTCACCAAAAAATTCAACAATGAAGTAGCTTACTGGTGAATTATACCAAACATTTAAGGAAAGAATAATACCAGTTCTCTACATGTTTTTTCAGAAAATTGAGAATGAGGTAAAACTTCCCAGTTCATTCCATGCGCCCAGCGTTACTGTGAAGCCAAATAGAAAAAGATATTTCTTTTATTTTTTTTTTAATTTTTAAATACTTTTTTAAGTTTATTTATTTTGAAAGAGAGAGCATGTGTGAGCAGGGCTGGGTCAGAGGAAGAGGGAGAGAGAGAATCCCAAGCAGGCTGTGTGCTGTCAACACCGAGCCTGACACAGGGCTCCATCCTAGGAACTGCAAGATGGTGACCTGAGCTGAAATCCAGGTGCACTGCTCAACCGACTGAGCCATCCAAGCACCCTTAGAAAAAGATATTTCAAGAAAAGGAAACTAATGACCAATATTCTTCATGAACATAAAAGCAAAATGTTGTAGCAGATATGTGGCAAATAACTCTTGAAACATCCATAAAGGATACTACCTCAGCAACTGGAGTTTATGTAGACTGCAAGGTTGGTTTAGTGTTCAAAAATCAGTCTAATTCACCATGGTAACAGACTAAAGAAGAAAACCATATAATCACCTTAGTAGATAAAGAATTTGACAAAAGGTGATGTACCTAAAATCTCTCAGAAACTAGAAACTGGAAGAAGCTTTTTTATCTTGATAAAAATCATTTATGAAAAGCCTACGACTAATATAATACTTAGGTGAAAGACTGAATGCTTTGCCCCAAAAATCAGGAGCAAGCAAGGATATCTGTCCTCACCACTTCTGTTAAACAGTAGACTGGAGTTCTTAACCAGTGCTATAAAGCAGGAAAAGGAAATAAACATGAAGATTAGAAGGGAAGAAATAAAGGTGTCTTTGTGTATATGCTTGGTTTTCTATGTAGAAAATTCTAAGTACTGTACAAAAATAAATAAAAGATGGTAGAACCAAGGAATGAACTCAGCAAGGTTACCTGATATGAGGCAAACATGCAAAAATCAATTTTATTTCTAGGGGCACCTGGGTGGCTCAGTCAGTTAAGTGTTGGGCTGTTGACTTCAGCTCAGGTCATGATCTCACAGTTCATGAGTTCGAGTTCTGTGTCGGGCTCTGCACTGACAGCACAGAGCCTTCTGGGGTTCTGTCACCCTCTCTCTCCTCCTCCCCCTCTTCTTCTTTCTCTCTCTCTCAAAAGAAACTTTAATTTTTTTTTAATGTTTATTTTTGGGAGAGAGAGAGAGAGAGAGAGAGTGTGAGCAGGGGAGGGGCAGAATAGGAAGGAGACACAGAATCAGAAGCAAACTCCAGGCTTCCAGCTGTCAGCACAGAGCCTGATATAGGGCTCGAACTCATGAACTCGAAATCATGACCTGAGCCGAAGTTGGACGCTTAATCAACTGAGCCACCCAGGCGCCCCTCAAAATAAACTTAAAAAAAAATCAGTTGTATTTGTAAATACAGTGGGAAATTTAAATTAAAAAATACATATATACAGTAGCATAAAATGTGGACTATTAGGGGTAAAGTGGACAAAAGATACTTATAGAAAACCACAAAATTTTGCTGAGAGAAATTAAAGAGATAGATATGTTTAAGGATGAGAGGATTCAATATTGATTGTTATGATATCAATTATCCCCAGTTTAATCTATAGATTCAGTGCAATCCTGATCATAATCCCAGCAGGCTTTTTCATAGGAATTGACAAATTGATATTACATTTGTATGGAAAATCGGACTACTAGAATAGCCATAGTAATTTTAAAAAGAAAGACAATGTTGGAAGAATCAACTCTAATGCATTATTTTTGGTGAAAAGATAGTCTAGTCATACAGATCAATGGAACAGAATAGAATCCAGAAATAGACCTACACATATAGAGTGAGTTGATTTTAATGAGAATTGACAAAACAATTCAGTAGACAAAGGAAAATCTTCTAAACTGATGGTATCGTGGACAAAAAGATAACCCTCAGCCCTTACAGAACATATCTTTTTCAAATATATGAAAAAAACTGATAATGGATTATAGACCTAAGAGAAAACAAACTAAAAATTCTTGATGAAAACATTAGAGAAAATTTTAATGTCTTAGGTTAAGAAAAGATTTCTTTTTTTTTTTTTTTAATTTTTTTTTTTCAACGTTTTATTTATTTTTTTGGGACAGAGAGAGACAGAGCATGAACAGGGGAGGGGCAGAGAGAGAGGGAGACACAGAATCAGAAACAGGCTCCAGGCTCTGAGCCATCAGCCCAGAGCCCGACGCGGGGCTCGAACTCATGGACTGCGAGATCGTGACCTGGCTGAAGTCGGACGCTTAACTGACTGCGCCACCCAGGCACCCCAAGAAAAGATTTCTTAAGTGGGAGAAAACAAGGACACAAATCATAAAAAATGATTAATTGGACTTCATCAAAATTAAAAACTTATTATCTGAAAAATTTATACAAAATGAAAAGTTAAGCCACAACTGGGAGCAAATTGCTCTCAGTCAATTTCTGTGGCTAGAAAATCTTTCTGAATTTCAAAGGGTGAAATTGTAAATGATGTTAAATGCAGCTACTGCATTTGGCTAAATTATGAAAATATCACCACATGCAGAAACTATTCAAACTATTCTTAGTCTTTTTTTAAAAAAGACTTATTAAGGTGTAACTGACGTACAATATACTGTATACTATAAAGTGCACACTTAGCAAAACACGTATCAGATAAAGGAATTGTATCTGGAATATATACAGAACTTGCATAAGTCAATAATAAGATAAGCTATTACTGTTCTGGGAAAAATATTTGGACAGACACTTCACCAAAGAGGATCTACAGACAAATAACTACATGAAAAGGTGCTTGACATTATTTCATAGGAAAATGGAAATTAAAACTAGAGGTGCCATTTTGTACCCACTGGAAGAACTAGTTAAAAATATAACCCATATCCGGGGCGCCTGGGTGGCGCAGTCGGTTAAGCGTCCGACTTCAGCCAGGTCACAATCTCGCGGTCCGTGAGTTCGAGCCCCGCGTCGGGCTCTGGGCTGGTGGCTCAGAGCCTGGAGCCTGTTTCCGATTCTGTGTCTCCCTCTCTCTCTGCCCCTCCCCCGTTCATGCTCTGTCTCTCTCTGTCCCAGAAATAAATAAACGTTGAAAAAATAAAAATAAAAAAAAAATAACCCATATCCAAATGATGTAGAAAATGGATCTAGAACTCTTATTAAGCTGTCAGTGGGAATATAACATGTATAACGCTTCTGCAAAAGCAGTTTGGTTGTTTCTTGAAAAAATAAATCTACATACAACCTAAGCTCTCTCCAAGTTTTTACTCAAGAGAAATTAAAACATATGTCCACACAAAGACATGTACGGTAATAGCCACAACAGCTGGAATAGGTCACTGGATAAAGAAGTGTGGGATATTCAGACAATTAGAATACTACTGAGCGTTAAGACAGAATGGATCGTTAACACACACAGTCTTGGGGATGAAACTCAAAATAATCACTTCTGTTGTAAGAAACCAGACTAAAATGAGTACATAGAGTATGATCTGATTTGTGTAAATTTCTAGAAAATACAAAGTGACCATGGTTGCCCTGGGATGATCAGGGAAAGGGAGTAAAGTTTGAAGAAACTTGTGGGAGTGATGGATAGGTACATTGTCTTGTCTATGGTGATGCTTTCATGGATGTATACATGTCTGAAGCTCAGGAAAGTATGTGCTTTATAATGTACAGTATATTGTACATCAGTTATACTTTGATAAGTCTTTTTTTTAAAAGACTAAGAATAGTTTGGATAGTTTCTGCATGTGGTGATATTTTCATAATTTAGCCAAATGTAGTAGCTGCATTTAACATCATTTACAATTTTGCCTTTTGAAATGCAAAAAGATTTTCTAGCCATGGAAATTAGCTGAGAACACAAATGTTTAAATAAATTATTTTACTTTTCCAATATGCTTCTCAGCAGAAATACACTAAATTTTCAAAAGCCCATTTATTTCATCCTTGTTCTTAGCAAGGAATGTCTCAAAAAACTGTGCTAACTTAGATTTGGTCATAAAAGAAAGAAATTGAGCTCAGAAAATTAAGGGTATTTTGGAAATTACTTTGTGGATTAAAATTGTATTTATACTTTTAAAACCTATCTATATAAGGCATTTGAGGGGGAGTAGGAAGTACAACAGAAAAAATATAGGTTAGTTTTCTTTCATTTAAAACTTTTACATTTACCCTTTATCATCGATGATGGATTTTATTATACGTACATAAAATACATGTTTTCTATAACTTAGCACTTTCATTCAGACAATGCACTTTGTGATTGCTGTAATGGTGTATTGTTTTTGGATCAAATGACAAGCATTTGGAGCCAAATGTTTTATTCCTTTACACTTGTTTCTTAGGACTCCTTTTTAAAATGCATTCTAGGAACAACTATTTCTACATTGATTATATCATTCTGGACAGCACTATACATATACACACACATCCCTACAGTTTATAATGTTGAGAACACCAACTATATACACTTGGAAGATTTTTCTCATATTTCAATCGAATAGATAACCTTTACGTGTTGAAATTGTTATTGCAAGAGCTAACTATATAATAAGAACTGCTTGTTTGATTTGTTACCATATTTATTTAACTGAGATATGTGAATTCCATTCTTTAAAAACATTTCCTTCTTGTTTTAAAGTAAGTTGTTCGGGGCGCCTGGGTGGCTCAGTCGGTTGAGCATCTGACTTCAGCTCAGGTCACGATCTCACAGTTCGTGAGTTCGAGCTCCGCGTCAGGCTTTGGGCTGATGGCTCAGAGCCTGGAGCCTGCTTCCGATTCTGTGTCTCCCTCTCTCTCTGCCCCTCCCCCATTCATGTTCTGTTTCTCTCTGTGTCAAAAATAAATAAACATTAAAAAAAATTAAAAAAAATTAAGTTGTTCATAATTGATAATTGGGTTGTTTTTGTTTTTTTCTGGAGGGTTTAAACCAAATGTAAAGAATTGAATACCTGCTTTGTGTAGTAGAAAGTTGTGGAAGAAATTTAGAAGTTCTTGTTTTTGAGAAGCTTACAGTCTACTGAGACACAAAAGTTAAGATTTCAAAGGAACACTAGAAGCATGATACATTAGTCTAATATTAGGAACTACTCTAATTACTTATTAGACTCATTGTCTAATTATTAGGATCATCACAGGACACTCCCAGTTGGTGATTCATTGCTAAGTGAAAGACATTCATTTTAGTAGATGTGGAGTTTGAAGGAATTATTGACTTGAAGGGGTCTGGGAAGGCTTCATGGAAGAGGAGGGATCTTTGTTTAAATGGGCTTATTGAGGAAAAGTACTTAAATAGTGCCTGGCACGAAGTTAGCACTCATTGAATATCGGCTGTTGTTATTGCTGTCCACAGCAGCTGGGCTTTGCTGAATGGAAAGAATTATAATAAATAGGCTTGAATGAGGAGGATATTCTTGGCTGGGTAATAACATGATTAGCTATAAAAATGTAGCATTTGTGCTAAAATTGTGAGCTAAGCGTAGGTCCTCTGCTGTTTTTGTGCTCTACTCTATTGAATCTCCTAGATCACAACAGTCTTCTTTAATTACGATGTAAGGAGTGCTGGACTCCTCCCTAATCAATATTAGTTAAGTTTTTGCATTTTAAAATGAATATCTGTTTACCAATAAAGATTAATCTTCACTTAAGATTTTTTCCCCCCAATAGGAGCATCGGAATTTGCCTTTTATGCGTGAACTGAGGTATCTATTTGCACTTCTTGTTGGTACTAAAAGGAAATATGTAGATCCATCAAGAGCAGTTGAAATTCTTAAGGATGCTTTCAAATCAAATGACTCTCAGCAGGTAGTTTTTTTTTTTTTGTACTTATATATTACCGATCGTATTTTATTTAATCTGATTGTTCCTTAGTTTTTTCAAAGATACATGACAATTGACGATGTTGTTATTCATCTTTATTAAAAATAAGTTGTAGTCATTTGAAACATTGCTTATTTGGAAGGTTTACTTTTACATTAAAAAAATAACGGTGATCTTGAAAAGTCTTAAATGAAGCTGTGATTTATATTATGATTGAAATTAAGAAGTGAAAACGGGTAAAATTAAGAGTGTTCACAAATGTGTATATATAAATCTTCATGAATGTGTGATAGTCCAATGCTAGTCGAGTATACATGCTTTTGATATGTCTGTTTTTGTTGACAGGGAGTAGTTTCTTTAATTACTCAGAAAAGGTTTCTGAACTACATTAACTTCGTTATTGCTGCTTCTGGTTTTCAATCTTTGTATAGTGCTATTTTGTGGTTTTCAAAATCTATTTCTTAAAGATAATTGGGAGTTTCACATACAATTTGAGAAGTCAGAAATTAAAAAAGAAGGAAAATAAGAAAAGCAAAGAAAATATCAGTGTAGTAGCAGCAGTGATGGAGGAAATGGCAGTGAAGCAGATGAAACGTTTCAGGAGAGATTCCTAAAGCCACCGCACTTGCAGCGGACTGGGCTGTATCTGTTATGTGGATATGTAGAAACAGTGTTTGGAGAAGGTTCTGAAAAGATGTGTAATTCTGCCACTGTCTTCCCCATGTTTTGTTTGTTTGTTTGTTTGTTTGTTTGTTTGTTTTTTTAAAGACACCTTTTATGGCAAAGATACATCAATGAAAAAGGTGCCCACATTAGGATTTGCTCTTATTTATTTTTGGTTGGTTTGGTTTTTAAAAAAAATTCTAACAAAGTTCCAGTGCTGTTTAGGTTTAATGTCTTACTCTTATCTGTTATAATAACACTTAACATAGTCAAATATTCTTAACAACGATCTCAAACCCCATTTTAGAGTACTCCTGGCTCTACGTGTCTTTTTTTTTTTTTTTTTTTTTTTGTAGCACTATTTCTTTATTTAGTATGTGCATTATATTCTCTAATAGCTTTGGGCATAAAATTAAATTTAAAAAGTCACTTCTATTTCCTGACTTATTGTTTCTTATGGAATTGCTTTTTCTATGTCTTTTTCTTGGTTACTATGAATAGTAATCTTTGGGTATCTTTTCGTATTTAAGAATGAGGCTGCACAAACTTATTGGGAGGCTTATATGTACACTGTAGACTTTTTAGTTTTGTTAGAGTGGACAGGGAGACAACTAGCTGTTGTTAGGCTGTTACAGACTCTTGACTGCCACGATGTGGATGCCATTGCTTTAGGCTGCAGTGTAGCCTAACTAGTTTTCTCGTTGTTAGTTCTTTTTCTCTGAAGATCTTTTAGAGTAGTTGCACGTTATATTCAGGTTGATACAGGTTTGATTCTCTTCTCGCAGACACTTGAATCTGAAACACGTTAGTGACAGAGTGGAATAAATCCACGAGTGAAGTAAACATCATTACTTGTTTAGAACGTGAATTCATACTTATATTTGATAGTCTTCTTAAATATATCATGTTTTGGAATATGCAAGAGTCTTGTGGGATACCCTTTGGTATACAGTACTGTCAATTTTAATTATACCTATAATTGTTACAGTTTAAAATTAAAATGTTGTGGGAAAGGCCTCATCTTTTTTCTCTTGATGAAAGCAGGCAGAATTCTTTTGTAAATGTTGATTTTAGATCAACTGCTTAAAAAGGGATTGATTTATTCTGAATAGTATTGTGATAAGTAGGAAACGTGTGTTTCTTGTTAGATTTAACCTTGCAAGATAAGTAAATTACAGAGTTTTAAAGTTATGGAAAGTTGTGTTTAAGGTGTTCTATTAGTTTGTGGGGCAGCTGTAACAAATTACCATAAACCAGTGACTTCAAAGCAACTGAAAACTATTCTCTCACAGTTCCAGAGGCCAGAAGTCTAAAGTAGAGGTGGTGGCAGGGCTGTGGTCCCTCCCATGGCCCTAAGGGAGACTTCTTCTTGCCCTAACCATCTGCTGGTGGCTTGTGGTATTCCTTGGCTTTTCGTGGCATAGCTCCTGTCTCTGTTACATGGCCTTTTCCCCTGTGTGTCTTTGAGTGTGCTTCCTCTCTGTTTCTTGTAAGAATACCTATCCATTGGATTTAGGGCCCACCCTAATCAAGGATGATCTCATGTAGAGATTTACCTTAATTATATCTGCAAACACCCATATTCTAAATAAGATTCCATTCTGAGGTTCCAGGTGGACATACATATTGGTGGGCCACCATTTAACCCACTCCAGTTCGTTTGGATGTTTATAACTGGATTTTTGTGCTGAGTTTAGTCGTCTCTAACTATATGGCTTTGGGACAATTCACTTAAGCTTCTTAGATCCTAGTTTCAGCATTCTAAAGGTGATTGGATAGACCCAGATGCTCTTCAGAAAACTTCTAGCAGGAAATATATGTAACAGTAAATTTGTTTAATACTTGGGGCTCTTTTGATAAATAAAGGCAGATTGCTTACATTGATTCATCTGTCTTTGGCAGAGCAGACTTAGTTGGATTGGTTTATTTTTTCTCCCTGGGTTCTAGATGAACCTATTTTCTATGTTCTACCTCACATTATTGAAAGGATTATGGTAGTTCATGAGTAGAACTGCCACTGTCTATTCCTGTTTTTCCATGTTAGGGGAACTACGACTGAAAGAAGGGATGGCAACAGGTGAGGTTTGTGCTAGTTCTGAACGGAGAATTTTAGAGTTCATGAGATGGTGGACTTGATACTGGGAGTTGGTGACTGATTAAACTAAACCTGTCCAAGGTAACATATCTTAGTAAAAGTGCACATGGCTTAAAAAGTTGTGTGTAAAGTTGAATTAAGAAAATGAATTGTCAAAAATCACATCTTCATTCTAAGAGAGAAGCCAGTAACAATTCTTTATATAATAAAGAACTCTGTTAATGTGGGTCCTTCATTTTATAAACATTCATTAGAGAACTCTTTTTTGGGGTGATAATTGTTTTTAAAAATCTCATTTGCAAATTAGAATTTATGTGTGTGTGTGTGTGTGTGTGTGTATAATACATATATTTAACATATAACACATGTGTATATTTTTTCCCATATTATAACCTAATCACTGTGATTTATCATTATAATGCTGATTCTCAGATCCTAGTTTTATTCTCTGGTTAGATTATAAATATTTCTTGTATTCGATGTGAAACATTTCATATAATACTTTTGGGAGAAGTCAGTAATTTTATATTTGATATGACAGGCTGTAAGTTTTATATTGCAATATTTAGTATTTTTATGAGTAGGCTTAATAAGGCCTTGTTTTCTTTCCACAGCAAGATGTGAGTGAGTTTACACACAAATTATTAGATTGGTTAGAAGATGCCTTCCAAATGAAAGCTGAAGAAGAGACGTAAGTTATCATAACATTTAGTGATGGGGTTTTAGGAGATTGATAAATAATGCTCATTTTTTCCTTTTATGTATCAGTGTTTATGGATAAATAGGAAGCTGAGATAAATATGTGGGAACCCAAAATATTGTCAAGTTGTTTGAAATTTTTGGCCAAAATGCTGGGTAGTTTTAGATTTCTATTGTAAGATTAGAGAATCCAGCCAGAAATATCTAAAAAGCAACCCCTGAGAGGCTGATCCCACATGCCCAGTTGTTTTCTTTGGATTTGACAGTCTGTTTTCACGAGGAGGAATGGGTTAGTGGTGAGAAGAGATCCCAAGAGTGTTATTTCCAATGGAATCCTATTACATGGAATCACAAGGACAAGGATATGAAGTTCCTCTTCGACATTCTCTAGCTTTTTATTTTCTGCCCATCAGGTTGAACCATTAAGATTTTGGTTGTTTAAGAAATCTACACACTTTCAGCACGGTCCTACTCCCATTCCGGTGAGGCCCCTCTCTTAATACCAACCACTGGTTCCTTTGTGTGTCTTCATGAAACATGGGTGGACCATTTAGGATTTGCCAGCACATGTTCTGATGTGATCCTACAAGATGAAGTACATAAATTAACACCTAGAAGACAGAACTCCAGGGCAGAAGATTGTCTCCCTTCTCTTTTTTTCTTATTTTTAAATTATGACCAGCTTCACTGTTCAGTAAAAGTCATTGTACAGGTCTGCAATGAAACTAAATTAAAGTAAAAAATTTCTACTTCTACAATGTTAGCCAATAAGAAATGCCCCTAATCTTTAATAGAGACTTCCCCCTTTCATCCTTCATTTCCCAGGAGGAAAATAATTTCCCATATTATATTCCCTTGGTCTTTGAATGTAAAGTCAAGTCCACAGAAATGTTATACTTAAAAATCCGATTTTATTTTTGCCTTTGTGGTTGGAGTCTAACAAAAAATAAAAGTCATTTCCGAGTTCCTAAGTTTGTTCAGCCTAATGCTACATACATGTTATTTCTGTGCCTGAATAGCACTGGAGTTCTGCAGCTGTAGCCTGGGCTCTCTCACTCGGGTGTGTATAGATCCTTCAGTCCTTCAGATGTTCACTTTCATATGCTTGAATTTTAGCTTTCAGAGGGTTATTACAACACACATGTTTAACACTGAACGGTCTCTTACCTTTGAAATTTTGAAACAAAAGCTAAACTTCAACCCTCTAGCTCTCAGTTCAACTATATAATATTCTCGGAACTTTGTGCAATACAGACCCAAGTCGTTGCCAAAGGCAGTAGCAGAAATTTAGGATATGTTGTAAACAGGAAATCATTGGTTCTAATTCTGCCAGGATGCCTGCTTGCAGAGGGGCCACTTGCTTGCAGACGGCAATGTGTTGTGAACATAAATAGAGGTGGGAGAAATCTCTGAAGAGATAAATTATGGTGCTAAGCCCATATAGTATTTGAAGAAAAAAAATTCTAATTTTGGTAAATTTTACTCAGAATGGGACAATTGAAAGCTCCTTCCTTCTTGGCATGTTTAGAAGTTTATGATGGTGACAGCTCCGGTCCTCAGGTTCTCCTCTTTCCTATCCACCCAAAGTTTTAGTTGCATTTTCCTTACGAGCTTCAGTTCCTAAGGCTCCAAGTGGTATATTGCATGACTTACTTTTGTGCCACAGTGGTGGTGCCCATGGCCGTTTGGTATGGAATTGCTTAGGCTTCTGAAACGTGCCCCTTAGGTTAGTTTCTTTCTTCTCTTCATGTTAGTTTCTCTCTTCATGTTAGTTTCATCTGGAAAATCTCCCCATCAGATACCTGAAATGAATCTGCTGTTGATGCATCTGAAACCTGAGTCCCAGCATCTTACACTCTTTCCTCAGCTTTTGAATGTTCAACACCTTGTGTATATTTCTTTCTGCTGCATCTTTTTTCTGGGTGGCATATGCCTCTAAAGTTCACATACTTGTGTATTTTATTCTTCTTTTAGGACGATTTGGCTGAATTTTTAACAGTTTAACCTGCTTCTTAGCCTGTATGTCATGCAGAGCCAGCCCTGTTTGTTGGATGAGTGTCTTTTCTTTTCCTATTCTTTGGGTTTGTTTTCTGGCCTTTACATTTGTTTTTTTCTAATTTATCCCTTTGATATTGTCTTGATAGGTGCCTCATAATGAGAGTTAGCAGACCCTGATCCATGAGAGTTGTCCACCCTGGTTTCTGTCTTGTACAGCTCATGTCCCTTGTATCTTTCCTTAGAGTTCTAATACCAAAAATTCACTGGGCATGTTTCCTGAGAGTGTGAATAGTATCTGTATCCTCAGTCTGTGATAACGGAGTCTCTGAAGTTCTGTCAGTAATTCTTTGAATTTTACCCTGAAATCCCTAGTTCCTCCTCTCAAACCTATCCAGATTTTCTAAAAGTACTTCATTTAGTTTATCCTATCTTTAGTATATCATCCCCAATTGCTTTTTACCTGTCTCCATAGAAGGGTGCCTAAATCCTTATTCCTTCTGGGGGGGGGGGGTGGCATTTTATCTTGATTTTAGAGATCTTGTTTATTATTTATTTATATGTTAATTTTCTTTGGGTTCTAGTCACCTTTTCTGACCTAGTAACTAACAGATTATTTCCCCTTTTTCTAAAACTGTTTTAAAAGAAGCTGGAACTTTTCGATTCCAATTCACCTGAAATCTTAACTTTTATTTGAAATATGTTCTCCATGTTCATTTCCCCATAATTTTCTAACTGCTCTTAACTATTTGTGGAGCTAAAACTATTTTTGAATGCCTCTCCCTATTAAAACAGAGCTTCCCAGTTGGTGTGGCATGGCTAGCCAGATATGGGTATGTGGAGATATTGATCCTATTTCTGTGACCATGAGAAAATATGTCTTTTTACCTCAGAGTTCTCTGAATATATTATATATGTACCAAAGGTGTTAAAAAGATTGGGAAGCTGTGACTCTGTTAGCTATCCTAGGCCTTTGAATTCCTGTTCCAGCCTAATTCCCAAAGATAAGATGTCCCTGATACAAATTTTCTGTAGTGATTTCTTTTGGCCTTTGTTATTTGTGTCAGTCTATCTTTACTACTGCTTTCATGCAAGTGGTGGGTCTCTCTCATTTTTATTATAGGAATCTCGTGTCTTTTTAATTGGTCTTCACTTGCGTTCCTTACTTTCCTGTTGGTATAACCAGTCTGGGCCCCTGAGATTCATAGTTTAAATGCAGGGCAAAGAGGGGCGCCTGGGTAGCTCAGTTGGCTACGCGTCCAACTTCATCTCAGGTCATGATCTCACGGTTCGTGAGTTTGAGCCCCACATTAGGCTCTGTGCTGACATCTCAGAGCCTGGAGCCTGCATCGGATTCTGTGTCTCCCTCTCTCTCTGCCCCTTCCCCACTCAAAAATGAATAAATGTTAAAAAAAAATTAAAAAATAAATGCCAGGCAAAGAATAGGACCTCTGAGAGGTTGGAAAGGACAAGGTAAACAATTTTTAGAAGATTCCTTCCTGACTCCTTAGGGAAGGTGAGTGTTCACCACAGATTAGTGGAGTGTAGGACAAAATTCAGGCAGGATGATTTGAAAAGAGATTTAGAAAGTACATTCAGAATTGGGAGAGCTGCTCAACATCCAGTTTCTTCTGGCAAGTCACCAACCTGGGAAGTTATTGCTCATGGAATACGTGTGTGACCATAAGGAGAAAAGTCAGGAATGTTGATTTCCTACATAAAAACAAGAGGCCACGGGAAGGAGATTCCCGCTAATATTCACATCTAAAGATTCATAGATTTTTACTTCAAGAGAGACAATCTTTGGATTATTCCTGTTTCCCATATCAGTCTTAAGTCCTTTTTATTCTCACAGTGGAAAATACATAAGGTATGAAGTAAATTTTTCCTATAGAGTTAAAATGCCCAAAGACTAAATATAGGTAGTGGGAGAGGATACATTGATTTTGGTGTCAGATTTGAGTCCACTTCACACATTGAGCACTTACTAATTTTGGGAATTTGGGCAAGTGACTTAACTTGCTTTATAGCTTTATTAGTACAATAGAGGTAATTATACTACCTGTTATCAGATAATTATACTACCAGATAGTCCAGTGACAACAACCCCAACAGTTTACAGTCTTATATTGTTAGATGTGTCCATTGGGTGTGAGCAAGGGGCTGTGCCCATTCTTTCGCTTAAGCCCAGGGGTGACAGAGGCTTTGCCTCATTACCTCTTCTGGGATCACCACAGCAGTGAAAGTACATGGGCTCTCAAAGTTTCTGCCACACATCACTTCTGCTCACGCTTTGTTGGGCAGAGCAAGTCATGTCGTCCACTTGAGTTCAAAGTGAGTGAGAACGCTTTACACCCATTAGGATAGCTACCATCAAAACCCCCAGGAAATAACAACTGTTGGCATGGATGTGAAAAGAATTGGAACCCTTGTGCACTGTTAATGGGAATGTGAAATGGTGCAGTTGCTTGGGAAACATCATTGTGCTTCCTCAAAAGATTAAAAACAGAATTACTATTTGATGGAAGGAATACCTTCACAATGTATACATATATCAAATCTTCACATTGCATGCTTTAGATTTTGTCACTTATGCCTCATAAAGATTATATGATCCAACAATTCTACTACTGGGTCTTAAAGAGATATTTGTACACCCATGTTCATAGCAGCATTATTCACAATAGCCAAATGGTGGAAACTACCCAAATCAATAGATAATATAATAGATGAATGATGAGTAGATAAATGGATAAATGAATAGATAAATAAAATGTGGTATACATACAATGGAATATCCTTAAAAAAGAAGGAAATCCTGACACATGCTGCAACATGGATGCTTAGTGAAATAAGCCAGTCACAAAAGATAGACACCATATGCCACTTATGTGACGTGTCAAGAGTTGTAAAACTCATAGGAACAAAGTAAGAATGGTGGTTGCCAGGGCCTGGGAGGGAGGGAAAAGTGTGGAGTTGTTCAGGGAGTGTTGTGTTTCAGTTTGGCAAGATGAGAAGACTCCCGGAGATTGGTTGCACAACAATATGAATATACTTAACATTACCGACTAAACACTTAAAAATGGTTAGATGGTAAATTTTATGTTATGTGTATCTTACCCTAATTAAAAGTTTTTTAAATGGGGGTGTCTGGGTGGCTCAGTTGGTTAGGCATCTGACTCTCATGGCTCAGGTCGTGATCCACAACTCTTGAGATCGAGAGCCCCTCATTGGACTCTGAGCTGACAGTGAGGAACCTGCTTGGGATTCTCTCTCTGTGTGCTCTCTCTTCTCTCTTTCTCTCTCAAAATAAATAAACATTAATTTTTTTTAATGTAAATAAAATGTGAGTGGGAAAGTATATCTTAACCATGTACCTGAAACTAGAGAGCCAGAAATCTTTTTTTTTTGAGAGAGAGCGCACAAGCAAGGGAGGGGCAGAGAGAGGGGGACAGAAGATCGGTAGCTGGCTCTGTGCTGACAGCAGTGAGCTTGACATGGGGCTTGAACTCACAAATAGCGAGATCATGACCTGAACTGAAGTCAGCAGCTCAACTGACTGAGCCACCAGGTGCTGAGGCCAGAAATCTTTTTGAATAGTACTGACAACTACCATACTACCTCATAGGATTGTTGTGAGGATGAAGTGAAGTCCTTCCCACCAGTTGTTTTAAGGAGTAAATGGTGATGCACATTTATAAAGACACAGTGTCCTTCACCCATCCCCCACCTTTTTTTTTTTTTTAGCAAATCAGTTTTATTGGTTTAAACACAAAATTTATGAAGATAAATTTTATACACAGTTGTGGATACCACACACTTTTATGTAGTAATGCCAAGATAAACTGTTTTCAGACCACAGAGAATAAAACAAAAAGAAAAGGTTAAAAAAATTGTCAACTTCTATTTGCTTCAAGGGAAAAAGGAAAAGAAAAAAACAATGCATCTGATAAATAATTTGGAAAATTCACAAATGACTACTTGTGCCTGCAACATGAAGGATGGAGTAGCTCCTTAGCTGCTTTGGGTCAAACCCGGTGTTTTGCTCCTTCATTGTGACAGGCTGTTATCTTTGAATGTTGTGTACTGTTCTATTTTAAATTTGGGAGATTACATATTAAAAATTTACAAAATTGCCTCTGATTAAGGGTGGCTTTTCTTTGTTCCCAACAAGTCCAAATAAGCATGTATTGCATAGAATAAATGTATGAGATCAGAATGAACAATGATAAGGAGAAGATCAGTACTCCTTGAGCATAGACTATGTCAGGTCCACTTGTTTTTGTTTTTGTTTTTGTTTTCAGGATTTCTCCACTTTTTTTTTTAATTTTTAAAAAACAATTTACTTATTTTTTTTTTATTTTTATTTTTCAATATATGAAATTTATTGTCAAATTGGATTCCATACAACACCCAGTGCTCATCCAAAAGGCGCCCTCCTCAATACCCATCACCCACCCTCTCTTCCCTCCCACCCCCATCAACCCTCAGTTTGTTCTCAGTTTTTAAGGGTCTCTTATGCTTGGCTCTCTCCCACTCTAGCTTTTTTTTTTTTTTTTTTCCTTCCCCTCCCCCATGGGTAGGTCTTCTTGTAATGTTGTGCCATTTTAACCCTACAACAGCCCTTTGAGTTCAATTACTATTATTATCCTCAGTTGACATGTGAAAAAATGAAAGGCTAAGTTTAAGTGCCTTATCCGAGGTGATGTAAATAGCAGCCCTGAGTGAGTGACAATCACATAAATAAATGTCACTGACTTGGCATATATTGTTCTTTTACTGTTTTCTGTTACATACAGATACAAAAATTATAGCCACATTTATGTTTTATACCATGCTTTAGGGATGAAGAGAAGCCAAAGAACCCCATGGTAGAGTTGTTCTATGGGAGATTCCTTGCTGTGGGAGTACTTGAAGGTATGGTTACACATGTTTTTATTTATTACATTTGAAGGGATATTATTATCGATTAGCTCTTGTCTTGATAGTGACTCCTTATTTGTTGACTGGTTTTTAATTTTAATTTGACTTATTCTGTCTACTGGTTCATGTTGCATTGTTACTACTAATCACTTGCACAGAAAACACAGAATTGAGTGAATGAAGAGGAAGGTACAAGGTCTATTATCACATACTAATTTATACTGGGATAATGTTATCCTAATAGTCTTTCCCAGAGAAAGGTCTGTTATCACATACTAATTTATACTGGGTTAATGTTATGCTAATAGTCTTTCCCTGAGAAGGCTTCTGTGATTCTGTGAATTTGGGGGTACGGGGATTAAGGGGGCATTTGGTTTTGAAAATGATATTGGAGTTGAATACTGGTTTTGCTATGATGATCACTGTTTTTGAGGATTTTCAAGTCTATGAATGTTGAAAGCTGCATTTAACAATGTAGCATAATCAGGGTATTGCATTTTTGGGGTGATTATAAAATTCTTTAGGTTCTAGTTTTCAAGAAAGAAGTGTACTCTTTTGAAAAAATCATTTAAGAGTGACACTACTCTAGCTACCTTAAATGCCTATTACTTTAAATCTGGGTCTAACCAGTTACTCTTCGGTTTTCCTAACAAGGGAAGGGAAAGGACTCATTAGATATACTTCAAATACTAATAATTACTAATCCCAAAGCATGAATTTTTGAAAAAATTTGAAACATTTTCCAAATTTTCAAAATGGCCCAGCACATCAACCTTTAGAAAGTTAACCCAAATCACTTGAAGTATAAAATTTGGAAAATTGGTTTTCCTTCAGGATCTTAAGTAATGGATTCCTATGAAGTTTTGTTTGAACATAATTTTATAATTTGGGATTCAGAAAAAGGCAGACATTAACTCAGGATTCAGTCAGGCGTTTAAAAGGTTACACTGTCAGTACAATTTTTAAAATTGTTGCCTCAAATACTGAATATTCATTATATAAATAGTGGGATATTTTCCAGTTTGGATTGTCCATACTGTCCTACTGATTTTTACTTGAAGTAGAACACTGTATTTGAAGCAGTAGGGTGGCTCTAATCAGGTTGACTATGTACTATTTATACCCTTTCTACTTCTGTTACCTTGATTCTTGAAAGTGATTTATTGGGGCACCTGGGTGGCTCAGTCAGTTAAGCCTCTGACTTCGGCTCAGGTCATGATCTCACAGTTTGTGAGTTTGAGCCCTGTGTAGGGCTCTGTGCGGACAGCTCAGAACCTGGAGCCTGCTTCAGATTCTTTGTCTCCCTCTCTCTCTGCCTTTCCCCTACTCACGCTCTCTCAAAAATAAATAAACATTAAAAAAAAGTGGTTTATTGAAATAGTTAATTTGTCAATCAGTATTGAAGTCCTGGTACTGGGTATTAGTTGTTTCAAAACTATTCTACATAAATGTGATTTTAGTACATTTCCACACGACCTATGTATTTGCTTCAGTAAAAATGATTTGGTTTCTTGCTCTTACCACTTTTACATATATTTTCTTAATGCTTTCTTTTAGACCAGAGGCTCTCAATTGGAGGTGATTTTCATTTGCTTTCTAAAGCTCCCTCATTGCAAAAGTTCCTCAACTTTTCCAGAACATCTAGTCCATTGACCCTTTCATTTTATTCCTCTAGGCCCTTTTCTTTACTTACTTCTTTGCCCATTACGATCATTCTTAGAAATCTCTAACACTCCCTTTCCCCCATTCCCCATCCACTACCTCTCTGGCTGTTCTCTGACCATCACTGGGATATTCATTTTCTCTCTGTGTGCACCAAGTACCCGAGTATTACTGGGGAAAAGTCACTCAGTGGGCAAACTAGAAATGTTCCATGAATTTGTAGCATATACTAAGTGTCCCTGGTCCCAATCCTGTGACACTACCTGGCATCCTTACTTGTTTTGTTAAATCACTGTCTTCTATCCCATTTTCTGCAATAACGATTTTTATCTTTTCTGTTTTTTAAAAAATTAGTTTAGAGAGAATGCACATGCACCCACAGTGGCAGAGGGGGAGAGGTAGAGGGAAATAGAGAGAGAGAGAGAGAGAGAGAGAGAGAGAGAATCTTAAGCAGGCTCCACACACTCAGCATGGAGCCCAACATGGGACTTGATCCCAGGACCCTGGGATTGTGACCTGAGCCAAAGTCAAGAGTTGGACACTCAACCTACTGAGCAACCAATACCAATGCACTCCTTACCTTTTCTGTTACTAATTTAACCTCTCTGTCTCTTCATTCACTTGGAAAGACCTTCCTTCAGGTTTTATGGATTTACCATGAAGCTAAGAAATCTAACCAGAGGTCCTAATGTCCCGAATCTAATTTCGTTTGTAATTTTCTATCTTAGGTCTTAAAAGCAAGTTTCTCAAATATGTGAATTTCAGGCTCCACAACCTGGATCCATCCCAGCCTATACCACATTCTTTTTATTTGTCCTTCCAGATAATAAGGAATTATTCAGTCTTACTTCCAAAGGCTATTGTTTATATGTTCTCAGAATCTCATCCCTTCATGCTTTCACTCAGACCTTGCCCTCTTTGTTATCTTGCCTTTTTCCTGTATTTTCAGCTTCTCCCTCCAGTGTCTTCCTCATCAATATTTAGATGTGGTCTTGTAACTCCCATTGTAAACAAAAAAGAGCTCCCTTCACATAGTCTTCCAGTTAATCTCATTCAGTTGAGAGAGGAGTTTGTTTTTACCTGCTAAGTCCCCATTTATTCAACCCATCCCACTTTTGCTTCTGGCCCCAGACTTCTTCTAAAAGAGCACTTTCTAAGGTTATCAATTTCTAATATGTGTTCAAGGCTGTCAGATTCCACTTAGTTCTCCTATTGAACTCTTATCAACTATTCATGCTATTTATTCTTTGTCCCTTTTCTTCTTTTTTTTTTAAATTTTTTAAAACATTTATTTATTTTTGAGAGATAGAGCATGAGCAGGGGAGGGGCAGAGAGAGATGGAGACACAGAATCTGAAGCAGGCTCCAGGCTCTGAGCTGTCAGCACAGAGTCCGACGTGGGGCTTGAACCCATGAACCGTGAGATCACGACCTGGGCTAAAGTCAGATGCTTAACCGATTGAGCCACCCAGGCACCCCTGTTCCTTTTCTTTTTTACTATTCAGTCCTTAAAAACACTTCTCTGGCTTCTATGGTACCATATTCCCTTGGCTGTTTTTCCCTACCTCTGCGGCTACTTCTTAGAAGTTTTAATTATAGCCTCCTGTTTTATCTAAAGGTAGGAGATCCTTGGGACTCAGCTCAGGCCCCCTGCCTTTTCCTGTCTGCCAGTTTCCCTCGGCAGAGTCTCATTCACTCTCTTGATCCACCACTGTCAGTAGCCAGCAATTCTCTCATTTATAGCTTCAGACCAGAAGATTAATTTTAGTTACAGACTCATATCCAACTCTCTTCTCAACTTGAAATGCCATGGGCCTAAAACTGTGATTGCCACTACTGCCTTAAAACAAAAGGAAAAAAAAAAATTCTCTGCTCTTTATTTAGTGGAGCCCCTTTTAGAACATAAACAATCAATTGAGTTGCTTATGCTAGAAATCCGAGTATCATTCTTGATACCTTCCTTACTCTTCTGTCCCCTTTCCTGCCAATGAACCACCAGTCAATCATAAATACTCCTTCCTGAATATGTGTATAAAAATTTCATCTGCTTTTGTGCACTTTTGCTATTAACACCCTATCCCACACTGCCTTTATTTCTAGATGGATTCTTTAAGTCTTCTAACAGTCTACCATCTATTTAACACAGTAGCCATAAAGATGTTTCAGAGATAAAAATCTGATCCTATTATTCCTAGATTTAACTATTCAGTGACTTTCTGTTATACTCCAAATATATTGAGGAGAAAAAAATTCTTAACATGGGCTTCTAAAGCTTTATAGATTTTGTCCCCTTACCTGATTCTTCATTATCATCTTCCTGTTGCTCCCCTAAGGAATAATGTCCTCCCCTTAAGCCTTCAGATATGCCAAGTTCTTTGCATCCTTGAAGTCTTTGCATGTGTTGTCCCTTAGCCAAGAATTCTCCACAGCACCCTGACACTCTGCCCTGGCTAACTCCTACTCACCATTCAAGTCTCAGTGTAAATGTCATTTTGCTATGGAAGTCTTCTCTGCTTTACCCTCCAGCCCTAACGACTAGGTTAGCTCTCCTTTTCATACCCTCTCACATTACTCTGTTTTACCACAAATTTTTATAGCACTTCTAATGATAAGTAATTTTTTGTTCATAATTATATGTACAATTAATATGTGTAATAACGTTCTTCCAAAAGAGGCTGAGAGTTTCCTCAGCTCAGGGACCATATATATCTGTTTCATCCACTGCTATACATATTCTCAGTGTTTAGCACAGTATCTTGTCCTTAGAAAGTATTTTTTGAAAGAATATATGTATTTACACACACATACATATAATTACTTCCATATATACAGGTGTGTAATTAATATCTATGGTTCGATGTGAATGTGCATATGTGCATGTATAAACCAACAAGAAAATTACAATGACTACTCTGTGGAACATAATCAGAGTTACGGTTTTCAGGTTCAGGAGGTAATTCATACACATTTACTTTTAGTGGCTAAAAGGCCATATTGAGTAACAATTAACTTTCCCTTCTTCCGTAGGGAAAAAATTTGAAAATACTGAAATGTTTGGTCAGTACCCGCTTCAGGTCAATGGATTCAAAGATCTACATGAGTGCCTAGAAGCTGCTATGATTGAAGGAGAAATTGAGTCCTTACATTCAGAGAATTCAGGCAAATCAGGCCAAGAGGTGAGTTTAGCATCTTCATTTTTCATTTCTCCCCAGGTCTTTCTTACACTGCTGTAAAGTATAATTTAAGGCTCTAATTATATAGCTGTCTAATACTTGAGAGAATACTCAGATTATGTGTTTGGATTTAATTATGGTAATTTAGACATTTGGGAAACCTGCACAAACAAGTCTGTAATCTTACATTAAATTCTCACTTAAACAATTTAGCTTAAAATTTTCTGTTAAAGCCTTCTTTTAGGACATTGTTAAGTCTGTTTAGAATTTTTAAGGAAGGTACCAGTCACTCTGGCATGCTAGTCCTGGAAGTGAGGAAGAAAAACACTGATAGGAGGGTGGAATTTTATATAGACATATGTTACTAATATCAAATAGTGTTGGAATTTGTCTAGATTCCCTTTTTGGTAAAATTACTGTGTAATTGCATGAAGAGCAGATGGAAGAAGTTGGCTTTCTCAAGAGAGATATAACCTAAAAAATATAAACCTGTTTGTTTCCACTGATCTCTGTCTTTTCATTCATGTCTCTAGATCCATCTGTATATCCATCCACCCATCCATAAATTCATCCATGTGTGTTACTAGAATAGAAGGCAAAGGACAGATCATGTGCTGCAAAATCGCTTATCATTAAGCGGTTGCTGATAGTTGTCTACTTGTAAGCTCTATTCCGGAGGGTAGAGAGCTTCATATGTGTTATTCTCCACATAGCCCTAGTGGATAGTACAGTGACCGCAGGTAGAATTATGTAATGACTGAATGAATGAAATGTCTCAATGTTACCAAAAAAGTTTCTGAGGTCGTTATCCCTGAAGAGGTCTTAATAAATATTAAGTGATGATATCTCTGTGTTTATCTAAAAAGGGGCTGAGTTCTTGTGTCTTTGAAACTAAATTTGTGCTTTTTGTTTAGAAAAAGATATGATTGATCATTTTTTTGTTCTTCATCCTCATTTCCTTCTCTTATGTACCCAACAAAAAAAGAAAGAAAGAACATTTACTCTTTTTTGGCTTTTTGTTTTTAAGAGTGGGGAGAGAGCGGGGGTAAAAGAGAAAATATTTGAGATAGTTTTGCTCTCTACATCATAGATCATCTATTTTAGTGAGTCTCAGCAGATGCCTAAGCCCTGCTTCAGAGCTGTCCATCAGAATCTCGGGTAGGGATATGGTACCTGGGCCCAAGAGCTCTGCCCCTGATTCCCATATAGACGTCCAACTAAGAATATTTAAATTAGGCTTAAAGAATATTTAAATTAGGCTTTAAATTAGTCTCTAAATATTGGGACTCTCCTAGGATCCTATAATGGAACAAGAAAGCAGATTCCCCTCCCCACTCTGCCCCAAAATGTGATCTGTTTTCTGTTTAATAAAAGGATGATGGGTTGGGGCAGGGAAAGGAGGGATGGCATTCTCCTTACTCTATCAAACTGACTTATAAGTGAAATAGACATTGGTTTATTGGTAAATAATTTAGAAATTAATTGGTAAATAATCTCTCTCACATATTTGCAGCTTTTAAAAATGTTTTTCTTACATTGAATATGAATTTCATTTATCTTAAAAGCTCTAGTTTGTTCTCCATCTTTGGCTTCATACCCTGAATGCCCTATACTGTAGTATGTATTTTCTGCCTGGGTTTTTACATCCAACCTAAGGGGTACAGTCATTTGTTTCCTCTGAATTCAGCAGTTTGTAAGCAGTCTTAATAATAGCAAGTTCAATTACCTGTGATTCCTATTACCAGTTGCCTAGATTTGCAGGACACATTAGTTTCAATAATAATTTAGCCTGATTTAAGAGACTATCACTGACTAAAGTAGACTGTCTTAAAAGTTTATAATAGTGTGCTTAAATTATAGCCTTATTTCATTATGTCTTTCAGAATAACTGTTTTGTTTCCTAAGTATCTGTAAAGACCAATGAATAACATTTTAGGTTTGTTTCTAAATTTGCATAGTCCCTGGTGATAAAACCTTTTATCTCCTACATTATTATTTAGTAAAAATTATTGATTTTACTTTGATACAGAAAACATCTGCTTTGCTGAAATAGCTGTAGTATAGTAATAGAGAAGACCTCTAGTCTCCTGAATCACTCGTGTTAAAATATCCAGTGTGGCCTATGAGAGTTTAAATTTCTGGAATGACATATCAAGAGACAGCTGAATAAATTAAAAATGATTATGTGTAAGATAACTGTACAAATATTTTTATAAATCATAAATTTAAATTTTAATGAAATTGTATGCAATTTATGGATGAATCAAACTATCTTGGGAAGCCGGAGATTTTTTTGATTGCCTGTTGGAGCAAAAAAATTTCAGATAGTAAATACCTCACTTCTATAAATAGTGTGTTGTACATTTTCTTTTGATTACTGCTATTCATATATAAGTATTTGTACTATCCTATGACTTGCATTTTTCACCCACTAGTGTATCATGAACATCATTCCATGTGAATGTATATGGCTTTACACCATTCTTTTTAAAACCGGCATAGTATCAAATAGCCTGTATTTCTAAAATTAAACAGTTTTAATTCTTCTGTAAGACAGTAGTTGGACAAAGAATAATTTTAAAGAATGCTTATGTATAAATACCCTTGAGAATTTAGGAATGAAGGATAGTCAGAAGCGGGATCTTTGGGTCACCAGGCGTACTCATGTAAAAATGTAAGTACTGCCAAATTTCCCTTCACAAAGCTGTACTAAGTTATAGTCAGAGTACTAAGAGACATTTTATGGAGCTTTGAAACTAAATTAGGGAAACAGCACCTACATGTACCATATTAGACATAGGTAAATGTTGTATGGGAAATTTATCTTTAAAAGTGAAAAGGCACTTTGTAGTCCGTTTTCAATTGCAACAACGTGGGTGGAATTACAGGGTATTATGCTAAGTGAAATAAGTCAGAGAAAGACAGATATCATAGGACTTCACTCATGTGAAATGTAAGATACGAAACAGATGAACATAAGGGAAGGGAAGCAAAAATAATATAAAAGCAGGGAGGGAGCAAAACGTAAGAGACTTAAATACAGAGAACAAACTGAGGGTACTAGATGGGCTGTGGGTGGGGGGATGGGCTAAATGGGGAAGGAGCATTAAGGAGGGCACTTGTTGGGATGAGCGCTGGTTGTTATACATGGGGGATGAATCACTAGAATCTACTCCTGAAGTCATTATTGCACTATATGCTAACTAACTTGGATGTAAATTAAAAATAAATAAATAAACTTAAAAAGAAAGTGAAAGGGCAAATGTGTGAAGCTGATTAAATGACTAAAACTAATTTTTGAGTTGGAATAGGAAGTTTTTGCTTTTCATGCTTAATTTATACCCTGGTTTTGTCTGGTGTTCTGTGGGAATCTGATCGGTATGTCTGCTTTTTCTGTCTGCTGCTCCCTGTGTTCATGTAAAATCACAAAGCAAGGTATTTAAAACATGTTAATAGAAAAATCAGCTATTAGAACTCATAAAAATTATTACATTCTCTCTAGAAAATATTTGTTATAGTCATAATAAGTTCAGGAGCATTTTTGTTGCCCATGTTGATTATGTAGGGTTCTTCTGTTGGTTGAACATGTTGGTTGATTATGTAGGGTTGTTATACAATATAATATAATAAATAATAAATGTGTTTACAGAAAAGAATAAAGCCTTATTTTTACCTTTAATGACTTGTGTCTCACAAGCATGGCATGCCAATTAGAGAAGTAAATACAGTTTTTTATTGAATACAAAAATAATATTCTGAAAGAAAAACATCTGATTGTTGTATATGTAAAATTCTAGTTCTCTACTGCTATACTTATGCTAGACAAACCCGTAATATTTTCTAAGATGAATTAAAGGAATGTCTGGCTGTCTCTTCTTGTCCCATCAGCTTTAGAATAAGAAAGTGAATTGGGGTGCCTGGGTGGCTCAGTTGGTTAGGCGACCAACTTTGGCTCAGATAATGATCTCAGTTTGTGAGTTCGAGCCCTGAATCTGGCTCTGTGCTGACAGCTCAGAGCCCGGAGCCTACTTCAGATTCTGTGTCTCTCCCTCTCTCTACCCCTCCCCTGCTCACACTCTGTGTCTGTCTCTCAATAATAAATAAATGTTTAAAAAAAATTAAAAAAAAGAATAAGAAAGTGAAATCCTTCCACTCTTGTAATATGAAAAAAACTGTCACTGTTGTTAGAGTAAAAACAGTCACAACGGAGACATATTACATAACTATTATAAACATTCTTTCTTAAGGTATGGAAGTTATTTCCTGGACTTTTCATGGTCTACAGAGAAGCATATGCCCAATTTGGGTGATTTTATTTCTATTGGCCATGGTAGGTTTCCATGAGTTAAAGTATGTAACTATTTAATTTTAATGGTTGACATTTAAAATACTGCAATAAAATATGAAAGTAATAGTTCTTGAAACCTACTTACTTACTTTAGTATCATAAATTGGAGTAGAGAATATTATCCTAAGGCATCAAAAGTTTTCTTTATGATATATATGTAGTATGACTTAATTTAAATACTAACTTCAGTTTTGCATTAGAATTAACTAAAATTTTTTCCAGTGCCATGTGAGAACAAATAAATAAGCAGACTTTGCTCAAGAGATTTTAAAACTTAAGAGATGCTTCTGGTGTTAGCTCTTTTGTAACTTTCCAGTCAACTTCAGTTTTAATAGCCATATAAAATACATTTCTTCAACTTCAGCTTTTGGTTAAATAGAAACCAAATCTCACTCAGGAAATTGCAATTCATGTAATCATAATTAGCGCTTGGGGAGGGAGAAATAGTTTTGAATAACCATTTACATTTATTAGCTTTATTTAGAGAAAAGTAGCAACTTTTAAGATCTTAGTCAAATTCAGTTTGCCAAATGTGCATTGTTCCTGCTTTTTGGGATGTTTGAATTTAAATTAGTGTACTCTTAGCCTCTTGACATGTATGGTGGCACTTTGTGGCGCTTGAAAATACCACCATGTGTAGCAATTACTTTTTATAGTAGTACATTGTACACTTTATAATAAGTATTTAAAAATATTTGTTACGTTATTTTATATTTTATTTGGTGATTCATGAATTTTTATTCATTCTTTAAAAATATGTTTATGTAGTTAGGGCACCTGGGTGGTTCCCTTGGTTAAGTGACCAACCCTGGTTTCAGCTCAGGTCATGATCTCACAGTTTGTGAGATTGAGCCCCGAGTTGGGCTCTGTGCTGACAGTGCAGAGCTTGCTTGGGATTCTCTCTCTCTCCCTCTCTGTGTCCCTTCATGCTTGGCTCTTGCTCTCTCTTACTCTCTCTCAAATAAATAAACTTAATAAAAAAATTATGTTTATGTAGGAGTGCCTGAGTGGCTCAGTCGGTTAACTCAGTGGCTGACTCTTGATTTTTGGCTCAGGTCATGATCTCACATTATGGGATCAGTCCCATGTCAAGCTCTGTGCTGACAGAACAGAGCCTACTTCAGATTCTCCCTCTCTTTCCCTCTCTTTCCCTGCCTCTGTCCCACTCATGTGCATGTTCTGTCTCTCTCTCTCTCTCTCTCTCTCTCTCTCTCTCTCTCAAAATAAATAAATATTTAAAAAAATCTTTGTGTAAAACTTGAATCTTTTTTTATGAAAATAATTTTCTTTAGAGGTTTTGTTACATTTCATGCTTAATTAGACAGTTGCTGAAGTTTGTGGATGAATGGCTCATCATGAGACATTTAATTTTTTAAACACTAGTCATTTAAAAAGATTTTAAATATAGTTACCGTTAGTATAAATTTCATATTTGTTAGTAATCTTTTTCTTAAATTAGAATTCCAGTAGGAAAATTAAATTTAACACAGGGAAATATCAGTCTCTAGTTTTTAGTGTGAGAACTGTGATCATTTATGCTCTAAGAATATATTTGTGTGTGTGTGTGTGTGTGTGTGTGTGTGTGTGTGCGTGCGTGTGCGCTACATCCTACAAGTTGCTTTGTCAAAGGTTTTGAATGGTGGTCAATTGTAGTAAGTGTATGACCATTTCTGGTAGTAATAGTGAGATAATATTGAAGAAGCCAGATACTTGAGCTATTAAACCATAATTTTAACCAATGTCTACCTTTTTTAGGTTAGAAAAGTTTTTAAGGTATTTATTTATTTTGAGAGAAAGAGAGAGAGGGAGAGAGAGAATCCTAAGCATGCTCTGTGCTGTCAGCGCAGAGCCCGACTTGGGGCTCAGTCTCACAAACTGCGAGATCGTGACCTGAGCTGAAATCAAGAGTTGGACACTTAACCTATTGAGTCACCCAGGCAGCCCTTTGTTAGGAATTTTAATGTAAAAAATTATCATGGAAGAAGGAGAGTTGTTAGAAGTTTTTTTTTTTTCTTTCCTGGTTGAGTATTATTCCCATCCTTAGAATTTTCAAGAGGTATGGAAAACTTTTGGGAAGAAGTTGAATTTTAACTAATTTGCATACCTAGTCAAGTATTTGTGATGTCAGCATTGTGATGATACATATAAAAATGCCAGTGATAACACTCTGTGCCTAACATTGTAATGGAGAGAACAAAAAGGTTATAATAAGGTTTTTTGTTATTTTCTTTCAGCATTGGTTTACCAAATTACCACCTGTGTTAACATTTGAATTATCAAGATTTGAATTTAATCAGGCATTGGGAAGACCAGAAAAAATTCACAACAAATTAGAATTTCCTCAAGTTTTATATCTGGACAGGTATCGTTTGTTATACAGCATGACTTAATTTTACAACTGTTTAGTAACCAAGTAAAGAATTATTATTGTGTTTAGAGAAAATTTTTGCTTAATTTCTTTAGAATTAATCATTACTTTTTTGCATAATATGTTGAATACTGTTTGTCAAGGAACGTGGAGTTCTCTTTCTAGTTAGAAAAGTATAGTTACTGGGAATAATGTTATAAGGAAGTTAAAAAATTTATATTTGTATTACAGTTGTCAGAATTTTAAAAAATACTATTTTGTATTGTATAATACTTGATTGTAAAATTTTAAATGAGTGGATCTTCTGTGGTGTTGGCTAGACTTAATATTGTGTCTATTTCCATGATATTTAGAAATGGTAATGATGTTAATTTTTCTTTTTCCTATAGATATATGCACAGAAACAGAGAAATAACAAGAATTAAGAGGGAAGAAATCAAGAGACTAAAAGATTACCTCACAGTATTACAACAAAGACTAGAAAGGTATTACAGCTTTAAGAAGTTATGAGCTAACTATAAGAAGTCATATTTTTAGTGGCTCTCTGAAATCTTTCATTTTAAATTTGCTTTGGGTGACTTATAATTCTAGTAGTAATCATTCTGGACTGATATTTTGCTTGAGTAGTTTAGTTTTGAATTTTGTTAGAAACTAATTTATAGTTGATATTAAAGATTATTTTAGTATTTAAAATTAAGTATTTTTACTGTCGAGTAGTAATGCTCATGGTACTGAAAAATAGATGCAAAGTTAAACTAATCTTTAAAAAAATCCAAAAAAAAAGGGACACCTGGCTGGCTCAGTCAGTAGAGCATGTGACTCTTGAACTCTGTATTGTGAGTTTGAGCCCTACATTGGATGAAGAAATTACTTAAAAAAACAAACAAACAAACAAAAGAAGCAAAGTTAAACTAATCTAAAATTTTCTGCTTGTAGGAGACTAAATATCACTTTTGAGATTTCAATTAAAATGAATGGTGACTTTTTCTCCTTAGTATAGGAGATACAAACTCAGATGCCTACTAGGGCCTCATGGAGGCTTTATAAAGAAAGGAAGCAAGTATGTGTATGCTGGTTGGCAAGGGGAGCCTAGAGGTCACATCTCTGTGGAGAGGGAGTGTCTACTGTCTGCACCAGTGGGCGGTGTCACATGTGATACCACGTGTGAATATTTGAGAGCTTCCCAAAAGATGCCAGAATCTGGACAGTCAGAAATGTTCTGTAATTCAGACAAAGTCTACAGGCTGAAATGTGGCCTGAGACGTCCCAGTTTGCAACATCAGATTAATCTGTATCTCTTGTTTTAGTGTTAATTTTCAAATTAATAGCCCAAAACTTTTTAAACAAAAATAATATATGATATTTCAATAATTTTTATTTTTTAAATGTATCAGTAATCATATTAAAAAACAATCAGAGGTAAAAGGTAGGATGATACTATTAGTCACAGTCTTAGTCATGAGACCAGATGACAGATCTAAAAATAAAAACAGTCTCAGGATATGGAACTGTCTGTTTTCATTTTCCTATTGGGTTACAACTTAGAGCAGCGTTTAAAATTTATAACAGTATACGGACACATTCAGTTGTAATCAACTTTGTTTTCCTTAATTTAGAGAACGTATAAGTTATTTCTTAAATGTATCTTTAGTTTTTACATCTTCATTTGAAAGCAAAATTAATTTCATTGTTGAAAAAGATTTACTGAAGTGTTTTTTATCATGTTTTATAACAATTATTGAAAACAACCAAATGTGCTTTATATACAGCTAAAAGCATTTGTACATTTTATGGTTAACAGATATTTAAGCTATGGTTCGGGTCCCAAACGATTCCCCTTGGTAGATGTTCTACAGTATGCGTTGGAATTTGCTTCAAGCAAACCTGTTTGTACATCTCCTGTTGATGATATTGATGCTAGTTCCCCACCTAGTGGTTCCATACCACAGACATTACCAAGGTAAAAAGTTTTCTTTATACAAGGGCCAGCTCTTTCACCTATATTACACAGTAATAATTGATGCCTTTAAAAAGGTTTTATGAACTGAACATTGTGATTTATTTTAGTAGACTGTAAAAATATTAGAGTCACTTAGAAGATTGCATATTTTCTGGGTGCTTTGTTATTTTACTGTTTCAGTATATTCTATGGATGTGAATTGAAATTTTCATCTTATCTGTTTCTGTTTGGAATTGTACTTTAGGTTGTTTTGGTATATATTTCCACCTTTTATCCATGAAAATACCGTTAAGTTAGTTTTTTCTGTAATGTAAGCAGATAAATATTATATAATTCCAGTATACATAAGATTTATTGACATGATTAAACCATTTCTTCTATAAAGCTACAATTTCATCATTATAATAATGTATTCTTCATATATTGGGATCTCATTGGATATTAAATTAATCCACATATTTCTCTTTTTTAGAGGAGTTTTCTGTTTGAAAATATAAGCCAATTTAATGCGTATTTGGCGCAATTTTTGTCCAGGGCTTCATTTAGGAAGTTTAATAATAAATATCTCATGCTTTAATGATACAGCACAACAGAACAACAGGGAGCCCCTTCTGCGGAACTGCCAAGCACGTCACCTGCACCACTAGCTGCCGTTTCATCGAGATCAGTCGTTCATAAACCGTTCACTCAGTCTCGGATACCTCCAGATCTGCCCATGCATCCAGCACCAAGGCACATCACAGAGGAAGAACTTTCTGTGCTAGAAAGCTGTTTACATCGCTGGAGGACGGAAATAGAAAATGACACCAGAGGTAAGAAGCTTCTCAGGGCATGGTTACTGTCGCTTCAGTTGGATATGTATAAGGTTAAAATTGAGAAGGGAAATCACTTCTGGATTTCATATGTAAATATTATAAAGTTTTTGTTTTTTTTGTTTGTTTAGGAAGTTTTTTTCTATAAGATAAACTAGTCTGTCTACCTGTTTTTCTGATCTTAATATCAGGTTCAAAGAGACCAAAAGATTTTCCCTGGGCTACTTAGTTGATTAATGACATAGCAGATGGTCTGATTTTCTAGTTTAGGGCTCTAAATTTATATCAAACTGGTATTCACAGCAATTCCACTGGTGAAACATCATACGGCATTAGATTTTGTATTTGTCAGTTAGGTCCTTCCCCTAAAGTTTGTGTAATGAGTTAAATTGGTAAAAAAAAAAAAAAAAAAAAAAAAAAAAAAAGTTTTTTTTAGGTTTAAGAATTAGAAGTGTGAATTTTAATTTTCAGTATGCTCTAACAGATTTCCAGATATGATCTAATAGCTCAGTGCCTGTCTGTTATGTGTTTTAACTGGCATGTAACAAATTTAGAAAGAAGGACAATGCTCTGTTGGGAGTAGGAGTGTGCACGCGTGCTTGTGGGTATGTGTTGGTGTTCAGTTGCCATCTGGCCTTTCTTGGTAGGAACTCTCCTTTATTCTGAAATTATGTCTTTGCTACTTTACTATTGTTACAGTATCCTTTTTCTTTTATTTTAATGAAGTCTTGTTAATATTTTATGATAGATTTTATTGTACTTTTTTCTTACATGTGAAAATATATGCCATTACCATTACCCAATATTATCCTAATTTTGTTTTTCTATGAAAAAAGAAAAATTGAAGAGCTGTTTTATACCAAAATATTGGAATTATGGTTAACAATCTGGATTGTTGGATTGTAGATGCCCAACTTGCCTCTTTATAGACAATATGTAAATAAAGAGCAGTCCTAATGTAATATAACAATAAGTAGGGTATGATTGTTGACTGGCAATTAGCGTTAGTGGCTGTAAACATTTCCCTTCGTATTTGTCATATATAAGGAATTTTTTACACTTCATTTCATTAGTAAACATTTATTGAGCACTGTACTAGGAATTGGATAATTTTCTGCTGGACTTGGCAGATTGTGTTTGTTTTTATAAGATTCCTTTCAAAGGGGTGGAAGCTAGGACGCTTTGACATCAAGGTAGTCATTGAGGAAGGAAAGAAATGAACAGATAGAATCTACTTTTTGGAGAAACTGACACAGGTAGGTCATTGACGAGGTGAGAGGGAGGGAGGAATTAGGGATGATTCTCTTAGTTTCTAAAACTGGTATGAATAGATAGATGCAATGTACTTTTGAAAAGAGCAAACTGGTGGGAGAGCAGGTCCCTACTTTGGAGGGGGAGATAGGAATATGATGAGTCCACTTTTGGCCATTTTAAGTTTGAGGAACTTGGGAGACATTCATACGATAAGGTTTTGGACTTTAATACTTAATACTTTGGACCTTAATAATACCGTGGATCAGGTAAGATTTTCCTTGGAATATTTATTTACTCTCTTTTATCCCTGTTATTAGCTTTAGCATTATTTTTTAAACTTTGTGTAATATTCCAACATCTGAGTAGGATATAATTTATTTAATTTCTATATGGATACTCATTGCAAATAGTGCTGGCCCTCTACATACATATTAACACACTTTCATGAGCAGGATATATTCTTAAAAGTGTCATTTCCAGGGGCACCTGGGTGGCTCAGTGGTTAACCCTCCAACTTTGGCTCAGGTTATGATCTTACAGGTAGTGGGTTTGAGCCCCGTGTCAGGCTCTGTACTGATAGCTCAGAGCTTGCAGCCTGCTTTAGATTCTTTGTCTCCCTCTCTTTCTGACCCTTCCCCTGCTCGCACTCTCTCTCTCTTTCTCTCAAAAATAAATAAACATGAAAATAAAAATTTTTTAAATGTTATTTTGGTCCAAAGTGTGTATATTTCAAATTTTAAATTTTAACTGTTTAAAAAATTTCCCTCCAAAACATTGAAACAGTTTTTATTCCCACTAACTTATGAAAGAGCCTGTTGCCTAACATCCTCCTTACATTCTTCTAACTTTTTAAATTGTGGTAGCCTGAAAGTTGAAAGAATGGTTCTTTAGTGTCTTAATTTGCATTTCCTTAATTTTGAGTAAAATTCTATTTTTCTATAAATTTCTCACTTACGACATTTACCCATTTTTTATATTGGACCATTTATCTTTCTCTTACTGCTTAATAGAAACTTTAATGGTATGGTTATTAACTTGTTGCCTGTAGTGTATGCTGTGGGTATTATTTTCTCAGTTTGTCTTTGTCATTTGACCTTTTTTATGTTGATTTTGTTTTATTTTTATAAAGTAGTTTTTTTTAAACATTTTCAAGATTATTTTGAGAGAGAGAGAGCACACGTGTGTGCATGCGTGAGCAGTGGGGTTGGGAGGGGCAGAGGGAGAAGGAGAGAGAGAATCCTAATTAGGCTCAGTGCTGTTAGTGCAGAGCCCGATGTAGGGCTTGATCCCGTGAACCATGAAATCATGACCTGCGCTGAAATCAAGAGTTGATTGTTTAACTGACTGAGCTACGCAGGCACCCCTATAATGTAGATTTTTTTAAGTTTGTGAAGAGAGTCTTTTCCTTTATGGTTACTAGATTTTCTGTCAGTCTTAGAAAAAGCTCTTACCCCACTCTGAAGTTATTATTTTTTTGGTAGTCTTTCACGGTTTCTTCCTGATTCTTTGCAACAGCTTCATAGTATAGGGTATACTGTAATTTTATCATTTCCTCATTAACAGATATTTAGGTTGTCTCTAGTTTTTAATTGTTATGGGCAATACAGCTGTGAATAATTTTGTAGAATGGATTTCTCCTGGAAGTAGAGGTAGTAAGTTATTGGGAGGCTCAACACTATTTCCATTAGTGATCATAAATTTGTATTCAGTTAATACATATATGTGTATAGAAGGTATGTGGTAATGTTATTTTATTTCAATCCAAAGTTTTCCTATTTTCTATAAATATGTAAGGGACTTTAGAGTCGATTTTTTTTTTAAATTTATTTGAGAGAGAGAGAGAGAGAGAGAGAGAGGGAGAGCACGCGCACAGAGGGAGAAGGCAAAGGGAGAGAGAGAGAGAATATTAAACAGGCTGCACGCTCAGTGTGGAGCCCGACTCAGGGCTCAATCTCATGACTGGGGGATCATGACCTGAGCTGAAATTGAGTCGGCGTTTAACCAACTTGAGCCATCCAGGCACCCCTAGATTCAATTTTTATTGGAACTTACCTTGATATATTTGAACAAGTTTACTTTTATAGTCTTGGCACATTTTGCAAGTGAACCATACTTGTTTGGTTTTTAATTCTGCATTCATGCCATATCTTTTAGTAACGAGAACTGTATTTCATCTTACACAGACTCCAAATAGTGATGGTCTTAAGAATAGTTTTAAGAATTTTTCTTTATTTCTCTAACATATTGGGAGGAAAACCATTAGTCCCTATCTCATGTCTGGTAGAGACGTACTTGATTTAATCATTAAATCACATCTTCTATCCTTAGATTTGCAGGAAAGCATATCAAGAATCCATCGAACAATTGAACTAATGTACTCTGACAAATCTATGATCCAAGTAAGTTAAATTTTGAGTTGGTAAATGCTATCAATTATTGACATATTTTTATTTATATTATTAACCTAATTCTTAACCTACTTCTCCTTATGTATTTTGTTATAAAATTGCTGATCTTAAAGATTCCATATTAATATTTCCCACATTGAGTTGTATTCTCATACTATATTTGTTGTTTATTCTCTTGATTATTTTACAATAAAACCTAGCAAAATTTTTTGGAAGGTCTTAGTATTTAAAAAAAGTAGAAAGGAGAAATTATATGATCGTTAAGGATGTTCAGATTGTGGGGGAAGAATATAGGGCTCAGTTACATTTTAACTTTTGGTATACGTTATGTAGGCCATGTTGTTAATTCAGTCATCAATTTATAATTGTGAAGATTTAGCCAGATTACACTATATAAGAAATATTTATCATAAGTTCTTTATTTGAAGGAAATACATTTCAGAGTTTTGAAAATCCTATTTATACACATGCTTTACATGTCTTTAGCTTACTTACTTTCCCCTTTTTTCTTTCATAGTTTAATTTTTTCAAAATTTTAATCACAGTTTTGTTAAAAACATATTCTTCTGTGGTATTCTCCATTCAGATAGTTTATGGGTTTCATGGAATGTTGTGTTAATAGCGTACTTAATTGTGATTAAACTCTTCTATTTTCACATTTAGGTTCCTTACCGCTTACATGCTGTTTTAGTTCATGAAGGTCAAGCTAATGCCGGGCACTACTGGGCATACATTTTTGATCATCGTGAAAATAGGTGGATGAAGTACAATGATATTGCTGTGACAAAATCATCATGGGAAGAGCTAGTGAGGGACTCTTTTGGTGGTTATAGAAATGCCAGTGCATACTGTTTAATGTACATAAATGATAAGGCACAATTCTTAATAAAAGGTAAGAACATGAAATATATAGGGTGGTCTATATATTTTTTCATTTTTATTTTTTTTTTAACGTTTATTTATTATTGAGAGACAGAGAGACGGAGCATGAGCAGGGGAGGGGCAGAGAGGAGGAGACATAGAATCCGAAGCAGGCTCCAGGCTCCAAGCTGTCAGCACAGAGCCCAATGCGGGGCTCGAACTCACAAACCGCGAGATCATGACCTGAGCCGAAGTCGGCTGCTCAACCGACTGGGCCACCCAGGCACCCCTAGGGTGGTCTATATTTTTAAATAAGTAGCCTTTTTATGTGACTCCAGTCTCTAGTATGATCAGTTAAGTAATTGACTCAGAGGGTGATTGGATATCATTAGCAAATGTAGTTGGCCTGTTGTAAATGAGAAACTGGAATTGAAAAGTAATGTGATCAAGGCTGACAATTGGAATATATTTTGTATTCACAGTTAACTATTTAGTAACTACTATAAAATGTAAATCTGACCTGTTTCTCCTTGATAATATCCCTTTAAGGATCATATCATATATTGACTCATATTTAAGCTCCTTAAACTAATATGTAAGGCCTCTATTTATTGGCTTCTGGTTCTCTCTCAAGCTTCATTTGTAATCATTGTCCATTTCAAAGTTTATATACTTTACTGATATTCGAACTGCTTGTTGTGTTGTCTTTACACCAAATGATTTCACACATTTATATCACTATTTATTTTTATTTTTATTTTTTGGCAGTAATGTTCTTATTTTTTTATTCTTTGTCTAATTTCTGCTCATCTGTCAAGATTCAATTCAAGTGTCACTTGCTCTGCCAAGTTTTTTTTTTTTTTTTTTTTTTGACCTCTACCAAAAAATATCTCTCCTTGTGCTTTCATAGCATACCTCGGTCAGGTACTTTTACATGTTTTGGAGTTGTATGTTGACATGCCTTTTCCACTTCACTCTGATCTGCTCAGAATCAGGGGCCATGTCATACAATGTCTTAATAGTTTTATTTCTTATATTCTAACATAGGCTTTGCGTATGGGAGAAACTTAAAAGGTTTGTTGAAACCAATATAATCAACTTTCCAACACTAGCTAGGCAGTCTACTTACAACTGAAAGCTGAAATATATTTTGTGGTTCAATAACTTTTAAATACAACTTACATAGTGGTTTTTAAATATCTTGCTATATTGATTAGTTTTCAAATTGCATGTAAGTATATTGCTGTACTTAACTGCTTTAGGTGAAAAAGAATTTTAGTTCTATTTTGAGCTTAATAAGGTTATGAGTTATTCTCATTTTGTCATAATTTTTATTTCATAAATAGTCAAACATCTAGTATTTTCTTACAACAGAAAAAGTAGTACTATGTCAATGTTTGAGTAGTAGATGATTTTGACTTTATATCTTGTTCCATTTTTTTACTCTTTAAATTAAAAATAAAAAGCTGAAAATATTTCCATAATGGATTATCAGATGTTTGCATCATTGTTTTTCCAAGCATTTGTTTGAGTTTTCTTTCAATTTTTAATATTGATTTCCTAAATGGTAATAATTCATAGTTTAAATCCCATTTGAAACGCATCCTATTTTGAGCTTTGCACTTCCTTTAATTCTTCATTTTATATTAGTTTTTGAAATATGATTTTCAGAGGAGTTAAATAAAGAAACTGGGCAGGCTCTTGTTGGAATTGAAACATTACCACCGGATTTAAGAGATTTTGTTGAGGAAGACAACCAGCGATTTGAAAAAGAACTAGAAGAATGGGATGCACAACTTGCCCAGAAAGCTTTGCAGGAAAAACTTCTAGCATCTCAGAAGTTGAGGGAGTCAGAGTCTTCTGTAACAACAGGTTAGTATAGTTTTACTGAAATGTATTTTATTATCAATATATTTATTACTGATATTTTATTATAATAATAAGATATGTTCTTTTCAAAAGAAAACTCTAATTATCTTAAAGTATGAAGAAAGAAGCCAGTAAAAATCAACTGAAATTCCATTACTCAGAGATAACCACAGGTAACAGTTTAGCTAAACCCCTTTGCCAGGCAGCACTGTATACACATATGTACACACACATCATATATGAGATGATTCTGCTAGCCCTTTCTTTACCTACAACCACCTACTTAGATTGGGCTTGACCTTTGGCCAGAAGCATAGAAAAGCCATGAAACAGATAAGTAATCCATACCTTTTCACTACAGCTATCAGGAGCATGAACTCTAGTAATTTCCCACTTGGACAAAATAACACTATTGGTATATCCATATATATTTTGTGTAGTACTTCAGGTAATATTTTGTGTAATTACACTATTATTATAGAGCAATCGAGTTTTTTCAAAATTTTTATTTTTATTTTATTTATTTTTAAAGTTTATTTATTTACTTTGAGAGAGAGAGAGTGGTGGGGACACACAGAGAGAGAGGGATAGAGAGAACCCCAAGCAGGTTCCACGCTGTCAGTGCAGAATCTGACATGGGACTCGATCGAACCCACGAACTGTGGGATCATGACCCGATCCAGCCAATACCAAGAGTCAGATGTTTGACTGAGCCACTCAGGCACCCCTTTTTCAGAATTTTTAAAATTACAAACAAAAAATTAGCTGAAACTGAGTATCTAATTATTTTAAGTTAAAATGTGTATAGACCCATAAAATAGAGGTCAATGTATAAAAATATAAATATTTAAAAATATTCTAAAGTTATTAGTTGAAGAAATTAATAAAATATTCAGAGTAAACACAGTAAAAAAGTAAACATGATTCTAGCAAAGTTGAAAATAAAATGTCTTCTGATTTTTTTTTTAAAGATTACTTTCATCATCACAGAGTTAATATATTTTAAGGAAACATATTTTCTACTGTGAAAATGTGCTATTTCTCTGTAGTAGTTGGAGAAATCAGACGAGATAAATGCAGATATTTTTGTCAAACTCATTTGTCTCATTTTTTATAATTCTCAGTGGATCTTTTCAAATGACCTTTTTATGCAACATGTACATGTTTTGTGTTTAGTTTTTAAGAACGCATTTTAAGTGTTTAATTTCATCTTTTACAGATAGATTTCCATACAGATTACTTAACTGAATTTCAGCATTATCATTTGAACTTTAGAAGAAATTACTCTCTTAATGGAGGATGTACAGTACCACAATATGATATTATGAATTATGTAGGCAGATATAGATCTGTCCGGACTTGTTAACTTGTTTTCATATAAATTGAATAGTTGAGTCCTTGATCTTGACGTTAATAGGCATTGATTCAGAAGTTTTAAAAAACCAAGATAATGGTATTATACCAATACCACTTTGCAATGTGGTAAGCTCTACCATGATGCAGGACTGTATATCTTTTCATACCATAAGAGCCACCGTGTAGGCCACATGAAGGTCTGTGGTTTCACAATAAATCAGTTTCATTTTAGTGACTTTGTCTACTTCAGTAGGAAATGAAATCAGTAGATATCAAGAGGTTTCTGTGCTCGAATCATAGTGTATACATTATAGTTCCTTTCATTTTAGAACCAATTCCATCCCCTTGTGATTTCATCCCTTACCACCCCTTGTCTTCTATACATATCCTTCCCAAACTTCTCCCTGGAACTGACTCCAGTGGAGCTACTTTGTTATACCTCCATTGGCTTTTCTGCACACCTTTTCCACGTGGCTGTTATTAGTGGGAGAATGTGGCTGCCTAATTGGCGTAAGTGATGGTGGTACCGAAGTACTCAGATGTTAAGGTGAATGCATTCATTGGTTAAGCTCTAACTCTGTTCTTGGCTCACCTGTATTTTGTGGCACCAAAATATTAAATGCTATACAGTCTCCTCTTTGTCTTGTCTCTCACAAGACTAAATTTACAGGCTTAATATATTTTATTTCTGTTTAAACTAATACATTTTCTCCATTAATATTCCTGTCTGACTTTGCTCTACCATTTACATTCTCTCTGTATAAAAGGCCACATTTACATGCCCCATACCCTTTATCCTGGCGAATATCCCCTACCATATACTTTAAATGCTGTTTAATAATTTCAAAAAATACTAGTAGGTATTGGGCATATATTTTCCTGTCTCTCTTTTTAGTATTAAAAAAATATGAGAATTCAGATGTATTTCTGCGAGGGATCAGAATAACTAAAATATAAAGAGACACAAATGGTCAGTTTACATATAACTATTATGGTAATTATCTTCTGGATTGGGTTTTTAGAAAGCTGTGGCAGTACTGCTGCAATTGGAAACATTGAGTTCTCTATAGAGAATTGCTGGAAATACACAGTTTGAGTTAGGAATAGAATGTGCTAAGTCTGTAAATTTGGGGAGTGAGATTATTGTTTCTATTATTGTTTCTATTGGTTTCTATTACTATTACTTTACATATCCTATTAAGAAGTCCATCCTCTTTTGCAGGGTAATTTAACATATCACAATTGAATAAGGGGGCTCATTCATGTTTATTAGAACCACTTATCTCTCCTATCATTAGTAGAGAAATTTTACTTTAATGCCCATGTCATCTGATTTCTCTTCACAGTTTCCAAAGTAATTGCTCAATTTGGTATATTTTCAACATATCAAAGAGAACCTGTATTTAAATCTCTCAGGTGGACACTAAAATTATGAGTGACTAGTGGAAGTAATACAAGGAAGTCTTGTTCATAGTGATTTTTCTTTTCTCCTTGCAAATCTTCGCAATAAAGCTGTACTGTAAAAGCTATTAAAATCCTATTTCTTCTAAGTGATATTCCAAAGAAGAGTATTAATTTATATAGTATTAATGAAATGAGTATTTGTCCTGCTAACACAGTGACCAAGAAAGCCATAGACCTCTCTTCTCTAGTACTATTCCTTGTTTTACTGATGAAACTAGTAATAAATGATGGGACCAAAAATTATTTCGTCCTTAAACGAAATAATGCTACCTCCTTAAACCTGCTTACTGCAAAGAAAAACTTGCCTGAACACTTACATTTAGAGATCTATTCAGTAGTTCATGACTGTAAGTATATATGTCAGAAGTAGCTGGGGAGTTTTCTTGAGTATAAACAGCACATTGCACCTAAGTAAGATCACCTAAGACTTAACTGGGATCAGAATCTCTGAAGGAAGAGTCGAGAATATATATTTTTAAAAAGACCTTCAGATATTTCTGAGACCGTACCCTTGGTTAAACAGTATGGCTCCAGGCTGTATTTATAAAACAGAGAAATTATTTGGAAGGAGAAAAGAGCTTTGCACTTTTACTTGTGTTTCTCCTATCTTCAAGTACTTATTAAGGACTTAGTAGGGACTTCTTTAACAACCTGTATAGCATATCCAGATTTTTTTTTAAAGGTAGAAAAATTAAGGTGGTAATGGTTGATATTGGTATGAATTGCATTCCATAGCATTTCATAAATTTACCTAGAGGTAGCATGTAGAAATCACTCTGGGACTTTTCTACAGATACAGTCTACAAGTAGAAACAAGCCGATATTTCAGGAAAGTACAGCTGGTTTCTGAGAGTAAGACCTGGTAGAATGAACAATATCCTCATTATTCTCAAGTTCCCTTAAAACAGGGACTGAGTGATTTTTTTATTTATAGCTCCAGAATCTAGCATAATAAATGACATATGGTAGGTGACCCTTGAATGTTTTCTGAATTGAATTCATTTCCTGTGGAGATTCCAATAATGAGTTTCCTACACGTGATACTCATTGTATGGGAATACTAGCATTTTTAAAGTAAAGCCCAAGAAATTATACATTAGAGAAGCAGGCTAAAAATGTGTGGTACAGATGTAGCTCTGTCCTAAGTAAATTTTAGATTTAATTTTGGTTTCTAAGCCTCTACCCCCCACCTTCCCATAATTTTGTTTGTGGTAGCTCCCAGGAATTTGAAGTCTTAAAAGTTTGTCTGGTGATTCTATGCAACCAGCCTACCATGGCTCTTTATAGCCTGCTTTGGGGGAATCATTGATTTTAAATACATTTCTAGAAATGAATGGCCTGCATATCTTTGAAATAATCTTCTTTAAATATTTTTCTAAGTGTGAATGTAATAAGTAAGTCACTCATCAGTAAGTCAAGGTATTAAATATTTCTTTTTTAAAAAATCTTTTTTAAGTTTATTTTGAGAGAGAGCACGTGTGCACACGTGAGCAGGGAGGGGTAGAGAGAGAGGGAGAGGGAGAATTCCAAGCAGGCTCCATGTTCTTAGGGTAGAGCCCAACGTGAGGCTCAGTTTCACAAACCGTGAGATCATGAACTGAGCCAAGATCAAGAGTTGGATGCTTGACCAACAGAGAGCCACCAGGAGCCCCTATTAAATATTTCTGAAAGATATGAGATATTGCTCCTTTTTTTTTTTTAGTAGTGATTTAAGAGCAGATCCTTATGCTGTAACAGAAAGCCAATTGGTTATCAAGTTAACTCTCCTGTTAAAAATTTGAAGAGGATAACCAGGAAATACACATAAACAGAATACTCCCAAGCCTTCCCAATCCCTTACTCACTGTGAAGGTGGACCAAAGGAACAGGCTTAGAGTACTCTTAGAGTGTTGGGCCTTCTCTAATGTCTGAAAAGGTGAGTGAAGCCCCTACATTTTGAACATAGAGCACGAGTAGAAAATCTGTTATGTGGAGGATAACCATTTAAAAATCTCAGTGAAGTACCCACAAGACAAATACACGATTTGAGAGATACTTTGGGTACAGGGATATTATATACCTCCATAGAGAACTGGTAATCACCAGCTGTATTCCAAATTGAAGTCTGAGCAATAATATTAAACTGAGGGACCAATTATTATATAAAGTGTCAGAACATAGATAAAGAAAACAACATGGTCTCTATTAATTGAGTTCCTACCATTTATACAGGCCAGCTGTGAGGACGCTTTTGTAGAGTTACAGGAAGAACAAAAAGCATTGTATGTATTTACATACACACAAAGCCAAACTCTTTGTCCTGTTGTTTTTAACAATGAAGTGGAAATTGCCTGTATGTGCAGTAGGTGAAATATGAGTGGTATGAACCCTCCATATGATATAACCACTGAACATTATATTGACACAAAAAAATGTTTGTTACATTACGCTAAAAGCAGTATATTCAGAATAATTCCTTTTGTTTATAAAATATGGGTAAGTAAAGTCTGAAAATATATAAACTAAAATATTAATAGCACTTATCTCTGGGTAGTGATAGAATTTCTAGTTTTCCTCATTTTGGTTATGCTAGGAAACATGTTTTTTATTCTTCTGGTTTGACAAAACAAAGCCAAAACCTTTCTGCTTTTTTATAAGGACCCTGTATTTGACTCCCTTGTAATTCTTCCACATCTGTTTCTCTGTGAATACTTTGTTTCATATAAACAGATTATTTCCCATTACTTTTGCTTGAGGGGAACTTTCTTATCATGGCATTTCTTATGAAGTATCCTTCATTTAAAAAATATCGTCTGAGAGTCAGTATTCTTGAAATTTTGCCCATTCTTCAAGGCTTTCCTCATATCCCAAAGTCTATGAATCCCCCTAATATTATACCTGTAGCAATAATTATCTTTCTTCCTCTTAATCCCAACTACTCTCACTACCACATTTAAGTTGTACCTATATTTTGATTTGTTTACCAATGTAAAGGCTCATTAATAGCAAGGATTTTATTAATCTTTTATCTGTTCTTACAGTGGCTTTGCATATGCTAGTCCTTCAGCCTGGAATCTTCTTTCTCATCTCCCAGGATAATCTGCTCTACAAATCCTTCAAGATTCAGCTCATTTGGCATTTCTTCTAGGAAATCTTTCTTAACATGCAGCATCATCCCAAGTGTGTGTATTGGGCCCACAGTGTTTCTATAGAACCTCGTGCATAACTCTGTTATTGCATTTAATACTTTGTATTGTAATGGGGTAAATATTAATCTGATTTTATTGAGAGTTCCTTAAAGCGAGTGAATTTTAGGTCAACTTTCTTTTTCATTGCTGATATCTAGCACAGTACTGTAAAATGGCAGAGGATCAAACATACTGGATGAAGTTTGGGTTTTTGTTTCCAAACTCCTGGATGTCAAATCCTTATAGGTTCATCTACTGTTACTACAGTGCCACTCAAATGTAAGTCCCCTGGAAGATACGTAGACGAGGATAAATTCTAAAAGAAATAGTACTATGTGATATTTAGGCAAGATCATTCATCATTATTCATAAGGTTTTTGAACTCAAATCCCTATATGGAAGGAAATCTTGACCCTGGGGACCTAAGATAATTTGACTATGTTGATCACATAAAAGTACTTTTGTTTTTAACAACTTATTTTGTGTAGACTGTCCATGTTTCACTTTAGACCAGTGTCAGAGCAGGTGGATTTCTTGGCCCTCACTGCATCCTCCTCTCAGCTGGAGGTATACCCTAAGATTTTCTTTACCTTATCCATCATACAGGGCACTGAAAGAACATTGCAGTGCAAGGTCAGGAGATGCAGAAATAGTCAAATATTTATTTGACTTCTTTAAACTTCCCTTCTGTCACACACATTGTAAGCATTCCTTCCTGTAGTTTTCCTTGTCGTAGTGTCATTTCACCTATATCAGCCTGGTTCCTTCTGCCAGGAACTTAGAGTCATCTTCCGCCTCCAACCTTTATGTCCAAAATACATCTTCAGTTTGCCAGTTCTCTCTGTCTCTGTTGTCCAGAAACACCATCATCTCTTGCTCTTATTGCTCTGGTACCTTCTAGTACTTCTGGTTTTACTTTCTAGTTTTACTTTTCTCTCTTATCCACTCTTCACATTGTAGCCAGGATTATTTTTTTTAAACTTGCCGCATTGCCATTATATTTAAAACATTTATTCACTTCCTTTTATCCTTAAAACTTTTATTAGACTTGAAGGCCCTTACGATTTTTGCCTTTGTCCTCTCTGCCATATATCTCCTATTACACTGTAGCCCAGCCACACTGACCTTTCAGATCATCCTTCCATCAAGGAATGGGATGATCAACCCATTATCCTTAAGCTGAAAAGTTTATTTCATATTCCATAATCTAAGTTATCACTCCCCCATTTTATTCCTAGAATGTATTGTAATATTGTCACAGTTCATATGTGTGATTCTTTTGATTAATGACTTTCTCCAGAGCTGACTCTAAACTTCATGAGAGGACAGACTGGCTGCTTTGTTCACACTTTGAGTCTCACTGTCTAGCCTAGTGCCTGGCACATAGTTAAATGCTTAATTAAAATGTATTGGATGGATGGAGTACCATGCATATATGTTGAAATTATAGCATTTCTTTTTGAATAATATTTCATTTTGAGAGGTTTTTTTTAATCAAATATTGGAAAGGATGACAGTAGCCCTATTGTGTCCCACCAGTTGGTTGAGGAAGGGCTCACTTAACCAATCCGAGTAACATTGTAGAACATTTTAGTGTACTTTCTTGAATACTCCTTGCATCTTTGTATAGAAGGATACTCCTTGTATCCATTAATTATTAATTCATTTGTTCCATTAAGGTATTGTATGCTTTTTATGCTAGGTTTTGAAGAAATAGCAATACAAAAATGAGATAGTATCTCTCCTCTTGAGATTCTCAGGGTCTAGCAGGGTATATGGGCTTGAAATGAGAACAGTAGTAATTAAGTCATAATTGGGGTAAAGTGCTACTGAAAGAAAGAATAAGTTACTTGAGAACAGTGGTTCTCATTTGAGAGTGACTTTGCCCCCCAGGGGACATTTGACAAACTGAAGACATTTCTGGTTGTCACACCTGGAAGGACCGTGCCACTTGCATCTAGTGGGTAGATGTCATGGTGCACAGTAGATCTACATGCCATCTAGATGCATCTAGATGCCACAGTGCACAGGACAACCCTTCGCACCAAAGAATCACCGTGAACCACAATGTAATAGGTGCCAAAGCTGAGACACCCAGCTCTAGAAGTGGTGTAAGCAGGAATACTTGAAGTGGTATTTAAACAAAAAGACACATAGACGTTCTTAGATGCAGGAGTGAGAGTGGAGAGTGGGTGAATGTACAGGCAGAGGGAAGAAAATGTGGAAAGATCTGGAGGTTGAAAGGAAAACCTCTTTGGTGTATTAAACTCCCTTTTTGAACAGAGAGCAAAAGTCACAAAGTTCTGTTGGAGAGAGAGGCAGAGACCCACTTACATGAAGCACTTTGTGGATATTCAGAGTACATTGCTGCATTGGTGGATTTGGGGCTCAGAACCTAGATGATAGATAAAACTTTGAGAGTTCTTCACAGGGATAACATTTAAAGTCTTTTTTTTTTATATTTATTCATTTTTGAGAGATAGAGCATGAGCTGGGGAAGGGCAGAGATAGAGGGAGACAGCTGTCAGCACAGAGCCCAACGTGGGGCCCGAACCCACAAATTGCGAGATCACGACCTGAGACAAAGTCAGACGCTTAACAGATTGAGCCACCCAGGCACCCCTTGAAGTCTTGATTTTATATTAATTTCAGTTTGCTAGGTTGTAATGGTTTTTCCTATGACAACACTCAGTTACCAGGACAGGTTCAGAAAAGATAGCAGGTAGGTTCATTCAAGGTTAGGGTTTTGTCAGGTGTGAAAAAGGATTCTGTGGCCAGAGAAACAGCTGTGTTTCCTATGGAAATTCAGACCAGGATTGTTATATAAACTAAATCCCATTCCCCCACCCCCCGCTTTTTTTTTCTTTTTGGTAGAATGTTACTGATTTTCCAAAATGAGATTGCTATGAATTTCTAATCATAGACTATGATACAATGAGTATTTTCTCTAGTCATTGACTACTCTTCAACCTGAATTTGGAGGGGTTATAAATTCTGGGGTAGGTGCTATATGTTTAGTGATACATTAAATACAAGTAAAATTAATTACTGTATAACTTTGAATTAGAAATAAATAACAGATTCATCTTAGTACAGGCTCTCTGTGACTTGTATTAGATATACAACTGATTCTTTTCTTATGAAGCACAAGCAGGAGAAGCAGAATATCTAGAGCAGCCATCAAGAAGTGATTTCTCAAAGCACTTGAAAGAAGAAACTATTCGAATAATTACCAAGGCATCACATGAGCATGAAGATAAAAGTCCTGAAACAGTTTTGCAGTCGGTAAGAACTTTTCTTTTAGCTCTCTGAACATGGCCATCTTCATGACATTTCCTGCAGTGTAGTGGAGAGCTTCCTGCATGGGAGTCAGGAGAAAGGAGGCCAGAGGGCAACTCTGCCCTTAAAGGGATCAGGGGCTGTGGGTGGTACCTAACCCCCTAGGCTGTATTTTCCTCACCTGTAATTTTTTTTTATTAAAGATTTTTTAAAGCTTATTTGTTTATTTTGAGGGAGAGAGAAAGCGGGGAGGTGCAGAGAGAGAGAGAGAGAGAGAGAAAGAGAGAGAGAATCCCAAGCAGGCCCCACAGCCCCACACTGTCAGCACAGACCCCAACGTGGCTCTCCAGAGCCTCAAGAACTGTGAGATCATGACCTGATCTGTAATCCAAGAGTTGGATGCTTAACTGACTGAGCCACCAAGCCCCACTAAAGCTGTAATTTTCTAAATAGCTTTTTTTTTAAACTAAATTTCTGTCTTCCTTTTAGAGAATTACAAAAAATCATAATTATAGACTGTTGATCATTTGATTTGGAACTTAAAAAGAAAAGTATAAAATTTAGCATTATTTCTTTTTTTCCCTCACCTCTCCCTCCATCTTTGGTCTTCATACATTGAAATAGTTGGGAATGTAAGGTAATAATTTTCATTGTTTCATGGAATATGTTTAATAGTAAAGTACTAGATATTCTAGGTTAGAGTATTATTAGCAGGATAAATGTGATATTGCAATGTGGCTTATGCATATTTCAGTAGTGTCCTATACAAAATTGTCATTATAACCCTCCTGTATTGTGGCTCTCAAGTATGTCTTTTTATAGCAATAAATTGAGTACACTGGTATTATACTGTCTTTTCAGTAAATATGACATTCTGAGAGATGTTATTTCAAGAATTTTCTACTACAAAAACGTTCGGTTGTTGTAGTTACTTATTTTTTTAATAAGTGAGCGAAGCAGCTATAATGCAGGTTTCATGATAGCTAATTTTAGTATTTGTAGATTAGCCTCCAAGAGAAGTCATGGGAACAGGGCATATAATTTTTCAACACACAATTTTCTATTTAGTGAACTTAATCTCAGCAATAACCTGCTAATTACAATGAGGTCTTTAATATGATAGGACCTTGATTAACCAAAATGTTCAATCAATAAGGTATGTTAATTATGTTTCGATAAATGAAATAATCAAATTACTTTTTTATTTCATTCCCTGTTTGAAAATTTTTTACTATATATTATTTTGCTATAAAAATGTATTAACATAGATTTTTTTTTAATATTATTATTCTAAATTTGGCAAATGCCCTGGAGATTCTGAATGAGCTTTGATGAACCCCTGCTAACTCTATAGCACTCCTGGAAAATGCTTCTTGTAATGGATCTGGGATGTCTCACTTCTTGGGTTCTGGTAGAAGAGGAAAACGTAGGGAGGTAAAAAGGGCAGAGAAGTAGATACAAGGGAGAAATATTTTTGCCTGATATAAAAATGTAATTTGCTTGACCCTTTGCTAATTAGGAATTTTATTTGTTAAAGCCTACATTATAGTTAATAAGTATCCTCCTTTTAACTGTAATCAAAAAGCCAAAAGTAGTATTTAGCTTAATATGGAAACGTGATTTTTTTTAGTTTGGCTAATCATGTGTAACATAAATTTGCAGAAACCAGCACTTAAATTTTGTTACTTTGTTAAATTAAGTTACTAATACAGATATCATCTTACAGCCTACAACCTACTGCTTCCTTCTACTTGAGAGAGGAGGATAGCACTGAGAGAGTATGATAGAGAGCTAGCATAAATATTTTTCCATTTGGCTTATCTTCTGGAGTAGTACCAACAGTTGGCCCCAGTTGTTTGTATAAATCCTGCAACATGTTTAGGAATATGTTAATCATGGCTATCTGAAGGATTTTGTTCTTGGTCTCATGATTAGTTGCTTAGGATCATAGTAACCACCTCCTGGTTTTTTCTCATTTAAAGGTATACATATGTTAGAAACTAAATTGTATAGATGAAAAGAGTGTTTAGACTTTAGGATTAGATAGTCCTGGGTTTTTTAATATTGGTTTTCATTCTCGCTAACTAGGCAAACTTAAATAAGGCGCTTAATTTTTCTAAACCTGTTTGCTTTTACATAAAATGGACATGATTGTGGGATTAGTTAGCATTATTTTTTGAGGGTGCCTAGCATGTAGTGTAAGTACTAAGCAGCTGTTAGTTTCTTTTTGTTGCTTAAATACTAACCATTTCACAAATATACAATATATTAAGTTCCAATCTTAGTCGAAGAATTCTCTGGAAAGCATAGTCCTAGAAACCATAGAGAGATGTTTCCTAAGTGTTCACACTGCTTACTTTTTATAAGAGTGCCTTTAATTTTAAGTGGAATATTTTAGGAAATTTGAAAAATACAGAAAAGTATACTTTAAGAAAGTAATCTTTTTAGTCCCACTTTTCAAAGCTATAATCACTGTTAATATTTTGGTATGCTCTTTTTCGTTCTTATTTTTATGTACAGGTTTGGGATTTTTTTTTTTTTTTTTGCTGAGGTACTACTGCATGTAAAATTTTGTATGTATCTTGCCTTGTCTTCTTTTAATATTTAACACTGTAACATAACCATTTCCCCATGTTAAAAATTTTGTAAAAAACATTTAATGGTTAGGTGTTATTCCATTGAGTGATTAAATTCTTATTTACACACCCATTCCCCCATTGTATATTTGTTTCTACTTTTGCATTATTACAAATAGGCTGTTACAAATGAAATTTATTCTGTATTTCAGTTTATTTCTTTAGAATACATTCCCATTGTTGAATTACTAGGTTAAAAGATAGGAGCATATTAAGGGGATCAAGGAAATTGTAGTTATATAGCTTCCTAAAAGCCCTTTCATGAGAAACCACTTTTTTAAAAAATCCACTTAATGGATTTCAGGCAATTAATAAAAGTCTTTGTATTTTAATTATTTTTGGAACTTCTATTAACTGAAGAACTTATTAACTCCTTTCAAGTTTAGCCTTTGTTAAGGTGTTTTATAGGGCCTGACAATAGTAGAAAAAGATAAATACACATGTACTTTACTTTAATGAACCCTCATATTCTTTATATGGAAAAATTTTATGGTGCTTTAGGATACCTAGACTTGATGAATAATACAAAAGAATTATTATATTCACCCAAAGTTTTTTCCCTTTTTCAACTTGCACCCATATTATTTGTCAGTATGATGCTGTTGAAACTCTTGTGTGGTAACTGAAAAGGTTTATAAAACATCTTTTCCTAAGTGCAACTGTTTTTTTTTTTTTTCCAAAGGCAATATGTTTTTTTATAAGGAGTAGTATTCTAAGTAATATTCCCAGTTGCTACTTGCCTTACCTTTATATTCTTTCTTCTTAAAATAGTATTGTTTTAGATTAGTTTGATTGTGAGAAATTTTATACCAGTGTCTAGACAGATCGCCTAATTTACCTGCTTAAATTTCACTCTTAGGAAGAGAGACCTAGCACAATTATTCTTCTTTCATATGCTAAACGGATTAAAAATCCTTAATTAAATGTCATGGGCTAATAAGCATATCTCTCTAGGTATGTATGATAGTAATATTGGGTTATTCTATTCAAATATAAGCACTTTAAAGTAATATAATATTGGTAATACTTGTCATTATAGAACCACTAATGTGTATCAGGTATTGCATTAGCTGAATATTATCTCTCGTGATCACAACTATGCAGGTTGGTTATTTCCTCTTGAAAAGTTTTGAGGACTCAAAATAAGGAAACCTTTTCTAGATGTGTTATGTTTAAAAATAGCATTTCTTTTAAAAGGAACAATATCAGTCTTGGCCATTAGTTTTTGTTTTATTGTTTAAACTCTTTTTGCATATGTACTTAGACTCTTAGACTCTTAGAATTCATTAGACTCTTCTATATAAATATATCGTACAAGTCTCTCACAGACTTTACAGAGTGAGATAAACCCAGTAGAGTATGGATATTAATTGGATATACACTTACTTATTAGAAAAGTAGAGCCGTAAGAAAGAAAACCTATAAATTCTCTGGGTTCAGAGGAGGTCATGTCAGTAAATGTTCTCATCTCTAAAATTTACTTAGGGGCGCCTGGGTGGTTCAATCGGTTAAGTGTCCGACTTCAGCTCACGTCATGATCTCACAGTTTGTGAGTTCGAGCCCCGTGTCGGGCTGTGTGCTGACAGCTGAGAGCCCGGAGCCTGCTTTGGACTCTGTGTCACATTATCTCTCTCTGCCTCTTCCCCGCTTGCACTCTTGTCTCTTTCTGTCTCTCAAAAATAAGTAAGTGTAAAAAAATAAAAATAAAATAAAATTTACTTATATTCCAAATTGAAATAAAACCCCTTCAAAAGGAAATACAACCCCCTTAATTGCTTTCATTGAAATTTTCTGTTTATTTTATGTCAAAACTAAAGTTTACCTTTGCTTCAGAAAACTAAAGCTGCAAATTGAAATTACTTAAGCAAGCTACTTTCGAGCACTTAAGTACTTGTGAAATTTCTTTATGATAGTGAAAATATGCTAATTATAAATTTATTCAGTAATAGAAAGTTCCTTGTGAAATCTGGACAGTATTTTGAGTTTTTTTGGTTGGGGTGGATTTTTGTTTTGTTTGAGAGGAGGAGAGGCAGAGGGAGAGGAAGAGAGAGAATTTTGAGCAGTCTCCACACTCAGCTGGAAACCTGACCTCCCTCCAAGATCATGACCTGAGCTTAAATCGAGAGTTGGACACCTAACCCACTGAGCCTCCCAGGTGCCCCCACATAGTATTTTGAATGAACATATTAGGATCTTTGAGTAGACTTTTCTGGATTTCACTCTGCCTTCTACTCCATTAGTGTGGATTAGGGAAATTCATAGAATTTGTTACCAAGTAAAACAATAAAAAAAGAAAGAAATTTGATTGAGTTATTAAGGAGTGATGTCAGCAGCTTTTTCAGAAGGAGGAATTCATTAGACTCTTCTAAATAAACACATCGTACAAGACTCTCATAGACTTTACAGAGTGAGTTAAACCCAGTAGAGTATGGATATTAATTGGATATACAATTACTTATTAGAAAGGTAGAGCCATAAGAAAGAAAACCTATAAATTCTCTGGGTTCAGAGGAGGTCATGTCTTATTTTGATGAAGTTATCAGTAAAGGATTTATGGAATTATTAGAATTTTAAAAAAAGCTTCAGCTATAACTTATAGATAACAGTAGGAACTACAACTCTAGTATTTATTATTTTTAAGGATTTGGTATCTTTGTACAAATGCTTTGTGGAAAAAAAAAAAGAAAATTTAGTGGTTGAGATGTAAAAGGAAAGCTATAGATCTTGTATTATTACTTGATTAATGCATTCACTTTTAATGTTAGTGTTAGGTGGTCATTTCATACTAAGCAAATGCAGGTGTTTTTAAAAGATTTGTGAATCTCTGCCCTTCAACACTTGTTACTTCCATTGTTCTCTTTTCTAATGTTAATACTAATAATTCTTTTCTGCAGAAACCTGAAAATACCACAAGCCAACCACCTTCTAACCAGCAAATTGTAGAGGTGGCGATTCCTCATGTAGGGAAATTCATGATTGAGTCAAAGGAGGGGGGTTATGATGACGAGGTACCTTTGTTATAGATGTCTGCACTGTTCTTACTTATGTTTGGCTATTTAATACACATACTTGGGGCATGCATGCACCTTCACCTTTATGTCTATTGCTGCCTAACATACAGCTTACCCACCCGTGATCTGAAATTACCTTACCAACTGCTAACAACTTTGAATTTCAAATGAAAGTTTAAGTAGAAAGATTACGGAATTTGTCAAAAGGATAATTTTATGTTTCCAGAGTTAATTCTTTATGTAGACATATGATCAGTTTATTCTCAGATTGATGGCTGTCAATAAGGTTTGTTTCACTGAGTAGCAAGAATTTGAATATTTAAAAAATAAGTTTTTCCTATTTCACTTGAATTATGTATTATAATACTTAACCCACCATTTCCTGCCAAAAGATCCTACAGCATGATTGAAAATAGATAGTGGATCTTTTTGTTTCTGCAACCTCCGTATGAATGTGAAGTGAGTGATTCATCATTTCTCAATGCCTACCAGTGCTTTATACACTGTGGCAACTCCATTTTATCTCTTCACTCTTAGTTCTTTCTCATCTACTTAGTTTCCCAAATTATAAAGAGGCAGTTTTGCTTTCTACAATATGGTTCTTGAGACTCCAGATGAAAATGTGCTATTGTCCTTATCCTATCAGATCCCCCCAGCTTTTCACTTTTTTCTTAAACCTCTTACATTCGATCTTTTTTTTTATATTTGAGAGAAGGGCCGGTGAAGCTGTTTCTGAATAGTAGCACAGGGAAGACCTTGAATTCTATCATTTATTAGTTCTTACTGGCATGGATGAGAATTTAATATATATTAAATAGTTTTTTCCAAGTAACTTTTTCAACTCACTCCAAAGTTACAATTAAGCTGTTAAATAGGAATTAATCACCAAAATCAGAGGTGTCACAAAGACATTAATATTTCTGTGCCAGTGTAAGAGACCATGGGCCATGAGGAAAATGAGAAGCTGGTTTGTGAGATAGGAACTGGTCAGAAGGATTTTCTGAAGCAGATGTTAGATATATTGTGACTCTGAGTGTATAATCACACCATTATATGAATCAAAGGTTACGGATGCAATCTCTTGATTGCGCTAATACAATAGCTTCCTAGTTCCTTGAGTTGTTTCATTTTGCAGGTATTTTAAAATGTAAACAGCTAAGAATGATAAACAATTATAAAAACAAAGAAACACTTAAGTATTTACCAGTTAATAGCAGTACTGTTCCAGTTAGCCATTTTATTACCATGTTGGTGCTTGAAAGTTATGGAAACTGGAATTTTTTAATACAAATGTTAATTTATTGATCAAGCACCTGAGTGCTTATTTTAGGGTGAGCCTTCTGGTATTTTAAAAAAGTAGAATTGTGATTAATCATTTAACACTATATTTTGTGCAAATGCTTATGCTGTTGGCAGAGATGCATTGTGTTTTGTTTTTGTAACTGATTGGAGTGACAGTTTAACAGTGCATGTACCTCGGAACTTAAAGTCATGTGGATACAGGGCTGCAGCTTATAGACATTTAGGTTGTAGAATTATGCAGGGGTGCCCAGCCCAAAGGCAGAAGTGGAAGTGAAATTGAGCTCATGCTGAGCTCCTCAAACCTTAAAGAAGAGGCACTTTTTAAAATAAAAACTGTTGCTTGTTCTAAGTGGTTCTCAGAGAGCAGCATGTTTTTTAAATTTGTTAAGAGGAGGTGCCTTTTTAAAATTCTTCAGTTCAGAGAGGGTGCCTCTGTGCAGTTTGCACAAAGGCACCCTATGGAGCTAGCTGTGGCCCTGTATGGATGCTTTTGAAAGATACTTAATGTGCATACTGGATCATATTTGCTATAAAATATGCAGTGGTTGATTTATAAATAGTAAAAAAACAAAGGACTTTTAACTTGCATGTAAAGAAATTTGTTTTTATTTTTTACTTTTATGTTAACCATTCAAAAACTCTTACTTTAAATTCCTTGTGGCAGATCATGATGACGCCGAACATGCAAGGTATTATCATGGCGATAGGTAAATCCAGGAATGTATATGACAGGTGTGGCCCTGAAGCAGGGTTCTTTAAGGTACAATTAACATTTTCATTTAATTTTATTTATTTTTTTTAAATTCTTAAACTATTTTATTTTCTTGAATTAAATTTGATTTCCTATATAGTTTCTCTTTTCCTGCCTTAGCCATGGCTACCTGATGATCTGAGGGTTTCTTTTCTACATGAATCTAGGACTGATTCTTTCTGTTTGTTTGTTTTTGGTAACCCAGATAATTTAACAACAACAAAAAAAGCATTTTACTTGGGTTACCCTAATAGTGCACCTCTGGTTTATTAGCAGAAATTTCAATTGTGTTTTTATTCTAAGGGAATAAAAGGAATTAAGCAAAAATAGGAACTGGGTAACTGCTTCCGGTATTGTTTATTTTCTTCTCATTTGTAATACTCTTAGCAGGGTTATTTACCTCATTACCTGGGTTTTGTTGTCTCCCGGCTTCAAAGAATGAAGAGATGAAAAATGAAATGAGCAGCAGGCAAAGTTTATTAGAGTGTAACGAAGTAACAATACTAGGAAAGCTCTCTTTACAGGGAGGAGGCATTTGAAGGTCAATACCCAGGACTGTATGTAGGCAAGGGTCTTTGTTTTTTAAGGTTTTGGTCCTTCTGTTCCTTCTCAGGCCGTACCCTTACTGGCTTTATCACTCTAGGTGCTGGGTTGTCCATCCCTGATTGGCTCGACTCCATTGTGTGAGGCGTCAGACTGTGGGCCTACTGTCTCTCGTAGAACATAAGTTGAATGGTTTACTTTTTTTAGTTCGGTATTTTGAGTGTCAAATTCCTGAGGGAAACCTGAGGGGTAGTAGGTGGTATCTGTTACATTCTTAAGAGGAACCTTACATAAGCCCGAGAGGGTTCGCTGTGGTCAGAAGCTCCCAGCATTGTTCCAAAATAGGTGTTTTCCCCAGGTTCTAACCATCCCGCTCTGCCTATTTTATCCTGTTCTCCCTATCATAATCCTATTAGTATTCTAATATTTTTTTTCTAAATTTCACTATCATTTGATATTAAACTGCTTTCTTCATTTGGTTGTTTTAAAAATTATTTGTTCATTTATTTTTGTTTCTTACTCACTTATGTTTTCTTCAGCTTTAATTTTTGATGTCCTTGTCATTTCAAGACATTGAGTCCATCAAGCAGTTGCATTATTCCATGACCACATAGTTTTTTCCCTCTAATATCAGATCTTTATGGTGTTTTGATTACAGTATTATTGGTTTTATTTTTTTTGAAAGATGAAAACACTGTATGTTTTGTCATTTTATTTTGATTTACCAAAAATTTCAAGTTTTTTTCACTTTTTGCCCTTTTTTGTGTTTTTTTCTAAAAGTAACACCAGTTTGCTTCAAGAAGCTGTATGCTCCCTTATTTGACCTTAAAAATCTAAAATTTTCCCTTAATTTTCTATACTCTTCCCTCATCCAGCTCAGTCTCCAAAAAGTTGCTTATTTTCACTATTTCTTTCATTCTATTGTACAAAAAAAAGGCCTTGTGCATAGTAGCTTTATATCAATAAACACTTTTGAGCTTGTTAGGATTAGAGTGACCAGCCATCTTGGTGTACCCAGGGCTAAGGAGTTTTCTGGAATATAGGATTTTAAGTGCTAAACCACAGACTGGTCCCAGGGTGAGTTGATCACTCTATTAAGATCTATAAGAAAGGTTGAAAACTGCTGCTATTGAAAAAAAAAAATCAAAACTTTATGTTTAAAAATTCATCTTTATTTTCAGGTAGTCGTATTTTCTTTGCTTAAAATGCGCTGAATGTATGTCTTCTAAAGTTTTTATCTATTTCTCATGGGAAAATTATCTGTCATTTACAGTAACAGTGTCATTTTTTGGTCAAGTTGGGTAGGTATCTTTATGTTGAGTTGTAAATCTCACTGCTTTTAGTTTAATACCTGCACATATTTTAAAGAGCCAGCTAATTATATACACTACAAACAACAGTCACACTGCACCGTTACTCCCACCATGGTAACAGCTTCCAGTTATTTTATCTACTACTTTTGGCATGAATTCCATGTCTTTAAGAAAAAATGCATGCTTGTATTTCTGTGATTCTTAGTTTACACGTTTCCTGTTGAATTTCTTATTTATAGGATATGAACAATGCGCTCTCCTCACACATACAGACGCGCGCGTGTGCATGTAAAATTTCGTCATTTTGATTAAATCAGATTTCTCAGTTTCTATTATTATTTCTGTATGCTACTCAGGATTGAACTAAGCCATAAACATTATTACTTTTACTTTTTTTGTTTCCCTTCAGCTTTCATTTTCTTTGGAGTTGTTTTAGTTTTTGTTTTGCTTAGTTTTCCATATGTGTTACTGATGTACTTTAAACTCTCCACCAGTTGCTTAAATCTCCTTGTATTCTGTTGTCAGTTTTAACTTCTCAGGAGCTTCAGTTTATTCTGGAATAGACTTCTTCTGGAATAGACTTATAGAATAATAGACTTAATAGAAGAAGTCTGTTTTAGAAGTCTATTCCAGAGCTTTGTAAACTGCTTTAGTGACTGCATTGATTTTCCTTTTCCCCCAGTATATAACTGATATCTTGGGATCTTTATTCACCATTACCCTGGGGATGCCCTTTACATCTTGTCATTTATGTATTTTCTATATTTCATATATTTCTCTTTTTCGGTTTACCTTCTGATTTTGAGGCAGCAGTAAATCTCTCAAGTTTATATCCAAGTATATTTATTTTCATCTATCTGTAATTAAGGGATATATATGTGTGTGTGTGATCTTATGTAAACATTAATCAGTTGATAAATAATGTGTATTTTTGGTATAGGTAAAATGATTAGGTTTTTGAAAATTCTAGCTGGTAGTATATAATTTTAGAAAATTTGTCATGTAAATAACAAAAGTAATATGTACACAATGCAGTCTATTCAGTAATATACACGTGTCTAAAATAAAACTAATAATGGCAGTCTCTGCCACTGCCCTGTGTAGCCACTGTTATCACTGTGTAACCTTTCTGATTTTTTCCCTTTTGTTTATATAAACTTGCATATATAGGGAAATTTCTTTTCATTTTTATTTTTATTTATTTTTTTTAAATTTTTTTTTCAACATTTATTTATTTTTTGGGGGGACAGAGAGAGACAGAGCATGAATGGGGGAGGGGCAGAGAGAGAGGGAGACACAGAGCCCATCAGCCCAGAGCCCGACGTGGGGCTCGAACTCATGGACCGTGAGATCGTGACCTGGCTGAAGTCGGACGCTTAACCGACTGCGCCACCCAGGTGCCCCTCTTTTCATTTTTAAATTTTACTATTAACATTATTTTGTAATTCATATAACTCAAATATATTGTGGTCACTCTTTTTTTTATAGTGAGTATTAAAGTGCAGACAATATATCTACCATATTATCTTTACTATCTACATTTGATATTCCATTATATATATATATACTTTCACTTATTATATATTACCCTTTTTATGGACATAAGTCATGTTGTTTCCCAGCCTTCCATTTCTGTGTAAGCTAGTTTATGGTACCTTTAGTTTATGGTACCATTTTTCATAAAGAAGTTTTAAAAACACTGTGCTTTCAAATATTTCTGCTTCTTTCTGGATTCTGGAGTTTCGTTGCTATATAAAAAGCCTTCTTTCACCCAAAGTATAAGTTTTCTGCAATAGTTTCTTAAAGCATTTTTCTTTTTTTTTTTTTTTTTTATTTTTAAAAAAAAATTTTTTTTTTTTCAACATTTATTTATTTTTGGGACAGAGAGAGACACAGCATGAACGGGGGAGGGGCAGAGAGAGAGGGAGACACAGAATCGGAAACAGGCTCCAGGCTCTGAGCCATCAGCCCAGAGCCCGACGCGGGGCTCGAACTCACGGGCCGCGAGATCGTGACCTGGCTGAAGTCGGACGCTTAACCGACTGCGCCACCCAGGCGCCCCTTAAAGCATTTTTCTTAATAAATTTTTATTTTATGAATTCAGATGTACACGCTATTTACAGTTAACTCTGTAACATTTTATTTGGGTTTTCTACATTCTCTTAAAATTTTTTATTACATTTTTCTTTTTTGTACTAGCTTCATCACGTTTGATTTTATGCTTATGTTAGTTTTAATTTCTATTTTTTTTGTACTCTGGTGTAGTTTACATAGTAATTGTCTGTGCCATAAGAGTAAGTTAGAACTTGAAAAACATGAGTCTAGCCCCTTTTTTTGGTAGTAGATTTTTTGATAATTTTTTTTGGTTCCTTCCACAGTGATTGGCCTGTTAAAATGTTCTGTTTTCTTGGCAGTTGATTCTAATCATTATCAACATTCAGTATTAATTCACAAAATGTGTATGTAGCACAGCACTAACATATGATCACTGCTTCTGTCTTACTTTTTCCCTAAATTAGATGTAGCATATTTTTAAATCTTATTTTTTTAATGCTTAGTTTATTATCGATGAGGAAAAATGAGGAAAAAGGTGTATATGTCTCTATATATCTATATATATAGAGATATATATAGATATATAGATATATAGATATTCTGTCACATTACCAAAAAAAAATCTTTATTGGGTTTATTTTATATTAGCTTTTTGGCTATGAGAAGTTTTTCAACTCTGTGCCTTGTCCTATATAAGGACTTATTTATGTATTGTGATTAGATCAATTTTAAATGTTACATATGTTTGCTAGTGGTAAAACCATATGATGAAATTTTTTTTACTGATAAAAAGATAATTTGGTGAATAAAACTTCTGTCTGGGTAATTGAACTTGTTAAGGTTTAATCTCTTAATTAAGAAGAGTCACCAGCTCAGTCAGCCATGGTTACTGTATCAACCACAGATCCTTCCCCATGGGAGTCTGCCCCCCTATAAACACATAATATAAGAGTTAATAGGCAGGCAGACCTGGAAGAATAAAATGAGGAAAGATGCTCACCTGGGTTCTTTTCCCAAATGGACTTTGTTATGGTTAGTTTCCACTGTTAATAGAAAATCCCCGAATATAGTGGTTTAAAGAGAGGCATTTTTGTCATGTAAAAATGAAATTCAGAGAAAGGCAGTACAAGACTGCTATGATGAGCAAATAGGAAAGCCAGAAGGAAAATATTCACACAGTACTTGTTGCTTGTATGTGTATGTGTACAGTGGGTACAGTGGGTGGGTCATATCATAATTATAATCAAGGGATTTATATACTTTTTTTTCATTTACTTTGAAAGACATTAAAATTTTTTTGCCTTTTTTTTTTTTGGCCTGTATCTATTTCAGTGTCCTAAAGATTTTAATGAAGTACTAACACTTCTGTATTAATGAAACTTTTTTCTTTTAAGTTATTTTATGGCTTCATAACAGTTGTTCCTCATTGACGTAATTTTATCAGTTCTTTTTATTTTTGAAATGCCTGTTATTATTACCCCTTTGTTTACTCAAAATATATAAGAATATATTTATTATCACAACATAAAACATGCCAAAAAGTACAGCTCATGAGTGTGCAGCTCAGTGAATTACCACAGAGAAGACATGTCCGTGTAACTACCAGTCAGCCCTAGAACATTATAGTACTTCAGAAGCTACTTTTGTTTCTCATTCCTATCACCGCTACTTTCTCCCACTACCCAAAAGCAGACATTATCAGGACTTGTAACAACATAAGCAAGTGTACTTAATACACTTGGAATCTTGTAGTACAGTTCCTTTTTCGTCTGGCTGCTTTTATTTAAGAACGTGTCTGGAGCTTTAGCTATGTTACTGACTGTAGTTTATTGATCTCATGGTATCCCACTGTATGCCAGTACTGTAAGTTTTTTACATCCTGTTGATGGGCATATTCAAGATGTATTTATTATCTGCTTATATCAAGGTTTTGTCTTAAATCTAATGTATGTAGCTGGAAAAATGATGGACTGAGTTTCTGCCTTACCGGAGCTTATCTTTTACTGGGGAAGCCAACACTAGTTAGAATTTTAATCAGTATGATGAGGGAGTGGTTTAACTTGGAAAAACATATAATGGGAAAACAGAGCTGGTATCTAGAGGGGGCTTCTTTGAGAAGTACCTCCAAATAGTCCAAAACATAACATTTTGACTAAGGCATCTTTTTTGCACTGACTTGAAATACCATCTTTATTACGTATTAATACGTAATAATCCACTGATGTATTTTTCTGTTTTTGAACACTACACGTATGTACATTATGGGTCATTTATAATATATTTTGATGTTTTGTAGGAAAAACACTTTGTTGTTTTTGTTTTTTCATAAATGAAAAGTTTGGCAAGTCTCTATTTTTGGATGATTTTAGAATCACTTGCCACCTCTGTCCCCAAATCCTTTCAGAATTTGATTGCACTTGCATTATGTTTATGATGAATTTAGGATGAGATGGATAAATAACTTTTTTTTTTTTTTTTTTACTATTTTCAGTCTTCCCAAAAAGAAACGTGGTATGCCTCTTCATTTTTAGTCTTCTGTTATGTCATTTAGTAAGGTTTTCTAATTTTACTTTAGTAATGGTCTTATACCTTTTTTGTTTATTCCTAGATGTATAAAAAATGTTTGTTTTTATGAATTGAATCACTTACCCTACTTTTTCTATCAATTTATTAGTATGATAGGTAATGGGAGAGCTAATTAATTTTACTTGTTTATATTGTATCTAGTTACCTTATTGGACTCTTCATGTTTTTTACTAATAAATTTTTACTTGAGAGTCTTATAATTATTTCAGTATACTCTCTCCCAATAGTTATCTTATTATTGGGATAATTTTCATTATACTTTTTATTTCATCACTGTTTTTATTTTGTTGACCAGACTTTTCATAATATAGTTAAATACTAAAATAATGGTAGTAAGCTTCTTTGCCTACTTTGTGATTTTAATGGAAGTGTCTCTAGTGTTTTGTTTTCAAGTATGATGTGTAGTATTGGTTTTTTATAGATTTCCCTTTACAAATTAAAGACATTTTCTTAAATTCATAGTTGAGACTTTCTTCTAAACTGGTTGGTATTGGAGTTTAGAAATATTCTAATGCATCTGTTTGAGATGTGAACAGAATTTTCTGTAATTAACCCTTGGAGTGTAAAGATTTTAACATTTACCATCCCCTCTTTTTTAACCATTGTAAACACTCTTTATATATTCTTTTTATACACAGTGTAGTTTATCAAAAATGGATGAGTGTTGGCATCTGTGTTTATAGATAAATTGATCTATAGTTTTTTAAAATATTTTTAATACTTTATATTCATATTATTCTGGCCTTGTGTAATCATTAAGGAGACTTTGCCCTTTTCTCAGGCTTTGGAGGACTTTAGATAGAGACATCATTTGGTTCTTGAAGATATGACGTAACATCACATCTCTAAAACGGTGTGAACCTGATTATTGCATACAGATCTTGGGCAACTATTTCAGTTTTTCTCCAGTTTTACTGTGTCTCTTCAAGAAGTTGGTACTTTTTCTACCTTGTAAAGCAATTCTGGCCATTTCTATGTTCCTAGATGATTATCTGTTTAATCAAAAATTTGTAGTTTATTGGCATATAGCTATATGTATTATTTTAAAGTAAATTTTAAAGCTTTTTTTTTTTTTTGTATTTTTGATATCTGGTGTTGAATTTTCTCCCATACCTTGATATTTCATCCAGCTTTTTGGAAAGAAAAGCTTTTGACTATTTCTTATCTAATTGCCACATTATTTTATTTCTTCTATCTTACTTTAGTTTCTTCTCCCAGCCCCGCCATCCCCCAGCCTCTTGAAATGTGTTTTTTCTATAGTGGTTAAGTTGGAATTTTCCTTTGACTAGTAGTCTGGCTATGTCCAATAGTTTTTGATATCTTATGATCCCAATTATTAATATAATTTTGAATCCTTTGGCCCAAGAATAATTTGAGACTATCTTTTTACTTCCTAAGAGTTTAGTTTGGGAGTTGTCCTTTTTTTATTATTTTTTTTACATGTTTTATTTATTTTTGAGAGAGACAGAGACAGAGACAGAGACAGAGACAGTGCAAGCAGGGGAGGGGCAGAGAGCTGGGGAGACACAGAATCTGAAGCAGGCTCCAGGCTCCAAGCTGTCAACACAGACCCAAAGGCAGGGCTCTAACCCACAAACTGTGAGATCATGACCTGAGCCGAAGCAGGATGTTCAACCGACTGAGCCACCCAGGTGTCCCGGGAGTTGTCTTTATTTTTAATTCCTATTTGTATTGCATTGTGGTCAAATACTATAGCGTATATGATTATAATCCCCTGGGATTTGAAGTAGGTTTTCTTCAATTTTTTGGTACATTGTCAGTTTTTTAAAAAGGAGTCTATAAATATATAATTTATACACACACACACACACACACACACACACACACACACGTATTCTCTCTCTAAAGTCACCTATCCTTATTTCACAGATAAGTGCATTAAGACTTGAAGAACTTTGTGACTTTTTTTATGTCACAATTAATAAATGGTATACCTAGCTTTTGAACCTTAGTCTAACTGATTTTCCCTTAGATCTTACTGCTTCGAGAATATATTGTATATTTGGTATCTTCTGATGTATGTATATAGTTACATCAAAATAAAGTTTATAAAAATTATACATTTAGAATATTTTATAATATGATTTAGAAAGGTAGAAAAAGTCTAGGTAGAAATTATTTCGTCTTTGGAACTGAAGATTTCAAAAGAGAGAAACTAGTCTCATTGAAGGGTCATCTGTAGATAGATGGGAAACAAACAAGAAAGGACATTATACATGTAGAGAACCTAAGAAACAAGGGCATGTGTGCATCTGTGGGGAAACCAGCCTGACCTAGGTTGAGAGAAGTCTCTGTTCAAGAGTCATAGGAAATAAGACCGAATAGGTAACTTTGGACCTGATTAGTAGGACCATGTTAAAAGTCTGGTGAAAGATAATTTTAAAAATTATTTACAAAGCAGTTCCATCACCTAATGATCAGTATTAACGTTTCATTTTGTATTTGTGTAGTGGTTTCATTGCAGTATCTGTGGTAATTAATTGCCTGCACAGGCAGCCAAAGTATGGAAAGGACAAACGTTAATTCTAGGGGAGTATTTCGAGGCAGTAGTGTGAATAAAATTGAACAACTCAGCAGTGTTAACTTTACTTATAATGATATGGTGAAGAACTCTGCTAAATATACCGGCATGGAACATCTGTTGAAAATTTGAAGAATTAAATATGATTGTGGTATATTTTAGACATCAGAAAACCTTTTTAGAAGGCAGTTCATAAATAAAAAATAATTGATAATATAAAAAATAATTTGTGCTGGTAAAAAGTGTTTTATGTGTTTGAAAAATTACTTGTAGAAATTTAAATGTACCTTACTACGTCTTCTGGATTCAACATCTATAGATTGTAACTTTGGCATTTACTTATGAAAATTGGGATAATCTTAAATAGGACATCAACAGATAAACATAATCTTAAAATAAAAGGGGGATATATATTCCACCTCACTAATAGAAATCTCTTTGCTCTCTATGAAAAAAATACAGCCTCTATTTTGAACATATGTAAAAATATACATAACCATTTAGTATTATAACTCCTTATCTCTAAACCAACAATATTACTTTAAGAGACTCAATATACAGATTTCTTTTATTTTGGTCATACTAATTTTGACCTGAAATGTTTAAATATTCAAAAGAACTTTTAATAGTCCGTGACAGCCATTGTCTGACCACCATGATAAGAAAGAACAGTTATTAATGGTTTTGTTTTACATTTATTCTCAAAATCAGTACAGTTTGGTTAGTAAATGAACACGTGCCCCTTTTTTCATATTGGGAAAATGGGAAGATTTTAGAGTTCTAAGCGAAGCTTCTGTGTGCTAGTTAGGTATACAGTGAAGTAAGCCTTAATAATCTTACATGTCAAAATATATTTTCATGGCTATTTTTAACCACAACAGCAAGACTGTAACATAGGTTATATAACCAAAAAAAGCACAATGTATTTTAGCCATAAAATAATAATTCTTTTTATAATGCTAAACATATAGAAAAGACTTATTATTGCCTTCCCTTTAGTGAAATATAAGAATGCATGACTAGAATATTTCATTTAATGTTTGTCCGTTATATTTTCTCCCTTTCTGTAAAATATAGTGTAGTAACTGGATAGCCAAGAATTGCTTAAGAAAGATATGCATTAAAAAAAAAAACTTTTCTAATAGAATGGATTTTCTATAATATATTTTACATGTGGCCCCAAAATGTTTTACAGTTAATAGAGCTAGGATTTACGTAAAAGTCCAATATTAGTGAAATTTTTAAAAGTATGATTTTTAATCATATGCGTTTCTTATATACAACAATATTTAATGTATAACCCTACCCTTGTTTCTGTATGAGCAAATATTTTCCAAATGATTGCTCATGTGTAGAAACATGTATCAGTGTTTATTATTTCCCATTATAATTAGCTGTAAATTCTGAGATGTTCCTATTTATAAAGAAAAAGGACGCTCAAGCATTAAGGTAATAATAGTGATAATATTCATTAATTATTACACTAATAAAATTCAGATATTTTTGAAGCAACAAGGAATTCATTCTGTGGTAACTACAATCTCAGGGCTTGCTTTTTCATTATTTTGGGGCTCTTTAGCTAAAAGTTAATTGCAGTGGTATTATTATGCATATAAGAGCCAGCCATTTTCTTTCAGTTATGGGTATTTCAGGAAACTGTATTTCAATCCTAGAATTTGGGATATTCAAGATACACATGAAACTGATACTAGAAAGCACAGGATAAGAGATCCCTAGTATCTTAGTCTTATGATGCCTTTGAATAGACCAGACTCCAAACAGTTTTACGCTAGTATTCACATAGTAAGCTTAGGTGTATTGTTCAGTTTAATAGTTCTCTGCATTAAAACAAAGAACTATTTATACAGTGAAAAGATGAGGGCGTATATGGTCAGTTTTAGAAAATTCTTTTAAACTGTGGAATATGGGACAATATTTGTAGATGTACCATGTGCCATCTTGTTGGTAATACTTTAAAGGAAGAAAGTGTATTTGAACAGAAGAACATGTAGAGCTGTAATATTGAACGATTTTAATTATCATAATTAATCAAAATTGGCATTTTGTTACATTTTCTAGGCAATTAAGTTGGAGTATTCAAGATTGGTTAAATTGGCCCAAGAAGACACCCCACCAGAAACAGATTATCGTTTACATCATGTAGTGGTCTATTTTATCCAGAACCAGGCACCAAAGAAAATCATTGAGAAAACATTGCTAGAACAATTTGGAGATAGAAATTTGAGTTTTGATGAAAGGTAATTTAAGAAAATTAAAATGTGAAATATCTAACATATTGTTAAATTGTCTTTTTAAAATTGCTTTTAGTGCAGTTTCTAAATGTTTATACATATTCAAAGAAAGACCTATTTCATAAATACAGCACAAAACTTAGACTTCCCTTAATTTTGAACAGTTGTTTTGGAATTTCTCTGGAGTTTATAGTCATAACCTTTAGAAGTTTGAGCTGAAAATAATTTATATTGTTTTAGTACATTTTACTTGTTGACCAAGATACTGAGCTAAGCAACATAAAGATGTACAGAAGAATATAATGTAAGCACTACCCTTTGGGGACTTAATATTTTAGGGAAATAAAGAATTTCTAGTCTCTGCACTATGTATATTTTGAGTGAGATAGTTATTTATTGTGGGAAGCTGTCCTATAATTTGTAGGATATTTAGCAGTGTTCCTGACCTGTACCTGCTAAATGTCGGTAACGCCTCCCTCAAGAGGTGACAACCCAAAGTGTCTCCAGATGTTGAGAGATAACCCCTTGAAGAGCAAAATTACCCTCATTTGACAATCACTAGAGAAAAGTATTTAACCGTCTATACTAATAAAATAAAATAGTTAAATGTCCTCTGACATCAAGAGAAGCCTTAAAATGGTTAAATTACAATTCACCCTTGAACAATGTGGAGATTAGGGGCATTGACCTTCTGTGCAGTTGAAAACCTGCACATAAAGTTGTGTAACTTTTGACTCTGCTAAATTTAAACTGCTAATAACTTCTTCTTGACTGGAGGCCTTACTGATAACGTAAACAGTCGATGAACACATATTTTATATGTTCTATGTATCAGATACTGTATTCTTACAATAAGGTAAGCTAGAGAAAAGAAAATGTTATTAAAATCTTAAGAAAGAGAAAACACATTTACGTTATTGTAAAAAATCTGTGTGTAAGTGAACCCATGAAGTTCAAACCCATGTTGTTCAAGGATCAACTATAGTTTGGTTTACCCAAAAATGTTTTCTTGTGAAAATTCCTATAAACTATAATTTTTGGCTGAAGTTGGAAAATTAAAATACAATCTAGTTAAAATGAATACCATTAAAAAATTTAGGCCTCAGGTAAACATCAAAGTATTAGAAGTTATTTTATTTTTATTTTTTTAAGTTTGTTTATTTATTGTGAGAGAGTATGGAAGGGAAAGAGAGTGAGGGAGAGTGAGAGGATCCCAAGCAGGCTCCGCACTGTCTGCGTAGAGCCCAACACAGGGCTTGAATTCACAAACTGTGGTGATCATAACCTGAGCTAAAATCAAGAGTTGGATGCTTAACTGAGCCATGTAGGCACCCCAGGAACTTATTTTAGAATACAGAATCGTTTATGTTATCTTGGGGTTTGTAGTCCATTTTAATTCTGAAATAAATTATTATCCTTTCTTGAATATCTCAAAAATATTGAATTAAAAATCTATGTGGCAGAGAAGAAAATGAGGAAAACAAAGCATCTAGGATTAAATTCCTGCTTCACCATGTATCTGCTGTGAAATTTAGGATTAAGTGAAGTAATACAAGTAAATGGTTTTGAACAATATTTGATAGATAATAAAGTGCTCATTGAATGTTGACTGTTGTATTTTATTTGTAGTCGTAGGAGCATCATTTATTTTACATGTAGCCACAAAGAGCTCAGAAATATGCCAGATTATGACCCTTATTATTTGGGCTGTTGGGACACCATGTTCCAGTGAATATACGCTATTGAATTGGGGGCAAATATTAATGGGGTAATCACATTCACTTTCACTCTTTTGTAGTTATTTGTCCTGAGGACTGCAAATTCATCAGTTCATTTTGATAACCTAATTTGTCTTATACTTGAAAAGTTAAGATGCATGCGATAGCTAAACATACTCTGCAGAGATTTCTTTAACAATGATTCTGATCGTAACATGTGAACAATGGCTCTATTACCTGAAATGATAGGCACAGTTTAGATTCCTTTTTGCTGTTTATGAATCATGCCATTTGAAATGGGAAGATGAGATTTAATATCTCCTGAGCTTGCTTAATATATATATGTTATAAAAAAACACATTTCATTTGTTTTTACTTATACAATATGTATTAATAAAATGTAATTTAAAAGCCATTTGTAAATATAACATGTAAATTTGAGGTAGCATTATTGATGCTGTCTACTTTATATCCTTTGTAACTATCCAGTCCAACATTGATCCAAAAAACATTTTCAATTAAAGTTATTTGAGAGTTGCTTCCTCCAAAAGTATTGCTTAGTGACAGTAGATTTTATTTTCATGTATGTTGGGTAGTTTAGTTTTGTGTCATATGCTTTTCACTTCTTGTGAATTTCACTTTTGATTTACGAATATATTTCTTTTATTTTAAGGTGTCACAACATAATGAAAGTTGCTCAAGCCAAACTTGAAATGATAAAACCTGAAGAAGTAAACTTGGAGGAATATGAGGTAATGTGCCTTTTGAGAGGTTGAACTGTAGATTGAGGAATTTCGGTAGTTCACTGACCTTTCTTTCATTTCCTTACCACTGAGCACATTTCATTATTGGACAGTGTTGTACATGTGAGAGAACATGCATGAGTGCTCATATCGTGCTTGTGGTAATTTCTGTACACAAAATTCTTTGTGTTAACTTTGACTTTAAAATTAATACTGTTTTTTTTTTTTTTTAGTTTACCAACTCAAACACCCAGTATTTCTTTAGACTTTTAAACTTAACTTTATACATTGCCTTTTTAAATTTACAAATCTAGTAAGTTTTTAAATTAATTTACTTTTGAGAGAGAGTGTGTGTATATGAGTATGAGCAGGGGAGGAGCAGAAAGAGAGAGAGAGAGAAAGAGAAAATACCAATCAGGCTCATAAGGGCTCGATCTCACGAGCCATGATACCATGACCTGAGCTGAAATCAAGAGTAGGACGCTTAACTGACAGAGCCACCCAGGCACCCCTATCTAGTAAATTTTAAGTTGATTTCACGAGTGCCTTTGATTAATTTTGGTCACATTTACAAACTTAATGACTTCATGTTCTCTTAAACAATTATTGTAATTCAGCACATTAACATATAGGAGGAAGGATATAGAAACATAGTCATTTTTGAAAAAAATCCTGAGCTAACCTGAAATACAACTATGATAATCTACTAAAGAGTGTCTCAAAAAAAACAACAAAACTGCATAGCAAAAATCATATGGAACTATGGACGTTGAAAGCTTTCCTTTTGTGATCAGGAAAAAGACAGGGATGTCTGCAACCACTACTGCTATTCAGAATTGTACTGGAAATTCACGTGGGCAGCAAGGCAACAAACATAAGCAAAAAGTAAAAGATTTGGAAAGAAGAAACAAAGTTATCATTATTTGCAGATTTTACACCTAGAAAATAAAAAATCTACAGATAAATTTATTAGAACTAATAAAACAGTTTTCCAACAGGCAGAACTTATGTCACATACCAATTTCATTCTTTTATCCCAGCAACAGATAATCGGAAAATGAAATTTTAAGAAAATGACACCATTTACAATAGCATCCAGAACTATAGAGTAACTAGAAGTAAATTTAACAAGAGATGTGCATGACTTTAGGAGGCATTAAAGAAGACCTAAATAAATGGATATACATACTATGGAAAACTTAGTATTGTCAAGATGTCATTTTTTCCCCAGAGTAGTTTATTGATTCAGTGCAGTCCCTGTCAAACTTTTAGCAGATTGTTTGATGGAGCTTGATAAGCTGATTCAAAATTTTTATGAAATGTGGACATCTCAGTCTAGCCCAGACATTCTTGAAGAACGTAGGATGGCTCATTCTACTAGAAATCAAGAGGTAGCATTCTTAACCGTTATGCTTTATAATAGTAATAGCATAAGGATAGGTAACTTACAACAAGATAGCAGAAGAGGAAATCTAAGAACATGCACATAATATATGCCAGAGATGACAAACAAGTGGGTTGGTTACTCACTCTACCCTGTCCCCAAGATTCAAGTTACATGAAACTTGATTTTTAATTATGATTTGCCTCTGCACTCCATCCCCAGGGTTGCGACATTAGATTCACTTTAACATATTTTTGTTCTGAAAACTTCTCATATTTCTAACTGCAGAGCCATTAAATCTTACAGGTATTTATAGGACATGGTTTTAGATTCTGTGTATCCCATATATCTTTATCCTGCTCTGAGTCATGAGTCAGCCAGCCTTGGCCCACAGACCAAATCCAGCCTACCACCAGCTTTTATAAATACAGTTTTATTGGAACACAACTACAACTATTTGTTTATGTATTATACACGCGTGTTTTTACACTACAATCGCAGAGTTGAATAGTGACAACAGAGACTACATGGCCTGCAAAGCCTAAAACACTTACTGTCTAGGTCTTTACAGAAGAAATTTACTCACATCTCCTCAGACAGTTCTAATGACAGTAGAGTGGCAATTTAAATACTTTCCCAGAAAAGCTAACTTCACACTTGTAGGACAAATTTTATCTTTATGTGTTATTAAGGCCGACTAATACTGTAAGATTATGCCTCAAAAAATTAAAATTAAAAATTAATTTATATTCAAGGAGAGTATAGTTGGTCAAGTGGTCTATATGTTTCTTACTTTCATTTGCTTATGTAATATGTATATAAGAGCTTTAATACTTTTATTATCAGTATCTTAGTTTAAATCCTATATTGAATTTGGTTATGGTTTTCCTTGAAAAAATTTTTTTAAATAACTTAAAGAAAAATCCTGATTTGTTGTCTTGAGTTAGAGGGTGTCAGTTCTGAATTGTTTAGTCCTATTATATGCCCAGTAATTGGTTTTTTTGGAGGAAGGGACGGCTGAAATGTGACATGCTTGTATATTTTTCACCATACCTCAGATGAATAAACTACTCAGCTACCACATTTAAAATAAAATGTTGGGGCGCCTGGGTGGCGCAGTCGGTTAAGCGTCCAACTTCAGCCAGGTCACGATCTCAGGGTCCGTGAGTTCGAGCCCCGCGTCAGGCTCTGGGCTGATGGCTCGGAGCCTGGAGCCTGTTTCCGATTCTGTGTCTCCCTCTCTCTCTGCCCCTCCCCCATTCATGCTCTGTCTCTCTCTGTCCCAAAAATAAAAATAAAAAAACGTTGAAAAAAAAATGTTTTTTAATAAAATGTAACCTAAATTTGGCAAAAATAAAAGGTTAAATAAATGCATTATACTGTTTTTCTTTTAGTTTCTTAATATTCTTCATCAAATAATAGTCTTCAGTGTTGATTCTGTTAGAGTAGTAACTTCATTTACCTCCTACATCCAATTGTGATGTACATCTGTAATAATATCTTAATAACAATATGCCTTCAGACAGAACACTTTTTGAAAGAGAGAAAACCTGGTTGATTATCTTGCCTTTGCATTTCTGTTATCTTTTAGTGAATCATTGTTATTTCATTCTTCACTAATATCTAGTAATTTTTACATTTATTATATTAATAAAGTGGTCTTGTGTATCAGAAACTAAAGTTTTGATTTAGGTCTTATTTATCTTAATTTTGATTTCTTTGCTTCTATTACTTTGAATAGTTGTCAGAATAACACATTGCTTTATGAACAGTTTTCATTGTAGTTTTAATATCTTACTTTGTATATTTTTAATATTTTCTTTCACCTACAGGAGTGGCATCAGGATTATAGGAAGTTCAGGGAAACAACCATGTATCTCATAATTGGGCTAGAAAATTTTCAAAGAGAAAGGTAAGGCAGAATGGTCAAATATGAAAAGCTTCATTTTTGCATTTAATTCTATTCAGATATGACCTCATCTTTAGAAAAGGTTTTATTCACTGTATGTGTTTTTAATAAACTTTTAATTTTAGAAGTTTTATCTTTATAGAGAAATTGTATAGTTGGTACTGGAAGTTTCCATATACCCCACATACTTTCCATTTTCAATTAAATCTATAAGGTTGGCATTAGTGTCTTTGTTTTTATTAGCTCTCACATTCTACAATTGAAGTTTAGGATGGAATAGGATTAGATTAAAGCCTAGAAGTTTGCTGGCGACCAAACAAGCTGGAAGCCCAACACACAGAATTGTTTGTATACCATAATATCTGCCTTTAGTCTCCAGCCTTTTTCATATTCTTTCTGAGTCTAATCTTGACTTCAAAGCAGAGACAGTGTTTCCAATATGTCTCTTTGTCCAAAGTTTCATTACTATAAAAACTATAGCTATAGAAAACTGATCAGCTGTCTTCTAAGTATTATGACTACAAACACATTTTAGATCATTTTTCATTTAAGGTACAGATGGTTTTAAAGGAGTTTCTACTTCTTAAAACTATAATATTATTTTTTAAAATTTTAATTGTTATTAAGAACAAAGGATAAATATTGATTTATTTACTTATACACTGATTTGCATTTACTTATTCACATATTTCTTAATTCATATCCTTTAATATTAATGTACTTGACTAGTGATTTTTTTAGAACAACTGTATATATATATATATATATATTTAAACATGGTAATTTATTTTATGTGATTGTTTAAATACATTGCTTAAAAATGTTCAAAAGGCATTTTAAAAAACATATTTAAAAAATAGATATTTCTAACTTATTGGTGAATCACTGAAAGTAAGCAAGTTGCCACACGTTTTTAAACCATTCCTGAAACTATTACCTTACATCGTTTTTAAATTACAAAACACGGATATTCACTGTGTAATATAACACACTGCTTAGTAGTAAGATTAGTTTCCTTCTAATGTATACTTACAGGGATTATTAATTTGTAGGGTCCAGCAAAGTTATTTAAACTGAGCTGATAGAAACTTAAAAACTAGAACGGTAAAAGGAGTTGAAATTGAGCACTATTCACCTATGAAACTAGTTGTAGAGTTAGTTTGTCTAGAAAGCATTTGTAAAATGTCTTAATCTAACCTGTATTAAAATTTCTATTTCAACTCCAATATATAAACATAAGTTATATTTTTAAATCAGTAGAGGTTATGTTTAGCATAAAATAAACCACAAGTTGTCCCCCAGATTTCTTAAGCATGTTTGTGTCGGGCCTACAATACATTAGATAAATGAGACAAATGAGTTTTCTTGCTTTGTTTTTGAGAAAAGGGGGTAGAGGGAATGGAATCCACATAACTTTATTTCATTTAATAATTGTGTATCTAAAATTAATTTACAACTGTAGACTTCCGAGTAGAACAAGTATACTGAGAACCAGTAGGCATTATTTGTAGATTTTTTTTTTACTTCCAATCTCATAGCAAAGTCTAAAGTCAATAGGTAAAAAATTATTAAAAAGTTAAATTGTAATCACTAATTACACCCAAATTAACCTTGAAAAGGCAGCATTAAGAGTACTTAAAAAATGGAAATTAGTTACAAAGGAAATAAAGGGCAACAAATACAAAGAAGAAATTGTCAAAGGCAGAATACTCTAATGAACTTAAAATTTAAACGAATAATAGACTTGATCTAATCAATAACGTGAAACATTTTTTTCAAGCCTCAGTCTGGTAATAATACGGTTTGATAGGCTCAAGGAAGTGAAAAATTAATACTCAGGAAACACCATATGAAAATAACCAACTATCAAATTTAATGCTCAAATGCAATTACTGTATTTCAAAAAATATTAAAAACTAGCTAGTCATTTATTTTGAATCTTTTTACAGTAGCAAAAGTTCCTCTGAAATTTAAGATATTTGAAAACAAATAATTGAACTCTGGGACAAAAATCTTCTTTGTATCGCCTATGAACTTCCTACTTGAAAATCTAAGTATACTGTTACTGAAAAACATAAAGACAACAAAAGTCTCTGTTTTGAGACCACACTAGAATCATTTATCCAAATGACAAAGCTCTTAATTTAAAAGAAAGTGCTATATTTTCAATACTCTGTAATAATGTATTCAATTAAAAGGGTTATTGAATTCCTTCTTTTCTTTCTTTCTTTTCTTTCCTGGTTTTATATAACGTACAGGAAACTCTCACTGCGATATTGATGCAATTTTGTTTTTAAATGACAGCACAGACTGTTACTTCTAGAGCTGTGCTGTCTATCCAGCCTGGTTGCTACCAGACACATGAGACAGTTTAAATTTAATTAATTTTCCAACTAAAAATTCAGCGTCTAAGTCATACTAGCCACATTTTGAATGTTCAGTAGCCAGCCACCTGTGGCTAGTGGCTACCCTGTCAGCCAGCAGAGACACGACACTGCTGTCTTTGTGGAAAATGCTGGTGGCCTTGCTGCCCTGTTTGGTGGACAGTGAGCACTGCCATCACTTTTACACTTAGCAAAGTTTAAAAGTTGCACAGAATTAAAAAGCACTGTTAATACTTGGACACAAGTCATCCTGTAATTTATAAGGTAATTCACTTTGGTCACTGAAATAGAGAACTATTTTGATAAGTAGCTCCATTTTATGAGTTATTTTATTTCGGCCACAGTTATATTTCTTTAATAGGAATATTCAAGTTCACTTTAAGAGAGCTGAGATTAGTATTTCTAAGATAAATAGTAATGTGATCTTATAAGTGGACAGAGTAAGATCAAGAAGGCATTTCCATTTTATAGATAAACTAGGCTCCACAGTAATTGCATCCACAAATGCAGTAACTTTTTCAAGGCCACACGATTAACTAGGGAGAAAAAAATTGAAATAGAGATCTGTATTCTTATAAAATTTAATGAAATCAGGTGAGTATTCTTTGGTAAGAATTAAAAAGAAGAAGCTGTCGCTTTTTTGCTCTCTGCATTAACTTCTTATATTAGCTTCTCTTGGTATGTTCAAAGTATGTTCAAATTTCATAATTTGCTTATTCTCAAATATATGCTTATTCTCAAATACATGCTTATTCAGAAAGTGAATATTCTGGTGTAGCAAATGTTTATTAAATTGGAAAGGTCAACTAGAAAATTAGTTAATGGTGACAAATAATATTTATGGAATATTACAAGAAGAAATGTTAATTTTACACTTTAAATATAGTAGCTACCACAGCTAGTCGGTTAGAAAATATTGTCAAAAGGTTCTGTCCAACTTTTTTTTTTTTAAATAAAAACACAAAACTTGAAAACCTTGAATGAATACTGATTGATAGGCCATTGTCAAGCCTGTGAATAGTGAAGTGAAATCATGTTTTTAGGAACCACAATTTTATAATAGTACAAGTGAGGATCAAAAGAGTCTACAGGGTACATGGTCTTATTTTACTTTGAAATAAGAATGTGGTACCTGGACTGCTGAGTCTTACTGTGATTTATTTGAAGATATGTTTGTAAGCACTTTAAAGGTTGATAAAATATGGAAATTGTGTGCTTCAATAGAAAATTGGAACAGGGCCACAGTTTCAGAGCTATTCTTAGAGAGGTGACTCAGGTCTTGAAGGCCAGATATGAATGTCATTCACTGAGACTTTTTAATAGGAAACTTAATAGCTATAAAAGAGAAGGCAGATGTGCCAGCAGACTAATTTAGTGGTGTAAATCAGTATTTAATGTTATTATCACTCCCTTCTTTTCTTCTTTCATAAATAAAACAAAAAACCTTTACCTGAGGTTATGTTTATATTTTTTCAAAATAAAATCCCGTATTCTTAAGTTTTCTCAAAAACAAGTTCCTGGGAGAAGCCTTTCAAAAAAGTGTATGAAATAACTTATTTTTTATGAAATAGCTTCAGGTGTGTCATATGAGAGGCCATTAATGTGTACATTAGTTTCCAATTCTACATTTATATTCAAAGTACAGAACTGATTTATATTTAAGCACATGAAATTAAATAATAAAAACTTAATGTAACCTAGAGTTTTAAAAGTGTTTCTTTATAATATTTCGCCTTTTAGAATGTTACATTTTTCTGAATTAATCTATAAGAAGGTATGTTGTAACTGGAAAAACTGGCACAAAGGAGACATCTTAGTATCGTTCATATTTCAGTTATACAAATATATAGCTATATTTATTTCTTACCCCATATTGTGAGAGGATAACTGTTTTAGAGGTAAATAGAATCCTCAAACATTTTTACCCTCCTCCCTTTCTAAAACCTAGTTTGAACTTCGTAACATATAGACTTATGTTAATGTAACATTATTAATATTACTTGTTAAACTTTCTATAAAAGACCGACCCGCCAGCTGTTATGTTCCTACACTCTTCTTTGTGTGTGTATTCCACCAGAATGTCCAGCTGTAGAAGCATTTTTTTTTCCATTTCTCCTTCCCCATTTCCTTTGGATATTCTCCCCTCTACCAATTATGTTATTCTCCATGATGAGAACCATGGGTGCACACGGAAAAATACCTGAATAGTCACTGAATGAAACACACGATGTTTGTGATAAAGAAACAAAGTAATCTGACCCTTTCTTCAAACAAAAATGACATTATGTTGTTCAAAAAAGTAGATTCTTGACTTCCCTATCAGTCTAAATGGAAGACATCAGGGAATCAGGAGAGAGGAACTACCTGAATTCAATAATTACGGGCTTTTTCCTCCCAGTCTTTTCTTAATTCCTAGCTCCATTAAAAAAATTTTTTTTCAGTGTTTACTTTTAAGAGAGAAAGAGAGAGTACGAGTAGGGGAGGGGCAGAGAGATGGACACACAGAATCTGAAGCAGGCTCCAGGCTCTGAGCTGTCAGCACAGAACCCGATGCAGGGCTCAAACTCAGGAACTGTGAAATCATGACCTGAGCCGAAGTTGGCCGCTTAACTGACTGAGTCACCCAGGTGCCTCTAGCCTAGCTCCATTTTTTTGTTTTTGTTTTTTTACTTTATGACATAACTATCTCCTGGTCTCAGATGTGGCTGTTGCTAAAACAGCTTTTAGATGATACATTTATTGTAATGTTCTGGATAATCAAAATTTAAATGTATACTTAAGTATTTTATAATTGTAGTTGACTTTTTTTTTTACACAGATGAAATAATGCCTTATGTTTCTTTTAATTTTTAAGTTATATAGATTCCTTGCTGTTCCTTATCTGCGCTTATCAGAATAACAAAGAACTCTTGTCCAAAGGCCGATACAGAGGACATGATGAAGAATTGATATCACATTATAGAAGAGAGTGTTTACTAGTAAGTTGAATGTACTTAGGAGGTCATGTTTACGTTATTGTTTTGTCTTACACTGAACAGATTTTCCAGACTCCTATAGAAGTGATTGACTATAAACTCTGATGAGGAAAGTATCATGATGATGACATCATCATGATGTAATCTGGGTATAATCGCTTAAGATGCAGGAATGCACTCAATTCTTTATTATCTTTTCTCTTTATTGGTCCTAAATATTGCAGATGGTAACCAGAAATGTTCTTAATATAGGATCAAAATAATTACTTTTGTATTTTGGTTTCTTCATTATTCTACTATTCCCTTTTTTGGTGAGAGAAGGGGGGGACTGCACAGGCCATGAGCAATTATTATTCCAGAAGAATAATAGATTTTTCTGAGTTTTTTAAAATACAGTAGTAGATTTGGTGTACATAGTGTTAAATGATTCATTGTAATACAGTATCCTTTTTTTTTCCACCTAGTCATTGGTAGTTTTTTTTCCTCAAATATTTTCACTGTCTATGTGCAGCAATATTACTGTTGTTATATAAACTTTAAAAAAGTCTTTTTAGCAGTTTTGTAGCACCAAATTAGTTTCTAAAGGTCTGGAGTACTTTGTTAATATTTCTCAAGTCAGCTAACCTTGATGTATAAGATCACAAATTCCATCTTTATACATTTTTCTGATTAAATTTAATTCTTTTTTTTTTTTTAATTTTTTTTAACGTTTATTTATTTTTGAGACAGAGACAGAGCATGAACAGGGAGGGTCAGAGAGAGAGAGGGAGACACAGAATCTGAAACAGGCTCCAGGCTCCGAGCTGTCAGCACAGAGCCCGACGCGGGGCTTGAACTCACGAACCACGAGATCATGACCTGAGCCAAAGTCGGACGCTTAACCGACTGAGCCGCCCAGGCGCCCCTAAATTTAATTCTTAGTTAACTATTAACATCATTCTGTGATATACTGTGAACACCTAAGCTGCAATTTTTTTTTCCTGTACAAGGAGAAATATATATGTATATATACACACAAAGATATTCAAGGGTATATGATTTTTCAACCTATATAAGTTACATGATTTAAGTATACTTTAAAAAACTTTAAGTGGTATGCTGATAAAATTTTTTCTTGCAGTAGAACTACATAAACTGCTTGTAATCTTAATATGTCTTTAGAATTTTCAAATGAGAATATTAGATGACGATGATCTTACTATTTTTCTCTCAGCTGCTTTTATTGCATTTGAGTATATTTTAGAACTTGAATTGTTAGTGATTAGCATCCATTGAGGATAGTTTTTTTTTTTTTTTAATTTTTTTTTCAACTTTTATTTATTTTTGGGACAGAGACAGAGCATGAACGGGGGAGGGGCAGAGAGAGAGGGAGACACAGAATCAGAAACAGGCTCCAGGCTCCGAGTCATCAGCCCAGAGCCTGACACGGGGCTCGAACTCACGGACCACAAGATCGTGACCTGGCTGAAGTCGGATGCTTAACCGACTGCGCCACCCAGGCGCCCCAAGGATTGTTCTTAATTTGGCCAGTTTCAAAGGTTTTTAATCATTCCCCAAGAAGGAAGACCTGAATTGTATATATTTTAGATTTAAAAAATGCAGAATTGTATACATTTATATATTTAATGAACTAAAGCAATTTTTAATGTAAAAATTGAAGGCTTGTATGGCAATATTTTGGTAAAGCTATTTTAAATATAAATATAGCCAAAACGTGATGGTTATTTTAAAATATGGAAAAAATGGTACAATGTTTCACCCCATATTATGATACTAAACCATTCGCACCTAGTTTGGTGTTTCATAGGGATTTAAATGACACTGCATGAGGGTTATTTTAGTGTTCCTTTCAGGGTTTTTCATACTGAGTATTTGCTGAGTGTCATGTTTGAGGGATACAGAGACAGTTAAGACCTGTTTATTTGCCATCCCCCAAGAACTCAGTCTGTACCATAAATGATTTTTATATTCCAGATTAAGTGTCTTTATGAGAAATATGTAAAGTAATATGCTTGTAGTTGTCAAGGAGAACCTTAAGGGATAAGTTGAACACTGATCTGGATCTTGATGGACAAATAGGATTTTTATGCCTTGTAGAGAAGGCAGAAAAATGTTCCAGCCAAAGGGACACCATATGAAAAGACCTGGAAAGTATACAACAGAAAATGAAGATAGATCCACTGGGGCTAGATTCTGAGGAGCAGGGTTAGGTGCAAGTGATGAAGCTAACAATACTTGTTGATGTCAGCCTATGTTGAAGCTTATGCAGCATTCTCATGTGCCTTTGTAAGTTTGAGTAGGTTTGGCTTGGTCACATTTGTTGTCAGAAAATAAATCTGGCTGTAAGTAGTATACTAGATGGTGAACTGGAAAGGAGTAGAGACGGAAGTCTTCCCTAGAGAGGGAAGAAGGAGAGAGCCTCAACTAAGACAGAAGTGCAGTGGGTATGAAGAAGAGGGCATAAAAGATGGTGGAAGAAGTGAAATCAAGGGACCTGGTAACTATTAGATGAGTAGAAAGAAGGAAATAGGGTTGTCAAAACTGCTTGACTTTACAGTTTGTGTTTGGCTTTGGGGAATCTCAGATGACGAATAAGTTTGGCTTTGGGTGTACTATGTTTACGTTGTTTTCAGGTAACATTAATTTCAGAATGGTAGTAACTATTATAAGTTTGAATGCATATTGTAAAAATTATGCTGGATACTTAAAGCCTTCTCTTGTTTAATCCTCTCAACCACTGTCTAAAAAAGGTGATATTTCATTTTGCATATGAAGAAACTGAAGCTAAGAGATTGCTTATTTACTCAAGCCACTGCTTAGTGGATGAGTTAGACTACTAACATAAGCCTCTCTACAAAATCAAGATATAAATTACACAAGAATGATAAAATATAAACATGAGAAATAATATAATTTTTATTTTGTAATTCAGCTTAACTATGAATATTTCAAAATCATATCTATCATGCTCTAAATGTTAAGATTTCACCTAAACCCTTAAATACTATAACTTTTACTATACCTATAATACCTTATCTGTTTCTTAAGTGTATATTTCTTACCTCATGAATTTCTGTCTTCTGCTATCAAGGGTCAGCACAACTGGCCTGTGCTCTAGCCTGTCACTTGTTTTTGTAAATAAAGTTTTATTGAAACATAGTCATACCTTCTCCTTTGCATATTATGTATGGCTGTCTTTGTGTAACAATGGCAGAATTTAGTAATTACAACAGAAACTGTATCGCTGTCAGAGCCTAAAATATTTCCCATCTTCTCCTTTACAGAAGTTTGCTAATCTCTGTACCAAATTGTAAACTCTGTGAGAATTTTCTGTATTAATCAGTTGGGTTCCCCTGAATCTAGAATAGTCTCTGGCATATCTCATGTACTCAGTAAGAATTTTTTGAAGGAATAATGAACTAATTGATTACCTTTAAATTTTAGATTCAAGAAATATAACAGTATTTATTTAATTGGCATTTATGGAGAAGATGATAAAGTGTTTTTCAAAGATAATATGGCGTCTGAATTTTTTTTTTTTTTTAATTACTTTGATGGCACACCAAATTTTAGAATTGGGGAAATTTCACCTCTGGAGAATTAAAATATGGTCCCTGTAGTGATAATCAGAAAATTATAAGCTGAACATGAACTTGAAAAACATGACAACAGTATTTTCCCCACTTCTTTTTGTTCTTGTTTCTGTTATTCTCGTATGCACAGCTTTTTCTAAGAGACTTCACGCTAGAACAGATAGAGATTGTTTTTCTTGATTGCCATTTGTTCTAATACTGTTTGTGAACATACTTTTTCTGTTGTCTTCAGTATTGACACAGGATTTTTATTTAGTTAAAAACAAAACTTTTTCTTTTTCTCAATGCATTAAGAAATTAAATGAACAAGCTGCAGAACTATTTGAATCTGGAGAGGATCGAGAAGTAAACAACGGTTTGATTATTATGAATGAGTTTATTGTCCCATTTTTGCCCTTGTTATTGGTGGATGAAATGGAAGAGAAAGATATTCTTGCTGTGGAAGACATGAGAAATCGATGGTGTTCCTATCTTGGACAAGAAATGGAATGTAAGTTTAAACAATGCTAGTGGACACTTCAGCTGGGATTAACTGTAGTTGGAATTAGATGTTATTTATTCTTGTCATTTTTTATATTATTTTTACATTCATGTAAAAATATTATATTACATTATAGTATTTTTACATTCATGTCATTCCCTTTTTTTTCTATTTACAAACCAAGTGCACACTGCCTTGCCATTTATATTTTACCTCTTTCCCCCAAATGGTAATACATATTTTGAAATGAAACATTAGTTGAACACACTCTAAGTTAATAAATCATGTTGAAGATGATGATTTCTTTCCCTCTCTGTCTTTAGCTATATCTAATTGTTTGTATTTACAGCAAACCTCCAAGAGAAGCTGACGGATTTTCTGCCCAAACTGCTTGATTGTTCTACTGAGATTAAAGGTTTCCATGAACCACCGAAGTTACCGTCATATTCCACACATGAACTCTGCGAGCGGTTTGCCCGAATCATGTTATCCCTCAGTCGAACTCCTGCTGATGGAAGATAAACTGCACACACTTTCCCTGAACACACTGTATAAACTTTTTTTAGTTCTTAACCCTTGCCTTCCTGTCACAGGGTTTGCTTGTTGCTGCTATAGTTTTTAACTTTTTTTTATTTTAATAACTGCAAAAGACAGACAGACCATAGAGACTTTAGCCAGACTGCAAACAATAAAGCTGAGAATCGCATGGCGCTCAGACTTTGTTTTAACCAGAACTGATGTACAATTACAAATCTGATTGGTTTCATTATGGCAAAGCCATGCTTTTGCCACCTTTCTGTTACAGTATTACTTTGCTTTTATCTTTTCTTTATCTACAGCTTTCCATTCAGTCTGGATCCTTCCATGACTACAACCATTTAAGTGTTCAGCACTGTGTACGATACATAATACTTGGTAGCTTGTAAATGAAATTAAAGAATAAAGTTTTATTTATGGCTACCTATGTGTTTGTAAGCAGGTATATTGTATATTAGTGTATCATTTTAATTATATAAAAATGAATTTTGTCTGGGGATTGTTTAAGATTAGGTGGATAGATGAATAGATTAATACAAACTTTTAATTTGTCTCTGTAGCACATTGGAAGTTTACTAAGTATTGACACTTAAATATATCTATATTTTTGACTAAGTTGTTAAAACTTAGTATGGCACCTAAACCTGTTTTGAATTCACATCAGGTTTTCATTGAAGTGAACGGCTGATACTTAAGTCAACCACACTGAAACTTTTAACTTTTCCTTAGATTAACCTTTTATTTTTTTTATGTATTTACAAATAATATAGCAAGGTGATTATTTCAAGAGATACCAGAAAAAAAGTACTTGAATAAGGGCTATTTAAATAGTGAAACTTATAAGAAATCTGTATATGTGTACACACACACACACACACACACACACACACACACACACACACACACATTCTTCATAATGGAGGACAATGTTTTGCATTATATAATCATTCTATTTTTGTAACTTGTATACCACTTTAATTGAAAATGTTCTCTACTAATCAATGCTGTGAAATGAAGTTGATATTGTTGAACTAGAAGTTATGAGTATCTTACCTGCTTTTATTTTCCTCCTTTTCAAAAAGAAAAAGCTGTAGAACATTTTGTAGATGGAACTGCTGTTTAAGATTAATGAAGTAATATTGTGAATGAAAATCGATGCTTTAAAGGTAATCATGTTACCAATAACCTATTTTTGAATTTATAAAAATTTCTTTATAAATGATACTTTGTTAGCATAGTAAAATATATCATTATACTATGTGTATGTTTGTTATAGCGTCGCCAAAACTAGAACTCTTTATAAGTGCCTCTGATAAAAGATCCCAGATAGAGGAAGAAGAAAATATTAAGTTACTGTATAATGTTCCTTATCAAGATATCAATGCACTACTAAGGTATTAATGACAAGGAATTGATACCATTTCTGTTTTAAGGGTAGATTTTGCCTGTTGTAGCTATCAAAACGTGTTTTGGTTTAGATTTTAAATTCTCCACTGAGCAGAATTGGTATTCTACATTAGTTTTCAAGTCCTGTCCAAAGTTTAAAAACTCCGTATGTATCATCAAAGCATTTGTAAACTGTCTTCAGTATTTTATAATATTCTGCCATATGGTAAAATTGTTTGTGTTTATGTGTATAATTGACCACTGAGACACAAAGTGCTCAAACACCATACGGAAATTACTCCCTTCACAAGGCACATCCAGGGAATCATATGTGGCTCTTGTGCTGAAGGTAAGTATTATTTTTGTATTTACTTTCTACTTAAAAGCCAGTTTATTCATTCTTGGTAGTGAATCTGAAGTGCTCTTTTAAAAATGACCTTTTTCAAGACCTGGGGAAACAACTTGTTTTTATATCAATAAGTTTCAGTCTAGTCTAATCTAGAACTACGGCACTAAATAAAACTATCAGTAACATTTTATGCACCTTCAGTTGATGCTGTTTAATTTCCATTTACTTATAACCCCTTGTTTGTTAGAAGCTTGTGAGTATCTCCTGCACTTGCAATTTCAAGGAAGTAACTAAAGATTTCATTTTCTTAGTTTTATATTAATTGAGACTAAGGTGGACTTTTTCCTCCTATACCTAATTCTCCAGAGTTCAGTGTCTTTGTCATCCCCAAAAAGTGTAGTCACACAGGTGCTTGGAGGCAGTGAGTAGGGATCCCCTGTGTAATCATTTTTTTTAATTTATTTTACATCATTAACAAGATCAAATATCATTTGTTATACCCATGATAACTTCATCCAGAGTATGTAAATTAGTCTCAGGGCTGCCATAATAAAGCAGTACAAACTTGGTGGGTAGTTTATAAAACAAATCTATTTTCTCACTGTTCTGGAGTCTAGAAATGTAAGATCAATGTGTAGGCACGTTTAGTTTCTCTAGAGGCTTCTCTCTTTGGCTTATAGACAGCCTTCTTGCTGTGTCCTTACGTGGCCTTTGCTCTATGCACATACACATCTTTGGTGTCTCTTCCTCTTATAAGGACACCAGTCCTACTGGATGAGGGTGCCATCCTTACAACCTCATCGACCTCATTCAGTCTTCTTTAAAAGTCTTATTTCCAAATACAGTTGCATTGAGGGTAGCGGTTCCAACATATGATTTTGGAGGTTGGTGACACGATTCAGTCCACAGAATATGATGGCCCAGTTTATATATACCTCCTTTCCAGACGTAGAAGTGTGATTGTTAGCCTCTTCCCTTTAACCTCAAGATTATGATGCAAATATCTATGGCTCTGCTGTTAGATCTACTTACTGTTTTCTTTTACTTTCACCATATCCTAAAAACTATTTTGAAGTTATAAGAAACCAAGTTAAGAATTGCTCACAATGCATTCATCTATTCAGTTCAGTGTGTTTTCATTGAACAAATCTTTGTTGAAAGAATGCAATACTCCATGTTGATTTGCCCTTTATTATGTGGGGTTTTATTCATCATTTTCACCTAAATTTATACCATGGATCTGGTTTCTGTTTTGCTAGTGTTTTATTCTTACCTACTCGACTTCCCTTTTCCATCCCCCATTCCACCCCCAGCCTGGAAGTTAACTACTGTCAGCCATTGTGGCCACATATTTTTCCATGTTTGGACAGTGTTATGCAGTATATACACATAAGTGTGGGGTTTTTGAGGGGAGCAGAAAGAGAGAATGTCATCTATTATGTAGGCCTTTTTCCTCCCCACTCCTGTATTTCTAGCCTCCAGTTCCTTCTTTTTCTAGTGGGCTTCTAAGAAATGGCAATAATAAAATAATAAATAATGTGACCCTAATAATAAAAGTATTTGAGTCCTGATTGAGGGAACTGTATACACAGTTGAATACATACATGTATATACATCGGAATTTCAAATATCCTGTTCATTCTATATACGGTTTTTCCCAATGGCTGTTTCAAACCACTACCATTCTCAACCTCCTATTCAATGCCAGCTCCAGTAAAACAGGATGATTTTTCCTTTGCCTTACCAAGAAAATGGGGCTATTGGGTATGATACCCTTCAACTTTTAACCTCTGTAACTGTACATTTACACTTAATTATTATTAGGTAACCAAGATGTAATAAGGAAATGGATATTGATAACCCAGTGTTATGAGAAAAATATAAAATACAAAAAATATATAAAATGTAAAATGAATTTATATGGTTAAACGTACATCATGGGGGGGTGCATATTTGCTCTTCTGTAGACTTAAAAAAAGCTCACTCTTGGCCTTACAGCAGCCCACAGCCTGCACAGTTTTTCCTTTATCAAATGGTTCTTACTTTTTCAGTAATTCAGAGCGAGTCTAGTATTCTTAATCCTGATTATGCATCAGAAGCATATGAGAAGTGTTCTTTTAAAAAGGTTTCTAGGGGCGCCTGGGTGGCTCAGTCGGTTGCGTGTCTGACTTCAGCTTGGGTCGTGATCTCACAGTTGGTGGGTTCGAGCCCCACGTCAGGCTCTGTGCTGATAGCTCAGAGCCTGGAGTCTGCTTCGGATTCTGTGTCTCTCTCTCTTTCTGCCCCTCCCATGCTCATGCTGTCTCTCTCTGTCTCTCAAAAATAAACGTTAAAATAAATAAATAAAAGTAAAAAATAGGTTTCTAGGTCATATCTACCAGATTCTTAAGAGACTTTTAAAGTGAGAACTAGTTTGAGAACATTTGGTAGGTGTTTCCCCAACTTCATTTTTCTAAGAATGAACTCTGCCCTTATCTTAGAGACTGAGTCTAGCTAAAGTAGGGTGGAAAAATTTGCTTTTTGCATTCTTGTATGTCACATGAAAAGGCAAGGGATTTAAATTTGCTGATGGTCCCCTCAGCCATACAGCATGCCCATTTTTGTATGTGCTCTAGCCAAAGCTATGCTTAAATGTTTTTCAGTCACAACTTTCTGAACTTCTCTCTCTTTTCTAAGTGGTTAAGACTGCAGGCTCTAGAACTAGACTGCCAGGTCTGGATACTGGGCCAACTATTGTACAGCTGTTACTCTTGAACTTTTCTATGCCTTACTATATTTCTTCATCTATAAAATGGGATTACAGTATAACCTACCTTATAGGATTCTCTTAAAAGTATAAGTGGTTTTCTGTATATAAAACTCTTGGAAAATGGCAGCCACATAGTAAATGTTCGATAATTGTCAGCCCATGGACACCTGGGTGGCTCAGTCAGCGTCTGAGTCTTGATTTCAGCTCAGGTCATGATCTCACGGTTCGTCATGAGTTCCCAGCCCTGTGTCAGGCTCTGCGCTGACAGGGATTCCATCTTTCTCTCTCTCTCTCTCTCTCTTTGCCCCTTCCCCACTCACACGCATGTTCCCTCTCTTTCTGAAAATAAACATTAAAAAAATAATTGTCATTCCTTTTTATAATTTGTCACTGTTGGTTACTGCTGACTTTCAGAAGCTGCCTTCCTGAGACAGGCTTCTTTGGGCTACCCTCATTCCTACCTGCATTTCCTTTTTTTCTTACTCCTTAAATGTGAGTGCTGTCAAGGTTCTGTACTTGGCCCCCTTCTAAGTCTTCACCTTTTCTGGATGGTTTTATCTACTGGTTTGTCTTCTTTTACTGCCTACGTGCTGATGATTCACAAGTCTGTATCTCTAATTTCTAACCAAACCAACTTTGTGCATTTTAGACCCATATATGTTTCCAATTGTCTGGTCAACATACAGGCTTGGATATTTCCCTGGCACTTCAAACTTTGCACATGCCACAGTGAATTCATCGCTTCTTGCCAAACCTGATTCTCTTATAGTATAGTGTAGTATTATAGTATTATACTATACTATAGTATTATACTGAATAGTATAATAGTATAGTATTATAGTATACTATAGTATACTGAGTAGTATAATAGTATAGTATTATACTGAATAGTATAATAATCCAGACATGAGGAATATTTTGCAATTCTATTTTTATTTCATATTAATTACCAAGTGTCAACAGAGCAAGATTTTTAGTACCTTTTCATGCATTTCTTCACTACTAATGTTGATGAGGTCTCTTGTCTCTCATCTTAATTTGGACAATTGATTTGGTCCTGAATGGCCCACTGTCTCTCTCTCTCTTTCTTTCTTTCTTTCTTTCTTTCTTTCTTTCTTTCTTTCTTTCTTTCTTTCTTTCTTTCTTTTTCATTCATTCATTGAAATACAGATGATACACTGGCCTCTCTGTCTTTGATCTTGCCCCTACAGTTAATCTTCTATACTGTTTGCAGAACAATCTTTCAAAGAGGTTTTACATGTCTGTCTACCATTGCTGGACAGAGCTCCTTTAGAGAGAAATAACATCCTGGTTTTGTTTCCTCAGCACCTGTTAAATTATCTGGCAACTCACTAGAGGTTCAGTCTTGCAGTTCTCTGGCCCTGCAGCCATCTTTGACCTGCATTTTTTGATATGATAACCACTAGCTACTTACAGCTATTTAATCAAAATAAAGTTAAAATTACTTAGTCATACTAGCCACATTGCTCTAAATTGGACAACATGCTTTAGAACATTTCCATTACCACAGAAAGTTGTATTGGACAGAAATGCCCAAGATCCTTGCTGATGTGGGCATTTTCCTTTATTGACAACACGAGAACATTCAAGCACCTTTAAAGTGTGTTAGCTTGAGAAAGTCAGTCTTTAACATTTATGTCTTTTTATCTTTATCTTGCCATTAACCACTTTATGGCACCTGGTTTTCAGATAGCACCTCTAACAGCATGTGTTCAACTAGGAAAGCCCACAGTAGGTATTTCAACAGAGGAGATGTTGTAGAGGCATAGGGGACAACACAGAGATCCTACCTACAGGACGTAGCCACTGTTTCCAGGAGTGAGGAAACAAAAGGGGAGAAGATGGGGTTACCAGAACCTTGGAGCTCCAAAATAGGGGTACTTGTGGACTTGGTGCACAAATGTCTGAGACAGTTCACCACTTAACTGTTCTTGCTACTTCTAAGGTATGCAGTGAAGATAGTTCCAGAAGTTCTGAAAGTAGTTGAAGACTGGAATCAACTGACATTAGGTCAACACAGTAGGATTGGCAAGAAAAGATAAAGAAGTAAATCTTGTTTTCCTCTTACCTTCTACTTTCCCCCTAGTACTTACTGGCAGAACCTAAATGGCCTGCAGCAGTCAAGGGGGTCAGGAGAATACAGTTTGTGGAGTCCCAGCCTCAGTATCAAGGAATGAAGGGTGGAATTGGAGCTGAGAGATAATAGGTAAAGAAAAACTAGCTTCCTTTTAAAAATCCCTTTTTAGCCAAAGATGTTAATCCCTAAAATGCTAAATATTCAGGTATGTATTTGTAGACTGTCTCTGGGACCTCAAGAATAAAATGCACTAAATCTGATTTGAATCATGTTGCTCTTTTCCATCAAATGAAACATTTAAGTGATCTATTTATGCTTTGTTTTAAAAGTCAGTAGTGGAAGAAATTCACTCCCAACTATTCATTCACCCTTCCTTCCTTCCTTCCTTTTTTTTTTTTTTTTTAATTGTGTGCATGCCACATACCACACAATCTGCCAGGTGTATATACATAAAACAAAATAATAAGACAAAAGTAATAATTCACCCAAACCCATCTACCTGAAATGAGACACTGTTAACATTTTTATGTTAATCCTGCACATCACTATGGATGTGCATATATACACACACAAATATACTTAAATGATTTTCATAAAAAACTTTATAAGTACACATACTTTTTCAAGAATGTATGTATAGATCTCTGTTCTACAGTATTTGATTACAAGGAAAATGAGCTATTACTTATTCATGGACATAAAATATAGGCTGCTACTTATGTCTGTGTATATACTAATACTGTTTTCATGCCTTGTGCCTTTCTCCTAGATTTCTAGATGTACAATTTCTGAGTTACTGACTGTAAAGTTTAAATTTTTGAGCCAATTTGTCAAACTGGCCTTCACCAAAACTATTTCATATTATACTGCCACCACTAGAATGTGAGAGTGTGTTTCCACAGGCTCGGCAACATAGAATATTATCAGTTTTTAATATTTTTCAGTAAAGTTTATTGTATTTTTTAGTGAGAGTGAACATATTTTAATATGTTGATAGCTGCTTGTATTTATCGTGTAGTTAACTGCTTATACTTTGCATTTGTAGGGGGATGATCGTGGCTGAATTTATAGTAGCTTATGTTAGGAATCATTAATTCTTTTTATAAACATTGCAAAAATTATCCTCATTTTAAGCTTATAATATTGTTTTATGACTTTTTATTTTTATGTAATCAAATCTGTTGACAACCTACTTTATAATTTCTACCTTTGATATCGTGTCTAGAAAGAATTTTCCCTGTCCAAGATTATAAAAATACTCATCTATGTTTTCTTCTGATATTTTATGATTTTTTTTTGTCGGTTCCTAATGTATTTGGAAATTATATTAATTTAAGGAGTGAGGTAAAGATTCACAAATTTCTAACAAGATTATCTAGTTGTCTAATACCATTTATAAAATAATTCCTCTTTTCCCTTACTGATCTAAAATGTAATCTCCACTAGATAATAAATTTTTATATTTGATATTTATAAACACTCAGTTCAATTTATGTTTTTGTCTATTCAACTATAATTACTAATTTAATTACTGTTGTTTTAACATTGATTAAAATATTTTATAACTAATAAGTGTTTTCCTATCTAACACATTAAGTGTTACTCCCCAACACATACATCCTTAATACTGCTTCAGCTCAGGTCATGATCTTGTGGTCTGTGGTTTTCCAGCCCTACATCAGGCTGTGTTCTGACAGCTCAGAGCCTGGAGCCTGCTTTGCAGTCTGTCTTCCTCTCTCTGCCCCTCTCCCGCTCAAGCTCTGCCTATCTGTCTGTCTCTCTCTCTCTCTCTCTCTCTCTCTCAAAAATAAACATTAAAAAATTAAAAATCCTATTGGCATTTTGATTGTAATTACTTTGGCCTACATAAATTGACGTATAGAGAAATCATGGTGCCTTCACAATTGTGAATCTTATTATCCAAGAATCTTATTTGTCCTTTTATTAGGTTCATATGTCCCTCAGTTGGAGTTTTAATGTTTTTATGAATGAGCTTCTCTTTCCAACTTAAAAAAAAAGTTCTCTAACTGAATATTTTGGAATGGAATTACCATGCTCAGACTTTTTGGTTTCAGGACCTCTTCACAGTTGAAAATTTTTGAGAACCTAAAAAAGCTGTTGTTTGCACAAGTTATATCTATTGATATTTATCATATTAGAAATTGAAATGCTAAAAAATTTATAATATTTTAAAATGGTAGAATGTCAACATAACATTGATCTTAACAAAAAAAATATCTCTTTTAAGTGAAAAATAGCTAGATTTTTGCCTGGTCCTTCTTTTGGAAGCTAGTGTGCATAAATCATCAGCCTGAGTCTTGAAATAAAGTACTAATCATAACAGCCCCTACTCCTTATAGTAATTATAAAAATTATGTGGTACTTACACTTCCACCCAACACATAAAATTAACTTAAAATTTGGGCTAGCAAACACTAAAAATTTTTGTTTTTATTTTAAAAATAAGGATCATTTTTCAAAGAAGTCATTTCATTTCTTTGAAAAATAAAAATTGTGTAAGCTTAACAGTTTGGAATGTTAGTATGCTTTCAGTAATACCGGAAATTTCACAAGAAGACACTGCTCTTTGCTTGGGTTGCATTTTCTTTACCCTGTATTTTGAAAATGTCTCCAAAAAGAAAGCTTGCCTGGTGTGCTTCACTGCCCTCAGTTACTGCAACCTTATACTGTCTATTGTCCAAACAGTGAAATGAGTTGTTTCGATATGTCCAGTTTTAGGGTTATTGATGGCAGGAAAATTATTCTGTTACCAACTTTTCCATGATGGCTAAATGACAAAAGTCTATAAATCTTTTAGAAGATAGCATAGGAAGGAATATTTTTAAGATCTTGGAATAACAATGGATTTCTTAACAGAAAAACATGAAGGAAATTTTTGATAAATTTAATTACATTAAGAATTCTATCATCAAAAGATTCCCTAAGAGTAAAAAGACAGGGCAATGTGGGGGGGTAGGGAGGATATTTGCAATGTGGAGGATGAAATGCAATAATAAAATGATGTAAATAATAAATTTATGGTTTGAGTAAGATAAGCATGACATACTTTCTGAAATGTTCCCAGATGTTTATCATTAAAAAATCAACAAAGATAGCTAAAGAAAAACCAACAGACAACATTTTCAACAAAAATAAGTGACAAGGCATTCTCATAAATTACAAAATACAAATCAATTGAGCCAAACTGGGGAACCACAATATTTTGGCAAAACTTTGGCAGGTTTTGCAGATGTGAGGAGTTAGTAGAATAAAGAAAAAAGGGAAATTCTGTGTCTTAAGACCTCCAGAAAACAAATTACCAATAAATATCCATAAAGTAAGAAGATCCCCAGCCTGGAATCTTCTCCAAGTAGATCTGAGAACAACTAACAAAACAGAGAGAAGGCTCCATCTGCTTCAATGGAGCCATGGGCTCTATGGGGTTGATGAATACAAAAGCCATGGGCACTATGGGGTTGCAAGAAGTCAGAGGCGGGTAGGGCAGTATAACCCTCAAGGAAAGTAAAAAATGGTCAAAAGCAAAACTGTATTTCATAAGAACAGAAATCATCCTGGGGAAAAAGCTGCTGGGAGTAGAATTCCGTTAAGATGGACCTAACCCCAAACTCTTATTAATCATAAATTCCTACTCTTCCCGGTACCATAACAGCATTCCTGCATCTCCAGGAATTAGTGAAGATATGGTGTCCATTATACCTGAAGTTCTTGATTATATCCTTTCCTCCAATGCACAGTCACCTCGGTAAGTGGACACAAGTTCCTTTAGGGGAAGGTTATGACTTTTATTATGGATATTTCTGCCACACAAATTGGAAAATTTCGTAAGGGGACTAAGTCTCACCTTCATTCATGTGGCTCTGGGACCATCTTCACATTTTGGAATTGGCTGAGGGCCCGTGACTCTTCATTTTGGTGATTCAAGTCAAACTCCCATTCAACAGATTTATAGTCTTTTCTTGTTTAATTGGCTACTTAGCTATTTCCCTCCTATGGCATCATAACAATCAGATGTTGCCATGATCACACCTTCCAGTTACTTTGGCTGTGCTGTCATTAAAGTAACCATGACCACCTTGTCTCTGCTGCTTCAGTGATGCTACAGGACCCCTACCTGTCTTGTGATCACATTGAGTTCTGGGAACCTATTTTGAGGGCAGCATTTCCTATTGTCATTTCTGATGCACAGAGAATAACCACAAGAGTTCTCCGAGAATGTTGGTGATGACTTCATTAATATGTTTTCCAAAGATTTAATAAATGGAGTGTTTTCTGGACTCTCCAGTGACATAGTAGGTGAGTGAGCAGGTCTTACATAATAAATCTACTCCAGTATTTCAGTCTCCCTAAACTTTTAGGCAATTCCATTTATGATAAACCAAGCGAGTTCTGCCATCTCAACTTTGTTAAGTGTTGGCCATGTGTGGGTCCAAGTTTCAGGCAACAAATCGAGAAAACTCTTACAGCTGCTCCTAGACATCATAGCCAAGAATTGAATCCAAAGTCTCTACTTAGTGCTTCATATCTATAGATTCTGCCCAATCCAACAGTACATTCCCTCACTCTGATTAAATACCCATTTCACACATAGTCCTTAGATTTCTCTCAATATAAATTGACAAAGTTTTGCATTACTTTTATATATGATGTCTCCTCTTAGGTCACACTCCATAGTCGAACACTGGAGCCTACTGGGACTTGAGTCTGATTTGTAGACCTGTAAGCTGTGAGAGGTAGTAAGTGTGAAAATATTGAAAAACATCAGCAGTTCCCTACCTCAGAGGAGACCATTACAGGTTCTCCAAGCAAGGGATATCTAGGCTCAGACAGGGGAGGGAAGCTGCCCTTATTTAGCAGAACTTAGGGTTCAAGGTCCTCAGCTTCTTTGGAAACTGCTCGTGTGTCCCCATTTCAATTTTTAGGGTCCCACTCTTCCCCAATCAATTACCTAACTTTAACATAAGAGAACTGTGAATTCAACTTGCTTTTTAATTCTGTGCCACCCACAGAATTAAACTTTGGGTATGGTTTTAGAAACAGCCTTGAGGATACAGGAGACAAGGGTTTCCTTTAGGGTCACTGCAGAAGCTTTCTTGTCCTTTATCCAGACTTTGAGGATAAAGTCTGGAGCTCATCATTTTCTTTCTTCAAATTCTTTAGTGCACTTCAGAGTAACCCTTACACTCCAGTTCCACTGAAATATGGCAGCAGCTACTTACTTACAAGTCAAAGTCTTGCCTTCTGGAGTCATTTAACCGTAAGTGATTTCAGGTGATAATTTAAGTCACAACTTTGGGGTTGCAATCAGTGGACTATCAGTGTCCCCTTCATACCAGTGCCTTTATGATAAGCAACATGAATTCACTTTAATCAGATTAGAGATAATAGAGATTGTCATGCTGAAGATTCTGTGACCCTGGAGCCACTTTTGATATCAATAACTAACTACACTTACGAGGTTGAACAAGGGAAGCAGAACTGCTTTGAGTTATGAGAGAAGATACTTATGATGATTAAAACTACACAATTGTGGAAGGATCTGGGAGGTGAAATTCTAGTTGGGAAATTAGGGAAGGTGTCACTGACCAGTCAACCTGGGAAGCCAATCATACCCGGCTGCTACAGCAGGGTCCTAAAGAGAAAGCTCACAGGCCGATCTATGAGAAGGTGTGCTTGTTTAACTACCACCTCTACCATGATGATGGGCCTGGGGCAACTGATAGTCACAGAGTTAGCAGTCAAAGAGCTGGGTGTAGAGTGGAGAAGAGCAGATACAAACTAGAATGTGTTGGCACCTCTCCATGTGTTAGTCATCACGTCTAACCAATAGCCTTTGAGAATAAAAGCTAGTTCTTCTACTTTCCCAATATTGTGATTCTTTTGACCAATGCTAACTAGCAGCCGTATAGAAAAGGAGATTCTAGGAAATGGACTTACAACTTTAACAGTTGACACACTTCTGGCTATGATGAAGGCATGTAAGAAACACATAGCCACAAAGCAAATGTGGTGTGTGTGTGTGTGTGTGTGTGTGTGTGTTCATACATACAATATCTATTATACAAGAATGCTTGAGAATTCAATAAAAAAGTAGACTTGAACAGGGTCTTTACAAAAAAAAAAAATCCAAATGACTGATACACATGGAAAAGTGCTCAACCTCAATAATCAGGAAAATGCAAATTAAAACCACAAGATCGCACCAAACGCCCACAAGATTGGCAAAAAAAAAGTTAACTTTTGGCACTACCAAATGTTGGGATGTGTATGTAGCAATAGGATCACACAAATTATGCTGGTGGGTGTGTGAATTAGTGCAACCATTCTGGAAAACATTATTTTAATATTTGGCATTATTTTAAAACGTCTAGAGTTATAAGTACATTATTCAGTAATTCCTAAGTATTTTTCCTAAAGATAATTGGGTATATGTGTATCAGTTTACACATGCAAAAATTTTCTTAAAAGCTATTCATACTAGAAACAACCCAAATATCCATCAACAGGAAACTGATACATTGTAGTATATTCCCATAATGGAATATTATACAGCAATAAAAAGGAGCAAATGACAGCTATCTTTTTCAGCATAGGTGATTCTTTTGTGATAACACTGAGTGAAAGAAGCAAGACAAAATCATATATAGTATCATTCTATTTTTTAATGTTCAAAAATACCCTGGGTAAAATCACATATATAGGAATTCATTTATGAACAGTAAAATTAAAAGACAAGAAAAGGATTACCATTAAGTCAGGATAATGGCTACTTCAAGGAGGGAGGAGTGATGTATGGTTGAAAAAAGACACTGGGGAGACTTGCTTCCAATTTCATATGATCTGATATGTTTTCATTTTCTGTGTGTATATAAGTTTAGAATTGGAGCAGAATTATCACTCAGAGATATTAATATGAGAATCAGCTCTGAGATTCAGTTAAAGCCAAAGGAATTTCCATGATATGTAATAAGATGATATAGAGAGAAAAGAGGAGGGCCCAGGGCTGACTTTTGAGGAGCTATATTTGAGAGAAAACCAGCACAGGAAATAGAGAAGAATATGAAGTGAAGTAGGAAAGTCTTATGTCTCTTAGTCTAAGACAGAAGTTTTTCTACAAGTAGGAACTGGTCACCTATAAGTTTTTCTGAGTAAAATGGGGACAGAAGGGTGAGTTATCTTGACAAGGATTATCTGAGTGGAGTGGTGGGGACAGAAGGCATGATGGAATGGCTTCAAGAATTCAGCAGGTACTGTGCAGCTAGAAAGGACTCTCATTAACAAGATACTTACAATACTGGATACAAGATTAGAACAGTTTTAATGCATCCCTCAGGCTGGGAAGAAAGTGAGGAATATTTTTAATGGCCAAGAATCATGTGAGCCTGGATCATAGTTCTGATCAACTATGCCAAAAGGAAGACGAAATTACTTTCCTAGTCTCCCTATAGAAAATATTACAAAATCATTAATATGTGAAGACATGTGGCCAAAAATGTCAGAAAAAATATTATTGAGATGACCGGATTTAATTATATTGGTTAGTATGTGTCATATTTTTTATAGTTTTTGCTATTCCTTTTCCTATTCCAGTAAATATTAACTTTTCTACATAATTTTACTTTTTTTGTTTTTAATTGAAAAGCTCCTCCTCCCACCACAAATTGGATCCTTGGGCCCATGAAACTTAATTCAAGCCAATAAGCAGGGGAGGGAGCGTAAAGCCGAGGAAAAAGGAAAAGCATTAGGAAAAGGGGGAAAAGCTTCTCCCCAAGGAAGGTGGTAAAGAAACATGTCTTTTTCATCCTTTACTCTGGATGGATGGAGAAATTCATAGCCACAAATTCCTTATCTGTGGGTATGGTTTGAGTCTAGACCTGACACTGTATACATGATCTGAAAAACCTCAAGATGTGAATTTTTTCCCCTTGAGGTGGTGCCAGGTTGATAGTGGCAGCAGGAATCTGGCATCAGTGGCAAATTCAAATCCTTTGTGGGGCAAGCAATTTATACCCACAAGGACTGAAAATAGAAAACGAAAAGTGTTGGCCCTGAGCAACGTGATTTTTAAATTGATTTTATATAATCCATGACCAAGAGGTAAATATAAACATTTGCAGAAATTGGCATCAAGAGTCCTTTCAGATATTGACGCTGGAAAAGAATTTGCCTCCGTTTTGACGGCGGTTATACATTAGGAAAGGAAGAATTTTGGAAAGTAGAAGGGTTGAAATAGCAAGATGTGATCACATTTATCAGACTGATAAAACTTCCAATAAATATGGCCTTAAAATAATCTTTAGAACCTCTTTGTTATCCCATGTTGAGGTGGGAACAGAGAGGAGCTGCCTAGATCCCCTTTGTAGGGGGCACTTCTTGCTAGCAGGTCCTATAGGGTCTGCCTCAGTGCAGAGTGCTTGCTTCATCCAAGGGCATTGCCCTCACTGGGGTCCCACAGATGCATGGAGTGTATAAAGGTCATGCCATTTTGGCCCAGTACAGAGCCATGTATGCTCCAGAGTTCCCCCACTGGACTGGCGAAGGCTTTGACCCTCACTCTTAGCCTTCTCTATCTAGTCCTATCTTCCCCCATCACTCCCACAGGTGATCATCTGTTTTCTGCACACAAATTCTGCCTCACTGTGAGCTTCCAGAAAACTGCAATCGGGGACACATGTTTATCCAATTAGATTTGATTAGGTTTCTCAAGTATATTGATGCAAAAATAGAAGTAAATTCTTACAAGCAATTATCTCTCATTACAGGTTAATAAATGTGTGTTCTGAAATGTCTATAGTCAGTTTCATCAATCCAAACTAGTTCATCTAGGTATGATCATCCTGGCTGACAGTACTCAAAAAAGTGACGAGAAATGGTTGTACTAGAGGTCCCCCTAATGTGAAAATTTACTAACAAATTTATCAAATTTTTCTATGCCTTTACCAATGTGTGTATACTGGCCTTTTGATCACTTTATTGATAATTATTTTAAAAGCGCTTATAGCTGAAGAAGGGATAGTTACCCTGCAATAATGTGATTGTTGTCTTCTAAATTCCCAGTAGGTGGTGTCATAATACTGTATTTAGGGATTTTTTTTTTTTAATGGGGTAGAAAAAGAAGAAAGGCTAATATACTTGCTCAAATATATGTACTTTCACTTTAAAAGCTGTTTTACTTTTTCTTCCAAGGTGGCACTATTATAAACACCTTAATCCCTTATGATATATATCTTTAATTCACATTTTTACAAAACAGTATGTACTAAGTGACAGCATTTTATTATCTTATTCTTTGGAGTTATACAAGACTACACAATCAATCAGAAGAATAGGATGGACAAAATGTTTCTAAACATTTTTTCCTGGGATCTTTTTCTTTACTCCCATATCTTAGACATATAAAAAAAAGAAACTATTCTTGTTCTGGAATTGAAACAGAAATGTAGGACCTATCATTATAACCATTAAAAACCTTTATTTTGCACTCAAAATATTTTCTACTTTTAGCTACTCTTTTGAACTATCTGTATCATAAATGATTGACCTTGCTGGAAATCCCCCTATTTCTAGTTGAATTGAATGTAGTCTTATTTTTCCTTACATTTTAATAAATCTTACATTTTCTTTGGCATTATAATACATACTAATTCAGAGGATAGTACGGCCTCAGTGTAAGGATGAATCTCAGTGTTCCATGTAACATTTCATGTTCTTAGTGTTTCCCCAACTAGATTATATACCCTTTGAAGATAGGCCCATGGATTAGTGGGGTTTATTTTGTTTGTTTCGTAACCACCACAAAGCCTGTCTTAAACTATGCAAAGTTACATAGTAGATGTTTGGAAAATGTATGTTAAATAATGTGCTACTATTTAAATTTAAAAAATTAACTTTCCTGGGGTGCCTGGGTGGCTCAGTCGGTTAAGCATCCGACTTCAGCTCAGGTCATGATCTCCCAGTTCATGGGTTTGAGCCCTGCATCAGGCTCTGTGCTGACAGTTCAGAGCCTGGGGTCTGCTTCTGATTCTGTGTCTCCTTCTCCCTTTCTGCCCCTCCCCCGCTTGAGCTCTGTCTCGCTCGCTCGCTCACTCTCAAAGATAAATAAAACGTTAAAAAAATTTAACTTCTCCTTGAAATATTCTTATGCCCTAGAAATGAGGTGTTTACAGTGTGAGGTCTATTATTTTGGTAATTTAATGCTTGTGATACTTCAGTAGTAAGGAATCTGAAGATGTATGCTCCCCATAGGGTTAGTCTTTAATGGAATTATATAAAATTCTTTTGAAAAGTTATAAGTATTTTACTTATTTTTAACAGTCTGCTAAAGAAGTGAAAGCATTTTTAAGTTTCTATTTTCTGAAATTATAAAGTTAAGATGAGATAGTTTTAAGTTAAAAAAAATAGCTTTCAGGGCACCTAGGTGACTTAGTCATTAAGTGTCAGACTTTGGCTCAGGTCATGATCTCACAGTTTGTGAGTTCAAGCCCCCCATTGGGTGAGCTTATGCCCTGCTTTGGGTAAAACACAAGCCACGGATGACCCCTGCTTCTCTCTCTCTCTCTCTCTCTCTCTCACTCTCTCTCTCTCTCTGCCCCTCACTCACTTGTGCCCTCTTTCTCTCCCTCAGGAAAAAAAAATAGTTTTCAAAAAATACTGAGGTATCTCATTACTTTCAAGAAAATATTGAACACGCAGGCCTTGAAAGGGCAGAAAAGTATGGCAGTCTCAGGGACTTAGCCATAAGAATCCATTGACATTTCCCGGGGGAAGTTGTCTCTAGACTTTCTCCCTGAATTTAGTAGTTTGAAGAGCCATTTTCTGAAGGCTCTATAGGAGCTCTATGGATTTGATCCTAAGTTGGAATGGTCTCCAATGTATGGAAGTAATGATCTTTCTCCTTGAGAGCCAAGATCCATTACACCAGGTATTATACTTGAATTATGTTTCCTTAAAATTCATGTTGAGGTTCTAACTCCCCATTACCTCAGAGTATGACTATTGGTAAGTAGAGTTATTAAAGAAGTAACTAAGAGAGAATGCAGTGATTAAAGTGGGCCCTGGCTCAGTATGACTGGTGACCATATAAGAAGGAGAAATTTATACACAGACATGTCGATGTGGAAGATCATGTGAAGACACAGGGAGAAGACTCAGAAGAAACCAATCTTGTCAACACCTTGTTCTTGCACTTCTAGTCTCCAGAAACATGAGAAAATAAATTTCCATTTTAAACCACTCAAATTATTGTACTTTGTTACAGTACTTTGCAGCCCTAGCAAACTAATATACCAGCCAATGTTTAGATGATCTTTTTGGTCTCTCCCTTTAGTGCAAATGTTCTCAAATCTTTCCTTTGCTTAAAAATGGAAGAAAACCTTTGTAGAATGCAAATCTGGGCACCGCACGCAAAGAGAGTGGGTCACCAGATTTGACTCTAACCAGGGTGGTCTCCAGTGGCATGAGGACGCCAACATTCTCTTTTTTGGATTCCATAAACCTGGTGGGAAATGACTCTTCCTTGAGGTAAAACTAAACAAAAGCAAAACAAACAAAAATAGTTCTCCCAACCCAATTCAGAAACCTAAGGTCAATAACTAAAATTTTGAGTGGAGTTTTTATTTCTGCGAATGATATAATCATTTGCTTCAGAGCAGTCATTCCTGTTTGAATTAAAAAAAAAATCTGCAAACAAAAATGTACGTGTGGCTACATGAAAGCACTGGAGCACTAGCTAAGTAACGTGACTTGCTGGCATCCTTAGTTGGGCTGCCTGCTAGAAATAAAAGATACATCATTCAGAGTACGTCTCTGAATATGGTCTCTTCTAACTTTCTATATAATATGAAGCAAGCTGAATCAGACAAAGCAAATAAAAACAAAAACCAGCGTAAAAGAAGACATAACCTTGAATTTAAATGACAGGGGAAAAACATTAGAAAAAGATACATGGGAGATCTAGATCATGAAAAAGTCATATAAGGACTTTACAATAAGTGTAATAAATAGGTTCAAGGAGTTCCAAGGCAAAATCGAAAGTTTCAAATGGCAATTAGAAATGTAAGAAAGAATGACAAACAAAATATAAAGTAAATATATGGGAGAAAAAATACTTCAGGAATGGTGGAGTAAGAACTTCCAAAAATATATGCCTCCATAAAAACTTTTAGAACATGAGAGAAAATGATCAAAACCAACTTTTTTTTTTAACACTCGATATTAATCAAAGGACTGTACAACCTAAGAAATGTATACTCATCAAAAATGACAATCTTGGTAAGAAGAATGAGCTCTTTGGCATTTCAACCTGCCCTATTCCTGTACCCTCCTCCTGCTCCATCGTAGCCTTGAAAACCAGGGTCTATGTAACCTCTGAAGGGGGCAGAATGGGTTTGGTACTCTCCAAAAAGCCTCATCCCCAGATAATTGTTACTACTTCACTCTGGCAGCTAGCTACTTGGGAAAGCCCACCTCAAAGGACTTATTTTTATTTGAATTGACTCAGAATTTGCTACGTGGTCCTATGCCCAGAGCATTTTTAAAAAACAATCAGTGACAATTCTTTAACATCCAGGTAGCTCACTGAGGTGGTGACATACCAGTTGTGGCAAACAAGAGGCTGGCCCAAAAACAAAAGACAATTCAGAGAATAAGGTGTTCATATGGGGTTTTAAAAAGCTGTGACATAGTCTTGGGGATATAGAAGATCAAGCACATGGGCAAAGCTGTGGTATGTCCAGGCCAGGAAAGATCTGAGAAGTCCTTAATCTCTCACAAATAGGAAATCAAGCAGACTATGGTGGTCTTGCTAAATGGAGAAGACACAAATTAGAAGACAGAAGCTGAGATGCCTGGAAGTTGTACCACAGAGTACCTCAGGGGAGGTGGCCATTTTGAATTTGTTTAGAGGTTAGAGACATGGATTTTATGTTCTTTTGCTGTCTTTTTCCCTCTCAGTCTTTTCTCACTTCAGTAGTATTTTCCTGCTATCAGTTTTCTGGCTTTTCTCAGCCAGAGATAGTGTGATTTTTCACAAGTGCCCCCCACTACCACTGGATGGCCTCAAAGACTACAATTAACTTTAGGCTAAAAGTTATAGAAATAGGTGCCTACTTCATATCGCTCCACTACCTTCCCTTGCGGGTATACTCCACATGGTATCTGTCTGCTTCAGTTCACTCTCGGTTGCCCTTTTGGATTAGTAGAGATTTTCTATATGCTTCTTGTAGGGTGCATTCTCTGATAGAACATTACTCCACAATTAATGGAAACCTTCTGATTGATTAATCTTGAGTTCTGAAAAAACTGATACTGATAAGTACCTGATAGAAAATTTGTAAACAAGTAACATCTGTTCTATGCATTGAATTTATTCTGAATATAAAGGCACTGATAAGGTTGATGTTAATTTGAACCAATAGATGCAAGACATATCAAATATGCCCAAATCCCTAGTTAACATAAAATGCTTAGTTTGACATCCAACAGATAAGAACAGCACTGGACTCCCTGCCTGTCTCCGGAATGCACTGATCTTGCTGCAGACAGTTACGTGAGGTTATTATGACTACCTCCTTCTGTTTCGGGTCAGAATACTTGTGAACAAAGGATCAGCTGGAAATAGACAATAGCCAAAGGAAATAGACTGGCCAAATAATAAATCCCTTCCAGCTGTCATGGCTTGTTTGATTGATTGCTTGTTTCATTAATTTCTTGAATGAAAATAAATGTATTTTGTAACAGTAAGTAGTGTTCTTGGTTATTTATTTTATTTTTTATAAAGTATTTATTTTGAAAATGAGAGAGAGAGAGAGAGAGAGAAAGCATAGGAGGGGCAGAGACAGAGAGGGAGAGAAAGAGAGAATCCAAAGCAGGCTCTGCACTGTCAGCCTAGATCCCAAGGAGGGGCTCAAACTCACCAACAGTGAGATCATGACCTGAGCCGAAATCAACAGTCGGATGCTTAACCCATTGAGCCACCCAGGCGTCTCATGATTATTTCTTTTAATTGACATCATCAGCCAGGTCTTTTTTGCAACTGGAGATAGAATCTAAATTTAGAGTGTACAAATTTAATTGGCAGTTGACTTAAATACAATAGTCTTGCAACTCCAATGCTCTAACTACTGGGTAGTTTAGTTTTATTCCTTTTTTTTTAACTTTCAAAATTAGATATAATAATTAATAACATGTACAGGCAAGTTGTTTTATATTTATAGACACATTAATCATTTTATTTGTTCAATATTTCTCATGATCTAACTGTCACTCTATCATCAATTTTCTTCTCATTGAAGTACATTTGAAGTTCCTCTCATTAGGTGATAAACATTCAAAGATTTTGATTTCTAACATGTCTTTACTTCACCCTTGTTCTAGTACTAGAGTTTGGCTGGATACACAATTCTTGGTTGGTATGTATTTTCTTCTCACACTTTGTCTTTCTATTATCTTCTGCCTTCCCTTGTTACTGTTGAACATTCCATCATTAATCTGTCTGTTATCAATCTATCTTGCCTTTGTAGGTAGTCTGCCTTTTCTCTCTTATGTTTTTAAGAACTTTGTTTGGTGTTTGCATTTTCACTATGATATTTCCAAATGTATAGTTCTTTGTATTCATCCTGTTTGGGATATATTGGCAGATACCTTTCTCCCATATACTCATTGAGAGACTCAGTTCTTTTATTCTGTGGCTCAATGATTCACTTTTCTTGGTCTTAATCCAACCAGCAGAAAAGAAGAGACTATTGTGGAGGAACCCTAGGTTACTAATATCTTTGGCCCAGAATGACATATATCAGTCATTTCCATTCATTTTTCATTGAACAAACACTAATCACATGCTTCCTGCAGATGCCAATGGGGCAGCTGCTCATAGCCCATCTTTTTCTTTCCAGGTATAGAACACATTTCTCCTCTTTCCAAGAAAAACAGCCCAAAGTCATTCAGTTATTACATTATTAGACAAAAGTCAAAGCTCTTTAGGTGATGCCCAGTGTAGTCGGCTGAATAACGACCACCCACAGATATTAGGTCCTAATCCCTAGAACATACCAATGTTACCTTATAAAGGAAAAGAGTCTTTGCATTTGTGCTTAAATTAAGGATCTTGACATTGGATATTATTCTGGATTATCTGAATGAACTTTAGCTGTAATCACAAGTGTCCTTATGAGAGAGGAAGAAGGAAATTGAGACAGAAGAGAAGACAAGAAAAGGAGAGGCCCATGTAAAGGTGGATGCAGAGATTGGCGTGATAGGATCACAGCAAAAGAATACCAGCAACCACCAACAGCTAGAAGAGACAAGGAATGGATTCTCCTCAAGAGCTAGAGGAAGCACAGACTTGCCAATACCTTGATTTCAGCCCAGAGAAACTGACATTGTTCTTCTGGCCCCCAGCAATGTAAAAGAATAAATTTCTGTTGTTTGAAGCCACCAAGTTTGTGATAACTTGTTACAGTGGTCACAGGAAACTAATACTCTGAGATTCTTCATGATTATTGGAGCATCTTTTTTGAGTGAGTCCTACGGACAGTGAAAAAAGTTACATGGTCACTGGAGCTCCTTTATGGAGCTCCTTCTTGGAGAAGACAGAAGCCATGGATGCTATATTATCTTCTCTGATATTTTTGGCTTGATGGGACATGCATGAGGAAATGCAAAGTAGGTTTGTCTCTTCAAGGTTTTTTGGAGTTATCATCTTCCTTTTTTAACACATAGATAGTCCACAAGAAACTAAATTAACTAGACTGCCAACTATTGGAGTCAGTTGCTCTCAGAGTGTATTTCATCTATCACCTATCTATTAGCTGTGGTGCTTAAGGAATGAGAGACTTAACCTTAATGGCGTACATAGTGAAAAAAGATTTTTGGGCTTACAGTATTTTTTCATTTTACTTCAGCTAATATCCTAATTTCTGCTGAGTTAACTAACTCTCCCAATTTGTGTCATTTTGGTGAGACAGGAAAATCACAATGCTCTCTCTTCTAAACAAGGAATGGGCAGATGACTAGCTGGAGAAACTGGGCTTCCATTCCGAGGACTTTGACTTTTGAGTAGAGAGACTTAAGGACAGAAGAGTGTTCAGACCTCATTTCCTCTCACAGGTATCCTTGACAGGATGCTTGCTGCCTGGAAGCATCCAGAGAAGCTCTTGTTCCAAGCCTTTCCTGAGACTGACCCTCACTGTTTCCATAGCCTGACTTCCTGCTAATATTGTAAGCTGCCACCCCAAAATTAAAATATATTTCATACTTGCTTAAGTTGGATGTTGGAAGTTTCTGTTGCTTGCAACTAAATAATAGCCTTAAATCCACAGTAAGTTACAAAACTAAGTTCTGACATCTTGATGGTATTCTTCACCTGGAGGAGAGGAAGGGAGGGTACCTCTTAATGGGGGAGTTATGAGAAGAAATGTTAACCTACATATTTATTTGGCTAAAGGCAAAAGTTGTCCTTAATATCTCTAAATATTATTCCAGTTCCTTTGCTGCATGTGCTTTAAAATGTCTACAATTAGTAAGAGCATTGGCAGGGTTCCATTCTGGCAGGTTCAGAGGTATTTTAAATTATATAAAATAACATAAACAAATCTACTTCTTTTTAAAAGTACAGAGTGGATCTCATTTTGTTTGGCTTTTTAACTGATCAATACCTGTGCAGATGTTTCAGCAGCATTTCCCACTCAATGAAATTTTCTTTCCAATGGCAAAGATCAACAAATTAGTTTGATGATATTTATTCTATTAAGTGGTATATTTATGTTGGCAGTAAGTGGATACTTTAAAAATAATGCCTACTTATTAACTGTGGGATCATGTTTTCTTAAGATAGTGTTTTAGATTTTGTACATTATTAGTCCACAATTTTTTTTTGGAAACTAAATAGTTTCCAAAATTGTACAAGTACAAAAGTACAAAACTGTACTCATATTGGGAGATACTATTGAGTTAAAAACTGGGTGGTCATTCAGGGTCCAATAAGCAGATAGGAATCACATAATTGTAACAAAGTTTAATATAGAGAATTAATAACTGCAACCAATCTAGATTACTTGCCTCAGAAAAAAAAACTAAAGAAGAATAGAAGAATAGATACAGGAGAAGCCATTACCTCTAAGCCTGAGAGGCAAAGTCCAGAGGAAGAAATCTGGAAGAGGTACTCCTCCCCTACAATGGAGTGGTTATGGCTATGGCCACGACCCACTGGATTATGAGGTTCTCTGGGGTACATTGGCAGCTGAAATTGCCAGAAAGCCGCCTTCCAGGTGCTTGGAAAACTGTCCATAGGGAAGTATTGATTCATGGAATTTGCTGGGAAGCTGCCCTCCGAAATGCCAAAGGAGGTCGCCCACAGGGAATGCCATTCAGTAGAACTCACTGGTGGGGAGGGGGCACTGCTGGGTGTCTTATGCACTGCTGGTTGTTGTGTACCACAGGAGCAAGCAGAGAAAAACACACTGGAACAAAGCCTGGTTTTTCTCCAACCATCTGCTGGGTTCTCTCCAACCATCTGCTGACACCATTGAACATTGTGTTACCTGAGAAAGGGATATGTTTACAGGGCCCATCTCCAATATCATAAGTAAGGCAAAGGAGGGTGGATTTGGAAGTAAGAGGTAATCAACTGATAAGTGGCACAAGGCAAGTGAGATTGCTTTCAGTTTCCTAAGTGAAAGCAAAGGATTTTTTAAAGACCTGGAATCCATTGATTTCTCAAACAAGGGAAATCAGTCCTTGAGTAGAATTTTGCATAGGGCTTCATGTAAGTGTTTAAACTGCAAAAACAAGAAAACAGTTCATGTTCAGGATTTGGACTATTCCTTTGAAATATTCAGGTACATTTATGCAATGAAAATACTGGAATTCTTAGTTTTCATCTGTGAAAATGCTCTCTTGGAGAATAGTTTTTCTTATAAAAGAGACAGCCTGCCCACAAACAGTCCATTCCCTAAGGGGAAAATCTGTGGTTTCTTAAAAATTGAATTCAGATTGTATTTGCATGCTTAAGGCCAAGCTGATTTTTATGTACTGCTGATTCATCTAGACAGGGAATTGTATTCCATCCAGCATGATTGGAGGGGAATACACAGGCCATCAGCTAAGGTTGCATGTACAACACATTGTAAAGTAGTGTGTAAAAGCAGTTCCATACGGATTTCTGCTTCGACTTTGCTTTTTCTAATGTCATTTAACTCCCATAAAATTGTTCCAATGCAGCTTTCAGAAATGATTCTTACAAGCTGTCGAAGTGACATGGCGGTGCTCAACAGGTGGGCCAATGAACAATTTACCCTTCATAACTCTCTGTGACTATTGGAATTTACTATAAAATAACAGATTCTAGATATCATCTGTAGAAAAACTAACTCTTGCCCAAGTGGATCTGAACATTATTAGAACTTCAGGCAGCTGCCACCCCCTAGGCCTTTCTCTGGAAATCCTGGCATTTCATCCTAGCCTTGTAATGTTCTGAATCCTTATTGTCCAGAGTTTGTTTTGAGGTGGCGGGAGTACCAATCAGAGAACTCAGTTGGAGCAAAGGTTTGCTATTTCCTGAGATGTTACCCTGAAATACAACTGAATCCTAAAAATCAGAAGAATGTTTATATAGTTCTTTATTTTTGTGCTAAGAGTTCCAGTTTACCTATTAACATAAGGATTAATCTTATCTCAAAGTCAATTTATAAAGGTTTAAGAGATTCCAAAGATCACTACCATGTTTCCCAGTTTTGCACACCGTCATTTATAATTTAAGCAGAAGGAAATACAGCATGGGTAAAGCTAAAGTGTTTGCATCTCATATTTCCTTCTAAACTGTGTAGCTGGAAGGGTGGATGTCTCAGATACCAGAGAGTTGAGCGTGGGCTGCCTACCACATGCTGGTTTCTGTAAAATTTCTATAATAGTGTTGTTATCTAATTAAGTAGATTCTCCCTCTTTAAATTAATTCCCCCAAACTCCTCATCTTTTAATTACTGTAAAAACTGGTTTCATTTTGCTTGCAAGTAATTTTCTGCTTCCTACATTTTTGTGGTTTGCTAATTTGGAAAGAATTATAATCAGTGTACTCTACCGGAGAAAACTCTATAATACTATGGAGTCCAGGATAAAAAAGTTCCATTTTCTGTGTTTTGGGCAGTTTTCAAGAACTTTATTCACAGTTATATGGTTCAGTCAGATGGTTTTATTTGTTTTAGAAGACAAGAAAAAATTTCTTACAAATATGGTAACATGTTAGAGCTGCTGCATAACAGAAGAATTTCCTTCCTTTCTCCCTCCCTGCCTTCTTTCCTTCCTTCCCTCCTTCTTCTTTCATTTTATATTCAAGTTGAATATCCTCCTTCTTTTTCCTAATAGGACCCATCCCTGAGATTTACAAAACTCCAAATAAATCTAGTAAAAGTGGAGAGAGATAAATTTATTTTTTTATATTTAATTAAATGAAAAATTGAGTCATCTGTATTTTTTTTCCTCCTGAGATTAAAAACCAGGTGAAAGATATCATGTTAAAACAAATGACCACACAATTGAAGCTATCCAATGGTTTTGAAATCCTAGCAGGGTCTGCCAAATCTTGCTTTTAAGAGTGGAGAGGTTTATAAGAACTTTTATAGTCTTATTTTGGAGGGAAAAACAATCTATAAAAAGCCTTGTATTGCTTCTGAATCATGACATTATCTCGTAAATAAAGACTCAATAAAATTTGACTATAAAAAGAAAGAAAAAATACTATTTGTAGTGAAACGGTATCTTAAAGACTATTAAATTCAGTAAAATAATTTGGGGTTTGTTTTTCAAGGAACTAGATACTGAGAACTTTTTTAAGGAGGTAAAGTAGTTCGGAGCAAATAGAAAATTAATTATTTAACTTAAAGTCTGATGGCCTACTTGTCTTTTGTGTTGTGTATCATTTTGACTGGAACTTGCCAAGATATTTGGTTAAACATTATTTCTGGGTGTGCCTGTGAAAGAGAGTCCAGTTGACATTAGCATTTGAATTGATAGATTCCGTAGAGCAGCGTGTCTTCCCCAAAGTGGATGTGCATCATCCCACATTGAATAGAACAAAATAGGTGGAGGAAGGGAGAATTTGCCCCTTCTGCCTGACTGAACTCAGACATGGATTTTCCCCTGCCCTCTGACTTACACCACAGGTTGCCCTGGTTCTCAAGCCTTTGGACTCTGACCGAACTACATCATCAGTTTTCCTGGGTCTCCAGCCTACAGACAGCAGATGGTGGGACTTTTCAGTCTCCATAATCATGTGAGCCAATTCTTCATAACAAATCAATCTCTCTCTCTCTCTCTCTCTCTCTCTCTCTCTCTCTCTCTCTCTATATATATATATATATATATATATATATATAATAATAGATGGGTGGATAGATTGATAGATCAATCCTATTGATTTTGTTTCTCTGGAGAGCCCTGACTAATAATACATCTTCACTAGGTTCCATTCTCAAAAATTAGTATTCATAATTATGTTTGACTGTATTTGAATAATTCTAATTTATAAGCAATTAGACACTTCCAAATGATTATGGTATGTAAAAGCAAAGTTTGGAAGCATGGTGAAGGAGATCATGTACGTAAATGTTTATGGACAAATAAACCCCAATCCATATAACTCAGTTGACAATGATTTGATAATAATTTGTGTAGATGAAGTAAAACATGGATTCTTTATTGTCCTAATTCTTAATTTTTTTAACCTGTATTCCAGTCTTATTTTGTAAAATGCCATCATTAAATGCTGTCATTAACTTCTTTATGATTGTTGATAAGTGAGTGACCATTTTTACAAATACATTTCATTTCATGTGAATTATGTTTCATTAGACTTATTTTAATTGAACTTCACACTTCACTGCAAAACTAATGCTTACACTAAATCTGCTAAGTAAGAATGATACTAAATTCTTTTTGCCAGATAATTCTAACATCTGCGGCATCTTGTTATTAGTATCTATTGACTGTCTTACCATTTGAGTTGAGATTTTCTTGGTTCTTAGTATGAATGGGTGATTTGTGATTATATCCTGGACATTGTCAATATTATGTTATGAAACTGGATCTTATATAAATCTTTTTTTTAGCCTCTTGTAACACTGGCAAGAAATGTGAGCATCTCTTCATTACTTCTAGGAGAAGGTAGAAATATGGGTTTCCTGCCAGCCCTCTATTGACCCCATAGTTGGGGCAGGAAGTGGGTTGTTGAGGGGTACTTCAATATCTCTGAGTTAAGGTGAAAATTCAGGCTTTCCACTAAACCTTTGCTGATACTCCCCTTGTCTAGAATGCCTGCTGTTTGTTTCCTGTGTGGCCTCCACTGACATGTGGGGCAGGAATAGAGGTGGTTTCATTACCTCTGAGCAGTGGTAAGAGTTCCAACTCTCCCCTGAAGCATAGAGGGGGAAGGATCCTTTATTACCACAGTGTGGGGGTAGAAGTCCAGAGTCCACAGACACCTGCAGAGTAGGGTAGAATTCATTAATGCTGTAAGAAGATGGACTTCCCTCCTCCTCACTCAGTATTCTCCAACACTACCAAGTGTGGAGCCTGGAGGGCCACCTCTACAGCAGGGTCAGGGTGTAAGTCTAGACTTTTCACTCACCCTGTGTTGACCCAGAGGGTTGGGGTTGGCACGGGGATGACAGATTTTCCTGTGTTTGTTTGGTGTTGAGTTGTTATTGTCTAAAATGCCCCTTTCCTGCTCCTTTGGGTAGAGAAAAATAGACTTGCTGAGGCTCAATTGTCTATGCCCAGTAGCATTTCCTGCTTACTGGCTTTTTCAGTTACAAGTCTGGGATATATGAAGCAGAAAGAAAACCCAGGGATCTCACCATAGTATCATTGCTTGTGTCCATAGTCCTTAGCCAGTTTGCCTTCTTCTTTCCACCGTTCAGAGCCTTTGTAGTGGAAGAAATAGGGGGAAATGTCTCTCATCCATCTTTCCAAACTGAGAATGAGTTTTTCAGTGATAAACCATAAAGGTATTAAATTAATTAAAAAAAAAAAAAGGAGGCTTGAGCCACATGAGAGTAGGATGGAAAGAAAGTTATTTAAAAAGGCAAAAAAAAAAAAAAAAAGAAGTGAGAGGGGAGACAGGGATTAATTTGACTGAATATGGTGAAGTTGCACATGGGCTGTTGTAACCAGCAAGTTCTCACAACGGTATTTCCCAACCATGGCCATATTGTCCACAAATATGCAGACTTACCCCTATACCCTCCCTCGGGACAATGGGATGGAAATGCCCAAACCTTTGGGGAAAAACTGGCTAAGGCAATAGTAGTGGCTCACTGAACCTTTCTCCAATTCCTGCTTAAGTGCTGGGCAGACCTGGAACCAGGGTGATTGCCGGCCTGCTTGGTTATGTAATAAATAAGTGCTATTTGTTTATTTTTTATTTTTTCTTCCCATTTGCAAACTTGACTTCTCTCATCATGGTTTCAGGTAAAAGCAGTATAAATCTTGGTATTGCCAGAAATTCCATTGAAAACAGAACTTTATGGTTTTACCAGACTTGTGAACCCCAAGCTTTTATTTTAACCCATAGCTCATAACCTCAAAATATCCCAACCCATGCAAATCAAGTTGTTCTTGGAAGAAGGAAGTTCCCCAGAAACCTAAAAATCCCCTGTCCCTCAGTTGTCCAGTGTTCCATCATCAAGTAACAATTTTCATATTTATAACATGAGAATCAGATCTGATTTTCATTTCTCGCTCTCTTAGCTTAGCCAGCTGGGGTGAGAATTTGCACAATATGGATTGATGTTTAATACCAAGATAGAATCATGACTGAGAAACCGGTAAAAAAAAATTATTTTAGGAAACCTAACACCCAACATATCACCTGGGACCAGTGTTAAAATTTGCTCTGCATATTTAATCAGCAAACTATAGTTTGTCCAAGTGTATGTCAAGTGTATGTTTGGAACGTATGCTCCTTTACTCAGTTTAAGGAGAGGCAGGCCCTAAGAGAATTTGAGGCAGTTGGCAATTTTCTTAGTTATCAGAGCCCTTTATCTCAAAACTTCTTGAGTACTTCTACAGAAGATGGGGAGAAAAGAAAATGTGTCTCTAGTCAAGAACTGGATTGAGGGGTCCTATTTTTAGGAGCAATGCAAGTACTAATAATATACTCATCTTTTCACATATCAGTACACCTAGATGTTTCCAGGTGCACATTCAGTGAACTTATGAAAACATCTGTGAAGAATGGCAAAAAACTTACCATGGTCTTTTTCTTGGTCGACCATATCAGTGTGGGGCATGCTCGAAGGAGGGAGGATACCTCCATGGGGTATTTGTATTTTGGAATAAAATAGAGATTGTTGGCTGTTCACTACAAGTATTTGTACTTCTGAGGATTAAAAAAAAATAATGTTTATTTTTGAAAGAGAGAGAGAGAGCAACAGGGCACAAGTAGGGAGGGGCAGAGAGAGACAGGGAGACACAGAATCCAAAGCAGGCTCCAGGCTCTGATCTGTCAGCACAAAACCCAACATGGGGCTCAAACCCATGAATTGTGAGATCATGAACTGAGCTAAAGTCAAACGCTTAACCAACTGAGTCACCCAGGCACCCCTCTACTTCTGAAGATTTTCATACCTCGAACAGTGACTGGCATATATAATAGTTCATTTACCAAATTCCTTACTATCAAAAATTAATAATTTTCAAGAGTCACAGTTCCCCAAATTTTGGGTAGAACACAAGCTTGTTACTGAGACCCTAAGAGACAATGCAATTCTTAGGTGTGTGATCTACTTGATAGAAGACCACACATGTCATGGGGTAACTTTTGGAAATATTAACAGAGATTCTCCCACATTTGCTGTTTTTTATATTCTCTCAATCAGCTAGAGCATTACTTATTTATTTCCTTATTTGTTTCCAAAATATTTAATCAATTAATGATCTTTCAATCTCTGCAACATGTTTGTTTTTTTGAAGGAGTACTTGGTGAGTGACACAAAACTTTCTGCCTGCCCCCCGAAATAATAAAGCCTCCTGGAGCTGGGGGGGGTGGAGGGGAGTGAGATGGAGAAGCAGTAAGTGGATAAATACTGGGAGTCCTGGAGGAAAAGGGAGATGGTTACTCTCCTGAATGAACTTAGGGGGCAACTCAGACATTCCAGGCAGGTTTGAGGGATGGGAGTATGAGTAGTACCTGTATTCTCTTCCCCAACACCCCATGGAGACATTGGTTTTACACAACAGAAAATAATTGGTAGCATATTAATCAGATGGATCTGTGTATTAGGATATACTAGTCTTTGGTAAGAAACAGACTTAATCTAGTAATGGCTAGACAAAAACAGAAGTTTTTCTTTTTGTTTTAGGTTTATTCATTAACAAAATTTTTTTTAATGTTTATTTTTGAGGGGGGGGGGAAGGGGCAGAGAGAGAGGGAGACACAGAATCTGAAGCAAGCTCCATGCCGAGACCAGAGATCCTGATGCGGGACTCAAACCCATGAACAGTGAGATCATGACCTGAGCCGAAGTCAGATCCCAACCAACTGAGTCATCCAGGTGCCCCTAAGTTTATTAATTTTTTGTTTAATTTTTAAAAAATGTTTCTATTTATTTTTGAGACAGAGAGAGACAGAGCATGAACAGGGGAGGGGCAGAGCGAGAGGGAGACACAGAATTTGAAGTAGGCTCCAGGCTCTGAGCTGTCAGCACAGAGCCCAACGTGGGGCTCAAACTCACAGACTGTGCGATCATGACCTGGGCTGAAGTCGGATGCCCAATCGACTGAGCCACCCAGGCACCCCAAGTTTATTCATTTTTTATAAGAGAGAGACTATGCAAGTTGGGGAGGAGCCTAGAGAGAGAGAGAGAGAGAGAGAGAGAGAGAGAATCCCAAACAGGCTCCACACTGCCAGCACAGAGCCCAACATGGGGCTCGAACTCATGGGTTGTGCAATCATGACCTGAGCCAAAACCAAGAGTCAGACACTTAACTGACTGAGCCACTCAGGTGCCCCAGTTTATTCTTCTTTTTTTAAATTTATTTATTTGATTTTGAGAGAAACAGAAAGAGAGCATGAGCAGGGCAGGGGCAGAGAGAGAGGAGAGAGAGAGAATCCAAAGCAGGCTCCTCACTTGCCAGCAAAGAGCCTGACACAGGGCTTAAACCCATGAAGCATGAAATCATGACCTGAGCCAAAATCCAGAGTTGGATGCTTAAATGACTGAGCCACACAGATGCCCCAAAAGTTTATTTTTTGATCAATAGCAGTCCTAGTGGGCATTGCAGATTACCACTCTCATTTAGGAAGCAAGGCCCTATCCAGCTTGTACAATGTGTCTACAGCTGCTAAGGCCTTTCCTGTCAGTGTCATAACAACAGAGGGAGAAAGAACACAGAAGAGCATGCGTGGAAGGTTTGGGGACTGGAAGTGGCCCACATTATTTCAGCTCATGTATCCCATCGGTTAGAACTCAATTACACGGTCACACCTTTCAGCAAAGGGGGTTGCAATATTAGTCCAAGAAAAAGACAAAATGGATTTAAGTGGACAAATCTCTCTATTCAGCTTATGACAACACACACTTTCCTCACTCCCCAGGTTAGTACCTGAGAAATATAAATATCCCCTGAAAATAAGAGGAGCAAGGAGGTAATGAGAGATTACCGATAGTCCCCCATCCTGTAAGTCCCTATGACTTGTAAGATGAGGAGCATCAGAATGATCCCACATACCCAAAAAGACATGAGAGGCAGCCTAGAGAGTACACACGAAGGGGCCTCTTGAACGGGAGGGACAGATGACTTAGCAGTGACCTGTTTGAACAAAAATCCATGGAAAATGAATGATATATCTTTTAGCAAATCTCAGGAGATGCCAGTACATATAGAATGGAACACAAGGGCCAGATGCCCACCAACTGTCAGCCACCACAGTGACAGGTATATTTAATGAATATTACATTTTTGTAATCTGACTACTTGGAAGCTGTTATGGAAAATCAACCGAGTAGTAGAAAAATAAAATTGCATTTTGTACACACCTGAATTTTTATATTGTGCTTTGTACCTACCACACATGATCAATTATTTAATCATGTTGCCAAAGAAATAGCATTTGTTAACTTTTTGAATATGCTAGCTTTCCAAATGCTTTCATTGGCTTCTGAAAAACTTAACTGACATAGAGAACTCTGAAATTTATATGAAATTTATATGAAAGTAGTCATATACCTTAAAGAACGTTCTTTATCGTATGATGGATTAGGGTGTAGGCTATCACATTCTACTCAGGTTTAATTACTAAGACTAATATGAAATAGTTTTGTGACTTTGGGCAAAGTACAATATCTTTCTGTGCTCCTGTTTTCTCATCTGTAAAATTGCAATATTGATATACCGAATTTTCAGGATTGTTGAAGCATTGAATGAGGTAATATATTACTGAGAGGGGCAACTGGGTAGCTCAGTCGGTTGAGCATCCAACTTTAGCTCAGGTCTCGATCTCACACCTCATGAGTTTGAGCCCCGTGTCAGGCTCTGTGCTGACAGCTCAGAGCCTAAAACCTGCTTCAGATTCTGTGTCTCCCTCTCTCTCTGTTCCTCCCTGGTTCATGCTCTGTCTCTCAAAAATAAACATTAAAAAAACTAATTTAAAAAGGTGGGGCATAAAAACATTTTAGACCCTGGTAAACAGATGATTAAAAAATTACAACAAAAAGTTCTATAAGAAGGGACTGGAAGCCACTTTGGAACCATGACATGTTTTTCCAGCTCTGACCAGGAAAACAAGGCTCAGTTACATTCTGTATCTACTTTATTCAGGGTGCTTTGATTTTTCTAAATAGACTTTATTGAGGAATAACATACAATAAATTTCACTTATATTAAATGCGCAGGGGTTTTGACTCATGTACCTACACAAATATCAGTCCAATAAAGATATAGAACATTTTCATTATCCACAAATGAAAGTTCCCAAAGTTCCTTCCTATCCGTTTGTAGTTAATTCCTCCCTACCCATCCCAGCCCCAGGCAATCACTGACCTCCATTCTGCACGGTAGATGAATTTTGCCTGTTCTAGAATTTCATTGACTAGGATCATACAATATACATACTTTTGTGTCTGGGGTCTTTTGAAAGCATAATATTTTTGAGATTCATCCTTGTTGTACATATCAGTAAACTGAATCTTTCTTTTTAATATTATTTTTTTAATTTACATCCAAGTTAGTTAGCATATATTGCAACAATGAATTCAGGGGTAGATTCCTTAATGCCCCTTACCAATTTAGCCCATAGCCCCCCCCCCCCACAACCCCTCCAGTAACCCTCTGTTTGTTCTCCATATTTAAGAGTCTCTTCTGTTTTGTCCCCTCCCTGTTTTTGTATTATTTTTCCTTCCCTTCCCTTATGTTCATCTGTTCTGTGTCTTAAAATCCTCATATGAGTGAAGTAATATGATGTTTGTCTTTCTCTGACTGACTAGTTCCGCTTAGCATACTACCCTCTAGTTCCATCCATGTAGTTGCAAATGGCAAGATTTCATTCTTTTGATTGCTGAGTAATACTCCGTTGTAGATATATACCACATCTTCTTTATCCATTCATCCTTCGATGGACATTTGGGCTCTTTCCATATTTTGGCTATTGTTGATAGTGCTGCTATAAACATTGGGGTGCATGTGTCCCTTCGAAACAGCATACCTGTATCCCTTGGATAAAAACCTAGCAGTGCAATTGCTGGGTCATAGGGTAGGTCTATTTTTAATTTTTGAGGAACCTCCATACTGTTTTCCAGAGTGGCTGCACCAGCTTGCATTCCCACCAACAATGCAAAAGAGATCCTCTTTCTCCACATCCTTGCCAACATCTGTTGATGCCTGAGTTGTTAATGTTAGCCATTTTGACAGGTGTGAGGTGTATGTCATTGTGGTTTTGATTTGTATTTCCCTGATGAATGATGTTGAGCATTTTTTCACGTGTCTGTTGGCCATCTAGATGTTTTCTTTTGAGAAGTATCTGTTTATATCTTTTGCCCATTTCTTCACTGGATTATTTATTTTTTGGGTGTTGAGTTTGATAAGTTCTTTATAGATTTTTGGATACTAACCCTGTATCTGATATGTCGTTTGCAAATATCTTCTACAATTCTTCCAGTTGCCTTTTAGTTTTGCTGATTGTTTCCTTCACTGTGCAGAAGCTTTTTATTTTGATGAGGTCCCAGTAGTTCATTATTGCTTTTGTTTCCCTTGCCCCTGGAGACTTGTTGAGTAAGGAGTTGCAGCGGGCAAGATCAAAGAGGTTTTTACCTGCTTTATCCTGGAGGATTTTGATGGCTTCCTGTCTTACATTTAGGTCTTTTATCCATTTTGAGTTTATTTTTGTATATGGTGTAAGAAAATGGTCCAGGTTCATTCTTCTGCATGTCGCTGTCCAGTTTTCCCAGCACCACTTGCTGAAGAGACTGTCTTTATTCTATTGGATATTCTTTCCTGCTTTGTCAAAGATTAGTTGGCCATACGTTTGTGCGTCGATTTCTGGGTTCTCTATTCTGTTCCATTGATCTGAGAGTCTGTTTTTATGCCAGTACCATACTGTCTTGGTGATTACAGCTTTGTAGTATAGCTTGAAGTCTGGGATTGTGATGCCTCCTGCTTTGGTTTTCTTTTTCAAAATCGCTTTGGCTATTCGGTGTCTTTTCTGGATCCATACAAATTTTAGGATTATTTGTTCTAGCTCTGTGAAGAATGCTGATGTTATTTTGATAGGGATTGCATCCCTGAATATGTAGATTGCTTTGGGTAATACTGACATTTTAACAATATTTGTTCTTCCTATCCAGGAGCATGGAATCTTTTTCCATTTTTTTGTGTGTCTTCTTCAACTTCTTTCATAAGATTTCTAGTTTTCAGTGTATTTATTTTTCACATCTTTGGTTAGATTTATTCCTAGGTATTTTATGTTTTTTGGTGCAATTGTAAATGGGATCAATTCCTTGATTTCTCTTTCTGTTGTTTCATAGTTGGTGTATAGGAATGTAACCGATTTCTGTGCATTGATTTTATATCCTGCAGCTTTGCTGAATTCATGAATCAATTCTAGCTGTTTTTTTTAATGGAATTTTTTGGGTTTTCCATATAGAGTATCATGTCATCAGTAAAGAGTGAAAGTTTGACCTCCTCCTGGCTGATTTGGATGCCTTTTATTTATTTGTGTTGTATGATTACAGAGGCTAAACTTCCAATAGTATGTTGAATAACAGTGGTGAGAGTGGACATCCCTGTCTTGTTCCTGACCTTAGGGGGAAAGCTCTCAGTTTTTCCCCATTGAGGATGATATTAGCAGTGGGTCTTTCATATATGGCTTTTATGATCTCGAGGTATGATCCTTCTATCCCTACTTTCTTGAGGATTTTTATCAAGAAAGGATGCTGTATTTTGTCAAATGCTTTCTCTGCATCTATTGAGAGGATCATATGGTTCTTGTCCTTTCTTTTATTGATTTGATGAATCACATTGATTGTTTTGTAGATATTGAGCCATCCCTGCATCCCAGGTATAAATCCCACTTGGTCGTGGTGAATAATGTTTTTAATGTATTGTTGGAGTCAGTTGGCTAATATCTTGTTGAGGATTTTTGCATCCATGTTCATCAGGGAAATTGGTCTATAGTTCTCCTTTTTAGTGGGGTCTCTATCTGGTTTTGGAATCAAGGTAATGCTGGCTTCATAGAAAGAGTTTGGATGTTTTCCTTCCATTTCTATTTTTTGGAACAGCTTCAAAAGAATAGGTGTTAACTCTTCCTTATATGTTTGGTAGAATTCCCCTGGAAAGCCATCTGGCCCTGGACTCTTGTTTTTTGGGAGATTTTTGATTACTAATTCAATTTCCTTACTGGTTATGGGTCTGTTCAAATTTTCTATTTCTTCCTGTTTCAGTGTTGGTAGTGTATATGTTTCTAGGAATTTGTTCATTTCTTCCAGATTGCCCATTTTATTTGTGTATAATTGCTCATAATATTATCTTATTATTGTTTGTATTTCTGCTGTGTTGGTTGTGATCTCTCCTCTTTCATTCTTGATTTCATTTGGGTCCTTTCTTTTTTCTTTTTAATCAAATTGGCTAGTGGTTTATCAATTTTGTTAGTTCTTTCAAAGAACCAGCTTCTGGTTTCATTGATCTGTTTTACTGTTTTTTTGGTTTCAACAGCATTAATTTCTGCTCTGATCTTTTTAATTTCCTGTCTTCTGCTGGTTTTGGGTTTTATTTACTGTTCTTTTTCCAGTCCTTAAAGGTGTAAGGTTAGGTTGTCTATCTGAGATCTTTCTTCCTTCTTTAGGACAGCCTGGATTGCTATATAGTTTCCTCTTTTGACCTCCTTTCCTGCATCCCAGAGGTTTTGGGCTGCGGTGTTATCATTTTCATTGACTTCCATGAACTTTTTAATTTCCTCTTTAACTTCTTGGTTAGCCGATACATTCATTAGTAGGATGTTCTTTAGTGTCCAAGTATTTGTTACCTTTCCAAATTTTTTCTTGTGGTTGACTTAGAGTTTCATAGTGTTGTGTCTGAAAATATGCACGGTATGATCTCAAACTTTTTGTACTTGTTGAGGGCTGATTTGTGTCCCAGTATGTGGTCTATTCTGGAGAACATTCCATGTGCACTGGAGAACAATGTATATTCCTCTGCTTTAGGATGAAATGTTCTGAATATATCTGTTAAGTCCATCTGGTCCACTGTGTCATTCAAAGCCATTTTTTTCTTGTTGATATTTTGATTAGATGATCTGTCCATTGCTGTGAGTGGGGTGTTGAAGTCCCCTACTATTATGGTATTACTATCAATGACTTTCTTTATGTTGTGATTAATTGATTTATATATTTGGGTACTGTCACATTTGGTGCATAAATGTTTATAATTGTTAGGTCTTCTTGGTGGATAGACCCTTAATTGTGATATAATTAATCTTCTTCATCTCTTGATAAAGTCTTTATTTTAAAGTCTAGATTGTCTGATATAAGTATGGCTACTCTGGCTTTCTTTTGTTGATCATCAGCATGATAGATGCTTCTCCATCCCCTTACTTTCAATATGAAGGTGTCTTTAGGTCTAAAGTGGGTCTCTTGTAAACAGCATATAGATGGATCTTGTTTTCTTATCTTGTTACCCTGTGTCTTTTGATTGGAGGATTTAGTCCATTAATGTTTACAGTGAGTACTGAAAGATACGAATTTGTCGTCATTATGTTGCTTGTAGAGCTGGAGTTTCTGGTGGTGTTCTCTGGTCATTTCTAGTTGTTGTTGCTTGTGTTCTTTATTTATTTGTCTTGTTTTGTTTTGTTTTTTTCATCTTTTCTCCCCTCAGAGTCACCCTTAATATTTCTTGCAGTGCTGGTTTAGTGGTCACAAACTCCTTTAATTTTTGTTTGGTAAACTTTTAATCTCTCTTTCTATTTTTAATGACAGCCTTGCTGGTTAGAGAATTCTTGGTTGCCTATTTTTCCAATTCAGCACATTGAATACATCCTGCCACTCCATTCTGGCCTGCCACGTTTCTGTGGATAGGTCTGCTGCAAACTTGATCTGTCTTACCTTGTATGTTAGGGACTTTTTTTTTCCCTTGCTGCTTTCATGATTCTCTCCTTGCCAGAGTTTTTTGTGAATTTGACTATGATATGCCTTGTTGATGGTCATTTTTTGTTGAATCTAATGGGGGTCATCTGTGCTTCCTGGATTTTGATGTCTGTGTCTTTCCCCTAAGTTAGGAAATTTTTCTGCTGTGATTTTCTCACATAACCCTTATACCCATATTTGTCTCTCTTCCTCTTCTGGGATCACTATGATTCTGATGTTGTTCCTTTTTAATGAGTCACTGATTTATTTAATTCTTAAATCGTGCTCTTTTGCCTCAATCTCCCTCTTTTTTTCTGCTTTATTATTGTCTCTAAGTTTGTCCTCTATATCACTGATTCTCTGTTCTGCCTCATCCATCCTTGCCGCTGTGGCCTCCATTCAAGTTGCAGCTCAGTTATAGCATTTTTTATTTCATCCTGACTAGCTTTTACTTCTTTTATCTCCACAGAAAGGGATTCTAATCTATTTTCGACTCCAGCTAGTATTCTTATTATCGTGATTCTAAATTCTGGTTCACACATCTTGCTTATATCTATGTTGGTTAAGTCCCTGGCTGTCATTTCCTCCTGCTCTTTCTTTTGGGGTGAATTCCTTCGTTTTGTCATTTTGATGGGAGAAAGGAATTAATGAGGTAAAAAAAAATTTAAAAAATTAGAATTAATAAAATATTAAAATTAAAAAAATTAAAAACAAACACACAAAAAATCGAGCAAATGATGCTAGATCCTAGGTGTGTTTTGGTCTGGGTGTTGGTAGGGGCTTGATAGATTAGAGAAAAAAGGGGAAAGGAAAAAAAAAGAAAATCATTTGAAAATTTGAAAAAATGAATACATTGAAATAGGCTAAAATGAAAAATATAAGTAAAATAGAATTTGAAAAAATTCACATAAAAGTAAAAAATATAGTAAAAAAATTTAAGGAAAATATTTTTAATAAAAATTGAAAGTAAAAATGAATTTCTTCTTGGTTCCTCCTCAGTAATCTGAATCCTTTCATTTGTGAGTGGTATTCTGTTATATGCATATACCATTATTTATTTATCCGTTCAGTAGTTGGCAAACATTTGTATTGTTTCAAGCTGTTATTTTCAATAAAACAGTTATAAACTTTCTTTAGTTTTCTTTAGACATCTGTTTTTTATTTATTATTGGGTAACATGGTAACTGATGTTTGACTTTAAGAAATTGCCAAATGGTTCTATAAAATTATTACATAACTTTACACTTTTACTAGTAATATTTGAGATCTTTATGGCTCTACCTCCTTGTCAGCACTTGGTGTTGTCTGCCTTTTAAAATTTACCTATTTTATAAGATGTGTCATGATATCATACTGTAGTTTCAATTGAATTTGTTTAATAATTAACTATGTTGAGCATCTTTTCGTGTGCTTGTTTGGCTTCTTATATATCTTTACTTATGAAATATTTATTCAAAATCTTGCCTTTTACAATATTTTGTTTTATTTTACTATTGAGTTGTAAGAGTTCTTTATATATTCAGGATACATATGCTTTGTCAGATATGTAAACCACACATATTTCCCCCTGGACAGTGGCTTGCATTTTCATAATGGTGTCTTTGTAAAAGCACCTGATATTAAATTTAATGAGGTCTCTTTATGTCTGTATCTATGATCCATTTAGGGTTGATGTTTATGCATGGTATGACATGAGCAATGAGGATAGTTTGTCCTCCACTAATACCTAGTTGTTTCAGCACTGTCAAAAATACTATCCTTTTCCTGTCAAATCACCTTGCTCTTGAAAGTTAGTCAATAATATGTATGTGGGTCTCTTTGTAGACTTTCTAGACTATTGTCTATTACATCGATCTATTTATCAGTTCTCACTTTCAATACACCAATGTCTTAGTTTCTGTAAATAATTAATCTAGTAAGTCCTGAAATCAGTATCTTAAAAGGCTTTCAAATTTTTCCCCCTCCCCCAAAAAAGCAATACAAAACAGAAAATCTGTTTTGGCTATTCTGTGTCCTTTATATTTTAATAAAATTTTAAAAGTTTAATGTTTATTTATTTTTGAGAGAGAGAGAGACAGAGAGACAAAACATAAGTCAGGGAGGGACATAGAAAGAGGGAGACACAGAATCTGAAGCAGGCTCCAGGCTCTGAGCTATCAGTGCAGAGCCTAACATGGGGCTTGAACCCACAAACTGTGAGATCATGACCTGAGCTGAAGTTGGAAGCTTAACCAACCAAGCCACCCAGGCACCCCTATTTTAATAAAGTTTTAGAATCTTTTCACTTTCTACCTCCTACTTCAAATCATCTTGGCTTTTTATTTGGAATTGTGTTGGATCTACACATCAGTCTGGGGAGAATTGACCTTTTAACTAGACTTATTCTTTTTTTTTTTTTTTTAATTAATTTCTATTGCGTGTACCTTTTTTTTTTTTAACGTTTATTTATTTTTGAGACAGAGAGAGACAGAGCATGAACGGGGGAGGGTCAGAGAGAGGGAGACACAGAATCTGAAACAGGCTCCAGGCTCTGAGCTGTCAGCACAGAGCCCGATGCGGGGCTCGAACCCACAAACCGCGAGATCATGACCCGAGCTGAAGTCGGCCGCTTAACCGACTGAGCCACCCAGGCGCCCCTAGACTTATTCTTCTAACTCATGAATATAGTATATCTTTTCATTCATTTAGGCCTTCTTTAATTATTCAGTGTTCTGCAGTTTTCAATGCTTGAGTTTTGCTCATATGTTGTTAAATTATTCCTGAGGTGGGTTTTTGTGTGTAATAAACACTTCATAATACATTGTTATTTAATTTAATATGACAGATGATTTCTTTTCCAGAAACTAAAATGCTGCTTATTAGGGTATAATTCTGATTCCTGTAGTATATTAAAAAATATCTAGCATGTCTCTATTTCCATGTACTGCATGATTAATAAATTTTCCCAGACCTTTCTCTCTTTCCAGGAAACTTAATTTATACCTTATGTCTTGATATCTTTTGCCTTTTACTTTGTGTGAATACATAAGTATTATGTCAGTTTCTGTTTTGTCACTGCCTGCACAAGAAAGATATATCATTAGAGCTTACACATGGAGAGATACAGGCATCAAGACCAGAACGCAGTATTGGTGTTCTTGCAATTAATTAATGATTTTGAAATTATTATCAATATGATTTTAAAAATGATAAATAAAACAAATTTTCAAATATTCTAGAGAATTCACAGGGCCTCTATTGTTAAAGAAACGATTGAAACAGCACTAGTGAATGATATAGAACATCACTTCAAATGGTGTTATCCCTATGGAATGGTCAGTCTTTCCTTGTGCTGATCTGACTCTGAAATATAATTGCTTTGTAAACATCTGCTGACCCTTTTTTAGGTGATGTGACTTATATTTTTAAATCACTCACAAATTGGAAAAAATACAGAAAAAATAATACCACTTTATAATGTTCTTTTTATCACACTTTCTCAGCAGTTTTGCCAAAAAATTTCTTTGAGCTAAATGAATTTCAATCACTTCCCTGTCCTCCACTTAGGAAAATTGTCTTTGTGTCTCTGTTTCTTCATTCGTAAAGTAAAAATAATAAAAGCTGACTCATACGAATATTTTAAGGACTAAATGAGAAAGTATTTACAAGGTCCTGTAACATAGAAGATGCAAGAAATATTTGTTTCTGTACTCCTTTGACACCAGAGTGTAAATAGAAAAAAATTCTCCAGCTGTTTTTGTTAGAAGTTATTATGATTTGTCTCCATTGCTCCATGAAAGAATAAATTTTAAAGTTTAATATCTGTTTTTTAAAATTATTTTAAAGTTTTTATTCAATGGCATAACAGGAAAATTTCACAGATACAAGCTCTATTTTTGATATCCCACACTTTGAAACTGTATCAAACATTTGTCCAGGTACCATTTCACTCATTCAGTGGGGGAAGATTGCACCAACAGACTGCAGAAGATATTTCTTCCTTCCATATAGAGTTAACATTGATTGGGAATAAGTGCTTCAGAGTAGTATGGATGATGTAGCATAAAGTGAAATGGCCATTACTTAACTATGGCATAAATTCAATTATAATTGTGTCTTCTATTTTAAGGTATAATTAGGTAAGAATTAGGTTACAATTTCAGTTTATAAAATTACTTTAGTGAAAGATATGATGTTTGAGTTAAGTATGGAAATTGGTGTTTTTTTTCTGCATTTTTGTATTCCAATTCTCTGTTATAGTTTCTATTTCCCATGAGTGGTTTCCTATTGTCCCCCACCCCCCTTTTAAAGTTGCAATACACATTTACTTTTTTGTTCACTTTCCATATAATCTCTTTTTTTAATTTAAATTTTATTTATTTTAGAGAGAGAGTGTGTGAATTGGGAAGAGGGGCAGAGGGAGAGCAGGCTCCATGCCCAGCACAGAGCTTGATTCCAGGCTCCATCCCATGGCCCTGGAATCATGACCTGAGCCAAAATTAAGAGGCTGTCACTCAACCAAGACACCCGGGCGCCTCTCCAGATAATTTCATTGTCTATGAAAAAGCAAGCAGCTCAGCAAGGAAAAGAGAACTCCAATATCAGACTTTAGATGGTGTGGGTAAAACTAACAAACACTTCCCTTTCAGCCCTGCTTTGACTTCAAGTCACTTAAATTCTTCCTTCACTGAAAACAATTTAGTGTTAATATGCCCATATAATATGAGAACCATAGAAAGTGTTGCACCCTTAATGCTGTTAGGAGAATAAAACAAGATTATGTTTTTGATCATATTCAGAAGGAGCAGTCCATAAGTGCGTGGCATTTTGTAATCTTTTATCAAGAAAAGAAGCAGATAAGTTGAAAACACATTTCTAAGCTTCCTCAATACTATTCCTAACTCCTGTTGACCTGAGGTGTTATATGTTAGAATTCACAGCACGTGTAAAGAAGGATTTTAAACTGTTGATTTGCTGGAGTCATTAAAAATTCTTGAGTTTGAAAAATGACAATAATATCAGCCAATTTTTAGGTAACATATTTTCAAGTTAAAAGTGATTTTTACATTTTTTAGTGGCATCTTGATTCTTTTCTCAATTATTTAACACAGTTTTGAACACATTACTACAAAACTTTTAACGCCAGAATAACATCATAAAATAGGATTCATACTTGACTTTCCTGAAATTCCAATCATATCTGAGTAATGATTTTTGTGTTTCTAAAATCATTTTTGACACAACACAGTCCACTGGGTTCTGATTCACTTCAATGTATTATCACAGCTTTGTTTTTAAAGGTTGATGTCCAATAACTTATGTCCCTGAAGTTCTTTTAGTTTTGGGTAATCTGTTTTCCAAGTGAGTAAAACCTTACAGCTCCTTTGACTAAGAACTTTAACTTTAAGACTAAACATTTACTTGGTTCCTATTCAAACCTAGAAAAATGATTTACGAGGTCTGAGCTTATTCTGTTATTTATTTGATAATTATAATAATACATCAAATTAATTCACCTTGTATTTATTTTTTAAAGTACCTTCGAAAGTATGCCTTTTTTAAAAAGTCTGCAGTTCACTTTTTGTTGTTGTTGTGATTAGGGCCATTTTGTGATAAAGATATGGAAACGTTGTGTGGTCACATAGTCCTGATGGCAGAAAACAGGGTGCAGGTCCTATGATTCTCAACTCCCCTCTTTCCCCAAGACATTGCGGCCAAATCTGACTTCCACTCATTTTTGCTGCATCGTTTCCTTTTCATGTCCATGCATGAGCAAGGATAGCACAGCTTTCTGTGTTTTTGCAGCTGAGGGAAGTCAAGTGTAAGGGTCACAGAGGTTGAGATGACAACGGAAGTCTTAGTGTTTCGCTCACCAGGCTGTTGCTCAGTCCTTCCCGTCCTGCTGCTGCCTTTGAAAACACATTTCTTGAAAGTAACTCCTTCCATTCCAAGTGTTCAAAGGTGAACACATCTTGTGGAGTTTAATAAACATGAAAGGACCATCAGCTTCACGTGAGCAGTTTGCAAAGGATGGTAAGAGAAAAGACTGCATTAAACGCATCTCCTATGGCCATTCAGGATGTGGTGACAGAAAATGAAATAATTACAAGTAATAGAGAAATGTCTATGCAAACAAGGGAGAAAACTAATGGATTAGTGGTTACCCCTTTCCACTGTCTGAACTGTTGGTAAGGGCAGTTTCTTCATAAACATGATGAGAAAGTATGTTAAAATTCTTCCACAATCACTTTCAACCACAAAATTGTATTGTTAGAAAATGTTTTTATGAAACTGTTAAAATTAAAACATGTTTACAGAACTGAGTTATTTAGAACGAACACTACAAAAACATGCAAAAGTAATGTGTGTTATTCTGAAACTATAGCTCAGGCAAAATACAAACTCAGAATGCTCAAAGTAAAAAAATGTTACCTCCACCAAATAGGAGTCATTTCACGTAACCCTACTGAATTTTAGAACCTGGGGTGGGGTGGACTCTCTCATGCTTGGGTGGCAATTAAGGAAGCAGCATTTTTGTCTCAAGAGATTTATTTCCAAACATATACCATTAAAATTTTTGCTTAATAGATTCCCTGTTGGTAAGATAAGAATATACCATATCATCGTAACCATTAATAAAACTATGTTTTATAAACACACTGACAAATCTCAAAAAGTAAGTATGTATAATATCCTATGCAATCAAAGTTCTACAACTTTGAATTTATGCATGTTGTTTAACAAAATTCTATCAAAAAATACTGCTTTTATAAAGAACAACATCTTTATTACATTCTGGTACTTTGCATTTTAATATTTTCCACATGTTATATTTTATTTACTTAACTATCAGAATATAAGTGCTATGGAAAACATACGTTTAAGAATGCACTGCACAATCTGAGATAAAGCTCACTACTCTTTTTGTCCTTCCCCTATCCATACATTTTTGTCCAAATTATTCAAGTAAAAAATATTCAGGCTGAACTGAAGTTAGGAAGAAAGGCAGAGTGGGTGCAACTGACAGCAAGCAGCCTCTCTCAGCCTTATGCCTCATATTGAACTTCATCTACTGCACTTTATTCAGATGAATGCCTCCCAAGTGCATTTGCAAGGTCGTATAGTTGTTAGGTGTGTAGTTTCCTGAGAAACTGGCAAGGTATTTTAAAGAATGGCTGTATTATTTCACATTTCCACCAGGAATGTATGGGTGACAGTTTCCCAAATGCTCATCAGTATTTGATGTTGTCACTATTTTTTATTTTAGCTATTCTGATAGGTATGTAGTGATATCTCATTTTGGTTTTAATTTGCATTTCCCTAATTGCTAATGATTTTGAACATCTTTTCATGCGCACATTTCCTGTCTCTATAAGCTCTTCAGTGAAATGTTTGTTCATGTCTTTTGTCCATTTTCTAATTGGATTGTTTGTTTTATTACTGTTGAGTGTGACAATTGTTTATATATTCTAGATATTAATCCTTTGTTGGATATTTGTTTTGCAAATATTTCCACCCAATCTGTGGCTTGTCTTTTCATCCTCTTTAAAGGGTTTTTTAATACACAGAGGTTTTAAATTTTGATGTGGTACACTTTATCAGGTTTTATATTTATAGATTATGCTTTTGGTACAAAGTCTAAGAAGTCTTTGTTTAGTCCTAGATCTTGAAAATGTTCTCCTGTGTTTTTTTCCAAAACTTTTATAATTTTACATTTAAGTTTGTGAGCCATTCTTACCTAATTTTTGTATATGATATGAGGTTCAGGTTGAGATTCAAATGTTTGACTTTGGATGTCTAATTGCTCCAGAATCATTTGTGGAAAAAGCTTCCTCACTGAGTTGTTTTTACATCTTCATAAAAAATCAGTTAGCAGAATAATGTTCCATTGTAAGGATATATCACATTCATTTATCCATTTATCAGTTGATGGACACTTGAGTTGTTTTCTCATTTTGGTTACTATGAATAATTCTGCATGAATATTTGTGTACAAGTATATGTGTGGACACATGTTTTCATTCTTCTTGAATATATACTTAAGAGTAGAATTATCAGGTCTTATGGTAACTCTATGTTTAGCATTTTGAGAAACTGCCAAACAATTTTCCAAAGTGGCTACACCATTTTATATTCTGACCAACAATGTATGAGAGTTCCAATTTCTTCACATATTTACTAATATTTGTTATCTGTCTTCTTCATTATAACTATCCTAATGGACATGGAACAGTATCTCATTATGGTTTTTATTTGCATATTTCTAATGGTTTATTATGTTAAGCATTTTTTCCTGTGTTTATTGGTCATTTGTGTATCTTCTTTGAAGAAATGTCTATTCAGGTCCTTTGCCCACATTTTACTTGGACTGTTTGTCTTTTTTATTTTTGAGTTGTAGCAGTTCTTTGTATATTTTGGGTATAATGGTCAGATTTATGACCTATAAATATTTCTCCTATTCTGTAGGTTATATTTTTGCTTTCTTGATGATATAGTTTGTACAGCACAAAAGTTTTTTATTTTGATGAAGTCCAACTTACCTAATATTTCTTCTCTCACTTGTGCTCTATTGTCACATCTTTGAAGGCTTTGCCTAATTCAAGGTCATGAAGATTTACTCCTATATTTTCTTCTAAGAGTTTTATAATTTTAGCTCTTACATCTAGGTCTATGATCATTTTGAGTTTATGTTTAAGACTTCCAGCTTCATTTTTTTTTTTTTTTGGCATGTGAATATCCAACTTTTTCAGAACGTTTTGTTGAAAAGACTTTTCTTTTTTCCATTGAATGGATCGGTACCCTTGTTGAAAATCAATAAACCATAAATGAATGTAAGGGTTTATTTCTGGACTCCTAATTCCATTATATTGATCTGTATGTATTTCCTTAATACAGTTCCACACTATCTTGATTACTGTAGTTTGTAGTAGTAAATGTTAAAATCAGGAAGAATGATTCCTTCAACTTAGTTCTCCTTTTGCAAAATCATTTTTGATTTTCTAGATTCCTTTCTACACACGTGTTATGATCAGCTTGTCAAATTCTAAAAAAAAAAAGAATAAAACAACTGGGATGTTCATAGGGATTGTGTTGAATTTATAGATCAATTTTTGGAATATTGCCATCTTTATTTATTTTTTACATTTATTTATTTTTGAGAGACAGAGAGAGACAGAGCACAAGCAGGGGACGAGCAGAGACAGAGGGAAACACAGAATCCAAAGCAGGCTCCAGGTTCCGAGCTGTCAGCACAGAGCCGGATGTTGGGCTCGAACTCACGGACCGTGAGATCACGACCTGAGGTGAGGTCGCCACCTAACCAGCTGAGCCACCCAGGCTCCCCTGCCCTCTTTAAATAGTAAGTATGTGCCAGTTGATTTTTGACAAATGTGCTAAGGTAATCCAAGTGGGAAAGTCTGGTCTTACCAAGAAATCGCTCTGGGTTGTGGACCTCTTTGCAATAGGCAAAACTACAACACTTCTAGAATAAAACATAAAAGAAAATCATCGTGAACTTAGGTTAAGCAAAGATTTCCTAGACAAACATCAAAAGCATAATTAATAATAAAACAATAATTTGGACTTGAGCAAAAATTAAATGAATTCTAAATGCCACCATTAAGAAATTGAAAAGACAAATACATGGAGAGTACTACTATGAATACTGGCTATCTGGGTTCTCTAATGAAAGCTTCTTCATCTAGTATCCTCCAGTCAAAAGGAGGGCTAGTTCCTTTATGTTGTCTGTTGTTTACATTTCTCTTTATTCTGTGTTTTAGTCACTGACATATGTCAAGTGATCCTCCACCTGTATAATTCTTGTATTGACTCTTTCTTGACCATCAGTCTCCTTGATATAGATTAGTTTAAGCAATGTTCCACACTGTTGTATTCTAGCCCCTTATGATAAATATATACTGTTATCTTCTCATTTTTGTAATGATGGGCATGATTTGAGTAGAGAGTGTGATCTGCATGTTCAGATAGGATTAGAAAGATCAGTTTTCATAGGTGAATGTTACACTTTGGACTATAACTATAGTCTTTCTCTATATGTCTGTTGCTACAGTCACTATTCAAATGTGTATTACAGTTGAAACAGGCCTCCTGGGCACATATTTTGCCTGTAAGCTTTGCTTAAAAATATGGCTCAATAAAATTTCTTATGGCTATGGAACATTCAGTTCTGTTGGCAACAGTGTTTTTCCACCTATTATGTATTGCTTGTGACTGAGCTTCAGTGAATCTCTACATATGTTTTTTTTTTCCTCTCTAGTTATACTTACCCATTTTTAGCCTCAGTACTACAAGTGATATTTCTCCTACTGCCAACATTTTTGTATGTCCAACTCCATAGTTTTAACTTATTTTCCGATGAAAGACTCTTTAAGATAGTAGGCTAGTAATGATAATGTTCAAGGATACTAAATAAGATCACAGAGGAAGGGTCTTCAATATGCAATATTTAAATAAGCAATTCAAAATTTAAAAAATATAAAATTGTGTGTAATTATATCCTTTTATTCTTATGATTTGAGATATATGAAGAAAGTTTTAAAAATATTAGCTTTTTTTCACTATTTCGTGTCTTTATTTTTAATATTCTTTCTTTATTTCCTTAAAAAAAATTATGTTTATTTTTGAGAGACAGAGAGAGAGAGAGTTAGCGGGGAATGGGCAAAGAGAGAGAGAGAGAGAGAGAGAGAGAGAGAGAAGACACAGGATCCAAAGCAGGCTCCAGGCTCTGAGCTGTCATCACAGAGCCTGACGTGGGGCTGGAACTCAGGAACTGCGAGATCATGACCTGAGCCAAAGTTGGCACTGAAGCAACTAAGCCACCCAGGCATCCCTTTAATATTATTTCTTAAAAGGTTAACCTTACATGGCAGGAGAGTGCCATAGCCATGACTTAAGCCATAGATAAGATTCAAAATAGTGGCTTTTGGCTACAGTTTATTTGTTATAACTAGGATGATCACAACCATAATTTTGATGATGATGCTAATATTTTTTATGATGGTTTTTGCCGTGGGGCAATATGCTGGACATATTGTTCCTGAATGTCATCCAGGAAACTCTTTGAGAATTACAGAGGCTTGAACAATATTCCAGAAACTTATCTATAGAATAGACATCAATCACCAGCATAATGAAAGGCATGCTACATATTATAAATTTATAATTTCAAATGGCAATATTTTACATGTGCCCTTATATATCTCTCTATTTAATAAAGTTAGCTGAGTTAAGTTTTCATCAGGTAACTCTCTTAAATCAATAGACACTTCCATATTACTGGGGCTGTTATAAGGTCATTCCATTTCAGAATGTACCTTATCAGAAAGAGAGGAGGTAAATTTAGTCGTTATGAGTTTATGATGCTATGCTGGTAAATAACCCTATTTCCCTATTTCGTCATCTATTACTCTCAGGTCTGAACATTGTGGGAGATTGTTTCTGTTGGCCATACTGTCATTCCATATTGTTACTTCTCCCTAAAATATCTATTGAGTAATGATTACAAAAACTTCAGTATTTGCTTAACAAAGAGAAAACATGAATTATAGTGAAATTCCTCAAGATGTGACATTTTTTGCATGTCATTCTTACATGTAACAAGTATTGAATATTTCAAATACTTGTTAATAGTTTCTCATTAAAATACATTAATTATTTTTAACTAAGGTCAAAAGGGTAACACATTTAATTTAATATAAATAGTGATGGATTATAGTTTAGTATATTACCAAATTCTGTTTTTTCAAAGGAATAACTGAATAGAACCATAGATTTTCTACTCTGCCTTTAAAACATATGACTTTTAGTTAAAACAATTGTTCTCAAGGGGTGCCTCAGTCAGTTAAGCATCTGACTTCGGCTCAGGTCATGATCTCATGGTTCTTGAGTTCAAGCCCCACATTGGGCTCTGTGCTGACAGCTCAGAGCCTGGAACCTGCTTCGGATTCTATGTCTCCCTCTCTCCCTGTTCCTCCCTTGCTCTCGCTCTCTCTCTCTCTCTCTCTCACACACACACACAAATAAACATCTAAAAAAAGTTGTTCTCAAGTCATCCCATTCCCTTCCCTATGATGGTGAGCATGCTGGACTGTTGAGCTAGGGCTAGGATTTGGGTCCCAGAACTAAAGAGCCTGAGTCTTGCATTTATTCACAGTCAATGACATTGAAAATATTAATGCCTCATGACACAGGCTAAATTAATGGAATAAGGATAGAGTGAAAAAATATTAGCCAGTGCAGTGAATAATTATTATAGAAACATTTTTGCACTTAACAAAAAATATCCTACAAGCCTTTTGTATTTTGATCATGAATATTTAATTATTCCACTACCTTGTTGGATTAAGGTATTACTTGAGTTCTATAGTATGCACATTTATTTCTTTAACAAGCTGTCTCTATGTGAATGGCTTCAAACCAACAAATTACCTAGATTATGAGGTTTAAAACTTAACTTTCTTGGGGTGCCTGGGTGGCTCAGTCCATTAAACGTCCGACTCTTGATTTTGGCTCAAGTCACGATCTCAGGGCTCATGAGTTCAAGTCCCACATTGGGCTCTGTGCTGACAGTGCAGAGCCTGCTTGGGATATGTCTCCCTCTGTCTCTCTCTGCCTTTCTTTCTTTCTCTCAAAAATGAATAAATAAACTTAAAAAAAAACCTTAACTTTCTTAAACCAGAGATTTATAGTATACAAATAAAATTTGAACATTCACAATTTTTTATAATTTTAATATTTTGTCTTATTGCAAAAATAAGTATTCATTGTAAAATATTTAGGAAATAAAATTAAACAAACAAACAAACAAAAAACAACAATCCTAAAGTCATTCATAATCCCACTGCTCAGAGGTAATCATTTAACAATGGCTCCTCCATCATTAAAATTTTTAAATATGCACCCAGATTTCCCCAGCAAAACTAAAATTGTTGGGCATATGTTATTATAATATCCTACTTAAAAAAAAACAAAAATTTGATTAAAGTCAAGTATCTCTGGACCTCCTTTGCCTTTGGGTAGAGATAAGGGCACCTTGAGTGTGGTAACCTCTAAAATTTTTGTCTTTTGTCTTCCTCTTCTTTATAGAACCTCAAGTCTTGCTCAAATTACAGCCAAGTTTTGTCTGAGAATACTCTAGTGTTATTCCATTTGTTCCTAAGGTGCTCTTTTGCATTCCTCATGGTGTGGTCCTTAGTATGGCCACATCCTACTAGCACTAGTATATCCTACCAGACTGTTACAGAACATCACTGTGCCTATCATGCTTCTCTATTGCTCCACTAGGCATTGCCACTGATGTCACAGGGTCTTACAGGACAGAGTATGTAGAGAATTCAATGACACGGTGGGAAAGCCTACCTTTGTTCTATGTTCCCGGTGCGCTAGAGGGATATTAAATGTATATTGCTATACCCCAGTATTGCAAGGGGAAATACTAAAACAAATTAGTAAAAATAAAATAGTAAAATAGAAAAACTAATAAAACAAACAGTAAGACAGTAGAAAATAGCCATTTAAATGTCTATTTATTTTTGAGAGAGAGAGCACAAGCACACCTGCAAACAGGAGAGGGGCGGGGGACCGGGAAGAGGACCGAAGTGGGCTGCATGCTGACAGCCAGTTGTAGGGCTTGAACTCATGAACTGTGAGATCATGACCTGAACTGAAGTTGGATGTGTAACCAGCTGAGCCATGCAGGTGCCCCTAGAATGCAGCTATTTAAAGTGATACAACTATGTTTATTGTACTTTGAAATGGCCAAACCACATGTATCTTCAGGCCTTGTGAAGCTGGAGACACCTTCTCCCGTGACAGTGCTCTAGACCCAGTTCAATACACAAAGGAAAGTGAAGAGAACGTGTCATCTGTGTGAGGACAAGAAGATGACACAGGATTTGCCCCAATCCAATTCTTCCCACTAAAATCTCTGCCTGTCTTCTAATACTTAGCCTCAGTGTCTCTGAGGACTCTGTTTTGTTCTTGACCTTTTTTCACATCTCCTTTTCTTTGGGGGGTGCAATCTAAAACATTAGGGTAACCTTGAGCTTTCTTGAGAGTGTGCCTCGGTTAATGCAGACCTTACCTTTCCTGAAAAGGCTCAGGTAGTGATTTGGAGGTCAGGTTAAATAGCATTTCATTCTCAAGTGCTTTCCACAGATTTCTGCTACAGCTCTTATATAGCGGTTCACATTTCTTCTTACAAGACTAGGTTCCTGATGATAAATATTATTGTGTTGCTGTTTAAAAATATATTTCCCAGGCTTTTCCCCAGAGAATGGCACACAGTAGGTCTGGGTGGGTGTTAGGAGTCACTGACCACCAGGCAAGAGTAGAAAACATTTTTCTCACAATTCTTATGCCTTCCCTTTGGCTGTAGACTTCAGTTTCAGCCCTGGTGGGTTTTTTTTGTTTGTTTGTTTATTTGTTTTTTTAAGTTTTATTTATTTATTTTGAGAGAGACAGAGACAGTGTGAATGAGGCAGGGGTAGAGAGAGGGACAGAGAGAATCCAAAGAAGGCTCTGCACTGTCAGCGCGGAGCCCCACCTGGGGCTCGAACTCCGAGTCGTGCACTTACGGAGCCACCCAGGCACCCCCAGCCCTGGCTGGGTTTTAGAGTCACTTGAGCTCACTCCCAGAAATTCTAGTGTAACTGGTCTGGGGTAGGGCCTGGGCATTAGGTTTTTAAAGAAGCCCCTCAGGCAATTCTAATAGAATGGATGGCCATTACCTTGCAATTATCAGATGCTTTGTCATAACAATTGTTCTACTGTGAATACATCTATTACAGAGTTTTCAGACTGTTGAGATTGCTTTCAAAATTGAAATTCACGGGGCAAATTTGAAGTTCTTTTTAAAAATGAATGTTCATAGTCTTTTGAAATAAATTGCTGATTCCTTCATCCCTCATGCCTAAACATGTTGGGTTTCAAAGTATCTTTGTTTATCTGCTGTGCCTCCAGCTTTAAAGGAAAATTGGTCATGTTTGCTTGTTGTGTTTTTAAGTATGAAACTATGTGATTAGATCCATTTTAGGATTTGGGGATGAAAACATGTCTGAAATAGCTGCTATTTAGATTGCAACAGCAGGCATAACTTAAAACATGCAAACCCACAATGAGGTGATTTGAGGACTGATTTTTTTTCCACTTGCTGTTGTTGGGACCAAGTCAAAATTTGTCAGTCTTTGAATGGGCCCTATGGATGTATTTGCTCTGGCACTGTTAGCCACACGAAGTCTACCACTTTGGGCAAGAAGCTCACTACATTTATTCTTACTGGTTGACAGTTTTATTTGTGGTCCCTATTTAAAATGGAGAAATTGAGCCTAGCCCTTAAACCTTTGGCTTTGGCAAAATGGCTTTGGACAAGATACAGAAGGCTAAAGAAGGAGAGGCTGAAATTTTTCCTTAATAAACCTTTCCTTTGTAAAGTTGGCAAACTGTAACCTACTAAATGGTGGGCAAGTTCAAGCATGTTGTTCAAGGCCAGCATGAGCTAGAATTTCTTTACCAGTAAGCACACTAACTCCTTGTCACTGACAGTGTTAGTACTTTTCAGCCACATATCCTAGACGAATCTCCTTAAACTTTTGAAGTTTTATAAATATCAATTTGGGGCTTTGGCTTATGTGTGGGGAGCCATATGTGGCTTTGTAAGTGCTTGATAGCTATTTGCAAACTTTTTTCTTCTAGATACAACTTAGAATAATGAGTCAGCAATTAGAAAATATTAAAGAATAACCTCAAAGTGAACAACTTGTATTTGTAACAAGAAAGAAAAAGTCTTCTTAATTTTTACAGTATATTCCTGGTATATAAATACCAAGGTAAAAATGGTTAAAAGAAAAAAAAGACAAGAGAAAGCTGTCACTCATGGATTGAAGAGTATATCAGAAAGGATAGTTAACAACCAATAGGAACAGCAGTAGAGCAGTAATAACTATTGTATTCAATTCAGCATTATTTCAATGTCTTTCTTAAAATATAAAGCAACAATTGGGGAAAGGAATTTATTAGTGAGACTCATAAACTATTCTGTTCTTTCCCAAGAATTCAAAGATGTTCTTTTTTTTTTTTTTTGAGAGAGAGAGAACAGAGGAGAGTGGCAGAAAGAGAGAGAGAGAGAGAGAGAGAGAGAAGAGAAGAGAAGAGAAGAGAGAATCTTAAGCAGGCTCCACACCCATCATGGAGCCCAGAGTAGAGGCTTGATCACAAGACCCTGAGATCATGACCTGAGCTGAAATCAAAAGTCAGACCCTCAACCAATAGAACTATCCAAGTGCCCCAAAAGATGTTCATTTTTGGTACCGGTCCATAAACAGCAAGATTGACCCTCATTTCACCAAAACCTGTCTAGCAATGCTTTCCATATTTGTAGAGCAGTCCTCGAACACTGAACAAACCAGAGATTTGACAGTTATGGACTTTTAGGCCTGTTTCCTATTCCTTGTAAGGTGACCAGTACATCTATCAGTTTGTCTTCCACTTTTCATGGACATTAACTGGGCTCTGCCAGACTCCACCCTACGAGTAACTATTAAAACTTTTGTAGCCTTCAAAAGATTCATTCAGTGCTCTATGAATATTTATAAAGGGTATATTTACTTGAGCCAGGTACTGTTCTGGGTTCTAGGGATCACTCAGTGAACAGAACAGATAAAAGTCATTTTCCTGTGAGGATATATTTTATTAGGGGAAGAGAAAGACAACACCCAGCAGATACAATAAATGAATAACATGGTACATTAGACATTTCTGCAGGGTGATTTGGAGTGTGGAGGTGAGGTAGTTGCAAGGGTCAATAGAATGATCTGAGCAAGAGTATTTTAAAGAACAAAATATGGCAAAGACTTGAGGAAGAGAGGGCATCTGGATATCTGGGGGAGAATTCCAGACAGAGGGAAAGGCCACCTTGAGGTATGGCACTGTAAGCTCCAAGTTTTAAAGGCATGAAAGGAAATCAAGGGTTTAAAAAAAGCAGCTGGTGTCATGTCTGGCTGGATCTTAATGGGTAAGTGAAGAATTACAGGCAGAAGGCAGATGATTGAACACTGTGTATGCCATAGACTTTATTCTGTCAAGGTCAGCTCATCTTCTATACAAGGAGGAGTCTGCAGGCAGATTCTTTGTACATGCTAAAGATCTTTGGACATAGGAGATGCTCAATAATGTATAATGAATGAAGACATACTTGCTTATAAGAAGCTGCTACTAGTTCAATGGTGGGGAACTATAAGAAAGATAAATTCCTATCTGTATTTATAAAATAGAATATTGATGCCAACCTTAGCCAGAGGGGTCTTTTTCCTAAAGAAAAAGAAATGTTCACAAAAATTTGTATGAGTGTATTTTATGCCTGTAAGCAGTTTCCTACTGCTGCCATAACAAATTACCATAAAGTTAATGACCTAAAACAATATAAATTTATGACCTCATAGTTCTACAGGCCATACGTCCAGAATGGCTTAATAGGTTTCTTTGTTCTGGGTCTCACAAAGCTAAAGTCAAGGTGTCAGTGACCTGGGTTCTTTTTATTTATTTATTTATTTATTTATATTTTAGAGACAGAGAGAGAGAGAGCATGTATGAGATGGGGAGAGGGACAGAGGAAGGAAAGAGAGAGAATCCTAAGCAGGCTCCACACTCAGTGTGTGGCTCAATCCCACAATCCCAGGATCATGACTGGGGCCAAAATCAAGAGCCAGGTGCTTAACTGACTGAACCACCCAGGTGCCCCAAAGTGATCTGGCTTCTTACCTGGAAGCTCTGGGAAAGAATCCCCTTCTAAGATCCTTCAGGTTGTTGGGAGAACCCAGTTCTTCCTGGCATTTTAGGACCGAGGTCTCCAATTCCTTACTTGCTGTCTGTTGCGATTTGCCCTTAGTCCTTAGAGACCCTTTCTCAGGTTCTTGCCTTTTGGCCCCTACATTTCAGAGACAGACACGTGCATAGTCAAATCTTTCTCCTGTTTGGAATCTCTCTGACTTCCTCTGTCTGCTATATCTCTCTTCTTCCTCTTCTTTTTTTTTAAAAGTTATTTATTTATTTAGCCAGTGGGGGAGGGGCAGAGAGAGAACAAGAGAGAGAATCCCAAGCGTGCTCCTTGCTGTCAACACAAAGCCCACTGAGGGACTCTTACCCATAAACTGTGAGATCACGACCTGAGCCAAAACCAAGAGTTGGACACTTAACCAACCGAGTCATTCTCTTCTTCCTCTTCTAATGCATCTCTAAAGTGAATTCTTCTATCTTTCTCTTCCTAGGATTATGTTGAGCTCATCCAGATAATCCAAAATAAACTGCCAATTTTAAGGTCAATTGATTAGTAACCTTAATTACAGCTACTAACAGTACCTAGATTAGCATTTGAATAATCAGGGATGGGAATCTTGATAAGGTAGGGGGAGGGTGGGTATCTTTAGAAGTATGCCTACCTCAATGCTACATCCTGGGATAAATTTATACCCAAATATTGATGGTCTTTCTAGAGCAGGACAGAGCAGAAAACTTGTCCTTCACATGTTTAGATGTTAGCAGAAAACCTGTGCTCTGGGAAAGAAATGACATGGGGGAAGTGTTCAGATACAGATGCTGATGGTAAAGGGGTGGTGATGAATTTTGAGGGCTCCATATTTAAGGAGTATTATAATCTGACTTGCATTGAAGAATAGTCATTTTCCAGTCAAACAAGTAGCAAAATAAATCAGAGAACAGTGACTACTGAGAGCCAAATGTACTGTGGTCATTGTAGAACTGAACTGTCTGTAGGCATAGGTCTCCCTTGCTGGTTAGGGTTCAGGACAGGGCTTCGGTCCTTAGGTAATAGGTTATAGATGTGGACATGGGCTGTTAGGCAAGAAATGGTTCAAACACCAAAGTATAGGACCAAATTACAGAATGAGAAGACTGTGAAAGCAGAGGTATAGTAGCAGCAATTTAGGAACAAGGAACCAGGTGTGTGCAACCTGTGATTATACCAATTTCTGGCTCTTATGTGAAGTAAATAATTATTCCCCCAGATATTAATATTTTTCTCAGTAGTGCTATATGAATACAAACGTCTAGTTTAAATCCTCTGTCTCTAGGAAATGCCCTATTTCTCCCCTTATAAATAACAGCGATGGTCTTTTTAAAAAAATATATATATATCAAGGTCATTATCTTTCTACATGTTAGAGGTAGAAGAAAGCAGCATCCCTCAAACAACTTTCATTGTATTGACTTTAAAACATTATTTTATGGGGCTCCTGGGTGGCTCAGTCAGTTAAGCATCTTACTTTGGCCCACGTCATGATCTCATGGTTCGTGGGTTTGAGCCCCACATTGGGCTCTGTGCTGACAGCTCAGAGCCTGGAGCCTGCTTCAGATTCTCTCTCTCTCTCTCTCTCTCTCTCTCTCTCTCTCTCTCTCAAAAATAAACATAAAAAAAATTTAAACATTATTTTATGCCTGCTATTTTACCTTGTATTGTCAAGAATTTTAGGAGATAAAATATAAATGCAAACAGACATTTACAGCATTAGATTAAAAATAATTTTTCCCCCTCAGCTGTGAGTGCTTTAAAACATTAAGTTTTGGTCTGGAAAAAAAAAAGAGAGAGAGAGAGAATATCACTTGTTAACCTAGAAGGATTCTTGGATCTGGGAGGAGAACCTTAATTAGTCCTTTGGGGACACCATCATCAATAAACCTAGGGAGGCAAAGTGAAGATTTTCAGAGTGTTTGTTTTTTGAGCTCTTTCCTAGGGCATAATTCCTAGACCCTTTTCTTGTTCATTTTGTGGCCAAAGACTTTCATGCCAGATATCCATCCATTATTATATGTGTGTTGAGGGGGGCAGTTGAGGGAAAGGTGATAATTACTAAATAGTATTACTCTGTTTTTAGTCAACTCACACCTCTATAATGAGCAAGTTCCTGCTTCACATTTTTCCTCCAGCTAGCTGACCTGGCCAAAACTTAATCTAGCAGATGATTGAGTGTGGCATTAGCCAACACCATATTTCTTCCAGCTTCCTGTCCTGGGCTTCCTTTCCTGGGTTTATTATATTTCAAGTCTGGTTCTCCTCCAGCTGGCTCACTACCCCAAATATTGCTTTAATTGTGATATGGACAGTCCAGAACGTGAGTTAAATTTCAGAAACATCAGAAATCCTTTACTTTATCCTTTCACTGATGGTCTCTGAAAGTTACTTAACAACTTGTATTTGAATCCAATATTTGTACCAGACAAAGGGAAAATTAATGCCTTAATTGATGTTGCTTAACCTTTTAGATCATCATAAAGACATAAAATACTCTGCATTTTGCTATAGATTATTGAAATTTTTGCTAAGCAAACGTAAGTTGATGTAACAGGAATTATGTTTAGTGTAGCAGGTAGTCAAAGTAGAAGAAAAACAATAAGGAATGATAAGTACATGGGATGATAAAAAAGGGGTCTTGTCTTGATATGTTTCCATTATTACCCAGGGAGCCAGGTCCTTCCTGGCAGCCAAGTGAGTCTGCCTTATTGGATAGTGTCTGGGTTGGTAACCCAATGAGTTGGCAGTAGGTCCTAAGTAGGATAAAGTTAGAGGTTCATTCTCCCATAACTGGCAACACCATAACTTTATTCTCCAAATTGAGTTGCAATTATATTCTATTTGTAAAAGGCTATTTTATGATTTTTCAGCACAATCTATCTCAAATTCTAGAGAAATTACTAGATGCCTCTTCTTAAGAGTAGATCAGTGACATAATTTTCATATTCAGAGGACAGTATGGGATGATGGACATGAAAAGATGACGAAGAGGAATTTAGCCAACTCAAGTCAGCTAGCCCTCTGGAAGTTTGCTGAGAGGGTCGCCATATTCTGGTTTGGAGGGCTAGGAGGTATATATTATCAATTATCTAATCTAAATTCACAGGGGTCTAAGGTGTAGACTGGAATGCCAATTTCTGTTTTTTAAAATATAAATACTACTTCTATACAGACAAGATATGATGTTGGCAGGCTATACTGTTCTTTATCTAGCCAATTGGTAGTTCGATTTGTGAATAGTCAGAATAAGGGATTTATTTTGGACAAGAGAACTTTAAATACTCTGGACAAGGCCTCACCGATGTGACCTTAATGTTCTGTGTGAGGAACAAGACTCTACTAAAGACTGGAGTAATTCCGGGGCAGGGTCAATATTTCTTACCTTACTCTTGTAAAGAAAGTATTCTATTTGGAGTAATTCTTTTGCTGATAACCTTAAAATTATGTTAATAATAGTATCTATTTTCAACTCAAATTTGGTCATAGAACGTGTTTCTTGATTAGAATATTGATGAATTCCTTAGTCAACCATTTATAAATTGTTGCTTAGTTTGATCAATTAACATATGACCAACTTTAGTCATTACATGTTAAGTTGAATTAATTCTGAGTAGTGAGATTCATCACTGTCACCCCTATTTTAAGGCTATAATGAAGTGAAAGATTAAAAAAAAATTTTTATATTCATTTTTGAGAGGCAGAGACAGAAGGCAAGCAGGGGAGGGACAGAGAGAGAGGGAGACACAGACTCGGAAGCAGGCTCCAGGCTCTGAACTGTCAGCAGAGAGTCTGACATGGGGCTCGAACCCACAAACAACAAGATCATGACCTGAGCCCAAGTCAGACGCTCAATTGACTGAGCCACACAGGCGCCCCTCAAGTGAAAGATCTTTAACTTTAAAGACTTCATTTAGTGTCTTTGTGATCATGTTTTTGTTTTTTGTTTTTTTGTGTTTTTTTTGTTGTTGTTGTTGATTTGCTTTGCTTTTTACCATTAGAGCTGTATAGTCACTAGAAAACTGATCTCTTATGCTTCATATAGTTACTCCTAGCAGTTATATTAGGCAAAGAAGGTTCTAGGTTTTAAGACATTTAGCAAATTTAGAAAAACTCTTTAGTTACACAGAGTTATTAAAAGTTTTGTTATATAACCTATTCATTCATTGTTTTCTAGTACTATTATTTAGCTGCCTAAAAAATACTTTTCCATTAGATGTAAAATTCTGTATCTCCTTCTCTATTTGTCCCTCCCCTCCTGGCTCTCTGTCTCTCTGTCAAAATAAATAAACGATAAAAAAAAAAGAATATAACTTCTGTCCATATTCCAGATTTGGAGTAGATTGCCCAGGTAGATAGTCACTAGAAGCATTGGACATCCATTAGATGTAAAAGCTCCCCAAGAAATGGAACATATCAAATCATGGAGTCACCTGAGAATTAAAGAGGTTTAAACAAAAGTAATTATGAAATTGAGAGATGCAAGATTTCCCATTTAATTTTGTTTCTATATGATTCCTTTCACTTCATTAATGAGTGAATTAATTAAGTTGGGAGGGGTGGTTACTTTTGTCTCTCTGTTGATTTCTCATCTGTGGTTAGTGTCAGTGCGTTTCTGGAGTTGATGAGACTCATGGCAATCTTATGACAGCACATTTTTCTCTTTGTACTTTAGGAGTAAACCTCACTTATTCTGCATATAATTCAATCTCATGACTCCTACTAAGAGGGTCTTCTATCTTCTACCAGAGAAACAGAGACATTTTATTTTATGCACAGCTATCAACTCATTACCACATTTTTACTTGGTTAATTATAAGAATATAACTGCTGTCCAGGGGTGCCTGAGTGGCTCAGTTGGTTGGGTGTCTGACTTAAGCTCACGTCATGATATCACAGTTCGCGAGTTTGAGCCCTGCATTGGGCTCTGTGCTGATAGCTCAGAGCCTGGAGCCTGCTTCGGATTCTGTGTCTCCTCTATCTGTCCCTCCTCTGCTCGCTCTCTGTCTCTCTGTCAAATAAACAATAAAAAAGAAAAAAAAAGAATACAACTTCTGTCCATATTCCAGATTTGGAGTAGATTGCCCAGGTAGATAGTCACTAGAAGCATTGGACATCAGGCTAGGCAATTTCTTTTATGAAACTGATAAACATTTCTTTAGTAGGAACTTTCCACTCTATAACTGGTCCTTTGGTTTTCATCCCATTAGGAAATTTTTTTGCCACATCTCATAGATTTCATGAAATTATTACACAATATACTTAAGAAATGAAATGTGAAAATGTTGGCATTCATACATTAAAAACAGCATGCAACTCTCCATATTTTATTCTCTTCTGTAAGTTTTAGCATGAAGTATTTTCACCATGAGTACTTTGCAGTCACCAACTAGTAAACACAGTGGCTCATTCAGTATCCATTTCTATCTTGTTCCTTGCTACTAGAAAAAATTTGTGGAGGATGCCAATGTTTCCAGCCTCACATCATAAAATATTATTGGTCTATACCACACATGGCATTCCTATCTCTCTTTTCCACAAGCTGGCCCTATTGTATCTAGGACGACCATGTGACCAAATTTCTGCAAATAAGGTATAAGGAAAATCTATTGATGGATTTGGGGATAAATTTTGTTGAAAGTGTGAGGCATATCTGATATTTTCTTCTTTTCCCCTTTTATTGCCTAGAATGGAAGCATGACTGTTGGAACTGCAGTAGCCTTTTTTTTCTTTAGCAGGAGGCTACATGCCTGAAGAAAAGAAATCTCACCATATAAGGATGAAAGAACAAAAAGATGGAAAGAGCTTCTTTTCTTGATGTTGCCCTAGAGTAGCCAGTCTAAATCCAGGATTAACCTACCTACAGACTTGTTACATGAGATAACTGAATCTCTATTTAAGCTACTGTGATTTGGGACAGTTTTTTTTTTTTTTTCCTAGTACATTGCATTCCTAATTAATGAACTAAACTAGTCATTTAAGCCTTCAAAATGAATTTTTTATAGGATATTGGTATTATTTGCTTTTACTTTGACTCAGACTATAGATAACAATGTTAAACAATGTTAAACAATTTATCAAGAAACTTAGGTCTTTATACACTCAATTATTTTGTGAAGAAATTTAAATAACAACACCAAGTCTTTTATATTTGCATACCATTTTCAATGCTCTTCATTCTTTTGGGTTTATGAATTTTCATCATAGTATTATTTTTCTTCTGCCTGAAGGACTTCTTTAATATTTCTTATAGTACAGATCTATAGTACAGAAAGACTTTTCAGCATTTTTATATCTGAAAAGTCTTTACTTTGACTTTGATTTTGAAAGCAGTTCTCACTGGATATAGATTTCTAGGCTGTTTTACCTTTCAGGACCCTAAAGATATTGGTCCACTGTCTTCTGACATTAATACTGATTCTCCATTAATCAGTCTTCTGATTAATCTGAAGTCCACTAATCTGTCTTCTCCATTAATACTGATTTAAATCTGTTGTCATCTTTAACTCTGTTCCTCTCTATGTAATGTCTTTTTTTTTTAAACCGGCTACTTTTTTTTTTAATGTTTATTTTTGAGAGTGAGACAGAGCACAAGCCGAGGAGGGACAGTCAGAAAGGGAGACATAGAATTCAAAGCAGGCTCCAGGCTCTGAGCTGTTGGCACAGAGCCTGACATGGGGCTTGAATTCACCAACCAACCATGAGATCATGACCTGAGCCAAAGTTGGATGCTCAACTGACTGAGCCACCCAGATCCCCCAGAACTGGCTACTTTTAAGACTTTATAGCTCATTTTACAGAGTTTGATTATGCATTACATTGGTGTATTTTTCTTTGTGTGTCTTGTTTTTGGAGTGTGCTAAGTTTGCTGGCTATATAGGTTTATAGTTTTCATCAAATTTGGCCACATAGTTTTTCTGCCCCCTCCCTGCTGTCTACACATATATTAGCTACTGGAATTTGTCCTAGAACTCATTGATACTGGTGCAATTCTCTGGTTACCTTGTTTTTCTTGGAATCAGTTATCAACTGCTTTTCTCTTCCTCTGTCAAAATGTATGATTTTAAATTTTTATCTGTGCTTTTCTTGTTATTACAGTCAGAGAAAAGCCCTTTTATGTCCTTCAACATCCAACTGAAAATGACAGTTTATTGGTCTATCTTAATGTTGTTATGTGATATCACTCAAAGAACAATAGGTAAGTATTAGAAGGCGACACCTTTTCTACTTCTGGTAAGTTTTCATACTAGGGCAGGGTCATTATCATAACATTCCTGTGCCTCTGTGTACTCTTTTTTATTTTCTCAGAGGAGGAGGAATGGCATACTCTGGTAAATTTGAAGGAAGAACCTAGGAAGGCCTTATCAAGAGTCTTTGTCTGTTTAGGATCAACTTTCATTCTCCCCCCAAATGCTGTATAACTTGCAAGTCCATCTATGTCTGTAAATGAGATGCTAAATCTAATTCTTGGGTTCAGTGTTTTATTCAGCATTCCTGAGTGTAATGACCACTTAATCCTACATCAGCATTTCTTTTATGCATTTAATAAACTAAATTCCTAAGGTATAAGTTCAAAATTATGTTAATAGGTATTTGGATTATCTATTACTGCATAATAAATGATCACTATACATAGTGGCTTAGAGCAGCAACCCGTTTTATTAGCTCTCACAGTTCTTTGGATTGACTGGACTCGATTGTGTGATTCTTCGGCTTCACATGATGGATCTGCAGTATCTGGAGGCTTGACTGGACCAGAATGTCCAAGATGGTGTCCTCATGTGGCTAGCAATTTTTATTGCTATATATTATTGGCCAGTGGTTTAGCTGGGGTTGCTGACAAGACCAGCCCAGATTCAAGAAGACAGGAAATCAGATTCATTTCTTTTTTTTTTTAATTTTTTTTAACGTTTATTTATTTTTGAGACAGAGAGAGACAGAGCATGAACGGGGGAGGGGCAGAGAGAGAGGGAGACACAGAATCGGAAGCAGGCTCCAGGCTCTGAGCCATCAGCCCAGAGCCCGATGCGGGGCTCGAACTCACGGACCATGAGATCGTGACCTGAGCTGAAGTCGGACGCTTAACCGACTGAGCCACCCAGGCGCCCCAATCAGATTCATTTCTTGATGCAAAGAGTATCATGTGCATACAGAGTGGGAAAATTTATTGGGGTCATTCTTGGAGATTAGCTTATTTCAAAGGGAAATAAGTTTAATATTGCATGTGGATTATTTGAAGGAAAGTAATTCTCGCGGTGTGAGACATGCAGCCTGAAGTGGTAAACCTCATATCCCCAGGTAACACACAACGAAACCAAAGCCCCATTTTTACTGCATACCTGATAGAGGAGAAAATCCTTTGAAAGTGCCTGCCAGAGTCTGTACTTATAAAATATACAAGAAGAACAGGGATTTAGTCATTATTTCAGGATATTTTTGGGAATTCCAGGAAAATGCATGGTACGTTATAGCTATGAATCTGTTTCAGGTTGCGTTTGCTACTTTTAGTCCCATTCTTGGACTCTGTACAGCTCTAAATTAAGAACAGCTTAATCTGTCATTGGGATGTAGTGACATGTAGAGGAGAAGTGTATCCTTTCTTTCCTGGTCAGCTCACATCACTATCATCATCATCATCATCATCATCATCAAATACCCATGTTGTGAGTGTGGTGAGAAGTATATGCTTATGGTTTGAAGAATCACAAGATCAATGCCTTTTTACTGTTTCCCCTCCAAGTCTGTATCGACTCCATGTGTAGGGATAGAATAGAGCCCTAGATTACCTGGATTACAGTGGCTTTTCTAATTATGAAATTTTTATGGAGAAAATGGCATATTCAGGGGTGAGCCAGGATGAGAAGAGAGAGTTTATGGAAACTGTTTAAACATGCAGTAGTGTTTGATTTCAGAAGTGAAAGTCAAGGAAGTACACTTGTAAGTGAATGCATCTAGATGATAGGTGAGGCAGAAATGGGGTATAATGGATGCGGGGTGGTGGGATAGGGTAAAAAGGAGTCGACGCAGCTAAAAAAGGTTGTATTCTGTTGTTGATGCAGGTCTCAGAGATAAAGATTATATTTGGGCCCTGCTGTACTGCAACTTAATTTTAGTGTTAAGAATTTTATTTGACACCTTTCACATTATCCAGTAAATAATGACATGTACAATAATTTGATAGACAATGCAGGAAAAGAGTGTTTTAGCATAGTATTTTAACAGGTTCAAAGTTGGGACAAGTGATTTAAAATTTTGTTTTAAAGAATTCTTAACTTTTTAAAAGTTTAGGTCACTGTGCTATAGGAGTTCATTTTTATTCAATTTGGGGTTTATATTTTTATTCACTTTGGAATTGATCTTTACTCAAAATAACTTTATTCATTGGAGAAATGAGATGTAATTGATAATTAAAATTTCAGGAGAGGACATGATAAGTAAGGGCACACATTCTAGCTCTAAAAACTGCTAGTATTCCCTGGCTGACCCTGTAAATATTAGCATCATTTAGATTTCCTTAGTGGATAACCTTTCTCCCCTTGATGTTTTAAAACTCCCTCTCTATATCCTACAAAACAATGTAACTTCTATTTTTCATGCTAATCATTAAAATCAGTTATTGTCCTTTTTTCAGATATAGAAAACATGAGGTGGTTAGCTAAATCTGTTCTGTCATACAAGCATACCCTGAACCTCTTCCAGTATAGATTTCTCCTGTGAAATTACTTGAACTTCCTGTTTTTCATCAATAAAGGACACAATGTCTGACTGCATCTGTGAACAATGTAGATAGTTAAACTTAAGCAAAGGCTAAAGTGGACTTTACTTGGCTGTGTTTTTTGAATCAAAAAATTGTGATCCTCACTGTTTTAGTAAATGTCCTTTGACATTTTACCAGCAGACAAGCATAGTATTATCTTATCAAGAGTAATTGTTTCAATCACCTAACCAACCTCACTAGCTTCAAGTTAAAGGAGGTATAAATTATGATCTTATAAAGTTTTAGGGACTGTTTTGTAAAGAAGATGAGAAGTAATGTTTTTCCTGCCAGGGTTGGTGGGGGTGTAGGGGGAAGTGGCTGTCCTTGCCTATTCAGTCTCCTGGAATCACTGTGATTCTGTTATTTCAAGGTCAGATCTCTGAGTGAAGGGTGTGTGGATATGTGAAACCTTACTATCTAGGATGAAAACTGAATTACTGAATCATTTCACTAATAAGCCAGAAATTAGTTTCCATAAAACCGACATCATCACTTGATAGTTTCAATTAGAAATGAAAAAGCCACATGAATCATTAAATAACAGTATTTTTTGAAATTTCCACCTTCATTTTCACATTGAGAATGGTCACTGGGCTGTAATCTTTCATTACATATTTCAACCTGTGAAGTCTCCTATCTTTGGTAGTTTTTTTTTTTTTTTTTTCCCAGAAGGAAACAGTAGAACTACAGATAGTATCCAATCTTCTAAATATAAGCATCTTGAAAAAACAGCATTACTTAATGATGCATGGAGTATGCCTAATTAAGATACACCCCCCCCCCCCCCCCGTTTTAATTTGTTTTTTTACAGTGTGTTATCTCAGAGGACAAAGTTTAAGAAAGACACCTCAGGGTACAACATTATAATTTAAAAGGATTTGTTTATCCCAAATTCCAGATATCTCCCCTCACCACCCACCCAGCCTGTTACAGTGAGAACTATGTTTAGAGAAGTGATTTGCTATAAAATAAAGGGAAAACCATGTGATTTAAATGACATTTGGCTGCTGGTTCTGCTCTCACCTCTCTTTGTAATGGAAATGATTAAAGAGAAAAAGTGAGTGCATGGGGACTAGGGATATAGGAGACATCTCTGTACCTTCCACTCAATATTGGAACCTGAAACTTCTCTAAAAAAAAATAAAATCTCTCTATAAAAAACAAAGATTGGTGGTTGCCAAGGGTTTGCGGGAGGGAAGGATGAATGGGGGAACACAGAGGATTTTTAGGGCAGTGAAACTATTCTGTATGAAATGATATTTGTAGATACATGTGATATGTTTGTCAAAACCTATGGAATGTATCACACTAGGAGTGAATCCTAATGTAAACTGTGGACTTTGGGTGACAATGTGTCAATGTGTGCTCATCAGTTCTAACAAATGTACCATTCTGGTGCAGGATTTTGATAGTGGGGCAAGCTGTGTGTATGTGGGGTAGGGAGCATATGAGGAACCTCTCTACCGTCTGCCCAATTTTGCTATAAACTGCTCTAAAATAGTCTATATTTTTCAAAAAAAAAGAAAAAGAAAAAGTAGGAAAAATGCAAAAACTTTGTTATTATTTTAAATTCTAAGGAAGACATGGAACCTTATAAGAAAAAGACTTTCATCACATGATAGCTTCCTATTTCTATTATGGAGTAAAGATCAGAACTTTTCTGAGTAGAATTTAGATTAAGTACTAATCCAAATACTTAATGACTTGGCATATAATACCAAAATATATTATAGATTACCCTTTGCAGAATTTATATTTAAAATAATTTAGATATTTAAAATGCTTTAAGAGAGGATTGTTGAATTCAGGTTGAGAAAATAAAAGGATTGATATTTTTGGGTCCCGACCTCTATAACCTTGTAATTTCTATGGTTATGGTGGTCCTCTTTTGTTAAATCAGGGCTTACAATAAAAAGTAATTAAAAAACTTTTTTTTATGTTTATTTATTTTAGAGCAGAGAGACAAAACACAAGTGGGGAAGGGGCAGTGAGAGCAGGAGACAGAATCTGAAGCAGGCTGCAGGCTCTGAACTGTCAGCCCAGAGCCCAACACGGGGGCTCTCAAACCCACGAACCATGACATCATAACCTGAGCTGAAGTCAGACACCTAACCAACTGAGCCACCCAGGCGCCCCAATAAAAAGTATTTTTAAAGTTACCACTCATTTATTTATTCCTCCTTTAGTGAAACATTTACTGTATAATGGACTACTCAAGGACTTCCCAGGTTCTGAGAGGCAAAGAGAGGTGATGGCTCAGTCTTGGCCTCTCAGAGCAAGGCAGGTACACAATTAAAGTACATCCTGAGGGACAGACATATGGATGGCTCAGTAGGCTGAGCATCTGACTTCAGCTCAGGTCATGATCTCACAGTTGGTGGGTTCAGGCCCCACATCCAGCTTTGTGCTGACAGTGTGGAACCTGCTTTGATTCTGTCTCCTCCTCTCTCTACACCTTCCCCACTCTCTCTCTTTCTCTCTCTCAAAACTAAATAAACCTGAGAAATACTGTGATGTAGGAATAGCACTATAATGGAGATTCTGAAGAAAATGATGTAAGCCAGATAGGGATAGGGGAAAATGTTTTCTCTTTCTGAATAGCCAAGTATATTTACAACTTTGCACTAGTAAATGCGTAGATCTCATTCAGGTGTAACTTAACTCATGTTGTGTTTCCCTTATTAATGTGCAAACTCCTTACAGAATGAAGACCTGTCTCCTTTTTTTCTGTAGTATCCAGCACAGTGCTTTGCACAGAGTACACAGATACATTAAATAATGATACACATAAATTGCTTTCCTATTATGCCTGATACATGGAATGTGCTCAATAACAATGCAGTTTATTTTCACTTGAGGAGTAGTGTATAGATTGTAGGATGCATAAATTTCACGTCTTTGTATGATTTGTTTTCTTTTATTTCTTAAAAAAATAAGTTATGAGGAATGAGGAATTTCTTGGATGTTCTGGGGATTAAAACCCAATTCTTTGGTTTTAATAATGTTGATAAACGCATGAGATTTGTTCATGACTGAATACAAAAGGAGATTCTTTTTAATGTAACCTAGAACGCAAATTACAATCATGAGAAATGTCTTGAATATTATGGTGATTAAAATCTGATTCTTTGGTCTTAATAATATTAATAGAGTAGCGAGATTTGTTTGTGATTGAATCTAAAAACAGATTGTTTTTATTTTACATAAAATTCAAATTGTATAAGGCTTGGCAGAAAAACGATGATATAAAAGAGAATGTCTGAACTTGCAGCTTGTTCTTTTATCTGACTTGTGAACACTTATTAACATGGCCTCATCCACAGTTGATATGAAAAAGAGAGAGTTCCAGGCAACATTCACGCCAGGACCTGGTGTTTAGAAACAAACTTTGATGGTAGTTGGCAATTTTCATCATTAATGTTTCTATTTTAGCACATGTGAGTATATTAATAATAATGTAATTATAACAATGTTATAAATACATTGTTATGATTAATAATTTACAACTTAACAATTGTGATTTATACTAATTATATATTTATACTAATTATTTTATATACCAAATTTATTAATTTTATAATTTAATGCATTATATAATTATAATAATTTTTATGTCATTTCCAATTGGTTGTTAAATTCATCCAGGTCCTTTCTCATTTAAAATATTTTACTTTTTGGTCCTAGATACTCCATTTTATTATTATTATTATTTTTTTTTTAGATTTTCCCTTTCTCTGCTATATATTTCCTGCATTCATTGACTGTGTCTGTATTTTTTTCCTTAAGTCCTTGTGCATATTTATAATAGGTGTTTAAAATGCTTTTCTGCTATCCCAACATCTGGGTTATTCAGGTCAGGGGTTGGTCTATTGTCTGCTTTTTCCCCTGAGAGACTCTGGATTTTATAACCTTGAAGAGTGGTGATTTTTGTCGTAGCCAGTAGTTAGTTAATTTGCCTGGGTTTAAACTCTAAACTCTGTCTTCCCTGAAATGAGCAGCTACTGAAACTGCTTTGTTCTTTTGGCCTTTCCTTGCTGTTGCATTTGATGCAAAACCTTGAAGTTCCTGGTGGAGGAGGCCATGGAGGGGACATGACCGCTGGTTGACCTGAGAGCTGGACCCTGGCAATGGGAGGCTCCTTACCCCTCCACTGGCCTTGGAACGTGGGTTTCGCTTACTCTTCTCACACTAGGAGCCCCCTCAAGGACACAGCCTTGAGAGGGTAATGTGTTGAGATCTTCTGGAAGATATAAGTGACTGATTCCCGTTACAGCTTCTACGTAAATTCAAGATCCGGGCGCATGGTGCCAACCAACACCAACCCATCTTGCAGCCACCCAAGAGAGAAGCCTCGTAAGTTCCCTTGCTGTTTTTAAACCTGCCAGTTTCCAATCTGGAGTTGCTGTCACTCTCTTGGGTCTCTCTCTGCCCTCCATCTTGCCGCCAGTTTCAAATTTCACCCCGGGAACTCTCTGAGGTTGCAAAGGAGCAGTTCCCCATCTCCCCCCCGCGGGGCTATACCCAGGCATCAGCCAAGATATTCGGTGAAGTCTATCGGCAGTTTTGAGGCCTCCCCTGCTGTGGTCTTTGGCTTTGATTTTTCTGCTTTCAGTGTTCAGCCACTTAGCAGCCAAACTTCATTCTCTGACTTCTCAGTCAGTAGATGTGAGCCTTGGCTTGAGTGTCAGCATCCTTCACCCCCTCCCGCAGCTGTGGCCTGGACATCCTCAGTGAAAAACTAGTAAACAAGGATTTTACCTGGTATAGTTCCTTTCTTTCATAAAAGAGTCAAATGCCTCCCAATTTCTTGCTGCTCTTGCTAGCTCTCCAGGGTCTCCTCAGAGCTACTGTTTATACTTTGTGCAGAATTCTGTATAGTTACCTGTAGATGGGTCCAATATAATAATTGACTCCACCAGACTCCATCATGCCCATAGAATAGATTTAATTATGATGGTTCATACTATGCTTCCATCCTTCATCCTTGGGAAGGAAATCTGACACAAAGAGTAAAGTAGCTTAAACTCCCTGAGACTGTAGAATTCATTATTAGATGAGACATAGAATTAATCCAGTAGAAATACTATGCTATCTCTGAGCAGAATATGATTTTATTGTAGACTGGTATATAAATTGAAATGTAATTATTTGATCAGTTTTATTAACATAAAAATAGTTGAATATTTTATTAAAGGTAAGTAAGAAAGAAACAATAACCAAACTAATAAACATTTACTAGACACATACTTGGTCCTCTAAAAAATCACATTCCATGGGGTGCCTGGGTGGCTCAGTTGGTTGAGCATCCGACTTCAGCTCAGGTCATGATCTTACGGTCCGTGGGTTCAAGCCCCACATCAGGCTCTGTGCTCACAGCTCAGAGCCTGGAACCTGCTTTAGATTCTGTGTCTCCCTCTCTCTCTGCCCTTCCCCTGCTCATGCTCTGTCTATATCTGTCTCTCAAAAATGAATAAACATTAAAAAATTTTTTGAAAAAAAATCATTCCACTTCATAAAGAGAATGCAGAAAATTCTTAATCTTTCCAGATCCTCTTCATCATTCAGTTAAAAAAAAATTTAACTTGAGATTTTGGAAAGAGGGAAGCATTGCCCTAACCTTCAGCTCTCTCTGAATCTTTCCACAGATACAGGGACAGAAAACCAACCAAAAAGTGGGGCAATCTGAAAACAGCAAAACTGGAGAGGTTTCTCAGAATCTCATGTACTGGTTGGTGGATGGGGACCACTGTAAGGTCTGGACCCCAGGTATTCTTTTTTTTTTTTTTAAGTTTATTTATTTTGAGAGAGAGAGAGGGAGGAAAAAAAAATACAGGAGTGGGGGAGGGGTAGAGAGAGAGGGAAAGGGAGAAACCCAAGCAGGCTTCACCCTGTCAGCCCAGAGCCTGAGGCAGGGCTCAGTCTCACAAACCATGACATCATGACCTGAGCCGAAATCAAAAATTGGTCGTTTAACCAACTGAATCACCAGGGAACCCCCAAGAATTCTTGATACTAAAAGATGGAAGCTTTTTGCCAAGTCAGTCTTGAACCAGGAGAAAATTCTGGTAGTAGAATCCAAACTCAGAACATTGACAACAAGTTCCAAAGGAAAATGTTCATCCAGGACTCAGAAGGTGGGAAAAAAAGGGCCAGATAGTAAATTTCCAAGCTTTATTGTGGGCCATATATAGTCTCTGTTGGATCATCTACCTCCCTTCCTTTCTTCCTTCCTCTTTTTCTTTTCTATTTTTCTAAACAATATTTTGAAAATGTGAAAAACATTCTTAGCTAGAAAGCAGTACAACAAACAGGCCAGAGGTCCACATTTCGTCCATCAGCTGTAGTTCGCCTTCCTTGTCTAGGTAAAATTACGAAAGGAAAGCAAAGGAAACCATTCTCAGAAGGTAGGACTCCATGTTGTTTTCATCACTTTGTGAAAACAACAAAAGAGGGAGCTCTAGAGCCATGAACTTGGTTCATCCCTTCTTTCAAAAAGGACCTGAAAGGGTTTTTTACTTAAAATTGAGCAACAGAAAAAGCGAGTTGAGTCTCATACCAATTTAATGTTGGAAAAAGGAGAGTAAGGAACAGCAGAACATCCCTACAGATTAGGAAAACAGTCCAGAGGCATGCCCACAAAGAAATGAAAACTGTAACCTAATACTTCAAAACAAAATACATTAAGAACATAATCGAGTATGTGGATACACAACATAAACTAGAATGACAAAAATGCAGATGTATGCTGTTCTGAAGAACACTGTTAGCAAAATGTTTTTTAAATATATAGGTATAAACAGTTAAATCCTGGCTCCAACTTTCTAATAATGTGGGCATAAGAAAGTAACCCTCCCTCTCAGGTCTCTTAGGTCCTAGGGAGGATCCCTGGTTTTGTAAAAGATAGAATCGAATATTGCCTTAACGGTCTGTTCCTTCTCTTTTTGGGCATTTTTGCCTAAGAGCCAATCTTACCTTCTTTGAAACCATCCAATGATTGAAGTGTGTATTTAAATGATAGACATTTATTTTGTGCGGAATTTTACTGAATAGGTCATGATAATAGAAATAATATTTATAATTTCAGAAGTTAGAATAAATAAGCAAATTATGTGGGTGAGGTGTTTTGAATAAACAAATTATATGGGTGAGAGGGATATTATTATTCAGCCCATTGTTGCTTTGATCAAATCTCAGGGGGTGATTAAATCTACTGAAATTTATCAAATTTATCATTTATCTGAAAGATGACCTTTCTTAAACTACCTAGTGCACTTAATCCATTATATGAATGCACACCATTTCAGGAGGAGAGGATTTCCATTTTTCTAATATTACCCTTCTTGCAATCAATGCTATTCTCAAGAGGATTTGTTTTCTCATGGACTAGATGTTCTTTGTAAATTCTCAACATGACCTAATATAAAAATCAATACATCTTTAGGTAAGTTCATTTCTATTATTAGATCTCACTGTAGTTTCACACTAACGTGTTTCGAAATATAAGCAGCACCCTACCACAGGGCATGGCTTTTTCCTGGTAATGCATTAAATTTCATTATGGTAAAAACCATTATAACAACAATAAAATCCACCACAGGTTTAAAAAAAGTCTCTTGGCTCCAGACGATTGCCAACAATGTTTATGCTTTAATGTGCTCATTACAATACCAGTCTTAATGAAATTGAAAAGTGCTTTGTCCGGTATGTCTCTGTTTGTGATGTCCCCCACCCTTGAAAAAGGAGCGTAGATTTTTCTAGCTTAGCAAGGACTAAAGGAAGCGTTTACTGTGGCACTGAGCGAAGAGGGGGGGACAGCTTCTCTGGACTCCCACAGCCAAAGAGGAGCAAAGCAGTACACACAGCATTGCTTGCATGATAAATTAGCAGGAGCAATTTATTTCTTGGACTAAAGAAATTATGGTTAATTCTGTATTTTGCATATTCATGAAGGAACCTACTCAAATTAAAGAAAAGGTGCCAAGAGAAGTCCTGGGGCACTTGAGGTCTGTTTTATTTTAGTCTGATCCTGATGGAGGAGGTGATTAATTATCCTGCAACTTGGTTTTTCTAGCCATAATAATTAGAACATTCCAGCACAAAGAAAGAATTCAGAGATTCTTTGAAGTGGTTGTAGAAGGATTTGCCTTGGACTGTAATTTTTCTAGAATCTAGAGGACACAGAACACATCAGCGGTTGCATTTTCTATTGATCTTACTGTCCCATCCAAACACAACTGTTCATAATTGTCACAGGTATTTGAAGCTGTGTGACTTTCTATTGATTGCCCAAGTTTTTCATTATCCATTAAAATTTTTTCACTTTCATGTTCTAGACTTGTTAATTATGTACTTGATTGAAATACTCATCTTATGTTTTGCAAGTTTAGCATAGCAAGAAAAGAGATACTTTTGAAGCAAAACCATTATTATACATATTCAGGAGAGGTGTGAGTCAGCAAGTTTGCAGAAATTCTTTGGGCCTGATCACACGCCAGGCAGAGAGGTGCTCTCACGGTGAGTTGGAAAGTGTTGTAGAGGCAGTTATGGGACACAATGAAGAAAATAAATCTTCAAAGCTTCATGAGAAAAATTTAATACTCACTTTGAAGTATTTCCAGAACATTAGACATGCACAAAATAACTGCATATAAAAGTAGCCTTTAAAGGTAAGTAAGTCATTCTTGGGTTGTCCCCTAATTTGAATAATAAGAGCTCCCATGTCCTTTGATTAGCCCTAATTTAGTTTTATCCACTGTTGAAAATATAGTATATATTTTTTCATTGGTTAGTGTCTTATTAAAATTTTGTAAAATCATCTTGAATCTTAAAAGTACACATATACAAAATGGGCCTTAACTTTCCATTGCTTGATGCAATGAGTGGCTTTTTAACATTCCATATTCTGTTGCTTCAGGGAAAGGCATTGTGAAAATCATAATCCTGATGTTAATCACTCATGAGAGATAGGAGGGATGCAAAATTTTTCCTTGTTTATCCTTTATTTTTGTTCTATTTTATAAAAACATTAAAATATCCTAATTTAAGCATGGCTGTTCAAAATAAGAAGGGAAATCTCCATGACCATCACAGAAGTATGGTGAGTCTCCTCATGAGGAAATGGAGTGAAAATGGAGAGAAGCTCTTTCAATATCTTCAAGACTATTCATTTTAAGGCCTCTTTGTCTGAGGAGTAGTAGAGATTTTAGAGACTATCTCTTCTTGTATTCTTTTTCAGCCTTGCATCACAGCGGGCTAACAAATTTTCAGATACAGTATAATTTGTCTTGATCCTTATGAACAAATAAATGACATATAGCAAAGATTATTGAAATCTATTACAAATCTATAGAGCATAAAAGTTTGAGGACTATAGCACGTCCAATGAGAGACCTCAACACTACAGTAACTATTTGAGCTATTGGAACTTTTATTAAGTAGAAAGAATATAGAAGTGGACATCAGGAACTCAATGATTTTTTTTTTAAGTGGGCTTCATGCCCAGCACGGAGCCCAATGAGGGGCCAATGCAGGGACAAACTCACAACCCTGAGAACAAGACCTGAGCTGAGATCAAGAGCCCGATGCTTAACTGACTGAGCCACCCAAGTACCCCCAGGAACTCAATGATTTTAACCCTAATCTGCCAGTTACCAGTGACGTGACCTTGGGAAAAGACCCTCAACATTTCTGGGTCTCTATTACATAAAGGGTCAAACAAGATTTCTCAGGTGACTTTACATTAAAACATTCTGTGAGTAGTTTTTATTTGTGATATTGTTAGAAGATTTGCATATTATAATTTATAAGGAAAAATCACCTTCACCTAAGGATGTGGACAAAGAGATGTAGACACAGCCTAAAACAATTCTAGAGAGGCCATGTCTCTTCTGGACTCTATAGATCTCTTTAAGAGATTAAGGAGAAGAGACCAAGAAGAAAATTAGTGCTGTTCAGTTACATATATTTCAGTGTCAAAGAATTATTGAACGATTTGAAGAGATTTTTCCACCAAGATTCTTGACTGGTCATGGAATGTTATTCAATCCATCATTTTTTCCATAAAAACAATGACTTTTATGCTAATAAAAGTCTTCGTTCAATTACTGGACAAAAATCTTAGTTCCTCCATAACAGGCTTTTCTAATTCTGTTTTGTAATTGCAGTAAGGCATCTCTGAGGATTTATCTGCACGCCGGCAGTATGTGGCCTTTTCTTGAACCCGTCAGAATTGTGACTTTTCTTTGAACTCTTGGCTGCTTGGTGCTACTGACCTTGTTGCTCGTTTATAACTTGGGTGCCATTTATCACTCCCAGACTTACAGATATTGTTGTGGAAAGAGACTGAATGCAATCATTCATGCCATTGCCTCTTTCTAGTGGTGCCTCGCAGCTTCCTTCCTTACAGGATAACTGATAGGGAGAGATTAGTGACAAAGCTGTAATTCTATTGAGGGATTGTGATGTAACTATATCATAAACCATGAAGTGAGACTCAAGAGGTTTGAGATCACGACTGCTGAGATTAAGTTACGGCTGCCACAGTCAATCTCTGTCAATATGTGTTTTGTGATGGTTTGTAATCTGCCTGTAAAATATTAGCTACCTGTAGAAAATACCTTTTTTCCCCTCTAGTGTTGACTTTATTGTAAAGCTTCTGCAATTTAATGGCTTAAAAGAAATATTGATTTTTATTTTTATAAAATAAAATACAGTCTTTTTAGGGACCTTTTAGAAAACTTGCCCTTTGATTTGGTAATTAAAATTGAAGTCTAATCAACATAGCGTTATATTACTTTCAGGTGTACAACATAATGATTTGATATTTGTGATAATACACGTTTTAAATCTGTGAAACTTTGTAGATTTCTCACACAACACTTGAACTACTTAGCTTTTAATACTTTGAAGTTTTTATGCATTTGTGAAATTTGCAAAGATAATGTATTGAGGTTGAGATTCACATAAGAAATAGAACCATTTTGATATAAGCAGTTTAGTGTCATTTAGCACACTAATAATGTTGTACAACCCCGGGGTATACCTCAGAACCCACAGGCAGACTCCCCCTAGGCTCCTACCCCCGAGCCCTGTTGTGAAATATTCAAAGTAGAAATAAGTCAATTGACTTGATATTTTACATACTCAACACTTAGAAGGAATTAAAGCCATTATTTTGCAGTTATCCATATTATTTTAGTTAACTTGTGCCTTCAGCACCACTTTTGTAAGTTATTTTTTGGGAAGGAGGTTGTCCAGGTAACACGAGTTTGTGGAGATACTAGTAGATATTACTTTTTGAGTGTGCAAAGAAACTGGTTAAGCTAGTATATGCAGATTTTGTTTTTCCTGCAGGATTTTTCAAAACCTTTTGGATGTTCATAAACTGCTTTTCTTTAGTTTAGAGCCATAGCATACCGCATTTCCTGAATTATTTGCATAATTTGTCCTGGAGCATTCTGACTGTACTGTTAAGACCCATTCTATGTCAAACAACGATCTTGGCCTAATTATGACATTGTTGGAGGACATTATCAAGAAATAGGTTTTTACTAAAAGGACTTGAAAAATATGAATCAGACTTTTAAAGCTTTTAAAACTCATACTGACATCATACTCTTGGAGCAAAAGGCTGAGATTCAATATTTTTAGAATTTTGTCTAGTAAGTAAAAATAGCAGTTAACATTTCCAAAACAGTTTTAAATATTATCTACATTTCTATCAATAATCCTGAAAACTAGGTATTATTGCTCTAATCTTATAGATGGATAAATGACTTAACTTTAGTCACATTAAAATATCTTCCTTTGGGATGGGATGATATGCCCAGCATCTCACACTTCTCAATGGTGGAGTAATGATTTAAGTGCAGATGCCTAGGGTTGTAAATCCTACAGTCTTTGCTTTTACTTTGCAGCATTGCTGTGTTAGCATGAGCTTGGGACTCTCGTTTCCTGAGCCTTAGTTTCTGTATTTATAAAAATGAACAAACTGGATGATCTCTAAAGTCTGGTCTAGCTTAGTTCTGTTGCTTAAATCCTGTACTGTTTCCTAGCCTGTCTATAGCATTTAGCAAAAAAAAAAAAAAAAAAAAAAAAAAGAAAAGAAAAAGAAATTATATATCCCTGTATCAGGAATCCTAAGAATTCAATAAAAATGTTAAAATACTTTCCCATATAAATGAACAATTATGACAGCTGACCTTTATACGAACGTCCCAGAACTCAGAATGAGTTATAGGATCAAGGGGGGGAACTTTGCTTTGCTTTTATAAATATAGTTAAGACCAATGTAAATACACGACTTGCCTTAAACACTAGGGTTTCTTCATAGGAACATAGAAACATAGATTGAGCTTGCAAAGAGGTTATGTGTGTGTTTGCCTTTCCCTGGCCATCCTTGTTCATCAAATAAAGGAGTCAATTTTGGAGGCTAGGTCTGTATCCAAGTAGGAGGGGAGAGAAGGTCAAAATAGATCCACCACCTTTGAATCAGCTTATTTATCATTTTATTAGAGGAAACGACAGGAGTGAATAGCTTGGTCCAACCTCAAATGACCAAATACATTTTACTTTTTTTCTCTCAACTTTAAAATATTTTTGCCTGTTTACATATGTATCTTAGAATAAAATTCTCAAATTTTCCTTCTCTTTAATTATGATAAACCTTCTTAAAATCACAGTATTATATGCATATTTCCACTTATGAAGATTTCATAAGCTTTATTTCCTGTGGTTTCTATTACATACTATTCTGATAATACAAAATATTTTTTGTTTGCTATGCAAAATTTCAAATACATATCATACTAAATATGGTTTTCAAACTACCTATCTCTTGTTCGCTCAACCTTTCCCTTAATATTCTGATATCTTCTCTCAACATTTTTTTTAGTTTGTTTATTTTGAGAGAAAGAGAGTAGGAGAAGGGCAGAGAGAGAGAGAGGGAGAGAATGACAGTCCCAAGCAGGCTCGTCGCTGTCAGCACAGAGCCCAATGCGGGGCTTGAACTCATGAACTGTGAGACCACGACCAAGCCAAAATCAAATGTCAGATGTTTAACTGACTGAGCCACCCAGGTCCCCCTCCACCTTGTTTTATGTTACGGATCACTGGTTGAGTGAACCTCTATGTACGATAGGAAGTAAATTTTTATTCTTACTTCATTTGATAAGGAAGCCTCCTCTCCATGTACAGATAAGGAAACTGAAAACAAGTGCCTGCATTGAAAAAAGCTATTTGATAATATTTTCAGAAAAAAAAAATAGAAGTTTCCTAAATCCTCTTTCCCCTAATCCTGTCTTAAGCTTTTGATGCTTAGTCATTTTCTTTCGAGTCAATTTTTCCCCCGATTATTAACTAGAGTAAACCAGCTAAATTTTCATTGTCAGTTTCTGTGCATATACTAAAATCAGTCCTTCAAAATCACTTTCACGGACCTCATGAAAGTCCACATCTTTTACAAAATTTTTCATTTCACTTACTAATCAATATCCACTGTTAGATGTCCAAGACTCCAGATAAGGAACTGATAGACTGGTTGCATTAAGTGGTTGGTGCGATGGGTAAGAATGGAAGTTAGCATCATGTGGGAAGGAAAGTCTTGAGTAGAGCCTTATTTGTTAAGTCTTGATATATTTATTTAGGTTTTTGGCTTTATGACAGAGAGGAGTTAGAAAATAAATATCCAGATGTTACAACACCTTGTAAACCACAGATCCTTCTGGAAAAATAACTTTTGTGTATATAATATAGTTTATTCTTCATTATCTGAATATTTCTAACAAAATTGCTTCTCTTTTTGGATATCTCACCACCATCCAGATTAAGCGTTTGATTCCATTTGTGTACCCACCTAGATTTATCCCTCATTAATCCCCAGAGAGAGAGAGAGAGAGAGAGAGAGAGAGAGGCATCAGAAGTGAGTCTACAGTTAGGATCATTAATAACTAGCTCTTGAATATATCCTAGGATTCACAGCTTACTGACCATAGAGTATGTCAAATGCTTCATATAAGTAGTCTCGTATATTGACCTTCCTACCTATGGACAGGCAGCACCTGCAGGGCTGTGAAACCCCCTTAGGGACACATGGCTGGTTCTGACACAAGGAATGGATCTATGCAAGGACTCATAAAATCTGAATGATTTATCCAAAGTAAACACTAGGATATTGCTCCCTCTGGTCCTTTCTATGTGGTAGAGGCACATAACAAGCTCCCCTCGTTTTTCACTAGAGGATGTTCATGGAAATTGTCATGACTTATTTCATTGTCAAGAAGATTGATTTTTCCCGAAGGAACAATTATAACGGGTGGTAGGTGCATTTCTGACCAGGACCCAAGGTAAAATTAATCACAGCAAAACATATAACTGTAAACATCTACGATAACTTAAACTTTCAAAATCTTGCTCGAATTCATAGAATAGGGACAATATACTGAACATATCAGTTATATAAATAAATCTTTTATTATAGATTTGACTAAAAATGTATAGCTAGTTGTGATAAATACACTTACCAAATGACTGTTTTATTTGCTTTCTTAGAAATTAGAAAGTATTCTTTGATAGGATTTTTTTTTCAACTGGCTTTAAAAACTATATAGGGAAATTTGAATCAATGTCTTACTTTTCTTTCCACACTTTTTTTCTGGAGCAAGCAGATGTGTTTTGCAGGAATAATCTACAGTTTCTTTTATTTTGCCAAGCCAGTGTATAATTAAATATTGAGTGAGACTTCCAAGGATGTGAAAATTGAATAACACAGCGGTAAAATTTACCAAAAGCAGTTCGTTGATGGACAGTGAGGGCCTCATACAAGAATATTCAGGGAAAGTGTCTTGAAACAAATTTTTGTGCTTCTTAGTAGTGGCAGTGTCCACTTTGTTTATGGCATGTTCAGGTCACCAGAGCCCTCTCTGGAAATGGGGTGATTTAAGGAGGCTACCAGGATAATGCCTCTCTGTAGGCTTTGGCATCTCACCTCCTCCCCGCTCCTTGCAGTTGAGTACCTTGGCACCAGCTCATATTTATGCCCTTCCCATCTTAGAGTGGACAACAAAGTGTTCTCTGTGACTGACTCTCATGAGCCAGAGGCATTCTGCTCATCTCTCCTGGCCCTTCACTGCCACACCTCCCCCAAAACATAAGCATGCTTCTCGTCCAGCCCAACGACCTGTCTTGTTTAGTAGAACACCCTCACTCTAGAGTGAGGATTGGTGCACCATAAATGAAGTGGTGAGTATGAGTTAGCGTCAGAGATCATTTTACATATTAAACCACTGAAATGTAAAAAGACTCAAGTGTGAAATTAGTAGCCTGCTATAAAGGCTAGAACACTAGCCTAGAATTCAGAAAAGGTGTTACTTATGGTTCTGTCGCTGACTGCTATAAATCTTTGGGAAAATGTTTTAACTCACTGTATATCATTTTCCTTATCTGTAAAGTAGGCCAAATTTAACTTCCATGATTGTATGTTGATAGATTGGATTTGCCTTTGTTCCCTTATGCCATATCTCTGGCCAAACATACAGACTAGATTAAGTATGTGTGAATATTAATTTAAACATCTTTTTCTCAGATACCTTATTAAATTCTGCATGTTTATATAAGTTGTATTAGGATTCTCCAGTGAAACAAGAATCAACAGAACAAAACTCTCTCTCTCTAGATTGATCAATCTATCTACCTATCCATATATCTATATATATCTACAGAGAAAGAGAGAAACATTTTATTGTAAGAAATTGGCTCATGCAAAAATTGGTGTTGAGAAGTCCCAAGATCTTCAGTCAGAAGGCTGGAGACCCAGGAGAGCCTCTGATGTAGTTTCAGTCCAAGTCTGAAGGCCTGAGAACCAGGAGAAAGGAGGGGTAGACTCAGGACCCAAGAAGAGACAATATTTCAGTTAATTTGAAGGCAGGAAAAGACCAATGATCCACTAATCAGGCAGGAGGAGTTGCCTCTTTCTAATGGGAGGGTCAGCCTTTTTATTCTATTCAGGCCTTCAACAGACTGCAGGAGGCCCACTGGGGAGGGTAATCTGCTCTACTCAGCCTACAGATTCAAATGTTAGTCTCCAAATCCCAAAACACTACCACAGACATACCACTGCAGGAGGCCCACTGGGGAGGGTAATCTGCTCTACTCAGCCTACAGATTCAAATGTTAGTCTCCAAATCCCAAAACACTACCACAGACATACCCAAATATCTGGGCATTGTGTTGCCCAGTCAAGCTGACGCATAAAATTAACCATCACCTTGATCAAAAAAGATACGTGCACTATGCATGTGTTCCTAATATTTGAAATTTGATGTCAATATCTATTTTTCTAAGGGGCTTTAAAGATGTTTGAGAAACTAAGAACATCAGAATCATATTGTTTCCCCAAAAGCCCATCCAAGTCCAGAGCATCTGACTTTGATAAGATCATGTATGTGGAGAGGATGGCATATCCTTTCTTTGATATTTATCACAAAGAGTAGACATTAGAAGCTTATTAGAAGTAGATACAATTTCTTTTTTATACAGATCTCTCATCTATGATGTCATTTAAGCTTTCTTGAAATTCTTGACTTTAATGTTTGTTCCCTTTCAGGCTGATGAAGCCCACTGAGTAAGTGTGCTTTCATTTTCCACAAGTGGCCTCCTTTAAGTCTCCAGAACATGGTTCCATTTTGGTACCATGGACTTGAAAACAAACATGTCCTTCATGGTTTCATGTGTTTCAAATACATTCTTTTCAGGGTCTTTACCAAAATCTTAAAGTGCTTTTATTCTGTTTTCACCTAGAAATTTGTATGTCACATGGCTTATCTTAATTGTCCTTAAGTTACAATAACCACAAGTGCTACGGTACGTGAGTAGGTGGGAATTGGGAAACAAGGATGCTGGGTAACTAACCAGAAGAGAAAAATGGTGATGTCAGGGCAGAACCTTGAGTTTGTGGTTAGTGCTGTGAGGCTTTGAACTTTTGCACAAATTCTTGCCCACAGTCTTCCCTACCTCATGAACATGGCCTTATTTTCTAAGAGTTGGCATCCATATTCATGTACCTTGTGATGCCTTCCTTGAGCTTACCTAGCACAATTTGGTTTTCTTTTCCATTTTTCCATACCATAAATGCATATTTACTGTGAAGCAAAAGACAGTTCAATTGCAATTAGTAATGATTTGAGTCTTGTTCTACTCAGTAAAGTCACTAGAGCATTTTTAGGATAAGGCTAAGGGGGAGAGATTTAGCTATTATATGGAAATACATTTTGGAATGCTTTGATCTAACAAGTGAGAAATTATAGACACTTGAGACATTTATTTTTAAAAGTTAGAGGAAATTCATGTAAAAATAATAAAATATGCAAACAAAAGGAAAAGGGGGAAGAATAAGTAAATTAAATAAAATTACCTAATATTATTTTGACAATGAGAGGTAAATTGTAAAAAAAAAACATGTTGAGATCATACCTAAAATAGTAACTTAGTAAAAGAGGGAGATATTTTCTAGGACAAGGGAGTGAATAGCAACAGAATTGTCAGATAATCATATTAATAAAAAGCAATGAGTCATACGAACCCACTGGGAAAAGACTTAAATTCATTGCTGATTGGACATCATTATGAGATGGTCAATGTACATTTGCATATTTGAAATGTCTGAATTTATGTATGTATGTATGTATGTATGTATGTATTTATTTATTTATTTATTTATAAATAGGCTTCAGACCCAGTGCAGAGCCCAACATGGGGCTTAAACTCACGACCCTGAGATCAAGACTGGAGCTGAGATCAGGAATTGGATGCTTGACTGACTGAGCCACCCAGGAACCTCTGAAATCTTGTTTCTAGGAAAGAAACTTGATAAAAGTTTCTCAAAATTGGATACCAACCCTAAATATTTTTATTGCATTACCAGTAACAAGTTGTGAAGATAAAAGTTTTCTCAACGATCAATACTGAAATAAAATTTCAATAATAATTTCAATATAATTTCAATTATACTAGAGAAAAGACTGGTCTCGATACTAGAATTAGCTGATCTCATAGTTTGTGTTCAGCTTTTTAAAATTTTGCAGTTTGAGGCACCTGGGTGGCTCAGACAGTTGAGCGTCGACTTCGGCTCAGGTCAGGATCTCGCAGTTCATGAGTTCGAGCCCCACGTTGGGCTCTGTGCTGACAGATCAGAGCCTGGAACATGTTTCAGATTCTGTGTCTCCCTCTCTCTGCCCCTTCCGTGCTCACACTCTGCCTCTCTCTGTCTCTCGTAAATGAATAAATGTTAAAAAATTTTTTAAAAACCTAAAAACAAAATTGCAGTTTTATTTATTTTCTCATTCTAAGTGTTTACATACATGTCTAATTTTATATTTGTAAGTTTATATTCTCTTTCATAAAAAAGATCCCTCAAATAGAATAAGTTTCAGCCCTATAAAACATGGATCATCCTGTGTAGCACACTTTTCATACTCTAGTAACATTTATTTTATTTTAATTATTTTTGCTGTTTGTTACTCCTTTATGTAAGAAAACAAGATTTTTTCTCTTTAAAACTTGATACACAATGGTAAAAGTTGCTTGATAAAGAATATTATAGGATGTGTGAGTGTCCAACAGAGCTTGGGGATGGTCTAGAGAGATACTCTCAAAGTCCTCCACTTTCACTAGGAGAATGATTGAGCTATTTAGAGGAAAGTTTTATATGACAACAGTTAATCATTTTGAAAAATTTAGAAAATATTGATTTGAGTAGTTCAGATAATTGAATCCTCCAATCAAAGCATAACTTTGTTTGGCTTAGAGAAGACCTTTCTTTCTTTCTTTCTTTCTTTCTTTCTTTCTTTCTTTCTTTCTTTCTTTCCTTCCTTCCTTCCTTCCTTCCTTCCTTCCTTCCTTCCTTCCTTCCTTCTTTCTGAGAGACAGTGTGAGTGGGGCAGGGGCAGAGAAAGGAGACACAGAATCTGAAGCAGGCTCCAGGCTCTGGGCTGTCAGTACAGAGCCTGCTGCAGGGCTCAAACTCACGAACCACGAAATTATGACCTGAGCCATGCTGGACGCCCAACCAGCTGAGCCACCCAGGTGCCCTGAAGAAGACATTTTGAAATAAGGGTTTTGATTTCATCCTTCCCCTGTTGTGATAAAAAGCATAAATTCTTTCTCAAAAATAATGACTATTTTCAATGTAAAGATAAACTTCTATCAGAAAAATCCCTAACCCTCAACTTTATTTTGCCTTTGAATGCAAATTCCAAATAAATTCTTGTAAGATCTTCCTTTAACTTAAGCACATGTTTAGATTGTGAGTACTATTAGTATTATAATTGATTTTATACCTTTTGAATATATCTGGAACACACGATTGGGGTGAATCAGTACTTTTAGTTATGAAAAGTTAAAAAAACATGAACTAAAGAGAACTCTGAATTTTGCTTCACTGAAGGTGAGATATTTTCAAAGAGGAGAAAATCCAACTGCAAATCAGTTTAGTTTATTCCATATGCACAACAGGTAAGTTTTAGGAAAGGAATGATTAAACTCAAACTAAACATATTTGAACTTCATTCTTTTGAAAAATAATGATATTTTGTATTGTAATAACTACTGAAGTATGAATTTATCTTGTAGATGTACAATAAAACTAAATACAGAAATCTTACTGTTTAAGATTAGACCAAAATCCTTTAAAGTTTACTTTATCCTACAAAGTTATGTCTTTCCCTTTATTTCTTAAAATATTGTTAGTTACAGTAAACAATTAAAAGGATGCTCAGTGATAGGTATTTCCTAGTTTCTTTTCAAAAAAATTATTGAAATAAACTAAAAAAATATGGGTTTCAGGCAATATCTATTTCTTGAAATCTTTAGAATTAGTTCTCACTTATCTGTTAAGACTTAGATATGCTTCTGTCCTTTTAAATGATACTTCTAATTTCCTAACAGTCCAGTAGAGGATATGATGACTTTTAAATTCCTCCAAAGGAAAACATGCTAGAGAAGAAAAAAATCTGCTGCTTGGTTGCTTGGGTTTCAAGACCGGAGAATAGTGGAAATCTAACATAGTTTCTCAATGACCTACTATAAAGATGTTCGCACTTATGCTCTTCAGGTTAGATGTTAAAAAAATAAATAAACAAAGAGATGGGCTACAAGAACATGATGATGAAAGATGCTCTCTCTTTGCCACATCTACTACAAGAATAAAGACGATTCTCAGCAATCAGACTGTCGACATTCCAGAAAATGTCCACATCATTCTGAAGGGATGCACTGTTATTGTGAAGTGCCCCAGAGGAACCCTGGGAAGGGACTTCAATCACATCAGTGTAGAACTCAGTCTTCCTGGAAAGAAAAAGAAGAGGCTCCAAGTTGACAAATGGTGGGGAAATAGAAAAGAACTGGCTACCGTGTGCACTATCTGTAGTCATATACAGATCATGGTCAAGGGTGTTACATGGGCTTCTGTTGCAAGATGAGGTCTGTGTATACTCGCTTCCCCATCAATGTTGTTATCCAGGGGAATGGTTCTCTTGTTGAAATCCGAAATTTCTTGGGTGAAAAATACATATGCAGGGTTCAGATGAGGCCAAGTGTTGCTTGTTTTGTATATCAAGCCCCGAAAGAGGCGTTAATTCTTAAAGGAAATGACATTGAACTTGTATCACATTCAGCTGCTTTGATTCAGCAAGCCACAACAGTTAAAATCAAGGATATCAGAAAGCTTTTGGATAGTATCTGTGTTTCTGAAAAAGGAACAGTTCACAGGTTGATGAATAAGATCTAAGTTGTCCAGCTACAGAAACAGCAAGGTGACAGATGATTTTTCAGACTTATTTGTAATATTTTAAAGATGCAAGAAAGGCTGTATTAATTTGGGGAAAAAGTAAAATAAACAAAGAAACATTCTCTCTCTTCTGGCCCCTAAAGCATTGTTTCATCAAAGTCTCACCCACTGAATCAGTATTTATTGGAAACTCAACACTACGAGTGTTAGACACCATTGTATATTACAGTGACGATGCGAAGAAACATAAAAACACACCTTACCCTTGATTAACTCTTGGTCTAATTTGTGGTAAAATATGATTAATGTTAATATTATAACCAAGAATGGAGAGCTCTAGGAGAAAAGTGGAAAGAGGAGGGCAAGAACTAACTTGGCTACAGTGAATCAGGAAAGTGATCAAGCAGACTGAGCACATGTTCACATTAGAGGCATACAATTTTAGAACCAATAGGGAATTTAGAGATTATCAATCTATAGATTAGGTACAAATTTAAAAGTTTCAAGTGTTCAGTACAAAGTGAAACTTATATTGATTTATTCAACAAGTGAATATTGAGTACCAACTGGTTAGTAGAGGAGTAAGTTCTGATGATCTAATGTATCATATGGTGACTATATTGTATAAAGGAAATTTGCTAAGAGACTGGAACAGAAATGTTCTCACAAAAAAAAGTGAGATGATGTATTTCTCAATTACTTGTTGAAGAGAATCATCCTTTCAAAATATATACCATATAAACAAGGTATCATATTGTGCATTATAAATATCTTACAATTTATCAATTAAAGCTCCGTAAAGCTAAAAAAAGTGGAACCTTAAAAAAAGCCAAAAAACAAAACCAAACCCAAAATTTCTGCGCTGATGGAGTTTACATTTTCGTGGGGGTGAGAATCACACATCGAAACCTACAGCACATCAGATGGTGACAAGTTAATAACTGCCATGGATCAGATAACCAGGAAAGAGGTATAGAGATTAGGAAAGATATTCTAATTTTAGTAGTTTGAACAGATAAGACCATTGAAGGAACCGAGAGACAAGCCATTAGAAGTATCTTGGTGTATTAGGGGGAGTGTTTCAAAGCATTTCTAGCAAATAGAAGAGCCCAATATAAAGGACATGACTTGAGATCATATCTGAAGCTTCTAAGAACATCATGGAAGCCAATGCAGCTGGAGTGGCATGCATGAAAGGAAAGTGCAGAAAATGAATTCAGAGAAGGAATAAAAAATCACAAGGGTATCTTGATTTCCAGCTGGCCTGTGGTTTGTACATAGTTTATGCATCAACTAAATGTAATGGTTAATCTTTGAAGTTGTTCATTTTCATATATCTGGGGGGAAAGGTTGTTTGAATTTTTTAAACCCTAAAGATCAATTTTCTGTAGTTTTTTCTCTTTTTTTAGCTGATGATCTTTTCTTCTCTTTGGCCATATCCATTTCCAAAGTGCTCTATGACTGTCCTGAATATTGAATGTTCAGCCCTTTTTTTTCTTTTCTTTCTCTCTACCCCATTTCTTTTTTCCTCTTCGTTTGCTCTTACTCCATGTTCTTTGGGAAAATATTTTGTCCCTATTTGTTTTCTAATGTGCATTGGTTTATGATATAGTGCTGAGTTGCAAAATCATTTAACTGGACTCAAACAGCCTTTTTTAAAGGAAAATAGAATAGAATATAAAATATCATATATAGCATGCAGTAAGGGTAGGTATGTTTTATAAAACATTTTTCCGCTTTATAATTTCATATATATAGATATAAATATATAAAGTTCATATATATAACTCTACATATATATGTATATGTTCATGTGCATGCGTATATGTATATACATACATATATTTGGCCATGATGTAAAATATATTTTTTACCGGAAGAGTAAAAACTTAAAAGCCACTGGAGTAATGAGTGTTAAGAACTTGATAAAATGGTGTGGAATTATTTTGAGAAGCATATTTTAAAAACTCAACCAAGCATGGGCCATAAGCCAGGGTTTATGACTATTTTCCTTATGGTGATTATTTGTTTTAAAATTTTTGTGGTAGCAGAATTTGGCCTTGTTAACATTTGCTATAATGTTCATTCATATTAAGTATATTCAGGTTGGAATGGGCCCAGTTCATGGAACAGTCTGGCCCTGAGGAAAGAGGTGAAATGAGGGGAGATTTTTGATATTCATACCTAAGAGCTCAGACAAGTTTCTCCTCTGGGAGATGCTTTCCATCTCCTTATGCATATATTCTTATACACTACACAAGATTTATTTTAAAGGCTATTTTCCTCATGAAAAATTTCCTTAGCAATAATTTATGTACCAATTTACTGCTAATAAATGTTCAACATGAAAATGACAGGTACGGGTTTGTATTAATAAAATGAGAGAGTACTGCCCACCCTTGTTTTGGAATGAAATGTTTCACTCTTTTTCTTTTCTTTACCTTTTTTTCTCCAGGAACTACTGTGGGTCAGAATAAAAGTGAGAAATATTATTTAACTTCTTATTTTATATTTAAGAAATATACCTCAGAGTTTTGTCTGAAGTAAAGCAGGGAAATACTCTAGGTGCCAATTGCTTGATTATTTTTAAAGCTGGCTTAGTGGTTAATTAAAAAGTTGCTGAGAACTTGCTGTCTGGATGACAGAATAGAGTATAATTCTTACAGTGTAAGGTTTACAGTCTGGGATGAGATGATTTTATGAATAAACGGACTAATAATAAATATTAGAAGATTAATAAAAGACAATATTGAGTGTAGATACTTATATACATGTATCCCTTGGTGACCCTGGTCCACTGTTCTCAGTTGCCACCAACCTTATAAATGCCTTCAACATGTGCTGGCAGTGAATAAACATAGTTCATTAGTACATTGGGGTACTCAACAACTTTTGTCAGGAAGGTAGATTTCTTGTGCTTTTGAGACTCAATAAACATCAGAAGCCACACAGGAACACAGAAAGTGAGAGTAGGAAGGGCCTCAGAGATCCCATTTTAGGGATTTGGACACTGTGACCAATAGTCCAGAGGCTCAGGGCCTTGTCCACAGCCATCAATTTAGTGTAAGAGGGATCCTCAGACCTAGGCTTCTGTGTCTGATTGAGTGCTCCTACGTACTAACAGTTGTTTTAGATATCTTGAAATATACCCAAATAGGCTGTGATCACTTACCCCCAAGAAAAGGCCACAGCCAGACATGGCCAACCACAGACATAAATAGTAGTTATATATCCATGCAGTCATATATCCAATCACAACATGTTATACAAATATGTGTATTCTATATAATCTATCTAAATGTTTCAATTATATCCACTTAGGTAAATCTCTGTGCCAGGAAGGTGAGCTCTATTTTTACTCCAACTTGGTAAATTCCCAAACACATCACTACATACCTCTTAGAGTATGTGTATGCATTACCCCCTGCTACCTTAACTTTCCTGTGTTAAGACAAAGAAAAAGGAAATGGGTCATTTCACTTCATTGCAAAATGGTACTTACTGGGTTGTTTTACTTAAAACAGAACCTGTAGTTTAATGAGTCTCTAATCCTGATGACCTTGTATGCTTTTTAAGTTTGCGCAGGCTTATGTTACACCAATTACATTTAAACTGCTACATACACTTTTAAAAGTATATTTGGTTCATATATCATCTACTGCCTATTTTTAGTTGTGTGTTCTCACTCTGTCTTGATTTCAGAGAACTCTGATATATTTGTATGATTTACCAAATCTCCAATAATCTGCACTTTGAGTGAAGCCATCCATCACAGCAGATGTCCTTTCAAAATTGTATTGACTCGCAACTATCCGTACCCAGCTTTGTTTGTAAATCATCACTAACATTTTTAATAAGTTTTAATTTTTAAGTTTTAATGAACTGTTTTTAGTGGCCATCTAGGATTTCAAATAATGTAGAGGGAACAAACGAGTTATGACGTGATTCTCAGGGCTAAGAAAGAAAACAGATGCTTTTCAAATTTCTATCTATGGTGTGATCTCAAACCCAGTCATAAGAGCCTGAATCTTTGCAAAATGTTTCTAAAATTAAGTACTCACATAATGTGCTGTACTTTTTGTATTGTGGCTCTCATCACGCTTTATTCTACTGGCTTGATAATTGTTGGTCTGTGTAGGAGACTACAATCTGTGACCCCAGACAGGTCCACCATTTTACTGGTCTGTCATTTGTATCTCTGTCGAGCACCTTGCAGGTACAAAACAAATTTTGTTGAATTAGTGAGGATTACTTTGACTAGTAGGAGTATTTCACCTATTTCCTTTGCATGTTGGCTGTGACATAATGTTATTTAAGTGGTAACTTATTTAGTAATTGAAAATAATACTTTGTGTGCATTAATTCAGACTTATTTCTTGAATTATCTAAAAAGGGTCTGAAAATATCTAGAGTGTCCAAAGGACAGAGCTAGCTCTACTGTCAGGTGGATTGCTCAATGGAAAGCCTGCATAAATAAGTTTCTAAGACCCTTTATGACACCTGGTGGTACATGCAATTCAGATTATATGCAAAATCTATATATTATATTTAAATTTATTTGTCTAAAAATGATACTATTTAATATTAAGATTAATAGTACATGCATGTAACTCACAAAAATGTGATAATTGAGGGAACATTCCATTTTTTGAGACAAATACAAGTATGTGATTTTTCAAAAATTTAAAAATTATACAAGACCACCATCAATATGTATATAGAACACCAAGGTAATGTAAAATACAAAATGGTGATGCATGAACATGTTTCCTCTTCATTGACATAAATGCAGATGGTGTAAACCATACCCTTTAACTCTCCACATGTTTTAAGCTAACTTTTAGAGATCACATTTGGAGGAAAATTCTAGAAACCATAATAAATGACAGATTCAGACAGGAACAGAACAGAGGAACCCACAGTACAGGTGGTGTGGAGAACCAATGAAAAAGTGAGATTTCCCAATAAAACTCTGGAAAATTCCCTTTAGCTGGCAGTGACAAGAGCTTCGATATTGCTAAATGGAGCCAGAGAGGCCAGCTGGAGTTTGGAGGTGAGTGGTTTCAACAGCAACAAAGGGAGCTAGAAGACTGGAGAATATTATCTACAAGTAGTCAGGGATTATCATTGTTTACCTGGAATTGTATACTTCTGAACCTTTAAAGAAGAACAAACCAGAGGTTTCTGCAAATAAGAATGGAGAGCCTTTCACATCAGCAGATCTGCATTAAATACGAAGTGATTTCGAAGGAAGGTCTAACATGCAAGGAGGAATCGCGATTAAATAAAATAGAAAATACCTGTGTGATGATAAGCAAACATTTACCATACTGAAATAATTACATTTTATAATTGATGGGGTTAAAGTAAGAGAAATTCGTGTGGAATAACAAGAGACTCCAAGTTGAGAAATGACTAAATAGCATTAAAGCATTCTGAGTTCCTTTTCTGAGGAGCAGTATGAAAAGATTAATTAGCTTTAGTGTTTAAGTGAACATACATGTTAAATTGTATAAGAAAAGAGCTAATAGAATAGAAACAATGTTTAAACACCACAGTGTGGAGGGATTTTAAATACAGTGATTTAGCTATTTAGTTAAACATGCAAAATTTTAATACTGACAGTAGAGGGCAGGGTATCCTTGATACTGTGTTGATAGTTTCTTGATATTGCAAAGCATATCTAATGTTATCCCTGAAATTGTATGTTTCTTGTGTTGAGCCAGATATTAGAGATATTATGTTTAAACGTGATTAACTTTTTATTAAAAACAGAAATCTTGACAGGACTTGTGTCATATTAGGACATAGCTTTTAAGCAAGGAAATGTTGTATATATTATTAGTCTTTGGATTTAGGAAATCTATGGAGTTTTGCTAATGCCTTTTGAAAGTCACTTCTTTTTTCCTTGAAAATAATTTTGAAGTTTCTTGGCTAAAAAAGAGAAAAAGAAAAAAGGATGGTGAGCGCCCCATTTTCCCAGGTTAAAGATAATCCCTAAATAATGGCCAACATTATTTCTGGATGTGATCCTCTGGTTACATGCTTTTGTATCCTGTAAATAACTGAAAAATTATTTAGGATTCTGAATCCCTTGCAACACTTTTGTTGTTCAGTGCAGACAAAATTTCGTCTTATATCCTGTCTTAATTGTATTAACCTATAGGAAACTTTGAAATGCTTCTTTCTGAATAAATGAGGTTATTTTTTGCTACTGCCATCTTTATATCATTATAATTAAAAGGTCCAGGCACAGAATATAACAGGATTTTTACATCCTCTAATTAGTCATTTAGGACAATAGCCTAGGTTATCCTGTGGTAACAGGTGACCCACAGTATCAGTGACTAACATGAAGAAAAGTTTACTTCTCACTTATTCTACATAGTCTCCTGGGTTGGTCCCAGTGCTGCTCCATGTTGTATTCGCTCTGGACCCCTGGTTGATGGAGCCCTTATCTGGAATATTCTGGTCTAGCACAGAAGTAAAAAGGAACTGGCAAACTGCAATGGCCCTTAAATTTCTACTTGCAAGTGGCACATGCCACTTCTGCTCACTCTTCACAAGTCATATGACCAAGATTGACATCAGTGAAGTGGGGGAGTATAATCTTTCCCAAGAGATGGGCTGCAAATATTTACAGAAAATAACACAATCTGCTGCAGTGTCTTTACAATATTTCTTAGAAATCTAGCTAAAATTTTAGTCAATTGGTTTGTGAAAACTACTTAAATGACTTCTGTTCTATAAATGTTACTGTTATTTACTCTTTAGTCTTAGAAAAAGTTTAGGAATCTAGTAAATGGAGCATTTAGAAATGTTGGTGATTATTGATAGCAAGGAAAAAGTTTTATAGGTCTCGAAAAATGAAATGGTAATAGGATTATGGGTTGACTTTGCTTTTTCACAGTGATGGGCTGGCAAAGATCTGGAACTCTGGGTGTCCTCTTTTCTACGTTTCTGGTGAAAATTATAGGTCTGTAAAAGATACAGGAAAAAAAAGATATTTTTCTTTGTAAAAATAAGTTGTAAGTCTTAGAAGCCTACCTTAATGAATATAGTGTTTTAAATCTACAAGGTAACTTCATGAATTTTTTCATATAAGTTTCACAATAGCCCTGGTACATTAGCAGGTGATATTAATGCCATTTTCCTGTGGAAGATTCAGATTTAGAGAGAATTGGCTCAAGGTCATTTGACTGGGCCACAATAACATTAAGACTGAGTTTAAATTTCTGACTCTTCTTTTTCCTGCCCATAGATCATGTAACTTCTCAATTATTTTAGCAGTCTTATGTAACCTTGGTTCATTCTGTATTCATGGATGCGGCTGTCAAATAAATTCTGCTAAAGACCTACTATTAAAAAATCAAAAAGCTGGCACAACTTGTTGATTATTTTTCAATGCTACTTCATGAACTCAAGGAAATATTTTTTTCTCACAACTTTGAATTTTAGGCAATTTAAAATGAGTACAGCCATATTGCCCAATGTTTTTATACTTATGAGACAAATTCACCAAGTGACAATAATTTGGAAATTAAGGAAAAATATTGAGATCATAGGACTTGTTAAACTAAATATTTCTAAATTAAAAATGGGCCCAATATCATCTCCTTCTTTCTCTCTCCATTTTGGAAGGCTGAGTATTGCCTTCTAAATTTCAGGTCTGCACATCTATCCTGACAAGAAGGGGCTAAATCCCATTCTGTTAGAAAAGTTACCTACCTTATTTATGCCCCCTAGGAATCCATAACCGTTTGCCCACCAAATCACTGTAAGCGACAATTCACATTAACTGGTAAGTTTCTTTAGAACTAGACTGTATAGAGACCCAAAAGAATATTTGAGAATGAGTGAGCCCAGACTATGGAAGGAGAACCACAATTATTGCATTTCCCCTATTGTATGACAGTTTAATTATTAAAGGCGTAGACTTAAGTTTGAATCTTGCTTTACTACTTTGTAGTTAGGTCAAGGGTTGGCAAACCATGGCCAGTGAACCTGCCACCTGTTTGGGTAACACTGCCACGTTCACTGGTTTGAGTATTGTCTCTGCATGCTTTTGCACTATGCAGCACAGTGGAATGGTTGTGACCGAGACCTTATGGCAGCACATCTGATATTTACTCGCTAGCCCTTTAAGAAGTGTGTCGACCTCTGTTCTAGATGCATGATCTTGGCTAAGCTACCTAAATTTCTGTGCCTCCCTTTTCTAATTATAAAATGTGAATAATAGTCTTTACCAAGTTGGGTTTATATGAGGATTCAATGAGTCACTCTGTATAAAAACTTAGCATAGTGTTAGGATGGAGAAGAAGAGCATCATAAAGACTGATAAAGCCATAATCATATCCAGAAAATATAAAATAACATGCATTTCCTGTTCACTCAGGAAAAAATTGGTAAAAAAAAATCATGTAAGAGAATAAATCTCTGGTTGTTTAGTGAAGGATCTGGATCCTTTTTGTGTTGTTTCATTTCTGCTCAGTCTCTTTTCTGTGTCCCATGTAATTCTAGTCTCCTGCAGATCTGTTCCGGACTGTCACTTCTTGTAGCCAGCCCTTCTTTCTTATTTGTGGAAAAATCTGCATGTCTACATCTGGAATTGCTCAAAGGTCACTGTAAGTATTGAGTCTTTATTAATGATTTGTTCCCTTCCAAAAAGCTTTCCAAAATGCCTGCAGCCAGGGTAAGAGCTAGCTCTTAGGAGCTAGTTTCTTCTCTGTTTTCAGGGGCTCACCGTTTTGCTCTTAACTTGTCTTCTCAGTGGAGGAGAGCAAGGTTTTCTTCTGCTTGCTATTAGGCATGAAGACATTTCACGAATTAAAACAAGTCCTTTGTTGAGAAAAAGCAATTTAGTTTAGCACGTTTAAATATTCCTGATTGTGGCACATTAGGGGTGTTTTGTTTTATAATTGTATGTCTAATAGTAGGTAAACTACAAAATATGTGAAAACACATTTCTTCAGCTTTGTGATTTCCAGTATTTCTTTAACATACTGGTTTTCAGATTACAACTAAAATATGCACAAATTCTAGGAAATTTAACAAATGTAGAAGAACATAAGATATCAGTTAAAAATTTGCTCCAGTCCTTTCCCTATGTTTTGATGCTCCTTGGAGCGCGCGCGCACACACACACACACACACACACACACACGTATTATATAATATATATATTCCTCTCCATGTATATATATACATATATATATGTATATATATATATATATGTATATATATGTATATATATATATGTATATATATACATATATATATATAGCAATTTATATAGTGATATATCAATGGTGTACTTTATTATATCTTGTATCTTGTTTTACCTGATATAATCCTATGTATGGCTTGCCATGTCATTAATTTTTGAAACATAGTATTTTAGTCTGTGAAAATACCATAATTTACTCAAACACACTCATATTGGAAACTTAGGGAGAGAGAAATTGTTACACTCTTCTAGAAGGTAATTTATTAATATAATGCAAAACATTAAATTTAGATACTCTTCAACATAGAAAATTGCATTTCTATGAATTTACCCTAAGGGATAGAAGAGGGTAAGCTCACTCAAATAAGTGTACTGAAATGTTCATGTGTAAAATAGGGAAAATAATTTTGCAGCCGAGATGTCCATCAGTAGAAGATGACATAAATAATTTATGGTGCATACTTCCAGTGCAATGCAATGTGGTTAAAAGAGAAGGAACCCATTTTTCCTTGTGTACATTAAAATTGTTCATATTTTTAAACGAAACAGAGAAAATCAAAGAATAGTTTGTTTAGCAGATCTTAGGTTGGTAAATACACACATATGTATGAATATAAAAATGTGGGAGAACATACTTCACACTGCCGACAGTGGTTGTCTCCAAGTACTGGCATCACAGGTAACTGTTTCTTTTAAGTTCTTTCTTTGTGACATTTGATAGTGATGCATGGTTACTTTTGTGATCAGGGAACAAAGAAAGATAATTTCAAAAAGAAAAAGATTTATTTGCTATGATACTCTTTACAAACCTTTATCAGTTTTTTATAATAGTTGAGAATGTATCAGAAATGAATTTTACTCCTTAATGAAATATTCATTTTTTTAGTACCCACAGAACTTTCTAATTATTCTGCTTGCAGTTCACAGGTACTAGGAAAATATTTTTATACAAGAATTGTTGGACTCAGGATAATTGAGGATAGTAGGACTCCTAATATGGGATGGACATTCCTAAGGCTAAAAGTACATGCTTTTTGCTATTGCTTAATTTGATTCCTCTAGAAGCTTCTCAGTCCATGGGATGAAGGAAGGCAATAAAGAGGAGACTGAGTAGGAGACCTCATGTTCCCGGTGTTAAGAACTCCTAGTACCTACAGAGAGATTGCATGACTTTTCCCACTTCTTCCCTATTTTTGTTCTCCAAAAATAATGGGGTAGGGAAGTGCATATATATATATTACCAAATAAATCATTACTATGACCACCAAGAAGTATTGTCTCCTTCCTGATTCATCTCTGAATAGCTTTTGTACTAATTAAAATGCTAAAATTCAAGCTAAATACTATGCATCCTTAGCAAGATTTCCAAATTCTAATTCTACGTTTTTGTATACATGTGTCTATATGTGTGTGTGTGTGTGTGTGTGTGTGTGTGTAAGATATATGTGTGTGTGTGTGTGTAAGATATATGTGTGTGTCTATACGTATACACATATATATGCATTTGATCTTTAGAAATTTTGCAAACCTTATGTCAATATGCTCTACCCCCCTTTAGTCATGTATCATGGTATTTCGTAATGCTTTAGGGAAAAGGAGAATTTCATTGTTTTCTTTTGCATGTCTTGAGCTGTCAGTATGGTTGATCATTGTTTTGTTCTCACCAGTTTACTTTAAAATTTTGTTAGAATTATTTGCCATTTTCTTTCTGAGAGCAAGAGTTGGCAAACTATGGGCTGTAGGCTGATTCAGATAGGCTGCTATCTATTTTTGCAAATAAAGTTTCATAGAGACATAACCAGGGCCATCATTTATGTATCCTATCGTCTGTGTTTTTTTCTTGCTCTAACAGCAGGGGTGAGTAGCTATGACAGAGATTGTATGGACATCAAAGACTAGAATATTTACTTTCTGATTTTCTGCAGAAAATTTTTCTCTTCTCACATTTTAGCAGTCCAGTTTTTAAGAAATGATTTTATCAATTTGAACGAGCTATTTCTTTGGCAAAGATTTTAACTCTTGTTTGAAATAATTCTCAAAAATATTTTATTTCAAGTGGCTTTCTTGCTGGATTTCCTCCTCTAAGGGATTCCTGTTCCCTTCTTCTCTCAAACCCCCTGAACCAGGTGTGCCAGAATGATACATAGGCTGTTCATTAACTTAGAAGGGCTGCTGTCGCCCTTTTTACCATGATTGTGGGTGGGCCAGTTTTTATCTGACTCATCAGTCTCTCACCAATATGTTCACAACCCTCATTCTTGACCTAGGTGTTAAGGAATATCCATTTCTGAGAATCATTTAGGACCCTCCTATTTGTACTGAACCTTGACATACTAGCTATGATAAAATTTTGAAGCTGTTAAGCAATGTTTTATATAGACTCCTAACTTTATTCAAAATAATTCCTTAGGGGCGCCTGGGTGGCTCAGTCGGTTAAGTGTCCGACTTCAGCCAGGTCACGATCTCGCGGTCCGTGAGTTCGAGCCCCGCGTCAGGCTCTGGTCTGATGGCTCGGAGCCTGGAGCCTGTTTCCGATTCTGTGTCTCCCTCTTTCTCTGCCCCTCCCCCATTCATGCTCTGTCTCTCTCTGTCCCAAAAATAAATAAAAACGTTGAAAAAAAAATTTAAAAAAATAATTCCTTATATCTGACAACATTTAAAATCTTTCCTGAACTTTTATGTGGCTTTATTCTTTCTTTTCTTCTTTTCATTCATTTATTTTTATCCATTTTTTTGCTGCTCCACTTCCTACTATTTCCTGCTAGTGACTGTTTTTGTTCAATCTGTTTTCCATGTCATATAACTAGTTCTGAGGGAGTATTTTTTTTTAATTTAAGGGCCAATTTGATTGCTATGTAGCTTTCTTTTATACCTATTAGTCACTAGGTATTTTTATATGTGAGGAAATGGATCAAACTTGTGCTTCCCATTATACTTATGAAATGATCTAATATTTGTTTGACAAATGTTTCTCCATCACGGTGATCAAATAATGTTACTGTGGCTTATTTATGTTTCCATTTATCTGAACATTAAAAATACAAAGAGAAACAATTAGAGACCACAAAATTTAATTTTCCACTTCTTCCGTTCCTTCTTCATGTAAAGATTTCTGTTTCCTTTGCCATTAGGCCAGGACAGGTGTTTGTGGGCTATAGTTGTGAGAGGAAGTGACATGTGTCACTTCAAGTCTGAGGTATTAAATGTGATTATAAGTTCCTCTTGACCTGGCAACAATTGGGAGCCAAAGGTTGAGATGGCAGAGCTAAAGAGTGTGGCCTCCAATAGCCCAAGTCCCTGAATGACTTATGGAGGACAGTTTCCTCATAACTTGCACATTTATATGAACAAGAAATTGACCTGTGTTATGATAAGCCACTCAGGTTCTGTGGCTAATTTGTCATATCTGTGTAACCTCAACCATTCTCATGAATAGAAAAAGTCATATTAGAAATGGGGCTCTACTATAACACAAGACTTGATGTGTACTATATAGGCAATGACAGAAAGTGAGAAAAATGACCCAGGTGGAAACAGAAGAAAATGTGTGTCATATAGTGTTAAGACATTTGCTGAAACTATTGTACATCAGAACTTGGAAAGCAGAGCATATGCTCAAGTAAAGTTAGCTCCTAGGTAAGAGGCGAAAAAAGAACTATAGCAATGTCTGCTAACTGCCATTGGCTGTGCTCGGCAAGGGACTACAAAAATAAAGATGAATCCAGGGAAGAATTGGCTGACTCACAAGCAGAAATTAGAACAAATACAGGGGATCTAGAAATATGGACTCATACAGCAATGGAAAAGCCAACTGCTTCTAGACCCAAATGGAACACAAAGGAAGTTTCCATTCAACAAAACATTTCAGTTGAGTACTGTACTTAAGGCAGAGATTTTTGTTTTTAATTTTTAAGTTTATTTATTTTTGGGAGAGAGACAAAAGAATGAGCCAGGGAGGGACAGAGAGAGGAAGAGAGAGAATCTCAAGCAGGTTCCGCATTGTCAGCATGGAGACCAATGAGGGGGCTTGAACTCACAAACCGTGAGATCATGACCTGAGCCAAAACCAAGAGTCGGATGCTTAGCCAACTGAGCCACCCAGGTGCCCCAAGGTAGAGAGTTTTAAAAGTGGGGTCTTTCCACCTGTTATTATAGATAAGCTTCAGGTAGCCACCAAATTGGTAGAAAAAAGACAGGGGTCGAGAAAACAAAGAGCTGCTAGAGATGTGAGAACTAGGTATTTTAAAGTGTGGGTGTGGTTACTGACACATGGAACTGACTAGAAACAAATAGAGAGGAAGCCTCTTAAGTATTTGAGAGAAATGTACTGCCAAAGAAACCACAAGCCTGGACTAACGATGCGTTTGTATGAAGCTGACAATGGCCTTTGGGGACACAACTTCATGTGAGCAAGGGGGCCAAGGAAGCTGTGCAGCCCTGAGGAGACCGATTTTCAAATACAGTCAAAGAAGGGAATGGAAATAAAAAAGAACTTGTCACAAGGAGACTAGAGTCACACACTGGTAGGGAGCCTTTACTGTGTGCTCAGCAGGACCTCGGTATTTATATGAACTGCTGATTATGTCCCATTTGTCTTCTTTCTAAAAGTGAGTGTATTATTGTAATTATCCTGACCCTGTCACACCTTTGTGAATTGTGTGTGTGTGTGTGTGTGTGTGTGTGTGTGTGTGTGTAGGAGTAGGTAATTTGGTTTTTAAATTCATTGGTCTCCAAACTCGGAGAAGTCACATAGGAGCTTGAACTTCATCTAGATGTGCTGGACTTTGAAATTCAGGCACTGACTGGATGGGCTTTAGGCCATTCCGTGTTGAGGTACTGAGTATGTGTTATGTGTGCGAAGAAGAGGGAACTGAATATTTAGTGCATAGAAGGTGATGATGATTACTAGTCTTTACTATAATTGATTATTTTCCCTTTGCTTGATAACATCCTAACATCCCTCGAAGTTAATGTCGATGAGCTATGCACAGAAATGAGGCGCTTCTCTTAAGAGTAGCTGAGTTCTCTAAGCTCTTTGTTCCCTTACGATGGCAAATGCTGAAGCGTGTGTAAGATGGCGGCATCACAAGCTAACATGGTCTCCATCAGCCCATGTCCCTAAAACCCCACCCAGAGGAGAAACCTCCGTTAACCCATGTCAGACTTATATGTATGCAAGAAGAGAACTTTGGTTGTGCTAAGCCACTGAGATCTGGAGTTGATCTTTTTTTTTTTTTCCAATCAATTTTATAAGGGTTTTATAGTGGGAAAACTCACCTGGAGTCATTTTCAGTAAACATTAGTGTAGATCACTTAAAAAAGAAAGTAAATCTGCCCAATACAAAGACTATTTAATATAGGTTCAAGCTAGGAGAAAGCTAAAAGCTGCCGTTCAGCAAATTCTGATCCCCTAAACCTGTATTCCATGCCCCCGACAATTGTTCCTAAATCATGGGAGGTAAGTTACCTGGTTCTGAATACATTCCATTTTTTCACATTTTAGCCACCCTTAGAAGACTAATTAATACTGTATGTATTTTCTTTTTAGTACAAGGTGTTGGTTTTCATTTATAATTATGGACAGATAGAAAGTCACCTAGCACATGATTTAATTAGGCTGGTCGCATTTTCTAAGTTAATTTATTTTTACCTAAAGACACCAGAGTAATTCATTAAATAATTTATAAGAATCGGAATGAATAACAGTGTTTACATTAGGGAGATAAAGCATTCACTTATTAAAAAAAGTTCAAAGGACATAAATCTGTGGTTAACACCAACATAAATTATATGCAGGTTTAATGTGCGATGAACACTGAAGAACCTCTAACCAGCATGTGACTCCACCAGAACATTAATTTTTTCTGCTTAGTTGTTGGTGTGAACTTTTAATAAAGAATGGAGCTCCAGACCAAAGGAAGTGAGAAGGTTAAGAGTGGATGGTGTGCACTGAAGGAGAACTTAGGAAACTGAAGCAGTTTTACAAGAACAATGAGAAACAAATTCAACAGATAAAATAAACTTGAATGTGCTTCCTAGGAAATACACGACCCATCACTTTCGTTTACATAAATCATCATTTCTCACTACATTATATGTAACAATGTAGAGATTGTCAAAATTCCCTATTTGCAAGTTAAAAGTTGCACATAAAATTGCCTGAATAAGAATTTCCCCAAGGTTTCAAGTTTAATCCGCTATTGTTGAACCTTATTTTCTTGCTTAAACTCAGCTCTTGCTTTAAAGTCTATCTTTCATCTCTCTCTCCAGCAGACTCAGATCTATTCAACCTGCCCACAAATATAAGACAGATGGAAATAAATAACCCACTAGAAAATCCACTTGACGTAAGTACTGCAGTTTACGTCTTAGAGGACTGGAAATGGGTCTGACTTTGAAGTCGATGAAGGAATGTATGACACTTAGAGAAAATAAATCTTTTTCCCCCTATTGAGGCAGAGCTTGCTGGCCTTCAAGTTCCAAGTAATAGTGAATTCACTGATACTATATTTGCAAGGTTGATGTTTCTTTCTAAGAAAAGAATGTTTACTACAATTCGGTAATGTGGTTCTCTTCTGGTCAGAGAGGCTCTCTAAAGTGTACTTCACATGAGAAAAAGAAAAGGGAATATTATTCATTTAAGAGTAGGTTTGTATTGCTGTTTTGCGATCTGAATCTATAAAAGGTTTTAAAAACCCAATATTCATGCTAATAATGATTATGGTAACAGATCAAAAACATTATCTTTTATTCCATGAATTACGTTAATTGCAAGTCATTTGTATCATATTTTCTAGTGAGGTAGGAAGGGATTCCACAAATTCCCAATGTAATAATATTACATTAAGGAGAATACTCTGTTGAGATGATTTAAATGTATGTCTTTGCTGTTGTGATAAATAAGGCTAAGTGATCCACAGTCTTTAAATTATTGAAAACAAAAGCAAAATTATATTTACTCTGGGAAAAATATTCCACCAAAACTTTTTACCCCAAATCTTAAAATTAAATAATGTTTCAAAAATGATAAGGACAATTAAAGAGCCTACTAAAGAAACACCCCACTGAGTTAACTTTAGGTAAGTGACAAAGAGTTAAGGGTTAAAGTAGGCAGATGCCGAAAGTAGTAAATTTTCAAGATATCGGCATGAACCTTTCTTAGATTCATCGCTGCTGCTAACTTGAGCATTTTTAGTCAGATTGTTTCCCTGTATTTGTACATATTTCATGAGGAACATCTCTATATTTTTAAAAAGCTCGAGGTAGTTTCACTTTGAGAGCTATTTTATCCATGCTCTAAAACAAAATAGAGCCTGTTAGGTGATAAATTTGAATATTATAGGCATTCATACAACTTAAAACTTCTCTTTCAACCAAATCTTTCTGCTTAACAAAAAAATAAGTAAAAGTAACGTGTTTATTTTTATTTAGAAACACTGTCAAAATTAAAACAAGAGAACCAAATGCCAGCAATGCCTTGCAGTGCAGGCAATTTCTAGAACAATTCATGAAAAAAAGGATCTGTTTTAATAGATTACTTGAGTGGTTCAGAAAATGTCACTTATGAATTTTTATGTACTTACATAAATGAGAAATGTTAAAATTGAAATACCTAATAGATGTTTGGGTTTTTTTTACTTTAAAACTCTACATCTGTAACTTACTTAACTCTCCTGAAGTCTGTCCTTCTTGCCTTTAGATAATGACATGAGCTAATTGTCATACAATATTTTAAAATATATGTTTTAAATTGCTCTAGGAACTCAATTTATAGTAACTTCTTCAGATGCTCAAAACCAAGTGCAGGGCTGTGGTACATCTTTAAGACACAGTGGAATTTTCATAGAAATAACTTAAGAATCAGTAAATAATGAATGGGAAGAAAACAAATATTTCCATTATATAAGAAAGAGAAGTTCATATCACTGCATGTCACTGAAGGCCATTGAGAGTATTTAGGTTGAACATTGAAAAAATATTTCTGATTATGAAATAGATCATGAGCAGAGTAGTCTTCTTCCCCGTTTGTGACAGGGATATTAGTAAAGTCAGTGGAGGCGTTACAGAACTAGCATTTATTGAGTACTTACTGTATATTAAGCACTAAGCTAAATGCTTTGTAAGAATTCACATTTAATTCAGTCCTTGCTATAAATCCGGAAGTTTGTGTTATCCTCAAGTTACCCATAAAGGAACTGAGGTTTAGAGAAGTTAACTTGTCCAGGATCACAATGCTGGAGAGATGCAGAACTGAGACTAGAGCAGCCACGCCAGTGAAAGTTATTTAAATTCTCTGGGTTTTAGATTTTTCCTATGTAGAATGAAGATAATAAAGGCCCATCTCTTATGATGTTTGTGGTAGAAAATGAGGTAACACATTTTAGAGCATGTTCAGTGAATGTTTAGGGAATATTATTCATCTTCCTCAATCAACTGTGTACACATTGCTAAAACTTTGTCATTTATAACACTGTATTGAAATTACGTGTGTGTCCTATTACTAAACCATGAGCTCTGGGAGGAGTTGGCTGGAAACGTATTTAGTCCCTCCATGTCTCCTTATCTTGTATGGAGTACACACCCCAGGACATAGGAAGCATGCAATGAATGGCTTGTTTTCTCAATGAAAAATGAGTAGGAGACAGGACAAGCGGGCAGAACCATCTTTTGTTGGTTGGAAGACAGTTGGACAACATGGTTCAGATTTTTTAAATGTGCTTATTCTTTGACTCAGCAATTTCACTTCTAAAAATGTATGCTGGGGCGCCTGGGTGGCTCAGTTGGTTAAGCGTCTATTGGTTTCGGCTCAAGTCATCATCTCCTGGTTCGTAAGTTTGAGCCCCGCTTGGGGCTTCATGCTGACAGTGCAGAGACTGCTTGGCATTCTCTCTCTCTTTCTCTGTCTTCCCCTCCCCCACTCACTTGCTTTGTCTCTCTCTCTCTACAATAAATAAATAAACTTAAAACTAAAAAAAGTTTATTTTTTAAAATGTATGCTAAAGAAGTAATGAGATTTGTGTACCAAGCTGTATTTTTGACTACCATCAGCACAACTTTGTCTTCAACAGGGAAAAATTGAAACATCCTAATTGCCAATTTAAAAATTATACAATAGGTATATCATGGAATAGTGTGTAGTTTTTAAAAGTGATATATACAGGGGCGCCTGGGTGGCTCAGTCGGTTAAGCCTCCAACTTCAGCTCAGGTCATGATCTCATAGTTCGTGGGTCCGAGCCCCATGTGAGGCTCTGTGCTGACAGCTCGGAACATGCAGTCTGCTTCAGATTCTGTCTCCCTCTCTCTCTGCCCCTCCCCCACTCATACTCTGTTTCTCTCTGTTTCTCAGAAATAAACATTTTAAAAAATTAAAAAAAATAATAAAAGTGACATACACATACATTTAGTAGAGGCAAGAGAGTCCCATAATACGTTCATTGATGAGTACAAAATGCTGTTTATGCAACTGTATGATCCTGTTTTTGTAACACACACACGCACACACTCATGCACAAATACATGTTATAAAACTGTAAATGAAAACATTAACAATGGCTCTATCTGGGTAAAGGATCACAGGCTATCTTTCATTCATGCTTTATTCCTATGAATTACTCTGTAGAATGCATATTTTTTATATTTGAGAAATAATAGGTTGTTTTAAGAAATGAATGACATCATCAATACCTGGAGTTTTGACATAGGACCTCAACAGCAGACAGTGTTTCAGAGTTTGTAAATCTTGAGCAAACCACATCTTAAAAGAGTTGTTCAGTATTATGAAATTATTACAAACAAATACCTTTTAAGCTAGTGTCCTCTTTTTTTACTTTTGTAAATAACTAAACATGGGAGGCTTTCAGGAGTTTCTCAGCTTGCTTCTCTTCTACTCTTCATGCTTACGTGAGGTCAGAGATACAAACTTTGAATCACAGAGATAGGGGATTTATTTGGGTGGTTTAATAACCAGGAAAGTCACAGGATATGTTTGAAATTTTCCCTGTCAGATAAAATGATGGAACTCCAAGGCGCTACACTCTGATTTTTTATTTTTTTAGGATATGAGTACACATTAATATTAAGGAGACAAATTTATTTCTGACTATTTTGGAGAAATATCGACAATGGAACACTTGGTTCTAATCAGGTTGGCTGTCAGCCCACTGTAGGAGGAGTTGCTTTATAAAAAGTAAACAAAACAAAACAAAACAAAACAAAACACACCACTTCCATGTACCATCTGTGGAGATAATGGAGCCTTGACAACTGTTGTTTGTCATAGTGGACAGAGTGAGATACAGAAATACCCAAGAAGAGAAGCAGTGGATATGGAAAAGAGTGCATATGATCTATATGAATAAATGTGATTCCAGAGATCAAAAATGAGATGAGAATATGGGATTTCAGGAAAACTAGCCTCTTGGGGTAGCAACATTAAAAATTTTAAACATTCATTTTTTTTTTAATTTTTTTTAACGTTTATTTATTTTTGGGACAGAGAGAGACAGAGCATGAATGGGGGAGGGGCAGAGAGAGAGGGAGACACAGAATTGGAAGCAGGCTCCAGGCTCTGAGCCATCAGCCCAGAGCCCGACGCGGGGCTCGAACTCACGGACCGCGAGATCGTGACCTGAGCTGAAGTCGGACGCTTAACCGACTGAGCCACCCAGGCGCCCCTAAACATTCATTTTTAATTTGTAGAAGTTTTAAGTGATCACAAATGTGTCTCCAGTAGCCAAGATTTGGGTAACATTGAACACGATTACTCCGTCCCTTGTCCTTAAAGGGAATCTCTTTCCTGGCTTATTATTATTGCCCATTATGATCTTTGCAGTTGAACATTCCAAAATGAAGTAGAACAACTGGAACACAGAGTTACTGTGACAATGGCCTGCAAGAATTTTGCAACAGTGGTGGTCATCGTCTGCATAATGCCATTTTTGTTGTCAATGGCTGCAATTGCAGTTTTTATAAAACTTATTTTTCTCATGGAGCAACTTTCTACGTGAAGAATAAAAACCTTAGTTTTGGTTATTAGACCCATGGGCTTCAGTACTGAAGACCACCAGCTCTCTTTTAACATGTGAAATAAGTGGGATTTAGCCTACAGTAGGGTCTGTGATTATTCAGCTCCTCCAAAAGTAGCTCCTGACTTTGATTTTGCAAAACACATTAATATTAATTTTGTTTCTTGAACATTTGCTTTTCATATAACAGAATCCACATGCTTGGTTAAGGCCAACATATGCTGTTTATTATGCAGGTTTATCTGTTCCTGATGATATAGCACATAAATCAAATCTAAATTAAACCAACACCACTTTTCCCCTGTGCCATGATATTTGGGGATGAGATTGTTTGCTAAGGAATCATGTGGAAGAATAAAATACTTTTGCTTATTGAATGTGACACAATGTATTTAGAATCCTTTGTGAGATATTCTGACTGCCCTCAATAGTAACCCTATTAGTGATCGGGAACTTTAAAGATTTCCATTCTAAGTCCTCTTGTTTACAGGGTTATTTTGCTTAGCTTTCGAAATATTTCTAGTAGTTGCATATAAGCTTACAAGCAACATGGAATTTAACAAACATTAAATTGGCTTGGTGGGACTAAGGGTGTCTTTACTTGTTTGGTTTATTTTAAAATCTGAGGTGGAAGATACAACATTCATAAAATACATGTATAAAAAGGTTTGGGGACTTGGGGCTTCTGGGTGACTCGGTTAAGCATCTAATGCTTGATTTTGGCTCAGGTCATGATCTCATAGTTTATGAGATGGAGCCCCTTGTCAGGCTCTGCACTGACAGTGTGGAGCCTGCTTGGGACTCTTTCTCTCCCTCTCTCTCTGCCCCTCCCTGCTCTCTCTCTCTTTCTCTCTCTCAAAAAATAAACATTTTAAAAAAAGGCTTGGGGACCATTTTTATTCTTTTTGTCTTCAGTAGAATAAACTGTTGGTTACAACATTCAGATAAATATTGGGGCATTTCTTATGTGAAAATGGTCTATTAATTCCAGGACTGAAGGAATAGGGAGAGACATCTTTGTTCGTGGTTTCTCAAATTGTCTTTATAACCAAACCACCTATTTTTATATTTAGCTGTACTAAAGTGAACTTTTTCGTGACAATTTCTCATGTTTCCCTATTCTTTATGCAATGTGGAAATATTTATCGAGTTCATAAATGCAATATACTCTTCATTGGAGATCATGGGCCTGATCTCAAGACTCTCAAGCTGTCCCATCTGAAAGACATACTAACAAACCAACTTGCCAGACAGACCAACATATTTAAGGCTTAGTTCAAATATTACCTTCTCCAAACAGCTTTGCTCTATTCTTTTTGTTCCTTTGTGCATTTATTTATCTTTCCAGAGCTGAAAATTCTCTTCCCTGCCTGTCAACTTTCATGATAGTTTTTGTCTATCTAGATAGATTAGTTGCAGGGAAAAGATTCATTCAAGCTACCTAAAAGTACAAGGGAGATTCTTATGAGTCATTACAGCCTGCAAATGGAATCTTCTCAGGAATAGAACAGGCATGCTGGCTCCTTCAGCCAGCCTGGACTGTTAAATCTGGGCTCCGTAATTTATCTGCTTGGCATTTCTGTTCCTCTCTCCTTTGACTAGCATGGCCTTGGTGACCTTCTCTACATCCTCTTTTACTGCCCCCTACTGCTGGGTTTCTTGGTTCTAATTCCAAATATTAGACTGATCACTTTCATTTCCTTCAAGAGCTATGTAGGCCCAGGGAGTGTTTCACCACTGTTGTCCTCTAGCTTTCACTCATCACTGGCACTTGGGTCAGCATCTCTTATTAGGAAAGCAAGACCATAATGCATATGTCTGTGAATATTAGTCTGTGAATACCTAGTGAGCGGAAGGTGGATATCTTGTTTATATACAAACAGATATATTTATTTGTATTTGTTCATATTTTATGTATACATACTAAAAAGGATGTCCAGGATCTCTGTTTCTACTAAAGATTTTCAGAAAGCTGGAATACAGAGCTGGAACAAAGAGCATAATGGTTCATCAAAATTGACTTCACATTGGGCTAAAATGTTGTCTACTATTCTTTGAAACAGGAATAAAAATATTTGTGCCTGAAGAGTTGGCAAGATACTTAATATCTCAGAAGACTTCTTTAAAACATGAAGAGTGAAATTAATGAATTCTGTTAAGTCCTTATCATATCTGACCTCTTTGTATTTGACAGTGTTGACCACTCTTCTTGATCATTCCTTCTTCCTTCTTAGTGAACTATTTCTTCTTTGATTCCTCCGTTGGATTCTCTTTTTGTGCCCACTCCCCAAGTATTTGTATCATCCAGGCTGTTGTTTCTGGACATGTTCTTAATTATACAAACATCCTAACCAACATCATTCTTTCTCATGGGATCAACAATCAGCTGTAATCATGAAATCTATGTTTTCATCCTCAACCTGTTTACTAAGTGCCAATTTATAGGATGTTTCCTGCTGGCTACTTACAGGCATATGCAATCTTGCCTTCCCAGATCAAACTCTTTGTCTCCACCCCTTGCCCCTGATACTACTTCTGACTTCTGATTTTAGTATTTCTTATGTCAGTGAGCATTTCCAACTAGCCACCCAAGGAGAAAGAGTGGGTATTTCTCTACTTCTCTGTTTTAGCTCCCGGCCTGAATCAGTAATCATTTGTCAAGTCTCTTTACTATTATCATAGTAGAGAACTTCCTCATATCTCGCATAACTCTTTTCCCTGATTTGAGGATCATTTTCTCTCTTCTATCATGTTATTGCTTCCAGAATGTGTTTACTAGAATATAAATATGTCATGCTATACCTCTACTTAAAATCTTTCGGTGGCTTCACAATGCCTTCAGAATTAAACTCACATTCATTTTGTATGGCATCAAAGATTTTCAGCGGTAAGACCCCTTTTCTCACTTTTGTTCTTATCCTCCTTTTTCACATATTCTTTCCATCATCTGCGCATGATATAAACACATAAAAGAAGATCTGGTTTGTGTAGAGGATTAAATGAGATACACTTTTCACCATTCTAATGAAGACTGCCAATTAAAATTTCCACTTTAACAGTATTATATTAATTCCCTATGAACTATGTTCAACTGTTAAAACACATGGGAGTTTTTTTCCTGTTTCCGATTCTGTGTCTCCCTCTCTCTCTGCCCCTCCCCGTTCATGCTCTGTCTCTCTCTGTCCCAAAAATAAATTAAAAAAAAAAACATTGGGAAAAAAAAGGGGCGCCTGGGTGGCGCAGTCGGTTAAGTATCCGACTTCAGCCAGGTCACGATCTCGCAGTCCGTGAGTTCGAGCCCCGCGTCGGGCTCTGGGCTGATGGCTCAGAGCCTGGAGCCTGTTTCCGATTCTGTGTCTCCCTCTCTCTCTGCCCCTCCCCCGTTCATGCTCTGTCTCTCTCTGTCCCAAAAATAAATAAATAAATAAATAAATAAATAAATAAATAAATAAATAAATAAAAACATTGGAAAAACACATGGGAGTTTTTTAAATGAAAGATTGCCGTCATATCTGGCTTACCAATAGATGGGGCAAAATATACTTTTCGTTTTGAATTGATTAAATGACAAAGAAAATTTACTTGTGCTGTGATCTATGAAATAGATAGGAGGTATAAACTGGGTGACTTGAATCATATGATATTTTGATAATTTACTGTGGTCATATTATCTAAGAATTGATATTTTTAAGGTTTTTTTATTAAAAGAAAGAAGGCACCATATGTTTAAAAGACTAAATGTAATCTAGCATTTCAGTTTTGCTTCTACTGACTTCAGCGCCTATTTGAGAATCTAATTTACTGACTTAAGATATGGTCTGCAAGCAGAATCTAGAAAAAAAATGTGTTGGATTAGAAAAATCGTTGCAGTCTTAAGTGTATAGGGATTTGAATTATGTATTTTGTGGGAAAGGTCAGAAGTAGAATTTAAACTATTTGCAAATGCCTTTGTTCTATTTCTTTTGTATCATCAAAATATGATTTTTCTTTTCTGTCACATAAGTCCTCTATAGCTAGCTGGATGAAGTGATTATGAAAAGTTATGAAATTAATTTTCAGATGCTTTTTCTCATTCCTTATCTTGTTCTTTACATAATTGATAAACTTGAGATGATTAGTGTTCTTCTAAAGTAAACATTTCATAGCAAACAAAAAAATTCCTCCTTGGAACATAAAACAATTGCTAAAATCGCTACAGTGAGAAAAGGTCAATATTTCAATCTTGTTTATTTCAGCTGGCATAAAAATGAATTGGCCAGATTTTCATTTAGAAATAGTATAATTTATCAATTTAACTATGTAAAAACCTTAAAAAAAAGTTCAACAGCTGAAGATGCTCCATCTATCTGATAAAATATGTCTGTCTCTAAAGGTCTATCTGATAAAACATGAATCATTGTAAGACTGGATATAATCAAAACATCAAGTATAAATGGAAACAGTGTTCTTTCTCTTGTTTGCTTGTTTTATTTTTTTTTCATTTTATATATCTCCTTTGTCCATCACAATGTGTATTTTAAGTCTGGTTACTCTTAGCTATTTTTATTTCCTCTGAAGATTTTTAGTTTGTTGTGTGTATCTCTGAATTCTAAAGACTTTTATTATTTTCCTGTCACTCCTCCTTAAGTGGTTTTTCCCATAAATAAAATACATTCAGGGCAATAAAATACAAACAACTTTTCTAATACAGTGCCACAGGGGAATCTATTACTCTATGCTATTTAAAAATTTGGTCAAGTCCATTTTAAAGAGAAAAGTGTAGGTAGAAATAGAGAACCACATTATGGTTTTGTATTATGTGTGTTAGTTTCTATCACTGCCATAACAAATTGCCACAAACATCAGTCTGATGCTAACGTTCTTGACTTAAGTCACACTGTTGAACAGGCCATGGGTTAGCACAGATTAGTTTGTCACAACAACTATAGTTGTCTGGCATTGCAGGGCATCAAGATCAATGCTATGTATAAAAAATACATGTCCAGCTGAGAAATAGGAGCTGTTGGTTTCTGGACCAGGGACTAACGGGGAAACCAAGATGGAGGACTGGCCACAAAGATAACATAATGATTATTTCACCATAGTCTACAGCCTAATGTTTGTAGTCAACTGTTTCTAGAACAACCTAAAAGCACAAGACAACTCTCTTCAGAATGAGGCATAGTTCTGTAGGAAGAGGTGCTTACCTTTCCATATCCTAAACTTAATTTAAACAAGTCAAGGAATGACTGAGCTGTCCCAATAGGACCTAGTGCTTAATAAACCAATATTCAATCCTCAGTCTTCAAATCATAGAAGTTTAACAGTAGAAGGGATCTCAGAAGATCATTTTCTCCATCATCCTAAACATGCTCAGAACAGGTAGACTAGGGAAGAAAAAACAAAACAAAACAGTTGCTCAGGGTCCAACTATGCATTGTAACGGGTACAGAACAGCAAAGCTGCAACTCTACTATTCCTCACTTTTTACGTCTTCAAAAGTTCCTACTTTGTTGACTGTGACTGTGATTATGGGCTCTATATGCTATTTATATATAATTGTATTTGAGAAGCTATTAAGCATATGTAATTTTTATATCACTCTCACTACATACCTTTATAACTCCCAACTGGAATAGCTAAAGCCTTACTTTTCCTGTCCTTCTGATCTTTTCTCTACTACTGATTTGTGTAATTTGATCTGGGCTGAATAAGTGCTTTGGCTTCAAGATGCCCGTTACTGATGACAGAATTTTCGTAATCTTTGCTAACGTACTTCCTCGAAGTAGAGCTTGATGTAGCCAGTCTCTCCCAGCTAACATCTATGAGGTTTTGCTTGTGTGTGAAATGGAAATTGTGGACTTCTCTACTGAAGTACTCTGCCTTTCTCCCCATAGTGCACTATGTCTATACCTGTGTTCTCTCTGGTTGCTCTAGTATCATGATAGGTTTGGTGTTCCAGGTGGTCTTGGTCACTTCCTACTTGGAAAGAAATAAAAGACATCTCTCCCGACTCTGAAGTGTGATGTTACCTTCCATGTATCATCTTTAAAATATCTTCTAAGAGAATAAGATGAGGAGATTTTATCATTTAATCACTTTATGTCCGACATCCTGGAGGCTAAACATATTCACTAGAGAGAAATATGAACTTCGGAAAATAAGCCAGTTGAAAAAACCCATAGGCTTCTTCCTCAAACACTTTTACTATGTACATTTTGATATATTTCGTTTCAAGGTGTTTGATTTAACTGTAATCTTATTACATTGATGCATTTCTATTTTGTTTTTCAACTATGTAACACAAGTATTTCTTTTTCATATTTTTAACATTATCTGCAGGTAAACTTTTCATAACTTCTGTGATCATCTTTGCAAAGAATTGGAAATGTCATTTCCCCCAGTTTTACTGTATAATTATCTTTGTGGATTGGGCACTGCCAGCCTTCATATTTAGGATAATTCCACAGAAAATATTGTCAAAATATAGATAGTAGTTTGCAGAATTGGACGTGGGTCTCCACACCTCGTGCACCTGTGCCCCTTTGTGATGTCATTTTTTCAGCTTCACTCATCAAGAGAGAACATGTGTTCCCCTACTACTTGTTTCAGAACTCGTGGCTTGTTTTGACCAATAAAATATAGCAGAAGTGACAATCGTGCCACTTCCGAGCCTAAGCCTCCAGAAGCCTTATAGCTTCTGTTCATTCTTCGAATCCTAGATGCTATCACACCCGCTGCTGACCAATGAGAGGCACAGAGCCCATTTGCCCCCGTTGCTCCAACCGAATGTCAGTCAGCTGCCAAAGCAGGGCTGCCTCCCTGCATGGTAGCTGAAGCAGATGTATGAATGAGTCCAGAATGACCACCACTACCCAATGACAAGAATAATAAATGGCTGTCCCTTTACATAAGTAAGTTTTGAGGTGCTACTTGACAGCAAAACTCAAGTCTACAATCTATGTGGCCAGAAAGAATGAACGTTTTTAAGCCTTGTGATTCACATTGATAAATTGTTCTCCAAACCATTGTTAACAATTTGCTACCCTCTCCAGCTGAGATTATCACTACTGTAAATATTCTCTGACTTGATAAAAGATAACTGGTGTTTTGTTTTAATTTTTAGGTGCAGCATTTTAAAAGCTTTTCCCCCCTCACTCTGATAATATCATTACTTTTTTAGATGTCATTTTATTGAAACAAATCGTGTGTCAGAGTAAACTTTTTCTCAGATTCTTTTTCTAGAATTTAGATAATATTTGTCAGGTTTATTTGCTCTCAAAAGGTGTAAAGATGCAGCACAGATGTTGATTTCATTTGCCAGATAATAGCTTTTGAAAGTCTTTTAAGGTATAATTGTCTCTTTCCAATATTTTTAGTTCTGTAATTATCAAATTTATAAAAGGTAAGTTGGTTGTATTGAAGTTTCTACTGGCCTCATATGACTTCATTGGATGTTGATCTCAGTGATTATGCGTGTTCTAGGTTGTTAGAAGTCATGTGATCATTTTGACTCACAATAGGAAGCAAGAAGGCAGGATACTGATATTCAAATTAGAAAATTTGCTTCCAGACCAAGTAGATGTGTGGAAAATGTAGGCAAAGTATTGGCCATTTTACTGGTGAGACTGAAGTGTTGCCATCACTCAATGCTTTCTCGTTGTTCCCATAATGAAAGCACAGATAGCATCACTCACGTTGGTTTTGGCTGTAGATTACAGAAAACCCATTCAAGCAGCACTACATTCTAAGACTCATTAGTTGGGCTGATGTTTAGCCAATTCATTCTAGAATAGCTATACTAGTTTTTTAAGACTCAAAATGCTCTCCGTGATTGCTAAAGACCATAATAGTAATGGCTATAAGTAGTAAAATTAATTAATAAAAATAAATTTGTATATAAAACTTATACCTGCTTTCTATGGCCATCTGCTATCTTAGTAGCATACAACAATAAAAATTTTTAACTTATGATTTTTGTAGGATTCAAATGATTTCATCTGAGCTCAGATGATCTCTGCTGGATTTGTTCAGATAGCTGCTGTCAGCTCCATGTCAGCTAGGCGTCTTTCTGATCTTGCCTGGTCTTCCTCCTATCTCTCATGATGGCCCTCGCCTGGATAGAGTAGCTCAGCTCTGTTCCACACAGGTGTCATCTTCCAGAAGGTCAGCTCAGGTATGTTCTCATGGTAAAGACAGAGGAGCAAGATAGCCACACACATGCTTTCAAGTCTCTATTTGTATCACACTTACTAATACCACATTGGCCCAAGCAAATCACTTGGAGCCCAGAGGCAGGGTAGGGTGGCATTACAAAGTTACATGGAAAAAAATACACAGATACAGAAAGTGGTAAATTAGTGAGTCCATTGATAAAATCAAACTATAATAAATTCATTAACTTAGTTGCTATAGGATATGTCATAGTATCTATTGATGTCACAGTATCTATTGATAAACTAGTCCTCTCCTCCAAAACATTTCCAGTTGTACCTACTGTGGGTATCTGTGTCATAGTATATGCATTATCTAAAACGTGTTCTGCGTTTTAGAAGAATCAGCATTTTGTCATTGCTCTTTAATTAAGCATTATTGCAGTAAAATACATGTATCTCTTACTATAGGAATCTATTGGGACAGTGAGAGTTTGTATAGCAGCAGAGGCCTGTGTTACAAATATGAATCTTTAGAATCTGTGGGAGCACAAAGATTTTATGAAATAAAATAATAAACTGCCTCCTGGACTATCTTCTGGTGCTGGACAAAAATCGGAAATGTCTGGAACGCATTTTGATAGCATGCAAGAATTAATACAAAATAAATCATTTGTATTTCTTGAATGAAAAGCAACTTGATTATATTAACAAAATTTATAAGTAGCTTATCATTGCTTTAGTATTGAAAAAATGCTAAATTTTCTGTCAATGAAGTTGAAAGGGCTAAGCGCATGTATTTCATCAGAATGTTAATCACGTTCCATTAAAGCTCATGGTTCAAATAAAGAAAATTTGCAAGCATCATCGAGGGAAAATGATCAATCAGTCATCAGTACAGTTTACATAATATCACATCAATCACTATTATATAATAAGTGATTTGAACTAATATGAACTTCCAAAAATATTTTTTGAAAGAATATCAATGAAGCAAAAAAAAATTAGAAACAATCATCAGAACTTTAATTTATATTAGAAATATTCAAGCATTTCTAGATATAAAATATTAATTAGCACTATTTCATAAAATAATACTAATATATATAATATATATGTACATATATATTATATATATTCTCATAACCTAGATTTATGGCTCTGCATTTAGGGAAAGATATAATCATTTCTGGAAACATTTTTGGAACTTTGTCACTTTTTTGGAAAAATCTACATAAGGTAGTAGAATTTTGATTTTCCTGGATAATTTTTCAATTGTTTTACAAAAAAGGGATTGATAATTAACTTAAACATAAAATTCAAGGCTGAGGACAATTTTATAATTTTCATTAATCATGAAACTAGAAGGAATATTCTCTAAAATAACCCATCAGCTTTTTTGTTGGTCATCAAAAAAATTAAATGAGGAATATCTGCATGAAAATCTTATGATACATTTTTCCGTAGTTGTATAATATAATACGAAAGAGAGAGTATGGAATTTAAGATAGATTTTGATAAAAGTTTCTGGATGTTTCAACTTGGCACTACATTATCATATTTAATTATTTCTGGATAAGGCACTAGAAGATGTAAATAACACAAATCATTAAATTTCTTTCTTGCTGAGGTTTATACTTATCATATGTTAGATGAACATTAGAATTGAGTGACTTACTAGGAATTCACATAATGAAAATTGAAAGTATTTGCATTTCTATGGGCAGCTGGTATCACTAGAACAAATGTGGCTTGGAAAATTTAAGTGTTGTTTATTCACTACCAGAAAAACTTGAAATAGGAATAATTAAAAACTTGGAAAATGGACTTAATTTTTTAGAGATTCAGGTTTGAATTACAATAGTCTTATAGCTTTCACTATTGTGTTTAGCTTTATATTAAAATTTGGTTTATTAAAGCTGGCAGAGTAATTGAATGCATGATAAAAATTATTAAATCTATCGGGGCACCTGGGTGGCTCAGTCGGTTGAACCTCAAACTCTTGATTTCTGCCCAGGTCATAATCCCAAGGTGGTGGGATAGAGCCCCACATCGGGCTCTGCACTGAGATTCTTTCTCTCCCTCTTTCCCTCTCCCCACTTGTGCATTCTATCTCTAAAATAATTTTTAAAAATTATTAAATCTATGAAACTAAATAAAATTGGGAAAAAGAACAAGATATAGAGATAAAGGCACATATTATAGCATTTGAAGCAAAGTAATTCCAATGAAAAAACTATTATATTCATTGATAAATCATATAAAATTGATATCACATGCAAAATATTAAATACACTTCTTGGGGCACTGTGTGGCTCAGTCAGTTGAGGGTCTGACTTTGGTTCAGGTCGTGATCTCATGGTTCATGATTTGGGGCCCTGCATTGGGCTCTGTATTGACAGTTTAGAACCTGGAGCCTGCTTCAGATTCTGTCTTCCTCTCTCTCTGCCCCTCCTCCACCACACTCTGTCTCTCTGTCTGTCTCTCTCTCAAAAATAAATAAACATTAAAAAAATTTAAAAAATAATACATACACTTCTGAGTACTTTCAATTTATTGAGTCTTAGCTCTTTTTCAAATAATACTAAGTTTGTTTATGGATTAATGATTAATAAACATCAGTAACATTAGATTCAGTAAATGTTATATTTAAATAATTTTCATGAATTAGTAATAGACAAAGTTAATATATAAAAATCACAAAAGTATTATAAGCTAGAAATATTTTGCGTATAACTTTTGTTAATTTAGCAGAGACAGAGAGGATTCAATATAATGAATTACATTTCTGTATTTGGACTATGTCACATAGTAATGAAAAATTTATGGGGAAGTCTGAAAAAGTTTCTTAAGTCAAATTATGACTCAAATAGAGCCATCATTTAGCTAAAGGCAGCCATATTAGGGATCCAATTTCTAAAAATCAAGCAATTTGGAAGTTATTAGAACAATTTTATGAGTTATTAGAATGATATTGTGAGTTATATTTATAACATATTTCACTTAATCAGCAGCTTCAATATATATAAGTACATATATGTAAATAATTTATTTTATGTTGGCTTATATGTACATATATATCACAACACACAAGTTGTTTTGTATTTTAAGTATAACTGTGCTCATTGGCTCCTGCACATGGAAGCCCAGAAACAGGAAGAGATTTGGGGCAACTTTCAGCCAGTGTCTCCACCTATTTCTCTCCAACCCCTTTGGTTTTGCTCTTCTCTATATGGATTCTGTCCTTTGGCAATAGTGTTCCCAACTGGTGGCAAACTGGTTGAAGCGATCCTGTTTGGACATCCTCTGGACCTGACAGCAAAAGAGAGAGTATCTTCCAGTACTTTTCTTTTGAGAGTGAGAAAACTTCATTCCCTCTTTAGGAAACCCTCATAGCTGGCATCTTGATCCAGACTGAGTCATATGAATATTCTAAACCTGGTCTCTGTGGTTCAGGGAATGTCATATACTGACTGGCACAGGCTGACTTCCTGATCCGTTCTGGCTCAGCTGCTGGTATGCCTCCAGACCTACCAGGCCCGGCCCTGCACTCTGGGTGTACAAATGAAGAGGGAGTTGGGAGTGGCCACCTGTCACACAATGCAAGTGATGTAGGCTCCTATTTAGTGCCTTTACTTTTCTGTGGCCAGCTACCAAACTGACTCTCTGCTTTATTACTTCAGGCACATGAAACCCCAAATCACTCTAAACCAAGTATAGTTCCTTGAATCAACAAAACAGAATAAAGCCTCTAAGTCCTTTTCCTCCAGTCAACGCATTCTGGAGTCATGTTTTCTATTTCCAACCCATCAAAACCCAAATGCCATCTCTTGTCATGAAGTTGATTCTCTTTGTGTTCTAAGACTATGTGACTTAAAATGACAAAAAGATGGACTTTTAATTACACAAAGTTAAGTAATCTCTTACTCCTTGCCCTTAGAGAAATGGAAGATCATTTAAATCTGCAAGCAGGGTATGAAATGCTTGTTTAAGTAATGTAAATTGAGTTAAATTTTAATATCAGTCATTTCTTTGAGAAAGTAGAAAAAAATGGTTATCCTGAGAGAGAAATTGAGATTGTACTAAATGTGCCTAATGCAGGTTACTAAAGGACAAACACCTAGGACTTTGTGAGTATACTATGAACTATTGAAGTGTCTTTGGGTTTCATTTGGCTATGCTATGGAGGTGAGGGCTAGATGTCAAGAAAAAGGACTGTATCCACTCTTGGAATTAACTAGTCGGAAGGTTGGGAGACTGTTTCTGGGCGTAGGGCAGTCAATGCTATGGTTTGGTACTCAGGTTTTTCACAGTAAATTTTTGAAGGAACACATTGTAAATATATGTAGAATTTTTATGCTTTTCCTCCTTCTGTATACACAACATTGAACATGGTTTTCCACTCCCTCGTTTTCCACACTGTTGGGCAAGACTACGTTGCCTTTGATTTTTTTAAATCTTGGATGAAGTTCAGCCTTCCAATCCAAGTCCAGTTTTGAAGGCGTTGAGAGGCAAGTTTCAAGGGACTAAGTTGGAGGTGGAGGGGTTGGCCAAATCCTTGGAGGCTTCCCTTCTATTAACCATCTTCTCGGCCACCCAGTTCTCCAGCAGTTAACTGGGTAGCAAGTTAAGACAGAATTTCCCCTGGGAAGAGAAAAGTGGGACTCTGGGATCCTAAAATTTGTATTAACAAATTAATTCTTTAATTATTAAAGAATCCAACATATGAAATAGCTCTAGAGAATGTTTGTCCAGGGGAAGTTTATATTTTTGGCAAGCTAAAAAATGTTGAGTATAAATGAAAATCACTTCTTTTCTGAGCACGTACGTTTCTACTATGTTATTTCCTTCTGTATTTTTCCCAAATTTACTCTTAAAATGTATTTAACAGAATACTAAAATTATGTATCTCAAGTATTCCCTACATAGGTCTTAAAATTTCCTCTTGGTTGCTGTAATCTTCATAATTATTATTAAATGTAACTAGTTTTCTAAGGAACCCTCTCTAGTTTCTTACCATCTAAATGACCTTGCAATAAAGATATTAATTTATTATGATTTTTCCTCCTTTTGAATGTATTTCCCTAGACACAATTTCCAGACACAGAATTACTAAATAAAAGGTTCTGTTTATGGTTCATTATATGAAATGCCAAACATTTTTCAAAAAAATGTTTTAAACAGTTTGTATTTCACAATACATTATATATTAGTATTGTTGTTCTCCAACAAAATGTATTACATTAAAGCTTATTTATTTCTTTTTTACTGTACCCCTTTCAGACTCAGCAGATCATAAGCTTCTGGAAAAAATTGGGGCTGTGTATTTATTTCTCAACTTCTAATTTTCTAAAAAATGCCTAACATGTACCAAATTAATGGTAAATATTTGCTGCATTGATCTGAATTAATGGAATTTTTTTTCATAGTTACAGTAAATATCAAATTACTTTGTGTTTTGGTGAATTATTTCATTGTGATTTTAGCATTTTTTTGAATGAACTGAGACTTGTGTTCTCTATTCTTAGTGTCTATTTTAAAAATGAAATGCTTCGTGGGTTTCTGTATCATCCTTGCAAGGGGACATGTTTACCTTTTCCAGGTTGGGCTAATTTTAAGATATTTTCTGTCAAAATATGCATCATTTAATTTAATTTTACTAATATAGTACACAATTATATCACTGAATCTACAGTTTGCATTTGAGATGCAATCAAGGTTAAACATTTTGATGCTTATTTACTAAAATTGTATTTATTTTGTAAATTGTTTGTTCATGACTTTGCCCTTTGCATGCTCAGTTTATATTTTATTTTTCATCTTTTTTTAAATGTCAACTTATATACGAGAGAGAGAGGGAGGAGTGCGTGAGCAGGCAAGGGGCAGAGAGAGACAGAGACAGAATCTGAAGCAGACTCCAGGCTCTGAGCTGTCAGCCCAGAGCCCGATGTGGAGCTTGAACTCATGGGCGAGCTGTGAGATCATGACTTGAGCGAAAGTCAGAAACTTAACCTATTGAGCCACTCAGGAGCCCCTTGCTCAGTTTAATTTTAAAACAATAATTATACCTAATTTTAATTTTTTCCTATTACATTTGCTCTAGACTTTCATTTTAGCCTTTCTGGATTTTTATTTAAGGGCTATAATTCAGAAATTTCAAATTTTTATTTAGTTTTATTTCTTTTGGGAAGAACTACCTTTTATCTTAAATAGTTCAAAAGTTATTGACCACCCTTCACATTGTTCCACAATAGGCTAAGTGGCCAGTTTTGGTCTATTTGGGGCATCCTGGATATTCTTAATGTTTTGTATAATGGTATATAGTGTTTTAGAGTGTATTTAGGGAAGGATTATTATTTTTTGTAATGGGTTATTATTTTTCTGAATAGAACTTTTTCTCAAACTTGCAAAATTATCTAAGCATATTTTAATTAAAAACACTTTCTTCTGTTTTGATATATGGATTAGTATTTAGTTTTCCCAACCTTTCTATATAAAGTGTTGATTTTTATACCAGACTGTTTCAGTTTTTGATTATTTAGCATATATTTTAATATTGTAAATCTAGTCTCCCATCATTTTTCTTTTGAGGCTATTCTGAAATATTCTTTACTAATTAATCTTCAAAGTAAAATTTGTCATTGGAATGCCATGTCCAAGAATGAGTTTATGATTTTGATTAAGTTTTTATTAAACACTTATATTATTTTATTTATTTTTAAACATTTATGTTATTTTAGAAATGACAGATATTAAGGGCACCTGGGTGGCTCAGTCAGTTAAGCGTCTGACTTTGCCTCAGGTCATGATCTTGCCATTGATGGGTTCAAGCCCCACATCAGGCTCTGTGTGACAGCTCAGAGCCTGGAGCCTGGAGCCTGCTTTGGATTCTGCGTCTCCCTCTCTCTCTTCTCCCCTGCTCATGCTCTGTCTCTCAAAAATACATAAGCATTACAAATTAAAACAATAAAAAAGAAATGACCAATATTATATATAACTGTCTCTTTCCAGCCAGAAACATGTTATATCTTTACATTTAGTCAAGTATAATTTTGTTCCAATAGAAACTTTTAGTGTTTGCAGTATGTCATGTGTATTTCTCCTTTAGAATTTTAAATTATGATTATAATTTTAGTTAATATTGTGATGAGATACATTTTTATTTTTTTTATTATCCTACTTGGTTATTTAGGAATGCTGTTGAGTACTATCCTGTCTCATTCTTATATTTACATGTACATGTACATGTATATGTACATGTATAACTACATGTTATAGTTTAACTTCTTGATAATGATATGTCTCTTCATTTCTCATAGGTATGTACATTTCCTTTAAGTCTATAGTGGTAGTTGCTTTAGTACAGACATTCTTTATCATGACAAGTAACCAGAATTTTATTTCCATTTTCACTGGTTTTTATTTGTAAATAAATGTTGAACTTGAGCAATGTATTCTTAAGGGCGTTCATGGAAATTATTATATTTTTGCACATATTTCTTAAATTGTAATTGTGATATCCTTCTACTGAAAAATTATGGACATTCTGAGCTAAATTTTGTAGAACTTGATAAATTATTCTACCATTCTACTAAATCTCATGCTGGTTTGTTTTTAAATCTGAAAAGAAGCTGAAGGAAAAATAGCTTCAATAATAGAGTCTTTACTCAAATATTTATGGCTTAGGCAATCTAGTTATATCTAAGAGTTTACCAAAATGCTTATGGGAAGCTCAGTCTCCTCTGGCAAGGCTTACAGACCTCTTGTATCTACTGCAGGGTGATTAGAAAGAGATGCCCAACAGTCCCTATGGACTGGTCAGTTTTCCTAGCAGTCTTCTGTTTGAGGTAGTTGTCAGGGTATCGATAGGGTTTGGAGGGGTATTCTCGTAATTCAGGATGCAGACTTTCACTCATCCCACCTTTGGCAGTATAACATCTTGTCCTTGTTATCAGCTGTTTCTTTTCTCTATGGGGCAGCTTCTCTAGAAATCAGCACGTCAGTGATGGTGAGAGATCATGTCGTTGCCCAGACTCAAAAGGGGCATCTCTGGTTCTAATACTTTTGTTTCAGGCTCTCTACTTATCTTCCTGTTTTATGGGTTATCCCCACCTCCCTAGTCCCCTTTCTCTGGAGATAATGGGTGTCTTCATTCCTGAGACTTTCTAGAATTTTAGGATGTGATTTGGCTTATTTGTCCTGGCATCTCTCCAAGAAGTCACTTAGCTTTCTGTTACTATTACTCCATCCATATGCCTCCCATTTTTTTATTGACTTCACTAGAGTGCTTTTATTTCCTTGACAATTTTCTTGGTCTTGTGTGTTAATTCCTTTATTTTTTTTTTTAACTATGTAAGTTCCATTTTAGTTAGGTTTGGGGAGAGAACAGAGAGAAATGTGTCTGCCATGTTTTTCAGGAAGTCTCTGTCATGATACATGTATATACTGTCTGGAGTAGACAGAGCCAATTAACTCCCTGCCATCAGGGACTTTACCCATCGTTAACAAGACTTCACATTTACCATCTGTGTGGTTTTGAAAGAGTAGATTCTTAATGACTCAAGCTACTCATCATCATTGATGGGGTGGGGGGTGAAGAATCTTCTGGGTTTTGGCTTCATTTTTCTATTTGGAGAGATTTCAGATGGACTAACACTCCGTATTCCTCACTCAACCTTCCTATGGACAAAGATTGATAGCTGATTATGGATAGAAGGAAGAAATTTCATGTTCTCAACTCAACTCTTTTCTCTCTTGTTAGATTTTTCTCCCCCTCAGCAAGGCAGCATGGATAAGCTTAGTAGTATAGGATTTGCCTATATAAACATTGCCAGAGACCTATGAAATGTGAGCAAACCAATTGGGCCTTCATCTAAGCCATATTTTCTATTCAGTCTATAAGAAAAAGGGCTGACATGTTGGTCTCCATGTGTCTATCCTTATGGTTTATTTTCTGTTTCTGAACTTGAGAAGGAAAGAAAGAGCTGCTGTATATCTTTCCTCCCTACCCTTGAGACAAACAAACAAATAAAACTAAACCCAACCAGTTTAACCTTATCTCTCATCCTGCAATATTTGCTTTAGCAGTGAACATGGGGTGTGAACCTAAGCCATTAGTACACAGCACTCCTTTAACTATGGTGATGGTTAAGGGTTGGGCAGCACATAAGCGTCTATAGAATGAAGCTATGAATTTCACTTGATATTTTTAGTTGAGATGTTGACTCTTTCTGGTTGGTTTTATAAGAAGGTGCCATACTGTTACCATTACTCAAACTTGTCTGTGCACCTAATGCACAGTAAGCCAATGTCTGAGACACCAGTTTTGAAGCAAAGAAAGCTGCCTTATTAGAAGGGCAGCCCAACAAGAAGGTGGGGGATCATTCCCAAAGTTTCACTGCCTCTGTTGAGCCTAGGGTAAGCTTATATACATGAGAAGAGGGTAAGAGGTTTCTTGAAATCTTTAAGGGTTGGGGGGTGCTTGAAAAATATGGAAGTAAACATTATTCCAGACAATGAGCCACTATTTGGGACCTGGTACAATCAGATACATCAAGACAAATGTTCCTTTCCTGTCCTTATTAAGTTTCTACTGTCAGTGGGTAAACAGGGAGTAGGAGTAAAAAAACAAGTTAATGATCGATTGTGCATGAGGTTAAAAGGTGCATGAAACATAAGTAAGTAGGGAACAAAGCAGCACGTGAAGCTGATTTAATAATGCAACTAATACAACTATAGTTCTGCTTATACTTTCAAAACAGGTCTAGGAACCAAGGGTCTTCCCTCAGCATTGGGAACAATGGCACCTATTTCATACCCATGACAAAGCCAGAAAGCACATGAAGAAGGAATTCAGATTAGAGAATGGAGAACCAGATGGAATTCCCAGATGGTTTTCCACCTGAAGTTTATAATACTTCCAGACTTTTGATTTGTGTGGGCTAATAAATTTCTTTTCATGTTTAAGCCCCTTTATGATGGTTTCTCATCATTAAAAGTATTATCACACAGTTGAATTTGCTTTTCTAGGATTTCTGTAAAATTTTCACATTTATGACAATGTGGGCTCTCCGTGATTCACAGAAAATTAATGTAATATGCACTCCCCTTGAACAGAAGCTTTGCTCTCAAGTTCTGATTGATTCTCAAATTCACAAGTCAAAATATGTTTCAACCAGGGCTCAGTTTACTTAGCCTCAAGATGGGGTATGTTGCAGGTCCATGCTGTATGAATGCAACAACAAATCAGAGGTCTTGAATTTCCTAAGTATGTCTTCTGATATGCTTACTTTATTAATTAGATGAATGTGGTCCCAAGAGACAAGATAAGTCAAGTTTAAAACACTTCAATTCAGAGAAGCCGTAAACTCTGTGGATCCTTTCAGCTTATATCTTTTTTTTTTTTTTTTTTTTTTTGGTTCTAGGACTATTTATTTATTTATTTTTTTTTTTAATTTTTTTTTTTCTGAAATTTATTGACAAATTGGTTTCCATACATCACCCAGTGCTCATCCCAAAAGGTGCCCTCCTCAATACCCATCACCCACCCTCTCCTCCCTCCCAGCTTATATCTTGAAGAGGTATATGGTTGGCTCCCATTCTCCCAGTGTAGCAGAATCTCAATAATGTTAGTTGTTACTCAATAAACAAACTCAACAATGAAGTGCAAGTGTATGGTCTGGAAAATAGTAACCTTAGAGGTGTTCTGATTAATCTTGGGTCCAGTATGCTCCTATGATTCCTTGAGTTAATGTGTAAGGAGAATTTTAAGAAAGGTTAAATCCTTAGCTGTGCCTGAGACTAGAAGATAAATCATAGACCTGTTCTCAACTCTGTCAAATTAGTATCTTATGAATGTTAACAACAATAACAAAAATAATATTTGCTGGCTACCAAGTAAAGGCTTTACACATCATTGTATAATAAAGAATTTGACTAGCTTTTGTCCTCAGTTCCTGAGAGGTAGCCTCTAAAGCCATGGAATTTCCTGAGTGACAGGAGTTTCTGTGTTATTCATGGTGGGTTCTAATAGTTTAGGCTAATGAGATGACTTGTGGAGAGCCCCTAGGTAGTTTGTGCTCAAAAAATGCCTCAAGACAGTGGTAGACACTCCAGAAAAATGGGCCATGTGATTAGAGTGTTGGGGCTTTGCCCACATCATACCAGCCTGACCTCCACGGAGGGGAGGGAGAGCTGGAGATTGAGTTTAATTACATAGCAAACTATCAATCATCATGCCTATATAATGTAACCCCAGTAAAAACTGGGCACTGAAGCTCATATGAGCATCTCTGGTTAATGACATTCTATGCATATTGTCACTCATCAATGTGTAGGGAAGGTGATGCATCCTGATTCCATGGGGAGAGGACACAGAAAACTTCAGTTTTTGTGTGTGCAGGTAGAATATTTCCAGGCTTCCCCTATGTGTCTCTTCTTTTTGCTGGTCCTTGTTTGGATGCCTTTTGCTATAGTAAAACTATAAAAATAAGCATAGTGCTATCCTAAAACCCTCAGTGTTTAGCCTGTTGGTCAGAAGTGCTAATGGCCTGGGAACCCTCAAGCTTACACTTGGTGTATGAAGTGAGAGCGGTCATGTGGAAGATTGTGTCCTTGACTTGTGAAGTTGGCCTAACTCTAGGTAGTTATCATCAAGTCATTGTACATACATTTGTTCAATCTCTTTGTGTATGTATGTGTCATCTTAATAAAATATATAATAAACTGAAAAAAACTTAATAACTTATAAACAGATAATAAGATAGACTACTCAACCAAAAACATTTGAACAGAAGATATATAAACATCAAGTAAGTACCTAAAAATATGTTCCATATTGTTAATCATCATTGAATTGCAAATTAAAATCTCAATGACATAGCACTATACAACCATTAGAATAACTAATATTTAAAAAGTATATATGTATGTTAGAGTTTATAAATTCCATTTGTAGATATTTAAGAGAAATAAAACATATGTCCAATAAAGACTTGTATGTTCTGTTAATAATAAATGTATTCATAGTAGCCAAAAACTTAACTCAAATAAACATTCACAGATGAATGGATAAACAAATGAGGTATATTCAATAGCTTTATGTTTGCACAGTGTAAAGATTTTATCATTCTCTTCTTACATAGGTTAATAAGGATTCTGGGGTAAATAACATGTTGATGGTTGTCAAATATCATTTTCCATCTTTTCTCCTTTTCATAGTTTATGCAATGAATTCCTTTTCATAGTCTCTAAGGATGTTTGCAGCAAAATGCTTATCTGAATTTTTCTTCTTGTGTGTCTTTTAGAAATATAAGCTATATTGCATAATAAAATTTCACTTCCCTGTTAATTTGAAGTCTATTTCTTCTATGTCTAAAAGTGTTTGGAAGATTGCAAGGGAGTACAGTGGAATAAATTTAAAGGCTGTCAGACCTAACTCCAAAACCTAATGATTGTGCTAAGCCAATTTAAAAATCTTTGAAGTTCCAATTCCTCATTTCTGAAAATAGAGGTAATTATACATATATCAGAATAGTGTTATGAGGAGGTCTGAGATAACATATGTAATACATATAGAAAAAATATTAGGTTCCTTTTTCCCTTCAGATTTAAATAACTTTGGGGCAAGGTAAGCAATCTACCTATTTTTATTGGTATAATCCTTTTAGGGATGGTAAAGTTATAGAGAGAAATCCACCTTCTTTCAATTTGTCCTCAGGGGCTGGGCTAATTTTTCAGTGGTCAATAAAGTGTCAGAACAATATACATGAGTCAGTGTGAGTGTGAGTGTGTGTGTGTGTGTGTGTGTGTGTGTGTGTGTGAGAGAGAGAGAGAGAGAGAGAGAGAGAGAGAGAGACTTTTATTTTATAATAATTTCCTAATGGAAAAAGCTTTTGCAAATACCATCCTAAAGTTTTATTAATGCAACTTGTTTATTTGCAAAAGCCTTAAGTGCTTGGTATTCATGGATTCACAGGTTTTTAATGATGGGAAATGTAATTGACTAAGGGCCCTAGTCTTGCAAAATCCGTTGTATGTTTGCTAGAGCTGCTCCCAGCCAGTGACTGAGTAGAAGAACGGGAATACTGAGTCTACTTTCTGGGAGATAGGAGAATCCTCTAATGGTCATTTGACTCAAGAACTCCATTATTTTATTTTCCTGGTGCTTTGTTCTTTTTTAGCTTACTGTGAAAATTTCAAAAAAGAACTTTTTTGAAAGTTGATGCGCACTTCAGCGGAGCTTAGGGAAAACTTTCTTCGAAATATATTGGTCTGGACTTCAGTGTTTGTGTTTTCTAATATTTATTTATTTGGGGGAGAGTGCAAGGGTGGGGGGAAGGGAATAGAGAGGGAGGCAGAGGATCCCAAGTGGGCTCCACTGACAGTCCGACAGTAGTGATCCCCATGTGGGATTCGAACTCACAAACTGGGAGATCATGACCTGAGCGGAAGTCAGACGCTTAACTGACTGAGGCACCCAGGTGCCCCTGGACTTCAGTGTTTTGTTGTTGTAGTTTGTTGGTTTGTTTCTGCTTATAAGTTGTATATTTATGTTTTGGTGGGGGGAAGGAGACAGAAAATAGTTCCTGTCATTCCCTGACCTGGGTTGTTGACACAAGCAAGTATTTTCCATTCTGTTTATATAGATCTATTGACTTGTGAGCAATAATAGTTCTTACTTTGGTTAAAGTGACTCTATTTTCTCACCAACGATGTCAGATTCATGAATATTTCTGAGACTTCAATATTGCTCCCTCAGTGTCTTATAGGTGTTTCCCCACAAGATGGGGTTGGGAAGATTGAAATAATCTGCTAGTCTTCTAGGTAGCCCAGCCACAACTGGAACACAAACTTTTGTGGCAGATCTGTGTTTATCCATGTCATTTATTAATGGGAAGTACACAACCTTTTGATTGCTGTTCTTCTCAGAACCAATAGTGTTAATTTCCCCTGTGGAACTTTAGATAGCTAACACACTTGCGTTTCCTCTTATCTGCTCCCCCTCCCCTCAACATCTCAAACTTTGATATGCTCTGAGATTTGGGCTCCCGTGTGTTTATTGTCATTTTCACATTTAATGTTATTGAACATTGAATGTTATAATACATGGTATATCATCTTAATGTTGCCATTTATTGTATAACCAGCTTTACATGTTTATTACTTTAAAAATTAATTTAATGCTTGGTTGCCCCTATAAATATTTATTTTAAGCATCATACAGTGAGGTAGAAGTAAGACATATGATAGAGGATATAAGTCATATCTTTTGTGAAGTATATTTCATGAGTAGATGATAAAAGGAGTGAGGCTATGGGGCAGGCACAGGGCCACAGGGAAATGATCACTTCCACTCTCCTATAAATCATAGAGTTCTATGACCAGGTCATCTCAAAAATCCTCTGAGCCTGGAGAATCCATTAAAAAGAGGTTATCCTCAAATCAAAATCCTATAGACATCCCAGGAAACTATATCTCCTGCTGCAAAGCATCTGTAGGACAACCATCAGTGTCTTTAGATTTTGAAGATCAACTTCCCTGGAATTGATCAGCTGAAGCTGCACCCTGTAAATACAATTACAACAAACTTATGTTTTCTCTCACCACACCCCACCCCTGACCTTACCTCTACCATTTGATACTACTGAACTGTTAAGTTTTTCTCAAATTACATATCAGATAACATATAGAACTTCCTTGACTTACAATGGATATATATCCCAATAAACCCATCATAAGTTGAAAATACTGTTAGGTCAAAAATGCATTTAATACACCTAACCTGCCAATCATAGCTTAGCCTAGCCTACCTTAAACGTGCTCAGAACACTTATATTAGCCTATAGTTGGGCAAAATCATCTAACACAAAGCTTATTTTATAACAAAATGTTGAATACCTCATGCGATTTGTTGAATACTGGACTGTAAGTGAAAAACAGAATGTTTGTATGAGTACAGAATGGTTGTAAGTGGATCGGTTGTTTACCCTTGTGATCGCGTGGCTGCCTAGAAGCTGTGGCTCATTGCCATCGCCCAGCATCATGCTAACATAACACATATTGCTAGCCCAGGAAAAGATCCAAAATCAAAATCTGAGGTCTGGTTTCTCCTGAATGTGTATAGCTTTCACACCATTGTAAAGTTGAGAAATCATAAGTCAAACTGTTCTAAGTTGGTGACCATGTACAATTTAAACTAAAGATCTGCTTTAATTCACCTAGACTCTGGTCTTAAAATTCAAAGTAACAATTCTATATAGCAAATTAGTATAGGTAGTTTTTCTGTCGACTTCTAAAATTGTTCTATATTGGGATTTATTTTTAGATTTCCTCAGCTAGTTGTGTTTTTCTCATGGAAAGGAAACGATGAAGATTGTTTCTAATATATAGTTTCTAATTTCCTGCATTTTCAATCTTTTTGTTGCTTTGCTAAACAAATGTCAACTGGAATGACAATAGAGTTCTCAAATCCACTTGCTCTGTCAATGATCTCCAGCCATTCTTCTGTCTTAGCTACCTCTTAGCATCTAATAGTGTACATGAGGAAGTCTGGCACTTGTTTGACTTTTGTCCTCGGTGAGTGTCTTTTTTTTTTCTGCCAATTTTCCAGAAAAACGTACGGGTGAAGGTAGACTTCTGATAAGTCATGCTAATGAACAGAAGTTTGAAGAATCTTTCACTTATCCTTATAACTTAAGACTTTAAAGACTCTCTAGGTCCTTTGTATTTTGTCATTTTTGCCTATCATACAGTGAATTCTCTTAATCTGAAGATTCACATTTTTACCTTAGGGTTTTATCTTTATGTATTTGACTATTTTTTCAGTTCCTTTGTTATTAAAAAATTAACAGTTGTAGATTGCATCATGTTTATATGCCTTCCATATACTTATTTTCTCATAGACTATATTTGTTTTTCTTCCTTTTTGTTTCCACTTGTATTGCGGAGGGTTTGAGTCAATGGATTTGATTTCCTGTAATACTGATTCTGCACTTTTCTACTTCTATCGTCATTTTTAGTTCACATCCAGTGTTTTAATTCCTTAAATCATTTTCTTAATATTCTAATTTAGTATAATTATATTAGATTACAAATGTTGTATGTAAGCTAGATGAATTTTTATAAATATATAAAACTGTAGAACCACCACCCAATGATTCCCACTTAATCTCTATCACCATAGGTTGGTTTTGTCTGTTTCGAACTTCATGGAAAGGCATCACATAATATGTCTTCTTCTGTGTCTAGCTACTTTTGCTTAATATTTTATTTGTGAGATTTTTGAATGCGGCAAGAGTGTGTTTATTTCCAATGATATCTAGTATTTTTGTATGAATTTATTTATCCATTCTGTTGTTGATGGACATTTAGGTTGTTTCAAGTTTGACACCAGTAAGAATAAAGCTATGCACATGTTTGAGATGTCTTGTTTCACATATGAGTACTTTTTTAGAGCTAAAATCACTGGGTCATGGTTGTATGAATATATAGCTTTGACAGGTGATGTCAAACAGCTTTCCAAAGTGTTTGTGCCATTTTATAACAGCGTCAACAATTAATAAGAGTTCCACTTGCTCTACATTCTCACTAATGATCTCTTTCAAAACAGCCATTCTTTTGTTGTTTAGAATGGCTTGTTACCGTTTTATTTTTTCACCAATGCATATTTCAATATAGGAAATATATTCAGTATATTCTTTTGTCCAGTGCCTATTCAAGCCTTTTGCACTCTTTTAATTGGGATGTTTTGTCTTTTTCTTATTGATTTGAATGGATTCTTTATCCATTAAATTCTTCTTCCTAGCTGTCCCTTTTTCTCAGATACTTTATGACCTTTTCCCCCACATCTTATGTATTTAGGAGCCTTAAAATATTTAACTGTATTGAAATATCAAAGCACTATGTAAAATTTCCTTTCCATTTTGGGATACATCTCGCATGTAAGATCTTCATCTTTATAGATGTAAACAGTATGCCTCCCACTATAACCATGCTATGGACTGAATGTGTGTGTCCTCTCCATCGTATCCATGTGTTGAACCTAAGACCCCAGTGTGATGGTGTTTAGAAGTGAAGTCTTTGGGGAGTGATTGGGTCACCCGGGCAGAACCATCATCAATGGGATTAGTGCCCTGCAAAAGAGGCCCAAGAGAGATCCTTTCTCCTTCTGCCATATGAAGTTACAGTTAGAAAGTGTCATCAATCAACTAAAAAGCAGGCCCTCCTCACCAGATGCTGAATCTACTGACACCTTGATCTTGGACTCCCCAGACTCCAGAACTGGGAGAAATAAATTTCTGTTGTTTATAAGCCACCTGGCTGTGTTATTCTGTTATAGCTGCTGAAAAAGACTACAACCAGCCATGTAACCAAAAGTGTAGCTAATTTGTCTTAATTCTACCTCAGAGTTCAAAAACATGTGTACCACCCACCACTTCTGTTTCTCCTTTCCAGTTAATAGTAGCATGATCAGACTAACACCCTATCTGTTGTGTCCTTTGGAGTATAATTATCCAAATTGTGCATATCTGATAAAAAGCCCCTTGAAGTTTGTGGCATGTGATTTTAATACTTCTGGAGAGGTTTCTCTTTCTCCTCTAACTTCTGTTTGGTCTTTTCAGTTAATTTTTGGTATACGGTTATTTGTAAGCCACTTCTTAAATTTCTATTTTTATCAGAATTCCGTTTCATGAGTGGCCTAGATAACTTTCTAAAACTCTGTAATTTGATACATCTAGATGATAGTTTATCTCTAATATTTCATTGGTGGTGGTGGTACTTGTGTGTATGTCTGTGTCCCTTTTGACTTACTTTGTTTTGCTTTAATTTAGTCTCATACTCTATGGGCAAGATGGTATTTTGGGGTTATCTCTTCCCCATCACAAGATTTTTCCTGATACCTCCTCTGTTGATCTGACATTATTTCTTGCACACATAATCCCTCTTATGGTCGCATTATTGCCGCAAACTACTCAAGAATGTATGTTTTATATGCTGAAGTATTAGAGAAATGTTAACCAAACTGTCCCTGGCAAAGAAATTGAAGCACATTTGACTCTGAATAATTTTTAACTTTTTTATCCTTTCTTGCTTACAAAATCTATTTTGTTGAAATCCGTATATGGTATAAACATAACTAATGACTTTTTCTGTGTTAAAAAACATTGTCCTTTCTGAATACAATATCATATAATCTTTAGATTTAAGAAAGATGAAGTATAGCACCATGGCATTTGTATCTTTATATAATTATTTTCTAATCTTTATGAACCCTAAGGAATTGAGGTTGGGGAAATTTCATTAAAATGAGTTAAAACTTACTCCTACCTTCATGCTGTTTTTCTTGTTACCTCTGTATTGTTTTGGTAATCTACCAAAAAGTATCAACAAATCTCTTTTTAACAAAATGAGGGACTTTCTGTCTTTCTTAAATTGTTTTTTATCATTTGATTTTTTTTTTCAAAACACAAGCTTATGTTAACATAGTGTAGTATAATATTACCAGAGAGCTCGCTTTTTTAGCAGTTTCAGAGAGCTTTAAGTTAGGGTCGTATTAATTTCCATAACACAGATATCGAGCAAGTAGTGGAAACAACCCTTCACCAGGAAGTAGTTACCAGTACAAGGCTCCTTTCTGAGAGACTACACCTGAGCCACAGTGTAAAAGGGCTTAGCTCCAATAGTCTCACCTCCTTGTTCCACAGCAGATTATTTGAAGGAGAGAACTTGATGCCAATATGACTCATGAAATTCCCTCTCCAGACATTTTGAAATGAGATCCTAGGGCCTAAGTCCATTAATTGTAGGAAACTGGGCTGCAATTATGCAGGTTTCCTTTCACTTCAGGGTAGCCATGATATGGTTCATATGAAAGCATATGAGTGAGGAGAGAAGCTGGTTTGTAGAAAGAAATGGAAGTGAGTACAGAAAAGGTGTGGAGATGAGAAGTTATGTGGCCATAGCATTCCCGTCTGATAATTGTTTATTTTTCTGTATTTTTCATATTTTCTGCAATTGGGTTCCTGAAGTTTCTGCAATTATTCCTGTTTTCTGCAGTTCTCTGTTAAGATACAGTGTTCTCTGTATCTTTATGGTGTATCTTTTTGAAAATCTAATTTGAATAGGATTTTTTCCCCAAATCAATGGTTTCTGACACAGATAACTTTAGAAATAAGACATCATGTGTTCTATCAGCTCTTTCATAAATCTGTTACAGTCTTACCTATGAAGAATTAGGTTGTTCTCTCTCCTCCCATAGTATTATTCATAATCCTGCTACACAAGTTACTATCTATATTGTCATCATTTATTTGAATATCTGTCTCTCTCATGAAAGGGCAAGCTTTTGTCCTTGGTATTCTCAGCACCTACTATCGTGGTTGGCACATGATATGTACACAACAACTTTTTGTTAATCAACAAACTAACCACCAACCGTGTGGAGTTCCATTCTTAGTTGCAGTTTGCTCAGAAGGAACCAGAATGAGAATTCCTGAAGCTCTCACAACTTGTAAAGTTTCGCTGTTTATCTCTCTAGGTTCCTTTTGTTGATCCGTACATCTGTTTAGTTTTCCTTTCCTGTCTTCAGTATTTTCTTGAGAAGTGCTTTCTCATTTATTGAGAAACAAAGTAATCTCAGCATTTTGGATATTCTTTTCTTTGTTTCTCTCTCAAACATATGTTTACATATGCTGTCACTAGAGGTAGTTTAAATAAATGCTATAGAGGTCTTTCCTTAAAAGAACACCCATTTTGTGCATGGCAAATATATAAGATTGAGGAATCTGAAAACCCTCATGTACTCATCCCCCAGCTTCCACAACTATCAACACATAGCTCGTTGGACCTTCTCTACTCAATCCTCTCTTTAGAAATATATCATATTGACAGGCTGTTCATCCTCTTCTCTGGGTACTATATTTCCCCATTCTTTATGGAAATTCTCATTGATTATTTAAAATAAGCAAATCCTAAGTAGCATGTCAATTTGTCTGTAAATACTTTACTATTATTTTCAGCAACTCTAAGATTTGAGAGTTCAGTATTTGCTCTTAGAGTCCAGTGGGCAACGCCTGGGTGGCTTAGACAGTTAAGTGTCCAACTCTTGATTTCAGCTCAGGTCATGCTCTCACAGTCATGAGATGGAGCCCCACATCGGGCTCCACACTGAATGTGGAGCCTGCTGGGGATTCTCTCTCTCCCTCTCTCTCTGCCCCTCACAGGTTTACGTGTGCGCTCGCTCTCTCTCTCTCTCTCTCTCTCTCTCTCTCTCTTTCTCAAAACAAATAAATAAACATTAAAAAGAATAAAAAGTCCAGTTGGTTGGTAATAATATATATTAGGAAATGAATTTCTAATAAATATTTAACTTAAGGTAGTGTGCTTTTAGTGATTTCTAAACATAAAAATTAAAATCTGATTGATTCTAGACAAATGGCAATGATTTGTAGCAAAAGGCAATTATACTAAAAGTGTATCAAGTATTTCTTTATTATCCTTTTAGTCACTTCTCCTAAGTTTCTAGTCTCTCTCTCTTTTTTTATTTTGCAGTTGACTAAGATCAGTGGAGACCTGCAACTGCTTTCCATTGTTGTACATTCCATTCTAGTGATATGTGACAATTCTCTAAAAGTTACGTCGAACTTCATACTGTATAGAAGACCTTATCCCGACATAATGATATGGATTCATGTTTCACTTGGCATAGTCCTTACGCATTATCCTGGAAAGTCTTGCTCCAGCTGTTTCAAATTATTTTCATTTTATATGTCATGTTTAATAGCAGGGAGGAGACTATTGCTAATGGTTTTTTCTTAGAAATTAATCTGTCAACCTGGTGAAAATATGAAGTTAAAGCAGATGAACAGGGATTCTCCAATTTAACATCCTAAGCATATTAATTTACTTAGCAAAAGCGTAACAAGATTAAGTTAATCAATGAGAATTTCCATTAAGAATGGGGAAATGTCACACACAGAGAAGGGAATGAACAGCCCGTCAATGTGATATATTCACATAATTTTTTTTTTAATGTAGTGATGGTTGAGTTCTAATCATGTGTCTTGGGGCTGGGGATAGATATAAGCAGGCCTTAATGTAACATTTCATGATGCAGTATTCTATACTGAGCTTGCATTTGTGACACTGAATGGGAGACCTTTTCCTTTGAGCCAGATATAAAATATGCTTTCCATTTCTCTGATGGTTGTCACTGAAAGGATTTTCAAAAGTTGCTTTAGAACCTCAGAATTAGATCAATGTGTTTAGGAACCAGAATGCTTTTTATTAATAAGAGTTTGAAGAAACGCCTGTGAAAACAATAGGATTTTTAATCACTGGCATAAAATTGTAGATTCCAGGGCAAAGATCATATGGTATAATGATATTCAATGTGTAACAGACAGGTTTTGATGTTTCAGTGCCTTCAGTTGTTAATATATTGCTTCTTCTGGTGTTGAATCTGCCAAATACTTCCTGTCACTTTTACGCTAGTCTGCCTTCCCTGAGCTTTTGTTTTCTTGGGTTTCTGTTCAGTTAACCCAATCAAGCAAGTCCAGAAGCAGATGAGCCTCCTTCGGACGCATGGTCAGAAGGTCAAGAATAGCGTATACTGTGTCACCATATCTACATCATTCACCTCACTCCATCCCATCATGTAGGTATTATATCATTACGTATCATTACAAGAGGGTGAATATAGTATCACATAATATTTTGAGAGACCAAATTCACCTAATGTTCATTATAGTATATTGTCATAATTGTTCTATTTTATCATTGTTGTTCATCTCATCCTGCACCTCATTACAAATTAAACTTTATCATAGATATAAAGGTATATATCTGGTTCAGTACCATCTATGGCTTCAATCATCTGCTGGGGATCATGGGAAATATCCCCCATAGATAAAGGAGGACGACTGTATTTCTCAGCTAATGATTTATTTCCTATGCTCTTTAATTCACTCCTCTTTTTTACTCTTAACACAACTCTCACACTGAAGCATCAACTTAAAAGCTACCATAAATTACTTTCAATTTTTCTATGTTTTTATTTTCCATAATTTTAATATGGAATGTTAATAGCTTATGAGCACCAAGTCAAATTGAGATGTACAGCATTAGTGTTGAGTACAGGTTAGCTTAATTTATCTCTTGTGATATATGGATGGCTCTCTAATGTGGAGAGTGGTCATATTCCTATCTTTCAATCTCCATCTGTAGCAACAGATACTCGCCCCAGCTTTTCTTTTTCACTGTACACCTCAAAACATATATTTTTGGAGTTTTAGACCTCCCCCTGTAAAGAAGTATGCAATAGATTATTTTTGTTGAAATGGGAAAAATACATATCTTAAATATCAGAAAGGAACATGTTATTGTTTTTTTCATCCTTTGATACCAAAACTGGGTGTAAAAGGTGGAGTATTTATTAATGCATAATATGAACTGGGTAAATAAAAATATTATTTTCTCCTACCAAAACAGTAATTTCACTTCTGAATCAAAGGAAAAACAGATGAAGGAGAAAAACTGAAGCACAAAATAATTCACTTCGGCATTTTTATGATAGCACAAAATGAGAACCACTCAAATGGTACATTAAAAGGGAAAGTTTAAGTAATGGTTAAGTACATTTTGGGACAAGCGTTCAATAGGCCATTGGTGTTCAATATGCTTTCAATATGCTGTCATTTAAAATATGACAGCACGGAGCATCTGGGTGGCTCAATCAGTTAAGCATCCTACTTTGGCTCAGGTCATGATCTTGCGGTCTTTGAGTTCAAGCCCCGTGTTGGGATCTGTGCTGATAGCTCAGAGCCTGGAGCCTGTTTCCAATTCTGTGTCTCCCTCTCTGCCCCTCCACCACTTGTGCTCTGTCTGTCAAAGATAAATAAAACATAAAAAAAATTCTTAAGAAAATATGACAGCGAAAATTAGGTAAATCTCATGAAAATTACCAAGTATAATCACTATTATATAAAAAAAGGAGTTTTATGTAAAACAAAATAAAAATGTCATTTTAAGTATTTACAGTGGTTACATTTGGTCATATGATTGTGGCTAGTCCATCTCTTTTGCTTTCTTTTTTTAAATTTTTTTAACATTTACTCATTTTTGAGAGACAGAGACAGAGTGTGAGTGGGGGAGGGGCGGAGAGAGAGACACAAAGAATCTGAAGCCCGAGGAGGGGCTTGAACACACAACTGTGAGATCATGACCTGAGCCTAAGTTGGATGCTCAACCAACTGAGCCACCCAGGTGCCCGATCTCTTTTACTTTCTTACACTTCCCAGTTTTCTATTACACAAATGCACAGGCACCACTGAAACTCTCTCTTGGAGAAGGTTAAACAGCTTAGTGTAAATTACCGCCACGCTGTAAGCTTAATTCAATTTATGTGACCTAGAACAGCAGCCTACCATCAGAATGAAAATGTAATTATTTAATTATTTTGAGTTATCTGATGTAGGGAATATAGTAAACATGAAGAAGATCATCTAGGTGAGGGACGATATGCTTATGCATTGTAAAATTCTTTCAACTTTGTTGAAAACTTAAAAATTTTTATGCTACAATGTTGGAAGGAAAACAATCAATTGATTGCAGTCAATCCACTTCTAGATAAGCTTCCAGAGGATCATTTCTTTCCAAGTTGGAAGCTATTAGTATATACTCCATTATTATTCATTTTATATTTCTGCTTTTTCTGGTATAATTTATGTAGATGCAAAAAAGTCAAGTATTAGGAGTTAGGCAAGTCCGTCTGTGACATGCAATGATTTTTTTTCTTGTGCTGTTAGTCATCTTGACTCTAAATTTGCTTCTCTTGGTTAATTATGATATTTTATTACATTTTCTCCTAAACACTATATTCTGTACTATTTGCCTTTAACATTTTATTCATATGTAGATGTAATATTTGAAGAATTTGTTTACACAAAAGCAAAAGTAGGTCTTTCACAAATACTATTACTATAAATACATGTATTCACATGTATGAAATACGTCTGTTACATGCAGTTATACAAAACAAACATTAAGAAGATGGTAGCCAGCTGTTCTCTCTTCAGTAATACTAGAATGAGTAGAAATGGGATAAATACGTAGCAGAAAGGATTCCATTATGTGCTTGTATTTAATTTGGAGACAATGCACATTTCAGTGTAGTGGTGTGTATGTAAACTAAATATAGAAATAATTGGTCTGAGAAATTCTATTTGGGTATTCATGTTTACTAAGTTGACATGTTCAAATGTAGAATTTTTCTTTTTCTAAGCTCATAAATTGACTGAAAAATGCTATAGACTGTATATACTCAATAACCTTCTAGGTAAAGGGAAGATAAAAATATCTCATTCCTGGTATACTTGTTCTTTTCAAATTTTTAAGTCATAGCTTCGTTTGTCAGCCCACAAATTTAAAAAAATTAATTAGGTCAGTCCTTATCAAGGACACAGATGACCTATGCAAAGATCCATAAGTGTGTCTTTCTAAATTGACATTATGTTTTGGTCAATAGTTGGTGCTAGACTTTAGACCAATCCTTTGAAGTTATAAACTTATTAGGATTTTTCTTTACTCAGTGTAGTAAAAAGGAAATTAACCAATGATATAAATTTATATTTAATCTTCCTAAATCCAATTTTATCTACAGACTTCCTTTTGGTTCCTTGCATATAAACACATTAGCTGTCATTATAACAAAATCCCTCTCTTACAAAAAATATTTTATATACATAGAGCCAGTGTATAAATTTTATAAAAGATGAAAGTTTAATACTAACCTGTATAATGCAAAAATGTATTTGTATTACTTAGCATTAAATATGGCTATACATAACAGAAAACTCGAAATAATCAGAGAAATATATTTCTCTCTCACATTCAAGATATCTCACATTTAAGAAGCCAGTTCAGGCTTGTTTTGATATTCCAAAAGCAACCCAAATTACTTCCATCTTGTTGTTCCACTATATATGTTGTTCCACTATATATATATATATTCCATTGTCAAGGGATAACTCTTTGATCCCAGATGGCTACTGATGTTTCAACCATTATATTTGCATCCCAACCAACAGGGTGGAAGAAGGCAACAGAGCATACCACTTTCTGTTATGCACACTTCCTGCAAATTTCGCACGCTTTAGCTTATATCTCATTAGTTTAGTCACGGTGACTCCTAATTACAAAGGAGACTGTGATATGTGATTTTTATCCCATCTAGACATGTATGAGGCTGAAAATCAAGATTCTTTTACTGTGGTAGATAGAGTAATGTCTCCTAACCTCAAAGATATTCATGTCTTAATTTTCTCAACCTACAAATATGATAGGAGAAGATTGGATTCAGTAGGCAGAGAGGGAAAGGTTAGTACCTGAGGTCTCTGGGTGGAGAAAAAACACATATTGTGGAACAATGCTGGGAGTATCTGACTACAGCAAACCCCTTTGGGCATAAGGTCCCTCTTAAGAATGTAGTAAACACCAGCTACTCCCCCTCAGGTTTCCTTCAGGAATTTGACAGTCAAAATGCATAGCTAAAAAAGGAAAACATAAAACTTGTTATATGAGGGACAGTATGACCAATCTGACTCCTCACACAATGGAGTCGAGCCAATCAGGAATGGACAATGCAGCACCTAGAGTTATCCAGCCAGTAAGGGTAGAGTCTGAAAAGGAACAAGAGGGAAGGGATGAGGGTGCTAACCAAACACCTTATAAAACAAGGACCCTTGCCTATAGTTCGTGGGCATTTCCTTTCAAATGTCCCCTCTCTGTAAAGAGAGATTACCTACTATTCTTACTTTCTAATCTTATACCCTAAGAAACTTTTGCCTGCTGCTCATTTTGTGTCCACCTCTTCATTCTTTGAAGCAGTGAGACAACGAAACCCGGGTATTGAGGTAAAAAAATCCTGCAACACAAATTTGCTACTTTACCTGACAGAAGAGATTCTTGTTGGTGTGATTAAGAATCTCCAGAGGAGATTCTAGGTGGGCTCAGCATAATCACAGTGTCCTCATAAAGAGTGATGCTAGTTCAAAGGAGATGGCTGTTATAAGTGAAGTGTTGGGAGATGGAGGAAAGGGTGAACACCCACAGAATGCAGGTAGACTTCAGATGCTAGAACTTAGAAGGCCATGGAATCTCCCATGGAGCTTCCAAAAGGAACCAGCCCTGCCCAAACTTTGCTGTTTTAAGCCACAAGTTTGTGACAGATTTTTAGAGCAGAAAAGGAATATGCTGTACTTACTGAAGAAAAAAAAAAGGAATAAATATCAAGCCTATCAACAGTCTGCCATGCATTTTCAGTGACATGTTCATATTTTCGGTCTTTGGATCCATCTGAATTCTTTCAGATATTTGGATTCAGCAATATGTACTATTGGTAAATGAGCAAATACTCTAATCTGGTAGCCTGAGTACTTAGGTCCAGGTTAAACCCTTGGTAATTAATGGGCGTACAGGAGTCATGCAGCCACTAATGCTGGGGGGGGAATGCCTCTCTCAGGGGCTTGTTTAGTATTTGTGTGCAATTCCTCCAGCCCAGCATAAGCCAGTCAGTCAGTGTGACCTAGAGTCAAGGCCAGTGAGAGAGCTGTGGCCACAGGAAGACTTTTGGGTCTGGGGGAGGAGGAAAATCAGGGTAGTGGCTTAGAGTTTGACATCCTGGCCCTTTCTGTTATGGTTGATGGTCTGCTTCCCAGGCCTCTCCTGTTGTCTGTCTGAATATACCCATTCCCACGTCCACCTCCAGACAATTTCTGTGTGGTAATCTCACCTCAAATGCTACTCCTTTCTTTGGCAGGAAGTTTGGTTGTTATTCTTGACCATAGACTAATTTCCCAACTCAGATTTTATATATTTTGTGAATATTAATCTTCCGTTGTTAATTTAAGACTTTGTCCTCTGGTAGACAGAGTATTGGGTCCCCAGAGATGCTGATGTCCTGGTTCCCTAGGAATTGGAAATATGTTACATTATGTGACAAAGATGAATTATGATTGCAGATGGAATTAAGGAAGCTAATGAGCAGATGCTGACATTACCCTGGATTAACAGGTTGGAGGTACAAGGTTTCAGGGTCTGAGGGAGATATGGCTTGGGAAAAATGACCAGAGATTCAACCTTGCTAGCTTTGACTATGGAAGAGGAGGCCATGAGGCAGGGAATTTGGGTGGCCAAAGGAAGGAAAGGAAAGAGATTCTCCTCTAGACCATTTAGGAGAAAGCCCTGACAACATCTTGATTTTAGCTCACTGGGGCCATTATGAACTTCTGACCTCTGAAAGTGTTGGATGACACATTTAGGTTGTTTTAAGCCACAAAATTTGTGGTAATTTGTTATGGCAGCAATAGGAAGTAATTTTATTTAAAAGACTTATTAGAAGTCTTATTTATTTAAAAGACTTGAGAGATTAGAGGTTAAAGCATTGCACAAGGGGAGACATTTGAAAGTACAAAGATCCTTGGGCACCTGGATGACTCAGTTGGTTAAGGATCCTGTTACGGTTCAAGTCATGATCTGATCTCACGGCTTGTAAGTTCAAGCCCCACATCAGGCTCTCTGCTGCTGGCACAGAGCCCACTTTGGGTCTGCCTCTCCCCACTCGCGCACACTCGTTCTCTCTAAAAATAAATAAACATTAAAAAACAAGTCCAAAGATCCCACTGATTGAAGAGAGCATGTATAGACGATAACACTTGCACAGCATATTTTGTTTCACTATTTCTGACCTCAAAGGCAAAAAGAGAAACATCTTTATTTACATAGTTTTTTGGGTTCTGATGACATCAGGCAAATACACCTGAAAATGGACATTTTTCTTTGGACTGTACCAGAGCTGGGATTTATTCAAGTGACCTCATTTAGAAAACACTGAGGAACACTGAAGACAATTGTTTTAACCAGGGTTTAGGAAAAGATAATGGAGTTTTCTCTTTGGGTCCTAAGGGAGCAAAGTCTTTGTTGTGACACATGAAAGCAACTCAGAGAAGCTTCAAGATTATATATTCAGGACTTTGCTTTTGAAAATATTACTTCATGTGGAGATCCTGCCTGGTGAGAGACCTGAAAGAAAAGTTAATCCAGCTGATGAAAAGTCAATGTTCTGGGTACACAGAGAGTAAAGCACATGATTTCCTCTTCAGGAAAGAAGTCTTTAGGCAGAGAGGAGCTCAATGAAAGTGGAGCACCTTCTGCTCTTGGAACATTCCAGTGAAGGAGAAAGGTAAGGGTCCTCCTTCCCCAACAAAGAGGAAAGTTCAAGGGTACCATTCCTCACCACTTCAGGTAAGGTAGCCTGAATAGCTGTTGCTGGAAGTGAATATGTTGCCCACAACCATGTGTCCTTTTCTACATGCAAAGAGACAAAACCAAACTTTTGCAGCAAGTGACAGCCGGTGAAACAACGCTATAATTATATCTGCTTTGTACATAATGCTACAACCTTCATCTAGTCTAGGCCAAAGTGTGAAGACCTAAAAAAGGAAGGTTTAATTACATAGTGGTGGCTGTTGATTTAGATACTTGGATGGGTGTTAAATCACCAACCTCCTACCAAGATAAGCAATTAAACAAAAACAAAAATAAAATTGAAAGAAAATAAAAACAATAAAAAATTGTTTAAAATAACAAAATAAAATTGGAGAGTTAACACTGCCATCTAAATTCATATGTTGAAAGATAATCTTTGGCTAAATTTTCTCAGGTAAAAATCATACATTTTCCCCTAACATTGGTGGAGGCATCAATGCAGGAGCGAACCATGCATCACTTTCCTGATCTGCCTCTACTTGGGGGTCATACATGCAAGAGACCAGTTGAGCTTTTTTCTTTTTTTTTTAATTCTCAGAAGGATTTTTTTTAATTTTCATCTTTTCTTCATATTCCTCCACCACCATAACATATTTATTTTCAGATATTTGAATCATATAAATAGAAGAAAATGATTTTGTTCTAAAAGTTATTTAGAATAAGATACTGATTATCAGGAGACTAAGGGAAATGACATACATCAAGTACATATTTTGTGCTGGATGCCAAGGAAGATATTTTAACATGTTACATCATTTAATCGTTACAATGACATTCCAAACCAGGTTTGATTTTCTCTGTTTTATAAATGAATATATTTTATCTCAGATCAGAAAAGCTAAGATTCCAATCTGTGGTTCCTTTCCATGCCTATACTTTTCCCATTATATTACTTTACTATTTATTTTATTTAATTTCCACCTCAGAAATACTCATTGCTATTTTAGAGAGAAATAAAGTTTATTTATTTAGTTTGAGAGAGAGAGAAAGAGAGAGAGAGAGAGAGAGAGAGAGAGAGAGAGAGAGAGAACCAGCAGGGTGGGAGCAAAGACAAAGGGGGACAAAGGATCCAAAGCAGGCTCTATGCTAACACCAGAGACCCCGATGTGGAGCTTGAACTCACAAACTGAGATATCATGAATTGAGCCAAAGTCAGATACTCAAATAACTGAGCCACTCAGGTGCCCCTATTTTAGGAAGAAATAAATAAAAGTACTATGATATCTATAACTCCATGTTGAAAGGTGATGCTATAAATTTTAACATTTCTTAAATACGAATTGAGGAAGTTCTACATGATCTTAACTCTCTGGACGAATGTGGGGAAAAAAAAACCCAAAATGGGTAAACCAAATATTTCCAAATACCTGTACATTTGGCATCATCCAACTCACTAATGCATATGCTTAGTGTCATTAATTTTTGTAAAATGTTTTACTTGGTTATGTTTAGTATTAAAAATACAGTGAAGAAAGAAAATATCCCCATTTTTCCCCCAACTCATTTACCAAAGAGTGGCTACTCAACATGGGTATCCTGGTGGGTATCCTCCCAGATATTTTTCAAGTTTGTTTATTTATTTTGAGAGAGAGAGAGTGTGTGCATGTGAGCTGGGGAGGGGCAGAGAGAGGAGGAGAGAGAATCCCAAGCAGGCTCTGCACTGTCAGCACAGAGCCCAATGCAGGGCTTGATCCCATGATCTGTGAGATCATGACCTGAACCAAAATCAAGAGTCAACTCTCAACTGGATAACCCAACCAGGCCCCTCCAGATATTTTTTAAATTATGCATATGATTACAGCATGCACACATATAAGTGAAATTATGCTTACAGTTCTGATGCTTTTGATTTCTAACACTTAAGTGTATTTTGTTGATATTTTTCTATTGTAGGTAACTACCTCATTTCCTTTTAAAGTTTGAATGGTGTTATTTGGTTGGATTTGTCATTTAGACAGTTCAAGGTTGTATAATCTTGTAAATATTTAGGAAAAAAATCACCAATGTTCTCAAAATATTGTTCTTTTTCACAGGAAATGATAAGATAACTAAAAATAAAGAAGTATGTATAATTTATTTTATGTTTCGTGTCGATTTCACTTATGAATTGCAGTGTTACTAAAGATGATGCTACATTTAATGTTTATTTTTTCAAGTTTTTATTGGCTACTCTTAAGGCTACATAAGTAAGGATTGTATTTTATTAAATGTAATATATCGAGGCTTCAAAAAGGTAAAAGATGTTTTTTTGTTGTTCTCATCCTGCAAGAACCTACTTATGACCCAGTTACTGAACACTTTTCAGGGATATGAACTAGGGGTTTGGGTAAAAGGAATCATCTTATTCTAAGCTCAAAAGAGCCTCTGGGTTCTCAGGAGAATGTCAAAGCAGGATACTGGCTTTGGGGGCAAAATGAGGACATTCAACCTATAAGACAACAGGGACTAGAAGGGAAACCAGAACCTTCATAAACCCATGTCAAGGCAGGGCTCCACCTGACATTGCTACTTAAGTTCAAGAAAAGAAAATAGGGCAGTGGCAGAAGGGATCTCGGAGATAGCCCTCAACTTCTTCACCTGTTAAGTCATACTGCTTGAATCTGCCTTGTTGACTCTTTATAGGTAGGGTACAACTGTCCTGTGGGATCTTCCTTCACCTATTCTCAGAGATTTTCTTTACCTCTCTTCCTTATTGGGTTCCTTGACTCTGACATCTCATATTATCCTCTTTTTTTGTTTTTCTTTCATTTTAATAAAAACTATATCTTCCACTATTATAAAAAAATAAATTTGAGTACAGTGGAACACATATATAGTAGGTTGTGAAATCTTAAGTGTACATCTTTGATAAGTTTTAACACATGTGCATATCTGTGTAACTACCATCCAGATACAGATATAAAAAATTTACTGGGTTCAGAAAGTTTTCTTTTGTCCTTTTTTGTTAATATCCTTCTCCACCAAAAATAAACACCATTCTGATCTCTATCACTATTGATGAGTTGTGTTTGTTCTTGAACTTCATATGAATGGAACCACACAATATATATATTTTTTGTGACTTACTCCTTTGGCTCAACATTTTATCTACACTTTTGAACAGGGAAGTAGTTGATCTGTTTTTATTGCTGTGTAGTATAATTATTCAGTCCATTATACAATCAATTAACATTTGGGTTATTTCCCAAATATTTTTGTACCTGTCTTCTGTACATGTCTTTTGTACATGCATTTCTTTTGCACTTGGGTATATACGCTGAGGTAGTATTATTGGAGCATTGGATAGATACATGCTTAGATTTAGTAGATCTTTGGAAAATAGTATCCCAAACTGGGTGTACCAATTTATACCTCAGCCAGCAAAGTCCAATAGACTTCATTGGTCCACATTCCTGTAAATGCTTGATTTTGTCAGTCTTCTCAATTTCAGACATTGTGATAGATTTGTAGTAGTATCTCATTGTGGGCTTAATTTTTTATATCCTTAATAAGAAATGATGCTGAACAATTTTAATATCTTTATTGGCCACATAGATATCCTTTTTTGTGAATCCCTATTCCATTCTATTTTCCATTTTTCATTGGGCTGCTTGTATTTTTCCTTATTTATGTATAGGGTTCTTTATATGTTTCAAATATAACCTCTGTATATATTACACATATGTTTTTCAACTTACTGGCATAATGCTGTTTCTAATATCCTTTTTTATGGTTTTTAATGACTTTAGTATCTGTAGCTATTTTCCCTTTATTAATGCTGATAGGGGTATTATGTTGTTGTTTTTTGTGGTCTGCCAGTCCTTTATCAATTTTAAAATATTTTCAAAGAATCACTTTTTCCTAAATTGAGTTTTGCAATTTCATGACTGTTTTTGTTTCATTGATTCATTATTTATTCTTACTTATTTGTTGGAATCTTTTTCTTTTTCTTTTTTATTCTCAAGTTATCTAGCATACAGTGTAGTTTTGGCTTCAGGAGTAGAACCCGGTGATTCACCTCTTACATATGACACCTAGTGCTATTCGTGAAGAGTGCTCTCCTTAATGCCCATAACCCATTTAACCCATACCCCCACCCTAACACCCCCATCAACCCTCAGTTTGTTCTCTGTAGTTAAGGGTCTCTTACTGTTTGCTGCTCTGTTTTCATCTTATTTTTCTCTCCCTTCCCCTGTGTTCATCTGTTTTGGTTCTTAAATTCTGCATATGAGTGAAGTCATACATTTTATCTCTTTGACTGACTTATTTCACTTAGCATAATACATTCTAGTACCATCCATGTTGTTGCAAATGCCAAGATTTCATTCTTTTTCATCACCAAGTAGTATTCCATTGTGTGTATGGATGTATATGTATATATATACATCCATGCATTCCATTTTGATATATATATCACATCTTCTTAATCCATTTTGTCAGTTGATGGACATTCGGGCTCTTTCCATAATTTGGGCTCTTTCCATAATTTGGGCTCTTTCCATAACTTGGCTATTTGATTGATAGTGCTACTATAAACATTGGGGTGCATGTGCCTCTTTGAATCAGCATTTTTGTATCCTTTGGCTAAATACCTAGTAATGGAATTGTTGGGTCTTAGGGTAGCTCTATCGTTCATTTTTTGAGAAACTTCCATATTGTTTTCCAGGGTGGCTGCACCAGTTTGCAGTCCCACCAGCAGTGCAAAAGTGTTCCCCTTTCTCTGCCTCCTTGCCAATGTCTTTTGTTTCCTGAGTTGTTCATTTTAGTCATTCTGACAGGTGGTTTTGATTTATATTTCCCTGATGAGTGGTGTTGAGCAGTTTCTCATGTGTCTTGTCTTAGTTATCTGGATATCTTCTTTGGAAAAGTGTCTATTCATGTCTTTTGCCCATTTCTTCACTGGATTATTTGATTTTTGGGTTGGGTTTGATAAGTTCTTAATAGACTTTGGATACAAACCTTTTATCTGTAATGTCATTTGCAAATATCTTCTCCCATTCCATTGGTTGACTTTCAGTTTTGTTGATTGATTCCTTTGCTGTGCAGAAGTTTTTATCTTGATGAGGTCACACTAGTTCATTTTGCTTTTGTTTCCCTTGCCTCTAGGGACACAGCTAGTAAGAAATTGCTGAGGCTGAGGTCAAAGAGGTTGCTGCTTATTTTTGCTATGATTTTGATGGTTTCCTGTCTTACATTTATGTCTTTTATCCATTTTGAATTTATTTTTGTGTATGGTGTAAGAAGTGGTCCAGGTTTATTCTTTTGCATGTTGCTGTCCAGTTTTCCCAGCACCATTTGCTGAAGAAACTGTCTTTTTTCCATTGGATATTCCTTTTTGCTTTGTTGAAGATTAGTTGGCCATACATTTGTAGGTCCATTTCTGGGTTCTCTATTCTGTTCCCTTGATCTATGGATCTCTTTTTGTCCCAGTACCATACCGTTGATACCGTTGATGATTATAGCTTTGTAATAGAGCTTGAAGTCCAGAATTGTGATGCCTCCAGCTTTGATTTTCTTTTCCAAGATTGCTTCGGCTATTTGAAGTCTTTTCTGGTTCCATACAAGTTTTAGAATTGTTTGCTCTAGCTCTATGAAGAATGCTGGTGCTATTTTGATTGGGATTGCATTGAATGTGTAGATTGTTTTGGGTAGTATTGACATTTTAACAACATTTGTTCTTCCAATCTATGAACATGGAATGTTTTTCCATTTCTTTGTGTCTCCTTCAATTTCTTTCATAAGCTTTCTATAGTTTTCATTGTACAGATCTTTTACCTCTTTGGTTAGGTTTATTCCTAAGTATTTTATGGTTTTTCATGCAATTGTAAAATCCCCTACTATTATGGTATAATTATCAATGAGTTCCTTTATGTTTGTGAGAAAGAGAGATAGATCACATGGGGTAGGGGCAGAAAAAGAGGGAGAGAGAGAATCCCAAGCAGGCTCTGCACTGTCAGCATAGAGCTGGACACAGGGCTCTATCTCATAAACCATGAGATAATTACCTGAGCTGAAATTAAGTCAGACACTTAGGTCAGATACTTAATTGACTGAGGCACCCAGACACCCCTGTGCTTACTTTTTGTACAGTGTCTTGAGTTTATGAGTTGGTTTTGTCCATCAGTTTAAATAATACTTGGCCAGAATGTCTTCACACAATGCTTCTGCCCCATTCTCATTTTCTTCACTTTCTGGAGCCCTATGACACTATCTTAGACATTCCCAATGTCTCCTGTATCTCTTTTCTCTTTATCCTTTCTGATGTGTCTTCCAGAAAGCTTCCAGATCAGCTTCCAGATCAGCTCACTGATCTTCTGGTATATTGTTTCTAATATTTTATTAAATATAAATTTATTTGCTATTGTAGTTTTTATGTTTTCTCAGTTCTACAATTTCCATTGTAATCCCTTTTAATGGATGCCTTATCTTTAGAAATATGGAAATTTTCCATATTACCTCTAATTTCATGACAGCATCAATTATAGTTATTTTAGAGCACTTGTCTGTTGATTTCACACCTGAATCAATTGTGGATCTGTTTGTTTTCTGTTTCTTTCTTCCTATTTCTTAGTACATTTGTCCTGTATTTTTAAAAACATGTATCATAAATTTTTATTGGATACAAGAAATTTGGGATGAAAAATAGAAGAGTGGATCATTAAGGTCTCATACAATGTTAGCTTTAGGGTTTATTATGGTTGTTATATTTATTTTACCCTTAATACTAGAAAAAGCCCTAAGTTCTAGGTCATGGCTTGTAACCTGAGGATGAGATCACAATCCTGAATGAGTGATCATCAGTAGGCTAAATAGAAAGCTCAGAAAATTTGGTATCTCACTGAGGTTTAATCTCCCATTTCTGTCTTACCGATATCCCTTATTAAATGAAATTGATGTTTAGATTTTTAGTTTCCTAACTGCTGTTTGCCATTGGGTTTCTTGAATTTTCCCCTTGCACATGTTCATACCCAGCCCAGATGTCAGCCAATGACTGGTGAGGAAATCACACATGGATTTTTTTTAGTTTATTTTTTAAACTTACATCCAAATTAGTTATCATATAGTGCAACAATGATTTCAGGAGTAGATTCCTTGATGCCCCTTACCAATTTAGCCCATTCCCCCTCCCATAACCCCTCCAGTAACCCTTTGTTAGTTGTCCATATTTAAGAGTCTCTTATGTTTTCTCCCCCTCCCTGTTTTTACATTATTTTTGCTTCCCTTCCCTTGTGTTCATCTGTTATGTGTCTTAAATTCCTCATATGAGTGAAGTCATATGATATTTGTTTTTCTCTGACTGACTTATTTTGTTTAGCATAATACCCTCTAGTTCATCCATGTAGCTGCAAATGGCAAGATTTAATTCTTTTTGATTGCCGAGTAATACTCCATAGATATATACCACATCTTCTTTATCCATTCATCCATCAATGAACATTTGGGCTCTTTCCATACTTGGCTATTGTTGATAGTACTGCTATAAACATTGGGATGCATGTGCCCCTTTGAAACAGCATACCTGTATCCCTTGGATAAATACCTAATAGTGCAATTGCTGGGTTGTAGGGTAGTTTTATTTTTAATTTTTTGAGGAAACTCCATACTGTTTTCTAGAGTGGCCACACCAGTTTGCATTCCCACCAGCAGTGCAAAAGAGAAAGTGAAACTTGACCTCCTCCTGGTCGATTTGGATGCCTTTTATTTCTTTGTGTTGTCTGACTGCTGAGGCTAAGACTTCCAATACTATGTTGAATAACAGTGGCAAGAGTGGACATCCCTGTCTTGTTCCTGACCTTAGGGGGAAAGCACTCAGGGTTTCCCCATTGAGGATGATATTAGCAGTGGGTCTTTCATATATGGCTTTTCTGATCTCGAGGTATGATCCTTCTATCCCTCCTTTCTTGAGGATTTTTATCAAGAAAGGATGCTGTATTTTGTCAAATGCTCTTTCTGTATCTACTGAGAGGATCATGTGGTTCTTGCCCTTTCTTTTATTAATGTGATGAATCACATTGATTGCTTTGTGGATATTGAGCCATCCCTGCATCCCAGGTATAAATCCCACTTGGTCGTGGTGAATAATGTTTTCAATGTATTGTTGGTTCTGGTGGCGAATATCTTGTGGAGGATTTTTGCATCCATATTCATCAAGGAAATTGGTCTATAATTCTCCTTTTTTAGTGGGGTCTCTGGTTTTGGAATCAAGATAATGCTGGCTTCATAGAAAGAGTTTGGACGTTTTCCTTCCATTTCTATTTTTTGGAACAGCTTCAAGAGAATAGGTTGTTAACTCTTCTTTAAATGTTTGGTAAAATTCCCCTGGAAAGCCATCTGACCCTGGACTCTTGTTTTTTGGAAGATTTTGATTACTAATTTGATATCTCTCCTGGTCATGGGTCTGTTCAAATTTTCTATTCTTCCTGTTTCAGTTTTGGTAGTGTATGCATATGTTTCTAGGAATTTGTCCATTTCTTCCAGATGCCCATTTTATTGGCATATAATTGCTCATAATATTCTCTTATATTTGTTTTTATTTCTGCTGTGTTGGTTGTGATGTCTCCTCTTTCATTCTTGGTTTTATTTATTTGGGTCCTTTCCTTTTTCTTTTGATAAAACTTGCTAGTGGTTTATCAATTTTGTTAATTCTTTCAAAGAGTCAGCTTCTGGTTTCATTGATCTGTTCTACTTTTGTTTTGTTTTGTTTTGTTCTTTGTTTTTTGTTGTTTTTCTTTTATAGCATTGATTTCTGCTCTAATCTTTATTATTTCTGTATTCTACTGGTTTTGGGTTTTATTTGCTGGTTTTTTTCCAGCTCTTTAAGGTGTAAGCTTAGGTTGTGTATCTGGGACCTTTCTTCCTTTTTTAGGAAGGTCTGGATTGCTATATACTTTTCTCTTATGACCACCTTTGCTGCCTTCCAGAGGTTTTGGGCTGTGGTGTTATCATTTTCATTGGCTTCCATGTACTTTTTAATTGCCTCTTTAACTTCTTGGTTAGCTCATTCATTCTTTAGTAGGATGTTCTTTAGTCTCCAAGTATTTGTTATTTTTCCAAATTTTTTCTTGTGGTTGAGGTTTTAGGCTGTGGTGTTATCATTTTCATTGGCTTCCATGTACTTTTTAATTGCCTCTTTAACTTCTTAGTTATACCATTCATTCTTTAGTAGGATGTTCTTTAGTCTCCAAGTATTGTTATTTTTCCAAATTTTTTCTTGTGGTTGATTTCAAGTTTCATAGCATTGTGGTCTGAAAATATGCATGGTATGATCTTGATCTTTGTGTATTGTTGAGTGCTGATTTGTGTCCCATTATGAGATCTATTCTGGAGAATGCTCCATGTGCACTGGAAAAGAATGTATATTCTGCTGCTTTAAGATGAAATGTCTGATTATATCTGTTAAGTCCATCTGGTCCAGTGTGTCATTCAAAGCCATTGTTTCCTTTTTGATTTTCTGTTTACATGATATATGCATTGCTGTAAGTAGGGTGTTGAAGTCCCCTACTATTATGGTATGATTATCAATGAGTTCCTTTATGTTTGTGATTAATTGATTTATATATTTGGGTACTGTCACATTTAGAGCATAAATGTTTACAATTGTTAGGTCTTCTGGTGGATAGCCCCTTAAATGTGATATAATCTCCTTCTTCATCTCTTGTTACAGTCTTTATTTTAAAGTCTAGATTGTCTGATACATATATGGCTACTCTGGCTTTCTTTTGTTGACCATTAGCATGATAGATGGTTCTCCATCCCTTACTTTCAATCTGAAGGTGTCTTTAGGTCTAAAGCGGGTCTCTTGAACTTTTTTCCCTTGCTGCTTGACTTTTTTCCCTTGCTGCTTTCATGATTCTCTCCTTTCCTGAGTATTTCATGAATTTGACTATGATATGCCTTGTTGATGGTCGATTTTTTTTTAATCTTATGGGAGTCTTCTGTGCTTCCTGGATTTTGATGTTTGTGTCTTTCTCCAGGATAGGAAAGTTTTCCACTATGATTTGTTCACATAACCCTTCTACCCCTTTTCTCTCTTTTCTTTTTCTGGGACCCCTATGATTCTCATGTTGTTCCTGTTTAATGAGTCACTGATTTCTCTAATTCTTAAATCATGCTCTTGTGCCTTCGTCTCCCTCTTTTTTTCTGCTTCCTTATTCTCCATAATTTTGTCCTCTATATCACTGATTCTCTGTTCTGCCTTATCCATCCTTGCCTCTGTGGCATCCATTCGAGATTGCAGGTCAGTTATACCATTTTCTATTTCATCCTAACTAGATTTTACTTTTTTTTTTGTCTCTGCAGAGAGGGATTCTAATCTGTTTTCCATGCCAGATAGTATTCTTATTATTGTGATTCTAAATTCTGGTTCAGACATTTTGTTTGTATCGTGTTGATTAAGTCCCTGACTGTCATTTCTTCCTGCTTTTTCTATTGGGGTGAATTCCTTTGTTTCATCATTTTGTAGGAAGAAAAGGAATTAAAGTAAAAAAATTTTAATTGAACAATTAAAAACAACACACACACACACACACACACACACACACACACACAAATCATATAAATGATGCTAGATCCTAGGTGTGTTTTGCTCTGGTTATTCAAAGAAGTTTGATAGATTATAGAAAAAAGGGAAGAAAAAAAGGAACAAAAAAAAAGAAAAACAAGGAAAAAAAAGGAAAACATTGGAAAATTTGAGAAAATGAATACAATGAAATAGAATAAAATGAAATAATGGAAGAAAAATAGAATTTGAAAAATTTATGAAAAAGTAAAAAATATAGGAGAAAAAATAAAAATATTTTTAATTATAACTGAAAATAAAAATAATTTTTTTCTCTTTCTGTATTCAAGAAAAAGAAAATAAACGAAAGAGAAAATTGAATAGATGGACCAGTGAACAGATTGAAATACAATTAAAATTACATCGTTTTCCCCTATAAGTCAAACTATGAAGCACTTTATAGTCCATAAACTAAGCAGGCAGAGAGATTTGTGGTGTTCGTGAAGAGCGTGTTTGGCCCAATTGGGCAGGGCTTAGTGTAACGGCTCCATTCTCCACTAGATGGTGCTGCTTAGCTTAATGGGGTGGATTGTTGTGGAACTTTGTAGGTGTGTATGTGCATGTGCAGGAGAAGTGAAAACGGCGTTACCCAGCTACCTAGTCTCTAGTATTGGAACACTGTGCTCTCCCTGAACAGCCGTCACACCCGTCCTTTGTCTCCGGCTTACATCCACTCCCAGATTTTACTCTGTGATCAAGCTGTCAGGTTGCCAGGTGGCACCTCCCTCCTGAGTTTTATCTCAGATGTGACTTTGTTTCCTGAATATTCGCAGGACTATGCTGCTGCCAATGCCCAGAGATTGTGGCTGGGTGCCAGCCTGCCCTAGAAAAAGTTTATGCAACTGCGAAGCAGCAGTGTTTCAGGGATTATGGAAAATCACAATACACATCTTGCCCCAGGCTTCAACCTTAAGGACCTCCTTGTTCCAGCACCAGTGAATGTGGTTGTTCTCTGGGGTCTGCTGGGACAGGGTGGCCACAAACCTCTACCAAATGTCCTTCCAGCCATGGAACTGCTGTTCCCTGTGTGGCCCGAGGACTCATGGACCCCACTCTGCTCCTGGGGATTTGTCCTTCCCACCAAAGCACCACCAGATATTGAGCTGCAGAGTTTCAGACTCTGCGCTCCCCTTGTTTATAGAGTCTTAATGGAATTTAAACCCTCTCCTTTCTCCTTTCTCCCTTTTTAGTTCATTCCCTGCGGCTGTTTCCACTTTTCCACTTTCTTTCCAGCTGCTTTTCTTGGGGTGGGGGGAAGTTCCTGTACTCTACCCCTGTCTCTGTCTTCTCTCTGCAAGCAAAAACAGCTTCCTGCCCTCCGCGGCTTCTCTCTCCCCCAGTTCACCTCTCCACACTGTGTACCTGCTGAGTTCTGTGGTTCAGGTTGTGTAGATTGTTGTGTTAATCCTCAAATCAGTTTTCTAGGCGTGCAGGATGGTTTAGTGTTGATCTGGCTGTACTTCATGGACACAAGATGCAAAAAAACTTCCATGCTCCACACATGGATTTTGAAACTCTTTTATCTGTTGTTTTTCCTCTCTGTGCTCGTGCCTGTCAAGTTTCAGTACTCTATCAGCTCTAACCTTGAATTATATCTCCTTATCTAGTAAGACTGCTATTTTCTGCTTGGGCTCAAGTTTCCTGCATCACACATTATGAGATACACATAAAGAAAAAGCTGAGGTGGATATGGAGGCCTCTTACTAAACGCTTCCCTTTTCTCAAGGATTATAGCACCTTAATTCCTATATATATTTGTTGTACTCCAATGCTGTCTGTTAATTTTCATATCCTTTCAAATTTATAATTGTTTTTAGGAGGAGCGTTTTTTAATATTATCTACTCTATGTGTTGCCAGAACTAGAAGAAGTTCCTGTCCCAAGTGATTGGAAATTGTGTACTAATATGCCATGGTGTGAATTCATATTCATTTATTTTGCTGGGCAGTTAGGGAAGTCTTTCTGGAAACTCATGTTCTCTAGTTCTAGAATATTTCCTTGATTATATCATTGATGATTTTCCTTCTTAATTTTCATTCTTTTTCCATAAACTTCTCTATTGTTTAAATTTTGCACTTCCTGAAACTGTCTTCTAACTTTTCATAGTTCCTCTTCTGTTGTAGATTTATCTTTTTCCATACTTTGTGAAAGATTCTTCTTAAGCTTAACTTCCAATTTCTTTTTAGTTTTGTTTTTTTTTTAGTTTTTCATTTTTATTAGCATGAATTTAAGTTAAGTGTTGGTAGCTTTTACTTTTTGGTTATCTAGACTCTTCTTGTAATATCTTTTACTCTCTCATGGATGTAATATTTTTTCATATTTCTTGGTTGGCATTAATAATAGTCTTTTAAAAAGCTTTAACTGGCATACTCTTGCTGCCTCCATTTTACCTTTTTTTCTTTTTACATGTTTTTTCTCCATGTTTTTGTTTTGTTTAATTTCCATGTTATATTGTCAGTGGTCTATATCTACACTATATCTAGTTTTCATTTTAAGATTAAGAGGTAAGGACTACAAAGTTGACAGAAGCTCTGAGTGCATAAATGACGCTTATAATGAGTTTCATTTTATGTAATATGGCTGATGTAATTGTTGTATATATGACTTACATTATGCTGTTTTCTATATTCAGTAGACCCAAAGTGTTAAATGACTGAAATACACATAAAAATTATTTCTTGCTCATTTGATAGTACTGAGCAGATAATTATGTTGGAGAGCATCCCTTCTATACGCAGTCGTTTAGTGCTCTAGACCAACAGAGGCTTTACCATCTTTAATATATGATGATCAGGGTCACCCTGGAGGTCATCTACATTTCATGCAGCTCAAAAGGGAAAATAACATGAAGAAAAGCTCTATAACAAGGTTTTATGGGCCTGCCAGGCCTAGAAGATGTGCACATTGATTCTTCTCATGTCCCATCACCAACATTTTTCATATGCATTTATAGGGTAATGAGAAATGCAGATTTTTGTTTGACTTCCACCTTATAGGGACAAATCTATACTATAGAAGCAGATACTAATTTTTTGTTTTATACCTAGCCATGACTTCTACATTCTATGTTTATTTTATTCGTTTATTTATTTATTTAGCCAAATCAATTTGCTCAGAAAAGAAGATGCACAAGCTAGCATTTTGGGAGCCAACCTAGAGAGGGAAGAAAATAGTGTGGGAAGAGTCTCAATATCTAGAATGCATACATTGACTTAAAGCTGCGCTTAGGAGTATAAGAACTCTATCCTTAACTGTGTCAACTCTGTTTTATCTAGTTTAGATAATAAACTTTCAATCTTCTGCTGTGGTGGGGTTTGGGGGTAGATTACCAATAAAAATGGAGTCGAGAATGAGATGTAGGGATTTAACTTCCTTGTCAACATATTCTAACTATTTTCTTAATTCAACTCTTCTCTATTGCCATGTTCTGAAATATCTGGTGCTTCTGATTCTTAAAACTTTCTTGGTATGGTTTCTGGATTTATCTACTGCTGGCTTAGGATCTAGTTTTCTTAGGTCTGGGAAGTCAGTCAGTCACCAATTATCCATATTTCCAAATTTGGTTCCACTTTTCCAAATTTTGTTGTTTCCACCTTTCAAATTTTTGTTTGTTTTCCCCCTTTGTTCTCTATGCTACCTCCATAAAGAAAAACAGAATACTTTTTTCTGTAGTGTTAGTAAGATGTTGAGATCAAATTTGCTCTTTTAACCGCTAGTCTATGGGCATAATATTTTGAAATAATAAAAAAGTACATTTTTATCCTTGTAAATTATTTGCCATATTCCCCTATAGTGATTCTACCATTTGGACTCAGTGAAAGAAGGGTGAATGGTGTCCCCTCATGAAGGAAGAGGATATTATATAAAAAGAAATCTATCATATGAGAACAAATACTTATCTTTCTGAACTGGTTGAGTGTAGGAAGAAGAAAACAAATGGAAGGAACAAGTGTATGTGTGTGCTCTTGCTCTCCTTTCTCTGGACTGAAGTTCCAAGAGAAGTTTTTTATTCAATATACCACTAGATAAATTTGGTGATGCTGTGGTGGAGGCATGGGGAGACTATTCATGGTTGCAGGGATTGACTGGACATGAACTGAGAAAGTTATAATTCCATCTGAATGCTCAGTCATGTTAAGATTCGTGTTAGAACAACATGGAGGAGGTTCTTTATGGAGAGTTTACAGAGGATCCAGACATTTTTACATGCCATGGTTGATAAATTCAATGAGGTTGAGAGGATTGATTTTCCAACAGAAGTCTCAAGGTAGAACTAAGGGGCTACACAGTATGAGGATATTGTGACTAGAGAAAAGTGCTGAGATGCATAGACTTCAGCTTTGAGAGCCAACACCATGTTCCAACAGGCCCACAGGATCAGCTATGGGACATCAGTGAACCCTACACAGAGTCCAGAGATCGGACAAAGCACACATTCAAAGAAGAGACACAGTTCTCCATTTCGCAGAATCACAAGATATCTAAATGAATCTCTTCCCCATCATTTTGGAGAACCTTCATTTACTCAAAAGATAGCATTTATTGGTTTTCTATTGCTACTGTAACAAACCAACACAAATTTAGTGGTTTAACACCACTATATTGTCTTACAATTCTTGAGATTGGGAGTCCAAAATGGGTGTCATCAAGCTAAAATCAAGATACAGGCAGAGTTGTGTTCCTTTCCTTTCCTTTTCCACCCTCTAGAGGCTACCTTTCTTCCTTGTTCCACCTTTAAAGTCTACAGTGTTGCATCTCATCACTTTGACCTTTCTTCTGTAGTCACATCTCTAACTTTTTTCTTATGCTTCCCTCTTCTACTTGCAGGGACCCTTGTGAGTACTTTGGGTTTATGCAGAAAATCTAGAACAACATCCCTATTTTAAGATCAGCTGATTAGCAACCTTAATTCCACCAGCAACTTTTTTCGTTTAACATTTATTTATCTTTAAGAGACAGCAAGACAGAGCAAGCGGGGGAGGGGCAGAGAGAGAGGGAGACACAGAATCTAAAGCAGGCTCCAGGCTCTGAACTGTCAGCACAGAGCCCCACGTGAGGCTTGAACCCACAAGCCATGAGATCATGACCTAAGCCGAAGTCTGGTGCTTAACCAACTGAGCCACCCAGGCGCCCCTAATTCCACCAGCAACTTTAATTTCCCTTTGCCATGCAAGGAAACATATTCACAGGTTCTGGAGATTAGGATGTGGACATTTCTGGAGGGTCATTACTCTCTCTCCCACAGTTGAAATAACTCAAAAGAGACCATTGAAACCATGAAAGAATGAGATAAATTGGCGAATTTAATTTCCCCTTCCCACCCCCAGTTACTTGATGGGATGGGCAGATGAGAAAAATTAGATCACTTTTAAAGTGGGGAAGCCATGTTTCCTTTCCACATCAGTCCTATAGAATGAATTTTTTATTTTATTGCATGCAAATTATGAGGTAAATCGGATAACTTTCTTATTAATCATAGATTTAGCAACCATTGCTTAATCTAATTCTGGATTTATGTCATGACTTGAGTAGGACTTTTCTCTCTTATTCATCCTGGATGTTAAAAGCAATTTTTATTTAGATGAAAATCATTACGTAAAGACTATGAGATAATTCTAGATGCCTGGTGACAACTTCTTAGATGAAAATTTCTCATTTTTCTTTTCAAGTTTTCTGCTATTCCTTCTCTATAGATTAACAAATAGTGATTATAGAGCATGATGTTAACAGTTGGTAAAAACCTGTGGCTGTTTTTCTAATAGAATATTTCTCTTTAGGTAATTAATCTGCTTCAAGAAGTTCTGTTCCATTGTGTATTTAGATGTCATGATTTATTATGTTCTTTTTTTCCATGAAGTACCTTTAATAAACAATCCTAAATGAAACAACTGGGAACTTTGCAAAAGAAACAAGTTTTAAAAACTGAGGTATTAAGTGTTTTATTCCACAAGGGATGCATGGCTAACCTTTTTTTGAGGTCAATATAAATGAGATCAATCACAAAAGTAATAAGTATCCTTTGGAACCAGATTCATGCACTGGGGTAATCCAAAAGTGGCACCTTTAAAAATCCTGCGTTTCTCATATCTCATAAAGATGATCATTATTAAAGAGTTCAAGAATTGCTTTTTTGGAATCCAGATTACAGACACTGAAATTTTAAGCAGTGAGTTTGTGGGCACAAAAGCAGCCAGATATTTAGTTATCGTGATGATTAACTGCATCTTGTTTTGTCATCTGGATCCCTGTCATTGTGTAGACAGAGACATAAACAGTGGTTTCTTGACGTTGATTATACTATGAATAATTTCCACACTTATTAAAATGGCTTAAGGTTTTTTTTAAAGAATGAGTCACATCAAGAGACTGACAAGTTGCTTTTTAATTTATTATTTTTGCATCTCTCTCCAAGTTGGCTCTACATATAGAATGCATTGTATTATTTTTAAAATTAATGTGATTGGCTGCTATTTTGCATTCTTACAGCCAATTTGTGTTGACTTGGCTCTTTTGATGAGATCATCGTGATTATAAATCTAAGGTTGTGCTTTTGATCTTTATAAAGAAGTTTGCTTACTTCCATCCTGGGAACACAGATGGCACTCATATTCTCCGTACGCTTATTTTGTAAATTCGTGTCTTTGATCTTATGGGAAGACACTGTTAATTCCTTATCTTTAGTAAAGCTCCACCAATTAAGAGTATCCTAACGTCAGATAAGAACTATATTTTTAATAAAATATAGTAGCCTGATGAGTGGAAATATGCTAACTAGTTACTAATTTTCATTGGGTGTCATGTCTAAAATTAATGGTTTAAATTTCTAAGATATATTGTAGGTCTAAGTTCTCTAGTAAAATGATTTCAAATAAAATTTTATTGCAAAACTATTTTGGTATGAGTAGCACATTAAAATATCACAATTGCATTTTGTATTTGGGTGTGAGAAGAACAGTAAATCCTAATACTAAAATACTATGAAAAATGCAATGTTGTTTTCCAAAATATCTAATAATTCAAACTATGACATAATGATATAGTAGGAAGTGGGAAGCCTAACTTGCCAGGCTTAATATATTATGGTACTTACCGAAGGCCTCTTTTATTTTTAGTGTTCATTGTTTATAAATCCCTATTTGTTTAAGGAGATCAGGTATAGACCATCCACTAATCTTATTATAAAATTATTTTATTCATCAAAATACTCTGTATAATGGTGAATTCCTAAATACATTCTATGTGTTAGTGGAATCTACACATATGTGAGTTTATTAATATTATTAGAGTTTATCCTGTTTTGATTTTTACTTTGCAAAATGGGTCACTTGCAGTTAAGTATTATCTTTTGGATTTTCTTAGGCTTTTTTGTACAATGCCAGATCAAAGAATTGAGGTGACTGGGTAGAAAAGTTGTGTGTTCTTACAGAAAAAGAGAATGGCCATGTGTGTGTGTGTGTGTGTGTGTGTGTGTGTGTGTGTGCATGTTTGAGAGAGAGATGAGGTCTACATATCTTAATTTGATTACCAGTAAATTTTTTTGTGATTTACTTGAATAGTTTGAAAAACTGGACTTTGCTAGCAAAACCATCAGCAAGGTGAGGCAAGTAGCTTCTTAGGTTTCTCTTCAATCACCCAGAAAAGAAGCATCTTACATGGTATATCAAGTAACTAATCGACGTCTTTGATTTCTGGTATTTTGATTTCAATGTGTGTAGCAGTTCAGGAATAAAAATGTAATATTTTCTTATACTATTTTTTTTTTATTTTCATAATGATTCTCTTGATCTCTTACTGGTCTAGTTTGGATTTTGCCTCACCTATCCTTCCTACCAAAACTTGATTTTTGGAAAGTCTAGACACAAGAACTGTGCTTTTTAAAAATTCTCATAAAATGCAAAATCAATTTGAATATATTTTATAATACAAATCTTACAAACATTAATAAAAAGATAAAATATAAATTGATAAAAATAACAGTGGGATTCTTTCTCTCTAGTATGGATGAACTATGTGTTATGTGCATGTATCTATATATGGATATACTATTTCTCCTAATGTGCTTACTATAATGATGAATTCCATTCATGATTAGAGAATCATGAGCTAAAAATAAAAATATACCCGAAAACATCGGTAAACATTGGTGAAATTCCACCTTAGGAAATAACCAATGCTTAAAGCTTACTTAGCATTCTGATTTGGAAGAAGAAATATATAAATTATAGAATAATGAGAAAATTCAGAACTGCTAAGCACATCCCATTTTGATGATATTCTAAGTAGCCGTAAAAGAAAATGCAATTTTATTTACCTGCAAAGACCGGAGCCAGAAATCTCCATTTCAAAATGCTTATTTCTTTACAGTGTGGCTGAATGGCCGTGAACAATGCAAATCGGTTTTACTTTCTAAGTTTATTATACTTACACATATTTTGGTAAGTTGTCTACCCAGATCCTTTATTATACAATGAGGTAACCCCCCCAGTGAAACCCCAAGTATCTTCTTTTCTTGGTCATCATATGCTGCTATTCTTCCCCTAGAAATTAACACACTCTGTATGCTGGCTCCTGTCTTTTCATCTCCTGCTGCAGAATCAGCGGTCATAACAGCTATTCTGTTCATGAATATGTAAATACAACATGCATAAAATAAAAAAATAGCGGGCGGTTCCCACTGCACACTATTCCCAACTCTGTTTAATACACAAAAAGCAAAGATTTAATTTTTCCACCATTTTGAGTCAGTGTTGTAAGGGATGCTATAATTATGTAACACGGAAATACATAAATGAGACATGCAGATGCTCATGATAGTTGGAATCCTAATAAATTGGCATCTATGCACGGCTATGGCAGTGCATACAGATTCACTTATTACTTCCCTCTGATGCCTGGTGATAAGGCGGAAATGCCTTAGGTCCTCAGTAATCTTTTATTTGCTGACTAGGTTCCACTTCCATACCTCACCCCAATATATGACTAAAACAATGTTTAGATTATGCATGTATACCTATAGGTATATTTGCATATACATACACACACATTTTTTTTTTCTTTTGAAGGGGAGAAATGATGACTACATCCGTTCTAGTATTCTGGCTGAAGCATTAAGCTCTGTGAAGAAAATAATTGGGGGATTTTATTATTGAAATAAGCAAGCATGTTCATGCATATTTTTACGGCATGCATGCCTATGCGCCACTCCGTGCAAACAGTGCTATTGCAGCTCGTGTGCGGTAATTAGGTTGATGTAATTACGGTGAAATAAAGGCAGTCTCACTGATAATTTCACAGTGAATATTAAAGACATATGTGCCTTCCAGTGTACAATAAATGAACCTGAACTGCTGTCAGGGGCTAGGAGGACAGTGTGGCCAATGCACCTATTGTGTCCCTGCTGCAGAAAGGAGCCTGCCGATTGGCCACTGTCTGCAGCACATAGCACTGGCTGGTTATAAAGGACTTGTCTAGGGGAGAGCCTGTAGGTACTCCATTGTCTGGTAAAGTTCATATGACTGCATTCTTTTTTGCAAGGGGGGTGGAGGGAGAGCGGGGAAGGAGGGGGTGTCAGCTCAACTGTAAAAGCTGCACAGATTTTTTTCTTTCTCTCTCTCTGCCTCTCCATAGATCGTTTCTGTTTCATGCCCTGTCTCATTTCGCATAGCTAAAAAATAATGCTAATTAAGATCCCTTGTCTTAACCTGAAAATAATGACTCGGATATAATTAGAAATCTGGCTAGAGTTTAAAATTCTGGTAAGGGACCAAAAACATCAGTTACGGTGCTTAGGAGGGAAATGAAGAATTATTTTTCTGTAATCAAGGTAAACATGGCAGAGGGGGGTTCCCCCCTATCTTTTTTAACCAATTTTAACCAATGGTGTTCTACAGCAGATGAGAGGATACTGTATTTCGAAAACTATTTTAGCCATCAAATTGAAAGGACACAAATCAGTAGCAATAGAAGCCTTCTTAATCCTCCTTAGGATGCAATTCAGATGAAAGAACTGCTTTTTTTTTATTTTCTTTTTGTATGTGTGTGTTATAGATGGATCTGAGAACGCTGTCTGGGCTTGGTGCCAAGCGCTGGTATTTCACAGCAGCGACCGCCTCACAGACGAGCTGTGGGAAGCAGGAGGGAGACTCTCTCTTAGGGTGGAGACACAGCTGGGCTGAACAAGATTTGCTTCAAACGACAACAAGAGAGACAGAAAGTATCTGGTTCAACCGCTGCCCAAGCAGGCAGGCACCAGAAGAGCTAGCAGCCAATCCGGCCATGCTCGAAGCCAGCTCTGCAGCTCAGCCAATCAGTGACATCACTGGTGAGAAACTCATTTACATCATGCAGTAATGAACTTTGTTTAACATAGCCTCCCCTCTTTCCTGTTACCCCCCCTCCCCATATTAGGTCCTTCCATTAATTATTCTGGTGGCATAATTTAAACCTCTATGCAAAAATGTGGCTACATTCTCTCTGATAGCTTTTACCTTCCCCTCCCACCCCACCCACTGGTGTCTGCTGTCACTGAAAGTGATTCTGGGTACAATTCTGTTTTGTTTTGACCTTGCAAAATTATCGTCTCTTTCTTTAAAAAAAATCTTAGAAAGAAATTAAACCTTTGTTTATTTTATCTGACTGCACTTCCCCCTTACGAATAGCATGCTGTTTGCAAGTTGGGATTCAGAATTGTACGAGGTACTAGAGAATAAGGGAGTGCATTGCCACGGAACTTACCATTTTTCCAAGCAATCTGCATTTTAGCGCTTCCTTTAATGCTTTCAGATTTTGTGCCGCAGTGGCCATTTTACATACAGTGTTTTATCCAAAAAGCACTTAAGTGCATCTGTCACATGGAGGAAAGTTCACTCTGGTTATATTTCATTCTTCACTGTGCTCAGCCAACATGTCATTTTATTAATGAATAGAACTGAGGTCATTTCTGGACAAATCTCTCTCTTCCCATCCCAGCACAATGCACCTGATTTGCATCCATTTACTAGAAAAACTGAATACAAGAACCAGCTTGAAAAGAAGTTAAGGGACCGGCTTCCATATCATTTTAGAATATGCCGTAGCATTTTGTTTTTTAGAATGCGTAATATTTAACATCTGCCTTGGTGTTTCTATAAAAATGCTTGATCTCCATTCCCAGTGTAGTATCTTTAGCTAATGTATTGGTTTGTTATATAACTAAAATAGACCAAAGGTAGTAAGAGTCACAAATGAGTTCATTTGTCAGCAGAGAACCTCTGGAAACATAATTTTGTCTTGTCCGGTACATTATGTATTTGGTGTGTCAGGGTTAAACTTATTTGTTTTATAGATAAGTTAAAAGGGCTGGGACATGTGGCATGTGAAGATTTTCAGGTTGCTTTAGCGAATCCCAAAGAGCGGAAACTGGGTCACACTTAAATGTGATTTCTCTTGAGCCATGTCTTTATTGCATATTGGCATTAAAGGGATGCAGTTTTCTGGCAGAGGAGGTGACGTTGCATTGTCTTTTTTTAGAAAAGAGTATTTTGAATATAATTATTCGAAGACATGGAATTTTTAAAACATCGGCGAGGTTTCATAACGTCGCATGATTCGTTTAAGAAGCTTAAAGAGTACAATGATAGGCACAGACACTTTTTAAAGCATATGAAGGATTTAGGCGCTAAACCACAGCCCTTTTAATTCATGAGGCATTCCATCATCCCATCATCAGTATTCAGGGAGCGACTGTCCTGAATCAGTCATGAGCTCCCCTGCTGCAGATCCTGTAATTTGAATCATGTGTAATAATATATTATCCTACTGGGGGCCTTCTTTCAGTAGGAGAATGGTTTATACATTCTGCTATAAGAGAACTTTTGGCTCCTCTCCGCCTCACAGCCATTACTCACATAGGCAATCACGATCATCTTCCTTAAGGAATAACATCTGCACGACCTCCTGAGCCAAAAATCTGCAACCTCCCCCACATTCTGAATTACGATTTTCTTGGAACAGGGAACACTTGACAAGACTGAAGTAGAAAAATGGAAGGTTTAGAGGAATGGATCACAATTTTATTGAGCATGCTGTGTGGCAAAAGCCAAGCTCCCATTCCTTTGAAATGATGGAGGATTGGTGGGGAAAGGGGGCCCACGATAGACCAAGATGCGTTTGTTTGAGGTTTACACACAAGCTGAAATGTAATGTGTTCAAGGAAGACATGGCTCCCTCTGTGTTTTCCTCTGGACATTCTAGCAAGGTCCTGCAAAGGGTGTGGCAACATGGAGGGATAAATGGAGGGCGTCGAAGGTTGTGAAAACAGAGAACCCTTGCCTCAACTTGGGAAGGAAGCAATGGGATATAGCAGGGGCCATCTGACCCAGGAGTTAAAGATTCAGGGACTGGGTGGCTTTGATTCTCTCTCATTCTGACTTTGATCCATTCACATAATTTCTGTTTTTCTTTATCTGTAAAGATTAAATAGACTGCCAGCACAGAGATAGTCCCGGTGTGTGGAATACTCCCCCTTTCTTTTTTAAACATTTGAAATCCTTCTTTGCTTCAAGGGCCAGATTAAGTATTCCCTCTTCTGTGAAATCTTTTCAAATCACGGTGGCCAGAATCTCTCACTTTTCCATCATTCTCTTTGTGTCTTCGTTATTGTAAGTGTAGCAGTCAACGCTGTTGTAGGGCCACATGTGTGTATCTTTGCCACTAGACTGAAAGCCCCTTGGGGACAGAGACCACGTTGAATTCGCCCTTCACCCTCTTCTCTAAGAATAATGAATTATGCCCCTAAGTTTTAAATCAGTGATGTAATTAAGGAGCTAAAGGTTCATTGTAAGTTGTGGAAGGAGTGTTTACCAATTCCAAGGATGACTACTGCTGTTAACAACTATTGCCACCAGGTACCAGTTGATGTCCGTTTTGCCTTATCAGTTTTATGCCTTTCGTTTCATGGTCCTTGATAATATAGCTCAGAATAAATGGTTGCTGCATTATTTTTCTTAAATAACCAGTTGTAGGGAATTTAAATTTCCTATTTATCCGATGTGGAATTAAGTCAACTTGGTTTGGTGTTTTAAAACTAAAAAATAAGGGAAATTCATGTAAATTAATTGCAAAAGCAGCCATGATAAACAAATTATAGTATCAAGCTCTACTGTTAATGATATGGAAGAATTAATTACTTGGAAGAGGTAAGCAATTAATGCTGGGTGTTGAAATGCTTTATAAAGCATGATTCATCGGGGAATATGGAATCCTAAGTCTTATTCTCTGAGTGTTATCATTGAGATATGTATTTTTAATCTGTAAACTGATACAACAGTCTTTTAAGAGTGTGTTTCTAGATGTATCTGATATAATCTGATTATGCCAAAATATGATTTTGATTCTTATGCTACTCATTTAAGTTTATACTTTTGGCTACTATACTACTGCTAGGTAGAGATTAATTTCTTAGCAAACAATGATATTCTTATCAATATGTTTACAAGTTGTGCTTAGAATTTTAAAATCTTATTTCAAACTATTGGGCCAGTACATGCTATGAGAAGGGAATGAAGTAACCAGAGAATATATACCTCTTCACTTTTTATATTTGGGGAAGCAGAAATTTTAGCCCTGGAAATCAGCTAGTCTGAAGTCGAGGTTTTATAGAAGTCTTAGAGAGGAAGGGTATCTTGCCCAAGACTATGTTCTATCAGGTTCCTTGAAACAGCTGAAACTGGTATCCAGGATTCAGAATGACTGGTTCCCTATTCGTTCCTCTCCATCAAATAATCTGTACTTTTAATATCAGATAGGATTATGCAGTTTTATAGTGTTAACATAAATTGCATTCATTATAATTGACTGTGACTAGTAGTATTCCTATTCCTAGTTTATGGTTGAAAACAAGGGGACTGGAAGTTAGGGAGGTATATTTTTTCCCACTACCCTATAAGAATGTGATCAGCTACTAATAAATCACCATTTATATTAGTATTCTTTAAAATAATTTTGGTTTTGATGAAAAAAATGGAAATCTCATATCTGGGTTCACTTTTCAGTAGCTTTGAATTCAATTAACATAAATATCATATCTTAAATTACAGGGCTACTACAGCCCTTAAAATAAAGGGCTAGTTTGTACCTTTTTTAATTGAGTTGTTATAACTGACCTTTTTTTTTTTTTCTGTTGTCTTGCTAAAGTGGTCAGGTATCTCAATAAGTGTATTTCCTTTCAGCCCAGTATTAAAAATAGAATTCTGGTGGCACCTGGGTGGCTCAGTTGGTTAAATGACTTCACCCCAGGTCATGATCTCATGGTTTGTGAGTTTGAGACCTGCATCGGGTTCTCTGCTGTCAGCACAGAGCCTGCTTCAGATCCTCTGTCCCCTCTCCCTCTGCCCTTCTCCTGCTCATGCTCTCTCTCTCTCTCAAAAATAAACATTTTTAAAATTTTTAAAAAAGAAGAATTCAGAACCTCATAAATATAGGAGATGAATTGCAACCACTTAAGGAACAAATGATTCTCAAGACAGGAGAACTAATAGGAGTCTGTCCAACTTCTTCTGTTCAGACAATTATATTTAAGAGCTCAGAGAGTGACTGAGTAAATATGGATCACCTTAGTTAAAAATGTTACTTTGCATCATGTTTTTTTTTTTTTCAACGTTTATTTATTTTTGGTACAGAGAGAGACAAAGCATGAACGGGGGAGGGGCAGAGAGAGAGGGAGACACAGAATTGGAAACAGGCTCCAGGCTCTGAGCCATCAGCCCAGAGCCCGACGCGGGGCTCGAACTCCCGGACCGCGAGATCGTGACCTGGCTGAAGTCGGACGCTTAACCGACTGCACCACCCAGGCGCCCCCTTTGCATCATGGTTTAAGACATGGTAACTGAAGGCCATTTGCATCTGAATATTGTTTTCTTTTCTAAACTTATTAAAGTAGTGATAAGAAAAAAACTAATGGAAGTCTCCTCTATGTTGACAGGTTTTATAGGATAATCATATGATTGTTATTTCAAAATGAACTCTTGAATCAGAAAAGCAGGAGTAAATATTGGGACCTTGCCCAATAAAACTATGAGGTCTGTGATTGAGAATCATTTATTTGTAAGATGGCAAAGAAACAGATGAAACTGACCTAAAACGTTTTCATCTTCTAGCAATTCTTCCTACTTAAACCTTCAAATATGCTAAATATCATGAGCAATTATCAAATATAGTTAGGAGCTTAGTGAGTATTTTCATGAAATCGGTGATCATGTGTCTTATTGTTACTGAACAGTGATCCTGCTCTGTAGCTGGTGGCTGGCACAAGAGGAGGAACAAAATGATACGGACTAACGGCTAACATCCACTGTGGATGAGTTATGTGTCATATGCTACACTATGCACTATGCAGGCATTAGTTCATTTAATTCTCACGCAGTTCTTTGGTATTATTATCTTCATTTTACAGATAAGAAAACTGGCTTTCAGAAAAGTTAAGCAACTTGTCAAAGTCACATGACTAAAAAGTGGCAAAACTGGGATTCAAAACAAAGATTCTGACTTGGGAACCCATATTCTTAAGCAATGTACCCAAGCTGAATAATCAGTACATGTGATTTTGTTGTTTGGCTACTGGAATAGAATGTTTTTTCTTTGCTAAATCCATAGAGTTTCTCTGGTTCATTTTGTTAGATGTGAACATATATTTATATTTTTACCTTTGTATTTTATTATTCTGTTTGAAAGCTACTGACCTAGCTATAGTGTCTACATTAATATTCCCTTATATTTTTGTATTTATGTGACAATTCAGATCACTTAAGGTAATGCATACAAAAGCAGTTTCAGAATAGTTAAGTACTATATAAATGGAAGGTCATGATTTTATTAAAATGCCTTTGCAAGTCTGAATTACTAAAAATGATTATTAGGCTAAATGTTTCCATTTCCTCTTTCATCTACATATATTACTTATTAAATATGTCACCTATTTCATGAGAAAATTAATACTTATTGATTTGGCAATTGCAGAGTGTCACTGGATCCTGACTATCCAGGCTTTTGGGACATCTCAGCTTCCTCAGTCCTGGTTACACATTTTGTGTCCAAACCACTGCAATCCAGGCGATGCTAAAAGAGAAAAGTCATGCAGCTACTATTCACTAAAACTTCCATGCCTAATGCTAGATATTCTACGTTTTACCTAGTGGTCAGTCCTAAGGGACATAGTCAACAAGTTGTGGAATTTAACAGTTTAATTTAATGAAGGCAAAGGAGAAAACAGAAGTGTGGATGGTTTCTTCTCTTTCCAAATGAATCATTGTCCAGTCTCTTGCTCAATTTTCTGACTATTTTTCTCTCAAACATGTCATGCACTCACCACATGTTAGAAACTTCAGGCAACAAACCTACCCTCTTGAACTTCAGCATTGTTATTGATGTTTGTTATGGAAATAGTACATACTGATGTATATTAGTATATAATTGAAGCGCTTAGTTTTGTTGCATAATTTATGAACCCATCTCCTCAAAAGCAATAATGTTGAGCCCTGTGATTCTCATTTGAGTTTTCTCCACTTTATCATTGGTTCTTCTGTAATCTTGAAACCTAGAACTCAAGGAAATACTCCTTGGAAGGTCTCCAAATGCAGGCAGAAGGGGGGTTATCTCTGTGTTCTGAAGACACTAGGCCCATCGATGTGGTCCAAAGGCTCATTAGCAGTTTTCAGGGTCACACTGTGATTTTGTGTGTGTCCTCCATTATCCTCTTCTAGGTTCAACAGTTGATAATTTCTTTTCCTCCCAAGGATCCTTTATTTTGTGTTACTAACAATTTTCTATTTGTGGGCAAGAATGAAAGTCAACGTAGAGGATTTTCTCATTGCTCTCTGGACCTGCCAAGAAAGTACATCACTAGTAACATATTTAAAGTGTTTATTTTCAGAATGTTTATTTTTACACAATGAAAAACAGAGCTAATAATAAGGAAAACTATGTCAGTTATTACATAATGATCACTTAAATCCATGGGGCTATAGAGTAGTGATTAGGCGCACAGGAATCACTGGCCAAATGCCTGTTTCTAAATCTAGACTCCATTACTTACTAAATGCATATCCTTGGGGCGCCTGGGTGACGCAGTCGGTTAAGCGTCCGACTGCAGCCAGGTCACGATCTCGCGGTCCGTGAGTTCGAGCCCCGCGTCAGGCTCTGGGCTGATGGCTCAGAGCCTGGAGCCTGTTTCCAATTCTGTGTCTCCCTCTCTCTCTGCCCCTTCCCCGTTCATGCTCTGTCTCTCTCTGTCCCAAAAATAAATAAACGTTGAAAAAAATGCATATCCTTAGGGGAAATTATATAATTTCTTTGCATCTTGGTTTTCTCATCTATATAGTATTACCTACCTTATAAGATTTGCAAAGGATACATTTTTGGGCATTTTTGTAAAGAATGATAGCATAAAGATGGATAAATTCATGGTCTCTATTCTTCAAAGTGTAGAATGTAGTTGGGGGAGTGTGTGTGTGCACGTGTGTTTGTGTTTAAATATTAACATGGTGTAGTTCAGTGCTATAACAGATGTGTTTATACTTGTATAAATACTTTATTGATTCTACCTATTCAGTCAGCTTTTTTCTTTTATTTGAACAAGTCCCCAAACTATTGGTCTAATATAATTATCAGGTTTAGCTCATCAAATATGGGTTTCATGTTAAAAGTTATTTTTATTTTTTTTTTAATTTTTTTTTTCCACGTTTTATTTATTTTTGGGACAGAGAGACAGAGCATGAACGGGGGAGGGGCAGAGAGAGAGGGAGACACAGAATCGGAAACAGGCTCCAGGCTCTGAGCCGTCAGCCCAGAGCCCGACGCGGGGCTCGAACTCATGGACCGCGAGATCGTGACCTGGCTGAAGTCGGACGCTTAACCGACTGCGCCACCCAGGCACCCCAAAAGTTATTTTTAAAAAGACTGTATTATCTTTTAATGATATTAGCATAATTTTACAAATAGAGATAATTAATAATACTTAATTCCTTGATTCCACCATTTCTTCCCTTACTAGTTGGATGTGTCAGAAAAAATGTCCTAAGACATATGTAAAAATGCATGAAACCATTTATTTTGATTTTTTCAAAGCTCTGTAGTAGAGCTAATGTTTCAGATCATGATATCCTAGAATGATCAATGGATAGCTTCCTAATCAGTGGTATTCTGTACATAAGTTTAACTCATGGTCCAAATGTCTAATGCTCACCAATCAGATAATTGATACACACGGACTTTCTTATAGCAATTTCCATTATGCTCAAGAAGAAAAAAATAGATTCTAATCTATTTAGAACCCTGTGTAAATTCTCTAAGCCTCACGTTCCCTATTATAAAATAGGGATAATTATATTGACGACCAAGAAAGGTATTTGCTTGGGTGAAATAAGATATGGAGTAACGTTTTGTCTCTCTTCTATAAAGTCGGCTCCAGTATATGCTTAAATGTCAATAACAGCAGTATGATTTCAATAAAATGCCAGCCTCTGAGGAGACAACCTCTAGTATTATGTATTCTATAGATTAGAAAATAAGATTGCTTTTGTTTACATTTCAAATCAAAATTCCCATTAATTTGACTGCATTGAGGGGATTGTTAATGAAACTTAATTAAATCAGATTGTTTTCTTATCTTAACCTGGGAATGACCGACACTGAAAATTGTTGCATTTTGAAAAGAAGTGTGGGGGTGCCTGGGTGGCTTGGTTGGTTAAGTGTCTGAATTTGGCTCAGGTCATGATCTCATGGTTTGTGAGTTCCAGCCCTGCCTCGGGCTCTGTGCTGACAGCTTGGAGCTTGTAGCTGCTTTGGATTCTGTTGTCTCCCTTTCTCTCTGCCTCTCCCCCACCTCTCAAAAAATAAAATAAAAGATTAAAAAAATAAATAAAAATAAAAAGAAGTACAAGAACTCCCCCTCCCCTGAGGACTTTAACATATGTAAATAGAGAAAGGAAACAGAAAGGCTTTCCAATAATTGAGTTGGAGGGATGTTCAAAGGCATATAGATTTTTGGAGGCAACAAATTGTCAGGAGTATCGTTAGGGTGAAGAGGTGATAATGCTATATGCGATATCATATTTGAACTCCTGTGTGCCAACTTTGTGATGTTTTACAATTTCATTTTATCTATAAAGGTTTGTTACTACTTCTTTCAGGCCCTTTTTATGTTTTTTTTATGGTGTTAATAATGAGAATGACAACTAAGTGAACTTTGTCATGATACCTTATAAGTGTAGTTATTGCTTGAACTATGTGTATAAGAAAAGTGAAGAAATTACACATTATGTTTGGGGTAGCTTCTAGCAATACGGTCTTTTAGTAATTCCTGCCCCCCCTTTTCCTTTTAAACAGCAATTAGCTAACATTCTATCACACATCACCACAGTCTTGGATATCAGTGTCATTGTGTACCAGAAGCTATTTAGCTTTTCACTTCTTAAAAGCTATTCATTTTGCAATGGAGTTAAACTTTGCCTTTGCCTTCCTAGCCCTCAGATTCTTTAAAATTCCATTAAATTTAATTATTTTTTACCTTTGTTATTTAATAAGTGATTTTCTAGAATTGACTGATTTTTACCACTGTAGAAACATATGCTTTCACTAGCTTTAGACTTTATTTGGAGTCTATTAAAGAGACCATACATACAGTTTCCCCAAGGACACTACTCGTTAATGCCTGTAATTATTAAGGATTCCCTCTTTCATGTTCCATAGTGACCTATTTTAGAATAGAAATTATGTGGCTACTCAATAATGTAAAGTTAACTCCTGAATTTATTTTCAACAACAGATGTTCTAATCTGTTGTCTTCATAAAGTTATTTGTACTTAGCAGACCATGCCAACTGAGTTTTGGATTTGAAACTGTGGTTGAAGTAGTGATAGGTAAATTTGTTAATATGTGTTAGACAAGCAATGAGTAATCGCTGAATTAAAGTCTCTAATTTGAACATCAGATTTCATTAGTATGCTGGTCTCCACTAAAATCAGGAAGGAGTCCAGGACTCCTTTTTGACAAATATTGGTTAAGCATTATCTATGTGCCAATCGGTAAGCACTGGAGGACACAGCAGTAAAGCAAATAGGCAAAATCCTATGTTTTCATGAAGTTTTGTCTAGAGATCCTTCATATGGTAATAATACATATTTATCAAGTTACACTGATGATATTTTGCTCTCTTATACAAATTGCTTTGAAAAATAGAAGGCTTTATTTAAAACCCAGCTTGTTCTTAATATAAGACTGTTCCATGATGGAGGCTAACTTTATACCATAAATTCCTACTGGATTTTCTTTTTTTCTCTCACTCAATAGCTTACCTGACATCTTAGGTCCTCCTAGAGTTGATGGTGCCACTTGCCCATGAATTTTATGTGAAATTTAATAAAGAAGAAACACAGAAAATCAAATTCTGGTAGTCTTGATATCTTCTGTGTTCTAGTCACTATGTAAGGGTATATGGAAAACTTATTACTTCATTTGCCTTTGAAAACTTTTATTTTTCCTTACTGGGAAGGACAATTTATTGTCATTTTCTCCTAACATATATAATTCATCTTTTAAAATATATCCTGGAGCTCTTTAAATAATTTCTCTCCTTGGAGAAAGCACCTTCTCTTGTTTTTTAGTTCTTCATAAAGCCCATGAATATTTTAAGTTTTTATTGGCTTATATTATGGGCATAAAAGAAATAATCAGCAATTTATATACCAAAACATACTTATTCAAAATGGGAATAATTGTATCATAACATCATAACCATTTAGCATTTGAAATAGACATAAAATGATCTAGTTTCATTCCCTTATTTTTTAAATGGGCACAGGAAGTATGGGAAAAAATGGTATTTGACTTGCCTAAATTCACAGAATAGTTTGTAGAAGACTCAGAAAAAGAACCAAGATTTTTTTAATGTTGTCTTTTAAAAAGCATTCTGATTGTATAAGTAATATTTTCTGTATTATAAATTTGAAAAACTCAAGAGGAATATGGATGAAAATTAAAATGTTTAGTTAACTTACTCTATATAAGTTACCATGGTTATATAAACGCTACTTAAAAATATATACATGTTTTGAATAATATTGAAGTCTCACCTTATAAACAACTTTGTATCTTGCTTTTAAACACTAAAAGAAATATATTATCTGGTATGGTATGAGGGATATACATTTGGATTAAAATTAAGAAGCGGGTAGCTCATAAGATAGGTTTAGGAAAAAACCCTAGATTTTTGAGTTACAACTTACAAATTATAATGAGATGATGTAAGATAAATGCAATGTCATTTGATAAAAATATTTGTTTTGTGTCAAGTTCAAATGAGATCTATCAAAGCGACAATGCAACTATAGACGTGGATACCCCATCTCGTTCCTGGTGAGTGGCATCTCTTCCATGTGAATTTTGGATTAGATTTTCTCTTAAATCCTCAAGGAACTTACTTCACTGATGAGCCATTTTTCTCCTGTATCATCATCTCCATTCAACAAACTCTTTATTCCTGGAACTCAAAAAACCCCCAACTTTCACTCATCATAAACAGACAAAACGGTAACAACCACTTTCCACAAACCTGTTTCGTCTCTGTCTCTCACTCACCTATCCTACTGCTGAATGGGAAGTGAGGAGAGCTAGAGACACATTCAGACTAACTTGGGACTTGTGATGTAACTTCTCTGCAACCCAGCAGATTTGATAGTTTTATGCTTTGTAAAACATAAAATTATTTAAAAATGATAATTTTATTAAATGATTTGTGAGGTTTCTTTCACCTCTAAGATCAAGTGACTCTAAAGGAGAAGGGGAAATATGCTTCAGGAGTTACTTTTCTCATTATTATTTTGAGGGAGTTCTAGACTAACTCTGAATGTGTATTTGACATGATATAACTACAGTTTGTAGCCATGATCTCATTTCTGTTGATTTTTGGGGATTCTATCCTGACTCACGTTTCTAGTGATACAAGGGAGACAGTAAAGTCAAGTTATATTCAATAAGGATCAAGGAAATAATCTGTCTTTAAATGAAAAAAGTTCTTTGTGTTATTGAACAAAGACCACTGGACTTAAAATCTACTGGACTTGAAGTTATCCAAGATTATCTGAATGAGAACAGGAATCAAAAGATTTTAGTTCGGCTAATTGTGCCACTAGCCGTTAGTGTGACATGAGAACATGGTGTATGGGTGTATCAGTTTATAGAATGATGGACGTGAGTTCAGATAAGGTCTTTCAACATTTTTTTCTTTTTCAAAGTGAAATCCTTTCTGCAAATGAAATCGAGTCAGTAGCTCAACATTTAGAATAAGTAAAGTTGCAACTGGCCTGGTTGGATTAGGGGTGGGACCTCAGAGCCTTACCTTTTCCCCACTCCTGCACTGCCAGCGGTACCTTGGTATTGGTGACAGTCTCAGAGCTCCATGAGACTGAAGAAGCCAAAGTAGATAATCACTTAGGTTCTGTAAGGTCTGAAATTAGACTATTAGTTTTTTTGTCTTTGTTTTTGTGCTTTAGATTTTGTCAGCAGCTGATCAATAAATATAAATTAAATCTCCACTAGATGGCAGTAGATCAAATCTTTGTTCTAAAAGACAATCTGTTTCAATCGACATTCTTGGATCGTATATATATATATATATATATATATATATATATATTTAAATTAAGTTAAATTTTAAAATTTAATTTAAATCCAAGTTAGTTAACATATAGTATAATAATGGTTTCAGGAGTAGAATTTAGTGATTCATCACTTACGTACAACATCTAGTGCTCATTTGGGTCCAATATTTAAGCACATTTGCATTACTTACAAAACTTTCCAAAGAATTCTATTTTCTCATACTTCACACTTTAAAATACCTTACGAACCTCTCAATTTATTCTTACTCATTGACCTGTTTTTAAGATTTAGTTGTGGAATTACTGATTAGTCCAAACAGTCTCGGTACTGATTTACTGATACCTGGTAAAATATTACTTGTTCTGGTTACAGGAATTGCTTAAAAATGGACTAATATTCAAATGAATACATTTACCTGAGCCTCTAAATTTGTTAGCAATACCTCTTGGTTTTCCAGCTTTCCTGGAAGCCTAATCTTTCACCCAAAGGTGATGGTGACCTGGTTGCTCATCTTTCTTACCCCATATTGCCTATCCACTTCCACAGCACTGAGATTCCTTGTGTTGTGTATTAATGTTGCAAGGGGGAGATGCTTTCAGGTAATATTAGGTGATGGAAGTTCATGATAAGGATAACGAGGGAAGCGAGGTAACTCAGGAAACTCCTCCAGTACTTCCAAGTTTGTGCAACAGCTTCGTGGAGGGACAGACCAGCTCCTTTCTTCAGGTTCAGTGGGCTTCTAAGACCTACAGTTTTGGGTAACTTCTCACCAGCATTCAGGCCTTGGAAGTTGTCCCCTGCTCTTCCTTTCTGGCATGATTTCCTTATAGTTGCAAGAGAGAAGAACTGGTCGAGTTGATTCGTTGTAATGTTGCAGAGATCATCCTTTATGGGCAGTCTCTGATGACATTTCCTTAAAGCTGGTTGGATCCCATTGCAGGCAATTTATACCTAGAAAGGTCAAGGGAAAAGATAAAAGTTTTTGCCTGTTTCTAGGTGAAATTAATACTAGCTCCCCATTTTACTTTTAGAATTTTTCCAATTAAGATGATAAATTACATTATTACCTGAATACATTATCATCGTTGCCTTGAGCACTAATTCCTCTGCTTTGGGCCAAGGTCATGTGACACAAGATGTAGCTAATTGGAAAAATATTGCCTGAGGTCACTTTCTCAGGAAGAGGCTGTGGGGCACAGGCATTTCGAATTATACGGACTGCCAATTATGTAGTCCTTAGAATAAAAGATAATTTAAAGAAAAAAGCTAACTTTAAATTCAAGTTCTTACCTTATTCATTTTTATCCACTAGATACAGCTTTTTTAATGCATTGTGGAAAAAAGAATATGATTCTCATTAATAAGGATATTGTAAAGCTAGAAAAGAATTTAAATGGCTTGCGTGTATTACATTATAAATGTGAGAGAAAAATTTTAAATTAGAGTTCCAAAGATGGTTCGCTCACAATTTCTTATGCACAAATGGTAGATTGAGTCTTTTAATTATCACTCAATAATAATTCACATCACCACTTAAATGTATGGGAGGTAGTTATCTTTCCATCCAAGTCATTACCCAAAATTCTCTTAAATAATCATATCTTTAGATCTTTAAATACTCTTTTCTTCACATTAGTCCTCTATTATTTTAATTGAATACAGTTAATATAGCAAATCATAGATTGAAAATCTTTTTTTTTTTCCCTCAGAAAAGGTTGATAATGAACAAATACTAAGTGAAATGTTTCACCCAAAGAGACTGAGTGGTACTGTTTTTCAAAATGTAAAGGTTTTTCTTTTCTTTTCTTTTCTTTTCTTTTCTTTTCTTTTCTTTTCTTTTCTTTCTTTTCTTTTTTTAAAGAAAGGACTGTAGTGAGCTTTTTGCCCAACTCTAAACAGATTACCCAGACGAGAGATTTAATTATAATTTGAAGGATTTTGTTTAGAATAATTTCATGAATCCTGCTTTCAGTGTGGACTCCTAAAGATATTTGTGCAAAGCCTTTTCTCTGCAAATCATTTATTTCACTTGTGGTATTTGGGGCATCATCATGCTCAGTTGGGGGGCAATGAACATAAGGGCCTTCCAATTTTGGTGGAGAAAGCATAGAAATAGCCACTTGCTTGGTTGAAAACTTCCTATGGCTCTGGAAAGACACACTTCCGTTCACCAAATCCCATTTCACTTTTTTCCTCTAGAGTACAAAGAAAGAGTAGATTTCTTAACCCTAGAAATTAGGTGGCACCATATAATAGTTCTGGCTAATGTATGTAGTCAGAAGTCATCTGAGTCACAACCTCGAGGAGCCCGTGTGCCCGCCCTGCCTGTTCTTCATAGTAGTGGTGGAGACCATGGACTGAGTTATCAAAGCCCCAACATAGAAAAAACCTGGATTCATCCCCAAGACTCTTATTATAAAGGAGCTATACCAAAGTAAAATAGAGTAAAATAAAATATTCTGAGTACTAAGTGAGGAGGAAATGCTTTGATGTTCTAAATCATTGAAATTTCAGGGTTAATTTGCCCCCGTCGTGTAACCGGCCCTTCTTGACTAACAGGGAATATATTAAGTTTAGTTTTGTGATTTAATTTAACTTTCTAACTTAGTTTAAGTCCTTGCCATTCCTGAGATGCTTTCCAGCATGTATTGTGTAAAACCAGTTATCGCTTAAAAGTAGAAAAGATATGAAATTAGACTATCGTACAAATAATTTTTAATTTGACTAAAATGTGGAAAATTATCCAGAACCTGTGGAATTATTTTAGCCACCAAATATAATCTGTAGAAATTCTCATGAGAAGAAAGAATCTGTAATATTTTATAACTTGTGGTTTAAAAGGTCAATATATAATTTTATAGTTCTGTTTTTATTTAATTAATTCAGAGCGAGCGAGAGAGAGAGAGAGAGAGAGCACGTGAGTGAGCAGGGGAAAGGGGCAGAAGGAAAGAGAGAATCTTAAGCAGGCTCCACGCTCAGCACAGAGCCCAACTCAGGGCTCGATTCCACAACCCTGGGATCACAGCCTGAGCTAAAATCAAGAGTTGAAAGTGCAACCAACTGAGCCAGGTGCTTCTCAGTTTTTATTTTAAGAGTAGTAACATCATGTAACTAGAAAAATAATTCAGTTTCTGTGACACACAAGCTCTCTCAGCATAGGAACATAAAAAGTGTTCCCTTTGGAGAGATGGCAGTTACATCGTAGTTTGCTTGGGGCCATGTCAGCTTATGCACATTGCCTGGTAATTTATAATAATAACATTCCCTTTCATTCAAAGATTGGCTTGAATTGGACAATCCATAGTGTCATGTGACCAGGGGGCCAGACTGATCAGTGATAGTTTGGAAGCCATGTATTGTGTATACCTAGGTTTCCTTTCTCAGTTCTGTGGAATATATCACTGCATGAAAATAACATTCTATGGGGATGTTAGATGCCCAGGCCAGTCCACAAAAGATTTTTAAATCCGTAACTGAGCTAAACCATAGTGATTAGTAGATGTAAAATTAAAATTTATAGGTTTTTGTGGATTGGCTCAGGTTCCTAATCATCATGTATATATATATAATATTGCATCAAATGAAAAATGTGGTCTAGTTTCCAATTACCAAGGAACTTTAGAAATAGTTACTTTTTCCTTTGGGCATAAACAGTGGTTTTTTAAATGCAGCTTTCATTATTAGTAATATTAATACTTCATTTTTTTCAGGAAAAATTTGAAGATATCAAATCTAGGTAATAGTATATTAAACCACCATGTGGCTATTACTTTAATCCAAACAACCATCTGCCAATGGCTGGTTATATCCTACCCATACCCCCATCTAATTTTTTCCTCCCATATTATTTTGAAGTAAATCCAGACATCCTATCATTTTATCCTCACACATTTCAGCATTAATCTCCAAATGAAAAGTGCTCTTTGATAAATGTACTACTATGTGGTTTTCATATAATAATATATGTTTAACAAATACTTGTCAAAATAGGTTTTGGTGGAAGTTTAACATGTTGGCATTTAGCCACATTAAATGGATACTATCTCTTGGAATAACAGTCTCCCCATTTCACCTTTATCAGAACAAATTACCTTTAAACATTCCAAAAGTAAACTCTAAATTTCTCTTTAGACAATTTAGAAGTGTATGTACCCTCTCCAAACCAGAGATCAAGGAGCTGTGAAGCTATGTTCTGCAGCTGTCTCCCTTTGAAGTTCTTTCCTCTGACACTTCAGATAAGAGTATAACTCAGGTTTCCAGGGAACTGAGCGGCCCTGCTCTTCAAAGAAGAGGTGAATATCTTGGGTTGACAGGTTAACTTCAAGAAAAGTAATCCTAATAAATAGAACTTATGGAGCAAATGGTAGGACTAAAAAATGCTTTCTATTGGCTTGTTTGTTGAGACGAGGGAGAAGCAGCATGTTAAATGAATCTTATTTTCTTTGTGCTGAAGTCATTCCTGTATGATCTTTTAATATACTTTGTAGGATTTGTAGGAAAGGAACTGTTTCAGACTTCAGAATGCAATTAAATCACATCTCTGATTTGTTTAGAAAGAGAAAGTTGAACAAAGTTTTAAAAAAAGTATCAAATATGTTATTGAAAGAGAAAAGAAGAGAGTTAATTTATTTGGTACAGATTGTATTTTTAGTAAAATTAGAGAAATTAGGCAGTTGCGACAGATTGTTTATGTACTATACCAATTTCCTTGTATTCATATGTATGTTTTGTTCATATTAAATGATTTTAAATGATTAAGAAATAGATCTAGTGCTGCTTATTTGTGGGGGGCATTGGAAATAGGGTTTATCTTAATGGATTTTTTTTGCCTCTTGTATCAGTGACATGTAGGTGGCATTTTACTTAATTTAAGCATTTGCTACAGATTCTAATGTAGATGTAAGCAGCATATTAATAGGAATAGTCTGTTTCTGCCATTTAATAGAGTGGTGTATATATATATACACATACATATATATATATAACGTACTTGATATTATATACATTTGATATATATATCTACCATATAACCAAGATCAAACCTTAATTTTCTAATTATGCAATGATATTAATAACATTTAACCTGTAAAGATACTATAAAGATTAACTGGATCATTTATATAAAGAGAGTTTTTTTAAAAATCAGCTTTATTTTTCTATTTCTATGTAATAAGATGCTAACATTTTATGTGTACAGGTTGCTGTTTTGACAAATCCATACAGTCATTAAACCATCACCATAGTCATGACCGAGAACATTCCTTCTACCCCCAAAACTCCTTCGTGTTACTCTGTAGTCAGTACTCTCTACTCATCTTCAGCTTCTACCAGACATTAAATTGCATTCTGTCCTTACAGTTTTGCATTTTCTGGAATTTCGTATGTACAGTATATAATAATTTATGTCTGACTTTTAAAACTCAGCAATGCTTTTGCGATCATCCACATCATCAAGGGTATCAATAGTTCATACCTATTTATTGCCAAGTAGTATTGTGTATTAAATGAATATGTCATCACTTCATGGACATTGGGATTGTTTCCAGTTTGGGCGATTAAAAATAAAGCTTTTGTGAATATTCAAGTATAGCTTTTTGTGTAGACATCATTTTTATTTGTCATGGGTAAATGTATGGAAATGGCATTGCTGGGTTGTCTGGTAAATCCATGACTTTTTAAGTAACTCATTTTCCTTCATCCTTCAGGTATTTTAATGTTCTATTATCAGTTTTCCATATTTAGACTTTTTTTATATATGCTGGTGAATTGATCCCTTTATCATTATGAATGCCATTCTTTAAGTTACATTCCTTATCATAAACTCTATTTTGTCTAATATGAATACAGACACTCTAGCTTTAAAAAATTTGGCTGGTATATTTATTTTAATCATTTTATTTTTAAACCCTGTATGTCTTTACATTTAAAGTAGGTTTCTTCTAGACAGTATCATAGTTGGGTCTTCCTTTTTGATTCCATCTGACAATCTGTTTTTTTATTCCTTTTCATTGAAGTGTTCAGAAAATTTACATTTAATATAATTTTGGTATGGTTGGGTTTCCATCCACAAGGTTGCTATTTTTTTCTACGTGTTCCATCTGTTTTTTGCTCCTTTTTTTCCCTTTCCTTCTTCCTTCTTTGGCGTTGAGTAATTTTTTTTAATTATTTTTATTTTCATTTTTAGTTTTTATCTGTTTTAATTTTTATTGGTTGCCCTAGAGTTTATAATATACATCTTTACCTTACAACAATACGCTTTCAATTAATATCATACCAGTTCCTGTGCATAGTAAGACCCCCTTAACAGTACACTTCTATTCTGTAACAATGTACTTCTGTTCCCCAATATTCTATTCTTCTGTGCTATTTGTGCTGAGCATGTTATTTCCCCATATGCTATAAACAACACAGCATTAAATTACTTTCTATGTTAAAAATGTTTATGTTTACCCACTTGATTGCCATTTCCAGTGTTTTTCGTTCCTTAGTGCAGATACAGAATTTTTTTTTCCTGGTATGATTTTCTTCCTGCCCAAAGGACATCCTTTGACATTTCTTGTAGTGTAGCACCGCTAGTGATTAATTCCCTTGGTGGTTGTTTCTCTAAAAAAAAAAAAAAAAAAGTCTCAAGTTTACCTCAGTTTTGAACACACTTTCCCGGTTAAAGAATTACAGGTTAGCAGTTCTTTTTCCCATTCAGAACTTTAAATATTTCTCTCTATTGTGTTTGATTTAAATACTTTTTTTTTGTCCCTCTGTATGTAATATGTCTTTCATTCTATGGCTGCTTTTAATGTTTTCACTTTATTGGTGTTTTTCAGTGATGTGATTTTGTTATGCTGATTGTGTTTTTACTTTTATTCTGCTTGGGATTTGTTGAACTTTCAGAATCTGTGGTTTGATGAATTTTATCAAAGTCAGAAAAATGTGCCCTTTATTTCTTCAAAAAATATTTTCTGTTCCTTCCGCGTCTTCTCCTTCTAGGACTGCAATTGCATATAAGGTAGACTATATGATATTTTCTCAGAGTTCACTTCTCTGTTCATTTACTTTTTTAAAACTTATTTATTTTAGAGACAGTGTGTGAGTGGGGAGAGGGGCAGAGGGAGAGAGAGTCTTAAGCGAGTTCCAGGCTCAGCATGGAGTCCAATGTGGGGCTCAATCCCATGACCCTAAGATCATGACCTGAGCTGAAATCAAGAGTTGAATGAGCAACTGACTGAGCCACCCAGGTGCCCCCCATTTACGTTTTACAAGTCTTTTCTCTTTCTGTGATTCACTTTGTATAGTTTCTGTCACTATGCCTTCAGCTTCTCTGATTTGTTTCTTCTGCAGTATATCTTATGCTGCTAATTATATCCAGTGTATTTTCATTTTGGGTACAGTATTTTCCATCTCTAGAAGTCTCATTCATGTCTTTTAAAAATCCTTTCTATTTGTCTTGTTATAAAGCTTCTATTTCCTTTCCTTTTCCTTTTCTTTTCTTGTGTTTTTTTTTTTTTAAGTTCGTCATCTTTAAACTGAAGGAATTAACAGGGATGGGTGCAGACTACACCATGCCCAGCGTTTTGTGGCTCCTGGGAGCAGACTCAGCTACAGAAAACACACAGAGACATGGTGGGAGGTAAAGGGGGCAGTTAGCAGATTTGGTCTTGAACTTGGATGGAGGGTGGGGTGGTGTGTGGGGTAGGTGGAAAAGTGATTTTCCTTGGGGACTTGGGAGAGGACCAGCAGGAAGAAAGCTGTTTTGGGGGAGGCTGGGCAGACCTAGAGGGGCAGTCCCCTACCCCTGGGGCTCAGAGTTGAGAGGAAAAGGAAAAGAGGCCCCTCCCCTCAGTACTACAGACAAGGCACTCAGTCTCCTTCTGCCCCACCCCCTTTTATCTTCTTGAACATATGGAATATATTTATGGAGCTGTTATAAATTACTTTTTAATAGTTCCAAAATTTCTGTCATTTATGAGCATGTTTCTATTCTTTTTAGAGTCATATTTTTGTCTGTTTTTTTTTTACATGCTTTGCAATTTTTTATTGGATGTTGTATTCGTCTGCTCAGGCTGTCATAACAAAATACCATAGACTGGATAGCTTAAACAGCAGAAATTTTTTTTTGTCACAGTAGTGGAAGCTGGAAGTTCCAGTTTATGTCCAGTAGGATCTGTTTCTGGTGAGAGTTCTTTTCTTAGCTTGCAGACAGCCACCTTTTTTCTGTGTGCTCGGTCCATAGCAGATGCTGAATATTGTTCTTTTTTATGTTGTTTATGACCTGATTTTGTCGCAGTCCTTTCAATAGTATAAATGTGGGGTTTTTTTTGCATAGAATTAAACTGCTTAGAATTAGTTGGACCCTATCCAGTTTTTAAGCTGTGTTAGATACTTAATTCCTGAACCAATATATATTACCACCAACATGATATTCTTCTGAGGATTCTGCTCATTTCATGTGTATTATAAGGAATTTTCACTCTGGCTGGTGGGAACATAATTTATTTCTAGCCCTCCATGAGTTTTAGGAATTTTTCTGTCCGATCCTTTTTGGTAGTTCTTTCCCCCATCTCTGGTAGTTTCTTCTCATGCATAGATCAGTACTTAGTTAAAGACTCAATGGAATACCCTCTGTACATCTCTAGAGCCTTCTCTGTATGTGATTCCTTACACAAATTCTACCCACTGTGACATCTCCAAATTTCAGCTCCTCATTCCTCAACTCAGAGAGAGTGTAAGGCTCTATTTGGGTTTACCCTCTTTGCTCTGTGACCTGGAAAGCACCTCCAAGCAGTAAGCTACAATAGTCTTAAGTCTTACCTTGAATGTTTCCTTTCTTTCACATATCACACTCCTTCATTACCTGTTGTCCAACATATGGAAAACTATTGTGTTGTATTGTATCTATACTTTTCCATACGAAATATATTTAGCATTATAATTTTCTTTTTCTTTTCACATCATTTGGCTCTTTGGACATTGGTATTTCTCTGATGGCTTTCAACAATTTAGTGGAATCAATTTGGTAAACGTCTCTTTTGACTATTACCATGTTAGCTCTATTATCTAGGAAGTAAATAACAATAGCCACATATACATACTTAATGCTTATTTAATATTTTAATATTTAATACTAAATTCTTTAAGACAATTTCACTCAATCCTCATAACTACATTATTTTACATGAGTGTCATATTTCCAAAAGCATCAAAAATGATTGTTTTTAAATAGGATTTCACATTAGTATCTTTATATTATACACAGCGACTTAAGCCAAAAAATTAAAATTTACAGAGTATAACCTAAAAATTAAATTCTCATTACTCACTCCTTTTGTTTTCTCAGGAGGAATAGAATGACGTTTCCCTCCCACCCTCATCCCATTTTAGGTGGGTGGTCACCTCTATGTCACCTCATTCCCAGAGAGAGAAGTTAAAAGCATTTTTGTGTTCCAGCATAGGAAAAAAAGAAAGGGATTGCTGGACAGAATGGGCCACCTGGGAGAGAACCCCAAGCAGGTTTTAATTTTTAATTTCTTAACTCTTAAAGGAGAACTAAGCTATCTTGCCAAAGAATGGGAAGGAGTGAATCTTCGGCAGTAAAAATGGAAGACCACTGCTGAGACGAGGAATAAACATTTCTCTGGGCTGGTGGAGAAGAAAGGTTTTAGATTCTTGGAAGCAAGGTGAATAAGGTGTCACAGAGATGGCAGAACCGAATATAAGGTTAACACCCGGGTACTTGACTTTGGTGGCCTTCAAGGCTGAGTGAAACATGAGTGACAATTCCTGCCTCCATATGGATCTAGGTCAAGAGTTCCGGCAGCAGAGAAGTCATGGGGATGTAATGGACAGCGTGGTGACTGTAGTGAATATTGTACTGCACCTTTGAAAGTAGCTGAGAGAGTAGATCTTAAAATGCCTCTTCACAAGAAAGAAAATTTTTGTAACTATGTATGGTGACAGGTGTTAACTGTACTTATTGTGATGATCATTTTGCAATGTATACAAATATTGAATCATTACATTATACACCTAAAAGTCATATAATATTATGTCAATTATACCTCAATCAATCAATCAGTGTAAAAAAAAAAAAAGAGTTCTGGCAGTCGTGAGTGCTATGGTCTGAGAACCAGGGACCTCTCTATGTCCTGGACCACATAGGTATGAGATTTTTTTTGTGATTTTGTGTGACCTCCTGGGAGGCTTTCCAGAGAAAGCCCTGGAGGTGGATCAATATTGGGTTTCCCACAAACTAAGCTATTGTGGTTATGATTTGGAGTTAATTTTTTTTAAATAATGGATACAAATGGCATTGCTTATTTTGCTGGTATCAGAGAACGATTCATAACTGGTAAATTTGTCTGGATATTTTTTAAAAGCAAATATATTTTTTAGCTTTCTTCCCAATAGCAGATTCTTGATAAATACTTGTCAAGTGAACAAATGTCATATTCTATTTTAATAATAACTATACTATTTTTAACATTTACTTAATTATTTACTGTATACTAAGCTCTAGACCATGTGTTTATGAATGAACCTCATCTAATCCTCACAATAAACCATGATGGAATAATTTTTAGCCCTGTTTTAATGATAAGGACACCAAAGCTTAGAAACCTAAAGGTCACGCAACTAATCAGAGGATTAACCTAGACAGCTTGTCTTGAGAACCAGCAGTCCTAAGCGCTAATTGTGAGAGTGCTTTAATTTCAACCACTCATGAACAAAGCAATTTAGTAACCATATTGGCTACAACACCTGGTACACATTGTTTGGTTATATAACATGATTGAAATTTTTTCTTTGGGCAGATCACTTTTCATTAGAATTATTACAGCGATCTGCATGCTCAGTATTTTTCCAGTCATGACCCCTCTCATTTCAAAGTCTGAAATCAATGTGTTGTCTCAGAGAGAAAGAATTGGTTTATAATTTTTAGGCCTGATCTTTGGAAAGATCAACCAATCCCTTTAATGCTCTTCCTCCTAGTTTGTAAAGTTTGGGTCCTTGCCTCTCCTCGGATTCTCTTTTAAAAGACAGTAGAAAAGGAGCAAGCTTTGGGCTTCATCTGGTATTTTCTTAAATCTTGATGCTATTGTCTATAGTGAAGACATCAGGAAGTGTGAAAATAGCAGTGGTTATTCATGTTGTCATTGTTTCTCTATAGGCTTCTTGGCAGCCCCATTTTGCACTGTGTGGGTTTGTCTGTGAAGGAGAGCTATGGCAAAACTAGGTTTTGATGTTTGCCACTATCCTTACATGGAATGGAGGGACAGATATTTTCTATTGTGATGTAAAATGGGTCACTTCCGACAGAGTTGGAAAGATTGTGTATCCCGTGGCTGATGATTCATATCACACCTCCATAACCAGAGGATATTTACTGTGAATGATCTTGATTATGGTCCACACTGAACAAGTTTGGAAATATGATGACGCTTGAGATTTGCCATTTTTCTTCCGATCTTTCTATGTTCCTCCTTCATTTTCTTTGGTGTGTGTGTGTGTGTGTGTGTGTGTGTGTGTGTGTGTCTGTTTCAGTGCGTGTGCATCTCTTAACAAAGTCCTTTCATTTCAACTTCCCCAATGTATGTATGCATGTATATGGAATTGAGCCACCTCCCTCCATCTCTACTGTCTCTACTAAGTTCTATCATTTCAGTCTGAATGGCAAAATCTTCACCGGTGTTTCTACTACAGTTCATGTTCCTCTATAATCTGTTTTTCACACAACATGTAAAGGGTATTTTAGCAATGGAAATATGATCATAATATTGCTTCCTGATTAAAAACATTTGGTGTCTGCCTGCAATTCATAACATGTCTAATCGTCGTGGTCTTCTTCCTGCAAACATATCCAACCACGTTATTTGCTAGTAGCTTTTATGTTTTTTTAATCACAATAAGAAATGCATTTTGCATCATCATTCCATACACGTGCAGACACATAAAAATACAGACTCACATATGTCCCTAAAACAAAGCTTCCCAAAATATAGTCACTTTTCTATACACATACACAGGCACATACCCATACACATATAGGACACATGTATTGTGTGTGTGAATACTTAATATCTATTTCTACTCACTATACAGGTCCAGAAAATGTGTTCATTCTATTTGTTTATTGCTTTATTTCCAGTATTTAGAATAGTGCCCAGTACAGAATAGGTACTCAGGGTGTATTTGTTGAATGAGTACATATTAATCTTTGAACTTTATCAAGAAATTATTATCTCCAAAATACTACTCAGCAGTGCTGATTTGGTTTATAAGTTCTGATATTTAGACAAAATAATTGCCAAATAGAGTTTATCAAGGAAAAGTACACAACATTTCTTTCTTTCTCTGATATTTTTATGAATCAAGAATATTTGTTTTGAAATTTGAATTTTGATTTGGTGAAGGTTTTGTCAAAATGTATCTTCAAGCTCACTTAGTTCAAATTGCCCTTGGAATTTGTGTTAGAAAGTCTATTGGTTGCTTTCATCCTTTTTATCCTTTCTATTGCACTTTTAAAGAACTTCATTTGAAGTTGCATATAACGTGTAAAGAACTCTCACCAATTTTTAATATTATAAATAGGAACTATACGCTAAAGCAATGTCTGCAAAAGCTTGTTATAGAAAAGTATCTCTCTGTAGTTTACAGTTAAATAGTTCTCCATAGGAAAAGTAAATCTCAGAAAATATTTCCTTTTTCTATTTATAGATGCTGTCATTTTATTTGTTAACTACAAGTAATTTACACTTGTGACAATTATCCTTTAAAATCTGTAATCGTAGCTATTTCAGGGCCAGAGGTTCACATATTAGACATTTTAATGTATACTATAAGGTACAGGGAAACAAGCTACATTTAAAAAATATTTATGTGTTTCTTTGTTTAAAATAGAACATCACATTTCTTCTGCCTCTGGGCAAAGATATATTTTCATTTATTAGACAAGATCCATCATTGTAAAATCCATTAAGCAGTAACTGAGTGCCTAAAAGCTTTCGGTGTTAATGGAGGATGTTTGGAAATCTGAAGTGATGGGAATCTGAGCTGAACAGGTAGGATTCATTAAATTTGAGGACATACTGGAGTAAACTTTAAGGTAGATTCATCATGATAGTTGATAAAACCATCTAGTATTTGTAATTGGTATGTGATTGCATACATACACTTTCCTCCTAGGATATTTGAGATGGCTATTGAGCCTTTTAGCTTTCAGTGTTGGATATAATTTATATTAGCCTCAAGCACTAAAACTGAATGGTTTCACATATTAACTATTTGGTGGCTCTTCTACAGTCCAGCTTTAGACCAGCACTTGAATGGAGGCAGAAGTGCATTACTGTAGGCTTCCAAGATACCAAGATGTATCAAATTGTGGGGACTGATTTCCTAAAGTCATGTATTATTTGCATTCTTTTTTTAAATGTTTATTTATTTTTCAGAGAGCGAGACAGAGCATGAGTGGGGCAGGGGCAGAGAGAGGAGGAGACACAGAATCAGAAGCAGTCTCCAAGCTCTGAGCTGTTAGGACAGAGCCAGATGCGGGGCTCAAACTCACAAGTGGTGAAATCATGACCTGAGCCGAAGTTGGCTGCTTAACCGACTGAGCCACCCAGGAGCCCCAGCATTCTTGCTATTAGCTATGGTTATTGTCTTCTTAAAACTCAGTTTTAAAAAATAAGGCTCTTTCTCAGTGCTTTTAGTAATTAAAGGAAAAACGGAGAGGCAAACAGCCTCCAAAATCTATAGTGGTTGGGGTCCAGTTCTTGCATTTTTCTATGTAACCCTTGAGCTCATATATGATATGATGTTATGTCATTCTTATGGTCATTTGTTAGGAATTGACTGAGTTGAAACAAAATTTTTAAAATAATTGTGAAAATTTGAAGGGATTCTTGGAAATGTTATGTTTTTTAAATTCTCCATGTAAACTGAAAGAATTTATCTCATGTTTTTCTATATTTTGCCCAACGTTTACACTTCTATTTCACAATAATGGTTTTAATTTTTATTTATCTGGAAGCTATTAAGATGATAATTTTTTTTTTGGTTCCATTCCTTATGCTTGTGACCTTCCTCTGGGTTACACTGTGTTGTTAGTGCTATCCTTGGAGCCATTCAAAATCTTGGTCACTTAGTGTCACGAGATGAGCAAGGCAACTCATAATCTTAAGAAAAAAGAATTCCAAAGCTCAAGTATTGCTATCTGAAGCTATGCTAGACTTAATCTTTGCAACCTGTGGCTTCAGTGAGTAATGTTGGGCAGTGGTTGGCAGATGTCATTGTAGTAAACATCCACTCATATTGGCATTTTAATAAAACAATCCCACTTACTGTATGGCCTCTGTTAATACAGTGGTGAAAGTTAATCAGCAGTGAGCATTTTACCCAATTGATATTCTTCCCTTGATTTTGTAATTGGGATTTAGAGCCGGCTCAGTTATTCTGAGTGCCTCGGTTGGGACGTGTAGAATTCAGGAGCCGTCCAAAGCTATAGTTTTTTATAGGTGAACTGGGAACAGAAAAGTCATCTACAGAAAAGAGCAGGATGGAGAAGAAATGAGGAGTATTGACAGTTCAGAAAGAGAGAACGAGTTCCTGGTTGTGATGTAGATAGTCTAGCAAATAAGATACGGGCTTGAATCCAGCAATAGTAGATGTGGTTTCCTGTTGGTAATGACTCTGATTTTGTCAGTTTATTAATCTTGGTGGCTAACCCATTATGTCTGTGATGATGTGGTTTTGGGGCTAGCTATTCTACTGGAAGCTTCCCAATGTGCCAGGCAGCTTCCTGTTGTAGAAGGAGCAATGGTTTCCCCCATGGCCTACTCCTGAATTATGGCTTTAGGAGTTCTTCCTGAAATTTTAACCTAGAATGGCTTTATTATTTTTTTCAGCCCTCCCAGTGATTCTGCAAGCCATTTAACACTCAGCAATAAATCATTTGGGGTTTAAAATGTAAGGTGTGGATTCTGTTCTCTGCAACTGAACCATAACGAATATAATAAGTAAAGCATTTAGAAAACTTCCCATTGTATAGTAACTACTCAAATTGTGTCAGCTGGTATTACAAATGTATTCATCCATATGTGCCTGAGAGTCATTGGTAACAAATGGACAAAAAGCCATACCCTCATGGAACTTATGTGCTAGTGAAATGAGACAGACAATAAACAATAAACAGGGAAAAAGTAGGCACATTTTATACTATGTTAGGAGGTCATAAAGCTAAGAAAAAAGAATTGGAGTGGGTATTTGTAGCATTAAATAGGGTGATCAAGGTAGGTGACATCTGAGCAAAGACTTGAAAGTGGTTTGTATTTTTTAACAGCGTTTTACTATCCAGGATTAAAGATGAAACTTACTCTTTTTAATATTTTACTTACAACTCCTGAGCCTACAAAACATTTAAAATACAAATTCCATCTTAACTATCATCTTTGTCAAATGTCGTCATGCATCGTCTTTAGATGAGAGCTGAGATAGAGGCCATAATACAAGTCCCTCAATTGACCTGCGCAGATCATCACATGATAGGCCTTTCCTTTTTATATTTCATCTAGATCCAGAGAGATTGAAGAATGGGTGAAACTGAACAGGGAATTACTTATAGGCCATTAGGTTACAGTTGTGGAACTAACACTTTACATTTTGGTGAGTGTAACAAGAACAAAAGAAGAGAATTTTCCATAGCATAAGGGTTTCACACAATTATGAATTGCAAGGAACCTCAGAAATCATCAGTTTCAATAATCTTCAGAATGAACAAATCTTTTCTGTAATAAGACAGATTGTTCTAATTTGCAAAAATGCCCCAAATTGAACAAATGTTTCATTGGTGATTCAAAAAGGTCTATGACCAGGCAGTTTTCACCTTCTTTGTTCTGACCAATCTCTCTTTATTTGTTTAGCTTAAGTTTCTACTGATATTTTTGCCTTTTGTCACACATCACATTGTTGACCAATACAGAAATTGAAGTCCAGTGAAACTCTATCATTCATACTCACTCTACGATGCCTTTCTGTACACTTGCAGTTTTGTTTTTCAAATTCTAATGGCTGAATTTTACAACCTTTCTTATTAAATCTAACTTTCTTAGATTTGAATCATTGTTCTGACTATTGAATTGAATCCCTGACTCTGTCATCAAATAAGTGATTTTTGTGTCTCCCTCATCACCTTTTCAAGCTTTCTTCCCTTCCTATTTAATAGGACTAATGAATACTTAATGAAGTCTGGCAGTATGCTACTAGAATCATCTCACTGACTGCCCATTGGCCCCATGCTCATAGGAATGGCCATCCAATGTAAAACATAGTGTGCCCCCAGAATTAATACACTGCTATGTGGTTTACCTGTGTATATTACCTATAGCTTTTTTTTTTGTATTGGTCTTTAAAGGAGAAGCCTGAAAAGCTACTATTAAGATTACATGACATAAATTTGTAAAATGCCTGGCATATAATAAGCATTTTATGAGTTCAAATTCTCATCGTTGCTCTGTCTTCCTAACTGTATTCTTATTAACTTGACACTGGCCAGTCTTGTCCACAAGAATATAATGATTAAATATCATCCTGAAGTTTAGATCACAATGACTGCAGTAGTTCTCTATCAAACTATAACTTTTTGAAGTCAAGATTTTATTTTATTTTATTTTTAAATCTAATTTATTTTCAAATTGACTAACATACAGTGTATACACTGTGCTCTTAGTTTTGGGGGTAGATTCCCATGATTCATCCCTTACATACAACACCCAGTACTCATCCCAACAAGTGCCCTCCTCAATGCCCATCACCCATTTTCCCCTCTCCCCCGCCCCCCCCCATCAACCCTAAGTTTGTTCTCTGTATTTAAGAGTCTCTTATGGTTTGCCTCCCTCTCTGTTTGAAACTATTTTTCCCCTTCCCTTCCCCCATGATCTTCTATTAAGTTTCTCAAGTTCCACATATCAATGAAAATATTGATATCTGTCTTTCTCTGACTTATTTTGCTTAGCATAATGCCCTCCAGTTCCATCCACATTGTTGCAAATGGTAGAATTTCACTCTTTTTCGTTGCCACGTAGTATTCCATTGTATATATAAACCACATCTTCTTTATCCATTAATCAGTTGGATTTTTAACATTGTCATGTTTCTGTGCTTGACATCAAGCCTAATGCTTATACACAGAGGCAGTGGATGCAGGATGCTCTAGGGATAGACTTGTCTCTGGAGGCAGACAGAGTTCAGTTGAAATTCCCTTTCTTTTTTTAATTTTTTTTCAACGTTTTTATTTATTTTTGGGACAGAGAGAGACAGAGCATGAACGGGGGAGGGGCAGAGAGAGAGGGAGACACAGAATCGGAAACAGGCTCCAGGCTCTGAGCCATCAGCCCAGAGCCCGACGCGGGGCTCGAACTCACTGACCGCGAGATCGTGACCTGGCTGAAGTCGGACGCTTAACCGGCTGCGCCACCCAGGCGCCCCGAAATTCCCTTTCTATTCTTCTGCACAAGTCACTGAACTTTTCTCAGCCTGAATTTCCATACCAACAAATGGGCCTAGTAATAGTTTTCTACTTCACAGACATGAGCACAATGCCTGCTATATAGTCAGAATTAAAATCACCTTCAATTTTTTCATACTATGACATATTGGTGAATAACTGTCATGAAATGGATGAATGGATTTTACTTCCTGTATAACATAAAATCTAGGATGATATAAGAGCTTTATCTTAAAATCCATGTTTCTTTTATTCCACCAGCTAAAATGTGGTCAAGATTAGTTCACAGGTAGAAATCTGGGCCATTATTTCTTCCACCTGCTTTGATCATCCTCATTCTAATGTAGTGCCCTGTACTGTCAGAGGTCCAATTATTTTCACGAAATTCTCAGTGTAGGAAACCAGCAACATTAACACATGTGCTTCTTCATCTTGACTCTGTGTTTTCCCCATTTCACAGCTCAGCAACTTCTGTGAGACAAAGGTAAGGGGAGAACTGTGACTTTTTTATTCCATACTTTTTTGAGATTTTGAAATTTTCAATGTTATACTATGAGGAAAACATTGAAAATACATATTATTTTTTCTTTCAAAACTTTGACTTACTTTCTCATCATACACCAGTAGATTATCAACTGAAAAAAAAATTATAAGTCACCTAATCTCAGAGCCTTATAAATTTTTCATTTTATTAGCTTTTATTTTTCTTAAAAAATTAATATATGAATAACTAGCCATACAGTGAAAATAAATCTCCTTCTCGCCATAGACATTTCTCCTAACAAAATAAAATAAAAATTCATTAGTTCTAGAAAAATGTAGTAGGACCTCCATATGTCAATCTAAAATGCTTAGCCAAACAATGTCAGATATACATACTGGTATATGGATCCAGTTCCTACAAACATTTTTAATGTTCCTACAAACATAATTAAGAATTTCTTAAGATGATGCTCTATTCCTGCACGAAGCACTTTGTATGCTGAATACTTTTATTCTAAATTTATAGAATAGTACCTCATTTGGCTTGTTTGTTTTCAAATAGAATTCAAGCAAATAGATTTTCTTGATTCTTACAGAACCCGAAATAAAGAAAGCAGGAATCAGATTAAGGAGAGGTTGGCTGAGATACATTTATCAGTTAAATTGAAGGGCAACTACAATCAGATTGTTGAGCAAAATGGTTTTGGCAAGTACAGTGTCACAATAAATCATGACAGATATCTCGTTCTAGATAACATCTTGGAAAAATATTTTTTTCAGAAGTCTAGAGAATTAACTCATCCCACATTTATGATTTGATGAGTAAGATATAGGAACTATATTTATTATTTGTGAATACAAACTAGGAGGCTCCTTGCTTGATTTACTGGTTACAACAAAAAGCCCTTCAGGTACTATCCTCCTAAAATAACAAGAGAGGGTAAAGTGAGGAATATATGGTACTCAAGTAAAATCGGAATTCATTCCATGAAATTTTGATTTGAAAGTCAAAACAAAACCTTTCCAGCAATTCAGTAAATATTTTTGTGGTTAACTTTTCTGATTTTTTAATTTTCTTTTTTTTTTTTAATTTTTTTTTCAACGTTTATTTATTTTTGGGACAGAGAGAGACAGAGTATGAACCGGGGAGGGGCAGAGAGAGAGGGAGACACAGAATCAGAAACAGGCTCCAGGCTCTGAGCCATCAGCCCATAGCCCGATGCGGGGCTCGAACTCCCGGACCGCGAGATCATGACCTGGCTGAAGTCGGACGCTTAACCGACTGCGCCACCCAGGCGCCCCTGATTTTTTAATTTTCTATCTTAACCATGAAGGTATTTAATTTTGACCTAAACAAAACAATATATGTGAATTTAGACAAAATTTATGAAAGTTGGCATATTTTCTTTTTTTTTCTTTTTTTTATTTTAAAAAAAAATTTTTTTTTCAACGTTTATTTATTTTTGAGACAGAGAGAGACAGAGCATGAACAGGGGAGGGGCAGACAGAGAGGGAGACACAGAACCCGAAACAGGCTGCAGGCTCTGAGTGGTCAGCACAGAGCCCGACGCGAGGCTCGAACCCACGGGCCGTGAGATCATGACCTGAGCCGAAGTCAGACGCCCAACCGACCAAGCCACCCAGGCGCCCCAGAAAGTTGGCATATTTTCTACAACGTTTCATTTCTTCTCTCATCTACATTTTAAATAAACTAATTACATCTTATTCCTTTAATCATTTATTAATAAAACTTTATTAAACACCCACAGTATGCCAGGCACTGTTCTGGGCACTGGGCATATAAAGAAGGAAAAGACTTTGCCCTCCTGGAGCCAAGGGGAGTAAGAACAGTGACTTACACATGGACAAGTAAAACCTTTAACAAATCAGATGCTTATAAGTGCTTTGGAGAAAAATAAAGCAGAAAAGAGCAAAAGGGGATGTGTATGAAGGGCTGTTTCAAACAGGGTGGTTTGGAAAGACTTGAATAAAAAGATGAGATGAGAGTCACACAAACACTTAGGAGGAAGGCTTTGCAAGCACAGGGAACAGGAAGGACAGGTTGTGACACCAAAGCATGGTTGGTAAGTTTATTAACAGCAGGGAGGCCAGCATGGTGACAGGAAAAAGCTGCTGGAAATGGGCTCAAAGCAATAGGCAGGGTCTAGCTGTGGGGGATCTTGTTGGCTATTGTCAACACATTGGCTTTTATTCTGAGAGTTTTGAGGAGGTACATTACTGACTTATATTTTAGAAGAATTATTCTGGCTGTTTTATTGAATATAGACGATGGTGGCAGAGATGAGGATAAAATTAGTTATATATACATGTATATATATGTATATGTATATATATATTACATATACACATTTACTATTAGTTATATGTATTATGGTATATATTATTATATATACTATTATTATGTTATAGTATATATTATTATATACTATTATTATATATATTACAGAATACATTACATGTACTATTATTAGTTATATATTATATTATATATTACTATTATTAGTTGTATATTGTAGTATACATATTATATATATAGTATTCTTACCACTAGTTATAGATATATTTATGTATAACTCTCATTATTTGCAGGTTTCATATTTGTAAATTGGCCTACTTGGTAAAATTTATTTGTAACCCCAAATCATTCACAGACATGTGCATGTTCAGAATGGCAAACCCCTTGAGATGTGTGATGTGTACCTTCCATCTACGATCAACAAGAGACCTCTCTCTACTTTCTTGTTTCAGCTCACATAGTAAACAAGTATCCCTTTTCATGATCTATTTGGGGCTATGTTCTTTGCATTTTTTGGTGCTTTTTGTTAGTGACTTTATTCTTAAAAATCGTTCCCAGGCATACTGCTAAAGTGGTGTCCCGTGTAACTAAGTGCAGGAGGGCCATGATGTGCCTTATGGAAGAAATATACATGTCAGATCACCACTATTCAGGTATGAGCTATCATGCTGTTGGTTGTGGGTTAAAGTTAAGGAATCAACACCACGGTACCTCCAGAAAAAGGAGGATGTTTGCCAATCTGTACGTAAGACAGCTCTGGAAAGTGCTAAAGTACTATCTACAGTGCATGATGAAGCTACGGAAAAGATAAAAAAATGAATTTGTGGATTAATGAGATGACAGCAATAAAAAAGGCACAGTGAACAGGACTGTAGTGAGACAAAAGGCCACAGAGATTTACGGTCACACTCCCAGGGTCAGGAAAATGTTAACTCCTTCTCAGCTGGTGCTAGCTGGCTTACACCTTTCGAAAGGTGGTATGTATAAAAAATGTTAAACTTGTAGGCAAAGCAAATAACGCAGATCAGGAAGATGAGGAATTTGTAAAATACCTCTTATCTGTTACACAGGATTAGGATTATGTGGAAGAATAGGTTCTTGATGCTGATGGGAATGGTTTGCTCTACAATGACATTAGCAAACAAGCTGATATTATGCAAATGTCCTCCAAAGCCCCCGGCTTTAAGTCATTCAAGGACCATGTAGCTAATTATTTGTAAGAAAATAAAGTATCTTTATATAGAAGCACACGTGAAACAAGGGTATGTATTGATCGATTGACAAAAATGTGACCAGAGGCCTGCAGGAACATAAGCCTGCATTTCCCCTGGGAGCAATGGTTTCATATAAGTTAATTCAGTGTTGACGGCATCTTTTTAGGACATAACGATCACAAATCATGAAAATCATTTCTGTGTATGTGTATTTTATATGTGTGTCTGTGTGTGCATGTTATGGACTGAATTGTTTCCCCTCAAAATTCCTATGCTGTGGCTCTAATCTCCAAACTGCAGAATGTGACTGATTTAGAGATATGACCTTTAAAGAGGTAATTAAGTTAAATTGAAGTCATTAGGGTGTGCCCGACTCCAATCTGACTGGTGTCCTAAGAATAGGAGATTAGGACACATAGAAAAGACACCAGAGAGACATGTGCATAGCATAGGGGAATGACCACATGTGAAGGGGCAAGAGGCTGCCTATCTGCAAGCTGAAGGGGGAGGTCTCAGAAAAACCCATCCCTGCCAGCACCTTGATCTTAGACTTCCAGCCTCCAGAACTGGGAGAAAATCAATCTTTGTCATTTAAGCCATCCAGTCTGTCCCATTTTGTTATGGCAGCCGTAGGAGATTAGTACAATGTGTATCAGGCAAATTCTGTTAAGTAGCTTGGACTTAACAGGCGTGTTCAATGGTGGTAGCTTCGACTTTGGTGAATTGGGGGTTGATTGTGTAGGCAGAGCTGAGAAAAATTGTGGGAGAATTGGATGTCCCGTAAAAGAGAAAGATCAAAGTTTGCATTCATGGGTAAATGTTCTCCTGTTTTGTTCTCTCTTACTACTCAACTGTTGTACCACTTTCTTAAGTATATTAAAAAAAAAAAAACAACTTATGGTATGAGGGAAAGGAGGCAGTTCCAGCTCATTGAGACATATCCAGTGAAATCCGTGAAAATGTGATGTCACTTAGGAAATGTGATAGTGTTGCTTGTGATAATGTAGAATGTGAATGTTCAGGGTTCTGGTTTTAAAATTTTGATCGTGAAAACTTAGAAGGGTTTAAAATATTTAGAAAGGAGAAATAATTTCTTATTTCTTTATTGTTTCCATGGTTTTCTATTAAGAGGAAATGAAATTAAATTGCCCAAACCATAATTAGATTCAGGTGAGTGAGTACAGAATGTGTTTGAAGACTTACTGGTATATTTATTGTATCCACGACTAAAATTACCTGAAAGCAAATTGATTTTTGGATATTAAGTCTGTTTTAGGGAACAAAAGCATTCAAAATACATATGCCAAGCTTCTCTTTGCATTATGAATAAAGACTATTTTTAGGTTTAATAAAATCAGTTAAAATTACGTAATTTAGAAAGTGTACTCTGAGAAGTAATTTCTGCCCATTTTAGTTCTTCAATTAAAGTGTTCAATTTCATTATTTGGATTTATACTTTGAAGTAATAAAAAACATATTTTTTAGTATATTGGGGTGATTTTTAGGAGAAAGACATTTTTACCTATTTGTTCAATTTATACTTTTTGTTTTTATTTTTACTTATTCATATTTTTATTTTTTATTTTACTGATTTATTTTTTAATATTTACCTATTTACTTATTTGTTTATTTATTTATTTACTTACTTACTTGAGAGAGAAAGTGCACACAAGTGGGGAAAGGGGACAGAGGGAGACAGAGAGAGAATCCTAAGCAGGCTCCACACTGAGTGTGGAGCCCAATGCAGGGCTCAGTCTTTCAACCCTGGGATCATGACCTGAGCTGAAACCAAGAGTTGAACAATCAACTGACTGAGCCACCGAGGCGCTCCATACTTTTTGTTTTTAAATGTAATCTATATGTTTTATTTTAACAGGTTTAACTTTGCTTTTGTTCTTATTCTCTTACCCCCAATTATCCTCATGATTCCTTTCTATATTAAGAGGATTTATGCAGCTACAATATAAGATGCTTTTCATAATAATTGCCAACATTCTAAAGCTGCGTTTTCCTGCCCATGTTAATGTGTGTTTTTTTATTTGTTTCATCATATTTCATTTCTTTCATAAGGAAGGAGAAAAATCTCAAAATTAAGTCTGTAACCCCACACTTACCTTGGCTAACTAAATGGAAGATTTTTAGCTGCAAAATGTTCCAAACAGATACTTCTTTTTCAGTTCTCTATTTTTAATAGCTTTTTAAATAGTATTTTATTTATTTATTTATTTATTTATTTATTTATTTATTTATTTATTTTGAGAGGGGGGGAGACAGAGCATGAACAGGGAGGGGCAGACAGAGGGAGAGAAAGAATCCCAAGCAGCTATCACTATCCCAATCACTATCAGCACACAGCCCAATGTGGGGCTCGAACCCAAGAACCCTGAGATCATGACTTGACCCAAAATCTAGAGTCAAATGCTTAACCAACTGAGCCACCCAGGTGTCCGTGCAGTCTTCTTTAACAGAACTTATCAAGTACCTGTTAGAGCTCAGCTGTCAAAATTGAAAACAAGAAATATTGAGGGGAAAAAAACAAAGAAGCAAGTGAGTATAAACTAATTCCAGTCCCTTTCTTAACCTACCTTCCAAAAGAAATGAAGATATCCTTTCAGATCGCTGTGAATACCCGTTACGAAGAAATATTTACCATTTTGGTCTTAACCTTTCAGCATCAACCACTGGACATGAGCTCTCACTAAGCTGGAGAATGTTGGGGAATGTTAGAATGGAGTCAATACTTGAAAGGATGCCTGTTTATCCATTTAAAAGGAATCTGTAAGACTGTGAGGAAGGCTATCACAGTAGAATTACTAACTTTTCTAAGCTGTGGATTGGGAGAGAAGAACAGTGGGGAAGAATTAGCAGTCATTCCCGTCCCAGGAGATTCAAGACTTGTGTCAGCATCCAGACCCTATTTGTAAAATCAAAAGCAGTTCAAGAGAGTGTCCATGATTTATTCAGAGAGGGAGGGGACTGCTGGAAAAGAACCTTCCTCCAAGTCTTACATGAAATATTTTCAGAAAAGTGATGGTGTTTTCCCAGCAAGTTCCAATTCCTGCAATATTTATTTGATATTCGATGAAATTGATTAAAATGTCTTATTCATGTTATTTTGAGAAACAAGTGCTGCTTAATTCCATGTAGCTAAATGGTATTTGTAATAAATACTTTTCAAATAATTTTTGGGTTTTGCATCTGAATTAAGACACTATCTACTTTGTACTCTTAGGGCTAGCTTTATTGGCTGTTCATTCTTGTTCTGCCATAGATTAGCTCTCATTCTGTCCTACAAGTAACTTGTTCTAAAAGTTAGCCTCCTCATCTATTGAGTTATTATTCATTTATTTTCTAAGGCTTATAAAGTTTGATTTATAACACTTGCAAATTCCTTTGGTAGACGTTATTTCATTTGACTGACTGGCTTTATCCTATGAAAAAGATAGGTAACTATAATCTTCAATACATGTATAAGGACTTTGAAGTTCAAAGAGAGTCTGAATTGCCTTTGGCACACTGCTAAAGAGAAAGGGGTGGATGGAGTTGGAATTCACCAGGTTCCTTTTCTTGTAAGTCTTTACCTCTATCCACTAACAGCATATTACCTTTGAAGGTGGTTGAAGCTTAGACTTTCCACAATAGGAATTCTTCAAGATTATCAATCTTGAATATGGCAATAAATATCATAATTCTTAATAAAAGATACTAGAAAAATTAAAGTAGGCATATGTGAAAGTGCTTTATGAATTGTGTCTCTAGACACAACATAAAATGTTATTTAGTTTAGACAAATAACACTATGTATAACTTACAAATATTTGATGTATTCAAAATTATTTCATGTTAGCCTTTGTTTCTTATAAAATATAATTTTAGTTTTTATCAAATAATAAATTATAATGGCACATGCTTTTTAAAAGGCATGTAATTTTACAAAGCTTATATATAAGTAGAATTTTGGTTTCACTGCTTTAACAGAGACCATATGGCCAGTGGCTTAAACAAGACAGAAGCTTTATGTCTCTCACCAGTAAAATCCAAGAGGACAATCTGCTGTGTTTGTGGGGTTGGGGGCAGGGGAGGGGGTTGCAGAGAGGGGATAGAGAGAGAAACTCAGCCCCTTGAGGTCATCCAGAGTCCCAAGTTTCTTTTGTATTTATACTTTACTATTCCCTTGAATGTTTCCCTTGTCTGCATAGTCAAAACTGGATTACTTCTATACTGGCACAAGGAGAAGAGAAAGAAGAAGAAGAAGGATTCCTTTCAAGGTTGTGTCTTTTCCTGTTCACATTTTCACCATTTTTGTTCACATCCAGGAAGCTATTTCTTATATGATTTCTCCCAGCTGTCATACATTCAGTTAAATATTTAAGGGTTCTTTTACTAAAAGAGTAGAATGAGAATGGATATTGGCTTGCAAATACCATTCCCTCATAGCCTGATCACCCATCTACCCATGAGCCATGGTTTTTGTTGTTGCTGTTGTTGTTTTTGTTTCCTGGGTATATTTATAATACACTTTTCCATCACACATAAGATGATACAAAGTCTTTTTTTAATTACTTGATCAAGCTGAAAGGGTGTTTAATTCTTTTCATTGGATGAGATAAAGCTGTGATTTAGCAGCCCATAAGCTAAAGGAAGAGTTATTAATCACATCTTTCCTGACTCTACATACAAACTTCTGTGTGGTAGAACAGAATAGCACAATAAAGCTTCCTTCTTCAGAAAATCCAAAACTATATAAAGTCACTTGTACATTAGAGTTAGCAAATCCTGCTAAGCAAGAATTGCTAGATCTTCCTAAATTGATCATTACTATTTCGCTTTCTGGGAGTAGCTATTTTTTTCTGTTGTCTTTCATGGCTCCTAGATTTTCCATCTGGGAAGTTTTTGTTTGTTTTTATCCATTATTCCTCATGGCCATATCTTAAGTGAGTGTTGGAATATATGCCCTCCTCTGGAAAAATACAGATTTCACAGTCCATTTCCTACTAGCATAGATTTGGAGACCTTGAGGTGGCTTTGACAGTTGAAAAGTCACAGGCGTTTTGTAAACCTTTCTTGTGGTTCCTTTGAAAAGACAATTTACATAAAAATGTAATAGTCTCAGTCAAATCCATGTGCAAGTAAGCACAAGCAGAGATTTCATCTCACTGTAGATTTTAAGCCTGAAATCTCCTATTCATTCACTGGTCCTGTGAGGGCCCCAACCCAACTGACATTACAGTGACCACAAAAGGGAAGATAAATTACAAAAATAATATTTTAAAGGTATAATAGAACAATAAGGACTAGATATGAGAGAGGGTAGAGCCATTCTGAAAGGATCCAAAGATCACCAGGTCTTTTAACTCCTTAAGGCACTGGCCAGTTATGAATAAGGGTGGAGAATCAGCTGAGTCCAAGAAGAGGGCTACAACTAGGGAAAAAGAAATAAACAAAGCTTTCAGTTAGAATGACAAACTGTAACCTTTTTTTAGTATATGTGCTGCCGAAGCGAGCACGACAAACTGTAACCTTGAGAGAACTCTGACACAAATGGCTGAGTTCTGGGACTACTCAACAGGTTCAGGAGCTAAGTCAAAAAGCAGAGTGAAATTTCCTGCAGACTTGTAGAGATCAAGAAAACAAAAATTACCAAAGAGAGAGGGTAATTTCCTCAAACATACAGTTAATCTCCCCTTGAATAGAAGTGCCGGGATTTGAAGGTCAAATGGCTGAAGAACTGACCTTGAAATTTGTAACAGCAGAGATTGGTCTCTCGAGTTTCAAGACATGAAGAAAAGTGGGAGGGGAAAGATGGTGGAACAGCATGAAGTTGTTGAGGTTTTTTTTTTTTGTTGTTGTTGTTGTTTTTGCATCTCTTGTCCCTGACATGCAGCCAGATCAAAACTAAACCATCCTGCACAACTAAAAACTGATTTGAGGATTCACACAACAATCTTCACAACCTGAAGCAGAGAACTCAGCAGGTATGCAGCATAGAGAGATGAACAGGGGATAAGACAAGCCGCAGAGAGCACAGAGATGTTTTTGCTTGTGGAGAGAATATAGAGACAGTAGGAGAGTACACCAATGTTGATAGCAGCACTATCAACAATAGCCAAAGTATGGAAAGAGCCCAAATGTTCATCGATGGATGAATGGATAAAGATGTGGATTATATCTACAATGGAGTATTACTCAGCAATCAAAAATAATGAAATCTTACCATTTGCCACCATGTGGATGGAACTAGAGGGTATTATGCTAAGCAAAATTAGTCAATCGGAGAAAGACAAATATCATATGACCTCACTCATATGAGGACTTTAAGATACAAAACCACAGATGAACATAAGGGAAGGGAAGCAAAAATAATATAAAAACAGGGTGGGAGACAAAACATAAGAGACACTTAAATATGAAGAACAAACAGAGGGTTGTTGGAGGGGTTGTGGGAGGGGGAATGGGCTAAATGGGTAAGGGGCATTAAGGAATCTATTCCTGAAATCATTGTTGCACCATATGCTAACTAACTTGGATGTAAGTTAAAAATAAATAAATTATTTAAAAAATTTAAAAGACATGAAGAAAGGATATTGGCCAGACTTCCTGTCAAAAACCCAGGGAGGCCATGACTGAGGAGCAGGAGTTAACCAAAAAGTAAACTGAGTCTTACCAAGACTTCAACCCAACCCTGAAAGATTTCAGTCTCTAATTAGTTGAAGTCGCCAGTCCCTCATTAAATGTGTCTAACAAAGGAAAAGGCTAAACTCTTTCCGATGGAAGATAACATTATTTGGAAACTCTGTGGTTATTTTATCAGAATTTTCTATATAACACAAAATTACTGAACATTTAAAGGTGCAGGAAAATATGAAGAGAAAGAATAGATAATACAAGTAGATGCACAGATAATCTATACATTGACAGTAACCTTAATTATAATGAAAATGCTAATGAAAACTGAGGAAACGTGGAAATAAAATGCAAGGATGTGTAGAATTTCAATACAGAATTGCTATTTATGAAAATATTCAAATGGACATTCTAGAGTTGAAAAATAAAGGTAAAATATCAATATCTTGCATTAAAATACCAAAAACTGATTTTAACAATAGATTGGAAAAAAATGAGAGAATATTAAATGAGAAGACAAGTCATTAGAAAACAAAAGCATGGAGAAAAAAAGGAATGTAAGAATGAAATCCGATAAACATGTGAGTGATGCATGTAATACATCGAAAGATCAACTTAATGAAAGCTACCATGTAGTAATCTGAAACAACCATATTAAGGGAGAAAGAACAATCTTTTAAATTGATTTTTCTTGCCCAGAACACATTGGGACATGACTGAAAGTGGCTTGAGGACCCCTTCTTTTTTGTTTGTTTTTAAGATTTTTTTAAATGTTTATTTTAGAGAGAGAGTGAGCGAGCATAAGCTGGGAAGGGGCAGAGATGGGGGAGGAGAGGATCTGAAGCAGGCTCTGTGCTGACTCCAGAGAGCCCGGGTACAGGGTTCAAACTCAGAATCCGTGAGATCATCACCTGAGCCAAAGAAGTCGGAAGCTCAACTGACTGAGCAACCCAGGCACTCCAAGGGCCCCTTCTTGCCTCCGGCTGTTTGTGATATATGAGCTTGTTAGCGTTTCAAACTGAGACCTAAACTGAATTATCTTCCATCAATATAAATTCAGGTTAACAGACTGAAAGAGACACATTTTTTAGCAAAGCTCTGTTTTCTTCATCCTCTTCTTTCAAATGGAGTAACTCTTGCTAAGTTTATTTCTCTTAGGCCACTTTTAGAGTGACAAGGGACAGCCAACAAAGCACCACCATTTTGACTTTTCTAATGACTTTCTCTAGAGCTATACTGTCCAGTGAGGTAGCCAATTACTGTATGTAGTTGTTTAACTGTAAATTAATTAAAATGGAATAAAATTTAATATTCAGTACCTCAGTTACTGTAGTCACATTTCAAGTGCTCCGTAGTCACACATGGCTAACGGCTAGTGCACTGAATGACACGGATGTGGAAATTTCCCACCACTTTTTTGTATCTGTATGGAAGTGCTGTTAGCACTACCCTAAAACTATAGAATCAATAATCATAGTTTGCCTTCTGACTTTTACCAAATGGTTACCATAGCATAAAAGAGAGTTATCAGCTCTTCAGCTGTCAATATTGGCTAAGAGCTTTAACTTAAAATAATTGGCCAAGGACGAATCAATTTTGGTGAGAATTAACTATCAGAAACTGTGTATCATTTCTTGAACGTCAGTGTTTGAAGAGATGCATCCCTACAGTTTCCTTTTTTCCCCTGAGGGTGTAAGCAAGGCTGCCACTTTTGTCAAAGCCCAGTAAGAACAGGGGCACCTGGGTAGCTCAGTCGGTTGAGAGTCTGACTTCAGCTCAGGTCACAGTCTCGCAGTCCGTGAGTTTGAGCCCCATGTCAGTCTCTCTGCTGTCAACACAGAGCCCACTTTGGATCCTCTGTCCCCACTCTCTCTGCCCTCCCCCACTTGTGCTCACTCGCTCTCTCTCTCTCACTCTCTCTCTCTCTCGCGCGCAAATAAACATTAAGAAAAAGAAAGCCCAGTAGGGACCAAATTTGATCTTTGTAGGGTAGGGGATGTGTTTCACTATCCAGCATGTAAAATTTTATTGAACCTGTTTTCAGATGGCAACCAGGCCTTCTACTGTGTGGGGTTCTCTAGGTGTAGTGTTCTTATTCATCCTTGCTATGGAACTTTCCTCCATCCTTTTGCAGGAATTCAGTGGGAGCTCATCATTTGATTGTGTAGAAGTAGAAAGGACAGCTCGGAATCTAACTTTTCACACAAACATTTGGCCAGTTCTCCTATTTTGGATTTCACCTACTTTCTGTCTTCAGGGTTTATGGTGTCCCATACTTTTCAGGCTCTTCTTAATTTTTAAAAAATGTTTATTTATTTTTGAGGCAAAGAGAGCGAGCGAGCGAGCGAGTAAGCATGGCGGGGGAGGGGAAGAGAGAGAGGGAGACACAGAATCCGAATCAGGCTCCGGAGCTGTCAGCACAGAGCCCACCTCAGGGTTCAAACTCATGAACCATGAGATCATTACCTGAGCCAAAGTCGAATGCCTAACCCACTGAGCCACCCACACCCTGAGGAGCATACTGATTTGCATCGGTTTTCTTTACTGTCTGATATTTAGATTTCAGGTCTCTCCTATATGTTTTCTTTTTACCACTTGCCCACCTTCTTTCCAGATTCCTGCTTTTATTGAAATCTCCTATCTGCTACTTTCTCCTCTCCAGTCTTTTGCTCTCCTGGGCAATCCTCCACCCTTTTTAAAAAGTCTTTCATAGACATTGTAATGAAATTTTTAAAGAGAGAGGAAATAAACAGATATGTTCACTCCTCCAGGTTTAACCAGGAATCCTGCATTACTTTAAAACTGATCTGTGAATTATAAGCAGCTGAAAAATTTGTACCAGTGGCAACTGACATGAACTGTGTATTTAAAATGTGCCAGGAACTTATATCCTTTTAGAATTTGAATAATGCTATGCCATAGTTGGTATTATTCATGTGAGAAAACCCAAGTTTCAACAGGTTACATTCTGAAGGTCCCAGTAGTTAATAAGTGAAAATCTTAGCATTTAAACTATGTTTGATTTTGTTATGATCCCTGATATCATATAGTGCCCTTGCATTGTTAAATACAGTTTGTCAAGGATTCCTGCTTAGGTTTGAATCCTAGACATGCAATGCAATGGCTGTATACTCTAATTTCTACTTAACTTCTCTATATCTCACTTTCCCTGTGTGTTAGATGTTGATAATGGTAGTATTTAACCTCATAGAGTTGTTGAAAGGATTAAATAGATTAATGTATATATAATGGTTTTTGAATAGTGCCTGGCGTACAGTGAGCAGTTTCTAATTATATTATTTTATTCCCCTATCTTAAGGAAGAAAAGATATCACTTCCTCATTTTTTAAAGTTTATTTTTTATTTTTTGAGAGAGAGAGAGAGAGAGAGAGAGAGAGAGAGCTCACACAAGTAGGGGGTGGGGCAGAGACAAGGGGAATTGAGAATCCCAAGCAGGCTCTGTGCAGTACGCAGCTCAACAATGGGATTGAACTAAAAAACCATGAGATCATGACCTGAGCCAAAATCAAGATCCAGATGCTTAACTGACTGAGCCACTCAAGTGCCCTGACATTACTTCCTCTTATAGATGTCTTAAATCTAAGAAATGCGACAGTGAAAGTCTGATGTCCATTTGTACTTCTTTTCATGTTGTCTTTCTAGAACTTTCTACAATTAAGGATTGAACATAGCAGAAGTGTTACTGAGTGAATTTAGGAAAGAGAAATATACTGATCTATTTTAATTTTAAGGGTAAAATAGACCATATAACCTCTGAATATAGCTATCATGCTATCATCTTTTATATCTTCTAGATTAATTTCAGTAGTTTTCTATACTATATTCATTCCTAGTTCAAAAACCCTTGTAATTTTTGTTATCTTCTAAATTGGAGTTAATATCCCTAGAAAACTTTCTCCCCATATCCAAGTAGCTTTAGAACTGTAGTTTTTGAAATGTTGGTGCACAGGTCATGAGAAGTACTTGTGGGAACTTTAAAACTATCCTGAAACAACCTCCTTGCTTTCTTGGCTTTTGTATTTCAAGCTAAATCCAAACCACTCCAGGACTGAGTGCCATCAGCCTCTGGCAAAACCTACTTTCTTGGTTCTATTCAAAAATGAATCATTTTTAAAACACTCTAGCAACCAGGATATAAATCTTTCAGTTTACACAGGTGACCTCATGAGTATTCGTTTTCACCCTTTGTGTATTCGAGAGATAAAAATGTTGGAGGCATTGAATGTTAAAAACTTTTTTTCTAAGCACTGAAACTGGAGGGACAGACAGAGCTGCAGACCCGTGCTCTGTACATGTGTTTTAAAGTTAGTGAGGACAAGACATGAGAAAATACTTTACAGGCTTTACTGAAACCAAAGCATTTGGAGCACAGTTGAATACATTTGCCAAATCCCAAATACAGCTGGGTTCTCCCACAGTTCTTTTAATTGGAAGCAGATTTCTGTGCTAATTCTGTAATGTGAAGAGAGCTCTAATAGTATTTCTTTCCTAAAAGTAGGGCATTATATTTGCAGTGACCACTTCTTTTTTATTGTTATTATTTTTAAGTTTATTTATTTATTTTGAGAGAGAAAGAGAGCAAGCATGGGAGGGGCAGAGAGAGAGGGAGAATCCCAAGCAGGCTCCACACCATCAGCAAGGAACCCAAATCCATGAACCGTGAGATCATGACCTGAGCCAAAATTAAGAGTCAGATGCGAAACCTACTGAGCCAACCCTACTGAGCCCCTGCAGAGACCACTTCTAATATCAACAACTGCTTAGCAAATTTTTTGTTTTAATTCAAATAATATCTGACTTAAAAAGTTCCAATATTTTTAGTAGGATTATTTATTACCTTGCTATAGTACTTATATTGATAGATTTTAATTCATAATTAAATACATAAAAACAAAATTTATAATCAAGCTTACTGAGTAAGCTTTTGTATTTAGAATTATATTTTGTATTTAGAAATATAAAAGTAAAATTTATCTAAGAATTAAAAATATTGGGGCAACAGAGTGGCTCAGCAGTTAAGTGTCTGACTCTTGATTTGGACTCGGGTCATGATCTCACATTTCATGGAATTGAGCCCCACATCAGGCTCCATGCTAACAGCGTGGAGCCTGCTTGGGATTGTCTCTCTCCGTCTCTCTCTGCCTCCTCAAACTAAATAAATAAACTTAAAAAAAATGAAGTATTAACAATATAGAAATGTGTATACTAGAAAGTAAAAGTCCACATTCTGTTTTAGTTCATACAAAATGAGAGAGAAGTTTGCTTTTCTGATAAGTTTGCAAGATTTACTAAATTTTTAACATTTTGATATGATAGCTTATTTTAGAGAAAAAGATTATGTTGAAATAAAAATGTATAGGGGTACCTGGTTGGCTTAATCGATTTGTAGCAGGATTCTTGCGCAGAGAGTTGAGACACCGAGACTTTTCTTTCTAGGAAGCAACTTTATTCATGCCAGCACCCAACAGCTGGGTTTGTACTTGAAGACCTGAGCCCCGAATGCCACGTGGAATAGTTTCTTACACATTTTCTACTTCTTTGTCTCCCATAGATGATAACACAAAACATGCAGTCTGATTAGGTGGTCTCATGTTACAAGGTCATGAGGGATGTCATGTACACATGTAGCCAAGTTGCCTTGAGGTGTTTTTACGTTTTTTTTTTTTTTTCCTTAGGGAGGGGACCTACTACAGGATAAGTATCAGACTCTTGGTTTCTGCACAGGTCATGATCTCACAGTTCATGAGGTCGAGTTCCACATAGGAATCTGCACTGACTGTGTGGAGCCTTCTTGGGATTCTCTCTCTGCCCCTCCCTGCTGACTCACTCTCTCTCTCTCTCTCTCTCTCTCTCTCAAAATATATAAATAACTTAAAGAAATTTATATATATGTAATATTTATATATAGCATACAAAGATATATTATATATTTTAAAAACATATATATCTATTCCATTTGAAACTGCTAGTTTCTGAGTCAGCAAATTTGTAATTTAATATTAATTTAATAAAAATACAGTTCTTCAAAATGTATCTAATAACTCCATGCCCATTTTAATGTTTAATATATTATGTCCTTAAGAAAAACTAATAATACTATTAATGATTTAAAGGAATTTCATTACAAAGTTTTATTTAAAAAGTATTAAGATTTTTTTTTAAGTAACTCTGAGGCATTATTTCAGATTGCCTTATAATAACCATTAGGCATTAGAAAAAAAGGATGTAGTTTTTAAATTTTTTTTAATGTTTGTTTACCTTTGAGACAGAGAGAGACAGAGTGCTAGTGGGAGGAGGGGTAGAGAGAGAGACGGAGACACAGAATCCAAAGCAGACTCAAGGCTCTGAGCTGTCAACACAAAGCCTGATAAGGGGCTTGAACCCACAAACCATAAGATCAGGATGTGAGCCGAAGTTGGATGCTTTAACCGACTGAACCACCCAGGGGCCCCAAGTTTTAAATGCAGCTTTTCTTTGATAAGAATCTAAGCAGTGGGTGAAAGATAAAATCATTTTGAAATAGTTTTGCAATCACTGAGCAAGTTTCAGGCTGCGCCTATAAAGTACCATTTTAACAATAAATACTTTTATTGCAATAATACATACTGAATAACATCATCATAATTTTCCAAATTTTCTATCCTTTGGAAATAAAATAATTAATTTTTTTTGACATGGTTATTATAAGTTGATGTCTTAAGTTTAGCAGCACAGTGAAAGAGCTATTTTAGGAAATTGAACATTTGAAATACATGAATTTGCTAAGGAGAGTCATTAAGACAATTTTCACTAGGAAACAAGATATCTCCAAAGTATTAGTTTAATCATTAAAAATTGTTCCAGCAATGTACTTTGAAAAAGTGTTCCTTCCCTGTTATAATGCAGGACGGCTAAATAAAGGGTCCTTGTATGTTGTAGTCTATTTCTGGGATCTTTATTCTTTTACGTTCATCTTTGTGTTGTTCTCTGTACTAATATCACAATGTCTAAATATCAGTGTATTTTATGGTAAGTTTTAATATTAGTTGAACAAGCCTCCCATGTTTTATTTTCATACAAGAGTGCTTATCTAAAGTGCTTATCTATTCATGACCTTTTAAATTTCCATTTCCATTCTAGAATCAGCTGAGTAGTTGAAAATTCTGTGTGATTTTATTTGGCAATACATTGAATCTGTAGATAAATTTGTGAAGAGTTGACACATTTATGAATCTTCCAATTCATGAATATATATTGCTCTTCATTTATATAGATCATCTTTAATTTCTCACAATAAAGTTTTATCATTTGCTCTATAGAAATACTGCATATCTTCTCTTAGATTTATTCCTTTATTGCCTAATATTTTTGGTGCTATGGTAAGTTGTACCTTGTAAAAATATTTTTTAATGGCTGATATTTAAACCCAAAAGTTTTTGGTATACAAATTTGGTAGAGAATGACCTTGTTAAACTCATTAATTCCATCAATTCATAGATTGTTTTCATTTTCTATATTAAAAAATATATATCATCTACAAATGTTGACAGTTGTCAATATTGACATACTGAACAAGAAAGGTAATAATGTCTATCTTTGTTTTGTGCTTATTGTGATAGATTCAGCATTAAGTATCATGTCTGTGGAAACTTTAATTTTGCATATATCCTTCATTAGATTGAAAGGTATAGTCTTTTAACCTTATTTATTAAAAGATGATTTTTTAAATCATGAGATATTAAATTTTAATAGACTCTTTTCTATTTTATATAAATTAATGATGTAATTACTCCCTTTAAAATGTTAATGTTCCAAATTTTATTGATTGATTTTCCAATGTAAACTAGCATTATATACCTTGGATAGACCTAACTTGGCCATGATATATTTTGCACATTATACTTTGCTGGTTTTGGTTTGCAGAGGTTTTGGTTTGAATTTTTACATCTATACTCATGAATGAGAGCCAACTAAATTTTATTTTCACATTTTCCTTTTCCAGTTTTATAGCACACTATTTCATGGCACAAAAAGAAGATGTAGAATATATGTTTTTCTAATTTCTAGAAGAATTATATAATATTGGAAATGTATATTTTAAAAATATTTATTAATACTCACTGATAAGGACAAAAATTTCTGGACTATTCTTTGAGTTATTGCTGCCCTGCATCTTAACATTTTATTCATTCATTCATTCATTCATTCATTCATTTATCTTTAAGAGAGAGAGCATGAGCTGGGGTGAGGGGCAGAGGGAGAGGAAAAGAATCTTAAGCAGGCTCCATGCCCAACATGAAGCCCAATGCAGGGCTCAATCTCACAACCATATTATGACCTGAGCCAAAATGAAGAGTTCAATGCCTAACTCCAACATTTTAATTTTATATAACTATGTGTTTGTGATTGTGTGTGTATGATATTTAGTGACTATTGAAACAAAATACATTTACCAGAAAAACATCATTAATGTACAGATCAATTAGTTGTTATAAAATGAACATAGTCTAGTGACCATGAGTTATGTAAACAAACAAACAACAACAACAAAACAAAAATCCAGAAAAATAGACACACCCCAGAAGATCTCCTTCGGTCTCCATCAGTCATTACCTCTGCCTTCACCCTATCCCCAGTGGTAACCATTATCCTGACTCCTAACACCGAAAGTTTGTCTGTTTTTCGAATTTCTTTTTTGCCTGGCTTATTTGCTTCAATGTTATGTTTGTGAGACTCCTCTATGTTCCTGTGGGTAGCTATAATTATTAGGTACTACAGTATACATTAAACTATTTATGCCTATTTTAGTTTATGTATATTTGAAATTATGTTGGTCCAAGTATTCCTACAGAAGACTCTGTTCCACATATGCATATATTTTTGGGGGGAGGTGGTATTTACCTAGGAGTAGGAGTGGGATGCTATTCATAGTGATCTTCCTCTTTATTAAATAATACTGGGGGCGCCTGGGTGGCACAGTCGGTTAAGCGTCCGACTTCAGCCAGGTCACGATATCGCGGTCCGTGGGTTCAAGCCCCGCGTCGGGCTCTGGGCTGATGGCTCAGAGCCTGGAGCCTGTTTCAGATTCTGTGTCTCCCTCTCTCTCTGCCCCTCCCCCGTTCATGCTCTGTCTCTCTCTGTCCCAAAAATAAATAAACGTTGAAAAAAAAAATAATATTGGACTATTTGTGTGTATGATCCCTGTTGCTTCACATCCTAGCTGGTGTGTGACATTGATGGATGTAATATCTCATTGTTTTTAATTAGAAATTTTTCCATTATTAGTGAAGTTAAGAATCTTTTAGTATGCTTAGTGGCTATCTGAATACCCTGTTTTTAAAATGCCTATTCAAGTACCCTCTCCTTTATACAAAATAAGGTTGCCTGACTTTGGTTATGGATTTGTAACAATTCATTATATATTGCAGATATGATCCCTGTCAGTTATATGAATTATAAACTCATATGATGCTTTCTTGCGAGTTTGCCTTTTCACTTTCTTAAGGATGTATTCTGGGAAATATTTCTTAATTTTAAATTCTTAAATTTAATGTGATCAAGTTTATCATTCCTTAATTAACGATTAGTACTTTTTTTGTATTGTTTAAGTAGTTTTCTCTTATTCTGAGGTCTTGTATTCCCCTATATTTTTTAGGCTCTTCATTTCTTTTTGTCTTTTGAGTTGATGTATATAATTAATTTGATTGGTTGTTTTATATGGTATGAGGTAGGAATATTTTATTTCTGTATATTTTTGTAAACTACATAAACACCTTTATTATTGTTTTATAGGATCAATGTTTTATTAGATTTATCCACATTTCCATACTTTTCTTTGTACTTTCTCTCTCTTTGCCTCTCTGAGCTTTCATTTGGGATTATTTTCCTTAAGACTGAAGTATTTCATTCAGAATATAGGTGGTTGGTTATAAATTCTCTTAGTTTTTGTTTGAAATACCTCCTTTTTACCTTCGTTCTTAAAATATGTTTTATAGATATAAAATCCTCAGTTGAAACTTCTTTGACTTCAATACATTAAAGGAAAGCATTTTAATGTTTTCTACCTTCCAGTTAAGAACTCAGCCATTAATGCTTGGCAAGTAATTTATCTTTTCTCTCTTGTTCTTGCTCCCTCTCTCTGATTTCTTCTTTGTCTGTGCTTTTCTGAGTTTCACTATGATATGTCTGCTTTTTAACAGCTTGGGTTTCATTGCATTTTTAAATTTGTACATTGATATCCTCAATTCTGTAAAATTCTCAGCCACCATCTCTTCAAATATTGCTTTTGCCTCATTCTTTCTCTTTTTGAAACTCCAATTAAATGTTTCCTTTTTTTTAAGAGAGAGAGAGTGAAGGGGGCATGAGGGGCAGAGGGAGAGGTGGGGATAAAGAGAGAGAGAGAGAGAGAGAATCTTTAGCAGGTGCTGTGCTCAGCGTGGAGCTGATGCAGGCTTGATCACAGAACCCTGAGATCATGACTTGAACTGAAATCAAGAGTCAGACACTCAACTGTCTGAGCCATCCAGGTGCCCCTGTATCCTTAAATATAAAATCCTTGCTCCAATAATTTAATTCTCTCTCTCTCTCTCTCTCTCTCTCTCTCTCTCTCTCTCTCTGCTTTATTCTTAATGGTTTCTTCTTGACTATCTTCCAGTTCACAAATAGTTTCTTCAGTTAGGTCTAATTTGCTCTTAAATCCATTAAGTTTCCAATTTAGGTTATTATACTTTTCAGTTTTATACATGCTATTGGGCTCTTTTACAAATATTTTGTTATCACTTGAAAATACTCTGTTGCATTTTTCCAGCTTGGCTTTTATCTTCTTGAAAATTCTAAAAATGGTTGTCTTATAATCAGAGTCTGATAATTTCAACATGTAAAATGTTCATTGGTCTTTTTTCATTGGGTTTTGCAAATAGTGTCTTTCTTTTGGGTACCTAGTTATCTTTGACTGTACATTAGACATTGTATTTGAAAACAAAAAAAAATTATAGAAAAGTTTCAAAACCCAGTATACTATTATCTTTCTACACAGAGAATTTTGGTTTACTTTTGTTATATGTCTAGAGGTGTAAAAATCCTATATTCCCTAATTCAACTTCAAGACTTAACATTTTATGGGCTCTTGATAATGTACAGCTGAGCTGTAGGTATTTTTAATGGATGGTTTATTTCTGGTTCACCTGAATTCCTAGGGAGCAGTCCTTTGGGAAGGCTTCTAAGCCCAATATAGCCCAAACCTTTAAGAGCCTTGCACTTCAGGTTTTGTGTTTTGATCTCTGCAAGGCTGCAAAGTAGCTTAAGTCGTTCCAGTACAAAAGTAGCCTTGAATGCTGGGTTTGGTTTTATGAGTTCCCATCCTTTCCTGGATCTAAGCCCAGTAATTCTTCATGAATTTATAACTCATTTGATACATCAAAGAAGCTTTCTTTTTAATATTTTATCTAACTATTTTTAGTTCTCAACTAAAGGACTGGTCTGAATTAACTAGTACTTCTTCAGTAAAAGCATAAGTTCCTGGTATTCTTCAGTTGTTTTTTGCAATTTCACATCTACAGAAGTGGTCATTGGCGTAAAGATAGAGCACATTACCATTTTCCTTAGTCCCCATACACATTAGTGAATAAGCCTAGTTCCATTGATGGTAACGAATTCAGAAAATACATTAACTTATGAAGTGTACTCACTTAAGATCAAATGAAGCAGTTGAGTCAGTATTCGGTGCACATGAAAAAGAGTGAATAAGTCTTATATTACTATTCCCATTTAAATGTTTAGAGGTTCTTGCTTCCTGTTTCTCTTGCTTAATGCTTACCATAAGGGCAGAGAACTTCTTATAGCACGTGCAAATGGGTTTGTCTGGTCCATTATTGGAGAGACTGTCTAGTAACCTTAAATTTATGTAAGACATTAGAAATTAAAAGGTAACTGTTAAAAATGTGTTTTGCCATAAGGTACACATAGTAACAATTAGCTAACAGCAATACTATAAGTTACTAAAAATTAAATTACTAAATACTAACTCACCAATAGAAGAAAGCCATCAGATATATTATTACAGTATTTAGATTGTCAACAGTTTAAAGTTACAAACAAAAATAATAATTACATAGCATGCCCTCAGTGAACCAAAAAGGGCAATTAAGCACAACACCAAATTATTTGTAATAACTATATATCTCAATTGTATTGCTTTACTTTTTTTCTTTGTAAAAAAATGTAGGTTATCTAATTGTCTGAAAGGAAATTTTCCCTTAGGACAGTTCTGTTCTACTTTATGTCTGTTTTTATAATACCCTCTAATTTCAAAACTGACTTGGCAGGAGCCAAGGTGCATAGAATAAAAAATGGTCTTTGGACCTATTCAGTATTATAATACTAAATCTTTTAAATCACTTTTATAAATGACATTTGTATTCTACTCAGCAAATAATCATACTCCTTACTGTTTTGCCTGCTGGAAACATCGACTAGGTATTCACTTAAGACATGCATTCTTTAGAGAAACAATAAATAAATTTCATATGATTTAATATGAAATAAGACACATCAAAACACAAATACTCTTATATATCAAAGCTGAGATCACTTTTTCTCTATTGGTTCTTTGTACAGCTTCAGATGCAAAGAGGAATACTAATTCACGAAATAGCAATTTGCAGGCAAACATCTTTTCTATTCCTTACCTTCCAGATGTTTGTTGATATTTGCTTTATGCTTTCAGAATAATGTCCACTTGCATCACTCTGACATGAGTACATCGGAGAAAAGTATATGTTGAGTTGAAATTATTCCTCTCATTTTGTGGCAAGAAAACTGGTGTGAAAAGTTGAAAGTCACCTGACTGTTCAACTTCAGATCTGGTGCTCCACCCAAGGGCCCTAGATTGTTTTCCCCTCCAGTTTTTACTGCTTTATATCCCTCCCCATCATTATGTTAGAGACTTCAGCTCTTGTGGAATGATTTATGCAAATTATGCATTCACATTTGGGAGATTTCTTGAAATTTCTGTTTAATGAGTGATATAAATATAGCACATGAGATAAGCTTTAATGTCTTAGGTTAATCCTTTACCATCAATTACTTTCTATGAATCGATTCAGCATTTTCTGTCTTTCTTGATGGCCACAGTATCATTCTGTAGGTCATAGGGTTGCATTTGTAATTTAACCATTTATGGAACTCCTGGGAGAATATTTTATGTCTAGTTCACATGGCATGGTGACATTTTAAATTTGATTTTAGAGTGCTCTAACCAAATCTTGAAGAACTGTAACTCAAGGTGAAACCTGCTAGCTGTAAGTCCTTCATGCAGCCCAAGGGTTTGTTTGGTTTTGATTAGTTTTACAAGACTTCATTTGGTTTCAATTAAACCTTGAGACAGGCCAGTGACTTTCATGAAAAATGTGGGTTTCTCAAGTAAGAAAATAATTCTTTTGTGTGGAAGAATGTAATTTTTCCCACTGGAACAAATATCAACTAAAAAAATTCAGAAGATTTTGTAATCAAGATGCATAGAGTGAGGTATTTGTATATTGAACTGTTTCATGTTATATAGTTGAATATTGATTATCTTATATTCTTATATTGCAAAATGAAAATCATTCCATATGCTTCCAAAGCAATAACAAGATATACTTTATATTTAATATATAACTATAACGACCTTTTATATTTAACTGCATAGTGTGGAAAGCCATTTGATTTAAAAATAAGTGGCTATTCTAGCAAGCTTAGGGAATATTTTAATTCATGTGCTTTATAAAGGACTTTATTTCAATATTACATGATCATAGATTGTGTCTAAATGGGACCATTTTCTTAAGTTGTAAGTCTTTTATTGCTTAGATGATAATCTGCAAGTGTAATATCTCTGGATATTAGTTAAAAGTAATGTGTATTATTTATTTGAGATAGGAGAAGGAGCAGCACACCCTAAACTGTAACTATATTATTTGCTATTTAAAAAGAGAAATGTGGTCCTTAGTCCTTAGAGAAAAATCTCAGGTATAATTTCTTTTACATTTTCCAAATGTTTATTTCATCCTGAACAAAGTCCCTTGGTCTCCTAAAATTTTATTTTTAAAAATTCTAGGTTGAGAAATAAAGACAAATATAAAACAAACTAAAAAGTAGGGCGATTGGTGGTAGAAAATGTAAATTTCTCTTTGCATTCATGATACCCTGCCTTAACATAATAATGATTTTTCCCCAGAGGCATCACCAAATACCTCACCATCTGTTTAAGGTTATGCCAAAAATATTGCAGTTATAAATTTAGGACACATGTTCAAAAATCGGACATAAGAATTTAAAGAAGTTATCTCATGTTCTCTAAGAGTCTCAGCATCAAATGAAGAAATTAATGAATATATGAATATTATTCTCATAAACAATGTCTGTCGAGTTTAGAATTTGCAATAAAGTTGTCCAAAAATATAAGAGAATTTAACATTTACCACCCTAAAGCCAAGAGCAGATCACCTCCTGAAAAAGTTTCTTCCAATTCTGTAATTCTAACACACCATCATATTAACTAGTTTTTTTTTTTAATTGAACTCTTGAAGTATTGCATTCCAAGATTTAAATATCAACAGCCTCCTCAAAAATTTTGGTGAGTTGTTTATTAATTCCTTATGTGGTGGCATAAATTAAAATTAATGACATCTGGCATACACATGAATAAAGTATTTAAATATTTCAGTGTATTTAAATAAATAGAACAGGAGGATAAAGCACCAATTTTGTGTTCAGACTGCCCAGAATTGGGTTTAGGGTCTGCCATGAATTTACATTCTGTCCTTGGGCTCTTCTCCTTTCTGGGTTTTACTTTGGAAAGAACTAGACACTCTCAATGTTTCTTTCCATCTTGAACATTCTATTAGTATAGTTTACTTTGGCTAGACTAGAGTTATACTTGCTTTATATTTCTAGTGTGATACCATGTCCATGTTGTAGTTATTGTTGACCTTGTAACTTTTACATATGTCTTGGAGGAATTAAAACTAATTAAGCTGGTAACATGTTTATTTTATATTTTCCTGTTACTTCTAAGTGAATAGATGTTATTTTCTCTATACACCAAGAGCCACATATTAATCAATTAAAGCATATTGAGGGCCTCTTGTTTTATGAAAATAAAATGTGTTAAGATACTTGTTAAGACCTCAGGATCCTAGGTATAAAAAATCCAAAGATGAATAAGACATGGGCTTTGGCTTAAAATTTAGTCTTGTTAGATAGAAAGTCAAGTAAGCAAATAAAATGTGGTGCAATAAAACATTTATCAGTTTAAGTTTTCATTAGCAGTACATCCTAATTTTTTTGATATGCAATCAATCTGAGATTAGTAAGAGTAAGTGATTGTACTTCTCTCAATAAAAATGGAGACATTTTATTTAGAAAATCAACGCATATGATAGATTGTAGCATATCCATCAAAAGATAGATTGATATAACTTTTCTTGCACATATAGAGAAACATAAATTGAATACGAAAGGCTCAGTTTGCATTGAACTTTTTTGTCTTGAAAGAAATGAAGCAAGAAGGCAGTGGCCAACATTCTTACTAAGTGTATCAGAGGTGCATTTCATAAACTACTTGCATGCTGCCTTGAAGAGTTGCTACGATCATCGACAGAAAGAAAACGCACTAGTGACTAACTGTGGGAAATGGAAGGTGTTGATGCTATTCACCACAGGTATGCTCTTACCATTTATTTTCCTGGCTGGATTAATGAAAGGATGCAGAACCTGGGTTTTCTAAAGGCGGAAAGCTCCTCCCAACATACTAGTATAGTGAAATGAAAAGCAGCGGCACGCTACCTTCCTGTCCTCTTTTATTTCTTGATTGGAGTTATGTAAAAAGCTTTACTTTAAAAAAAAAAAAAAGTAAAAGTTTGGCCAAGTCATGGGATCAAATCAGAATTTCATTAGAACCCAGATTTTGGATAACCACATTTTCTTAAAATGTCCAGTAGACTGAATTGCTTCTCTGGCTTCTGACACCAACCGCTAAAGCCAAGAACATTTGAGAGGAAGCAGGCAGCCTCCAAAACACAATGGGATTTATTCCTTCATCCTGGTTTTAAAGAAAGGATCTTAAAAATCAAACATCTTAGCCTAGAAAGCTTCACAAACCTTTTTTCAAATACCTCTGGGAAATCTTTGTACTTTGTAGCTCAACATTAGTCCATCATACTCACACGAGGAGATTCTCAGCTCTAAGAATCTCACTTGGAGAGGATGGAATATCAAATAGGTATAGTCTGGATTTTGCCTTTGAGAAAATCTTTTCAAACAAGAACATTACTGCAACAGTTTTTGGAATAGAGCTGAATAATGTGAAACAGTGAAATATAAGCTGGTGTTCTTAACCTCCCTAAAAAGCTAATTAAGACTATATATTTCTGTATTGGCTGAAGAAACTTTATTTTTTTTCTTTTAAGAAATCACAACAAAATGCAAACTTTTATTTTTTTTTTTAATTTTTTTTTTCAACATTTATTTATTTTTGGGACAGAGAGAGGCAGAGCATGAACGGGGGAGGGGCAGAGAGAGAGGGAGACACAGAATCGGAAACAGGCTCCAGGCTCTGAGCCATCAGCCCAGAGCCCGACGCGGGGCTCGAACTCACGGACCGCGAGATCGTGACCTGGCTGAAGTCGGACGCTTAACCTACTGCGCCACCCAGGCGCCCCTAAAATGCAAACTTTTGTAAGAAAGAACTGTCCCTTTGCTAATTTCGAAAGCTTTGGAGACATTAGTATGTCAACCCTACATATCTGGAGGGAGCATCAAACTAGTAGATAGAAGGCCTGAGTTCTGGTCTTGAATCTATCAAGTGCTCCTTCTATTATCTTGCCCAGAGTCATTCACCTCTTCCAGAAGAGATCATTAATGCTAATCAAAAATCCCATGTGCTCTCCAACATTTTCTAGCATCCCCTGTGGTGAGGTTGGAGTCATGTGACAAAAGCCTTACGTTAATCCAGGGGACGATTGTCACTTCTAATCTGAGGGAATTAAGTGAAACAGGATAAGTGTTCAGTGATCTCTGTCATCTGCAAAGTAGTAAGGAAAGGATTTCAAATGGCAGAGTTGAAAGATGGAAGGAAGGAGATCTCTGCCCTGTAAAAAGGGGAGGAAAAGCAATTGTTCATTATGATATGAGTGAGCAGTAAATCTTTGTTGTGTTAAGCCACTCCAAACTGGGTGTTGTTACCATAGCATAGCCTAACCTGTGTTGATTAGTATCCCTGGGAGTCATAAACAGGGGGTTGGGAGCCTTCTAGACTCAATTTGTCTGAATTCCTGAGATTCTGTCAGGACGTATGACTTTCATTTTATAAGAGAAGGTACAGAGGGGTTTGGAGAAAATTAACTAAGGTCACAAAGTAAGTTTGGGACCATATTGCAAAATGAGACCCTGTAGACTCTCTGAGGCTTTCTAGATTCATATTCCCCAGCTGTATTTCTGTACAACCCATAAGATTAACTATGGGACCATTCAAATTAACTATGGGATCATTCCATTAATAAAATGTTAAACTGTTCCTATCTAGTATGTGTTGTTCACTTAAACATGATGTAATTCTGTGATTCAAGGATGATACAGCATTCAAGGTCCCACCTTTCAAACCAGAGACCTATCTATCAGACTCTAGTGTCTGATAGTTTACATTTTATATTGTGCCCATTTTCAACTGGTGAAAAAAGTCCCCCCTCCCTCTTTAGTTTTAAGATGGTTTATAAAACCTTCTGGTAGATCCCAAAGCTGTTTCACTACTTGAATTTAGAAACTCAATGCATTTGTTACTAGTGGATAGTTTCTTGTCTTTAGTAGCCAGAGTGGAACTAGTCACAATGGTCAGGTATCAGGATGTAAAATGTAATACACATACATAAATATAAATGAGTATTAAATGAGTAAATGCCTGTAGAGTGCTTAGAACAAAGCTTGGCACCAAATTAACAATATACATATGTGTTTGTTAACTAAAATAAAGCAATATGATAATGATGGGTCATAGACTCTGAAAGTTAGGATCTAGTTGACTTCCCAACGGATTTTCTTTTTGTAGAGTCCCCGATATATGCCATCTAGCTTCTGTCTGACCAATTTTTTGGTGCTAGGGAATACGGTTGTGTATTATATGGTAATATATTTTTACTCAGGACCTGCCATTAAAAATAAGAACATAGACTCAGACGGGTTAAGAGATTTACCCAAGATTATACAGCAAGAAAGGTTCTCTGTTGTCTACTTAGGATGTTGGCAGTCTTTCCAATATTATGGTTCCTATTAGTAGGAGCAGGAGTACCTTGTGATTTGGGTACAGCAGCCCACGAGTTCCAAAATTCAGTTCTCACAGGGTAGGAATCATTTGGGCCAAGACTGTGGGCTAAGGCAATTCCATTTCCACTGAGTAGCATTTTTTGTTCAACTATTGATTCAGTAATCTGTGCAAAATTTTGTCATGGGTCATATAAATTTTTCCTCTGACCTTTTTGTAATGTTTTTCCTATTGGCTAAGGTATGTGTCTCTACAAGTATGTTAAAGGTAAGGCTTGACATATAGTGAATGTTGTATAAATGCTATCCTGTGTTACAAAGGCAAGTAAAGGTGAATTTTGTTTTAGTGTAATTTGGACTTTAATAGATATTCACATATGTGAAAGCTTCTATGGCTATTCTACCTGGCCTCTGGGACATTTTGATCTTCTGTTTTAGGAAAGCACCATATAAATCCTGTCACTATATAAACTGTAATTTTCTCACACAATCATGCCACTTACGTTCTTACCAAAAATCTTATCATTCTGCCTCTCTGTTTCATAGGTGAATCTTATAATTCCAATATTTCTTTCTGTATTACCTCTATAAAATCTAATTTTGCTCTGTTTTTGTTGTGCTGATTTGCCACCATTGCATTCTAGGCATAATCCAATCTATGGTCTCAGAGACACTCATTAGATTGCATATTTGTCTTATGCTAAATTAAACATTATGTTCTTTAAAATGACTATATTCTATTTATTGCTGTCTTTAGTCACAGAGGCTATGTCACTCTTGCCTATTATTTTAAAATAAACCACGTCATTTGTTTCTTGGGATGAAATGATCTCTTCTCATAGGTATATTTTTCCAACCCTAATATGATTATTATTTCTCCCTAAACCTTTCCAGTTCTTTATCTCCTTCGGGATAATATAGTGGGATAAATGTGGGAAAATAAAAGGTGTGTTGGCTTTTGGTTTAAGGTCTAGATTTACTACTTGGTGTTCATGTGATACTCAATGATACATTTAATTGCCCTGAACCCCATTTTCCTAAGAGAATGGTATGCAATATAGGGTAGGGATCAAGACAGTAGACTTGGAAGGTAGTGTGAAGCTTGTCTCTGCCATTTACTGACTGTATTGATACCTTTGGCAAATTACTTAACCCTCAGCAGCTCAGTTTCCATTGTGGAAAAAGGAAATAATGTCTACCCTATATGGTGATCATGAGGAACACACACACAGACACACAGACACACACACACACACACACACACATCTTTGCTTTATCTTTCAGATTATCTTTTCTCCATCTTTCAGATGGAAATATTCAAAACAAAGCTTGAAGTATTGGCACTCTCAGTGGTGGTGGTGATGGCTATTTGTGTGTATATCATGATGCTTTAATTATAGTTCAGAGATCTGTAAACTCTTTCTGTACAAGGTCAAATAGTAAATATTTTAAGCTTTGTGGGACACCTACTCAACTGTACCATTGTATAGCAAAAGCAACTGTAGATAACGTGGTTCTGTTCCAATAAAACTTTATTTACTGAAAATAAGCTTTAGATGAAACTGACCTTGCTCCACAAATCATACTTTGCTGACCCCCGATTTAACTGCTGGTTAATATGCAAATTTGATGCCATAAAACAATTGTTCTTTTTATTCCCAAGTTACACATGCTCAGAGTCTATTGTTCTGTTCTTGTGCTTTGTGTCCCTTCACCAGTCTGAAACTGTTTCTACTTTCAATTGTTTGACAAACAAGCTTTTCTAGCTGTGTACTAGAGAAAACCTCAGTCTTACAATGTTCGTTTGGACTTGTTAAGTGGAATTAGGATAACTTTTTAAATCCAGTTTGCTCATAATAAGAAGAGATTCTCTCTTTTGTCATGATCTCTGTTGAGTTTATAATCTCATGATTCTGCTTTTTCCAGAAAAGTGTTTCAATTCTGATTCTTTTCTCCAGGGTCATATATGCATAGTTCATTCACTATGGATAATGGTCAATGTTGCTGGGTCTTGATTTATTCTTATTGAATCTTCATGTTGACACAAATTTATTGCTGCCTAAATGTTGGCTTCAACAAAGATTTATACCATGCTTTCTAAGTATAAAACTCTAGCATAATTCAATATGTAGCATGTAGAATTTCAATTGGTAAAACTGAGGACAAATTTGCACTCCTAAATAAAAGCATCTTAAAATTGTCATACATTGTTGTGGTGGGCATGTTAATGTGTCTCTGAGTACCAAATTACTCTGTCATTTTTCCTTATGAAATTTATTTATTTTGACAGGTCTTCTAGGTAAGGGAAGTCTGTTAAGTGTTATTCAATAGCTTTACATTTTGGGGAGAGAAGTCCTTTACACTATGCTTAAAGTAAAATACTTACTAGGTGTGGTAACATGTAAAAGAGTTTATAAGTGAACATACAACATACAAAATTGTATGTTCATTATGATTACCATGTTAATATGCGTTTGTGCATGTGTGTGCACAAAATGGAGAGTTAATAATAAAAATAAATGATATTTCAGTTATATTGGTGGAACTAAAAGATTTATTTCCCAATTTTTATTAGTTTTGTTACATATTGAGTATTATATTTTAAATGTTAAACATTAAAATCTATTAAAATTCAAATATTAGGTGACAATACCTTAAAAATATTCCTAGTAATACATATACATAAACATTTAAAATTATTTTTAAAGTAGTAATTTTAAAATTTAGTCAATAAAGTATTTGGCTTTGTTGATCAGTGATTAAAGTAATTTGAAAATAGCAGTTGCTATATATATATATATATATATATATATATATATTTTACTTATGTATCATTCCTACATAAGAAAGATACTACCTTTTCTTCTTCTTTTGGAAAGCTCTGGGGTCTCACTAATTGTAATTATTCTCTAACAAATTTTATTGAAAAATTTAAATTTTAAATATGCTTGATTTCACTCTAATCATTTTTTCATTCGCACATTCGCCTTTGGGACAAGAATCCCAAATTGGGTCTTACTATTAAAAAAGGTTAATAGACTTGGATTATAAATGGAATCTAAGTTTCTCTTGGCTAATGCCATAGTATAAAAATAACCAAAGGACATATTTCATGGTGTTTTACACTTCATAAAACACTTTCATTACATTATCTCATTTTATCCTCCCAAATTAGCTGGAATACATGGTAGTTATTTCCATTTTCCCAGATGAGCACCCACAATTAAGGTGCAATAGAACCGGGATTCAATCTTGATCTGACTCCAGGTAAATCAAAATCAATGACAATCAAAATGTAAACGAAACATTAATATAGAAATGTATAGCAGGAATAAACACACTGGGGAGAATAAAATTTAACTCAGAGCTATAATCATTAATGTGTGCAATCTTGAGGGCTTCTTACTAATTAAATGATTCTCAATTTTTTTATACTGAGTTTTAAAATGTTTGAAAGATAGCACAACAGTAGGGTAAGTATAGAAATAACAATTTTAAGCTATTAATCTAAGCTAAGTAATCCCACCAGTCCAAAACAAATATCAGTTTTATGTAGTCACTTCTTGTCTTTTTCCTTCAGGCAGTGCTGACTGTATGAAAGACATAATACTTTTAATGACAAAACGTCATATGTTTAGGAAAAGTAGTGTTGGGGTGGAGTGCATAGATCCCAAAGTGCAAAGGATCGATGTCTTTTGTCTTGTAGATGAAATATTTTCAGGGAGTGGGTCTCCTCTCCACTCTCCTTCTCATCTTCTATCTAGATCTCTGATTTCGGATAATCTGCATAATCCCTTCCGTCTCTGTTACAGAAAGCAGAGAGAAAAAAGCAGTTCCTGCATAACTGTAACTTATGTTTGGTTCAAATTATTTCATAGATTTGCAAACTGGACAGGCAGTCATGAAAGCTAAAGAAATTCAGTTACTGGAAATTCTATATTTGAACAATTACAGACTGAATGAGTATATTCATAGTAAACATAGAATTTTGTGCTCTGCTTTTTAAATTTACACTGTATCACTTAATGAAAATTATCCCCATCAAGAGATCTGGTAAAGATTCAATGATCTGTTTGGTTAGCTGTTTAAAAAAAAATTATTGTCTGATTATAAGCTATTTAACTTTTAAGCACATTTGGAATTTATTTCAGTAAAGATTGAGAGTAGTGGGACTCCGCAGAATATTACCATTTTGCTAAGTAGTCTCATAGTTTATCAAAGATTGCATTCCTACAAATTCTTAGAACCAAACTATTTTAATCTAATGATCTATGGCATTAATCTTGTGCCAGGATGATCAATTTCAAAAAGAAATTGTACCTGAACCCACCACTACATTGTTGAAATTACTGGGCTCTGCCTTTGACCTTTTGTCACAATGGTACCGATACAATGTTGGTTCTCTTATTTAAGACTACCCCTTCACTTGTGGACTAGATCTGTTCATCTCATGAATTAAAGGGCAACACTTTCCCAACTGTCCCATCTCTTTGCTTCCTCCTTAATTTTCCCCTCCCTGCTGGATGGTTCCCAGCAGCATAGAAATACTATTTAATGTATTCAATCTTACAAAAATAAATAACTCCCTTTACCCTTTAAGGACTTCTTACTACACCACTTCATGGGTCTCTTCTAAACAAGACTACTCAAGTGTTTTCCATACTCTCTGCCTCCAATTTCTTTTCTCTCATTCTTCCTTGAATTCATTCCAAGCAGGATTTTGTACTCAACATTCTACTGAAATAGCTCGTTAGAGTCACCAGTGACCTCAATATTGCTAAACACAATGGTCAGTTCTGTTTTCATCCTACTCAAGCAGTATTTGATACAGTAAATCACTTCCTAATTCTTGAATCCTCTCTTCACTTGACTTGTGGGAGTCATCAGTTTCACTTTTCTTCTATCTTACCAGCCCCTCAATCTGCATATTTTTAATGAACTCATCCAGTCTCTTGGCTTTAAATATATGTTATTTTGTAACTGCCAAATAATGTATTTCCATATTGGAATTCAGAACTCAAAATTCTTAAATATCCAACTATACATCCAAAATATCCAATATATTTTCTTGGCTGCTGCATTTAGGTCTCCAATGGAACCCCAGACCTGTAGTGTACAGAACTAAACTTATTTTCACCCTTAGATCTAGTCCTCCTGCAATCTTCCTCCTGCTTCAGTTATTCAGTCCAAACTCTTTGGGGTCGTTCCTGACAGGTCATCTTCTTCACATTCTACTTCCAATTCAACAGAGAATACCTTGAGAACTATGCTTAACATATATCCACATTCTCACTACTTTCAACTTTCACCACCACCACTGAGCATGTAACCATTATCACTTACCTGGGGTAGCACAGCAGTTACCTGGGTAACCATTATCCCTTACCTGGGTGGCAACCAGTTAGGTGGTTCCGCCTCTTCTTTCTTCATCTTTTAGAGTCCATTTGCAAAATAGTTACCAAAATGATACTCTACAAATGTAAATCTGCTGATGTCACTCCTCCACTTAAAAGTCCAACAGCTTCCCATCTCAGAGTAAAAATCAAAGGTTCACAGCAGCCTCTAAATTCACATACGTACTGTCCTGAACAACATCCCTGACCTTATTCCTTGCCCCTCACCCCTCGCTCACCGCTTGAAGCTACACAGTCCTCCTTTGCTTTTCTTCCAACGGGCCGAGCATATTCTTACATCAGGACCGGGAAGGCTTTCCTCCTTCATTTCATTCAGGTCCCTGCTCAGATGCAACTCATTAACAAGGGCATCCCTGAGCTCCTTAACAAGAGCAACACCTCCACTCCAAGACTCCCTAACTCCATTTGTCACCATTTTATTTTTCTCCATTGTGTTCGTCTCCATCTGTGGTCACCTTGTTTATTTTTGTTGCTCTCTCCCTATCAGAATGTGGGCTTCATGAACAGAGGATCTTATTAGGATTAGGAGTCAGTTGAGAGTTGTATCCCAAGTGCCTTTGGCTAAAAGAAAGAATCCACATTCTTTTGTGTTTTAACTATATATTTTCTCAGTCATTTATTTTGCAGAATGTACTATATTTCTGCCTGTTCGTAATATTGGTTAAATTTAGAAACTGTTTTTACAGTTTCTAGGATTTGATTAGCACTAATCAGGCATTTATTTGAGCATACTAGTTAAGAGCCCAGTATATGGGTGTCATAAGGCTGGGTTAGAATGCCACCTTGGCCACTTACTAAGTATGTAACCTAAGTGACCTGGGGCAATGACCTAGACTCTCTCTTGAAGCTCTTGAAGTATTAGTCCCCCTGCCTGAAATTTTATAAAGAATGTGATATAATTCGTAGCTTATATTATTCAATGGAGCCAGGACACCATCTGGCTATGAAAACAATAAGAGTATTACATGTCTTTAAGATAAGTGAATGTTTTGAAGAAATAGTTTCCCATTGTTATTAGAAGAGCTTTACATTTAGAGCTTCTTATATTTCCTGTTTACTTTTATTCTTTGAAAATGGACGAAGTCAAGAACATGGTACTCTTCTCTCTGCAAAGCTGTTTCCGTGTGTCACCTTCTTCACCTTGAAGCAATGACAAGGTGGAACAATGACAACAGTACTCCCAGACCCCTTGGTGAAATGTCATATCTAAGTGCTTTGTTGTGGTCTTTCTTGACCTCTGAGTGATACCGTGAAATCTGATGATGGCTTTTGTGTTCTTTCTTCAAGTAAAAAAGTATGTGGTTTTGCCTAGCAGAATAGCCACTTAGTGGGTGAATCAAATAAACCTGCATTTAAAACCTGACTGCAGGGGTGCCTGGGTGGCTCAGTCAATTAAGTGTCCGACTTCGGCTCAGGTCATAATGTCATGAGTTTAAGCCCCATATCAAGCTCTGCTGACAGTTAGGAGCCTGGAGCCTCCTTCAGATTCTGTGTCTCCCTCTCTCTCTCTGCTCCTCCCCCGCTCACACTGTGTGTGTGTGTGTGTGTGTGTGTGTGTGTGTCTATCAAAAATAAACATTTAAAACATTTTTAAAAATAATAAAATAAAACCTGACTGCACCTATCACTGGCTGTACAATTCTGGGAAATTTGCTGAGTATCTCATGACCGCAGTTTTCTTATGCATAAAATGCAGGTAATACCTGTGTCCTGGAATTATAGTGTGGAATCAATACGAATAAATGAAATAATACCTCTCAAGTGCTTAGCACAGGGCTGGAACCCAGTAAGCTCTCAAAAACTATACTTTGTTACTTTTTTGTTTGTTTTTCCTTCTTCTATTCACTATTTTTCTTTTCTTGTCCTTTTTTTTCTTTTCCTCTCCTCTCCTTTCCTTTCCTTTCCTTTTTTTTTCTTTTCTTAGACATTGACTGTATATCTTCAGATGTGTTGAATAAATGCTCCATTTTTAAATGCCTTGTGAATGTCCCACTGTGTCTAGTTGGCATTTCAATTGTGATTGTTCAATAAATGATTTATCTTAATTTTGGAACAGTTTCACAAGAGTTTAAAGCCTCTTAATGTTCATAACAGTGAAAATCTTATATCTGAAAAGAAAACTTACATGAAAGTTACTATATTAAAGTTTTTAAAAAATATGCAGGTCAAGATGTTTTCATATCATAAGTCATTCCCAACTTCAATCACCCTCGCAAGAAGACCAACTAACAACCATCCACGGACAAGACACCATTGCGAAAATGCCATAATCTGGAAGTGAGACTGAAGCACTCTTCGGGGCAACAGAAATTCAGAGGAACTGCACTAAAATGGCAAGAGGAGCAGTTTCACTTTGACTGTATCACCCCTCCCCCGCAGGCTGGCACAGTACAGAACCGATGGAGCCCCCCTGGCCCTACAGTTTTTCTAGTGGGGAAAAAGAGAGTCTAAGATAGGCATCCAGCTTCCCCAGCATTTCAGAACACTTCTTGGGAGGCTCACTCAGGATTCACCTCATGGAATTACTGGGGGAATATGTGGAGTATGACAAATGGGGATCAAGGCATCAGGTAGAGATTGAGACTTTGCAGCAACTGTTGCTCAGATCTTGGCAGACCAAGTTCATATTTGCAGTGACATCTGAGCAGAGATCTCAGCCAGCAGCTCTGCCCATCTAGAGAGCCAAGCCGATGGCACCATCCAGCCAGGGTGTTCAATTGACAGTTTTGCCTGATTTGGACCCCAGCCAACAGACTATACTGGCCATGGAACATATCCTATAGGCTATCCAGGCAAGGAAACATAACCCCAAATCACTTATGGAATGTAGCAAAAACAGTTTTAAAAGGAGAGTTTAGTTATAAACACATACATCAAGAAAAAAGAAAAATTTCAAAGAAGCAACCTAACATTATGCATCAAGGAACTAGATAAATAAAAACAAACTTAGTTAAAAATTAGCAAAAGGAAGGAAATAATAAAAATTAGAGAAGATAAACAAAAAGGAAAACAAGAAAACAATATAAAATTAGTAAAAACTAAGAGTTTTTTTGAAAAGATAAATAAAATCAAAAAATCTTTAGCGAGACTGAAGGAAAAAGAAGAGGGTTCAAATAAATAAAATTATAAATGAAAGAAGAGACATTACAATAGATACCACAGAAATACAAAGTATAAGAGGCTACTATGAACAATCCTATACCAAAAATTGGACAACCTAGAAGAAATGGATAAATTTCTAGAAATGTACAAACTACCAGGACTGAATCATGAAGAAATAAAAATCCTGAGCAGACCAATAAGTAAGGAGATTGAGTCAATAATAAAAAAACTCCCACCAAAGGAAAATCCAGGACCAGATGGTTTCACTTGGTGAATTCTACCAAACATTTAAAGAAAAATTAATACCAGTTTTCTCAAACTTTTCCAAAAAACTAAAGAGGAAGAAATACTCCATAATACATTTTTAAAGGCCAGAATTACCTCGATACCAAAGCCAGAAAAAGATACTATAAAAAAAGGAAACTATTGGCCAATATCTGTGATGAACAGAGATGTGAAAATTCTCACCAAATAACAGCAAATCTGATTCAAAAGTACAAAGATTTATATGCTATGATCAAGTGGAATGTATTCCAGAGACGCAAGGATATTTGAACATTTACAAATCAATCAATATCATACACCATTTAACAAGTGAGAGATATAAATTGTAAGATCGTCTCAATAGATGCAGAAAAAGTATGTGACAAAATATAACATCTTTTCATGATAAAAATTCAACAACTTGTGGTGCTGTGTAAGGCTGGTACCACACCACCAAAGACCCTGAATAGCCAAAGCAATCATGAGAAAAAAAAAAAAAAAAAGCTGGAGGCATCACACCTCTTGATTTCAAACTCTACTACAAAGTTATAGTAATCCAAATAATAAGGTATTGGGATAAAAACCAACACTGACCAATAGAACAGAATTGAGAGTATAGAAATAAATTCATGCATGTGCAGCCAACTAGTATTTGACAAGAAAACTAAGAATATTTAATGGAGAAAGAATAATCTCTTCAATTAATTGTGTTGGGAATTCTGGAAATTTACATGCAAAAGAATGAAACTTGATTCTTATTTTACACAGCTCACAAAAATTAACTCAAAATGGATTAAAGGCTTAATTGTAAGACCTGAAACAGTAAAATTCCTAGAAGAAACCATAAAGAAAAATCTCTTTGACATTGGTTTTGCAATGATTTTTAAATTATGACACTAAAGCACAAGCAACAAAACAGAAATAAGTAAGTAGGACTATGTCAAACTAAAAAGCTATGGAACAGCAAAATGAAAAGCCAAGCTATTGAATGGGTGAAAATACTTCTAAATAATAAATATTAATATTAATATTAAAAATATGTAAGAAACCCATGCAACTCAAAAGCAAAAAACCCCAAATAATCTGACTTAAAAATGGGTAAAGGACATGAATAGATATTTTTCTCCAAATAAGATATACAAATGGCAAACAGGCACATGAAAAGATGCTCAACATCACTATTCATCGGGAAAATCAAAATCAAAATCCAAAGAGATATTCCTTCAAACCTGTTAGAATGACAATTATCAAAAAGGAGATAAACAAGTGTTAGAAAAGATGTCGAGAAAAGGGAACTCTGGCGCACTGTTGGTGGGAATGGAAGTTGATACAGCCACTATGGAAAACAGCATGGAATTCTCTCAAGTAACTTAAATAGAACTACTATGTGATCCAACAATCCTACTTCTGAGTATATACCCAAAGGAACTGAAATCACTCTCTCAAAGAGATATCTGCACTCCTATGTTCATTGCAGCATTATTTACAATTGCCAAGACATGGAAACAAACTAAGTGTCCATCAAGAGATGAATGCATTAAGAGAATGTATACATATTATGCAGCCATGGAAAGAAAGGAAATCCTGCCATTTGTGACAACATGGATGAATCTTGAGGGTATTATGCAAAAGTGAAATAACTCAAAGAAACTGAATGGCTTCACATTTATGTGGAATCTAAAAAACCCCAAGCACTTAGAAACAGGGTAAATTGATGGTTGCCAAGGGTGGAGAAGTGGGCGAAATGGGTGAAAGTGATCGAAAGGTACAAATTTCCAGTTATAAGATGAATAAGTTCTAAGGATCTAACAAACAATATGGTGACCATAGTTAATAATACTGTAGTGTATACTGGAAAGCTGCTAAGAGAGTAAATCTTAAAAGTTCTCACCACAAGGAAAAAATGATAACTATGTGAGATAATGGGTATATTAATTAACCTTATTATCATAACTATTTCATAATATGTATATCGATTTATCACATTGTACACCTTAATTTACACAATATTATATGTCAGTTGCATCTCAATAAAGCTCAAAAAAGTAATACACAATATTTAGATAACAATTTTTAAATTTAGTAAAAAATTTAGAGTGCTCAGAGGAGAACAAGGACAAAGAAGTAGAAAAAAAATAGGAACACAGGGTCTAGTATTTGTGATATTGTGATTTGTAAGAAATATGTATTTGGTCATTCAGATATGTATCTCTTACAAGTGTAATGGGAGCATCTCTTGTCATAATATTTAGTCCCTGGTCCTAAATTCCTGAAATTGCTTCAGAGCCATGAAGATGAAATGGGTGTTTGTTATTCACAGCAAACTCCTTTCCAGTTTATGTTAATGAGATGACTTTTGGAAAGTACCTAAGGATGAGGGCTGGTTGCCAGGGGAACCAACCAAGAATACAGTGTTGGAACTTTCAGTCCCACCTCCTGGTTTCCAGTGAGGGGAGAAGGGCTGGCAACTGAACCAAACACAAATGGCAATGATTTAATCAGCCATGCCTATGTAGTTAAGTCTCTGTAAAAACCCAAAAAGATGGGGTACAGAGGGCTGCCAGGTTGGTGACCACATGGAAATGCAGGAAGAATGGTGTGTCTGAAGAAGGCATGAAGGTTCCCCACGTCTTCCCACATACCTTGCTCTGTGTATCTCTTCATCTGACTATTGATTCATATCCTTTAATATACTCTATAATAAACTGGCAAACTGATGAGTAAACAGATCTCCTGAGTTCTATGAGCCACTCCTGCAAACTAATCGAACCCAAAGGGGGGATCGTGGGAATCTCTGATTTATATCCAGTTGATATTCTGGTAGGTAATAACTTGGGCTTGTGACTAGCATCTGAATTAATGGACAGTCTTGTTGGACTCAGCCCTTTACCTGTGAAATCTGATGCTACCTCCAGATAGTGTCAGAATTGAATTGAGGGGCACCTGGGTGACTCAGTCAGTTAAGCGTCCGACTTCAACTCAGGTCACGATCTCACAGTTTTTGGGTTTGAGCCCTGCATCAGACTCCACGCTGATAGTGTGGAGCCTGCTTGGGATTCTCTGTCCCTCTCTCTCTGCCCCTCCCCAACTTGTGCTTTCACTCTCTCTCTCAAAAATAAATAAATAAACTTAAAAAAAAGAATTGAGTTGGTGCTCAGAAAATTGCTTGGTGGTGTGGGGGGAAATACCCTACTACCAGGGCAGTTGGGTGCTAAGAACCTAAATAATATCCCACTGTATTTAATTCATTCATTCAATATGGGAAAAAGAAAGTCGAGAGTACTTAATAAAATACATGAGTACTAAATTTACCTGGATTTGTAAATGACTTATTTTCCACTGAGAGATGATAGAGACATCATTAATTAAATTAGAATATAGAGATGGTGTGTCCTAAGATATTCCTGATCATGATGTTTTTAGATCACTACAATATGGAATGCCTAATCAAAATGGTAGGTTTTGCTCCAGGTTCTAAAGGCAAAATCTCCAATATTTTTCTTTTGTTTTGTTTGTAATCATGCTTTCACTTTCAGGAAGCAAATAGATGAAAACAAGACTCACTATTAGTTTCTTGTTCCTGTGGTTATCCACCTGTCACTATTAATTCCCCACACCCATGTCTGCTTATGGGTCTTTCCTTTGGATTTCTATATTGTTTGGTCTTTCCTCCTTAAGGAAAGCATCATTCTCTTTACTTCCTAAGAAAATCTTGGAGATATCTTTACCAGAGAGATACATTTTATTTTATTTATTTATTTTTATTTTTATTTTTTTTTAATTTTTTTTCAACGTTTTTTTATTTATTTTTGGGACAGAGAGAGACAGAGCATGAACGGGGGAGGGGCAGAGAGAGAGGGAGACACAGAATCGGAAACAGGCTCCAGGCTCTGAGCCATCAGCCCAGAGCCCGACGTGGGGCTCGAACTCACGGACCGCGAGATCGTGACCTGGCTGAAGTCAGACGCTTAACCGACTGCGCCACCCAGGCGCCCCTATTTATTTATTTTTAAATACTCATTTATTTTCGAGAGAGAGAGACAGAGTGCAAGCAGAGATAGAGGGGGACACAGAATCCAAAGCAGGCTGCAGGCTCTGTCAGCACAGAGCTCTACGTGGGGCTTGAACCCACGAGCCGCGAGATCCTGACCTGAGCAGATGTCAGAGGCCTAACCGACTGAGCCACCCAGGCACCTCCCAGGGAGATACATTTTAAAATGAGGAGTCAGATGAAAGATACTCAGTGACCTTTGGCTGACCAGGGAATACAAGTACATATGAAAAACGAAGGTTTTGTAGAATGTTATTCTGTGTTTTTTCTGGTAACAAGAAGTTAATATTTCCTGAACCAGAATGCAGAGAGTGTTTTCTGTGGTAACAAAAAATACTACTACCTAAGTAAGAATGCATTGTCAAACCTTAAATCACAATCAGAGTTTATGGATTAGTTCAATTGGCGTATCTTCTAGGAAAAAAAATTTATATCTATATCTATATCTATATCTATCTATCTATACAAATATAGCTAATATATTCACTTCTGGAGTTGAACATGAATCTTCCATTGGTTTTCTTAAAGTTATTATTTTTCATAATTTTGATATTGGTACCTAGGTTTTTCTTATCTTGGTTTGAGATAGAAAATAGATTTGTTCTTTTTAAATATTTTAATTATGACATCAAAAATTTAAAGCATATATACAAATATTTTCTTAGTTAAAAGTACAATGATTTTTACTCAGATATATTTAATAGACAAGTATATTTTATAAAAAAAACTCTCAGGTTTTAAAAGGCAACTTTACAAAATTACAATATGTCACCTCAAATACACAGTTGTGAGAATACAGTAGTTACTTGGAGGATTCATGCTAAGATTTAATACCAATAGCACACATACTAGATGTTAAGCAGAAATGTTGCTGAAGAAATAGTCTTTCTCTTAAAAAAGAAAAGAAAAGAAAAGAAAAGAAAAGAAAAGAAAAGAAAAGAAAAGAAAGAAAAGGAAAAGAAAAGCTCTTATAATTACTTAGTCCAAATAGGGAAGAAGGCCTAAGTTTGAATTCATGGCATATTGCTAAAATACGCTATTAGCCTAATCCTTCATTTTCTTGTCAATTAAAGACTTATCTTTATTCACTGATTCACTTATCAGTGATTCGCTGGGTATTTTAAAGCTGGTTGTTAAAAATCCCTTTGTTTATAGCAATAAGGCACCATTCATTTTGTGAACTTTATAAAACCAACCTCTGCCAATTTTGCTCTTTGAGAATAGCTCTAAAGATGTGTTCCCACAGTAATTACTTATTCCAGGGATGTTCATTAAGGAGTGAAGTAAGAGGCAAGTGTTTGAAACAATTGTATCCCACCAAAGCCAGCTTTATGGAGCACCTTCCCAGCATCTCCAGTACTTCTGAGCATTTTTTAAAAATTGGAAAACATTCTACAGAATTTGTACTTTTGAATGCTATTACCTATAGTGGTACTGAAGACATCAGCTGTTATTTTTAAAAATTTATATTTAAGTGAGAGATTCCACAAAAGGTTGGGGGAAAGCTGGGGTGCTTCTGAACGTTGGCTCAGCTGTCCATCACATACCTGCTACAAATAGTTCGGGTCATTCTAGTGTCTCTGCGCTCTGTTACCCACTTACCCAAGCCACCAGGATGGGAAGAGAAAGGAGGGGGATAAACCTCATTGAAGCCAGCCAAATCTTAATGAAGAAAAAATAATAATAATATAAAAGATGGCTTTGGACTTGTATATTTCTTTCAGATTGGATTGTTATTGTAGGAGGATAGTAAGAAGAGGTTCAGTGCTTTATTTGCTTGTTATCAGAACCTGAAGTGCTATTGCACTTATCCTACAATTATGGTAAAGTTTCCCACTGAGCCTTACTGGGCAAAGGAAGGGAGTAAATTCAGCGCAAGAGAGAGCAAGGGAGAGGTTTTGTTTACCAGCCTGTCAGTGACAAATAAGAATTGATAAACTCCTTACATAAATGACATTTTATTTATTTCTATTACACAAAAAAATACAGTGGATCAAGGAAGGAAACCAGAGAACATGGGACTAGGTGTATTTCCTAAACGTCTGGACCTAAATAAAATAAATACTAATTATCGGTAATGAGCACATTATATATTTGAATGCTAATAACACAGCCAAATTAGTTTTCTTGGTGCTTAGAAACAGTTTTCTGGTTTTGGCCTCCAGAGTTGAGTTTTTTTGTCCACACTATTTTTATCTTTTGTTGACCTCTTATCAATCATCAGGATCTCACATACACAGGTAGCTGAGTTTCCTCAGTTTGTTCATCTATAAAATGAGTATGATAGGGCCCCCTGGGTGGTTCAGTCAGTTAAGCGTCTGATTCTTGATTTCAGCTCAGGTCATGATTTCACGATTCATGAGTTTGAGGCCTGTGTTGGGCTCTGTGCTGACAGTGTGGCACCTACGTGGGATTCTGTCTCTCCTTTCTCTCTGTCCCTTCTCTCTCTCTCAAAATAATAAATACACATTAAAAATATATACAAAGTAAAAATAAAAATAAAACATAGGAATGCTAACAATGCTTTCTTCAACTTTTTTTAAATTTTCTTAAATGTAGATTAAATGAGATTGCCTCTGAAAAACTCTAAGGTCATTGTCTGGCACATAAGTGCTCAATAAATTTTTGCTGTTACTATTATATGACTTTAACTAGAGCACCTTTTCTTAAAACAATTTAAAAAAAATTTTTTTTAATGTTTGTTCTTGAGAGAGAGAGAGAGCCTGAGTGGGAGAGGGGCAGAGAGAGAGAAGGAGACACAGAACACGAAGTAGGTTTCAGGCTCCCAGATGTCAGCACAGAGCTTAATGCAGGGCTCGAATTCACGAACTGTGAGATCATGACCTGTGCCAAAGTAGGATGCTTAACCAACTGAGCCACCCAGGCACCCCTTAAAATAATATTTATAGCTTAATTATAAAAAAACTCGTATCTGTTAGCACAAATTTTGAAAGATAAGACAAAAAATAAAAATCCACTTTAATATTACTATCTGATATGTTTATTATTAAAACTTTTTTTTTTCAACGTTTTTTATTTATTTTTGGGACAGAGAGAGACAGAGCATGAACGGGGGAGGGGCAGAGAGAGAGGGAGACACAGAATCGGAAACAGGCTCCAGGCTCTGAGCCATCAGCCCAGAGCCCGATGCGGGGCTCGAACTCACGGACCGCGAGATCGTGACCTGGCTGAAGTCAGACGCTTAACCGACTGCGCCACCCAGGCGCCCCTCTGATATGTTTATTATTAATATAACTATCATATTTCTTTATTAAGATATACCCATATAAATATATCTTTCTAAAATATCTATATAATGGTTCTTGACCTTTTGCCCCCCACAGTTAGTTCACGGACATCTTTCCATCAATAAATATAGATGTACCACTTAATTTTTAGTGTCTGCATCACACTTCATTGTAGTCTTATGATTTGAGTAACCATACCTGGCATCTTAAATGCTCTTTGTGGATATGGAAAATAAGAAATGCTTTTAATCAGCATGTTTTCATTAGCTACATCTGCCCGTTTGACTGTCTTTTAAAAAATTACTGGAACCTATTCGATACTTAGATCTGGACCCCAGGTCCGCCACCTACTGGCTGTGTGACCTTGCGCAAGTTACATAACAAAAGCCTGTTTTGTTTTGTTTTTTTCATTTGTGAAACGGTGATAATAAAAGTATCTACTTCGCAGCCTTGTTTTGTGGAATAAGCCTGTCAAGACACTTAAAGCTTTGGGGGGCCCCTGAGTGGTTCAGTTGGTTTAGTGTCTGACTCTTGATTTCGGCTCAGGTCTTGAAATCACAGTTCAGAGGTTCCAGCCCTGCACTGTGCAGAGCCTGTTTGGGATTCTCTCTCTCCCTCTCTCTCTGCTCCTTCCCTGCTCATGCTCTGTCTCTCAAAGAAAATGAATAAATAATCTTTAAAGAATTTGTAAAAACTTACTTAAAGCTTTGGGACTGGTTTTTGGTATATTGTTAATTCTTAAGTATTTACTTGAGGTCTTATAAAATCCTGGGGTTCCTCCTAAATCATCAAAGAAAAGTTACATTACTCCTTTAAGTTAGGTCGATTTTATTTGCAAGCTTCACATTATTTCACTGCTATATGTATATGTGTGTTGTGATGTCTATATGTAAAAATATATACTATCCTGCGTAACTCAATTCCTAAACCATATTAATTAGAAGAAGGTTTAATAAACTTATTTCTGAGCACACTGCTCACTGAACAATTTGGAAATAGTCACCATTGGACACTAGTAACTAGGTTTAATATTTTGCAACTTTTATTTTCTTTCTTAACACATCTGAGGAATAGGGGACACCCTTGTCAAGGACTCAGGCTTACTATACCATATCGATGAGTGCAGCAGTGGGGGCCATGGTACAGGAAGCTATCCATACCCACCCCGACTTTTAAGAACAGAACCTGGGGCAATGGTAAAATCTGAAGAGAACCTTAAAAAAAAGTCCTTCCTCAGGCATTGTGATACATCAGTTCTGCAAAAACCATTGCTTTTTAAATACCTGGATATGGTATCCTTATTAGGTAATTCTGGAACAAAAGTTACCCCATTGAGAGTTTCTCAACTTGTTGAAGTCCATGGATAGGGTACACTCTGACACTGAGCAAGTTCCTCTGTCCTCCAGTGGTCCAGGCAAGGCAAGGCAGCTAGTGTGCTCTTGCCAGGCCACCAGCAGTGTCACTTACTTTTGCCAGAGGGTTCTAAATGAACTTACATTTCTCTATGTGCCTTGACATGAAATAGTTGGCAAGCACACTGTTTTTTTTTTTTTTAATGTTTATTTACTTTTGAGAGAGAGAGATTGAGGCAGAGAGACAGGGAACAGAGGCTTCAAAGCGGGCTCCACACTGACAGCACAGAGCCCAATGCTGAGCTTGAACTCACCAACCGTGAGATCATGACCTGAGCCAAAGCTGGATGCTTAACCGACAGAGCCACCCAGGTATCCCACCCAGCATACTCTTAAGTGCCACTTTCTACTGGTCTTACTTAGTAAAACTAAACCTACAGACCCATGATCAGTGAACTTTCATGAACTGTGAAAATTCATGTGAATTTTTTCTGTTAGATAAATTAATTTGTACCCTTGCTATACCATAGAACATGTTTCTAGCATGTAAACCAGTGTTTATAAAAATTAGAGACTCATGGAACCCTAGAATGCATGTAATGACCCAGTTTGAGAAACATTGCTCCAAAAATTAACACTATATGATAATTTGGTGCTCACTAATGATTGTAAAACACAAATATAAATTTTTTTTTCACAAATATAAATTTTTTGCAACTGAAAACATACAGAAAAACTGGATTGCAACTTGACCACTGAATAAAATAATGCAAATATTAATATGGCTTTAGGAGATGATCAAAATTAAAATAGCAAAATTAATAATTCCTATAGACATGTGAAATCCTCTAAGAGCATAATTTTTGTAGATTACAAGATAATACCATTCTAAAGCAGTGGTTCTCAAAAAGTATCCCTACGACAACAGATTAGCATTATGTAGAAACTTATGGAAAAACAAATTCTTGGAACCCACTTCATATTTACTGAAATAGAAGATCTGTAGGGGAACTTAATCATCTGTGTTTTAACAAGCTCTTCAGCTAATTCTGATGTGCAAGAGTTTGAGAACCACAATTAATGAGGCCAACTACTTTCCTATTCCTTACACACCAAGTGAATGCTGTCCTTCATTTACCTTAGGATACAATACCCTCATTTGAGTGAGGCTGCTGCTGTTTCAACTCCTTTTAAAGAATTTGTCTCAGGGCCATGTTGTAACTAAAAAGAAAATCTGTTTCATTATTTTATAGTTAAATCTCATTAAGCAATTTCTCAGAGTATCCGTATAAATCTTAGATTTGACTTTGCCCTGCATTGCAGACAAAAATCTGAAAGCTTTTCAAATTTGAAGTGATTAGTCTTTAAGGCAATACAATCAAAAAGTTTTATTGAAAGCTTGATATTTATTGAAAAGCCCTTGGTATACCACTTTTGGATCTTGTAGCACATTCTCCACCGTAATATCATTTAGTCTCTAACTCTCCCTAATTAGCCTTTGGCCAGAGAAGTTAACCTGATGACTACTTCATTTATTTTACTTTCCTACCTCCTGAGTCAGAACGAAAGTTAGCTTTGGAAGGAGACTGGGGGTCAAGTACTTGCCTGAATAAAACTTTTTTTGGCCAGGAGAACACCAAGCCAAAACCCAATGTACCCACCTCATTGCCACAGCTGATGTGGCTACTAATATCTCTGCTGCTATGAGATCCTTTTCTTAATGTCCAATTCTCACAGCGTTCTCAAGACTCATCTTGTCTCAGAGCAATTATGGTGGTCAGGCTGCCCATGATGAGAAAAGGAACAAGACAGCATAAATCCCTGGGCAGTCCTACTGGCTCCTACTGTTTTGTCCATCACCAGCATTGTGTCCTGAGTGTTTAACCACCAACTCAAGTTAGTCCAGCTTTCATGGTAGAATCTCCAACCTAGCTCTTGTGACATTGTGCCCAAGATGACCCTCATTTTTACAAAAGGAATGCACTGTGAAGGAATAATCTGGGTTTTCCTCTGAACCTTGAGTGGATCTCACATCACTTTCCTGAAGTCTCCCTGTAGTGCCCGTATAGCCTGAGGCTTCTTCCAGAGTCCCAGTGAGGATAGCTAGAAAGTGATGGAATATTCCAGTTACTGGAGAAAGAGGAATGGATGTTCAGTGTCACATCCAGCATTTAGAACACTCACCAGTTTATAGGAGGCAGAGAACCAAGGTCACTAAGCAAATGAACATCAAACTCAATTGCGACATCCCAAGACAAACTGCTGATAAGATTTTAGTGAGCTTGTAATTATTTATCACTCTGCATGTACATTTATGATTTATGAAGATGATCATATCTTATGTTTCTTTTTAACCTGCCTTTTTTTTAACTTAAAAAGTTATCACAAATATCCTTTTTAGGTTGCAAAAATTTCTCTTACTGTATCTTTTTCTAACTTTTCATGCTATTTTCCTGTTGTACAAGATAATTTATTAAATGTCTCCTCTGTTGTTTAAAATATTCATTGTCTTGGGCACCTGGGTGGCTCAGTCAGTTGAGCATCCGACTTCAGCTCAGGTCATGATCTCACGGTTCGTGAGTTCAAGCCTGGCGTCAGGCTTTGTGCTGACAACTCAGAGCCTGGAGCCTGCTTTGGATTCTGTGTCCCTCTACCATTTTTTGTTTATGTTATAGACTCTCTACATTTTGTAATATAAATATAAGTAAATATGAACATAGATGTTGTCTTCTCATTTTTTTTTCTTCTTAGAGAGGTAGGAAAGTATAATTATTTTTCTGTATTTTGAAAGAAATGGTATAAAATTGTCCTGGAACTCTCTCCACATAGTATGCAGATTGTGTGTATACACATATAATTTTTATAATTTATTATATATATAATTTTTCCCCCTGGAACAGAGTGTTCATTGTGTGGAAAGAACTAGTCTCCCATTGCTAAACACTTGGGTGCTTGAAGTCTTTTGCCACCGTTTTGTTATAATGAATAATAATAATTTCGTATATGTATTGGAATATCTGCTCAGATTCATTTGGATACAATAAAATCTTTTTTTCTATAACATTAATACTACTCTGATAGCTCCTAATTCTGACTAAACTTCTTTCAGAATCCAGACATATTAACTGTACTTATTTCATTTCTGAAATATAATAATGGAGGCATTCATTTTAGGAAGAAATGTAACAATCTGAGCATCTCAAATGCCATTTCTCATCTTGTAATTCTGGAAAGGATATTTTCGTTGACTCCAGAGAATTCAAGTTTGCTTTTTGAGAAAATATATGAGGCAATTGTGAATAGTAATCATGAGATTTTCCTCCATGATCTCCCACAGGTAGAAAAGAAAAATTGGTGTAACATTTTTTTCCTCCTTTTAAAATGTTTATTCATTGATTTTTGAGAGAGAGAGTGAGAGACAGCAAGAGAGGGGCAGAGAGAGGGTGACAGAGAATCCCAAGCAGGCTCCACACTGCCAGCACAGAACCAGATGCAGGGCTCAAACCCACAAACCATGAGATCATGACCTGAACTGAGATCAAGAGTTGTACTCTCTACTGGCTAAGCCATCCAGGTGCCCCAGAATTAGTGTAACTTAAATGTAGGCATGGTTCTGAAATTTAGGTTTGCTCACCCATGTGTATGTGGTCTTACTACATATCTTATTCCATACTCTATAAAAGATTTATAAAGATTGAGTATTCAAATCTGACTTTGCCCAATTTTTTATTATCTATTTTTTCCCTGATTTTAATTATGAGCATGTCAGTTACCTTGTGATGGTATCAAATAACCTTTAGTCTTGTTTATTTTCAATAAAACTTCTCAATTTTTTTTTTTTAATTAACAGAACCTAACACTAATCTGTATTCTAGGGCAGTGGTTTTCAACCATTGGCTGCATATAAGAATCACCTGGGGAGATTTTTAAAAATGTTTATTCGTTTATTTTTGAGAGAGAGAGAGAGAGAGAGAGAGAGAGAGAGAGAGAATCCCAAGTAGGCTCTGTGCTGTCAGTGCAAAGCCCATCACAGGGCTTGAACTGATGGACCTTGAGATCACAACCTGAGCTGAAATCAAGAGTTGGACACTCAACTGACTGAGCCACCCAGGTGCCCCTGCTTTTATTTTTTTATTGTTTATTTTTAAATTTTTTTAACCTTTAATCATTTTTTTTTAATTTTTTTTCAATGTTTATTTATTTTTGGGACAGAGAGAGACAGAGCATGAACGGGGGAGGGGCAGAGAGAGAGGGAGACACAGAATCGGAAGCAGGCTCCAGGCTCCGAGCCATCAGCCCAGAGCCCGACGCGGGGCTCGAACTCACGGACCGCGAGATCGTGACCTGGCTGAAGTCGGACGCTTAACCGACGGCGCCACCCAGGCGCCCCAAACCTTTAATCATATTTGAGAGACAGAGACAGAGAGTGAGCAGGGGAGGAGCGGAGAGAGGGAGACAGAATCTGAAGCAGGCTCCAGGCTCTGAGCTATCAGCACAGAGCCCAGCACAGGGCTCAAACTCATGAACCTGTAAGATCATGACTTGAGCCGAAATCAAACTCTTAATCGACCGAGCCACCCAGGTGCCCTCAGGTGCCCCTATTTTTAAAACCTTAATAACAAGGCCACCACATTCCAATCAAACATAAAGATTTGGTGGTAGAACTTAAGTCATAGCATTTTTTAATGCTCCTCAGGTAACTTCAATCTGTAGTCAAGTTAGAGCATCACTGCTGGAGGGGAAGAAATCATTATAGGATTTTTGTCCATTTTTATTCCCCAATTAGGATTTATTTCAGTATGATTTACAGGAAGTATCAGTCTTTAAATATTTTGCATTGGGAATTAAAATCTAAAATAGCAATACTTTGTTTTTCTATTTGATATGAAAGAGTGAATCAATAAAATAAACTACATCTTATGCAAAATTTTTCTCTATCTTGGCCTGTTGCAGAAAGAAATTCATTGACCTTCAGATTCTCAGTGTGGTACTTCTGGAGTCGATGAGGGATTGGCCATGGGAAGAAACATGTTGAGATATTGGTTTGCATTTGACCTTTATCCCATGGTAATGTGCCTCTCTCTGAGATGTTTCTAATGTGACACCAAGTTGTGCATAAATATCGCTGAGTAATTATTCTCTACTCAAATATATATCAAACTATAAAACCTCTGTGCCTAATTTTTATAAAGCAAACTAGCCACATGCAAAAGTGGGCGAGTCAACTATGATTCCAAAAACATCTCAGAATATGGGGAAAGCCGGCAGATTTTTCTCCCTTCTCATTGAATAGTTCATCTTTATTCCTGTGTGAACTGAAAAAGAGAATATAGAGAAGTTGGAAAAGTTTTTATCCAGCTGTAGAAAAGTATTTTGATGGGCAAAATACTGTCCTGTTAAGAAGAAATGGGGACTTTCGAGCAAAGAGAAAAGGTGATTATTTTGGGAATTTGGGGCTAATTTGTCCCTAAATATCACTTCTGAAAAGTTATGGTACTGGAAACTTTAGTATTTTCATTTGAAAAAACATGACCCAATGACTAATGGGAAAGGAAAGATAATTATATAAGAACATCTGGGGGCAAACAAGGCTGAAGTTTTGATTCTAGATTTCATTTCCTTATGCTTTTCCTACTACTGAATAAGATCATAGAAGACGTGATCATTGGACTAACTTAGAATCTATGACGTTTCATTACATATTATAATAGAAAGTGTTTTTTTTTTCCTTAGACTCTTCTCATAGATCTAACAGTCCGTTGATTTCCCCGTCTTTGTGAATTGGTTATTTATTAGAAATATTATGTCTAAAAGTTTAAAGATTTGTATACCACTCTTTTGAAGAGGTTCCTTCCTCAAACACTCTCTCAGAGTTTATATTTTCATTACAAAACACACTATATTTGCAAGGCAGTATATTGCCTGCTATGACATTATTCTTTCATTTCAAGGATGTGATGTTTCTGACTTTTGGTTGAAGCCTCAGACTGATACCAATTATAGGACAACATGTACTGTTACTTTTAATGAATTACATTTGGTTACTGGGTTCTCTTCCTGCAGATTTCTTGAAGCATGCTTTCACCTTTCAAATATGTTGGCCTGCCATTAATCCAATGATTTCACCCTTTTTGTTCCCCCAGACAGGGTAATTTCATCAAAGTTTTCCCACATGGCCAAAATCTGTATTAGCTATTTGGTGTGCTGTAAATTTAAAAGCCAGTAGTATTCCTCCCACTCCTTATATATACAAAAAACAGATGTAGTGATTACACTGCCCTGTTCCTGGCTAAAGTAAATTTAGACGTAAGAATATAGCCTTTATATGTATTGGAGCAAAGTATGTCATTCTTTCTCATTCACTTAAAAGGATGTTTAATAAAATTGCTACTTATCAAAAGAGAAACTCCAGAGGAAGACTAAATAAATGAGGTGATATTTTAAAAGTTAATGAATGAGGTGCCTTGATCTATGGCTCCATTATACTCTTTTCATTGCTTCACAGAGCTCTTAAAACACAAGATGTGATGTAAAGGGTAGGTAAGCTAATTTAAACATGGCTTTAAAAGAGTAGGCAGTGAAACACATATTATGTTTACCGAAGGGCTGAAAAGTAGAACGTCCTTTATTCTAGAAGATATTACGAGGCAAAACGTAACATGCAAATTAATCTCCTTTTTAGCATAATATACACTACAATTGAGTTGTGTTTAAAGTGAGGAAGGCTACAAAAATTGTCTAGGGATACCAAATACAATAAAATATTTTTAAAACTTACATTAAGCATCACTTAGATGGTACTACCGATATTTCTATTTAACAGAGATTGGTTCATACTCTATCTTCGAAAGCATAATTTTATAATCAGTATAGATCATGCTTTTAGTGCCAGTCTATTTCACAGTGAGGATTCTGAGAGGTCTTAATTTTTGAAGTCTATATGAATGATTTTAACAAAACTACTCAAATAGCCCAGACTTAGCACTCTTTGAAGACAAGTACCAAAAGTTAACTTGAGCTGCCTTAAACCAAAAATCTATTTTGAAATGTCTGCTGGTTTGTGTGATGCAATCTAATAACAAGAAAGTGGTCCGCTCTTTAGGAGAGGCTGGAACTGGATCTTTAATGCCTACTGAAATATTTTCTGCCTTACATCTCTTCTTCCCCCTATGTACCCATCTCATTGTTTTTCCTGTGCTTGCCCTTTCTATGAAAAACAAATTAACAAATCTGTCATGCTGTCCCCTTGAGGTTTCCCTTTGAGGAGAGAGAATCTTGGGGGCTTTAAGGACTATCAATACAATGTTTATCCTCCTATTAAATTTAAATTTTTTTAATGTTTATTTATTTTTGAGAGACAGAGAGTGAGAGAGAGTGCGAGCAGGGGAGGGGCATAGAGAGAGAGACACACAGGATCCAAAGCAGGCTCTAGGCTCAGAGCTGTTGGCACAGAGCCCCATGCAGGGCTCAAACCCACAGACCAGGAGGTCAATGACCTGAGCTGAAGTCGGATGCTCAACCGACTGAGCCACCCAGGTGCCCCAGTCCTCCTATTAAATTTTAAACAATCATCTGTTTTACTGATTCAAGAAATTCCTGGTAAGTACTGAAATTAGGAAATATATATGGAGGTAGATCGAATACATATCTATTAGAATTTTGTGTAGGCTTCTCCGGACTCCATGTTTTCAGCTCATTCCCATTTCTAAGCTGTTTAAGAAAAAAGAGTATGCAGAAATGAGTTCAGAGTGCCTAAGCCAGCTTTCTCAATGAAGCCTATGCAGATGACCCTTTTTTATGGAAAACTGATATAGTAAGGACTGTATTTTAAAGCTTCCTTTTCCAGTTGAATTATTAAAAAATGAGTCCATTCTTTTCAGGAAGAATCCTACTTTTGGTACGGTTTTCTTGGTTGTAGTTGCCTTTGACTTGAAATTTGAAGTCTTCCACCAGAATGAATGCTGCAGTATTTTTGCTTCTTAGTAAAAAATTGTTTTCAGATTTATGCTCGTTATTTTGAGCATAAAAGATTTGTGACCGTGGCAATGGTTTTCAGTAACACAATGGCACTTAAGTTGCAGTATTAACACATTGTGGGGATTGGTACACTTTTTTCCTGCAACTTCAGGGCTGCTGAGAAAAGTGATTCAGTCCATGAAGGCCTTGGTAGAATTAGTTCACTTGTATATTTATTTTTAACAGCTCAAATTATTTGCATAAGGACATGCAAGTATCCTTGTGCAGGTAAAAGGCTGCGTGTTGAGGAAAAAACACAAGATTAGGGAGTAAGATGCTTAGCTCCTTCTCTCCTGTGACATTCCTATGTGCAACTTAACAAACCACTTTCCTAGGCATTAGCTATAAGATGTTAAGGTTAAGGAACATCTAAGGTTCCTTTTAGCTCTAACACTTTATTTCTATGATAAATGTTAATTGTATATATACACATAAACCCCCATCTAAGGTCCCTTTGGCTCTAATAGTCTATTTCTATGATAGATGTTAATTGTATATATACACATAAATTCCAGTTTCTTAGATAAAGGTAGAAACAAACTGAATAACTATGTATCCCATTGTCTCCCATTGTAAATGATCTCTACTCTCCCCTCTTCTCCCTCTCAGGGAATTCCAAGAACTCCAGAAAGGATTTCAGAAACCAAGGTTAAGAACTGATTTCTAGCATCCTAGAAATTATGATGCAATAGCTGCTTAGTCAATGTTGTTTTCACTTCCTTCCCATAGTCCTATTCATGTTAATAATATTCTGAGCTTTCAGCAAGCAGTTTGGAAGATTTGAAATTTAAAAGAGGAGAAAGGGGAACATGAAATACTATTTTTAACTATGGGGAAGGTCACTATTTTTAAAGAGAAAATGAAGAGCTGACTCCCAACTTTTTAAGGTAGAGATGATCTTCTGCTCCCTGACGCCTGCCATTAAGACTTACTTTTTTATGAATGAGTGAACAAGAGAAAAAATGAACACTGAATGGCATTTTCAGGTCCGGCAATGAAAAGGTAAGACTGCAATACTGAAATAAACACGAGTTGAGGAGATGGGCATTCCAGATACAGTGTGGTATGCCAGCCCTCCAGTGATATTCATTAAGTCTCTTTATTTCCCTACTTTTTCTTTCAATATCTGTAAATTGGAGAGTCTGGACTAAATCTACTCCTAAGCTCACTTTTAACTGTAAATATACTGCTTTCGGGATATATGTCCGTTATGTAACATAAACAGAATTTTTCTGCATGTAGCTATTATGCTTTTAGTTCCCCAAAGTAGTTTTACCTTTACCTCTATTATCTGGAATGGACTCAGGGAATGCAAATTATTTGAATATTTTTAAGCAAATATTTCCAAAGCAAAAAATTTGAATATTTGTTTAAGCAAATTATAGAAAGAAATGTAAACTTTCAGGTACTCTCCCTTTTCTGTTATTTCCTATCCTTTAGAAAACATCATAAGCAGGACTTATTTTCAAGATTACCTCCCAAGTAGGTAAACTTCTACCTGTGGATAATTACCAACAGAGGAACATTGCATTTTAAAACCAAACATAAAACCAATGAAAACAAAACAAAACAAAACTTTTCATCAAAAATGAGTTAGAGTAATAATTCCTAATAAATGAAAAGGCAAACATGGAAGTTATTTTCACAAGGATGATAAATAAGCCAAGATTTTCCTCTTTTACAATCTCAATTAAGCTGTAACATACACTCATGAAAAAGATAGTCCTGAATGTCCCAGAGGCACAAAAGAGGGTGGACCTACTTAGTTTATTTCTAAATTGTCAGCTCTTTTTTTTTCTATTCTTTCAGTAAAATAAACTGTTTTGCTGAATAAGAGGGTTAAGAAAAGGCCTGAGTGAGTCACTCCAATTTGTTTCCACGTTCTGAACAGTCAGTAAAGAAATTTATTGCCTCATTAGGCATTTTGAGTAGATTTCTGGAAACCTGGGTGACGTAAGATAGAAAAGTAACCTAGTAAGACGGTTTAAAAGCGGTTGCAGCTGAATTTGTTTTTGAAATTGCCAGTTGCCTGTTAGACGGGAATGACATAGCGATTTGTTTCACGAAACGGTGCCAGGCAGCGGGCTGGTTTCAAGGAGGAAATTGTGTCTATTTTCAGCCCGTGCTAGAAAATACTGTAAGATGACAGAGGCAAGATGATTGGAGGAGGGCCTTGGGCTCAGTAATGAGATCAAGACTAAGCTTCTTATGAGCGGAAACAATGGAGGCTGTGCCGTCGAGGCTGGGTGGTGAGCTTACAGCCCGCCGCGCACACAGGGGATGTCCCGCTCTTGTAGCCTCTGCTCTTTGTTTAGCTGATATTTAGCTAAGTTCAAATACAGATACTTAACATAGGACCTCCCTCACACTAAGGCATCTGTAACCACTCTACCTCGGGTTGTGAGCTTCAAAGACGCATTAATAGTCAAGGGAGCATAGGTTCTTTCCTCACACTGTACACTCGCAATCATCTTCCAGAGTTAGAAAGGAACTTCTCTTTAATTTCTTTTAAAAATGACTAAAAATTGGCAGTAGCTAAAGTATTATTTGTTTTTGAACAAAGGAATGTCGAATTCACTTCAAAATGTAAACAAGCCAGGAGGCAAAAACTCTGAAGGACAAATGATTTATTAATAAGCAGGACACAATGACTTGCTTGCCCAAAAGAACTTTCTTTTTGTATGTTTAGCAGATAAACACATTAATCATGATCAGTCTGCTCTATACCAAAAGAGAATTTGATAAATTAATCACATCCAACCATAAAACAAGGAAATTTCAGGGAATCTTCTAGATAAAAGGAGTGGAAATGTTTGTTTCCCATAATGAAAAGAAATGTGTGTGTCTATGTGTGTGCGCACATACATACCTACACGTGTGTATACACGTGTACATATATAGGCTAGACATACGACATTCTAATGAACAGGTTTGAGTTTCCATAAAGTTGGAGAATAATGGGATAAAAGGGAAAATAAAGATTTAATCTGAATTCCTTTTTTTTTTTTCTTGTTAGTAACAGAAAGATTTCTCAGCACTGCTTATGTTCTAACTACAAAAGATTCCAACGTTGGGAGAGATCTTGGGGTATAAAAAGAAGGAAATATTTTCTCCACCATCAAATCTTTCAATTCTCCCAAATGGCCGACAGCCTGTTACCAGTGTTCTGTTGAACATCCAGAGAATAAAAGTTGAAAGAGATGAAAATAGATGGTGACAAGATGCTGAGGGGGAGATATGGGGAAAAGAGGCCTGGATTCTTAACCCAGCTTTGCTAATCTTTGGCAGTTTCCTCATCAGTAACATGTAAGACTTGGACTGGATGGCTTCAAATTGCCCTCGAAGTTTTAAGAACCTTAAAGTTCTGAGTCTACCTTGGTGGTCTGGAGGAGATTAAAATCCACTTAAAACTTGAAGGAAGGAATTAAAAGCAGCAAAATGGTGCCTTTCCTCATTACTCCCTTTCTAATTAACATTATAAAAGTTTCAGATCTGAGATCCTGCCAAATTTAAAGGTCTGCTGTTCTACATCTATACTCTTCTACATCCAATTATTTTTCCCTAAGAAAATATAAGATCAGTTATTTCTTAATGACTATTTGTTGACTATGATGCTCATTGAGCTTCTTGTGGGTAGTGCAATTCAACAAATATTTAATTAATGGCTACTATGCATTGGGCGGTGAGAAAGCAATAGAAAATACCTACCACTCCCACCAACCCTCTCTTAAAAACATAACAAAATGACAAATAGTCCTTGGTTTAGGGAACTTAGAGTGTGCCTGGTACCAGAATAGTCATTCTGAATAGTTATTCAGAAATATTTATTCAATGATTGTGTTGATATACTGAAGGAAGTAATTAGAGTACAGTATTACAAATCTGTATATTTAAATATATATATATTTAAATATGATACATGTATCGCTATTCAACAGAGTAGGAAAATCTTTGCTTAGAGGAGTCATGGAAATATTTAGAGAGTGGTTGACATTTCAGCTGAGCAGGCTCAACAAAAATAAGATTTCAAAAGCACATTTTAAACAAAGGTAACATACCAGTTTATGGAATGTTTGTGATTGATGAACCCATGTTTTGTGGAGAGTGGTCATAGGTTATAGGAGGTGCGGACAGAAAGGTGGTTGGAACAAAATTACCAAGAGTTTTTAAATACCAGGCTAAGTAATTTAAACTTCACATTACGAGATAGTTAAAACTTCATACTATAAATAAAAGGAAGTAGGGGTTTTTTAGTAAGGGAAAAAGGGAGATGGCCAGGTTTGTTTTTGTGACTTCTGATCCTTTCTGTGTGCCCAAAGTCTGAATTAGACATTTTAAGAGCTTCTCCAACGTTTCCACCCATGTTCCAGCAACCAAATGAAGTCAGTCTCTACCTTCTAAAGTAAGTAATGTATGATGTTTACACTATAGCATTGAATACACCAAGCAGACCTTTTCAAATGACACATCCCTCTTCAGCTTTCTGGAGATTCTGACATGTCTTCTGTCTTCCTAGCTCTTTTTCCCCCCATTTTTTTTAGACTTACAAATATACCATGTGGATTCCAGATGCCATTCATATCCTAACATAAACTCTAAGGACACAGAATTATGACAAATTATATAAGCCAAAATAAAAATAATAATAACATTGAAAGCCAGGAAATGTTAATAGTGTGAGCTCTGGATCCTGACAGCCGAGGTTTAGGTCTTGGTTTTGCCACTGACTAACAGTGACTTTGACCAAGTTATTTAAATTCTGCAGGGGCGCCTGGGTGGCGCAGTCGGTTGGGCGTCCGACTTCAGCCAGGTCATGATCTCGCGGTCCGTGAGTTCGAGCCCCGCGTCGGGCTCTGGGCTGGTGGCTCAGAGCCTGGAGCCTGTTTCCGATTCTGTGTCTCCCTCTCTCTCTGCCCCTCGCCCGTTCATGCTCTGTCTCTCTCTGTCCCAAAAATAAAAAATAAAAAATAAAAAAAAAAATAAACGTTAAATTCTGCAGCTTGGTTTTGGGGATAACATTACCTTCTCTTCCAGAGTAGTCTTGAGGATTAAAAAAGTTAATACAGAATATGGCTTGACCTATATTAAGCAGTCCATAAATCGTTGTAGATGTTGCTGTTACTGTATAACAGAGGACGTTTGTAGAATCTCTGTTCATCCCTTATGATGTCTTCTTTCTGCCTCCGTGAGTGATGCTGCTTCTTTTTGGGATGACCTTAGTCCTTCTCAATGTCTTCTACAAGGAGCACGCATTCTTCTCTTTGCCAAAATCTATATTTCACTATGATTACATATCTGAGTCTAAATAGACATTCAAATCTTTCCATGTTAAATCACAGCTTCTTGTTCTAACCAAACACCAATGTTTTTGTTCTGTTACCTTGTTCATTTTTGCCTTAAAATGGTAACTATTCCCCTCCAAATCTGCTTCTTACCCATGCATTTATTCAAGGGCTTTCTTTTTTTTTCAGATGCCTCGTTTAGTTTAGTAGTTCAAGAACTGTCAAGTCATTCCCTTATCGCAACACACTCCCCAATTTGAAAAGAAAATCTCATTTTCATTAATGCTTCTTCACAGATCTTATTTTTGGAAGACTTTATTAATCTTTATGGGTCTTCTCTAGATTTCATTAAGATTTTTACTTCCTTTTTAACTTGTGAAGACAAGATTGGGGCTCAGCTAAATTAGAGGGATTAGAGCATGGTTTAGAGCATCAAGTCCCAGACTGGGCTGAGTGTTCTGGAAACAACACTCTGCTTACCAGAAAGAGCCGTTTGGGAAGCCATTGCTTCTTCTACTACAATAGTTCTCTCCACCATCAACTCTGACAATTGTTTCTTTTCAGACCTGTGTGGTTATGTGTTAAATAAATCTAGGGGCGCCCGAGTGGCTCTGTCGGTTAAGCGTCAGACTCTTGATTTTGGTTCAGGTCATGATCTCAAGGTTTGTGAGATTAGGCCCCCCCCACAAGGGGCTCTGTGCTGACAGCTAGGAACCTGGAGCCTGCTTGGGATTCTATGTCTCCCTCTCTTTCTGCCCCTCCCCTGCTCACACGTGCAAATGCACATGTGCACTCTCTCTCAAATTAAATAAATAAACATTTAAAAAATGTAAATAATGATTTAGAATGGGAATCACCGTAAAATGCAAACTATTCTTGTTATTAAACTAAATTTAACAGTGATCCAGGATTTTAAAATCAGAGTAAAAAATGACAAAGAGAAAAGCAAAATCTGTGATGGATTTATTATTGATTTTATTGCATTGCCAAGGTCAATTAGAACTGAACTGTTATGAGTAATATTAGTATTCTATAAAATATTAAGATCTTACTACATTATTTGTTTTCATCATTTAATAGAAGTAGTTTTGGTTTTTGTCTTCCTCCTTCAATAAAATTAAGCAGCCCAGGAGATCTTACATTAATGCAAGAAAGTTGGATTGATATTATTAGTTATATATCATTTACATGTTGTAGTTGTTCATTGTCACTGGGCTTCCAATATGCTTTAATTTTATTCAGTGAGAGTAAATTTTGTGTATCTGAGCTATTCAAAAATGAATGTCATTCCAGGCTTATGGTAGACCCCATGGCTCTTTGGCCTTATGTTGCTCTGAATACCACCTCCCCCCTCCCAAATTGCTTTTCAGACTAGTTAAGTCATCTCTAAAACAGATCTCCAAGACTGACGTATAGGCTATGGGATGGTAATAGATTTGTCATACACCAAAACCAGAAAGAGTCTCACCACCTTAATTGTGGTGAAATTGTAAGCAAAAAGAATACGTAAATTAGCATGTCTGGAGGCCCTTTTCAGACTGCATCACTCTCCATCAAAAATGTTGCAGGTAAATAAAATATGTTCTTACTGAATAATAAGTATAATATGTGCAATTTATTGTCATTACAAAGAGTTTTTATTGTATCTGAAGAATTCCACAGAGGGCCATTACAAATCCATTATAGTATTTTTAGTTAGTGATCTGCTCTGCTTCCCAAACCGTGCTCATTTTATGCAGTATTAGGCTGATATATGCATGTCTAGATCAGGCCTGGTCCAATTCTGCATACAATAGTTTAAGAGGGTTTTCGTTGCCTTGTTGGCTATTTCTTAAAGGTGCAAAATAATTGGAGTAAATGTGATGCTCTTTAAAAGGTAAAAGTTCAGTTTAAACTTGAATGAAGGTTTTTATTTGTAATGACTGAAAGAAACAGATTTCCAATAGGAAGGGCTTTATAGTTATAATATTAATAATTGAGTTTCATAAGAATATCACCACTTACCTCTAGAGAAATGGTTTCTCCTTGACGTTTCATTGACTTTCCATGATGTCTCCACTCTCTCACTTGGAATTCACGATCCAGGTCTCAACTTACATTTTGACTACTTTTATGTATAATCACTTTTTCACATTAAGACCTTCTTTCCACCCAGGCTCATCTTTCCAATTATGTGGATTCCACTACCTTTTTTTTTTCACTTTTACTTATACTTTACTTTCATGTAAACCTTTTACTTCTCCAAACACCTTTTCTAACTGCTTCAATTTTTTACTTTCTCTGAACACCTTTACTGTATTCCAATTTTTTTCCTGTCCTAGAGAGCCATTAAAATCCTCCCTTTTCTATAAACCTTTTCTGTGAGTGGGAATCTTTTTCTTTCCAATAAGATTATGCATCTGCTATCTTGAACTGATTACATCTGTAAGTAGGACAGAAAGGGAGTGTACACCCATTGAATGACCCTCATTTTCCATGGATTTTGCTAGGTGTTCTACATTATATGTCTCATTTAATTCACATAGCAACCAAGGAATATGGATCTATCTTGCTTGATATACAGATGGAGAACCTGGGGTCTGGTGAATTTCACTTTCACAGTCTTTCTGGTAGAAAGCAGCAGAGCATAGATTCCAACCTTTCTCTCTTTTGCACCCAAACCTGTGTTTTTTGTGCTCAGGTGTCTTTCCCTCTAGGGGGGTCTATTTCATTTTTTCATCTCATTGACGGCGAGAATTCTATCATGAGAATTTTTATCCTTTTAGATAGCTCTCACATAGTTGGCCTCCTATTGGGCCTCAATTCTGCATTTAGGAGTCCTTGAGTAACTCACAGGCAATGTTGCCCTTTATGCTTTTCCCATTTTTACTCACTTAAAACAAGGTATATATTCATAGTTGGAAATCTTATGTTTTCCCCTGTAAGCAAAAAAGAAAACATATGAATAATGAAGGAACTTTCAGAAAAACTTGCTATATTTTCAAGTTGGTCAGGAATATAAAGGAGTTTCTTATGTTTTCTAAGTTTAATTTGTAGTTATTGTATTTTATTCTTGCATGGTTGATAATATTTCTTAGGTTACACAGCTTTGTGTTCTCCTGTAGGCTAAGACCCATTTTTCTCACATCATCTGAATCTTCACTGGGGAAAAAAAATCTGCAAAGAGATACGTGGACTTTGAACTAAACTCAGTCATGCTTAAGAAAGTCAGTTTTAATACCTTACCTTGAATTTGATATCATTTTTTTTATTTTTTTTTAATTTTTTTTAATGTTTATTTATTTTTGAGAGAGACAGAGACAGAATGCGAGTGGCTTAGGGGCAGAGAGAGAGGAAGACACAGAATCCAAAGCAGACTCCAGGCTCCGAGCTGTCAGCACAGAGCCCGACGCGGGGCTCGAACCCACGAGCTGTGAGATCATGACCTGAGCTGAAGTCGGACGCTCAACTGACTGAGCCACCCAGGCGCCCCTAATTTGATATCATTTAAAGAGCAATATAATTTAAAAAAATGTTTTGAATGAAATAACATGTTTGAATACAATTTTAAGACCTATGCTACTCCTGTGTAGATGGAGCAAATTACAAAATAAGTCATTACTAAGCCCATAAATATCAAAGGAACTTGTAGAATTCCTAACAAACAACTTGGAATTGTCCATCTATTGTTTGTCATTTTATTCTAAGCCAAACTCCTAAATAACTTGCAAGAAAAAGCTTTAGATGATTGGATAATATTTATCTATAAAGTCAGCATAAATCTCCCTCTAAAATGTAATACAAGCCAAACAGGAGCTGTCTAATATTACTTATGCTAAATGAAAAAAAAATTATGCTGAGTCTTTTGTCAACTACTGCATGTTAATTGTGTAAGATTAAGGTGAGAGCTAAGAAAATTAAAACAGAAAATAGAAGGCTTTGTTCTCAGTCTCATGGGATTTGCACTGTAACAAAGAACACAAGGCATTGGCTTCAACAGAGATATATACACATACATCACATCTTAAGATATCATAACTGCCGAGAATGAGGCACAGACGAGTTCAGTAGACACTTCCATGGATGTGCAATTTGAGAGGAGGCTTCAAAGAGGAACAGGGTTTTGTTAGGTAGAAAGCAGGTGACACAACCTTTTGGACAGGAAGGAAAATGTACATCAATCTGCCGAAGTGGCTTATTAAAGATATGTTTGGTAGAGACATCAGATTGCCTAAAATGGAAGCTTTGTTCAAATTACAAAATCTTGTCTTCTTTCTATATATATTTTTCTTACTTTACATCTATCAGTTGACCACTGTTTTTGACAAGTACAGACTAACATGTTTTAATATCTCTGCACTTTTATCAGGTGTAAGACATAAACTTTGAATTCTTGGACACAAGTGACCCATTTCTTTGAGGGTCTAACCACTTGACAAGACCCACTGATCTCAGCTGCTAGATGGTTGATCACTTTGCTCACCATGAAACATCATCCCATGAAGCTATGTCCTAAAAGCACCAAAATTTTTAGCTTCTTGAGAAGCTAAACCAGGAGTGTTACGGTTCACTTCCACACCTTGTCCAGCTGTGCCTGAACAGCTTGATTTCTCATCCATTTCACGTTGAACAGAAATATTCTCAGAAATTCTTTGTTTCCTTTGAGCTACCAAGATTTTGGCCTGCCTTTTTATTGGTCATTTCCTGAAGGGTTTGGGGTATTTGACCACTTTAAACCACTTCTCTGAGAACCAGCACATCCTAAAAATGGTCTAAGGCTTGTCCTTTGATTATCAATAGGGATCACCTTTAGAGGAGTCGCAGAAGAGACCAGATTGAAACAGGAATCTGTCAGGTTCCCTGTTGCATGTTTTTAATTCACACACCCCCATGGCTACATCCAACAGAGGTGACCTGAATTTTCGCTTTGATGTTGCATACCATGAATTCCCATAGCAGGTCAGGAACAAAGGGAGAATTTTAAAGCTATTTTTCTAACATTGCCTTAGCAGATACTGACTAATTGTATCCCAGGAACATGCTCCTGATTTTAGAATCATAAACATCAGTAGGACTCAAGATGCTTGCAGAGTGATACAGTGACTTTGATTCCTCTTGGGTGGTCAAAACACAGCATGTGTGATATTTTTATAAACTATGGTTCACAGAGCACATAGTTCTAGAGCATTTTGTTTTCATTATGTTCGTGTCAATGGAAACAGTTGTGCTTCCTGATGTCTTACTGAGATGGCCTCTTTGGTAATTTTAGGCTACTTTCCCAAGGATACTGCATGTTGCCTGACCCTTATTCCTGAGGAAATAAGTAGGACTTGGACTGACTTATGGATAACTTTCTTTAAGAATGGCAGAAGGAAAAATATCAGACTAGGAGGCACTCCAGAAATAATAATGGAGAATCTCATCCTGTTTTGTAAACTCTTTGTACTTTGCTCTCTGTGAGTTTTGTGGGAATATTATTTTTAAAGGGCCATTGTACTTTGGAAGATATTACGTTGCATTACATTTGGTTTAGAGTTAAGGAAGAAAAATAAGATATTATTAACAAGTTTGTAAAACTTGGCTTTAGTATACCTATAGGAAGTTTTTGAATGAGTGCTAATTCTGAATTTACAGGTCAACATTTTTTCTCTCTAGCAGTTTTATTTGGAATGCCCCTGGTGATATAAAGATGGGAAAGAACAATACCCACCCAGTGCTTCACTTGAAGAAATTCCAATATTCTGGAAATCAGGTAAAGATAAAATACAGATACCATTAGGAATGCACATTCTCTTTGTAAAAGAAAGTTTGCTCAAGAAGATATTTACGATCAAATTTATATATTTCTTCATGTGCAAACTCTGCATCTAACATTTGTTTTATGAGAGCATTGTGTTTTCTAAAGCATTCATTCATTCATTAACTTAGTAAAGTCATATTAGTACTACTATCTATGTCTGTGGAAATATTTTGAAGAAAAAGAGGACATATGCCTATTTGATTTAACTTGGATAATCCTAAACAAAGAAAAGAGGATGGGGTTAGGTACATTAAAAGTTTCTTTAAAAAGTATCTTTTATTTCCACCACATAACTATATACACACCTACTTAGAATGCAAATAAGTTTAGAGGTTAAATACCAAAGGAAATAAACCCTTTGGCACTAGTGCAGGGGGTCAACCACTTTCAACTTCGATTTTTATTTTTCTTCTGTGTTTCTACATATTGTGCATCCATCTGGGTCATGACTCCTCAACTTAGATCTCATTGATTGACTCTTGCTGGTACAGATGAAAGTTTAAGCTTTCTTAAAATCCCCACATTCTTTACTTTATTCTTCCATTATAGCTATGTCACATTTTCGTTTGAATCCATATCTGGGTTTTTAATTATTAGGACTACAAAAATAGCATTTGCTGCAGAACCTGGTGACGGGATATGACAAAAAATTATTGTAGAACTTTTTTCTTTTTCTTTCTTTCTTTTTTCTTTTTGAGAGAAACAGAGAGAGCATGACCAGGGGAAGGGCAGAGGGAGAGGGAGACAGAGAAGGAGACAGAGAATCCCAAGCAGGCTTCGCAGGGCCAGAGTGCAGAGCTCTATGCGGGGCTCGAACTCATGAAACGGTGCCATCATGTCATGACCTGAGCCGAAATCAAGAGTCAGACACTTAACTGACTGAAACAGCCAGGCACCCCAGACATTTTTTCTTTAATAACAAGTGTTTCATTTATTTTTCTTTTTTGCCCAGTTTCCTTGTCTTCCTTTCTTATTCCCTACCTCTCTTTCTCCTTTTCTTTCTTACTTTCTTGTCTTTTCTAAGTCTTTCCCACGGCTCCAAAATTTTTATAAGATGCTTCTCTATTCAATTTTTTGCACAGGTAAGTTGGTTACATAATCTAGTATTTTCTTTTTCTTTTCTTTTTTTTTTTTTCCTTTTTTTCTTTTATCTTGAAGAACGCCCTCCTGGGAGCCACTTTCCTCCAAATTTTATCTTCTCAGGTTGGTCTGTAAAGTATCCTATAAGAAGATGTTATCCAGAGTTTTTTTTGGATATCATCCTAAAAATTTATATTTCCATTTTATGATGTTGTAGCCTCTTCTAGAAAGTATGTCCTCATTTTATTTAGTTATCTCTCTCTCTCTCTCTCTCTCTCTCTCTCTCTCTATCTCTCTCCCTCCCTCTCTCTCTCTTTTGGCTGGAACTCATGTTCTAGTAATGTTTTGAGAAGGGTTCTACAGGTGATAAACATTTTATGAACTTGCATGTTGAGAAATGTTTTTATTCTACTTGATTCTTGATTGCATCTTTGGCTGGAAATAGAATTATAGATTTAAAACATTTTTCACTCAGAAATAAAAGCATTTTCCCATTACCTTCCAACTTTCAATGCTGTTGCTGAGAAGACCAATGTCATTCTGATCCTGATATTTTGATTAGTATTTACTTTCATCACTAACAAACTTTGAGATCTTCTCTATATTTCTGGTGTTATAATTTTATCAGAATATGTCTGAGTGGGTTTTTCCTCATCCCTTGTCTTGAGACACTTGATAGATCCTTTCAATCTGGAAAATCATGCTGTCAATTATAAGAAACTTCCTTGGGGCGCCTGGGTGGCTCAGTCAGTTAAGCATCCAACTTTCAGCTCAGGTCATGACTCAGGATTCGTGAGTTCAAGCCTTTCGTTGGATCTGTGCTGACAGCTCAGAGTCTGGAGCCTGCTTCAGATCTGTGTCTCCTTCTCTCTCTCCGCCTCTCCCTTGCTCATGCTCGCTCTCTCTCTCTCTCTCTCTCTCTCTCTCTCCCTTTCTCTCAAAAATAAATAAAAAATAAGAAAAAAATAAATTCCTTATATTATATCCTTAATAATTTACTTACTAGCATTTTCTCTAATCTCCATTTCCTGAATTGCCAGTTGTGGAGTGTTGAATGATCTCTATTGATGATCTAACTTTAAAAAATCATTTCTCTCTCCTGTTAGTCTTTTTGAATTTACTCCTTATTATCTTCTAATACTTCTACTAAAATTTCACTTTTGATGATCATATGTTAAATTAATACTATCCTTTTATTCTCTGCCTGTTTCTCTTATGTTTTATTGCATCCTGTCTTGTTTCATCAAGGCAACACCTTTTCTGATATGTGGGGTCATTATTACTACTTCCTTACAATTCTCACTGTATATTCTCTATTTCCCTGGGTTCCCTCTTTTCTTTCACTTAATTTTGTTTCCTAGTTTTTCCTTGATGGATTCTCAGTGATGATCTTTGACTTTTAAATCATATTCTTTTTTTTTTATTATGAAATTTATTTTGGTTTCCATACAACACCCAGTGCTCATCCCAACAGGTGCCCTCCTCAATGCCCATCACCCACTTTCCCCTCCCTTCCAGCCCCCATCAACCCTCAGTTTATTCTCAGTTTTTAAGAGTCTCTTATGGTTTGGCTCCCTCCCTCTCTTCTTTTTTTTTTTCCTTCCCCTCCTCCATGGTCTTCTGTTAAGCTTCTCAGGATCCACGTAAGAGTGAAAACATATGGTATCTGTCTTTCTCTGTATGACTTATTTCACTTAGCATCACACTCTCCAGTTCCATCCATGTTGCTACAAAGGGCCATATTTCATTCTTTCTCATTGCCACGTAGTACTCCATTGTGTATATAAACCACAATGTCTTTATCCATTCCTCAGTTGATGGACATTTAGGCTCTTTCCATAATTTGGCTATTGTTGAAAGTGCTGCTATAAACATTGGAGTACACTAAAATCTTATCTGGAATTTTGTGCAAAGGGGTAGTACTTGTCAGCAGGTTGGATTCACCTGTGATCTACTGGGTTAGCAGTTGGCTTTTTTGGTGGACAGGCACATTAACATCTGTATCTGAGTTTTTTTTTTCCCCCTTTGTAGTAGTTATTTACTCAAGAGAAAAAGTCTTAATCTTCTGTTTGAGGATATAAACACTTTGAGAACATCACAGTTCTCAATGTACATAGACTTTAGTGTAACCTTTCAGTTTTTGGTATCACATCCTTTTGCTGCCTTTTCCGTTATAGATGGCGGTCATTCTAGTTCAATTTCTCCATATACCATTGTTTTCCTTTAAGAGTGAGAAGGGTTAGTCCCTTGACCCCCTTATAGTAGATGTGTGATCATAGGTAGGTGTCTAACTATGTATCTTTAAATCCTTCAGTCTCTTTTTAACTCCTATCCTCAATCCCACCTTTGACAATACCCAGATATTCCAATGAGCTCTCCTTGCACATTGCTATGTGGGTATGCTTGCTACTTTTAATGATTATCTCCTATTTACACAATTTGTCGTTCTTCTACTCTGTTAAATTAAATGCCATTATTCCACTTTTTGTCTTTATATATATTATGGTTTAGAGTTATAGTAGTCTCTATTTTAAGAAAATATTTGAGTTTGTGTGTTAGGCTGATGATGGTTCGCAAAAATATGTCAAGGTCCTCATTCCCAGAACCCCTGAATATTACCTGATTTGGAAAAATGGTCTTTACAGATATAGTTAAGGATTCTGAGATGAGGAGATTATCTTGGATTATCAAAGTAGGCCCTAAATGCCACCACAGGCATTAGCGTAAGAGAGGCAAAGGAAGGAGATTTGACACACATAGAGGAGAAGGCGATACAAAGATGGAAGCTGAGATAAGAGTGATGTGGCTTCAAGCCAGAAAATGCCGGAAAATACAGGAGCCACCAGAAACTAGAAGAAGCAAGGAACAGATTCTTTTTGCAGAGCCTCCAGCGAAAACATGGCCCTGCCCAAAAGCTTTATTTCATCCCAGTGAAATTGATGTTGAAATCCTGGCCTCCAAAACTGTAAGTAACTTAATTTCTGTTGTTTTAAGCCCCCAAGTTTTTAGGAACTTGTTCAAACAGTCACAGGAAACAAACATAGTTTGTATTAGAGTTTCTTTTTCTCCTTTATGCTTTATGATAATTTTTAAAAGGATAAAGAAAGAGATATTTATTTCACCTTCTTAAAATTGGAATCATTTAAATCTTTGATTTAGGATAGTTTCATTTCTCATAATTTCATACCTTCCATAATGAGGATGCTCACTTTCAGAAGTATTGGAGCTTTCCCAGATATGGAATTTTAACACTGTCTTCATTTATTTTTCTCCCCTTCTTACTATATATTATCTCTTCTTAAACAGATCTTACTTACTTCGCTTTCTTCCCTTTCCCCTCTTTTTCTTTTCTTTCTTTTTCCAACAACCTATTGATTATTTACTTAATGTTAGGCATTGTGGTAAGCTTTGAGAATATAGAACCAATAAAGCTGTTTCTACTGCCTTCCAAGAGCTTACTAAGGAGCTTCCAAGAGCTCCTTCTATTGATATAGAAAAGGAATAAAAATAACATTTGTTTGGCACAAAATATAAAATCAAAAACAGAAAGAAAAATCAACAACTGAAATACCATACTGTAGGTGTTAAATTAAATGCATGAGCAAAATGCTGTGGTCTCATGGACCTGAAATGAATAGTTCTACTTGACAGAAACGGAAGGGATCTATGAAGTAGTACCTGAGCAGGGTCTTAGGGGATGAATTGAGATTTTATGAAGAACTAAACAGGGAAAAGGCATTTTATGGAAAGAAACTGCCTCTACGGAGGGCACACATATGTTAAAGAGCATGGATTGCTTTGGCATTTGCCAATAGGCTTGGAGCATAGATTAAAGGTGGGGGAGGATGGAGTCATGAGACTGACTACAAAGGTTGGAGTCAAATTATGATGAACACTTTTTTGCTTGTGTTAAGGAGTTTAGATTTGTTTGATTGAAGTATTCATATAATTCCACTCATCTGTGGAATTTAAGAAACAAAACAAATAAACAAAGAAAAAAGAGACAAGAAAACATACTCTGAAATGAACTGTTGGTTGCCATATGGGTGAGGGGGAGATGGGAGAAATAGATGAAGGAGACTAAGAAGTACAAACCTCCAGTTGCAAAGTAAATAAGTCGTGGAGGTGAAAAGTACAGCAGAGGGTATATAGTCAATAAGACTGTAATAACATTGGTGGCAGATGGGAACTGCATTTTTCATGGTGAGCACAGTGTAATGTATAGAATTGTTGAATTATTACTTTGTACACTTGAAACTAACACTGTGTATGAAAATATGTGAGATACACACACACACACACACACACACACACACACACTGAAATATTATTCAACTATACAAAAGAATGAGATCTTGCCATTTGCAACAACATGGATGGGCTGAGAAGATATAATAATGCTAAGTAAAATAAAGAGTTTAGATTTTTGTTATTTTATAAATGGGAGGAAATGGGCTTTAAGAAGGAAATTGGCATGGTCCATTAGGAATAAAACTGTCAGCAGTTTGATTATCACACTGATGAAGAGAAGCTGGGAGATCAGCTACAAGTCCTTTGTAAGAGACCCTGTGAGCTGTAGATGACAATGACCTGAGTCAAAGCAGAGGTAATGGGGCGATAAGAGATAAGAGAATGAAGAGATAACTATAAAACAAAATTGGCAAAGTGATGGAATTTCTACCATTAAGTAGGGATGTTAAGTACAAAGGTAGTTGTCACAGAGTGCACTTGGGTACTGAGGGAGAGGAATCAAATTGAATCTGGGAGGCGCAGAGGACAGGACACCAAAGCTGTTTATTCAGAGAAGGAACAAGTTATTTGAAGAAGAGGATCAGGAAAATAGATTGTGGCAACAAGGCTCTCCAAACACCAGAGACAATCTGAAAAATGGCATGGATGTGAGAAACAGATTGGCCACTGGATCGGCTCTAAGTGGCATCCAAGTGCTGGTATAGAAATTCCAGTGGGGTGTGACAAATGAAGGAACCAGTGAGTGGAAACCTCCGGTTATCTTTCTTCAGCTTTTCTTTCCCCAAGTGTTTATTTTTACATTTCTACCAATCTTTATGCCTGGAACAGTTTTTGTCCAGTGGCTGTACTTTCTTCCTTCTAAAATATACTCAGAACTTCTATCTGCCAGGACAACCATCCCAATTTCATGTTCTCAGGAGAAATTTGTATAGATTTGTACAGATTAAAAAATTATATCCTATTGCTTTATCTGTTTATAGTGCATCATTTATTCATTCAGCACACATTTAGCCCATTAAAAGGAATAGCCAAGATACTATGGCTTCCACTGGAATACAAGTACACCGATATGTTCTCTTATTTGACAAGTGTTAAGAAAAAAGACAACACCTCATAGCATATCTTCATTGTTCTATGCACCTACAAGTATCTTGCAACATTTGAATATTTCTTCTTGAACTATGTTCTAGGGAGCAAGAAAAGAATAAACTTTGTAATGTGTAATCTATGTAATATATCCCAAAGTGCTTCAGCTAAGATATTTACATAACTTTTGAAGTACGTGCCATGGTTAGAATCAATTTCCTTTCCATAAAAGCTTCAAAGTTAATTAATTTAGCCAAGAATTGGGGGACAAAAATCACAAACATGGTAACAATTCCCCAATCTAATTAAATAGCAGCTAGGATCTGAAAAACAAATCTTTATTGAACATTTTTGAACTGGAATCACGGAACTTTTTCTGCCTTTGTGTTCAGTAAACCAGCATATGCCCTTCTATTGTAAGTTTAGTTTTGATCATTGGGATACAAGCTCAAAGAGCTCGGCAAAGTAGTATGTTGCCTAGGGTTAGCTCTTTAGGATTATCTAACTGAAGAGTCTAAGTTTTAACATTAGCACGAGCAACCAGAGTTTTGCAGCCTAACAAGGATTTTAGAACCAGTGGTATAGAGTATTCAGTTGAATTCGGCATCCTTGATCCTGGTAGGCTTGCCTTTCTTGGCAATATCCTCTGACCCAGAATTCCCCCTGGATAGTACCAAATATCCTTATCTAAAGCCTGACAATAGTTATAAAGAGGTGAATATCATTTTCACGTGTTGTATAATTTTATTTTTGTAGGAGTTTTCAGACAGAGTATTTCACCCATATTAGAATGAATGTCTTGACACTCTAGGGATTTGGGGCACCAAAATCTCCAAAGGGAAGAAGGAAGACATAAGGTGGGCCACAGGGAAAGATAACATTGGGTGGAGTGGTCTTTCCACACTTCTCACGCTGTAGCATACAGCGTGTTCTTCACTACCTGCTTGTGAGAGCCCTGGTTTATCTCAGACATTCTTCAACAAGGGCCAAATAGAATCTCACTCTCTAGTTCTTGCCTGAGCTCAGCCACCCTATGTGAGCCTTGATATACTAGCATGCATGTGCCTAATGCTTCTGCTCTCTTTTCCTTGATTGAACTTGTTACCACTCTATATTCCCCAGGTGTTTCTGGGGCCCACGCAGATTTAGCTGCCAGCAGCTAGAGCAATGACTCAACCCGATGGAATCTATTGACAGGGTGCATGGGGAATACTCAGTATCCCATGTGTGATCAAAAACAATTCAGATAAAAGGACCTCAGTTTAGCCTTGGCCTCACAGCAGATCCTCACCTGAGGAACTCAACACTTGCCGCTTGTATGGATTCCTATGGAATCAGGCCTCAGTTTTTACCTCTCACCATGCAGGACACACAACCCATCCCAATTTGTCCCAATTTGTGACTTTGTGTGTGTGTGTGTGTGTGTGTGTGTGTGTGTGTGTGTAATTTGTAAAGTTCTTTATTTTCTGTGATCTGAATTAAACTCATACTTTCCAACCACTCTAGGATTCTCAACCCCATCTACCATCATCTCCAATCCAATTAGGCTATTTTCTACATTCTCTTTTAAAGCCTCTGCTTGTAGGATATAGCAACTTATGTCAGAACTGTTTACATACATGCATTGCCTATATCTCTTCAGGAGCCATGTTTTTAATTTCCTTCCAATCTCCCAGTCTATTCATTCATTTATTTTTTCAGATTATGCCAATTTATCTGTGTGTGTGTGTGTGTGTGTGTGTGTGTGCATGTCTCTTTCTGATTCTGTCTCTGTCTCTGTTCTCTCTCTGCTCTCTCCTCCCTTTTCTTCTATTTCTAATCTCCATATTTTACTTCCTTGTTTTATGGTTTTTGTTTTAACAACATCTTTAAGTAACAGCACCAGACTGCTTTTATATATTTATTGAAACAACAAAGTTGTTGAATGAGGTGATTTTGGACAACATGGACACTTGTTCCTCAGCAGGAGATCTTGCTTTTATATTTCAATACTTTTTCAGCTTTCACTGTTTATTATGATCCATTTATGTAGAGTTCTATTTTCTTTTCCTTTCCCCTCCCTCCCTCGCTCCTGTCCTCCCTCCCTCCCTCCCTCCCTTCCTCCCTTCCTTCCTTCCTTCCTTCCTTCCTTCCTTCCTTCCTTCTTTTTTCTTTTTAAACAACTTCACTCAACTCCCTACTTGCTCACTCACTTTGCTACACATATCCTAAACTACAGTAATGTTCTTTCTTACTTTCCTACTGTTGCACCAGTCCATTGGGAACCACACAGACTGGGAGGGTCTCAGACATGAGTTATTTTAGATTGTCCGGGAAGATCTAATTAAGGGTCAAAGTAGTAGATGCTGGGGGTGATTGTCATTGAGTGAAAGATGCCTGTTGCCATAGGCTCTCAAAGGAGAAAACAAAGGCTTTTTGCATACACGAAAATGATTTTATATATAATTTTAAATTTTTCTTGTGGATCTAAGTACCAAATTAGAAACAGTGAAATGGAAGGGAATGGGAAAATTTTCAATTAATTATAAAGGAAGACTCATTCCAACTACTGACTGACTATATTTGAGGGAGTAAATAATCCAAAATAAATTGAAAGCATCAAGATTTGTGATAAACAGAATCCTCGAATTCATAAGATAGTAATGCCTGCCTCTACTTTTGTTTAATGAATGCTTCTCTCTTATAAAAGAAATACAGTTAAATTACAAATAACTTAGAAAGAAAACAAAGAAGTAAAACAATCCAGGATTCCGCTATACAGAGATGACAGTTGATATCAACATTTGGATACCTGATACTTTTATTATATTCACAGACACCTATTTTACAAAATTTGAGTCATGTATTATGTGGGGTTTGTTTTATTCCTGCTTTTATTTACCTGAAGTTCACGTCTCATAACTTTATATAATCATTATTTTCTTTTACATATTTTTAATTTTTTATTCGAGTATAGTTGACACACAGTGTTACATTAGTTTCAGGTGTACAACTTAGTGATTTGATAAGTTTAGACATTATGCTGTGTTCACCACAAGTTTAATTACCATCTGTCTCATTACATCGCTAGTCCAATATCAGTGACTATATTCCTTATTATTCCCGTGACTTATTCATCCCATAACTGGAAACCTGCATCTCTCTTCCCTTCACCCACTTTGTCCAATCCTTTACCGTCCTCCCCCCCCCCCCGGCAACCATAACTTTGTTCTCTGTATTTATAGGACTCATTCTGCTTTTTGTTTAAATAGCTACATAAAATACCATATTAAAAATTGATATATTCTTATTTTCAATTTTATGGGGCAGCTATAAACAGCTTTGGACAAAAACGTTGGTCTGTGTCACTGAAGACTTTCTTACTAAAGAGTCTTGGGTTTCTTAAAAAAGAATCTTTGATACAGTATATCCTTGATATAATATTACTGGGAATCACGCCCCACCTCAGAGCCTTTTCAACAGTGGGTGCCTCTCTAGAAGTGTTTTCTCTCATATATTATCTTGTTGGATTCTTACACTGCGTTTTGAATACTGGTCAAATGTTACCACACCAGAGAGACATTTCCCTGAGCACCTACATAAAATAATGTCATATCCACCACCTCTGTAATCATGCATTATGTTTCATCTTAGTATTCAATAGGACCCAATATGTTATGTTTATTTTATTTTCTGTCTCCACATTTTAGAACCTAAGCTAAATGAGAGAAGAAATACGGTCTATTTTGTCAAACAAAACAGTGCCTCAAATAGCTCTTGGCACAGAGTAAGTGATTAATAAATATTTGTTCAATAAACAGATAAATAAAAAGAAAAAAGTAGGAATTTGGGTACCTATAAGCTAGTTCTTTTCCAGAAAGCTTGTTCCAATTTAAACATTCATAAGCACAGAATAATATATTTTGAATGTTAATTTTAAAATTGTCAAATAATAGGAAAAAACATACACTAAATTTCAGTGTTTGGTTTAGTTTTCATTTTTTTATTTCTTCTTAGAATTATCTGTGCCTCTTATATTTTTCATTAAAATGTTTCTTTAAAATAGTGTGCAAGAGCTTATATGCATTGTGTTGAAATTTTTCACACTTTTATGGACATTTTCCTCTTTCATAGTATTCTTTTAGATTTTCCTTATGTTTTATGACATCTTAGGCAAAAAAAAAATGTGTCGAGTAGAACATTCCAAGATTTCTTCCTCTGAGCTTACCAGCAATATTGCTATAGACTTCAAACTTGTCTCCCTACTTTTTTAAGTTTGTCATCCATATCATTCATGCTTTTTCAGTGTTATTTATAATCTTTCAGTTTTTTCTTTATCCACGATTCCATTTTCTTTTTAAAAGTATGTATTTCCATTGTATTATCTTGTTTTTATTTTAGGCCATTTCTTCCTTCTTGTTTTGGATGATAGGGCTTATGTCTTCATGTATTCTATTTAAAATGCCCCCTCTCACTTATTTTAATAGATGATACATTTAGTTATTGCTATCCTTTTGATAATCTTCTTTTCCCATTGTCTCTGTTGTGTTTATCTATAGACCCTCATCTTATATTTGTTTTCTACTTGCTCAACAATAAATCAGCCTAGATCTAGATCCAATGTCATGTTTACAACCAGATGACACCTGTTGTTTTCTTACTATCCACTTCTTTCTGGTTAAAACCCATTTATGCTGGTCAAATACCCTTCCTGTCACCCCAGCTGGGTGACAGGTTGGTGTGCAGACCTCCCAGCTAGAGACTAGGAAGCCGACATGAAGTCTGACTTTGCTGTCTACAGTGAGTGGTCTCCTCGGTCCCCAAACTGATAGTTTCACAAGCAGGAAAAGCTCTACTTTGTAATATGTGTTTCTCTTCCCCATCTTCCTACCCTTGCTACCACCTACATTGCTTTAGCTAAATTTGGGGAGGTTTAATGTGTCACATGCCAGGCCTCTCCCTCCTGTTTTCTGGTTCTAAGGCCAAAATATGAAGAGATGGTATTATAGGGATACTACTCTATGTAAGTCAAGAAGCAGCACCTTCTATTGATTCCAAAGTGATTTCATGGCAGTCCACGGTTTTAGTGGAAGAGGCCCATGGATCTGAATTAGTTAATTAAGAAACGTTGACATGTTTTCTTGACTTTCAAATGAATAGGGTTAGTTCGTCTATGTGTATAGACTGTGTTGTTTTCTTGTAGTTTAGTAACATTAACTTTAGAGGGATGGTAAAGAAATTGCCTTGATTCATCTTAGTTTTTAGAATTATCGTAAGCTGTGTTTTTCTATGTAGGTGCTTTAAAAGAAAATGTGCTGAAAGCAATTTGTGATGGCAGACTGCTAATCAAATGTCTTGAAAACTACAAGTTTGATAGCAATGTTTTTCAAGACTCATTTTGGTTCATCTATTCTTTTATCCCAAATTGACTATCTTCCAAAATATTGCAGATGATTAGGGAAAAAAACATAGATGCAGGATGGAATTACTATGGGAAATGTCAGCATCATATAACAAGTGGCTAATATTTTGTTGTTATTATGTAATGCTTAGAAATGACATCTTTATCATTTCATATAGAAATATTATATCCTATCACTTTGAATGGCTTCTTAACTAATTGAAACACATGACAGAGTTTTGGTGATAAAGTTATCTGAGCTATTGAAATACTTTAGATGAGGGGCGCCTGGGTGGCGCAGTCGGTTAAGCGGCCGACTTCAGCCAGGTCACGATCTCGCGGTCCGTGAGTTCGAGCCCCGCGTCGGGCTCTGGGCTGATGGCTCAGAGCCTGGAGCCTGTTTCCGATTCTGTGTCTCCCTCTCTCTCTGCCCCTCCCCCGTTCATGCTCTGTCTCTCTCTGTCCCAAAAAATAAATAAACGTTGAAAAAAAAAATTAAAAAAAAAAAAAAAAAAAAAAAGAAATACTTTAGATGAATTTGGCAAAAATTATCTGCAGTGTTTGATTAAAGCACCATGACATCTAGAGTAACAGTTCCTCCACATAAAATGAAGATGGAAACAAGAGTGGGGTCAAACTGACAAACTTATTTTCAGTAGCATCCTGTTAGCAATCTTCTCAATGTAAGATACCACACTTGGGCAAAGGGGATTCTTTTTCATAAGGTGTATGTAACTCAGAAATGTCTGTGGTCATTTTACTCAACTGGCCACTATCTACTATGACATCAGCAAAACTCTTTCGAATGCCGGTGTATGTCTTGTCTTTTAAGAAGGTTTTTGGTGGCCTTTCTACACTTTATCTGAAAGTCCTTTTTTTAGTGCAGGTAGAAGCTCTGTTGTAGCAGAGGCCAGATCCTTGGGGCGGATGATTGTAGACTCCTGATGCATATGGCTGGCGTTTTTGTTGACTGACTCTCAGGAGTTAGTTGTTAGTCTTAAATGAGGGAAACAAGAAAACAGAGTTTGTTCTTTATAACACATGAAAATGGAACATAGAATTATAGAATGGCATTGAGTCAGAGAAATTTCTGAAGACGAGGTATCTTTCAAGCAGTGATTAGAATTCTTGATATTCTGCATATCTGGTAGCTAAAGAGCCCCAAATGCTTTTGAATAATGCTTGTTTTCAAAATATGAAACGACCACAGCTGAATCACTAAATGGTGTCAAGTCATTATTGTAATTATTATTTAACTTAAAAAAATTGTTACTACATGGGAAGAATTTAGGGGAGGGATTTGATTTTCTTTATAGAGTTAGAATTGCCATATAACATATTAGTTTCAGGTGTATAACATAATGATTCAGTCTTTGCACTAACTTGTTTTATTTTTTATACTTATTTAGAATCAATGTCAACCTCCTTTCCAAATCTGTCAGTGACTCCTTTTGAATATTGGAGAAAGTGGAAACCCCCAATTTCTGTCTTAGCTGTCCCCTATAACTGATTTTGACACTCTAATTACCACATTCTCTGTTACTACAGTTTCCCAAAATGATCTTATCCACCTTATAGTACTCTCTCATCCTGTGTCTTTCACCTATCTTATTCATTCTTGGATTTTTGGTTTGTTTTATTAAAGTCAGACAATGTCCAATTTGAAAGATACTTCAGCTGGCCAAGTAAAGGTTAATGAGATGGAAACATTAAGTTTAGCATCCACATGGAATATTGTCATTCCTATAGAGCGTGGCACCAGATGAGGCTTTGTGGCATCATCAAGGGTGAGAAAATGTGGTTGTGGCAAATCCACCTTTGAGTGATGGCTATTTTGTGTGTGTCTGGGGCGGGGAACTTTGCTAATATAATCACTGTAAAGCACGTGTTCCTTAATTGCATTATAGTATTCACTAGCATGAATTTGATTTGAAACAAAATTCCCTGATATCTCTGCGTCATTAACTTATTGATAATGATGGTGGCTATTATTTTTGAGAAATACACAAACTTAATGTATGAAGTTTAAATGCATCTGTAGTTGTAAAAACATGCTTTCCTCTTTCATGTTCGCTTATTTTCCTTTATGTTGAAGTCTCCTTTTTTGATATTGATTAAAGAAAGGAAGCATTTGTCTTAACTTGAGAACAAAATGGAATTCTAATTAAAGTAGTTACAAGAAAAGAAAAATCATGACATTAAGATAACATGTAATCTTGGAAGAGTTTAAAAATAGCAATTTCTGTCTCCCAAAGTGGTATGATTTTGATTCCCTTAGGCATAGAGAACTTTGTTTACGGTGGTTTAACTTTGCAGTTTGATAGAAGTCAGTATCTTCAAAAAACTGAAACAAAACCTAGGAACTCAGGGATGAAGTGATACCCGTATCTGTGTGACACATTAGCTATTTTGTCAGTTCTATATTCCCAAGTTGGAATTTAACATAAAAGAAATACCTCATCACTTTGTTCTAAATCGTGTCTGATCCAACATGGAAGAAATAGATTTGGGGGGCTTTCTTATTAGAAAAAAAATCGTATCTTTGAATGAAATAGTTCCTGCAAAAAGCAACTTGGAATTCACCTTTGGTCTCCTTCCTATCTTTAGCCTATTTGCTATAAAAAAGGTTTCTAGATTTTAGGGTCTGCTTAGTTTTGGTTATCTCAGCTGTAATAAGTAGCCTTGGGACCCCCGAAGGCACACCCCACACACTTATGCTGCGTGACCTAAGGTCACAAGTAATGGCCGCAAGCTAATTGATTGAGAAAGGCTTGTCTGGCGGGGCCTCTTTGCGTCCTCTCTTTACATTCCTTAGTCCTGTGAAAGAGGCACTGGCCGCTCAGCTAGCAAGGAAGGAAAAAAGAGAGGAAGTTTCTCCGCGTTCTGATTACTCTCTGAATTCCCTTGTAGCGAGCTTACTTCTCTCCACCCACTTCTTACCGAGAACTTAATTTGAAGGTGAACAACTTAAAGCCTGTTCCCAGAGAGGTCCCCGAAAGGTGATTTGAGTGTTTACCGAACTGAAGGAACAAATTACCTACTTGAGGCGGTGGGCAGCGTACGGAAACGCTATTAGAACTTCAGCAAAGTGCACAGCTGCCTAATACCGAAGCCCGGGACTCAGATTGATAGGCAAATCAGCCAGCTCGTGGAAGGGCCCTCTGGGTGGCGGCTCCGGGCTGGGCTAGTGGGTGCTGGACAACTGTAGGCAAAACAGAAATGGAGCAGGGGCAGCAGATAGCACACTTTTACGGCACGCAACTGTTGCTTTCGCATGGTGAGTGCAGATTTAAGATATTATTTAAAATATGCTTTCTGTGTGGTGAGACAAGTAACGACAATCTGTTGTGCCTGGAGGGAGATTCTAGCAGGATCATTTCTTTTGAGTTCTTAGGTGATCTGGTTTTGTTTCTGCTTGATTTCCCATTAAACTTGGCAGTGCTGACAGAGAAAGACAGTATGTGCCTTGTCTCGCGTGTCCTTTTTCTTAAAACTGTCCTTTTGTTGAAATCACGCTTCTCTTCGACCTGAATAAATATTGTTTTAGGCAAATCGTCTGTGGAATAGATAATGAAGGAACAGCGGTGTGACAGAATATATGTAAACATTGCATTTGGTCCCACTTCGTGTCCCTTCCGCACGGCTTCGTGTTCAGCCGCCTTATCTCAAGAATATACAGCCCAGGCTGTGTGAAAAGAGCTTTGTGCGAGAATTCCTGCCAGTTAAAGGGTCAGGGCCTGTGCGTTATCTGACGGCCAGCAAGACTCACTGGGGTGTCCTCTTATTTTTTAACCTAAAATAGGAAAAAAAAAAAGTGCATCTTTACATGTTAAGAAGTAAGTGTGTTTTGAGTCCAGCAGTTGCCTTCTTATAGTTTATGTGTGTTATTCCTGGCAAATTGTTTAAACCTCTTTTGAGAAGGAGCATGCAAACTTCTTTTGTTTCTTTTTTGGCCTTGTTTGCTCACATTTCACTATAGAAACTTTGCACACAATTTTGTTGTTGTTGTTGTTGTTTTGAATTTTAATTATCTTGAAACCATACCGAGTAGTTTTTATTTCGGTGCAAATATGTTGGAAGTTAGTTGGCTTGCTTTTTCTGGAGAAAAATACCTCAGAGAGTAAATGGTGCTTAATTCCTAGTTGAACCAAACTTATAATCGTATTTTAAATGTGCTTGTTGTTGTTGTTGTTGTTGTTTAAATCAGAGGCTTTAGGGAGTGTTCCTAGAAATGTTATAGAAGAGATTCTTCTGCAAAAACTGCAAGTTCAGTATTACAGCTTTAATAAGTGCCAGGACATTATTGCCGTTGTTGACTTTGTTGAAAAAGCAGCTTTATGAACACAGTGACTGCATTCGATGTTACCAAATGAATGAAGTGAAAAATGTGTCTTCCATAATGCTGATTCGAGGAAATAGAGAGGTCCGTGTTATGATTGTGTTTCACATTCATTTAAACTTTTTTTTTAAAGAACAGCTCTGTAATGCAAATTTTGAATAATCATTTTGAAAATAAAAATAAAGTCAGCTCTTTGTATTTTGAAATTTATAGTTTCTGTTTGCTAAAGTAAATTAATAAATGGAAACAATACATTGAAGTGATTGTGAAACTATAAAACTTTACAATAAAGACAAGAAAGCTTTTAAGGAAGATGGAATGTGTTTTCGCTTACAGGGCAATTTTGAAGCTTTACTTAACTCTTCTTTCCCAAAGATTTATGGAAAACTCTCAACTGTTGCAGAACCAAGTAATACTCTTGACTTTAATACAAAAACTATGCATAAAGGGTACATGGTTCACGGATATTTACATAGTTCAAGGATAGTTACTTTTTAGTTATTCCTATGATTTGATATAAACTTCTTTCAGCAATTGCAAAATGTGCCTGACAAATCCTTTTCTAAGAGAACAAGTTCATTATGTTTGTCACCTGTTACGTCCATTCTTTCTTTTGCTCATATACACAGTTCCTAGCTATTCGTTAGTGCTGCAAGAGAGTGAAAACCTTTTTGAGAGAAAATGTTGAAGTTTTGGTTTGCATGCACATTTTGAGGTTTTTAAGGTTATGTTCTCCTCAGTATCACGCAGTGTTTTTAACGGCTTTTGTTATGATCTTGATATGAACAGTCAAGAAAGGAGATATAAATTGTTTGAGTTTTCCCTTTAATATGGCTCAGTAAAGTTAACTGTGGCTGTGGATTTATGGAAGGCTTTGCCAAGAGAGTAACCTTTGGAAAATTTCTCCTTTTGGTATCATTTTCAGTAAAAAAAAAAAAAAAAAAAAGTTTACCCTCTCACCTATTTCCTCCAAACCAATCCAGAGACCAAAAATTAAAGGGAACTTCATTAGTTTCCTCAGTTATAAAGTCTAACCACAACTCAGGAAGTTTCTATGCTATGGGGGGGGGGGGCTGCAAAAACTGGAGTTCCCTCTAATGGAAGTACATAATCGTTATAAAAACAAATTAAAAAGATCTGCTTAATTTTCCTAACATTTAATCTTAAACTACTATTTCCCATCTTTTCTGGTCATATTTACTTACTGATTGGTTACTGGAGTGAAAGAATCTTTTAAAAACTGAAATTGAACTTAGCATTATTTTAAAGTCATGATTTTGAAAAGGTGTATATTTTCTTATATAAGGCTGATTTTCCACAGAAGTTTGAATTATGCGTTAAATTAATAGAAAGTAATGGAAATAAGTTCACAAATTAATATACGGTTCTCCCTCTTATTTATATATAAGACATATTGGCAATTGATTGTACTTTTCCCCATATTACTATATTACACCAGATTGGCGTGTGTGTATGTGTGTGTTTGCATCTGCACTTATGAGTTCACAGAGAGGAGATTGAGTGGCCTGGACATATGCTATGGTTATGACACTTTTTGACTTCCTTAATTCTCGTGGTCACTAAATATCAGGGGTTTTCTCCACCCATGTAGCAGTAGACATCTGTTTCAGTGAGGAGTATAATGTTGGCTGTATTCTTGTTTCAGTTACATTCATCAATTTGTTTTAAAGATGATTTTTCTATCCAAATATAGAGCAGAATCTATAGGATTGGATTCTATCATCTCTGACAAATTATGAGTCATTTAAAAGCTTTCCTAAAGAGTGGCAATATGGTTTTTATTACTCTTTTTACAGGGAAGAGAGCAGAGTGGTTGTTCATCTTTCTAGACACTTTGATCTTAGGATACACATCTTTCTACGTTGTGCACATCCCCAGAATTTTCTTTTCAAATGTTGCTTCTTTTACCATTAGCTCTAATCTCTTTTTCTGGAACAGCCTAGTAAATATATGTTGAAGCCTTATAATATGTCATACATATTCCTTAAATTCTCTTTCATATTATTTTATATATTCTTCTGTGTTGCATTTTTGGTGGATTACTCAGAGATATCTTCCAATTTACTAATTTTTGTTTTGACTATGTCCACTAGAATTCTTTTGGGTATATGTATTTTTTCCCTTAGGAATTTTAATTGATTCTTTCCTCATAGCCACTTTCATTGTTGTATCTCTACTTATTTTCTTATAAATTGTATTGATGTTATTTCTTTATCTCCTCAAGGATACTAACACGCTTATTTTGAAATTGATCTACTTTCATGTCATCTGGAATTACTTTATTACCTTTTTTTTTCCGTGTGTGTGTGTGTGTGTGTGTGTGTGTGGTTTCACTTGTCTTGGAATTTTTGTTTTCAGGCTCAACTTGAGTGAGGGATTTTTAAAAGTTCTCTCTTTGCTAGCCCCACTCAGTCCTATGGTCATAGAGTTGGCCCTACACCCTCCCTACCCCCAACCCAGAATCTCTGATAATGGGCATAGATGTAAGCCACGAAGTCAAACAGCAGTTTGTCCTAGGTGCTGACAGCCAGATTATGACTGCTGCCTCTGGCCTGCCTACGTAAGCAGCTCTGTGTAAACCACGGCTCCAGGGGCGTAACCCGTTATTCAGCTTCCTGTTATCCCACACTCCGGTTTCAGCCAGTAAACCTGGCACTGATTTTCACTCCCTGGAGGGCAAATGTGGCACCCCAGTTCCCTCAGATATATAGGGAAATGTTTGCCACTCATTCCAAAGACCAGGTGGTACACTGTAGCTTTCTGTTTCTGTTTCTCTTCTATCTCTGATATTTACCTTGTTTTTGTTATTACTTTTGCATGGGCTCATTTCATATTTTATCTATTCTTATTATATGTTGGTGGCAAAGGCAGGGAACTCACACCGTATTCTTGCAATGCCATCTTAACAGGTTTCCCAAATCGGGGGCTTTGGAATCAGAAAATGTGGGTTCGGATTCTAACTCACTTATTAGCTGTGTTACCTTAGTCAAAATCTTTAATTCCTTAAAAGTCTCCACCTTTTTCCCATCAAAAATATTGATAGCGATGCTTATCCCATAGGGCTGTCCTAAGCATTGAATGAGATAATGCAGCATGTAGCTCTGTGCTTAACCATATCAATGTGCAAATTTTTTTGGGGGGGGGGGTGGAAAGTAACCAAAACCAAAACCGAACCAGACGCTACCAATTAGGTAGTGAATAAATGGCAACACACTAAGAAGTGTAAAGTAGACTTTGACGGACCATGGTTTTGATGGACTAGGCTTCAAATCTGTAGCATTGGCAGAACATATGCTTGGCTGGGTAGGACATGAGCTTCTGAAAACCAAAAGATTTTAAAAGATGAAAAAGACGAGGCTGAAGATGAAGCAGCAGCAGCTTGGAATTAGTCTTAGAGTTTGAAAACAGAGAAAGAGACATGTTTCTAAGAAGCTATTGCCAATATGTCCTCGAGTAGAACGTTTATGAAGGAAGCATTTTATTTTCCTTTCTTACCACTGGCTTCCCTCCACCATGTTAGCTTCTTCTCTTTCATTTCTATTTGTAGGAACATCTTCTGTGCACTCCTTAAATATTCATAAGCTTCAGTGCTCCTTCCTGGACTGCCTTTTCTTCTCGTACTATCCTCTCTCCTTTGTTCATCTCATTCATCACCATGACTCCAGATACCGTTATTAACCAACCTCTAGCCCCTTTCTCTCTCCCAAACTTTAAACCGGATTTCCAATTACCCACTGGTGCCTCATATGCAACATGCCCAAATCTGAATCATCATCTCCCTGCCAGAAACCTTCTTGGTCTCGGTCTGCCATCTACCTGCTTGCCCCAAACAGGATCAGGACATGACACCTCACCTTTCCCATATTTCTCTCTCCCCACACATTTAAGCTCTATGAAAGACTGATCTTATTTCTGAGTATTTCTTTTTTAAAATCATTCTCCAGTTTCCTCTCTACATTTATTACCATATGACTGATACTGAAAACCACTTTAGAGTTTATCCATTAAGGACAAGGACGTTGGGGTATGTATGTATCCCCAGCTCCTATCTGGCATTGGCTGAGATTCACTCCTACTCTGTGTAGCTCTGGAATTCTAACCCACCTCATGGCAACCCAAACATATTTTTGGCTCAAGAACAGCCTCAGGCATGGAATGGCAAGTGCTTTCAGTGAAACACCCTCACTGTGGAAGGACAATGTGAGTGCCAAGGGTATATGAATAGAACACCAAGATCATCTGCAGTGTACATTTAAGAAGACATTTAAGTTCTTCCCAAGTGTTTGCTATTCCAACCAATGTTGCAAAGAACGTCATGGTATATGTTCCCTTGTGAATATATGTGTTGAATTTTTCTTAGGGTATATATGCAAAAGTGGAATTGTTGTGAGATCCATGTGGTCTCAATTTTACCACCAAAATAGGCTTCAGGTTGTCTCTAAACTGCCAGTGTTTATATTGAATATGTATGCATGCATGTGTGTGTATATATTTCTCAGCTCGTCATTGATGAAAAAATTCAAGAATCACTAGATTAAATTAAGACCAGTAGTTGATTATTCAGTCATAAGAAAGAAGGGATTCCTGCCATTTGCAACAATGGATGAATTTTGGGGACATTATGCTAAGTGAAGTAAGACAGAGAAAGACAAATACTGTATAATCTCACCTATGTATGGAGTCTAAGACAATTGAATTTGTAGAAATAAAGAACAGATTGACAGGGTTGTGGGATGAGGATAGGAAATGGATGAAGGTGATCAAAGCTTTAACCTTCCAGCTGTAATATAAGTAGGTTCTGGGACATAACATAGAGCATTTTGACTATAGTTAGCACTACTGTATTTCATATTTGAAAGTTGCTAAGAGAATAAGGTCTTCATAGTTCTCATTACAAGAAAAAAAAAGCATGTAAGGTGATGGATGTTAACTAAACTTACTTTGGTAATCATTTCATGACATATACATCCATCAAATTATTATGCTGTATAACCTTAAAGTTTTATACAGTGTTATATGTCAATTATATCTCAGTAAAGCTGGGGAAAAAAAGACAGTAGCTGGCTAGAAAAGAACACTTGAGAAAATCAATATTTAAGGAATATATAGAAGACGAGAAGGAGGTCAAAAGAAGATATAGAAAGAATGCTCAGAGAAATGGCAGAATTGTGGAAGCCAAGAGTGTTAAAGGCTTAGTAGCTATAATAAAAATAATTTCAAATATAGTCCATTGAATAAAACAGAAATTTGCCTGTCTCATATTGTAAGCCATATTGTGCTAGTGGACTCATTCTGCTCTTCAAGGTCATTCAAGAATCCAAGTTCCTTCCTTCTTGTTGCCTTAATATGTTTACAGGCATAGCTAAGCTCACAACAGGAATAGAAAAGAGCTACAGTTTAGGGATGGCAGCCTGTCTTTAAGTTGAAGAGAGTCTAGAAATTATATATGATATATATGTTGTATTCTACTCATCTAAATTTAGCCACACAGCTACAACTGGGTATAAGAAAAGCTGGAAAATACAGTTTCTTTCTGGGAGGCCATGTGATTAGGAAGAGGGGAAAATGAATTTTAGAATATCCAGCAATTGCCACACCAACTTTCTAAATTAAAAAAAGTAGTGATTACATAGGTTTATATAGTCATTTAACATTTAATGAGAGATTGCTATATTTGGTCATTATTCTTTTTTTTAATGTTTACTTATTTTTGAGAGAGAGAGAGAGAAGACAGAGTGCTAGTGGGGGAGGGGCAGAGAGAGAGGGAGACACAGAATCTGAAGCAGGCTCCAGGCTCCGAGCTGTCAGCACAGAGCCTGACGTGGGGTTCAAACTCACCACCTGAGCTGAAGTCAGATGCCCAAGCAACTGAGCCATGCAGTTGCCCCTATTTGGTCATTATTCTATGTGATAAGGATACAGATGTTAAAAATGCTACCAAGTAGTTTATATTTTATTTTATTGTATTAAATGTTTATTCATTTATTTTGAGAGAGAGAGAGGGAGTGTGAATGAGAGAGGCAGAGAGGGAAAGAGAGAATCCCAAGCAGGCTCTGTGTTGTTAGCACAGAGCCTGACATGGGGCTTGATCCCACGAACCATGAGATCATGACCTGAGCTGAAGTCATGGGTCAGATGCTTAATTGACTGAGCCACCCAGGCATCCCTAGTAGCTTATATTTTAGAAAGTAAAGATAGGTGCTAAATAAATTAACAAATAAATATATGATATAATATTAAGAAGTAATAAGTACTAAAGGGGAAGAACAAAGTAAAAGGATAGAGGTGTTATTTTTAGATATACTAGTTAAAAAAGATCTATTATGGTAAAAACTGAAAAAGGTCCTTTGGAAGACAAAATACTGGAATAGCCTTTTGTTTGTTTATTATATTTTATTTATTTTATTTTATTTTATTTTATTTTATTTTATTTTATTTATTTATTTTGGGAGAGAGAAACAGAGAGAGAGAAAGAGACAGACAGACAGACAGACAGAGAACCAGCATGAGCAGGGGAGGGGCAGAGAGACAGAATCCCAACCAAGCACTGTCAGTGCAGAACTCGATGTGGGGCTCGAACCTACGAACTATGAGATCATGACCTGAACCAAAATCAAGTCAGATGCTTAACCAACTGAGCCACCCAGGCTCCCCGGGGTCTCCCTCTTTGGAGCATAATTTGCATTTCGGTTGCAAGCCTAGAATATTAGTTGAACAGGATAAGGAGAGCTGCAATGGGAAGTAGATTCAGAACTAAAGGAGAGTTATACTTTTGATGAGCTTGGGAATAAAATTGACCATGATTATATCCTAAAGAGAAGATGCCTACAGAGATGAGGTTGGTGCCAGTCCTAGTGCTGGAAGGAAAGGAATGATGGTCACAGGTGTAGATAGTTCATGTGTGATGACCTCATTTTTTCCTAAGCAAGAAATCAGGGAAACTACTGAGAGTTCAGGCTATGTCCGGTTCTTGATGAGAATTATGAAGTTATGGAGTTGTTATGAAAATTTCCAGCGAATATGAGAAGCCCAAATCTAGGAGAGAAGTGTGGCGTGGAGTTTTATCTGTGCTGGGATTTTTCTGGGTAATGGTATAGTCTGCCTGTGCCAGGTAAGAAAAGATGGTAATGAGAGTGGTTTAGGTGATGAGATATAATGTTCATTCCAGAAAGCAAAAGAAATACCCCTTCAGAAGAGAGCTGACTAGAGAACCACATGCCCAGTTCTAGATTATGCCTGAGTTTGTAAAGTGATAGAGATAAATGTTTCGGCTTATATTTTTCAGGACAAGTCTTTTCTTTTACAATTTAATATTCAAAAATTCCAAATTTCTAATTACTTGACTTTCTAGTTTTTATTGTGAAGATAGGTGTGTAGGGTTGTAAATTCACTGTTACAGTTATGAAACTAGTTAGACAAGTCATAAAAATACTAAGAAATTAAAATCTTAAGTGAATTCCTGTAGCCTTGCCATTTGAGTTTTCTTGAACATCTGCCTAGGCCCTGGTGGGATTACTACGTTACTTCATGTAAAAAGTAGGGAAATGGAAACTTCTGGGGGGGAAAACATATAGTTTATAAGCTATTTATTGGTTGATTTACTAAATGCTTAGCATCACATATATCATCTTTTGTATTTCATTCTTCCATAGATGCAACCTCATAGAGCACTCAGCCCTTCTTGGCATACCACATATGTCTTGATAACTCGATTCTGGTTTTTTTCCCCCATTTCTTGTCCTTTATATATGGATATTTGCATTTTCCGGCCTTTACTCCCACCTTTCATCAGGAATGATATGAGATATAGAGAAGCCGTTGCCAGAGGCATCCCTAGTTTTTGCCTTTTGAAAGTAATATCTTGACATCATGGCATTTTCTCTTGTTTCAAAACTTTTAGTTTTTATCTTTTGATGAAACTGTTCATTGTTTCTGTTCATTTTATGGTTCTCAGATTACTCCCAAGATATATCTAATTTAGACCTTTTGGGGTGTTGTTGCTGTCATTTGTTTGTTTCCAAGCAAGTGTATTCTTTCTAGTGTTTATTTTCTATAGAATATTTTTATTTATTAGCTTGTCTTTCCTGTAAAGGCAGTAAAGTGTCTTTAAGGTTTTCTTCTGGCCTCCAAGTTGCATTAACTTGTTTTATCTGGCTTCTCTTACCTTTCTTCCTGAAAGATAAAGCCAATTTCTGTATTCCCATCTCTGAATTTGTTTACTAAAATAAAATTCCAGTTTTGTTTTCAGATCCCTGTAACAATCTTTCCTTCATCACCCTACCTGTATTGCCATTTCTTGCTGCTTTAAGTTTCTCCTACACTATACCCAGTTGCTGACATAGTCCCCTCAGATGAAATTTTATCCCAGTTTCTGTAAAATGTCTCCCTCAATAAAGAAGAGGTAAACATTTAAATCTGTAAACTAAATATGGTATTCTTTTACATCAGCATCTTCTATGGTAAATTTTGATATCTTATATTCACTTACAGTTGGCTTTCTTGTTGTTCTCATCTTCTCAATCAATATTTTCATGTCAGATGTAAATTAATAAGATTAGATTTCATACGTTCCTGATGGCAAGACAACACAATGTAGCAAGACTTTTTACAGTCAATACACATTTGTACTATTTATGCGCTAGAAATTACATAGGGGAGAATATCATGAGAATAGGGCTCAAATCATCTAGGCTTAGAACATTAAAAAAATGTTTTTTAATGTTTATTTATTTTTGAGACAGAGAGAGACAGAGCATGAACGGGGGAGGGTCAGAGAGAGAGACACACAGAATCTGAAGCAGGCTCCAGCTGTCAGCACAGAACCCAATGCGGGGCTCGAACTCACAGACTGTGAGATCATGACCTGAGCCGAAGTCGTACGCTTAACCGAGTGAGCCACCCAGGCTCCCCTAGGTTTAGAACATTTTAATCAACATTTAGAATTGTTTTCTCCTGTGAATAGAAAAATGATTAATACTAAGTGTTAGTAACCCCTTAATCACTGTTACACATTTAGCAAATCAATTTAATTATTCATTGGGTGATTAGAAATGACTAGTTATAAACAGAAATTTAGAAAAGCAACATTGATGCTTGATGCACAAATACACACATATGGATTGATAGATATAAGAGATATAGATATTTACACACACTATGGAATTTTGTATTTCTTGTTTCATCTGTATAGCTTCCTGAAACGCTTTGAATTAAATCAAGACAAAATGAATTTTGTGTTTGAAAATCCCATGACATAGCAATAAAAAGGAAGAAACAGAAGTGTATTCCTTGAAAATTTTATTTTAAAGACTATTAATGAATCATGTAATTTCAAAATAATATTAATCTTGAGGAAAATTTGGGAGATTGACTTTCTTTAATTCTTTTAAAGCCAAGGGCTTCAGTTTTTAAATAGGTAAAATTTTCATTCACTATGAATTTGGAGCATCTAAATCTTTCCCTTACTTGCTAGACACAAAGTTGCAAAGATACTAAGACACGGTTGCCTCTCTCAAGCTCTTTGAACATTACATTTCATTTTGCAGAAACTGTGACTGTTGCTTAGAATCATACTATACCCCATTTCTTTTAAATTTTTTTGCAAATAATGACTACAGTCTAGATTAACTTCCTTGGGATGAGCCTAATTGTTATAATTTGTAGGAGAGAAATGCTACATGTTGCCTATTAGCAACCCAGGACGAGTCCTCACATTCTTAATCTCTTTCCAGCCACTCTGGCGGTGCTTTGAGATCTATGAGAGAAATATCTGTCATAATTTCTGGTCACCAGTAGCTGAGTGGCATTACAGAGAGTTAACAGAGTTTCTTTAACTCTTTTTAGGAAAAGGCAGATTATAAAGACTCATTCAGAATATAAAGTTTTACCAAATGAAGTGCAAGTGGGGTGAAAACATTTTGAATGGATTGATCATGAAGTGTATGTAAGACAAGACATCTTCTTGGCCTCGAGTGATGAGAAAGATTAGGGCATACGGTTGAAAATTTAAAAGTCTAGCCAAATGGATTCAATGCTAGTCAGAACATCTAGAGGCCAATTCCGTACAGATGTAGCAAATACTTGGAGACGAATAATGTCCAAATGGAAAAACTGTTAGTTATATCCAAGCAGGAGCGTGGGGATGGGTTAAGCCCCAGAGAAAATAAGAGATGGCCATTCCAGTCAAGGTAGGGTCATTTCAGCAAATCCATCCAAAAATAAGAACACTATGGCATTATTTGTTATTCTCCATTGTAATAACTTACTGAGCAGTCAGCAGACCTATGCTAGTAGGTTTACATTTGCTGGTGTGAAAGATAAAACCCCAGAATCTTGGAAGTTGAGACCTTACTGTCCAGTGCAGTGTGCCTTGGGCAGCTTTCTGCTCATTGATTCAAGGACTCAGGTGCTTCCCATCTTGCAACTTTACCAATATCAATGCTCACAGCTTCACATTATCAGTTCACACATGGAAAGGCTTTATGGTCCTGACCTGGAAGTGGCATACATTAATTCCACCCACATTCTGCTTGTTGCCATACCTTGCTCAAGTGAATCTGAAAAATGACATCTCTCTGTGTCCCCAAGAGGAGTATTGACCACTTACTTAGTTAACACACTCCTGTTTTACGTACAAAGCTTGAGTCGTGCTGTGGAAGGCACATATAATAAACAAGACACAATTTCTGCCCTCAAAATAGGGCAACTAAATTAACACTATACGTAAGTGTTCATGCAAGACTAAATGTGTTTGGTTCTATAACAGAGGGAAAAAAAAAGAATCTCTTACAAAGGAAGGACTTCTTGGAAGGGGCAATATTTGAGCAGGGCTTGATGCATAGATAGGGGCTCACCACCGGATAGAGATGGGGGGGGCACTACATGAGAATGACATGACAACAAGTATCTTTCGGTGGCATGAGACGAGAGTCTGCAATAGGTATTGAAATAAAGATGTCTAAGAGGTATTTGGGGACCACCACACGACAGACCCTAACTACCTTGTTTATAGTTTAGGAGTCATTTTAAAACTTGCAGCATAGACTTGCAGCATAGACTTGAGAAAGAAGGCAGTATTCAGAGCACATTAGAATGGGAAGAAATTAAGGACAGGAGTAACAGGGGGCTACTTGAACTAAGGCAGTGAGACAAAAATGAAAGAACAGTTAGGCAAAACATTTACAAAGTAGATTTGAAAAGACTGAGATTATTTATGTTAGTGAGTAATCAAGAGATTTTGTATTTCACTTACAGAGTGTTGTCAATTGTTAATCCTCGGGAATTTTTTGATGACTTCCAAAGAGCACTTACAGTTGATCTCATTAGCTAAGGGACTTATAATCTGCCAAGGCAAGAACTTTGTCAGGGTTTGAGCAATGACGTCTCTGGAAGTCTTGAACTTGAGAGAAGTGCAACAGAGATATCCTCTATGGTAGCCACAAATTACCACATTTTGTTTTTAAAACTTTTCTTAATGTTTATTTATTTTTGAGAGACAGAGTACTAGTCGGGGAGAGGCAAAGAGAGAGAGGGAGACACAGAATCCAAAGCTGGCTCCAGGCTCCGAGCTGTCAGCACAGAGCCAAATGCGGGGCTTGAACTCACAAACCACAAGATTATGACCTAAGCCAAAGTCAGATGCTTAACCGACTGAGCCACCCAGGCTCCCCAAATGACCACATTTTGAAAAACCATTTCTGAATAAGAAACTATGCAAGACAGATCACCCTGCCTGCTCCTTTAAGCTCTAACTTGGCAAATATATTCCTTTTATCTTTAAGTGCCTTTGTTTGACCAAAATCCTTACTTGACATGCTCTTCTAGAATTACTGTCAGGATATAGGTATTTTTGAAATTATGCAGAAAGGTAAATAAATTGTGGAGAGTTTAAGCCTTCACGAGTCCTTTGAATACTGTGAGGCTTGAGTGAAGGAAAGGGTGATACCGGAGTGCTTCTCAAGTGGCACATGCAAGTCTCCTCTATTTCAAGAATATTCATTACTTAAAATGCTCTCTGGGAATGAGCGTTTGGAGGGCCACTTTTGCCCATTTTGATGGTGCAGAGGAAATATTTAAATGTTTAAGGAGTAAAATAGCCTCTTGAACTCCCATTAGACCTGCTAGCAACAATTTACCAGATGTAAAACATCAATAGTGTTCATGTAGAATATTTGAAGGCTGGTTTCCAGGTGTTCTGCCCTAAGAATATTTTTCCATTAGCTACTGAAAATGTTCCTCTGCCAAGGAGAGAGCCTAGCCCTTGTCAAGGTCAAAACAAAAGATCCTCATCAATTCCTGCAGACAGGAGGTGGCAAAGTTTAACTGACAGCCATGGTGTTCTAATTACAGAACTTTTGAATCGATCACTTACTTAAAATTATTCCAACTTTTGGAGGAATCGTCTTATTTCCATTTAGCATACTGTATGATATGTTTAATTAAGATGGTACTGCCAGTTAGAAATATAGTATAGTAGCAGAATTGAAATGAAAGTGCATTAATAATAATAGAAATCCCATCTAACAATATGGTTTTCAAATGGATTTTAGTTACAATGGGTAGTATTTATGTCCTCTTGAAATGCTTTGATGTAAGGTGTAGCTTTCCTTTTAGTAATGGATACATTTTCAAATATTAAAAAGAGAAGGACAGGACATCCTGAAAGTATCTGGGATTACATCTGTTAGTTCCTGTTCATTAAGGGTGTTCAGAGAGTGGGGAGAGTTTGGATAAAATAAGCAGAAAAAGGACTGATTAGTTATCAGAAGGCATGGATTTGGTTTAGAATATTATTCTCTTATTGGCCCCCAAACTTCTGAGTTCTCGGGTTTTGTCCATGATAACCACTCTATCCACTCTTTCCTTATTCTATCCACTCCACCCACTTATCCTTATCCTTAGGACTAATTGCTACAAGGTTCAGATCCAGAGACAGAAGTATAAATACTCCTGAGGTCTTTCTACTATTTTCATGCTACAGTGGCCTAACTCTACCTACTTCATCCCTACGACCTATGTTATGTTTTTCTGATCATTCATAGCTCTTTAAAGGATTACCAACCCTACCGGTCTCTGCTTTCACCAATGAAAGAACGATACAGTTTCACCGCTTCAGTAAAATACTGAAACAGTGATAACAATAAAAAGAGAAAGAAAGATATCTTATGCTATAAGTGATTGCTACCACAGGATTTTTTTCCCCACATTGCAGTTCTTAATTGTATCATGCCGCTCTGCATGAAAACATTTATTACTATTTTTCAAATCTCTTGGTGTTTGATTTTGGTATTTTTTCAAATGTAGCTCGTGTACTAGAAACTGATTTGTGGATTATGCTGAAAATGTGTAATAATCAGGTGTTCCTGAAGCTTATTTGCTGACTTCAAGAAAAACAACAAGTAAGAATACTTTTGATTTTTTTTAGAAAGATTAACTCCCACTGACTTTGAAATAGTATGCATTGGGGAGGGAAAATTGTTTTGTGTGTTTATTATTATTATTATTTTGCTTCCCTCCTACTCTGTAAGATTGTACTATGGAAGGACTAAGTATCTAGAATACACAACTTATTTAAACAAAGCAGAAAAAAATGAAAAAAAAAACAGTAGAAAAGGAGGAATAACAACAGCTTTTGCACCTAAATGTGTGTATAATAACTGGGAAAATCTTTTGGTGAATACATTGGGTAGTACAGGAATTTTATATGTAAAATAGAGTGAATTTCATATAGGCATGATTTGAATAGGCTAAAATATTCATGACTGATGGAAAACATTTCCCAGTTAGGAATTATAGGTATACATTAAAGCAAGAAAAATAAACATTTGCTAGGTGTCTTGAAAACCCTGAAGGACTTGGTGGGTTATCAGTCAAAATATTAATTAGGATGAATGAGTACGTGTATGGTTTGTTTTCCTGTCTTTTACAACTCCTTTAAGTGGCAGGATATATCTTTTGGTTCTTTAACAAGAGTAGGATTTTCATTCACCTGCATTTTTTTTTTCTCCTAAAGAGGCAAATCTGAAGTTTCCTGAAGCATATGAAAAAGATTAAATATTTTAGCTACTGATTTATAATTTTCTCTTGCTTGACAAAGCAATATTATTACTATTACTCCAACATGGCTACAATTATGTGGACACCTCACAGATAAGAACAGCTTATTATTCACAGGAAAGTTACACATGACTATTGACGCTCTTAGATTGTTAAAACAAAGCAAATTAATTTTTGGTCCTACAGATCTGAGGTAACTGCCTCCAGCTTAATAAGTATCAGGAAGAAGATGAACTGAATGGCAGGAAATACAATCTAGCAGTGAAATTTGTTCAGTTATGAAGGAAAGTTCCAGCGGAAATGGTGGAAATAACAGGCACTTTGGATAAGTGAAATCCAGCTGGACAAAGTGCTAAATTGCATTTGGTGAAGATTTAATATTGCTGTAAAATGGAATGCTTCCCATATCACTTATAATTACTTAATGAGCAGAAACTTGAACATTTTATTGCCACTTTTAAGTAAGTTCGGCAAATCAAGAGGTATGGGAATCAGACACATACAGTAAATTAATTATTTTCTTACTGGAGGGATTTGGTTGCTTTTGAATATATAGCAGGTTCCATAACACCAATAGGCTACCTAGTTCTGTTAATACTGATGATACAGTGGGTCTTCAGCAAACACGTGTTAGTGCAATAGAATTGTAAATATGTACACAGGGCAATCTTAAATTATGTTAAGAAAATGACATGTTTGACGTGCCTGGGTGACTCAGTTAGTTAAGCATCTGACTTCGGCTTAGGTCATGATCTCGCAGTTTGTGGGTTCGAGCCCCACGTCAGGTTCAGTGCCGACATCTCGGAGCCTGGAGCCCACTTTGGATTTGGTGTCTCCGTCTCTCTGTCCCTACTCCCCTCCCCCCCCTTCCTCTCTCTCTCTCTCTCTCTCTCTCTCTCTCTTTCTCTCAAAAATAAATAAACATCTAAAAAAATAAAAAAAAAAGGCATGTTGGTTTAGTGAAACACATTTAGTCATTGTGCAAAGCCTTAAATAGATCTGGTGACTTAAAATATATCTTTAAATCAGTAGAAATGCAGAATAACATGGCAGGTTAGAAATGATGGGATGATGACTTAGATTTGATTATAGCAAGATTGAGCTAAGCAGCTGTTGAGATTGGATAATGATAGGTGAGCTTCTCATCAGGCCTGTAACATGTTTCCACTAATACAGATTAAGAATGTCTGGATGAACTATAATTATCCCTGTGGCTTTTGCATAACATAATTAGGTCTTGCTAAAGCAAAGTATTTTTATTGAGTGAAAAATAATGTTTAAAAAGTTATGGAAATGACCACAAGAACAATTCACCAAAGGACAGAAGCATTGGCACTCATAACAGTAATGTGAAAAAAAAAAATCTCTCTTTTTGTTATACAGAATTTTCCAAACTCGAAGTCTAAACAAGACAGGCACAGGAAGGATGGTTTCAATTATGCTGACCCTCTTACTCTAGCGTGCACGAGGTGTCCAGACCACAAAATGGAAAATGTAATCTTTGTCTGCTTTATGTAAATACAGTACTAAGATCAGCTTGTCTTTTAAGTGCCTGATTGCTATTTAATTACAGAGAATTTCTCTTGAAGCACAGAAACCCAGCCATAGGAAAAACACAGCAATAAGGAACTCATTTCAGAGCCTCCTTATCCTTCTTATCACATGGGAAGAATGTGATATATCTGATAACTTTATACAAGTAGGTTTATTAAACAGTAGTTATTATATGTTTTATAAATATGACCTTAACATATCTAATGAGAATGATTCTGTTGACCAGTAAAAGCTAACACTATAAATGCAAAGTATTCACGTCCTTTCTCATGGCATTTTGATATAAGGATTTTAAAGCAAATGTGATGTGCCAAGAAAAAAAAACCAACCAAGGGTTGAATATGGAGTGAACAAATGGGAATCCAAATCCCTACTCTGAATGTTGTGGCAGGCTATGTCGAGGCAAGTTTCTTAGCTAATCTGAACCTTGGTTTATCATCAGTAAAATGGAGGCCAATAATTTCTACCCTGATGGGCTGTTGAGAAAATTAAATGAGATACTTTATGTGAGCTGTCAGTTTAAGGATATGTTAATTAAATATGATTTTGAAAAGATAATTCACGAGAAATGGAAAGATAAGCTTTTCTGTCTTTCATCTCAAAGGAGACAATATAAAATACATGATATTTTTTAGGAAAGTACCACATTTGAAACTATCTTTTTTATATAAAGATTGTGAATTTGTCTTTAATTACAGAATAATTGCTTCTTTTTATCTCCAAGTAAATTATTTATGGCCATCTCTTTTCTAATACTCTGTGAGGAAGTAAATATTCTTTAATATTTATACCACACTTCTTTTTTTTCAATGTTTATTTATTTTTGAGACAGAGAGAGAGAGAGAGAGTGAGTCGGGGAGGGGCAGAGAGAGAGGAAGACACAGAATCCAAAGCAGGCTCCAAGTCTGAGCTGTCAGCACAGAGCCTGATGTGGGGCTTGAACTCAAGAACCATGAGATCATGACCTGAGCTGAAGGTGGACGCTTAACTGAATGAGCCACTCAGGCGCCCCTATATCACACTTCTAAATGCATTTCTCAGTTACTTTCTTTTCTTAAGCCCCCACCCCAACTTTTTTTAATATTTAGAAACCTAGTGTTTTTGCCTTCGTTTCATTAATGATGTTTAAATAACCTGGCACACGGGCCTGTTTGGCTGATATGTGTATATGTGGTATCTACTTCCCAGGTATTGTATAGCTCAGCTTTCCTTCAGTTCCTTTCCCTTATTATTTTCTGTAACTAAGGAGTGGCTTAGGTATGTAGGTGATTAAGTGGGACCAGAAATTTACGTTACTAAGTCTTTCTTTTTCTGTGTTTTATTTAATGTAAGGCAAAATATGTCCCTGCCTATTAGCAGTCAGGGCTCTCCTTCACCATCCAGCCATTACTGCACCCCCATGGAAAATATCTCTTTAAAACATGGCTGAAAAAAGGTGTAAGAACCAAATGGTAGCATTAATTTGGTCATTAAAAGTTCTTCAACCATAATCATCTTCACCATTTTATTTCCTGTCAGAGGTTATGGTAATGTAGAGATAACAGCAATATTTGTTTTCCGTCATTACATTTGTTTGGTACAATCCATGGATAGAGTAAGTAGGGATATATCATTACTATAGAGGCACAAAGTAAACAGTGTGAAAGCTGTAATGTGATGCCATCCTGATTCAAATTGTCTCGGTGTATTCTATGGTCTGAGACTCTTCATATGCACTAGCACGTGAACTTGTTTTTGTAGATAAAAAGAGTAAAACAACACAATTATCACAGTTTCCAGAACAAATTACTTCCGTCCTTACCATTGGATAAGAGTAGCTCTGACTCAACCACATGAATAACATCACATACATTTTTAAAAATCAGTATATGCTATAGACCTTAAATAATTTATATGCTTTGCCAATAGTTAGTTTTGGCAATAAGAAACAGGAGAGCCAACAGAACTTTAAGCTGTATCTAGAACTGGGAATGATTGAATTGAAGCTGAGTATGCAGTTTATTTAAGTGTAGTTCCTTTTCCCTAAATTTTGAAGTTCAAAGTTTAACTTGGAATTGTTTTTTCAAGTTTAGCTGTAGGCAAAGTCCATGAAATGGCTTATGTGTGTCAATAGTTGGCCTAATGGATTTGTCCTGCATTGACATTTGTTTTTTTTCTACTAGGCTATTTATATAATATAGGCATATTATTTTCAATGGGCTTTATTTTAAAATAGGATTAAAAATCATAGGGAATTTCAACAGTGATTTAGAAGTGCTAGGATTTTTTAAGGTTTGGGGCCAAATCATTTGTTCAGCAATAAATTCATTAGTCTTCTTTATTCATTCTTGAATAGCATCAATCATTTATTGAACAGCACCCACGTCATTGCAGTTATTAAGATAACACCAGTTTAGTGAGGTTAGAGGTTTGAAATCAAGGAGTTCCATAAAATATTAGAGTTTCTATTTGAGAACTTTGTACAAACAGGAGTAAAATAATCAAGAACCCCTCTACCAGGACCATCAAGAAGCATTCATTTAAGTGGAGAAGTTCTAGCAGAATCTGGATGGACAGACCCAGGATTATTCATGGGCAGAGATAGACACATACTTCTTATATGAAGCAGTAAGGGGAGGGGATAGCATGAAGTAACATGCCTGGTACATGGGTGAACATATAAATAGGACTTCGTGAGAAATAAGAATGAAGAGAAGAAAAAGAAGGAGTCAGATCTTGGAAACAACACACCAAAGTCCATGGCCATTTTCTTTTAGGCAGTGAAGATCTTTTAAAGGGTTTTCAGCAGGAGAGTAACTGAGCTGTACATAGATGATGGGGATTAAGGAAGGCACTTGTTTTCATGAGCACCGGGTATTGTATAGAAGTGTAGAATCACTATATTACACACCTGAAACGAATGTTACACTGTATGTTAACTAACTGGAATTTAAGTAAAAACTTAAAAAATAAAAATTAAAAAAATACATTTTAGAAAGAAACCTTTGGCAGCAATGCAGAGGATGAATGGGGGAAACACAATACGAAGAATTGGAATGATTCATTCAGGTAATATTGAGGCATGAAATAACAGCCAGAGTGGTGGAGATGGAGAAGAGTTGATGTAGGATATTAAGGTAGTACTGAGAAGACTGGTCAGGGACAACATTTGGAGGATGTGAAAATACAATAGTAAAGGGTGAACTCCTAGGCAGCTGTCTTGAGTGAATGGGTGGGTGGTGATGCTGTCTACCGACAGGGATAGGAGGAAAGTAAGGAGCTTGGTGTTTAGCCAGGCTTTGTTTGAAGTGTATATGGGGCTGCGAGGTAGAGATGCCAATAGCCAGTTGAATAGCCAGCTAAATACTGGTCAGAACACAGGAGTGGATTAGAGATAGAGATTTGTCAGTCATCAGCAGTTTAATATTACTCAAGGCGAAACGTTGAGAGGAGAAAGAATAAATTTGGGTCAGCAATGAGTGGAAAAATAACATGGAAAAGGAGGAAGAGCCAGTGAAAGAGCTTGCCAGAATACCCTTTGAGGTATCGCAATTAGGGCTTTACTGGGGACCTTCTTGATATCAGTTTCAGTCACGTAGTGGATGTGGAAACACCCACTCCCTAGCATAGTGGAAGTAAAAATAAGTGGAAAAGTTCAAGTAATAAATTTATGTTCTTTTTTGAGGATCTTAGCTATTTAAGGGAGAAGAAAGCATAACTAGCGGGCTTCACAGGACAGAGAAAGGTGTTGATTGTTAAGATAAGAGACACACAAGCATTATTAAAGATTTTTCCAAAAGGATTTGGTAGAGTGAGAAGTTGGGAATATAGATGATATGAGAAATATTCATGAAGCATCTCAACAAGATGCAGCAGGAATGGAGAGCTGGCTGCTGTCCTTAAATATCAAGGAAATTATGATTGATAAAGCTTGAATTATGGTATTTCTCAGGACATCTTCTTTATTGTGACTCTTAAAAAGGGTGTTTTTAAACCCACATAGTCAAAATGGTCAAAATAGTGGTCTTCCCTCTCATTCTTTTTTCTGCTCCACCATTTGCAAATGTGTTTCTCCATAGACCCATTGTGTTTTTTTAAAGAGTAGATCTTTTATGTTGTTGTTTATTTATTTATTTTGAGGGGGGCAGACAGAGAGAGAAGGACAGAGAGTCCCAAGCAGACTCTGCACGGTCAGTGTAGAACCATGAATTGTGAGATCCAGACCTGATCTGAAATCGAGTCCACCAGGCACTCATGACTGAGCCACCCAGGCACTCCTCCCCTCACTCTTTAATAAGAGACTCTACAGTCTACTTTGTTGCTCAGGCCCATCACCTGAGCCATCCTTCATTCTCCTCATGGTTCTTTCTCCAGACATCTCCACTGCATCTTCTTCTGTCCATTTCCAGGACTGCATTCTAGTTGAAAGAATCAATATGTAGTCCTGTGGCGTAACAGTAGCCTTCTAACTTTTCTCCCTGCTTATCTAAAGCCACCCTGTCTACACCTCCCCATCTCTTATTCACTTAGCAGCCACAATTATGTCATAAAAATGTTAAGCAAGTCATTTCATTCTCTGTCCTAAACTCAAGATAACCATAGTGGATCTGTGGCAAACGATGACTAATGTCACCATTATTAGGATTTTCCTTCCCTTTTCTCTCTTAATTGTTCTTTTCCCTTTCTGTAACTATATAATTGCGAAGACATTATTAAAAGAAATTGATTGTCTTATTTTAGACATATAGTAACTGTTAGCTTGGGGGCAAATATAGTCAGTATCTATACCAACGTGGCATATTATATGAACACACAGCCTACTGTAAGAATTCAAAAAATGACCTAAGTTTTCAATTATGTTGACATAATATTTAGGATCACCCCATCTACCCCCAATGACTCTGTAGCCTGGATTTGAAACCCTGCTCCACCACTTGTTCTCTGTGTGATGTTAGGTCTTTCTTTTTCTGCAAAAGGGAGCCCATAATCCATACCTAGCTAATAGGGTTGTCTTTAGGATTAAGGAAGGAAATATAGGTGTCTACTTTATAAATGTTAGATATTATAAAATTAACCATTATTTTAATCATTTTTTCAAACTCAGAAAGGTAATATTAATTTGCACATTTTTTATATCCTGACACCTCATTTAGCTCTTTATTAGTTGTAATTATCTTTCAGTCTGTTCTTTTGAAGGCTAGATGAAAAATCACATTATCAGCATATTGTAACACTTTTTAAATAATTTTACCTTTTCCTTTATAATATCCCACATACTTTTGAATTTTGAATTTACTGCTTACTGTTTTGGCTACAGCTTTCAGTTCAATATTGAGTAACAGTGAACAACTCTCTTCATTTTATTAGGGATGATTCTCATAATTGTCATTTAAGTATAATGTTGACTGTGTAAGTTTTATTATTTTCTTGTGAAGAAGTTTTCCTATTCTTAGTGAACTAAATGAGATTATCAGAAATTTCTGTTCATGCTGTATAAAACTTGAAATTATATATACATATATTTCTGAATTTATTGAAGGGATGATTTGGCTTTCCTCTCTTGACCAGTTGACTTGCTAATGTTATGTGACCTTTGCACAACTGGAAGCTTATTCTTTTATTACATACCTTAATTCAATTATTTTTCATTTACTTGTGAATTTGGGAGAAAGTTCCCAAATAAAGATGGCCTATAGTATTTTTAATTGCTTGCCATCCTTTTGGTATTGTTAAGGATGTTATATTCACACTGAAACCTTTACAGTATTCCTTGTGAAGTATTACACATATATAAAATTTTATATAATTGTATATATTTCTATTATTTGTAATTTTGAAAAAGCTCACTAGTAAAATGATAAATCCACAGAATCTATTTTGGAAGTGGTATTTGCAGTTTTCAAAAAGTGTTTAATCCAGTTTTCTTTAAATTTTGTTGGAACTTACTTACTGAGTTAATTTTCAGTCTGACACTTTTTAAAGTATTGCCTATTTTATTTAAGCCTTTAATTTTATTAGCATATATTTATATAGTATATGCTTGGGACTTGCAAAATCATTGCTCAATAAGTTTGATAGATTCTGTCATTCCTAATATTTGTGTATTTTTCTCTGATTTTCTTGATTATGTGTGTCAACAGTTTATAAATTTTATTAGTCCTTTCAAAAAGCTAAAATTGGCATTTTGCTCTCTTGCTATTTTTTCTTTTTTCTAGTTTATTAATTCCACTGAATACTATTTCTCATTCCATTTTTTTTAATTCTGAGATTTATTTCTGTCACATGTCTCTAGGTGTATCTTGGGTTGTTTATAATAAGGTTTGACTATGATTAACTTTTTAAAGGTTTTGGGAATGTTTGAGAGCAATATGTAATTCATGTGGTATACTAAGTTGGATCCAGCTTTATCAATTTAGAATAAAAAATCGGATTGTACAGGCTTCATGTTTTTATGTTCTATATACTAAACAGAGATGGGGCTAGTTTGTACAAATTCTTACAAAGCCCAAGTGATCCCTTTGGATTCATACTCTAGAGGTAAAGCTGTCAAATATAACCTGGTGAGTTATAGTAGTAGACCTTATATAGGAAGATGAATCTTCTAGGAATGTGGGGAAGATCGAGCACAGTAGGAGTAACACTAGGGTCAGAGATAAAAATGAAGAATCTATATAGAGCTGGCATTCCCACTTTTAGGACTCTGGCCTTGAGAAATACCCTCCTGTCTTACAGCAAGTACTTACTCAGTGTTCTAGCTCTTTCCCAAGGGTATTCCCACTATCTCCCACTTTTTCTTCATCCAGGTCATTTACCCTGTCAGATTTCCATCTCAGGACTTTTGTGACCCCCTCTGACACTAAACTCTTAAATACAAAATATAATGACTTTTTTTTTTCAACGTTTATTTATTTTTGGGACAGAGAGAGACAGAGCATGAATGGGGAGGGGCAGAGAGAGAGGGAGACACAGAATTGGAAACAGGCTCCAGGCTCTGAGCCATCAGCCCAGAGCCTGACGCGGGGCTCGAACTCACGGACCGCGAGATCGTGACCTGGCTGAAGTCGGACGCTTAACCGACTGCGCCACCCAGGCGCCCCTAATGACTTTTTTTTTTATCTAGTGAGTTATTGTTGTTTCCCCTCCCTTTTCTTTTCAACAGCTTCACCATAGCTTTTGAAAGTCGAGATAAATTTCTACCAGAATTTGATATTCAATGTTGATCCAGCCATCTGACATACATTTATTGAAAATCAACTATGCTCTAGGCACTATGCTAAAAAGTAGAAAAGCTATCTCCCTACACAGCTAATACTTTTCACCTCTATGTTAAAAAGATTTTCATCTTCTGGATGAACTCTCCAAGGTTCAATATCTCCAGTTGGCATTAGTGTATCTTTTATTTGATAACCTAAAGGCACCCAAATTTTAATGAGCTCAGTTTGTATCTCTGATCTGTACCTCCTGCCATTTCCTGTCCTGTTTGATGGTTAATAGTAATCTGTGCTAGAAACCTAATAGGTTCTCAATATTTAATTTTTATTGAATTAATATTTTATCTATACTCTTTATTCTGTTCTATTCTTAACCAAACTTCATCAAAATCCTATTGATCACATCATTACATTGAATCCCAAACTTCTTCCCTTTACCTCTGTATTCGTCACTTTAGTTTTAGAACTACAAGATCTGCTTCTTGATTTTTTTATAAGCTCCTAATTATTTCTGCGTTGCTCCCTCTTTTGTCCATCAACCACATTACCATCAGAGTACTTCCTAAAATATGTATGTGACCATGATAGTCACCCATTCAACATTTTTGATGACTTGTTTAGAAGACAAAGCTGAACTCCTTGGCATTGCCATTCAATTTTCTTCACAACCTGGCACCAAGTCTGTCTCTTCTTTTGTTTGCTATTACCTGTGCCCACACCCCTGAATCTAATCACATTCTATCACTGTGTTATGGCTTCCTTTCTATTTAGACCATTTCCTGACACATGGTGGGTATTCTACCAATGTTTGCTGACGCTTATTTTGAGAAGATTCAGAACCTTGTACATTTATATTATATTATATTATATTATATTATATTATATTTTTCTGGATGTTACAGGCTTAAAGTATCAGGGACTTATTCAGAATAATGCTTATAGCTGTTTGATACTCTGAGATTGCTTCCAAAGTGATGGAGGCTAAAGTAAATAATAGTTTGAGTCCTGAGTAGGTGTTAAAGAGATGTGATGAATTGTAACTATTAGGTGGTACAAATAGAGTCTTCTGATGTGATTCAAAATGGCTGTATACTTACACCACCAAATAACTCACCACCAAGGCTGTATTATTATGATGTTTTTTCTGATGTTCATAATGGAGTATTTGTGATTATGTAATTTTCATTCTTTTTTTTTTTTTTTAAATTTTTAAATTTTTTTTTCAACGTTTATTTATTTTTGGGACAGAGAGAGACAGAGCATGAACGGGCGAGGGGCAGAGAGAGAGGGAGACACAGAATCGGAAACAGACTCCAGGCTCTGAGCCATCAGCCCAGAGCCTGACGCGGGGCTTGAACTCACAGACCGCGAGATCGTGACCTGGCTGACGTCGGACGCTTAACCGACTGCGCCACCCAGGCGCCCCTGTAATTTTCATTCTTAAAGCATGTAATTGCATATTTGTTTCTTAAACTCAAAAAGTAGGTCTGCGCTGGTAGAAATAAGAGAGTCATGAGGATGTCATAGAAGATTTGAAATGGAGAGATTGATACTAGGTTGATTGAGTCTAGCAGCTACATCATATAACTTAGATCCAATAGAAGTTGTTTCTCTTTGTCTTCATACATAAAGCATTCAAGCTAGATTTTCCCTATCATATTTTTGTTTAGTTAAAACTCTTATTTTTTATTTTTTTAATGTTTTGTTTTTGAGACACACACACACACACACACACACACACACACACACACAGAGTGGGACCAGGGGAGGGGCAGAGCGAGAGAGGGAAGACACAGAATCCAAAGCAGGCTCCAGGCTCTGAGCTGCCAACACAGAGCCCAATGTGGGGCTCAAATACACAAACTGCGAGATCATGACCTGAACAGAAGTCAGACGCTTAACCGACTGAGCCACCCAGGTGCCCCTATTTAGTTAAAACTCTTAAGCCAAATGTTAAGTCTTTGTAATTATGCTTAGTTAGCCTTTGCAGTTATCCTTTTACATTTTAACTGCTTGGTCTTAGTCACTTCTTTGCAAGCATCAAGGTATATTGGCTCTTAATAGTGTGATATGTAGTACTCCACACACATTGTCAATGACAGCCTTTGAATAGTTGATAGATTGTTTCAGTCGTTTCAGTAATTAAGGAAGCTGAATTGAATGTCTTATGGTTGCACTGATTTATCAACAATTGATGAGGGAAACATTTATTCTCAATTGACTTAGTCATTATCAAGATATTTTTTTCTATATCTTAAGAAATAAAGAAAATCTTCAACTCTCTAGTTCTATTAGTGGGGGAGATTTTTTGCTGTGTAGCTTTGTATCTATTTTATACATATTTTTTGATTTTATAGCTTTATTGGTATTTTAAGCCCTGGAAATTTATGATTAGTTTCATAATTAAATGTAGAAAAAATAATTTAGGTTCACACTGTAAACCTGCAAACAGTTTTTTTCTAAGAAGGAACTTTACTCTTCAAGATTGGGAAACACAACATGAGAGCTAATAGGTGAAAATGGCCCTCATTCTCCAAATATTGAGAGTTCCTACTGTAAAAAGGTGGCTTTTTATATTCAGAATTATGAAAGTGATAGTTTTATCTATCTGGCAGTTTTGTTTTTGTTTTTGAGAGCGTCTAACTTATTGTCCATATTATATAACAGAGTGCCAGAAAGGTTATGTGAATTATCAAGTTCTGAATCTATCTATGTGAATCTATCAGTCAGTGATAGATGGACCATAACTATAGGGATAAATACATACAGTTAAGCATGACAAAGTCTTTCATAATAGCTGCAAATTAATTATAACAAGGGAATTGGGTCAAATCAAACTATATACAAGAATACTTAAAATAACTATCTCAATATTAGAAGCAAAATGAAATTGTGCTTGGTGTAGGCTTTGTTAAATTTTTCAATTAATGCAATTCTGAAATAGTCTCTAATAAGTACTTCTTTGTAGACAGGTAATTATAATTAACAGCAAAAATTGACATTGATTTATTTTCATTAAAATATATCTTGAATATTAAATACTATTTTGAAACACTATTATTGTTATGTGATTCAAAGGAGAGTGATCTATATGAAGAGTTTTAATTTAAACACTTTTTGTTTATTTATTTTGAGAGAGAGAGAGTGTGTGTGTGTGTGAATAGGGGAAGGACAGGAGAGACAGAGAATCCTAAGTAGGCTCTGTGCTATCAGCATGGGGACCCATGTGGGGGCCTCAAATTCACAAACCGTGAGATCATGACCTGAGCCGAAATCAAGAGTCAGATGCTTAACCAACTGAGCCACCCAGGCGCCCCTATATGAAGAGTTTTTTGAAAGGAGTATTTAAAGTTTTATTTCAAATGTTGAATATCTTTTGTCCTGTAACAATATTATAAAATATAAATGATTTTAAATATAAATAGATATATATCATTCATCAGGTTATACTTATTTTTCAAAGTGCTCGTTTCTATATTTAGACTTTAGTCTTCCTTATATTTAGTTACAAATATCTAATTGCTAGTCTCCCACAAATGATGTTATGCTACTAGAGAGGGATCATCCTCAGTTATCTCTTTCTCCCCCTCTAACACTATGTGCCTCAACTCTGGCTGCACATTTGCAGCACCCAAGAAGACTTTTAAAATACTCAGGAATAGACAAAGAAACTTGATTGGGTTGACACTGTATATATACCTGTGTCAAAACTGATCAAGTTGTATACTTTGACAGGTGTAGGTTTTTTGTTTTTTTGTTTTTTTTTTTTTCATGAGTAACCGTATACTTATCATTTGACCCACTAATCCACCTATGTGGTGGGGGAGGGGAATGCTCAGGTCCCCCTTGCAGAGATTCTAATTAAATTGGTGTTAGGTGAGGCTCAAGCACTTTTATTTATTAAATCTCCTGCGGTAAATGTGAATCCAGCATTGAGAACCTCTGCTGTAGCACATATCAAAGTACTTTGGATATGGTAAGTTCTAGAAAATAGCTATTATCATTGTTTAACTGAATACATGTCTTCTTTGTATTCATTCATTCATTCATTCATTCACAAGTAATGAAGCTTGAACACACTGAAGAGCCTCAAATTGTATCAATTATGCCAGAGGCACTCTAATTAAAAGGAAGTATTCTCTAAATAATTTTATGCCAAATGTAGATATGCCACAGTCCTTTAGGCAAACATCTTGACTAAGACACATCATAAAACCAAATCTACATTGTAAGTTACAGTCCATTGTGAAGGAAGACTGACAAAAATTGATGAAGATTGATCAAAGTATGATAAGGCAAAGTTTTCGTTTTACTTATGGTTACAAGACCTATTTTTCTGAAAAGCCTAATTTTATAAGATATGTCACAGTTTACAAAACATTTTTATGTGTGTGATACATGGTCATTGACTAACATCTCTCTGTCTTTGCACCTGGGCTTTGATGTTCATGTCCTCAGATTTTCCTTTTTGTGTCACATTTACTCCTTTGAACATCAGTTTATGAATGAAATTTTATACAATTTTAATATAGTTTTGCTTTAACAGTTAAATTTTGATAGTGTCACTTTTTAGTCTGTGTAGCAATATTTGTTTGATTAATTAGAAATAATACTAATTGACCATTTGATTCAGTTTTCCTGTTGTGAAAATGAGTGAAATACAGAAAAAACTAACATGCTGAATTTGTAGGTATCAAAAATGACGCATAATTGAGATGAGGATGTTGTCAAATTTGTGCCTAAAAGGCAAAGTGTAGGCAAGAGGGATTTTACATTTTTTTTAGCCCTTTGGGACCTTGATAAATTTGACCTTTTGGAATTTACATAGTCTGTGAGTGAGAATCTTCTAGGTTATTCTGCAGTAATGAGATATCCCACATTTTATTGGTTTTTCTGAATAAATTGTTACTTTTCACTCGTGCTATAGAACAAGGCCGGTGCATGTTTCAGTTCTGAGGAGCCCAGGCTGATAGAGGACCATCATGACTGATGTAGCAGAGAAAGGGACACCAGTGAATGACTCACTGACTTTTAAAGCTTCATGTCTGCTCACATTTCATTGGCCAACACAAGTCATATGGGCGTATCTAATTCAAAAGCCGTGAGAAGGTAGATCGCAACTATGTGTCTGGGAGGGAGAAGAATTAGAGTATTTCTACACAAGTTGTAGTGAGAACCACAATCATTTTCTGCTGGATAAGATATTTTTAGGAATGAGTTATTGATGGTCCTGGATGATAGTATATGTTTTCCTTTTCAGCATAAGCCTGTAATGTAAAGAAAGTAGAATATTATTGCTGCTGCTTTCAGATAGAGAAGCTAGGAATCAGAACTCCTGCACAACATCACTATCCACCCACAGGGGAATCAAGTTTATTATACCTTTATGGCATAATTGTTTTTCTTGTATTTCATTGATAGGAAACCTTTATTGTGTTCTGCTACTTTATACTCTCTGGTCTTTTTGCCTAACTGCTACCTTATTTTATAGTCAAATATAGAGCCAATTTGTAATAAACATGCATTCTTCGGTTGAAAAGTATAAAATTTCTAACCATTACTACCCATTTGTCTCCTATATTTTTCTTTAGACAATGTTTTAGCTTCAAAAACTATCTGAACTTTTACCCCATCTTTAGATTTTCACTAAAAAACTATGTTCCATTAAGTAGGAAAGCAAAGCAAACCACTGCCACTGTTGGTGGCCACTGTTATATCACTGGGAATGATGTTGTTTCTCAGGAAGATTTAATTTTGGTTGAAATCCCAAAGTTTCAACCAACAACACAAAGAAACAAGAACAACCTGCTGATGGAGTTTCTGAAGGGATAGGAGGAAAGTATTTTCAATATGGAAAGCTCAGCTACTGCAGAGAGTTATTTAATGTAATTACACTACACTGGAATATTGGCATTTATTTATTTTATCTTAATAGGAATAAGTCAGAAGACCTAATGAATCAAATATGATTTATAATTATTTTTTGGTGCAAGGCTGTGGGCATGGACTTATTCAGAGATTATATGTAAAATTCAGAGATTATATGTAAAAGCCTATGGAAGCAAATATTGTTAGACAGATTCATAATGTATCAGGTTTTTCAAGTTCATTTTCTGTAACTTAGCAAAGTAACTGTCAAATGAGAGATGAGTCAGGTTTTCCCTTAAGAACACCGTTCTAATTTCCATGAAAACAGTGTGCTTCAAAACTACAAATTGGGCTGCCACACTTTTTCTTTCAAGTGTTTGACATTTTGGAACATGTGGATTCCATTCTATTTTCTTCATTAAGAACTCCATTTAATAAAGTGCTTTATTATGATAATTTAGTGTTTGAAATTCAGTGGAAAAAAGTTTTTCATCAATATGAGGTAGTAACAAGCCATAATCTTCATCGTTTGATGCACAAATGCAGTTTATTGATACGTGATTCAGTTGCTAAAGTAGTAGAAGTGTTAGAGGGCCCCCCACCCCCTCCCCTTTGGAAATATAACAGCCATGATTTCTAAAACAAAGTCACAGCCATTTTGTGCCCAGGAATCCTACTGCATCATGACACAATGGTGGAACTAAATCATGATGAATGGTTTAGCTCCCGTTTCCTCTTCCTTCTCCCGGTGCCTGGGATTCTCATACCTATATCCCTTTCTTGGACTTATCTCTGAAGTCTGTGGGAGATAACTTCCTCCCAGGGCTAGCCAGCAGGGGGGCCCATGTTTCCTTGTTTGGAGCTGCAGGGTGTTTGTTCTACCCTGTTTACAGCCTGGGGAGTGTATGTGTGTGGGGGGGTTCTCTTCCTCACAGCTCTCCTTTTCATCAGCACAGAGGGAGATTCAAAATCAGAAATGATCTTAATGAAATGTTTTCTGTACAGAAACACCCATTCCACAACCTTGGTCTTTTGAAGTCTCTGGGAGGTGTCCCTCCCCGCCTTCTGCCTTGGTGAGACTGCAGACAATAGACCTTATCACAAAAGACAAGGATAAATATTTATCAGAGCACAAAAGATGTTTAGAGGACCTACATTTATTTGCATTCATTGTTGTGAACATGTTTAATCATGTGAAGTACTATCAAAATTCTTGGCTGAAATATTTTCCTCTATAATATTTTCAAATAAAATTGTATCCCACCCCCAAAATGATAAAGTTGCATTTAAACATCCAGAATAAATATTTAGAAAATTTCCAAGAATATCTTACGTTACAATAAAATGTTGTAATACCCATCTTTTAGAAGAACTTGTAGATTTCTTAGCTTCAAATGTAAACATGATCTTTTTTATACTTCTTAGCAGTGTAAAATGGCGTGAGGAATAAATGAAAATGTAACCAAATATTAATTGGCATAATTAATGATTTTTTAAGATAAAAATTATGAATTTTAATTTTTCTGTTTTAAAATTATACAGTTAAAGGTACCCATTTACATTGAAATGTAAACTCTACACTACCTTCTATTTTATTTATTTATTTGTTTATTTGTTTGTTTTGGTGGCAGAGGAGTGGGATTATGAATAGTGGTGAAAGTTATATATTGGTTTAGTTGTGAAAAAATTTTATTCTTCGACTATATAAAGAACATAGAAATAATTAGCAGGGTAGTACTTAATGAGTACATAATTTGCAAGTTTTAGTTGAATAGATATTTTTTAAAAAATTACATGAAGCACTTGAAAATTTGTTTAGGTAGATAGAAGAATTAGAATTTAGTGATTAATCTTATTTTCTAAAAAATACATTTTCAAGAAACAGTTAAGAGAAACTAAAGTTTTGAGATAGAAAATTTATAATTATTGATTAAAGAATTTTATTAACATAATGAAATGGAAAAATCTACTGCCATAAGAGAAATGTTTTATTAAGATTGAAATACAACTTTCACTTAGATATAAATTATCATTTGTAATTATACTCATACTTTTCATATGTTCACTCCCATGGATAATTACTGATTGATTTAATAATCACAATTAGGAAGTAATTTTGAAGTTGAATTTTTATGACAAATATGTTGTATGTGACAATAAAGTCATCAGTTCCAGAATTGTGAGTACATTTGCATGATTTTTCTTACAGTATTTGAACTTTTCTTAAGGTTAAGTACTTTTTTGTCTTTATAAGATAAAAAGTAATAGAATAATAATTTGTTGAATCATGAACTTTTAAGCTTGGATAGAACGACTTCGGAAAATTCAATTTTTTTTTTTTAGTGATGATCTACTTTTTTAAATACTGATTTAGGATTTACACAGTGACTATGATAAAAACTTCATGTACAGATATATGGTCCTGTGGTTTGGGGTTTGTTTTTGTTCAAAAGGCATTGTTCTATGTGAATTAGACATGCTTATAATATATTCTAACTCAGTGCTTATAAAGCCTACCTTTGTTTAATGCTCTGTTCTCTGAGGTTTTCCCAGGGGCAAAGAAATAGAAAGTCACTCCTGTAAAAGAGACGTTTTCTTAAAAGAATACAACAACTTTTGAAATATTAGTGAAGTACTGGTATTTTAATGCCCTTTATGTTTTTTTTTAATTAAAAGAATTTTAAATTAAAGAATACCATGTCTCCCCCTATCTTAAAAGCAGTTGCTATCAACTTAAAATTAAATGTACTTAAATCTACATGCTGTAGTATTGTAAAAGGAAAGAAATAGTTATTACTGCATTTGGAGATTTTTTAAAATGTAGCTTCTCACTTAAAAGAACTTATTTTCAATCATAAGTTGGCTATTATTCTATGTGCACTTATCAAATAGGCCTCATATAATTTCTTCTATCTCTTAAGGAAGTTCATATATAACAGATAAAGCATCCAAGAACACAAACCTCGTGAAAAACATGCTTTTGTTGAGATGGTTTCCCTCCAGTAACCTCAGAAATGTTGGCAAGTAATTTGAGTTTCAGTGATAAGATTCTGCTGCTGCCAGCAGTGTTTCTGGCCATTTGATAGGCTGAGGGCTTTACAAGAACAACTTACTGTTTATAGATAGCTTAGGTCTTAGGGGATGTTATCCCATCCTCCAAGTTTGTGTTCTATGTGCTTATTAACGAAAAAGGCTTATTTCTATTTTAAAAAGTAAACAATATATATTTTTAAATAACTTAAAATGTATTTTTTAAAAAAAGATAAACTCTCCATTTTAGCCTTGTAAATTGTCTTCTATACCCATTTGTTATTGCTAAATAACTAAAATTTGCTGTTACTTTTCCTGATAGAAATTTGTAATTTTCTTAAACTTCTGCTCTGTGTAAAACTAAGTAAAGGTCATTAGGATACGATGCTTCAAAAATGAAACTTCTGAAAAATAAAACTTCTTTGGTTACTTGTAAAAGTTTCTTTCTGCGAACTTACTTTTTGTTATTGATAGTTTTGTAGAAGTAATTGATGGCTAAAACATATATTTAGTCAAATAAGTTAGGTATGAAGAAAAATGAGAATAGCCACAAACTAAACATTGGTTCATTTGAGTTGCATTGGCCAGGAAAGAGTGTGAGCTGCCACTAACTAGATACATAAACTGTACACTTGTTATTTTGACCCTTTGGGGGTCCCAGGTATGGCATCTGAAAGTAAGAGGATTGGATAAAGAAAGTCCCAGTATCATTTTATAATTCCAGATGACAAGCTACAAAATTGTAGAGAACTTCAAAATGTTTTTACTAACTAGATTGGGACAAGAATATATATTAAACATTGATTTTTTAAAAAATTTTAATTCCAGCATACTTAACATACAACGTTATATTAGTTTCTGGTGTACAATATAGTGATTCAACAATGCTATACATTACCTACTGCTCTTCACAATAAGTATACTCTTAAATTCCTTTACCTATTTTACCCATCCTATTTGACCACCTATTTTACATCCTATTTTACCACCTCCCCTTGGTAACCACCTGTTCGTTCTGTTTTTTTTTCTTTTCTCTTTTTGTCTTTGTTCATTTGTTTTGTTTCTTAAATTCCATATGTGAGTGAAATCATGTAGTATTTCTCTTTCTCTGACTCACTTCTTTCACTTAGCGTTGTACTCTTTAGATCGGTCCATGTTGCAAATGGCAAGATATCATCCTTCTTATGACTGAGTAATATTCCATTGTATATCTATACCACATCTTCTTTAACCATTCGTCTATTGATGGACACTTGGGTTGCTACTGTAATTTGGCTATTGTAAATAATGGTTCAAGAAACATAGGGGTGCATATATCTTTTCGAATTAGTGTTACTGTATTCTTGGGTAAATACTCATAATGGAATTACCAGATCATATGATAATTCTATTTTTAGCTTTTTGAGGAACCTCCATACTGTTTTCCACAATGGCTGTGCTAGTTTGCATTCTTACCAGCAGTGCACAAAGGTTCTGTTTTCCCCACATCCTTACTAACACTTGTTTCTTGTGCTTTTGATTTTATAAAATCCCAAGCCAGCTGTGAGGTGATTTCTCATTGTGGTTTGATTTGTATTTCCCTGATGATTAGTGATGTTGAGCATCTTCTCATGTATCTGTTGGCCATCTGTAGGTCTTCTTTGGAGAAATGTCTGTTCATGTCTTCTGCCAATTTTTAATTGGATTTTAATTTTTTAATTGTTGTATTGGATAAATTCTTTGTATAATTTGGATACTAACCCTTTATTGGATATGGCATTTGTGAACATCTTCTCCTATTCATTAGGTTGCCTTTTAGCTTTGTTGATTGTGTCCTTCACTGTGTAGAAGCTTTTTATTTTGATGTGGTCCTAATAGTTTATTTTTGCTTTAGTTTCCCTTGCCTCAAGAGATATGTCTAGAGAAATGTTGTTATGGCAGATGTCAGAGAAATTACTGCCTGTGTTTTCTTATAGGATTTTTATGGTTTCAGGCCTCATATTTAGGTCTTTAATCCATTTTGAGTTTATTTTTGTGTATGGTGTAAGAAAGTGGTCCAGTTTCATTTTTTTGCATGTAGCTATCCGGCTTTCCCAACACCATTTGTTGATGAAACTGTCTTTTTTCCATTTCATATTCTTGCCCCTTTTGTTGAAGATTAATTGACTATATATAAACATTGATTATTTTAATTTTTACTTTGAAAATAATTAAAAGTAAACCCTGAAGGGTAATTCATTGTTAATCTCACAATTTATAAAGCTTGGTATGTTGAGTTTTAAGTAAATGAAATGTGAAAATCCCCCATCTTATTAATTATGTCATGTTGGTGTAGCTTTAAATGCTATGACAGTCCGTTCCAGATTGGGAAAAAATTATTTTTAACCATATTCTGATTGTTTCATAAAAATAATCACAGCAAAATTCATCTTATTTCAATCTTAAAAGGTTAAGCTTAGCTTTGTTGTTCATTTCAAGGATAAAATAATCTCGCTATAGCTTAGAAACAATTAATGCTTTTACCTGGAAAGATGACTACTAATTTGAATTAATAATAAAGAAACATATTTTTGTTGTTTTTTCTATGAGGTCATTTCTTTCCGTAAGATGTGCCAACTCTCAGAACAAGGATATGATTAATGGTATATGTAATGTATTAAGACACTGTTTCAGGGCTGGTTTAAGAACAATTGAACACACAGCAGGAAATTTCTTATATCTTATTGATGTGTAAGCTAGTTAGTAAGACTTGAGGTAAATCTAGTTAACACCATTAAGAATTTGGATATATAGTCAAACTTGTTTTGAGGCAATATAATGTATCTGATATCATATGATTTTCTGAAGGATTTGTCATAATACTGGACTGTATGGAAAGAGCTGAAGAAAATACTGCTTTTTACCACAAGATAAAATTTTACATCTGTACTATAGGGATGTGAAAGTGGGCCATAAACATATCACAAAGAAAATATTTGTGATGGGCAACTTTTAAAAAATGTTTTAATTGCCACCAGAAGTTCTATATCTAACATTATTATCTTTTGTCACTTGTAAATATCTTGAGCTGTTTTCTTATTGGCCCCTTTAAAGATTATTCATCCTTAATTTTCTACAATAAAATCTAATGTGCTTAATCTACCCTTATAGTTCCATTCTGTGAGGTTTTCCAAGACAAACAGTCCTTCCAATCACATTTAGAGTTTGTCTCTCTTTCAATTTACTTTTATATTATCTTTTGGTTTTAGTATGAATATTAATGCTATCAAGTCAATGCACAGCGTATCTATTCATCTTTATTTTTTTATCACTTGCTCTATTTAGATGAAAATCATATAATCAAAAATATCAATATATTGTCTGTATAACAGTGTTCTACCGCTAAAAACTTAGTATAATGCCATGCTGTAAAAATCCTAAAGTAGAATAGATCTATATCTAATCTTAATGGTAATTCTCAATCAATAATGTATGACTATTTCAACTGAAGCGTTGAATAGATTCAGAAAGATATTTCCTGAAGAGTTTAGCCAGTTGGTTGGGAATTAGTTTTAACTTCTTGATTTCTTGCTAAAAGAAAAAACTGCTCTGGCAAGCTGATAATTTAAAAAAGTGTTACCATTTTTGATACAACTAAGATGAACCATTTTTAACATGATTTTTAAATGCCTTGCCATTTTTTTCATGTTTGCCAATATCTAATTTATATGCTTTATGCATAATTGTTAGAAACTTTGTTTTTTCTTTATCAGTCTTATGGTGTCTTTAATGTTTATGTCCACAATTTACAGCAACACATGGAATGAAACATCTTTGCTTTGTTCTTTCTATTTAAGATGATTTATCTCAAGCAAGCTTTACATTATTAGTGATATTAAGTTTCATTAAGTGGAAATTTCTTTTTCATTTCCCAGTTATCTCATTTTACAATGTCACTATTGTTCTTGCCCTCATTTAAGCCAAATGAATTATACTGGATATAATTGTCTTACAAAAACAACAACAAAAAAACAACTATGGATTTAAAGAGCAATATCACAAAGAACTTTGTCTCATTATGCCACCAGTATATTATGGATGAAAATATCTCACATATGATAATGTAGTAGGCTCCTACTTCCTAGGGACATTAGCATTAAAATTAAATATGGAAGAAATTGATTTTGAGTGTTTGATGTGAATTCCAAGGTTTATACTGAGCATTTTAAGCTATTGCTAGAAGTCACCTCTAAATTGTAAATCAAGACATTGAGGTTTCTACTGTGTCCACTATGGTAGAGGTTCTTGAATAAAACTGAGTACAAGAATCGCTAGAATAAATTATTTTAAATGAGAATCCTGAATCTGACTCTCAGAAATTGAGATTTCTAAATGTTATTTTTTGAAGATTTTATTTTATATTTTAAGTAATCTCTACACTCAGCATGGGGCTCAAACTTACAACCCTGAGATCAAGGGTCACATGCTCTACTGACTGAACCAGCCAGATGCCCAGAGATTCTAAATAAGTTTTAAGTGTGTCTTTTGAATTTGATTTCTTAGGAACAATACCAAGTGATTCTGATATAGATAATCTATGGACCATATTATTTAAAATATTGTTTAAACCATACATTTTTATGCATATAACTTTTTTAAGTGTTTTTTTTTTTGAGAGAGAGAGAGAAAGCAGGGGAGGGACAGAGAGAGCAGGGGACACAGAATCTGAAGCAGGCTCCAGGCTCGGAGCTTTCATCATAGAACCCAGAAACCACATCATAACCTAATGCTTAACTGACTGAGCCACCCAAGTGCCCCGGCATGTAATTTTTTATTACCACAAATTTGCATCTTTTAATTAGAAAAACATCATATAAAGAAACTCTAAACTCTCATCAAATCACATACTATCTTTTAAGCAATGACATCTTCAAAAACAGATTTCATGACTGCTATGTTCTTGAACTCGAGCACCTGTATTTCTGTCAGCAAACTTTGCCATTCTCTGTTACTGTTTTAGGACGTATCACTGTAGATTTTCTGAGGTGATTTAGATTTTAATCATGCTTTCGTTTTGATACCATAAATAATAGAAGTATCACAGAAATTTTAGCTACTTTTAGAATCTAAACTAGTTCTCCCAGACTTCCACTCATAAAAACATTTTTTCTTCAGGAAAATTGTCCCTCTTTGTAGTTCATAAATTATGGTTGCAATAGTTAGACGTAAGCCACTATAGCAGCATAATATTTGGAGCTTAAAGATCCTCAGTGGTAACCAGAACCTTATGACAAAGATTTAGGATCTAACAGCTGGGTAATAGCAACAAAAAACAATGACAGAAACTTCCATCCCTTGATAATAAAAGTTTTTCTGATAAGAAACTTTAAAAAAAAGCCTTATGTTTTAGATATGCATACTGAGATGCTTACGGTTAAGAACAATGGGATGTATGGAGCTGCTTCATGATGACCTGGGTGGGTCGGGGAATGGAAGTAGACTGGGTAGAAATGAAACATAACTGATCATGAAATGATCATTGCTAAAAATGGGTGATGGATACATGGGAACTTATTTCATTATACTATTTACTTCTGTGTATGTTTGGAATCTTTCATAATAAAATATTTTTTTTTATTAAACACTATGCCTTAGAAAATGTTGGTCAACATGGCCTATGTTGTCTGAATATAGGATGCCCAGTGTTGTCAATCCTGGAAGTAGTCTTTCTTTTTCTTTCTTTCTTTCTTTCTTTCTTTCTTTCTTTCTTTCTTTCTTTCTTTCTTTCGTTGTGGGGGGTAAGACATGTTAATGAAATATTGGTGTCTTCACCAAAGGGTAGGACCTAATGGTTCTGTGGAAATAAATATATAGACCCTTATTTACAGACATGTGTATAAATAACCTATGTGCATACTTACAGGATAGCCTTTTTGAACTTACAGCTGTGTATCAAAGTAGCCATTCTTAGTTAAGCCTGTTTCAACAGTTTTGATTTTTTTCAAGTGTATATTTGGGTATTTTTCTTTTGATTGCTTAAAGAGGCATATACTAAGCATGTGAACAAAAATATGCATATGTGAATTCCCTCTTTATTCAAGTCGGGCACATATACTATTCTAAAATATCACAGAGTGACACTAAATCATGTTTAAAAACAGCATGTTAATTCGGAATTTGTGTGCAAGTAATAGAAGATCCTACTACAGTGGCTTGAACAGAAGCATATTTATTTGTCCGACATTACAGGAAGCCGCGGGGCTAATATAGGGGCTCCAGGATGCCCTTTAGATTCCAGGCTCCTTCTTTTTTTTCCGGATACATTGATGTCTCAAACTCATCAGGGCTCTGAAAGGAAAAAGTGGGAATTAGTGTTATGTAGATAACCAGAGCTATCTGCTACAGCTGGTGTATGTACAAAGGAAAAATGTATCCAAAAGTCCCGGAACAACTGATAAAGACATAAAGATAGCATTCATTAGATTTTGGTTGTGTGCAGCCATTTAACTGTTTGGTTTACTGTATTATTAGAATACAGTCATGAGTCTTCATGATGGCTCTCTTACCCATAGATCACAATAAAACTGGTGCTAGTAGCTGCTGTCGGATAAAACGGTCCAAACTAATGGGAAAAGTGAAAATCTTGAGTTAAATCATGAGAATATCATGGTGGGTGAAAGATGATGACAGACCCACAAAAACTGCCAAAGTTTTCATTACAGTGATGAAAACCACCCTTCAGGGTGGTAGCAGTTAGCAGGAAGATGATCACTGTGTAACTGACTTCTGTACCATTTTTTTTATCAATTTAAATATACAACTGACTTCGAGGAAGTCATGAAGTCACAAGTGCTCCACATCTCAGCGACTCCGATGTTTTATCCTGTCCAACGGCAGACAGGTATTAAAGTGCTGAATCATGGGAACCCTCAGCCGCTTTTTCTCCTCACAACCATTGGTACCTCCAAAATTGAAGTGTTTCTATAGTGGTCTGGGGTGAGAGGTAAGGGAGGTAGCATGGAGAAGGTCTTCAGTGCTAACTCACAGAGCTTCCTCTGGCAACCCCGGAGGATCGGGCAGAGGTAGGGGTGAAACTGCTCCCAGGCAGCCTGTTGGAATTCCGATTAGTCTGAAATTAATTCAGGATGAATATTGGTTATTACTTTTATACCATAATTTAGTTATTTTATAGGTTGAAGTGTTTGTTCCTAATCCCAGAAAAATCCCCACCATTCTGAGGAAAGTAATTAACAAATCTCTCAAGAGAGACTATCACTATAAAATGTAAAAGTAATCTTGCAGGATGCATAAGTCAACATTACCTGATAAATATATTACACAACAGTCTTAAATATTTAAATAAGTGTTAGTAATACTTTAGCATACATAATATCTGTGTTTCTTGTATTCTAACTTTGTTCTATAGAAAAGATGAAGATTTAGAAAAGGAGCTCAAAGGAACATACAATTGGGATATATACACAGGTTTTTTTTTTTAATTTTTTTTTCAACGTTTATTTATTTTTGGGACAGAGAGAGACAGAGCATGAACGGGGGAGGGGCAGAGAGAGAGGGAGACACAGAATCGGAAACAGGCTCCAGGCTCTGAGCCATCAGCCCAGAGCCTGACGCGGGGCTCGAACTCACGGACCGCGAGATCGTGACCTGGCTGAAGTCGGACGCTTAACGGACTGTGCCACCCAGGCGCCCCTACACAGGGTTTTAATGGAAAATGAGCACAGTAATGTGGAAAATACAACAGACCATTAGGAACATATAGAATCCATTTCCTAGTTACATATTTACATTACAAAATGGAACAAATGATAGTATTTTTCCATTGTTTGAGTGATTTCTTTTTAATTGATTTTTCTTTTGTCTTTGCTATCAGTTTGTCTATAGTGCGTAGTTTATTACTTTTATGGAGCTCGGATTTTCCAACATAATAGTTGAACTTCTTTGCCACAATTTTATATTATCTTATTTCAGGCATATATATTTGGATAGATGATGGATAATTTTTATGTGTATTTACATCATTTTTCCCCTATGTAATGAAACAGTATTTTATATAACAGCTTTAGGTACTCTATAATTATTATTCTGACTAGAAATGTCAAGCATTTTAATTTGAACATATTTTTAAAATCATTTTTCAAATGCATATATTTGTGCTGATCCCAGAGTGCGCAGATTTTCTCCCATGTAGCTAATACAACCAGGCTAGACAAGAGCCATTTCATGGCACAACTGGGTAGCTTCTATTATGTATTTTGATCAAAGATTTGAAAAAGGTTTCAGGGTTTCATTTTAAAACTCTCTTGCCATTGTGGTAGGACAGTTCTAGCTATATTTCTTCACTTGATTGTTACTAACTAATGCCAAGCTATTCCCTAGACTAATAAGGCACTATTGGGAGTTACGTGAACTCTTGAGGCTCTAAGCAAGGTCAGGAAGAGCAGCCTGATGAATTAAGAACAACCACTAAGTTTACTGGGGACCAAGCGAGGAACAGCAGTTTTGTTGAACTGCTGTCATTTCTACCGTTCTTGAAGAGTACTAAAAATCTCTCTCTTTGTCATGGTGTATGCTGTGTAAATGTAATATCTGTGGGTCTTTTCAGCAAGTATAGGAAACATTGGAATCTGTATTTCTCAGGAAGAATTGTACTGCTTTCTTAAAGAATGGGCTGTGGGGTGAGGTGAAGATACCCTCATTAACTCTCTCATGCACAATGGCGGTTCTAATATTAAAGTGATCGTACATGCACAAGCTTATGAAAGTCTGGAAAACTCACACATATTCAGGGGTGTTAGAATAGTTTCAAGCAAATGTGACTTATCTATCTAATTCCTTGTGTACCATAAAAAGAAAAATGAACCAAGTCTTTACCCTGAAGAGTTTTTCAATTCAAAATATATAGTATTAAAAGCTATGAACTAGATACAGTTATCACCACTGTTGTTTATTTCCATTTTTTCCTATGTCCTGATTTTATAGTTGGAATCAGAGTGTACAAATAATTTTATACATTTTTCCTATAAGAGGGACATTAGTCTTTAAAAATTTCACTCCATTTGGTCACTGGCTTCCATCTTTTTACTGCTGTGTAGAGCATTTGCATGACTCTGATAAATACTTATGTACAGGATGAAAGAAAGGAATGTACATTTCTATAGACTGTGTCAATGATTAAGCCTAAAATAAAATCTTCACTTCAAAACTTTTAACCCTTAGATTTTTTTTTATTTTTATAAAAATAATTATTAGAAAGAACCAGAATATTCCACTTGGTCCAGCATACCTCATTGTAAGTTTAATGTATTTTAAATATGGTGAAAGTTTTTGTATAACAAATGCTATAACATATGACACTCAACACGTTTTGGTATTTTTATCATATATATTATATATACATATATCATATACATATAGGATACATATCTTCGTATATGGTACATATACAGATACCACACCAGTGGTGTGGTGTGGGAGGGTATGTATGTATGTATATAAAGACAGAGAAAAATTGTTCATAATGAATATTGAAGTGCACTAAGTAAAATAATACAGTACCATGATGTAATGATATAAAAGTAACAGGGAAAAGAAATTTTAAAAAACAAAACAAAATTAAAAATAAATAAAACCCATTACATACTTCTGCATATTTGTGAATAACAAATACTCTCATTATATGCCAATTAAAAGTAGTAAGATACTTTATAAACATCATACATATTATATTTAACTTTTTTAGAATACAGGTTTCAACAGATAATAGATCTTATAAGTGATCTTTTATGGAAGTTCAGTTATTACTGGTCATTTTTAGAGTACCATCCAGAGAGATTCAACACTTTGCCATAGTTGATTTAAATTATGATCAAAATTGTAAAATATTATCTCTGTGAAATATGAAAAACTTGTATATACTAGATTCGTCACTGAAATCTATTAGAAGCCCTGGTGTATTTGTAGGTCTAATGTGAATTGATATACTGGTTCAATTAAACAACATGTTAATTTAGTTGCTGTTCCAAGCCACTGGGATTCATATTATTATGTCATAATATTTACAATTAAATTATAGTATATCCTTTGTGATAAAAATTAACTAAAGTGCATTAGACTATTTCTTTGTTTTATGTTTATTTATTTATGAGAGACAGAACACACAGGGGAGGGGTAGACAGAGAGAGAGGGAGACTGAGGATCCCAAAGGAGGCTCTGTGATGACAGCGGAGAGCCTGATATAGGGCTTGAACTCACGAACTGTAAGATCATAACCAGAGCTGAAGTCAGATGCTTAACTGACTGAGCCATCCAGAAGCCCCAAACCTTTTTTGAGATTCCGAAAAGACTATACATTTCTTTGTTTTACATAATTTAAAATAATATTCGTGATATTAATATTTGGAGCTAAATTCAAATCATTCAAATTGTATCTAAAACATAGAACTGCTACATTATTTCTTAGTTTAAACATACTTTTTAAAATGTGACAGTATTAAAAAGTAACCTAGACAATGCTTTGGAAGATCTGTTGCTTCTGAGTTTATTTCCATTTTATTTATTTTTTATTTTTTTAATTAAAAAAAAATTTTTTTTTCAACGTTTATTTATTTTTTGGGACAGAGAGAGATAGAGCATGAACGGGGGAGGGGCAGAGAGAGAGGGAGACACAGAATCGGAAACAGGCTCCAGGCTCTGAGCCATCAGCCCAGAACCCGACGCGGAGCTTGAACTCACGGACCGCGAGATCGTGACCTGGCTGAAGTCGGACGCTTAACCGACTGCACCACCCAGGCGCCCCTCCATTTTAATAGATCATTTGAAATTGTTAATTATCAGCTTCCTTGAGACAGGAGATACAGTCAAAAACATTACAGATGATTTCCAAGTTTAAAATAATATAAATAATTTGAATTACACCATTCCTTGAGAAGCACAGTATATATCATGTAACTTTGCAGTATAACTTTCTTTTGAATATCTTATCATTGCGTTTGTAAAACATTTTAACCACGTGAGCTAAAAATAAGATGTTAGGTACCAATTTTTAAATCATTGGGGAATATGTATTTTCAGAGGTCAATAAATCAAAATAATTTTCCTTTCCAATTTTCTTAAACCTAAGTAGAGAGGAATAGACAGACTCTCTGGCAATCACTCCTTAGCTCTTATCTCTGTTTTCTTGGAAGCACAGTCACCCAGACTATAGCAGCTGTAGCTGTAGGCTCTGTAGGACAGCTTTCCATAAGGATTCCACTGATATCCTGATTCACTGTCAGGTTGAGAGACCTGATGGAGATACTTGACATCTTTGCAAAATTTCAGTACTTATCGAAGGCTTTCTTACTGTCACTAGAACACCTAAGTGCATTTCAGTTTACATCTATCTAGGATGATCTGAATGGCAATTAATGGCTTCAAAATGGAAAGTTTTGTGATTCAGACTTAGATTTTCACAGACATGGGTTATTGCATCAACATGGCTATTCACACAGTAGATACCTTATCATACATTATTGCCCGAAGATGTTAGATCTGTTAATTTCATTGAAAAAAAATTTCAGAAATAGTTTCAGAAAAGAAAGCTGCAAATGCAAGTGTTTATCCATAGAATAAATAGAATTTATTTCACTCTTTTTGAAGATTTTGTAGGGCATGGAATTCATTCATTATGTCCTATCCTGGTCTTGGACTCCTTTCAATTTCCTTAAAGGCAGAAGGTTTTTAGAAAGAACTCACTTGAACATTTGATGTTTTGATTCCTTAAAAATGGCTCCATATGAATGATTATGTGATCCTATCCTCTTATATATTAGAATTCTCCTAAAATATAGTTTTCAAAAGACATGAAACTCTTCAATTAAATCTTCTAGTTAGAATTTTTAAAATGTTGATCTAAGGAGCAAATATTTATTAAAAATATTCTGCCATTTTCTCTCTCTCTCTCTTTGTGTGTGTGTGTGTGTGTGTGTGTGTGTGTGAGAAGTGAATAAACATCAAAAAATAAAAAAGTGGGGTGGCACCTAGGTGGTTCAGTTGGTTAAGTGTTCGACTTTGGCTCAGAGCCTGGAGCCTGCTTCAGATTCTGTGTGTCCCTCTCTCTCTCTATCCCTCCCCCGCCCGCTCATGCTCTCTCTCTCTCTCTCTCTCTCTCTCTCTCTCTCTCTCTCTCTCCCTCTCTCTCAAAAGTGAATAAACATCAAAAAAATTTTTCAAAAATATTCTGCCACTTTATTCTTCCATAATTAACTTTAAGAATTACCAAATATAACTTAGGGAAAATTTTCAGGAAAGATATTAAATTTTCCAGTTATTATTTGTTATGATGATTATATGGAAATTGTATAGGCTAACACATGGGACAGTTCATCTTTGTTGCTGGATGTTGCTAAGGAGTTTCTACTTCATCAAAATGTCTTTGAGTTTCCCCTAAGTCTCCTACAGAAGTATGCTGGTAGATGATTTTTATTATGCTATCGTATAGAAATTGTAGAATAAGAAACAGATATTGTTAAAAATAAATAAAATAAAATAGGGTGGGGGCGCCTGGGTGGTTCAGTCAATTGAATGGCCAACTCTTGGTTTTGGCTGAAGACATGATCTCACGGTCGTGAGATTGAGCCGTGTATTGGGCTACATGCTGAGCTTGGAGCCTGCTTAAGATTCTTTCTCTTTCCCTCTGCCCCTCTTCTCCACTCTTGCTCTTTATCTCTAAAATTAAAAACAAGCAAACAGATATTGTCTCCTTTTTTTGTGTGTGGAGAGAATAGAAAAATAGATATGTATATAGAAATAAGAATATTAAATAATTCAGAATTAAATGGAAAATAAGTCTAGTTCAATCAGTACCCCTGTATTGTTCACTGATAATGCCCATGCATTGAACCATATCTCTCCATCTCACCTGTCTTAGGCTGCCCAGGAGCCTGTTCTCAGCTAGGTTCCTTATTGGAAAGGAACCTCATCCATTGATTTAAATTAAGCCAGTGATCCTCATCTGGAGAGTGTGTTGTATGACTTATAGCAGTCATGATATAGAGAATTTCTGCTGTAGATAACCATTAATGATGGAATTACATCATGTCCCTTGGGATTGTAGGATGGAAAGAGATTAGCATTAGTCACTTGTGGTAGCGTCGAACATTGTCTTCTAGGATTTTTATTTTGATAGAGAGTTACTGAATAAAAATACAGATCTCTAATTCTAACCCAGTGGGTTAAATTTATAATAGAATTGCAAGGCCGTATGGCTGCTTGAAGAAGGTTGGCATTTGGGAGCTGACATTGCATCTTGGTGTTTGCCCCAGAGATCATGGCAGGTACATGCTAACTTGATTACGTCATGAGACTTCTGGGCCAACCACTACTCCAACTTGGGTATAGAGACAAGACATGCATATAGTAGGATTAAGTGCAACTCTTACCTTCATCTCCGTATATTTTCAATTCAAATGTTAGTCCTAGGTAAGCAGAGGTTTTGATCATCTATGTTTTATGATTAAATACCAAAATTCTTTCTTTCTGTCTGAAAGATTCATGACCTGCCAATAAACATAGGTTATGATGCATGGCCTACCAAGAAACATGGACAATCTAGTGGTGGTAATTTTGATCTAATATTCTACCTTATTCTCGAGTTGTTTAACTCTGTGTGTGTGTGTGTGTGTGTGTGTGTGTGTGTGTGTGTGTGATAATTCTGCCATAATGCTTGCTATTTCTATTTCATTTCCCAACATATTTATGTTTGTCTCTAGTTATACATATTTAGAACATTCTTTTTAATACCTCCAGTAAAGACACAAATACATCAGTTCCAAGAACCTTGCTTATATAGAATTTGTAATAGCATTTTATGTCAGTTGATACTGATTTTTTAAAACCACTTTTGTCTCAAAAACATTCTTTTTAGATAATTTGGCATTTGTTTTAACATTGAAAGCTGAAGAAATTTGAAATCATTAGCAAAATCACTTTCCTTTATCTGGGTCTTCTTCAAGCTGCATTCATGTTGCCTAAAACACATTAATAGTTAACCAAATATTTTAACATTTCTAGTTTATGCAATGGGTGAATTTTATAAAAAAGGGAAAGCCAAAACTTATTCTCTCTATGATTTGGCTTCATTTATTATAAAAGATTGCAAAGTAATTGAAGGAAAATGAAAACTAAATGAAATAATTAAATAAGCAATCTAATTTCTAGGTGTTAATTCAATTCTATGTCTAATCAATTTTCTGTATTTTAAACTTCATTTGGTTTCTATCTACTTCTTGCCTGCAGGCTTAGATGTCTCAAATTATGGGATGGATATATCCCTGAGTACTTAGCATGATGACACAAGGGAAAATGCCACTCAGAGAGCTACACTAATACATTTAACAGTTATTCTGTTATTTGGTTGTTTCAAACTCCAGATGGCCATGCCTAGTTGATTTGATTGTCTTTGTCTGTAAGTTAGAAATCAGTACTGTGAAATAGCATGACCAGAAAAGGATAAATCTTGATTTACTAAGATGACCTTATTGCTTCTGAGGTATTTCTAAGGGAAAGAGAAGGGTGGTGTACCAAAATGGACACATTGAGCAAGGTAAGTGAAAAATGTTTTTAATGTATCTTAGGCAGTAAATTAAACCAAATTGACAGATACAGAATATATTGACATTTATATTGATGCAGTTACCAAGTTTCCATATCTTCTACCAGCACATTTACAAATCGAAAAAAAAAAATACTGAACTTGAACCGAAGAATGAATACATTGAATTGACATGTAAAAGCCTTTTCTATAACCAAGGAGTCAATTGTCAGTTCCTTCTTGAGTGATTACTTATCTCTAAAGCTAACAGAGCAGCTCTTGAAGCTGAATACACTTTTTTAAGGCAGAAAATTTAGTAAAAGTACATGGGAGGTTAACTGCTACCATTATAACCAGTATCCTTCTGCATAAATGACCAAGATATTAAATTTACAGTAATTATTTTTAAGTTACTGTCAGAAGGGTAGGTTCAAATATGAATCAGCAACTTATTAATCAGCTATTCATCTCTGGCAAGTACTTATATTTGAATAAAAATTAATAGTTTTCTTTTTAATTTGCTTTTAGAATGCCACTTAAAAAATGGATAAACCTCACAAGTCCTAATGGATTTCTTGCTAGGAGATAAACTCTCCATAAAATTCCACTGTAGCTTTTTGCATCCTTAAGTTCACATGGAGCTAATATTTAAATTAATCTTGACAATCTTATATTGTTCCTTTTTTAAAAAATTAGATATTTAGAAGTAATTTTCAAAAATTTCAACTGCTCAATTCCAAATATTTCTGCTTACCAAGTCTATACAGACTAGAGGACAATTTTAAAAGATAATCACTAACAGATTTCTTAAATATTTCCTTACCACAGATTGTCTTATGATAAAGCTAACGTTTACAGTTGAGTAATGTTAATGCGTTCACCTTTTTTCTCTTAATCCAACTGCATAAAACATATATGGAATTGTGGCTCTACCTGTCATTTGCAATATATCTAATATATTGACCAATATTTAAGTAGTGGTCTGATTAACTGTACTAAAGGCATGTGTGTGTGTGTGTGTGTGTGTGTGTGTGTGTGTGTGTGAATAATCACTGCATCAAGCTCTTTATAACACGAGCCAATGACTTAGTTCTTTATACCTCTCTTGCCATTAGAGACTGTGCTCATACCTTTACTTTTCTGTGCCTATGTACCACCTCTAAATTATGTTTTTGAACCTGGTAGCATCTCCTTTATCGATACCTTGAAGATGGATTAAGTGAGGCTGGATCTGTATCTGTGGGTTTTGCCTTTAGTTTTGTCAAAGACCGCTGCTCTCTTTCCTTTGGGAACCTGTGCCATTCAACGAAGGGAAGCCATGAATAGTTGTGCTACCCCACCCCCATACGCTGTTCCTGAGTGATGTGGGGTTTCAGTTACTTATTGTCTTATTATTCCAGGGATAGGTAAAATTTGTTTCCCAATTATCTTGAAAACTTACCAAAACCCTTACTTCCATGTGATATTTACACATTTATTTACTTTGAAAGGGCGTTATGATACTTCCATATCTGATAGTAAGCTTTTGCTTTTAATTGTGACAGTCTGAAAGCTTATTCTGAAAGCTGCTTCCAGAGAAATCTAATTATTCTTAGTTGGGAATGTTCTTCTGGTGATACTGCTGGCCTCTTGGGTACTAAGCATGTCTGATGGTAGGTTGATTCATAAGCACAATGAGCTGTTTTGTCACAGGTTATCCATTTTGTCAGACGTGTTATTTCATCCTGAGCTTTAATGTGACTGTCATGTGCCTGGGCAAGTAGCTGAGAGTGTCATATAGCTTGTCAAACCATAACACCCTTTGAATCAGAATACATCATTTTAAAATCAGTGCATGTAAAATTTAAATGGGGATCCCAACAAATCACAGATGATTCTTCCGTCTTATTTAATAACCTGGGGTCCAACGTATGAGCATTAGACTGCCATAATCAGCCCTTGCAAATCAGTTAAATCAACTGCGGGCCATGGGTTCTCACCGGGGCAGACTCTGAGACCTGTTCTTGTGTTGGGTTACTGTGGAATGAGTTTGAAGAAAGCAGTTTGTTCAGATGACAAACTGCTGAATTGTGACAAAGGCAGGAGATTCTTCCTTTTTCTTCCCTTTTCATCATATCTCCAGTTTTGCCTTTCTTACTCTCCTGCCTTGTGTGTTAGTACGTCTATTAGAAAGGTGAACCTGTAATTTCAGTATAATTCATCTTGATATGCTAACATAATTGCGTGTGTTCTACGAATTCAGAAGGGTTGAAGATTAGAATCAAAGTTTCAGCATCAGTACAGCATCAAGACCAGTCTTAAAAATAGCTCACTTCCTTAACTAATTTTTAAGTAAACGTTGGAAATTAAAATTAGAAATATCATGCCAACATGGTATTCCTTTTAATTAATTTTTTTGATATTAGCTAATTAAAGGCCAATTACAGAATTTGAATTAGTTGAGAGCACAATTTTAATATTTGGAGTTTTCTTTTAAATTTGTTTTCTTTTTATTTGTCTTGTTTGTTTTCTTTTAAAGTGATTATATATATTTATAGATGTGTGTGTGTGTGTGTGTGTGTGTGTGTGTTTATCCAAAATCATCATGGCAATAAAATCAAGCCAAGTGATGTTCGAATCAAAGTAAAGAAGGCAGAAAAAGAAAGACCACAAAGGGGAAAATAATGGCAAGCTTGCATCTATTTAAATATAAAACTAAAACTTAGCAACAAACAGTAATATTTTTAACAGAAACAACTAAATGTTAAAACCAAGAGAAGGTAAGTTTAAGCATATTCACATTAAAAGTTAGGAAGTAAGAAGAGACAAGGTATCTTCATATTTCACAGTGAACAATCATACTGGATCACACCCTTTCATGTAGTTTTTCTAAGAAATAGTGGCTTAACATATTTGACCATTTTATTTCTTTTATTTGCTTTTTTCATAATTTTATTTCTTTTTTTTTTTTTAATTTTTTTTTCAACATTTATTTATTTTTGGGACAGAGAGAGACAGAGCATGAACGGGGGAGGGGCAGAGAGAGAGGGAGACACAGAATCGGAAACAGGCTCCAGGCTCTGAGCCATCAGCCCAGAGCCTGACGCGGGGCTCGAACTCGCGGACCGCGAGATCGTGACCTGGCTGAAGTCGGACGCTTAACCGACTGCGCCACCCAGGCGCCCCCATAATTTTATTTCTTAAACAGAAAGGATAAAAGGATTTTCTTTAAGAAAATACTAACAACAGATATGCTAAGATATTATTGGTGGTTGATTCTGGGTAGTAGGGATATGTAAGATATGGATGGTTTCTTCACTGCTTTGTACATTTCAGTATCTTTCTAACTTAGTACATAAAAACTTCTAAAAAATTAAGAAACGCAAGATAATGTAAAACCTGCTATTGACAAGGAATAGTACTTCCTAAGAAAAAAATATTTGAGCAAATTGTTTCATAAAGTAAGGTTATGTTCTGCCTGTTAGCCAGCAACTCCAATGTTTCCAATCCATTAGAGAACCAATTTTGAATCTTATAAAATGAGGTGGAATTTTCCATGAGAACAGAATTCATTAGAGCAGTATCTGCATTCTATGAAAGCATCTGGTGATTTTGGTCATACTGTCCTGTGTTCAGGCTTAATTTCCTGCTGAATAATGAGGCTGAGTTTTAAGAATAATTGATATATTCTTCATTGTCCATAGATTTTTGACCAGTAAAAGTATATTTTCATTAAAGGACTAAATAAATTGCCTTGTTATTGTGTCAGTTTTCAAACTTTTCTGAGATGTTTAATTTTTTTTTTATTTTGAAAAATAAATATCACATATCTTAGAATAAGTAAGTCCATTTAACTTTATAAGCAAAGCCTCCAAAAGGTCCCATATATATTGATGCCTGAGACAGAAAGTAATTGTAGGTGTCATTTCCACCCCATTTTCTACATAATATACTATCTGATCAACATGGTCTAATGTCAAAGAGGAAGAGTAGAGTTAGCACTCAGAAATGAAAAATTAATCAACCTTATTGACTTTGAGGTAAAATCTGGGAAGAAAGAGAATAGAATGAAGTACATTTTAGAAATAGAAGTGCTGTAGTAATTGAAACATATTTTTAGAAATAACCGTCTTCAGGGTTTGTATAGAATGGTCCTTTTGGTGGTTTGTTGACTTGTCATAAATATATTAATGAACTGGTATATAGCTAGCTAATTTAGAATCAATAGACTGTTACTTAGTGAGAGTAGTAATTGTATTATCTTTTTGTCCCAGTTCTTTGTATAGTTCCTTCGTGTGGTGGGGCATCACCACATGTGAAATCATGGTTTGTGGAAGTTGGAATTGACTTCCGTGAAAGAAAATGATCAATTCTAGTGCAAGATTGCTTATTATCTTCAAATTGTAAGCAAGTCAGGAAACTAGCCTGATCCTAATCCACTGTAGTTTAAATGGGTAACTGAAAGATTGTTGTCATAGTCTATTAAAACGTAACACATCATCATGCCCAATATTAAACATTTTCTTTATTCCATTTGTAATAATAACAGAGATGAGGGACATTTCTTGTTAGTCTCTTGGACCCTCCATGGGTTACTTGAAACTAAGTCTTAATTATTCCAGGTCATAAAGTGAAGAAGGTTGATTAATTTTTTTCATTTTTGAATACCCATTCTCCTCCTTTTCAACATTAGACTATGTCGATGAGATAGTTTATTATTTTAGCAAGGGTCCTTGATCTGAAGTAGGTACTGTGGGTTTGAAGGTTTCCTCTGTCCATTTGTAACTTTGCAGAAAGGTTAAGTGGGCCATCTGAGCTCTTGGGATTTGTTTCCATTTTGTAAAATGAGGATGATATTATCTGCCTTTTGCAACTCTTAGGGTTGTTACGATAATTAGAGGAATTAACAAATGGATTGTGAAAAATTACACCCCCGTGTAAGGTGTTCCACTAATCAGTGGATCTGTGTAAAAACTAATTTTTCTAATTTCCAGGATTCTGTTTCACTAGTCAAATCTGTTTCCACTTTCCTCCTCCATTTGGTCAGGTTCTCACTTTCGAGACTCACATTCTGTTTATTTGCAGAGGTGTTCCCGATTTAACTCTCTTTGTTAACAACCCCCTCACCCCACCCCCTGGAATATGCCTATGGTATTTTCTCTAAAAATTTTTTAAATATAGCTTTCATTGGGGTACTCCTCCCATGTATTTTTAGGTAAAATATTTTTTGTTGGGGGAGTCATTGATTATTTTTAGGTAAAATTTTACAAGTTTGTGGAAGTGATTCGATAGGAACCAGTCAGTCAGCCCTGAAAGGAACTCTATGAATGGATAATGCAATATTCCCACCCTCAAATACAAGCATTGTGCATCTCACATTTAGTTTATATTGATTGCTCTCTGACATGGAAATAAGCCAATCTTCATATTATGCAGGATTCCTGTTAGGGGAAATATCAAGAATATAAATCTTGTGACTTCTATTTCTGTGCTTCTGTCCAACCTGAAGTAACCCTAAGCAGGTTTTTAATTAAAGTAATGTGAGCCATTGAGTGTATCACCCCTTTTATGCACGATCAGGTTACCATAGCATATATTCTAGCTCTTTGTAAACTGGAATTTTATGGATGGGTAATAAAACCCTTCTTTCCAAGGTTTGCAATTTTATTTCCAGCTTCAAAAAAGCAGTGCAGTTTTTGACAGTGCTTATATAAAAATGTGCAAAGTGTGAGTAGTTCACATAAAGATATTTCAGGTTGGGTTTGCAAATGTGGGCTTTTCAGCTCCTTTTAATTTTTTAGCTTGTTTAGAAAATAAAGTGATACTATCTTTTTTCTATACAATTTATGTTTAATATAATTTTAATTTCCCTATTTTGAAACTTAAGACTAAATTGTGGGTTCCAGCAGACAGATTTGAGATTTTAAACAGTATTTCATTGTACATAGTCTTAAAACTCTCAGTCTTTGGAAGGAAGCTTTGAGACTGTCAGTATATGTTCATATTATCAAATGTCAGCCCCACATTATGCATGTTACTGTATGTAAGCACCCATGGTAATATATGGTAGGACTTCCGAGAGTGGTATTTGGAGATAGACCAACCTCCAACACTTACTGGCATTATGACCTTGAACAAGACAATTCTTCTTTTTTAAGACCCAGTTTATTCATCTGTAAAAGAATAATTATATTACTACTTTCCAGTTCTTAAAAAATTAGAGATAATGCAGTTGATGTGAATCCTGACACAAAGGAAGCACTCTAAAATGTTAACTGTTATTATTTTTCATTCAAATGACTAAAAACCTTCCCTTTTGCTCAGCTCTAAATAGGAGACCTGAAAAATATGAGAAGATGATTTATGAACTTGAGAACTACAAGACGGTCTGTGAATGGACCAAAGTTTTGTCTATGGTCTTACACTAATTAAGGAATTTCTAATAGTGCTTTGAGCTAAGTAAGATTCTTATGCCAGGTCTGCCCATATCCCAGATTGGTTCAACAAATTTCTTGCATATTCTTTTTGTTCTGCTATAGGACCTTGTTATTTTTTCTCTATAATGTTCTCTTTCCTGGTTGACAGCTGGTATCTGGTCTGCTAGGCTTTTGAATGACCGAAGGCTTACCTCCGTTCAGAATTAATTGGCTGAAATTGTTATTTGTCTTTTTTTTTAAACTATTACTATTATTTTTTTTGAGAGAGAGGGAGAGACAGAGTGTGAGCGGGGGAGGGGCAGAGAGAGAGGGAGACACAGAATCTGAAGCAGGCTCCAGGATCTGAGATGTCAGCACAGAACCCGACGCGGGGCTCCAACCCACAAACTGTGAGGTCATGACCTGAGCCCAAGTTGGATGCTTAACCAACTGAGCCACCCAGGCACCCCTTCTTCTTGTGTTTTTAAGTTTATTTATTTACTTAGAGAGAGAGGCAGAGAGAGAGAGAGAGAGAGGGAGTGAGAGAATACCAAGCAGGCTCTGTGCTGTCAGTGCAGAGCCCAAGGCCGGGCTCGTTGATCTCACTAACAGTGAGAGTCAAAATCAAGAGGTGGATGTTTAACCGACTGAGCCACCCAGGTGCCCCTTCTTTCTTTTTCTTCTTTTTTTTTAATTTAATTTAAAATTTTAAATTAAAAATTTTGAGAGAGAGACAGACCATGAGTGGGGGAGGGGCAGAGAGAGAGAGAGGGGGACACAGAATTCAAAGCAGGCTCCAGGCTCTGAGCTGTCAACACAGAGCCCGGAGTGGGGCTCAAACCCATGAACTGTGAGATCAGGACCTGAGCAGAAGCTGGACACCACCCAGGCACCCCTTCATCTTTTTATACGATGTATCCTTAGAAAGCTTTGTTGAGTTAGAATGACCAAATACAGTTCAAAATAGCATTGATACCTTCAAATATTCAAATATTTTCTTCATGCTACTTTATATTTAAATATATATATCATAATATATAAGTATATATATATTTAAAATAAATAGGAGTCTACTCCTTTTTATATATGAAACATGCCATATATATATATATATATATATATATATATATATAGTAGATACCTGCTGATTTTAAACAAAGATTTGAATTTTTAGAAGGAATTTTCTTAAAAACTGATTTTTTTTGACAAAGTGTAAATCATTCTTACAGTTTTCAGTGATGCAGAGCTAAATGTACGTGTGTTCAAGTAGAGATGCTGAGTGATGTAGAGGAATAATGAACTCTTGGCTTGAAGGAGGAGTATTTGCTCTGTAGGCACAGATGGCATTCCTTCTCAACTTTGAACTATGATTTAAATCTTTTCATTTTATTTTTTTCTTTATGAGATAGCCTTGACACCCAAACACTGAGAGATTGGACACAATGTGTGTTTGATTTTTCTTCAAGTAAGTTGGGTTGTTTTTAATTTACACGGAATATTGCAGTTTATATTACATAAGTGTCATAATAACAAAGTTAAAGAGTTAAACAAAAGTCACTCGCCTCAAACTTTCTTAGACTTTGTCTCAAAATTGTATTTTATCATAGGATTCTTCATCAGGTAGCTAATTCTTGGGGAACTGAATGGTTTGAATGAAAAGCTGTCTGAATGAATTAGGGACAAGCTGTCTACAGTAGTTGAGCTTGGAGAAGAATTTTTTCCCAGTGAAGAAAGGGGAAATGACATTAGAGTTACAAAGACCATAATGCAGTAGTTGGGAGATGGAACTAGAGAGGAAAGTTCTATCAGCTAGAAAGTTTCCAGGTTTTGATATTAGAAAGCACACTTCATGCTGCCTTAAGCAGCAGTTATAAAGACACCCACATACAGTGGATCAAACAAGGTAGAAATTTACTTCTGTTTCACTTAAATGTCTCGAGGAAGGTAGGTTGTCCAGAGAAGGTAGTTGTCTCTGCTCAATGAAGACATTTAAGGTCCCAGATTCCATCTGTCTTATTATCCACCATTTTCCAGACTGTATATAGCTTCCTGAATTGTCTGTATGTAACAGAGGTAGTAGAATATAAACAAGAAATAACCACTGTTTTGCTTGTTTGTTTTCTTTTGTTTTTTGGCCTCAATTCAATTTTTTTTTCTCAAATGTTTCCTAGGGAATGTGTGGTTCTACCAAACATTGAGAAATGCTTGTGATTTATTCATTAGTTTGAATCCTTTGGTGTCAGGAAAATGCCTTAAGTTTATTCTAGCACTTCTTTCATATAGCAGATCCTCAAAAAAAGGTGTACTTAGTAAGGAAGATAAACGAAATGGTAAACAAGACATTAAAGACTTTTATGCAGGTTTGGAGTTATAATTTCATTGACCTACAAGGATTTAGCTAACATTATGGGAACAATTGTAATTCAAAAAGGAGAGTCCCAAGAATGCAGCTTTCAGGGAACAGTCACTATCTGGACTAAAATAAAAGGAACTAAGTGGAAGGATTGTGTTACGGTTACTGTCCCAAAACAGCCAAACTAGGAAAGTAATTTCTTCATTTTAAAATCAGATATGAAGTACCGTTGGGTGGATTTGGGCATTCCGCACTAGGTATTTGGAAAAGCAATTCGTAGGACCCTAACTGGATTTTTGGGGGGCTGGAACAGAGGTAATGTCAAAAGAAACGAAATTAGAAAATCTTATTAATTTGATTTTTATTCAAGGAAACCAAGTGTTTATAAAATAAGTAAAAGTTGAATTACGTCAGTCATCAAATTTACAATATGAAAGGAAAGCATAAACATCTCCGTTGAGGAGAAGGCAAATTAATTTGTACTTTTCCAATATTAGAGGGAAAAGAATAATAAACAGATCATTGTCTTAAAATTATTGCTAGTATTGTTATTGTTCTGAGTAGAATGACTGCTTATTCTCTATGTAAATAACCAATGAGGGCACTTAAAAACAGGAAGTCATGGGACACCCGGGTGGTTCAGTCAGTTAAGCTTCCGACTTTGGCTCAGGTCATGATCTCACAGTTCATGGGTTCCAGCCCTGTATCGGGCTCTGTGCTGACAGCCTAGAGCCTGGAGCCTGCTTCGGATTCTGTGTGTCTCCCTCTCTCTCTGCCCCTCCCCTTCTCAGACTCTGTCTCTCTCTGTCTCAAAAATGAAGAAAACATTTAAAAAAAGATAGGAAGTCATTGTTGAACAAGAAAAGGCAAAGTATGTCTATGTGCATATCTTCAAGCTTAAAAGGATGTATTTTTATAGTTAGGAACATTGCCTCTTACCATGTATGGAATGGATCAAATAATATTCTAAAATCTATCCCAGTTTTTTAATTCTATTTGAAAATAAATTTTGCACCATATTTGTCAGTTATTTTTGTTGAATATCTTCAATTCTAGGCATTTCTTTAAAACGTTAATATAGATATGTAAACTTTGATGTGGGGAAAAAGTGTCCACTATTTGGATAGCTTTCATAAACTCGGTATTATATACGTTAATCCTGTCAGCAGCAAAGTAAGGGGGATATTGAGTCTCCTTTTCTCATATGAGGATTTTTTCCTTTTTAAATCCAGTGAAGGAATTTGAATGAAAATCTATGCAGCACCTAAGTCCCCAAACTTCTGTTGTCTACTGTGTTACAGAGTTCCAGAAATCCGAGTGATGCTTGTGCACATACTTATATTGTTATTTTATCATATAAGAGAGTGGGTATAAAATTATTGACTATAAGTCCTTCCATTCATTCAGTGATGTGTTTTTGACTATATTAATAAAATATTTGTTAAATGACATTTGAGAGCCTTGCTACACACTGAGGATACAGTTGTGAGCAAAACACCTGTGATTCTTACCTGCGTTTACTGAATGGCTCTTTGGGGGTCACTTGAGTTATGCACTAGAGGTGAGTAGAACACCTAAAGCAACAAGTCAAAGTGGATGATGTCGTTTTTTTCGTATTATTTGTCAAACGAAAATTAAATGTATCTTCAAATAAGTAGATCTGTAATGGTGGCAAGGAATATGTTCTCATGAAAAAACACATAGCATATTTGCTTTAGGTCCCAAAACATCAATCTTCTGGGGGGAAAGAAAGGTTTTACTTCACATCCTTCCACCTGCCTCCCACTGAGCATGTACGAGAGGGTGCATGAACCCCATCAGAACACAAACATACCCAGATGGACAATGTTTCTCAACTGAAACATGAAAGGACAAAATTATGCCTGAGGATCAGTCTTTTTGAAAGTTCAGTGCTATTTTTCAATTGGTTAACATGATTATATTCTGTTTTGTTTTCTTACACTTGGGGATTTTCAAATGTAAAGTCCCTCTTATAGTATGTCATTATAATATTACTTATCACATGTCTCATTACAGTTATCGCTAGAGATTTTTATGACATTCCAAAGCTTTGGTCCTTTCATAAGATTTATTGGTTAGTTTTTTCTTTCCATTTCTTAAAAATTTGTATTTTCACTGCAAAATACCAACCTCTTAAATAAACGTGACTCATCATATGATAAAGGAAATATATATCCTAACAGTAATGGAGGGCTAATATAAAATGTTTTAGTGTTTAGTGTTAATTTTATTAGAAGAAAATGAAAGCATTTCATATATTTATAATTAACAATCTTGTCAGAAATAATTAGCTGAACAATTATAATGTATCTTGAATCTTTATAGATGTTGTGGCTCAAAATCATAAAAAATCACTTTTCCAGTTAGAATATCATAATTTAGCTGGCAAAAAAATCATACATATAAACAAACCAATGTGTACATTTAAAAAGAGAAGGAAAACAGAATAGCATTTCAAATGTTTAATTTCTCAAGAAATGGGAAAAATGCTAAAGGAGAATAATAGAATAATAAGAATAAGAGAATTTTAAAAATTACAAGAAAAAGAAAAAAAATTGGGTAACATATAAATACTAGTTTTGCAGGTGAGACAATAAGCACAAAAGGAAATAGCAAAATGAGATTTCTGTTTGGAGTTAAAAACCTTTAAAAATAATTGAAAAAAGACAAATTAAATTTGGTCTTCGGTTTCTCCAGGAAATTCTACAATATTTGGTATTTAAGATATTGCTGATGTGGTTAGTTTAAATCTATTCATACATCTCACCTGAGGTAATAGCTCTCTCTGGGAGACAGGAAGATGACAAATATTTTTTCTTCAGAGAATGTATTATCACCATTATAATTGGAATTATGATTATTTGATGAAATTCAATTAGTGCTTATTAAGAGAGAGCACAACATAGAATGCACTGTGACTGGGCACCTGATTGTCTAATCTTCTTGGGTTCCACAATACCCATGCTGGGAGGTGAAGATAAGGCACATGAGAGGGTGGCAGAGCATGGCGTCACCAAAAAGCAGACGTTAGTCTCTTTAGAGCTTATTGGGTTTGAAGCTCTATGGAAAAGAATGTTATATAATTTATTGCACATTGATGCTCATAGGAATCACCTCAGAAATCTCTTTTCTTTTTTTCTTATGCTGATGCCTATATTCTAGTTATAAAATTTTAAGACAGCTTCTGGTGAAAATGTGCCATTCTTTAGAGAGGCTCCTGTCTAACTGTTGCCAAGTATGAGCTATGACCCTATGAGTCTTACGTGTTTTCCATTCAAACATGTTTTAAAATTTTGAGTTTTGCAGAATAAATAGTCTGTTCATGACGCAAAATCACCCAGATGACACATAGAACATTTAAGTTGTCATCAACGTGGGGCAATAATTTAGTGGGCCTGGTGACTCTGTCACCAGGAAATTATATGCGTTGGAATGAATCCAGATCCCCAAAACTCTTAACGAGAGTCTAATAATACATGGGTTGTCATGTGGAAGTATCTGAAAATTGGGACTTTGTGCACTATTTACCATTTCAAAGACTTAGAATGAAAGTAATCTACTGAACAAAATGTAACATATATGTGACAGATTAAATGAGCACATGCTACGTGTCAGGTATTGCTCTAAATGCTTTACACATGTTCTCATTTAGCTTTACAACTTCCCTTTGGGCTGGATATTATTTGTATATTTATCTTACAGATTTGTAACTAGAGTCCAGAAGGCAGGATCTAAAGTCTCATAGCTAGTTGTTGATTGAGTTGAAAGATGAAGCTGGGCAAGCCAACTTAAGCGTCTGTATACTTACTATGTAGCCATACTGTGAAGTAAACTGTGATTATCATAGATTTTAACTGTATTCCAAAGGTCCTGGGTAAGAGAAGTGTGGAGTTGGGATACCACTTAGATTCTGAGAAATACTACAATCACCATGTTCAGCCGTTTTGAGTAATATGACAAGTTCTGAGATCCACACACAACTGTTTTTCTGGGGAGTACAACATTCTCGGCTACTTTCTCCCCTTCTGCTGTGTCAGTACAGTCATGCTGACTTTCCTCATAGGTGCTATAGCGTAACCCTGAGCACAGCCAGCCTAGCCAGGGTGCTAACATTCCTGTTATGCTCTATCCAGTTCCTTAAACCCCTTATCCCTCATAGAGGTGGCGGGGGGAGGGGGGACTGGGCTAGAACCAGTTCCTTAAACCCCTTATCCCTCATAGAGGAATGTTATAAAAATCCTTATCACTCGAATCTCAATGATTAGATTCTGGAATTGTGTTGCTCTTGAAGCCCCCCGCTGTCAGTGTCCAACACTTGTGCTAAGTCTTGGGCTCCAGTTGCAATTGCATTTAACCCAATCTCATGGCACCCCATTGGGACACTCTATCGATTGCTCAACCTGGAACTTCTACCTGAAGTCTGGTCACTGTTCCTCTGTATTGGATTTCTTTGTCTCAGCTCCTGCTGCCCATGGTTCTGATATCCCAACTTGTTCATAAACAGGTGTTTTTTTTAAGAAAGGTCTAGAGTTTTGTGGGTTTTTTCTCAGAGAAGTCTATAATCCAAAAATATTTAGAACAGTTGTTACTAAGGGATGCAAAGAAAAGAGTACAGTTAATTTACTTTTTAGACCCTTGAAATAATTTTCCCAATGAGTTACATGTTCTCAGAGTTAATATTTTACATGTTCACTAATGGCTAGTTTATTGGACAACATAAGTTTATAATAATAAGTACCTTTCATACCTACAAATTTAAAATATGGTGGCAGAGAGAAATATCCGGTTAGTTTTTGATGGTTCATGAGAACCAAATGCTAAGGATCAGACTAACAGTAGAGAAATGTCACTGAGAAGGCATATTTAAAAATCATTTTAAATTTCTGAGAGTAAGAAATGCTGGTACATTTGATCTATATCAAGATTATATAGGGACTTGGGGTTTTTTAAGATCAAGTATGTAATGTGATTTTCAAGTAGTTTAATGGCATATTGGTGGTGGTGAAATCATACAGTAAATTGTATAACTTAATCCAATAGGAATTTATATGTTCTGACAATGTGGTAATATTCTATCTACTATAAAATGAAGTATAACATACCACAGCTTTTCAAAACTGCTGGAGTCTGAAAATATTTTTATGAAACCAGCAACACAATATGTTAAATAATTGGTAAATATAGTTATACAGACAAATACCAATATTATACCAATATTATGTATCATAATTAGTGGTTACAAAAAATGGGTACCTTCATTGAGTAAATAAGGTAAAACAAATGTTTCAGTAAAAATTATATAAGCCACAAAATAAAGTACACTAGGCCGTATCTTTGCCACAGTGAATGTAGCACAACAAATACTCTACAAATAACTTAGAAAGCACAGGATAAATAATAAATTTGAAGAAAAATGCGACATTTCACTGCATATTAGTAAATAAGGAGAATCAGGAGGAAGAAAAAAGAGTGAGTGCTAATCAAACTGAAAGATCACTAGATATCCCTGTGAAGATTGTATTTGCTGAATCAAGTGGCTCTTAACTCATCTTGTGTGTATAAATCTTTATCTTATTTTCTTAAGTGGTAACCTTCCAAGATACTGTTCAATAAACCTCTTAGAAGGACATTTCTGACATGTACAACGTTGAGCTTATAGCTCACATTGGAACAATATCTCATTTGTGTTTGACTATGGTAGTAAAACTTTTGTATTTAAACATTTTTTTAGGAAAAACATCCTTTCTAACTAATGAACTGTAGAGAATATGGCTCTTCATATTTGTAGGAAACCTAAAACCACACTGAGATGTCTTCTCGACTGTCCTCTGCCACCAGCGGGCATCACCATAACTAGTGGCTCTATTTTGAGACCCTTTAATGCTGGGTAATATATGGTGTGTTTTATAATGCCAGTAATTGCTTCACATTAAAAGATATTTTGGAAAAATTCTTGTGAAGATTAGTTGAAAGTATTATAATTAAAATGAAAGAATTTCTGAAACAAAAATATCGTATGCTGAAAGAGAAGAAGATTTTAATAGTTCATTTGTCGTTTCCTTCTTGTTAAAGGGTCTTTGTCCTTCATTTCATAGTGGTCTTAGGAAACCATGTAAAAGAAACCAAGAAATCTATAAAAGTAGGTATAAGAATCCTTAGGCTTTAAATGGAGTACAAGAATTTTTCTTTCGAGTACCTTCCCATCCTTATCAAATTCCTAAACTTTTATGTCAAAGAAAATACAGAAAACCATTATCATTATCACCACTACACACACACACACATGCATGTGAACATATGCACAGAAGAGCAGGAGAACACGGGGATGGAATTAATAAACGACCAAGATCTTGATGTAGGAAAACAAAGAAGTTTGCATTAATAATGATCATCTCTCTCCTCCAACAGGTCTATGAAAAGATGGGCTTTGGGGTCAGGTGCAATGGATTGGTAGCCCGTCTCTATCTCTCACTTGCTGTGTGACATTTCACAAGTCATTCAACCACTATAGCCCTCACTTTGTAAATCTTCTAAATATGGAGAAAACCATGGCTCCCTCATGATCTCAGGCAAAGATCTTATCATGTCTTATTTCTCTTTTCCTAGGAGTAAATGATTTACCTAGGACATAATACACATGTAAGAAACAACAGTTTAAAAATGGAATAAATATTACGCGTCCTACAATGAACAGTTTCCAGAATAACATATGTGCTCAATGTTAGGTGTGATTATTCTGGCAATGGCAATAGTTACGTTTCCACTTGCTAAATTATTCGTATTAAATTTTATATCATTTAAACTACTCTTTCTGTGAAATGGATGTATTCTTTAATTTCTTAAATTTACTTGAACTGGTTTTCTTATATTTTCCTTGTTCACGTGTGCTGTTCAGTTACACCATAAAATGTTATACACAATACATATTGTAACCCACATTTTAGTGAATTTAGTGATATTCCACAAAGATAATGAAACTTTATCACTGCCATCTATAAACCATGCTTTTTTCCTCCCATAATATGAAGGTTTTGGCTTAACTTCCACTAAATAGTTTTTTTCCAGAACCCTCTATATTTAGAGCTTCCTTTGAATGATAGTTATGAGAATTAGGTGTAGGAGAGTATGTTTTGCCAAACAGAATCAAATAGAGCTGTCTAGACTCTGCATCTGAACCTGTTGTGACCTGGTTCTCATTTACTCTTGACTCAATGCACAAGCCCAAAGACCTTGGGACTCCATGGAGAGCAAACATCTCCAGGGTTAAATAAAGCTGAATAAGCAACATGTACGTAATTGAATTCCTCAACTGTCCGGGTATTCAAAAATGAGAGTAGTATCCATGGCATATACAAATTAAGAACTGCCACATTCTAAGTATTTCTAAAATAATTTGAAAGGTTTTTGTGTTTCGTTTTTTTGTTTTTTTTTTTTCAAACCAACGAAAAGAATCTGGTGAAAAAAAAGTTTCAAGGTTTAGGGAAATATTTTTGTTTTAACTATTTCTCATTGCTGTTGGGTTTTCTCCAGCATGTAATTTTTATGTTACCCAAACCTAAGCTAATGCATTGATTCTATTGTTGGATGCATTTATTTCTGCAAAGTGATCATTTTTTTTAATAAAATCACATTAGCCACATTAATTTTACAATTTAGATACAATAATTTCCTGTACAACAATGTGGAGGCATATGTTATGTAAAACTAAACAATTTTGGAGGTGTACTTATATTCAGGAGGCACAATTTTAATCATTTTGGTCCCTGTTTGGCAGCTTCAATTTGGAAGAATCATACCTCATTTTTCCTTACAATATTTATATAATCTTACAATCAAATTAGCTCCTAGAGTTTCATTTGAAATAACTCACTTCAATGCTCTACACTGTGGAGCATGAATATAAAATAGAATAAGATTTTATACATTTTGTTTGACATTTTATATATTTCACATGTAACATATTTTCTTTCTTAAATGAGAATAGAGGGCAATATCTATATTAATAGCAAGGGTGAACCATACCTGTGAAATCTTCACTCTGACCTTTAAAGCAATAGATAGTAATAGAAAAAAATCCAGAAATAGAGCTAGAAATAGAATATCCTCTATTAAATGGCTCCATGGAGTGCCTAAATGGCTTTAAAATATCCCACGTAGAACCTGCAGATGTGGCCATTTTTGCCAAATATTATTTTGATAATTGTATGGTCTTTATGGCTCAAATAATCATTTTTCAAAATTTTCTTAAACCATCGTTAACCTTCCTTAAACTTTCATTTTTAAGCAAAAAGATGCATACTATTTCCTACTACCACGTCGATCCCTCATCAGAGCATCAGAAGTAACTCATTAGCACAGTCTACTATCTGAAAAGATCTCACTCTGGAAATCATTAAGCATCACCCTATTATGTGTGTGTGTGTGTGTGTGTGGGTGTGTGTGTGTGTGTGGGTGTGTGTATGTGTGTGTATCTCATTTACAAATTAATCACATACCAAACTGTCAAAAACCTTCCCTATTTTTCTTTTAACATATGATGATTGAAGCCAGGATGAAAACAGAGTGTGACACACACACACACACACACACACCCACACACACACACACACACATTTGTGATATGAATGGAGGATTCCCACCAGTCACTCTTCAAAGATCATGCAATGGACAGAGTCCTCAGAAACATCCTAGCATCAGGATGAGATACCACTCTTTCTCATACTGAACTTTGAAGAAATTTTCAGGCATTATATTAAAAACTCATCCTATGAAGATGAGTCTAGGAAAGCATTAGAGGTTATGAGAATCCTTGGGAATACAAATTGGTGCAGCCACTATGGAAAACAACAGGGAAGTTCCTCAAAAAAAATAAAAAAATAGAAACACCACATGATCCAGCAACCCCACTTCTGGGTATGTGTCCAAAGGGAGCGAAAACAGGATCTCAAAGAAATATCTGCACACCCATGTTATTGCAGCCTTATTCACAATGGGCGAAATATGGCTGCAACCTAAGTATTCATCTGTGTGTGAATGGGTAAAGAAGATATGGTACGTGTATACAATGGAATATTATTCAGCCATGAGATAAAAAGAAATCTTGCTGTTTTGACAACATGGATGAAACTGGAGGGCCTTATGCTAAGCGAGAGAAGCCAGACAGAGAAAGGCAAATACATGTATTGTTTTTATGTGAAATCTAAAAAAAGCAAAAGTCAAACGCATACCAAGAGAAAGTAGAAATTCAGTGATTGCCAGGGGCAGCAGGGTGGAAGAAATAAGTTGGTAAAAGGTACTAATGAACAGTTATAAGATGAGTGAGGTCTGAGGATCTAATGTGAAACACGGTGACTGTAAGTGGATAACAACGTATTATATAATTGAAATTTGCTGAAAGAGTAGAACTTGGATGCATTAACCTAAATAGATGGAGAGAATCTTCTCACACTGTGTATGTATATCAAACCACCATGATATACACTTTAAATATCTTACTATTTTATGTATCCCTTATACCTCAATAAAACTGAAGTTTTAAAAAAGAAAATACAAATCCAAATGTAGACTTCCAGTACCTTAGTTGAACTTCTGACACCTTAGTTCTGCTATGTTAGAGAGAAATAATGATCAGAATCATACTGAAGATGTGTACTGTGTTACCAGCAGCACCTACCATTTACAGTCTTCTGATGTGAGTGATAGTGTTCCCATTTGGCAACTCAGGATGCTTGGCTTGGATGGCAAGTGACCTGAAAAGTCAAAAAACAAGTAGGTAACTGAAGCACATCTGTACCTAGACCTTTACTCTAAACTCCATGCTCTTACTCATTACGCTCTAGTGATTTTTTCTCACTTAGGTATTTTGAAGGAAAATGACTCCATGAGAAATTAAACATTACACTCTCTAGTTAGGTATCTAACCATATTTCGCCTACTGTGAATAAGGCTGCAGTAACATGGGTGTGCAGACATATCTTTGAGATCCTGCTTTCACTTCCTTTGGGTATGTTCACACATACCCAGAAGTGGGGTCACTGGATCATATGGTGTTTCTATTTTTTATTTTTTGGAGGAACCTCCCTGTTGTTTTCCATAGTGGCCGCACCAATTTGAATTCGCAAGGATTCACATAACTTTAATGCCTTCCTAGACCCACCTGCATAGAATGAGTTTTTAATGTAATGCCTGAAAATTTCTTCAAAGTTCAAATTTGTCAAAGGCTCAACACTCAACAACAGAAGCAGGGAAACAGAGATTCTTGTCCAGATCCAGTAGCTCTCTGAGAGGGTAAGAGATGATAGGTAAAGCATAACTATCCTTAGAATGTAGTTCATTATTTATTCCAATTTGCTATTGTTGTTGTTTTTTAACATATCTACTAATCTGCTCAGGCCGCTGTAACAAAATATCACAGACGGGGGGGCGGGGCTTAAGCAATAGAAATTTATTTTCTCATAGTTCTAGAGACTCTTTGTCCATGATCAAAGTGAGGACAAATTTAGTTTCTGGTAAGGACTCTCTCTCTCTTTTAGGCTTGCAGAGCTTTTCTTTCTATGTCCTCACTTGGCCTTTCTTCAAAGCATGTGGAGAGAGAGAGAGAGAGAGAGAGAGAGAGAGAGAGAGAGAGAATGAGAGGGAGAGGAGAGATGGGAACATGAGCCGGTGCCAGCACTCTGGTATGTCTTCTTACAAGGACACTAATCCTATCGGATCGGGGCCCCTCCTCTTATGACCTCATTTAACTCTAATTACTTCCTCAGAGGCCCCATCTCTGAGTACAACCACACTGGGGGTTAGGGCTTCAACAGATGAATTTTGGAGGGACACAGACATTCAGTCCGTAACCATATGAAATCCTCAACTTGTCTTTGGGTTTGTCTGGAGCCTCCCTAAAAGCCTTGACAAACCTCATACGATGGCCACATTGATATATCTAGTCTGAATATAAATGTACATGTCCAGATTAAATTTCTCAATTGCTTCATCTTATTGCTCTCTCCAGGCTGTTTCTCAGGAAAACAGCTCTTGTGTCTGTGGCTCATGGAGTTTCCAGTAGAGGTGAAAATGCTATTGGTTGCCACCTTCCAGACCTACCAGTAACACGCACATTCACCCTGGCCTCTTCCTTCACCCTGTTAGGAATTGCAGGGCCCCATGGACATCAGTGAGACACATTCCTTAGAACACTGATGAGAAACCTGAATCTACAACTACACTCATATTTTGAACACACATATTTTGAAAAGCAAACTCTTCAGGGGAATTTACCAAACCATTAATTCCTTTCTCAGAAAATAACCATCACGATAGAAATTGAGGTTTGGTAATACATCTTCTGCACTAAAATATTAGTATTCTTCTGCAAATTAATGGAAGCGAATCAACACATTAAAATATTGAGGTGATACAATTCAGTAACACACAGCCTTTTTTAAAAATTTGATATAGGTGATAGAAAAACACAGTCTATGAATAAAAATTGTTGAGTTCACATAGTCCTACTTAAATATTAAACTCATTACTATAAACTTAGCTTTTTGAGTAACTATTATGTAAAAGAACAACAAATATTTCAGATCATTCTCCATTTCCTAAAATAACACTTTTCACATATTTATATGACTGTGTAAGTCTTTAACATTTGTTGAATTACTGACTTATTTATTTAAAGACTAATTTAGTTTAGGTGTATTGGGAAGAACAGTTGAGAGTTTGACGTTTCTAGAAACAGTTTAATACATATTAATTATAATAATAACTTACATCAGCACTAAAGGATAATATGGAACTTTATTTTGCATTTGGAGTTCAACTTAGTAATTTAGTGAGCTTCTAAGCCATAATACCTAAGCAGAATTCCCTTGAGTATTGGGATGTTTAATATAAACTACATTTAATTTTCTTTTGAAAATTTATCAAACTTCTGTGACGTACATTTTATGGAAGAGAATCCTTTGAACTACTGATTCCTATATTTCACATACAAAAGTGATAACCATGGATAGGATATGCTACCTAAAGAATGTGCTGTTTATAATAGTGACTTTGCTTTAGATAAAGTGAATCTGTATATTTATATGACATTACTATGTGAGTGGTCAAGGATCATTTGGTGTTCCTTTTACTTTAAGACACCCTGTGTTTGTGCCTGTCTGTGTGTGTTTTTTTTTACCTTTTCAAATATGGCATGTCTGGATATATGGTGATAGATATTTGGATTGATTTCTGTATACTTTAGAAATATTTGTGTTTAAACGATAATGAACTTTTTTGACGTGCAGTTACAGGAGAGAAAAGTTCAGTGGAAGATATCTTGGAACAATTTATGTGCAAAGAGTTTACAAGTTATAGTTGCTTTATTAACCAAAATAAAATGAGGAAACAAAGATTTAATAGGGCTAAAATGTCAATCAGAATAGCAAATATAACTTTTTATTCTGAAATGGACCTGACTGTGTTAAAGCAATTTGAAAATCTAAAGCACAAATTCAGACGGAATTTCAAACTTTTTTATTCCTTGTAAAATCATTATCAAGTCGAAATGGAAGTTTGGTGCATTTGAAGCCTTTTTGAACAGAAAACAGATTTCCTTCAGGAGCTACTACTGGGGTAAACTTGTCTTATTTTTTTTAATGAAATAGATATTGTTTACTCTTCATGATAAGGGTGAATGAAAATGAAACACTTTGTTTAAAAAAAAAAAAACACTGCAAAGAATGTAACACATTCACTCCTTAGGTTGTTAAGTCATTTTTTTTGTTCTTTTGTTCTGTAATTGATTGCTAGCACCCCCTTTAACCCACCTTAAAGGGCAAGCAGGAAATTCATGTTTTCGTTCATCAGCCCATCCCTCTGAAAAGCGTTCGATATTAAAACAGTTTGCAAGGAGCAAAAGCAGAGGAAACAAGAGGCCCAGCTGGCCTGTAGCAAGGTTAGAAGATGCACACAAGATTGCCTGCAACATCCATCGAGTATTGTTCCTGTCCAGTACTTGCATGGAGATATCAAGTTAATTAGGGTATGACTCTGTTCTTCACTTTATATGTGACCTTTTATTATATCTGTGGCTCTCTAGTTCCTGTGGTGTCATAAAGCTATGGGAAAGTCTTTCCAGCTATTTGACACAAACTGGAAAAAATTAAGCATTGATATTTCCTTTTGCCTGAAGGTTTTTATAGCAGCAAATAACTGCAGAGGCAAAGTTGATGTTGTGGTAGCTTTGCTGTGGGTGTCAGAATGTTTCTTTTGTCTCTTAGCTCCTGGCCTTCCTTGATGATCAGGTGCGACCAAGAGAGCAGAGGAGAGAGGTGGGGTGTGTGTGTGCGGGGGTGGTTGGTGCAGGAGGAGGTTACATGGCAGAATTCCCACGAATGCTGGCGAAGGATGAAAAAGATAAAGAAATCTTGTTTTTCTGAACTAGAGGATTCTCTGCATGACTTCCCCACTGTTGGGGTGATGAGCTTTCAGGCTGAGATTTTATTAACAATTCATATGGAGATTGAGGGCAGTGGAGGAGCAGATTCTCACATAAACTTGATCTGTCCATGAATGCAGTTCTCTGTTTGCCCTGACCCTGCATGGCTTAAGACACTGCCTGTGAGGCCAGTGTGCCAGACACAAAGAAAGAAATGAAAAGCAAGCACATTCCAGGAGTCTGCACAAAAGACCAAGCAGTTTCTCGTGGTCTCCCCAGAGAGGATCTTATCTCTGCGTGGCCAAAAACCTCTAAAATGTTTATTTGTATACCTCAAGTTTTAAAATCGATGTGGCTATTTATTAAGCAATAGTTTATAGTGATGTTTTTGTTAGGTTTGAAAGTTTTGTTTTTGGAACTTGTTGAAACTGGAAAAATATTTGCAAAGGGTACATTTTTTGTTGTTGTTGTTGTTGAAGTTTTAGCTTTAGATGTGACTGGCCTTGAATTGCTTTTACTTTGTTGATTGGTAGGTACCTTACAAAATGAAGCTTTTCCAGCTTTTAGGAGAAGCCAGATCAACATTTTAAAGCTTGATTTGACTTGGGGATGCCTCCTGACTGCAGGTCTGAAACTTGGGGCAGAGTTAACCCAGGAGATGAAACTGACATGGGGGGCACAAGCCCAGACATTCCCATGCTCATGAGCACAAACAGGGCTTCATTTGAAAAAAAAAAAAGAGGCAGGTGGAGAGAAAAGTTTGAGAGAGTCAAAAGTGCAAGGGAGAGGGGGAACTTTTAACATTGTAACGTTTTTACAATATTGTCAGCTCACTATATCTAGACACGTTACAACAGGATAATGGCAAGCTATCACAAGATATTTCTCTGCAACTTAATACACTAAATTTTATTGTTTAGCAAATGCACAGGCTGGAAGTATAATATATTTAGATTTAGGGGATAAAAGTTCGGTATGCATAATTCTGTTGCTAAATTACGTGTTTCCACAGATGCTTAAAAATCAGAAAATCCAGATACCCAGACTTGATTTTTGCATATGTGTTTAGCTGTTCAAGTTGTTTCAAAACTTTTATGGTTTGTGAATTAAATAACCAGTAGAGGAATGCAGGCAAATGCCATTAATTATGATAGGTTTTGTTCCTTTCATTTTATAGTGGTTTTATTTCCATGAAATTAACTGTTGTACTTAGGCTAATTGTCAGTAATTGGTGACAAAATCACTTCATTGTTTTTCTATAGCATGATACTAATTAGGATCTTTGCAGTATTGGCTCAGCCACTTTCTGTATTTTACCTTCTATGTTGAATCCGTGGTAGATACTATCAAGTGCAACTTTAAAAAAATCTATGAGATAAAATGTTTCTATTAATAATTAAACAAGTCTTTTAAACAGCCTGTCATAAATTAATTTTAAAACATTGACAGAAGCTCTTATAGGTTTGTTCAGTTGGTTTCATGAAACATCAACTAATTTTTCTGATTTGGATTGAATGCTGTTGGAATCATCTTTATAATATCACCTTTAGAAATTTCAGCTGCTGAGCCACATGAATTTTCATTGTTCTATTTGTGTCTGCAACATTGAAACGAGTATTGCTACATGTGCTTTTGTAAGGTATCACAGGGCTGGATGGCATTGTCTTTCTGTACATGCCTCATATTTAAATTGACTCTCATAAAATAGAACATGTTATTTATTCTCTACTTTTTCTTCTGCTATGTTTTGCCACATGAGAATGTTTTCCGAAGCACTGTATTTCAAATGAAAGTATATATATGAACAGTTGAGATTATAAAGGATTGACTTTATGTTTTGTTTTTGTGTTTGCAATGTGGAAAAGTATGTTCCATGTAAGTAATAGGTAATAAAGGGGGAAAATGGGAGAGTATTCTATTTTGTCAAGAGAGGTTTAATGCCGATGGGAGAAAATAGTAAAAACATTACATAGCCCATTAATACAATTGCAACCAATACTACTTTGCTCATTTGTTTTGCTTAAAAGAATTCTTCTCAATTGATTCCCCTGTGATTTTTATGAATTTGTACGTTACAAAAGTTTTATCATACTTTGAAGTATAGCCTCCTTCCTTCTTTTCCTTATTCTGAGATACCTTTACCAGTCAAGTGCATTTTACAGTTTACAATGCACTCAGTTTATTTGAAATGCATCCATAATGTATAACTTGGAGCTCATGTCTCACAATCCTGAAAAAAAAGTTTTTAAGAAACGATTAGAAAAATAATTGCCTATTAAAAGGTGAAGATTGGCTTGAGCAGGGAGAGAAGAAACTGAACATTGAAATTGAAAGCACTCATTGTTAGCACGACACATATGCACCAAATCTGAAATTAGAGAAAACTCATGAAATACGTATCTTGGCAAGGGGAATTGTTTAAATTTTCTAAAGCTGTCAACCCATTTTCTCTATTTTTTTCCTGTTAAAGGAAAACTTCAAATGGAAAGCTTCACCTTTTGTACAAAGTTGAAATGTTTTATTATTGCAGGATTGTTCTACACTGTACAAAACCAGGACAATTCAATAGGTTCCAGTGGGGGGAAACACAAATGAGAATCTTTCTATCATTTTAGGATGTCCATAGCTAAATGCAAAAACTATAAAAAAATCTATGGTTGTTTCCTTGCAAAAAGAATCTTTTGATTACAGCAGCTATTTGAATAGCTATTCAGGCTCTTTTGTAATGTGATGTAATAAATGCACACCTCGTAAATGAAGAATACTCCTGGGGGCCGGGGTGGGGGGGAGGACTCAAACATAAACTATGTTTAGATGCTGCATTTCAATAGGTTACACCATAGGATTAAACAAAGGTTCTCTTTCTATCCTTTACTTTTTTGTGCCCCCCCCAAATAAATGCTCCAGAGTAAAATTCCGTTTGCTCTTTTCTCACTTTATTGGGTGTATATCCAATGTGTTCTCTTGTTTCTTACCAGTTTCACACACATAGAATATGAAAAATAAACAAGTTTGAGACTGATTTTGAGGTTTTAGAATGATAAAGTATTATAAAAGTTACTTAGGGAAGATGGTTTTTCTCTTGTATTCATCCTGCCTTATCACAGCCTCTGGAGAGTACAGTAGGATGGGGTTTTTGTTTCTTGAGTATTGTGAATGTTCAGAAAAACGTAAGGGAGGAACTAGGAGTAAACATAAGGAGGAAAACATAAGAGAGGAACTGGTAATATCATGAGCCACATCCATGGGCATTTGAATCCTATAGGGAAACAAACAAACAAAAACCCTAATAAATCCAGGCTGCTTCTAGCATAATCATACTTGACAGCCATCTAGACATGACCGGGGCCAGTATGGGGAATAGTCAGCATCTTTGACTGCTTTGGCCCCAGAAGTCTTTTATAATTGTAATCGCTTTCTTCATCAGTCCAAGCTGTGCCAACACCCCTAATTAGCCATACACTCATTTTAAAAGTTAAAAACAACGCACATGTAATGACATCAACAACAAGGAGCACCCCACAGCATTGGCTGTGTTCTTTGTGTGAACTCATCCTCTGTGACAGTTGCGTTGAGCTCCAGCCTCTGACCTATATGGATGGCTTCCGTGGGGCTGGTCAACTTTCCCAGTGGGAAGTGCACACTTACCAGTATGACCAGATCCCACTCTGGTGTTCCCAAACCCTTGTGGTGTTTGTTGTATCTTAGTGTAGTTGTTGTTTTGTTTTTGTCTTTCCCAGGGATGTGCATGCTCACAGCAGAAAGAGCCTCACTTTCTTATTGCCAAATGAACCGCCCACAAACTAAAGCAAAAGCATTGAGTGAAATAAAAAATGATCCAAGGTAGAACCTATTTATTCTAACCTAGCTTTAGTTTATGACGCTCAAGTAAGTTCCACATTCCATGAAACTTGTCTCTTTACCAGGGTTAGACTCCTGCAGTACTTGGGAAAATGGGCAATGACTCGTTGAAAAGCATAAGCAATAATGAAACAGTGTGATAAGGCTTAAGGGGCTTTAAGTTTTAATTATCTTAGAATATACCAATAACAATTTTTTCATGTTTCCCAATATATGCATACATGTATACAAATGCATACTGCCCTTCCTATTATATCTACATTTTCTGGGGCCTTGTTCTGTTTGGGCAATATCACAACCTGTAACTTGGGGAAATTTTACATGATATCAAATACAAGCCTCAACAAGTACAAGGCGGATGAAGCAAGTTCACTGAGGCATGCCTTGTCTCTTACCTGGTCAGGCAGCAGTCAAATCCTGCCTCAGGTGACCGGTGTCTGCAGGTGAAATGCAATTGTGTATGTTTTGCCATTTGTTCCATATGACCCCTTGTTTTCGTTTGCAAATAATGACTTAACTGCATGCTCATTTGCTCAAGAATTCAGGAGTAACCTGCAACTAATGATTATTTTGCAAATTACTTAGCCATCTTCCAGCAAAGAAAATAGTGCTTTTATTTTTAACAGCAACCACAGGCTACTTAAGATTTTATCTCCAAGTGTGATCATGGAAAATACTCAAGCTGTGATTCATGGTTTGGATATACATTATAATTCTCTCTTTAATTCTCTCTTGGGATGGGATGTGACTTTTATATTTTATCATATTTTTCAAATATCATTTCTGAAAATAATGAAAAATGTAAGAATTATAAAGAAGTGAGGCACTAAAATATGCTATGATCTTGCATTATTATTTAAAATAATAAAAGTAAAATTATATAGAAGATTTCTGGAGGCACATCTTTCATAACGTATCACATGGCGATGCAAAGAAGCTGTGTGTAGACAGGGCAGTCACCTATGTCTGATTAAGTTTCAAAATGATGTAAAGAAAATTTACTAGAATGAAGAAAAAAAATATGCCTTCTTGGAAACTACATTAAAAGACTTCCGTTTATTTTAAAATACAGACTTTTGTTCCTTCTAACAAGCCCGAGATATGGCATATTACACTGATAAATTATTACAGCATATAGCCTAGTCTACGGCCACACTATAACCTGTCAAAGGTGTAAAAACACCAAAGCGGGTCGTGTGATTTTAGTTAACACACTCAGAGTGAAGTGAATGTGGTAGGCACTTCTTAACCTTCTTGATTTTTACATGTACAGTTTTGTTCTTTGGTTTACTTCTTCCTGTGATCGATTCCAAGGCAAAGCCAGAGCTTGAGATTATAACAATGTCAGCCTTTGCTTTTAGCAGAGTGATGAGGTTATCAATAATGCATTGGAGATCTCAGGAACCTTGTACATACGGACATCACAGCTGCCTGGCATTTATTCTAGGACTTGCAGATTTGAGCTGAGATGTCACCACATCTGCTTTTGAGACAGACATTCATGCATTCTCAAGAAATTGGGTACAGAGGGAGAGCTGTAGAGATGATCTAACTGCAACGTTGCATTTGAGGAGGTTATTTAGGGCTGAGAATACATCTATGAAATTGCCTTTTTAAAGAACCTAATTCACTACTTCTCTAATAACCTTTTGTCCCCCAGCTCCCTTCTAACATTTATAAGTTTTGTTGTTTCTCTGACAAGTTTATTCATATCCTAACAGCTTGCCTGGCAGCAGGGTTCGTGTCCTGTACTTGGGTTTTCTAGTCACGGTGGTGGCTGAGAGTAATAGAGAGGGGAAATAAGTGAGTGTGGAAATGCAAAGCTGTCTCTTGTTACATTTTATCGATCTCATTCTGGTGTCATTCAATTAAGACAGAAATGTGATGGATAGTCTCTGCACAGATTCCTGGGTTGCTCTCCATCCATTGCAGATAAAGCTTTTGTGTTTTATTTGGGGAGGGGGGGCATGGGCAAGTGGGAGAAATCAAAGATGCTATGTGATCTGAATTACAAATCAATGTCTCTCCAAGGATGCTCCAAAATGTCAAACATACCATGTTTATATTTTCACTTATTTTCTCATACAGAGTACGTCTGTTGAGGTATGGGAAGGGTTCCTGGGATTTAAGAGAGAGTCATTCTTAATTTATTATTTTCCAACACTTAGGAGCTATCATCATTCTCCTATCAGCCCAAGATAATTATAAATGAGCCGCATGGAAAAAGACTTCAGTCAAATTCATGCCATTTTTGAAGTATGAGAAAATGAAAATTTCTCCCCTCATCTTTTATGGGCTGATAATTCTAGGTAGATCTTTTTGCAAGGAGATTGTAAAGCTGGCAAAACAAACATAGCACGTCAAGGTGTTTTTTCGTTGATAAATCAATCATTCTCATTATTATTTATGCTACAAAGAAGTATGCTATTGTGAGTAAAATATCTCACCTCAGGACTGTATCAATTCTGATCTTACTCCTGGTGATATGCTTTTCCTTAACTACATCACTCCCCCATGTTTGCTGCCCAGTGTTATAATGACAGTGACAGTAATTCATGGGTGTGGGAAGCTGGAAATCTAACAACTCATATAAGCAAAGTATTTTATTTTTAAGAAATTACAATAATTAGTGCAAACAGACACCATTACAGCAGGTTATGATAAGCAGACTCCCTTGGTTCCTCCCAAAGTAATACCAGATTCAATATGAGCATTCAGAATTTTCTAATCAAGGTTATAGCTTCTGATAATTAATGCAAACTGAAAAACAGCGTGAAATAAAAATGTAAGCAAGACTTTTAATATCAAACCAATATGTTAAGGTCGAGGCCCCCCTACGTACTTGGTATGTGACTTTGGTTAAGATACATACATCCTCCAGTTTAAACCTTAATTTCTTGATCTGAAAAATAACAAACCAGAATTACAGGATTAAGTACGCAGAAATGCACCCCCTAGGCTTGTCCTGTGTACTTGGCACAGAGGAGGTATCACACACATTTGGTTTCATCCTGAATTCTCCTTTATGGTTTTGCCACTGAGAAATTTGTTGCTCTAATAAGCTTGCTCAGTCATTTATGAAAGGAATGTAAGCAAAGAAAAATAACATATTTGGGCCCTGGCACTGTGAGTCAGATTTTTTCTGGTTCCTCATTCACAGAAGTTAATTTTTCAATCCGTGTGATATTTTATTAAAAGAGACTTCCAATTGTTCACTAGAAATTTGTTCTAAAATTTCATCTGTGGAAGGAACTCTGTGTATTGGGTCTTAATCCAAGTTGTATTTGTCAAAGATGTTTTAACTATCATGCTTTAACCCTAAAGTTAAAGAGCAGCAGGAAACTGAGCAATAACCGGTCATTTGCTAATTTTACAAAGGGTTAGGGCACCAGCAAATGATTTAGTTGGGAATTTAACTGAAAGCTACTGGTCACTTTGTAACCCAGTCAGTAAGCTAAAAAGACCCATAAAATCTTGTAATGCTGGTACATGCATAGCCTTCGACATTGTCGAAAGTTTAATGTATGCACTTGTAATGGGATGTGGCTGTCTACATTTTTTTCCCCTTTCTATGGCCAAGTTTTTTAAGTAGTATTAAAAAAACCCACCTTTGTGTATCAAAGCTTACCTCAAATATACATCAAGGTATAACTGGCCTCTATTTAAGGGAGATACATCTATGAAGGATAGTAGTAAGTAAAAGATTTTTTTCCCATGATTGAAACAAAATAAATAATTAGTCTTTCTGGTGAAAGAGAAATTTTATCCTAAATTTTGCACATGATTTTTTTTTTCAATTATGTACTTAGTGTGTGCTAAGGCTGTTTAATGCATCCTTCCTAAAAACCACCAACACTTTGGTTGAGGATATAATGGGTTAGATCTTATAGCCTTACACAATCATTAAGTGCCCAATCAGCATTACACAGGAATATAAGTACTTGTGTATTTTTAGGGGGGGTTAATACAAGTCATTTAACTCATTTCAGAGAAGGTGTGGCCAGTACTCCTTGTTGTCCTAGGATAATGTTCATTTTTTTTTCTCCCAGTAAGGTAGGAATTGCCATAATGTATTCGGTCACTCCTAATTACCTTTTAAGCTAGTTTGGGTCTAATACGGGGGTGGAGTGCTTTTCCACTCTCTTAGGTCCAAGGAGGTGCTACTGAAAAGCAAGTTTCTAAGATGGACCACATTCCATGAGTGACCTACGGAATTTAAAATATTTCAGAAGGTAGACTTTAAAAAAAAAGTACAAGTAATTATAATCTACAGAAACAGAGATTGGGATCTTATATATTATAACTTTCCATGTTCAATTCCAGGAGAATACATAACCTAATATTTGTGGAAATATCGTCTCCTCTTCAATTCTTTAAAAAACCACTTTTGTTGCAATTTACAGGATAAGTTAAGTGCCAGAAGCCAATGACATTTCTTTTTCTTTTTAAAACTTTTTTGCTGCCTTCAGCTACATTGAAGTCCTCATTGTTGTTTATCTTCGCTTTATAGGCTCTCTTTTCATTAGAACATGAGCATTGTGAAGTAAAAAACAATTGCAGATGATCAAAGAATGTTTGCTGAAGTCATCATGCTGACTCAGTATGAGGGGTGTCCTCAGGAAACAGAATGTTTATGTATTGCCTCCATTCTTATTTTCTGTTCACCAGAGGGATTTAAAGGGTGAAGCCATACCAAATCTCTGGTAGTTCCTTCTCTCCAACATTCACTTTTAACGTTACAGTTTACGGAACAGGAATAGTCTTTTATGATCACAGTTTTAAACATCTGCTCTACATTTATTATTGAATTGACATGATGTTACAGGCATTTTGTTGAATGCAGGGTATGAACAATTTCAAACTGGAAAACTATACACAAGTTACTATCAATTTTTATAATCACCTAGTGTCTATCTTAGGTGTGCAGGATTCTGTTTAGTATCTGTCTTTCTTGGTCTCTCTATCTTGTTCTTTGTAGTTCTAAAAGAAACAATATCCTTTCTGCATGGCTTTCTGGCCTAATAACAAGGTTCAGAATGTTTCTTCAGCAGTCCGTTACCATATAGTTTAAATAGATTATCCTTTTCCAACTTACAAGTCTTAGCAGTATTTTTGTTAAGGATCAACCTAAGGCAACTTCAAGTTGATGTTTTACAACTGAAACTCTGTTCCAGTTAAATCCATTCTCTGTATTGTTGGCTCGTTCACTGTCTCTCCTTCTCTTAGTTTTCATACTTTACTCCTCTTCTGTAACGATGTTGTCAACTCTTTGGAATCATAAAATTAGGTTTTAGGTTTGGCATGAACCTGAGGTCCACAAAGGTTCTATTTGCTTAAATCAAAGAGAAAGTTTAGGAAATATCCTCGCGTTATGGAAAAGTCAAGATGCCTTATTAAAGGAGCAACTCTATCATCTTGTCTTGGAATTGGCAGTTTCTTGTCTTATTCATCATCTTTCTGTCCACAGTGCCTGGCACATGAGAGGAGGTGAATGAATGCTAAAATATCCATGAATTTTTGTGTCATGTTTGAAGTTGTTTCTAACACAAGATGAGTTAGACTTCATCTTCCCAGACACCAGTGTGCTAATTCTGTATTCTTCTCACCATTAAGAGGAGTTTGCATGTTTTAGAACTACCTCTTGATAATTCTGTCTTCATCGAGATTCTGTTGCTCTAGAGGAAAGACTCAGGACCCTATTTTTCTGTTTCCCCTTAGACCATTTCTAGGTGATTAGTATTAGCATTAGCATGCTCATGATTTTTGTATTAGAAGATGCAAGCTCATTTGCTAAGTAAGGTTCTTTTTTGAGAATTCCTGATGGTCTGCTACACATGGGAATTTGACAAGACATTTTGGTGGTAGAAGGTTAAGAGATACTATACTAAAAGTATAAGATATATTGAAACATCATACATATAAGAACATACTCAAGAAGGGAAATAGAAATTCTCCATGTTGACAAACCTGCCCACTATATTTTCACCGAGGTCTTTTATCATCTCTCTCACCAAATCCAATTTATCCCTGTGGGGTTTTTTTGTTTTGTTTTGTTTTCAGTCACTGATGAGTATAATATCAGCTATTTGGCTGTCCAATTGAATTACTCAGTTTAGTATTGAACCAAATTTGTTTCTAACCACTGGGCACAGCAAGCATTCTAAAAGATGGGCTTATAACAGATTGAATCAAAACTGTGGGAAAAGGAGAGGTGGAATTATCTGGCCACGTTGATCAATAGGAATAGATGTAAAATAGAAATGGGCCACTCTACTTTCAACTTGTGGCTTGAGAAAACAATTTCTGGTGTTTCCATGCGTCACTGGAAAAGTCTTAAAATATAGACATGCACTTCTTGCCTCATTTCCTTTCACGGTAAATCTTTCATGTCTTTTTTTTCCAGTAAATCAGGTGCATAAAGATAAAAGCTCACTATTTTAGGCTGAACCTCAAAAAGGATTTGTACCTTAGTTGAGTCTAAATGTGGCAGGGCTCAGCCGTGTTTGGCCTGAAAACTTGCTTGATCATTTTACTCAAAGATGATAAAGTCTTTGAAACTTAACTCTCACGAATTCAAGTTTGTAAGAGACAAGCAATAGAAAAAAGCAAACTACCATGGATACATGGACACCAGTACTTGTTTGCTGGTCAAAAGCTTTTCTTTTCAGTATAATAGACTATTTAGGAAATGTGGTTAGTGTGTGGATGACCCTTACAGATTTAAAAATTGAAATAGTGCACATTAACCCTAATGACTATCACCACATAATTATCACCTGAAGTTCCAGTCAGGTGGAGGGGAGTCTTTAAACTTGGTTGTTGAGAAGCTTCCTTCAAATGTTTTGTTATTTCCTCCCTTCTTACTATTCATGCTGATGATCACTATTTATAGGTAATATAAACATAGGAATGTTAGTTCAAAATAGACAAAAATAACTTAAAAAGGTAAAACTCTAAAGAATAAGCCAGTCACCAGCAAACCAAAGCATTTCACTGTCAGGCACAGATGTACGTTCTTGTCCTTTTTGTTTGTCAGTTTGTCTCTTTTGATTTTAGCAGGTGGCAGTTTACCTAGCAAAGATTCAAAGGCAGAGCAGAATTGGGTAAGATTATTTGTAATATTGCTTCCAGAGTTAGCAGATGATGATTTCACAAATACATGACTAACGTCCACACACAACTATTTTGTATCCTTTCTGAATCTTGGAGAGTAGACATTTTTTTTCTTTTTAAATCAGCAAAATATAGTCAAAGTCCTCTTATGTGAGCTCTGTGCTCAACACTGAGTGATATTGAGTGTACAAAAAGACATCACTTCTTACCTTAAGCAGCTTGCGATACTCCTAGGTAGAAAGCACCTAGAAATAAAAGTAAAACTAAGAGTCGTAAGGCTGTTCTAAGGACTCCGGGAGAGAGTTGAGCTCTTTTCTGTGTTGTCTGGAACAGTCAGAGAAGGCTTTTAGAAGAAATGTGTTTTGAGAATTATTCTGAAAGACAGAGACAGAAAAACCAACGAAGGCAAAAAATCTCAGTGAACTCTGTATCTCTGCTTCCAATCTCAGGACCAGAAGAAAACACACATTTTAGATAGAGAAAATGGACGCATTGAAAATTGCCCTTGGACATCATAGGAAAGATCTATGGCAAAAAGATTAATATTCATTGCATGTTTCTTCTCCGGCTAGACGTAATCACTGATTTGATGATCCAAATTGAACTGTGTCCCAATGAAGAATTATGTAGGCATAATATAAAATAGTAGAGGCACTTTTGTATTTGTGGGTGAGTGGATATGTGTAGGGAGACATTTTTTTTCACATCTTACATAAATCTGTGGGAGGGATGTGCCAACACCCTTTAGATCTTTTCTTATGTACTTTATGTATCATAGGCCCCAAACAGACAAGGAACATGTATAAAATGCCATAAGAAGTAATAACATGTATGAAACAGACTTCTTAATTTCCCACTTACCCACTCCTAAAATCCTGCTCTTTTCCAATTTGAAGGGCACCAACAACCCCATGAGTATCTTGTGTAAAACCTAGGTGTGATCTTGCATTTCTATCTTTTCTATACCCACATTCTTTCCATCAGCAAGACCTGCCAACTCGATTTTCAACTCTGTTCCAATGTAGCCACTTCTCCCCACCTCTGGGGCTGCCACTCTTCCTTGAGCCACTGTCATCCCTGGTGAAGCGATGTTGCAATAGCCTCAAACTGGTATTTCTGTTCCATTCTTTTCCCCCTAGAGTTAATTTTCTACACAGCTGTCAAGGTGGTTTGTCAACAATGCAAATTAGATAAAGCCCTCCAATGGTTTCTCATCAGAAAAGAAAATCCCACTTCTTACCCTTGCTTACTTGAGCCTGCATTATGAGATCTACCTATATTCCAACTTGACCTCCTACCCCTCTCCCACTTATGCATCCTGTCCTAGTGATGCTGGCCTTCATGGAGTTTCTCTGAAATGCCATGATTCTTCTAACCTGGGACCCTCATCCACTCAACGTCCGTGTGTCTTTCTCCTTGCTACATTTAGGCCATTACTAAAATATCACTTCCTCAGAAAGACATTCTCTGACCTTCCGGCCACCACTTCCAACTCATTACTCTCCATTCCCTTACCCTGATGTGTTTTATGGCATAGTACTTGTTGATACCTGAACTGATGTATTTAGGTATTTGTTTATTGTCTCTTTCCCTAGTGTAAGCCCCATAAAAGCAAATATTGTCTCTTTTGCTCAACTCTAGCATCCAGGAAAATGCAGGGCACATAAGAAGTATCCTGTAAGTGTTTGTTGAATAAATTTACTTAAGAAAGTGGAACATGGGTTGCACAATATCATCTAAAAGAGTAGGGAAATCTTCTGTAGCAAGGAAGACTGGATTTAAGTTTGAGTTTGAACACATCAAACTTACCATCTGGACTTGAGGATATCACTAAACACCTGAATTTTCTTTTGTAAAAACTGGAAATAACACTACGTATTAGGCTACTTTGTAGAATGGATTACAGATAATGAGCATGATGAATATAAGAGTTGGCCAATGGATATCGACGTTAATAACAATAACAATAATAATAAAAAGTGCCCTGAATTCTAGGCCAGTTTACTTCATCAAAAAATCATAAAATGAAACTACCCACCCCTCAATTCATCATCATGGATGTCTGTTAGATTCTTGAATAAACACCCTTGGGAAATAGAATAAGAACCATAGTTTAAATAGTTTAGACTCATATGGGACAGAGCAATGAAAAATACACAAGAGAGAACAATCTTACATTGGAAAAGAAATCGATCCAATGACCTAATGTATCTTTTTATTATTTCTAGGGAGAGTGTGTATGTTTAATTCATAGAATTCTTCACTGCTTTTATGTCAGAATACACTTAGATGAAAATTGTACTCCTATCAACAAAATTGGATTTAAAAAAACACACCAAGGATTTCAGTATTAAAAAGTTTTTCTATACAATATATTAAAGTTTATTGGCTACCTTAATTCCCCCCTTGCACTTTCTGTGAATTGTAAAAAGGTGTCCTTTCTTCTCTGCAGATGACACATGCATACTTGTAAGTATAATTGGAGTCATACTTATGGTTTGGGAAGCAGAGTATGGGCTAGATTTCAGCTTCACCTACTTTGCCTGGCCAGTGTCCCTTTCATAGGGCACAGTTCAAACAACCACTTGCAGGGACTCTATAAATATTCAATAATAAATATGATGACAGAATAGGATTCTGAATAGAGTGAACTGAAGACGGGTCATAGTTCCAGCTCAGCTATGCTTTCCTTCAGTTGGAAATTTGAACAGTATGCAGAATTAAGGACACATTTGGTTTCTACAACTATAATCATGTCATATTTAATTGTGGGTCAGTGATTATTATTAATCCAAACTCTAAAATGACACTATTAGCCAAGTGGCATGCTTTTCAATATATTTTTTAAATGTTTGTGTTTTAGAGAAAGAGAGAGAGAGAGAGCGAGTGATCACAAGAGCGGGGGAGGGGCAGAAAGAGAGACAGAGGGAGAAAGACAGAAACAGAGGATTCGAAGTGCGCTCCTTGCTGAGAATGGAGACTCCGATGTTGGGGCTCGAACTCAGGAACTGTGAGATCGTGACCTGAGCTGAAGTCAGAAGCCTAACCAACTGAGCCACCCAAGCAAGCACCCCTAGGCTTGTCAATATTTTAAGGCTAAAAAATATATAGATAAGTGTGTTATAGTAAGGAGGTTAGGGTAAAGGGAGGAGTTGATTGGGAACTGAGTTTGAATTCTCCTTGCTTCTTAGAGGATGCCTTCAGTGTTCACTTTAATTCTGTTGATCTTTACTGAGCCCCCAGTTCTCTGGTGAACATTTCAAGGGGTAAAAAAAATGTGTAAACAGATTCAGGCCTTGTAAAATTAGCACCTGTGAAAACAATATGTGTACATATCAGGGTACAGTCATATTGATGCCTTCACAATAAAGAAGGCAGGTCAACGGGAGAAAAGTCTATATACTAACAGATGAATTAGGAAAGTTGCATGTATGAAGTGATCTTTCTTTAGGAGCCTTTCAAAGGCAAGAGCACTCTGTCATCTGAATGTTATGTCTTGATTTTCTGCATTAAGACTGGTCCTTTAAATGACTGAGAAAACAAAAATATTCACCTGGAAGAAAACAACATGAACAAAGGCATGGATGGAAAAGTCCCCTCTTTGGGGACGGCAGACAATCGATTTTGGTAGGAGGGCAGGGAGCATACATGGAACAAAGGGGGTTAGTTGAGGTTTACAAGACACAAAGGAGTCATGATATAGATGAGATTCTAGAGGAGGGTTTTTTTTCTGTTTTCCTTTTTTATTTATTTATCTTTTTTTTATTAAATTCATTTTTTTACCTTTCTTTGTTAAAGTGATATGTTTCCTTTGAAGGCTTTGAACATGACCAGGTCTGTAATTTGTAATGAATGATTTATCTTGTATACATGGAAAGGACCATTTGAGTCAGGGAAAATAAATATGGTATTTAGAAAGATATTCTTATGTAGCACCCTAGAGAAGCACCAAGGATTTAACATAAGATAAAGGTGAAGATAATGAAGACAAAGACTTGGCATGATGTGGAGACTCCACAGAAGCAAAAAAGGAGGAGGAGGAGTAAAAGAGGACTCTGACATTTTGTACCTGAGTAAATAGAAAAACGGTGTTGAGATGGACAGTTTAGGTATAGTTAAAAGACGTGGCTTAGAACTCAGGGAATTTATAAGATATTCTTTCTTAAGAACAAGGGCAAGCTGGTCTAGAATTTAAGCACATTGAATTTAGATTTCTGGTGGATTCTCAACTCCTTTACAATTCTTAAAGATAATATTAATTCTTATTTATTCATTAAGATCCAAGATGTTTTATATAGGCATATATTTATTCATGTATTCCTGTTTTATCTTATTTCATATAAATTAATTGGATTTGATTTGCAAATGTAAGTGAACTCATGCATTTAATCAAGAATATGTAAAGGCATAACACTGAATTATATCCCTTTAGTGCTGATGTTTGAATACCTGTCTCTTTCAGATATCTTACAAATGTATTTCCCTTTTAACTATGCCCTTGCAGTAATGATTTACTTTTTAATTTTGTATTTTCAGATAATTTTAGAACCACAGAAATGTTACAAAATAATACACAGGGTGTCCATATATTCTTGGCCCCGCTTCCCTTAATGTTACTCTCGTATATAATCATAGTACAATAATTGAAACCAAGAAATTAACATTGGTACTGCTAATTGATTTTAATGCTATTAGTCTGTCCATCATTTTTATTAAAAATGTATATAGAAAGAATAATATAATAAGCTCCTTATATGCTGAGTGCTATTTTAATCTTATAGCCAATGAGAGCTAATATGATGGACTGTACTCTATCATGTTAGCCAGTGATTATGAACACAACCTGCTACAAATGATCTTAGCACTCTGTCATGGACTACTTTTATGTTATTTATTTAGAGTTCCAACAAATATTTTTGACATTTTGACTGACATAAATGTTTGCAAATAATAGCAGTTTGGGGAAAAAGAAAGAGAAAGAAAGAAAGAAAGAAAGAAAGAAAGAAAGAAAGAAAGAAAGAGAAAGAGAGAAAGAAAGAAAAAAAAGAAAGCAAAAGAAAAATTAGGGTCGCCTGAGTGGCTAAGTCAGTTAAGCGTCCGACTCTAGATTTCGGCTCAGGTCATGATCTTATGGTTCATGAGATCGAGCATTGCATGGGGCTCTGTGTTGACAGTGAGGAGCCTGCTTGGGATTTTCTGTCTCTCAACAACAACAACAACAACAACAACAACAACAACAACAACAATTTGAAGAAAAAAAGAAGAAAAATTAAAGAAACAAACTGAGAAAGTATTGCCAGATATAAAATGTCAAATTTAGTAGTGGCTGGGAACACCATTAAGGAGATGGTTAAGACAGTAGAAACAGATTAGTGGGCAATTAAGGATTGGTGGAAATTCTTTGACATTATTAAGGACATTATTCATGTCCCTGGAGCCTAAGAGGAGTGGCCAACAATCTGCAAGGAAAAGGAAATGAGATTTATGTTTGGTGAGGACTTTTATATGCCTCTAATAGAAAATGTCTGAGGTGCTGAGTTTTTGGCTTGGCATCAACCCTCTCCAGTCAGACTTCCAGCCTTATTTCACCACCCACCCTTGTTAAATACCCTCATCCACCCAATTACTCAAGCCCAAAACCCAAAATTCATACTTGACCTCTCTTTCTATAATTCTGAATAGCTGATTCATCAACAAATGCTATTACTTTTACCTCGTAAATATATTTTCAAACCATCTCCTTCTGTTCATCTCAACTGCTATCCCCCCAGAGTGCCGCTGTCTCCTTTCCCACCAGAACTATTACAGTAGCACACGCACTGCTCTCTTGGACTTTGTCCTTATCCTTCTTTAACCTCTTCCCTATACAGAAGCCAGATTTATACTTTTAAATTGCAGATCTCATCATGTCATTCCTCTCAAAACTTTACAAAGTCTTTCCATTGTACACTGAATGAAAAGTTCCTTTAAAAAAAAAAAAAGCCCTCCAGTACATCCAGAGAATGGAATACTATTCAATGCTAAAAAGAAATGAGCTATGAAGTCATGAAAAGACATGGAGGAAACTTGTGTATATATTACTAAGTGAAAGAAGCCAATCTGAAAAGGCTGCATCCTGTATGAGTCCAACCACCATAAGCCACTCTGTAGAAGATAAAACTATAGAAAGATCATGGTTTTTAGGGGTCAGGGAGGAGGGAAGGATGAATGGGTGGAGCACAAAGGATGTTTAGGGCAGTGAAACTATTCTGTATGATACCGTAATGGTGGGTATCTGTCATTATACGTTTGTCCAAAGTTATAGAATGCTCAACAGGAACAGTGAACCCTCATGGATTTTGGTTTGTAATGATGTGTCCATCAGTTAGAACAAAGTACCACTCCGGTGAGTGATGTTGATAACGAGGGAAGCTATGCACGTGTGGGGCAGGGGTATATGGGAAATCTCTGTATCTTGCACTTAATTGTGCCATGAACCTGAAACTGCTCTAAAATATAGTCTAATTTTTTAAAATTGCCCAGCCTTATATTAGCTGGGTACCGCCTATCCCTCTTAACTCACCTCTCCTTTTGCTCAGAGGGGATCTGCTGCTAGTAAGGTATCCATGTCCCAGGAAACAGAAGGGAGAACCTTTGCTCCTTCCTACCTTAGGCTTGCATTCCTCTTCCAGCATCTTCCAAGGGTAGTTTTATACTACATAGTATCAATGCTGCAGTAGAGAGCAGAGAGGGTACCAAGAGATACTCATTTTTCTGTTACTGTCTTAAGTGGGCTTCCTGCTGTCTAGGGTATGTAGTTGGCTGAATCTGTCAGGGCATTTTGGATGCACATCAGAGATCACCCTTGGGAACATTCTATTATACTTCCTGTGCATTCGCATAATAAGATTTTCCTCTGATAGCTGTGCCATCCTCACCTCGCATTTTCAAGGATCTACTCCACTCAAACTCCCTAATGACATCCACCATTCTTCCAGGTGCTTCTTTGGGCAGTTTCTTTCCATGGTTGGAACTGAACTGCATTGGTGCACAGGCCATATTCACTCATGATGCATTTTTTGCACCAACCAACCATCAACATTGTAGGAAGTTCTTTTTAAATGTAATGCTAAAGCAGTTACCTCATCAATGTGTGTCACTTACATAGTCCAGGCAGGAGTAATTCTATTCTGTCTCCCAACTTCAGCTTTCCAGGTCGTCTGAAAACCCCCTCACTAAAATTGATTGGAGGGGCACGTAGAATGTTCCTCAAAGTAATGTTCAGAAAATCCTCGCATATCTCCTTATTCTGAGCCTTTTCTAGGTTCACTGTGTTCAGGGTCACCTACATTGAAATTGCTACAAGGAAGTCTGTCTTGAAACTCACTTTGTGATCTAATATCCCTTACGTACTGTTATGCCAGTAAAACCTTTTAATGTAATGCATTGACATGTACATAAAATAGATAAGATCTTATATGAAGTAACAATTTTAACTGCCTGGTTTTAAATTAGATTTATCAAATTGAATACTTAAAAGACATTTCAGTATGTAAAGATTAGTATAGGTGTCCCATATCAAAAAACTTTTTAATGGAAACCAAAATATTGAATGCATTCATAAAAGTGCACTCTCAGTGATAAATAAAAAATTCCACATGTAAGTGTATTAAGCATTCGTTGAAGGCTAATTTCATTTTATACCGGGTTAAACATAAATCTCCAGGAAGAAATGATCTGTGTATTATTCTCTTAAGAGGTGTAAGATATTTACTAGGGAAAAACTTCACTAAAAAAAACCCTCAATTATAAATGTCAACTATAACGGTGCCTGGGTGAGTCCGTCGGTTGAGCGTCTAACTTGGGCTCAGGTCGTGATCTCATGGTTTGTGACTTAGAGCCCCGGGTCGGGCTCTGTGCTGATAGCTCAGAGCCTGGAGCCTGCTTCAGAGTCTGTGTCTCCCTCTCTCTCTGCCCCTCCCGGCTCGTGCTCTGTCTCTGTCTCTGTCTCAAAATAAATAAATATTAAAAAAAGAAAGAAATGTCAACTGTAGTACTTTATGGTAAGTTTAAAGTGTATTGCTCTTAGTCATGTATTTTAATATCTGGAACTTCAGTGCTGTAATGATTTTTCTTTTAGGGACTGAAAAAGTACAATGAAATTTGTGATTAAACATCCCAGCAGAAACACCTTGTAGTTTAGCTTCATAGTTGTGCTATATTAATTTTTAAAGTTGCCGCCTTGGCCACGGCTTCTTAGTAATGATTCCAGCTGCTTGTCCAATCTTTAGAGCTTTGCTCCTTTTGGTTTTAGTGAACATATTTTATCTTCCCAAATAGATCTAATCAGTTAACTTTTACAAGGATATTTAATTGAGCGTGATGTGGGGCTTGAACCCCCAAACTGCGAGATCATGACCTGAGCCGACGATGGCTGCTTAATCCACTGAGCCACCCATTTTTAAAGCAATATTTCACAATCAAATATACACAACTGAAGTATATTGGCTCTTGATAGCAAATATTATAATACTACAAATATCTCAATTGTGTTTTTTAAATTATTAAGTAGAAATATAGAAGTATGAGTCAGTGCACTGGGCTCCTACCAATAGACTTAAAGGATATTTTAATTGACTAGTACTCATTATTGTTCAGTAGAAAATAGTATAAGGTTTATTTGTAACATAAAGAAGCAACCTATGTGCTCTTCAATTCATTCAATTGCTAATAAATTGAGAATTCCTGATTCAGTATTTTTTTACTGTGTAGTGTGATGCCCTTAAACTTTTCACTTAAATACTTAAATACATATAAAGTTAAATAAAATCTATTTGGTGAATTATTTTTCCATATGAGTAGGCAAACTTGGGATATAGCTGTTCTTGATAGAGAACGTTACATACATTCATTTCCAGAATCATGCACCTTACCTGATAACCAGAGTAACACAAGTTAACACTGGCTTTTAGGAAGGTACTTATTTCAGTAGCTTCTGGGAACAAACATCATAAACTTAATATCCCAAACACGCAGTTTTCTTTTTTTTTAATTTAAAAAAAAAATTTTTTTTAACGTTTATTTATTTTCGAGACAGAGAGAGACACAGCATGAACGGGGGAGGGGCAGAGAGAGAGGGAGACACAGAATCGGAAGCAGGCTCCAGGCTCTGAGCAGTCAGCACACAGCCCGACGTGGGGCTCGAACTCACAGACCGCGAGATCGTGACCTGAGCCAAAGTCGGACGCTTAACCGACTGAGCCACCCAGGCGCCCCCCAAACATGCAGTTTTCTGTTAAGAAAAATAAGGAGGCCTGAAATATTCATCACATAATGACAGGTTTGGTTTTTTTTTTGACATTTTTAAGAACTACTGCTTACTATATTGGGTTACAGCTGATGGCCTCCAAATCTAAGAAGGATAAAAAAAAGTCATATCTCGACATGTCATTCCTGAGAGGCTCTGCGTCCGGAAGGATCCAGTGCCCTGGGAGTAACTTCAAACTCTTCCCTGTGGTCTTCTAAGTCTTTGAGTCGTGAGTTCCTTGCCCTCCCATCCCAGCTAACCTCAGGTCACTTCTCCCCTGCTCTCAGGTTATGCTCTAGGAGTGATGGGGTCTCGTCTTACTGCTTCCAATATGCCGAGTCTTTCTGCCTTGGGTCCCTCAGAGAAGCTATTCTTTCTAGTGGAGAAACTACATATTGTTCTTCCCACGTCTGAGTCATTCCCACTTTCAAACCTCATTTTACCTATGCCTCTGGAGATCTTTTCCTTTGACCTTTTCTGACTGTCCTGTTTACCTAGGAACTCTTTTTTCTCCTTCTAACTCTCATTTGTTCTCCATCATAGCACATAATCCTCTAGAAAAAGTCCTTTAAAAAAGTGATTACTTTTTAAAAATTTGTATTAGCATCTGGAATGTTGCTAAATAGATGTGCAGTAAATATTTTTTGAATGTATAAATGCCCTCCAAACCTGGAAAAGCACAAAGGCAATAAACATACGTTAGTTGAATGAGTGAATGGATTTAAGACCAAAGGACCACTTGACATAAAATGTTGTCAATATCTATTTCACTTTATGAGTTATTTTAGAAATGTCTTTTTGAGAGCAGGCCTCTATTAAATGATTCACATCCCCAAAGAACAGTTGCCATTTTATTGCAGTTTACATTGTTTATCATATAAATCTTTCAAACCGTATATAACTTTTTTGTCTCAGTCTATGGAAGAATGAATGGTCCTTAGATATACTCTAATGCTCCAAATTTTAATCAACATATTTTAAAGTAAAATGTGGGTCTAGAGATCTATGTTTTCTCGTTTTTTTAATTAATTTTATTTTTTATTTTGAGAGAGAGAGAGAGAGAGAGAGTATGATCAGGGGAAAGGCAGAGAGAGAGAGAGAGGGAGACACAGAATCTGAAGCAAGCTCCAGGCCCTGAGCTGCAGCACAGAGCCTGATGTGGGGCTTGAACCCCCAAACTGCGAGATCATGACCTGAGCCGACGTTGGCTGCTTAACCCACTGAGCCGCCCATTTTTAAAGCAATATTTCACAATCAAATATACACAACTGAAGTATATTGGCTCTTGATAGCAAATATTATAATACTACAAATATCTCAATTGTGTTTTTTAAATTATTAAGTAGAAATTGAGAAGTAGAGTCAGTGCACTGGGCTCCTACCAATAGACTTGAACTTGAGATTTTGCTTTGAGAAATAGTATTGACTAAGATATATTTTTTTCCCCAGAACCACAGTGACACGTATTTTCTTTGATTAGAGAACTCATAGCTGATAAATGGGGTTTCACCTACAGTCCAGATCAACAATGAAAGCATCTGAAGTTTTTATTGCCTACTAAGACATATTGTAAGCATATTGTAACCACATTTAGTATGGACCTATAATTTTGTGACACATGAAATGTTATGTATCAAGTTTTGACATTTAAAAAATATATTTTATATAGCTTCTTTTTAGGGATTTAGTAATTCAAGCTCATTACTTTTACCAAAATGTAATGCATCCAATGGAAAACTAAAGGTAAATTATATATATTAGTTTTCCTTAAAATTCCTTCAGTGTAGGAGGTATTGTGCCTTATATCATTTGATATAAAAAATGAGCTTCCATGAACACATTTAAATGTAAAAAAGAAAAAAAAATACATTTTAGCCCATTTTTTTTCAAATGTTAAATAAAAATAAATAAAGGCAATACAGCTAGTGATTCTGATCTCACTTTAGGAAGTCCTGCATTCCAGACAAACTTGGGTAGACTATGAAGGATGAGCTGATTTCTGAATTTTCAGGAAGTTTACCTCTCATTTACAAGGATAAATGATGGAGTTGAATACAAAACTTAAAACAAAATGTTAAATATGATGTCAGGGATACAAGTTTAAAAGCTGTAGTTTTTAGGAACACCCTGTGTATCTTCAGAAACATTGAAAAACAACGTGACAGTTGGAATAAAAGCCAATAACATATAAAAATCAGCACATAAGGTTTTTTCGTTCACTTGCCTGTGCTTAAAGATTATAGTGATATCTATTTTCCTTTTAGGTTTTGGCCTGCCTCCTTGAAATGACTTTACTGCCTTTTTAAGTGATTGTATGATTTATGTATTGTGTATTTAAGCCCAAGGTACCCTTTACTCCGAAATGACTCTGTTTGTCCTAGTCCATCCTGGTGTCTTCTGAGTTGCTGTCAGTGGTGTGGTCTACCCGTCTTTGACCACTGCATTATGAATCTACTGTAAGTTCATTGCGGCCCAGAGCATGATCTTTACAACTCATCTGTGAGTGTGGTGCCTGCTTAGTCTGAAAAGCGTAGCCTGGTGGGTAGACCGGAGAGCAGGACATAGGGTTAGAGGCTGTCAGGCATTGAAAACAAGAGAACATAACTGTACAGGAGTCTCGTTCAAGGCCATTCAAGGCCATCAGAATTTGGGTAATGGAGGTGATGAAGAATGTCTTCCAGGCAGTGACAGTTTGTCTGGGGACTTTGACATTGGGTTCATTATCCTGTGCTTATTTATGCAGGGAATATAGCACTAAACACACCCCTTTCTGTTCAGAAACCTGTAAGGCTCCTAGAACATATGGGAGCACCCTCACATCTGAGAGCTTATTTATAGGCTGTGTTTGAGGAGAGCTCAGTCCCAGGACCAACTTCTTGTCACCAAAAAGAGAATTCATTAACAACAGTTACAATACTGAATGGTGACAGAGAAGCAGGTCTTCAGTTTTGCAGAAAAATGAAATGTTGACACTAAATTTGAAATACATTTTTCTAAGTGGAGAAAACTTTTCCAAACTCCAAAATTTCAAGATCATGCAATTTGCATAAATAAAATAGTATTTTTTTTTATAATTTTTTTTTCAACGTTTATTTATTTTTGGGACAGAGAGAGACAGAGCATGAATGGGGGAGGGGCAGAGAGAGAGGGAGACACAGAATCAGAAACAGGCTCCAGGCTCTGAGCCATCAGCCCTGAGCCTGACGCGGGGCTCGAACTCACGGACTGCGAGATCATGACCTGACTGAAGTCGGACGCTTAACCGACTGCGCCACCCAGGCGCCCCAAAATAGTATTTTTAATAAAACAAGCAAGAATGATTTGATTTAAATTTGAATTATCCCACTTTTATGGAAGGGGCAGAATGCATTTTGAATAACACATGTATTTTAAATGTTATATTTGAGAGAATTGTAAGTTGTGCTCTTCTTGAGGACATTTATTCACTGCATGTTTGAAGAAATCAGAAGGCTATGTAAATTGAAATGCTTAAATCTAATATGAAAAAGGAAAATATCCTCACTTATAAAATAAGTAGAAGATAATTCATTCAACTACTATTGGTGTTGGTATTCAGTGGTTTATCTGGTGCTTTCAAGTAATTTACAGCAGGGAGATTACCTTAGTTTTTATATTTAAAAATAACTGAAGTGATGATTTTATGATGTGTAAATGGATACATAGTGGACGTATTTCTTTTGTTTATTGAGCTTGCTTTGTGTAAGAAAACTCCTAGAAGCAAAAATCTTGGTAATCTTAAGGCAAGATACAATTGATCAGAAAAAAAGTCATTTATTGAGAGATGAGAGAAAGGTGGCATTCTAAATAAGGATTTCATATGCTAATTTCAAGGTAGAATTTTTGGTGTGTGCAGTTTTTTTCTTAAAATATCAAAATGGCTCTGTAATGATGTTTTGCTCACATTAGAGGCAATGAAGAGAGAATCTTTCCTTGTAAGGTTTTTACTGTTTATAAAGAATAATTTTTTAATGCAACTTTGACAAAAACCATACTTACTTTTGGTTGGATTCTACACTGCAAAACCAGTTTAGGTATGTTTGTTTTAAATGACCGTGTACACTAATTAGAAAGAAAACAATTCACCAGGAGCTATATCAAATACAGCCCTGCAAATGGTATGAGCTTTTTCCAAGGATCCATATTGTCCTTGGACTTGGCTGTTGTATTATACTTTAAATGGAATTGATTGTGTGGTTGTAATGAAAGTAACAGATTGATTTCTATCCAGTGTTACAAAGAGTAAATAGAAAAATGTTCCCGTCTTGACCTGCATTCATAACCAATGGGATTTGCTAGCTTTAGACCCAATCCTTCATAAGAGATAAGATGCAAATGTAATAAAACTGGCTTCTAAGTTTAAGGATCTTTTCAGTGCTCATCAAAGATGTTTCTTGTTGCATTTAGATGTGTTTGTATTGATTAGATCACAATCACCTAGGAAATGTTACTTTCTTTAAATGCTATTCATAATTCATCATGTAATTAGCATTCATATGTGGCTTTATAAACATAGTAAGATTATTTAAGTGGTGGTTATGACATGGTGGTATACATTTTAATTGTCCTTTTTCAGTTAAAATTGAATTGCCTTTTTTAGTTATTTAAGTAAATGATGGTGGTTTAAGTTTGGATTTGACTATTTTTTGGTTAACAAACATTCTTGGCTGTGGAGTAAATTTTTGCATTGCAGTATATTAGGAAAGGTGTAAATTTATGTATATTGCAGTAGTATTTCTTCTGAAGGATGATTTCTGCTGAATATTCATTCAAAATTATCATTGTACTATTTATTAAGATATGAAATAGTTGTTTCCAATAGTGAACTGTTATCTTTTTTCCTCCATTATCATTATTTAGAAGATAATCAGACATGAATACTGTACTTAGATTTTTTTACTGTAGTTTTCAGGATTTCTATGAGCATTTCTCCCTCTTCACCCTTCTGTAAATAAAACTCAGGCCCACAAAACAAGGAATCTAAATATAAAGTACAGTTGGTAACTTCCTTTGCTATAAATGAAGGAATGCAAAAAAAAAAAAATCTAACAATTCATTTGTAAGCAACAGTTTCTTCACACATTATGTGACTTTTTTGGGATTTGTTTTATGTTTTGGGTAAAACAGTTTAGTATAATGATGCCTAGATGAGACAAAACAAAACATAACAAAATTAGAAAAAAAAAAACTAACACATTTGACTGCCTATGTTTCTCAGTTGGGGCTTCCAAGAGCCCTCTATTCTTCCAGCCCCCTCGCTACCCTGCAGGTTGTAGCAGACAATTCACAGGAAAGGCTTAGACATCGAGCTTGCACGCTTCTTGACTCCATTTTAAACCTTTTGTTCACACCAGGGTGGCATTTTTTCACACCGCATGTGGCAGTTTTGACTCCTATCCAACTTGTCTTATAAAATCAAAGTCTGTGATTTTTTTACATTCACAGGGCTGCTTCCTGAACGGCTGCTGCCGTTTGTGTCTTTCCTAGTGATTGGTGCAGAAGTTTATAGCAAAATGTGTTTTAGGGAGGGGGAGGAAGAAGAAAGCGATATGAAAAATGTTCTGGCCTGAAACACAGGAAACAAATTTTAAATAAAACAGATTGACTCTGCAAAGATAGTGCATGAAAATTCAATATATTTACCCCTATTTTTTATTATTTTTCATGACCCTCGCTGAATATACAGCTTAATTTAAAAATACCTACAGTGTTACCACTTTGAAGTTGCATAATGTTATTTAAAAAAAAGTGTCATGTAATTGCAAATGAAAGTCTCATCCTCAGAATGATACAATTATTTTCCTATAATTTATAATATTCGGTGAGTGCAAATGAATTCTGCTTTTAGAGATGATCTTTCAACATACCCCATTTGATTTGAAGTTCAGACCATGTATAAAATAAAACATGTTATTTCAAAAATTTATTAATTAATTTAAAAAATTAATTAATTTAAATAATTTCTGCATCAACTTCTTCATTCTTAACGTTTTCTTCTTTCCCCTAGTCCTCATTAATTTCATTCATATGTCCTAGTAATAAATCACATAGGTTATTTCAAATAAATGATATAAAGCAGTAATTATGAAAGAAGTGCAAAATTTTACCAAATGCAAAAGGTATGTGCATTGGCATGTTTCTACAGAGTAAATATTAGCAAGGATATAACATCTACAATTGAGAAATCTGAGTCGATGATCTGGCAATAATAAATATATACATATTTTTATACTTTTACTTTGAAATTCTTATATTGTTTAAAGATTATCTCTTTTTTGTATTAATAAAAACATATAACATGTATTCTAAAATATTCTATAATATGTAGTTTACTTCAGTATTTTTTGCAGGGGGTATAAGGAAAGATTTCTATTTTAACCAACAGATAATAATTATATGATTTCTTATATTTTCTGAAGTTTTAGAATAGTTCATTCTTTATTTTTAAAATGATGGTTTCTTTGAATAGTAACAATTCAATTGCCACATAAACAGATATTAAAATCTGTTTCAAGAAGCAAATGTTTAAGGAGTAATAAGTATTTGTTAACAATGTTGACAAATTTAAGATGAAAGAATCTGATTGCATATTTTATAAAATTTTTAGCTAGAAAGCCAACTTAAATAAGTAAAATCATTTTGGTTAATGTAAGTCATCTATTTGATATTGTAGAACAGAACCATAGTATTATGCTTTAAAATATATATATATATATATATATATATATATATATATATATGAAAGAAAAAGTGCAGATTCTGATTTTTATGCCTTCTTCCAGGAAATACCTACATAAATTCGTTGCATCTGAATTATTCATTGCAATATTTGAAGTATGAAATGTATCCATTATATTGAGAAAAATCTCAATCTAGAATTTGGATTTTTTTTCACTTTCTGGAATAACAAACCAGGACTGACAAGAACATAGCAGTGAGGTCTGTAACAGAGATGTGCTAGCAGACAGAACAACTGCTTACTTTTTCTTCTACAAATAGAGCCCGACGTCAACTACAACTCCTAGGAAGTATTTGAAAATAAAGCAAAAAGAATTTTTTCCAGGAATAACAAAATCAACATGGTTAATGTGAATAAAACTGTGTTTAAAACAAACGAAATGCAATGGATTTTATAGTCTGGAATTCTCTTCTGATGCATAGATGTCTAACAAGTACAATATTTTGCCCATCTTTTAGTTAATTTAAAATCTGACCTCATTAGAAAGAGAAAGAAAAAGTTATATGTATTTGAATACAAACATTCTATAAAGATCAAATAAAATCCCTGTCAGTAGAAACAAAACAAACAATGAAAAGCAAGGAAAATATCCAAACAAGCACATACCACTTGATTGAAGTTCAGTATTAAGCCTTCATATAAAACTAAACAGCATCTAGAAATCTAACAAACCATTTGAAATTAAGACTATGAAAGACAAGAAAATCATTACCTAAAGAAATGTAAGTCAAGTTTATGAAATAAAATTTACCTACTTTTGCAGCTCATATGTTTGTTGAAAGAAAGTATGACTTTATTTCATGTGCATGGCAAAGAATATAGAAATATACTTATCTCATGGTTTTTCATTATCTGGTCTAGAAAACCCCAACTTTTATTGCTTTAAGTTTCTTATTTCCTGCCCTCCCCACCTACTCCCTCCGCTTCTTCAGACTGTCTTCTGTTCAGCATCTCTTCTCTTTGAGGTGAACAAAATAATACCCCCAAACAGACACACAAAATCACCACCAGTCAGCTGAAGAGAAATAGGTTTTCTGCCTTTGGCCTGTCCTCATATGTTAATAAAATCAGCACATACATTCTGCCACCAAATTCAGCTTGGAAGTAATCCTCTTCTACTTAAGGCTGGATGAAAAGAGTACTCATTGTGAATTATGTTTCATCTGTCACAATAACCTTCTTTATTCTGTCATGGACCTCCCCTTCGCCTGTGGCAATTAGAGAAAATAGGTATGCCTTGAAGTAGGAGATAGTGGTTCTTTTTTTAAACCAAACACAACAAAAACTGATGACACACACAAACAATGCTTGCTAAGCAGTATACTGAAGACAAGCATATGAGGCATCTTGAAGTGACTGATTTTAAGCAAGAGAATACATTTTAGAACAAGCAGGTAGTATAGTTGCTATTGGTTATTGAGGACAAGCAGTGGATTGCAATCGTATTAAAAATGAAATGTAAACAGCGTATTTTCCTACTGAATACTTTCAAATTAAATCATGTCATAAGATGCATATTATAAATAAATGGTATTTATTGAACACACCAAATCGCAGTAATAAATTCACATGCCTTAAAGTATATTTCAATACTCCAGACTAGCATTTTTACAAATTTTTGAAAGGGGAAAAACAAACAAAAATTTCCCCATGAACAGAGTGTATCAGACATTTTGTGTAACTTAAAATCAATGTGATTATTTGATTTACTTACTCTTACAAAGCACTGAAATACCTTGAGGCAGTTCAAGTTCACCTTTCTGGAATTAAATCTGTTAAATGATAGAAATCATCTAATCATCTTCTTAAGATGACATCTTAACTTTTTGGCTTAACAGGGTACATTTACACCACATGTAGTTACGAAGTTAAGCTAGAAGATCTTAAAAAGCTACGAGAGGAAAAGAAAAAAAAAACCCATAGTTGACAGAAAAGAAAATACTCCTTCTGGTAGCAAAAGAAAGTCACTGCTGATGAATTAACGCAAACAGTCATAACAGTTGGATAAAATAAAAGGATATAAATAATGTAAGCTATCAGGAAATTCATAAAATCTGAAGAAAAAATTCTGGAGACTAAAGGAAAACCTTTTGGCCCACCGCACAGGTTGGGCACAAAAGTGCTTGCTAAGCTATCTATTTCACACATGCAACGACAGAAGGTTCGATATTCATTCGATCGATGAGTGAAAAGGCACAATGGCAAAATCAGACAGACTTCTTTTCAAATACAGATCTCCAATGTCCCCTACAGTCTACAGATGCGCGGCTGGTGGTGTGGCTCCGACAGAGCAAGGGTTACATCAAGGCTGTTCTCTGGACCGTGCAAACAGTCTAGACCAATGACCTGCAGCATCATGCCCTTTGAAGAAGAGGCAAGTTCGGTCATGATGAAGAAAAATCAAGGCGTACCCCTTTTAACAATAGGGAGCAGCTCGAGGCTGCAAAGAGGTAAGCAGGGGTAAGAAGAAACCGGCATCTGCTTCCATGGTTACAGGCCAACTATGAGAACCTTGCTTTTCAAGGGAGTCTGTTCTCAGGCTCCCTCACGGGGTATGCCATGCATTATAAGCAAAGGCAGGTTGAGCTGAAATCCACATAGTTATTTCAGAGTAAAATGATACAGAGCACATGGCTGCCAGAAAAAAAAGTCACATGACTGTTAAGAACCTGACTTGGGCTACTTCAGAATAGAATTTTTCCTCCCTTATACCAGTTTAAATAAAGATGGTAAATTTGTATAAAACAAACGGCGATGATGAAGAGGATTTTTATTTCTCAGGCTCTTAAGTGAGAAGAGGTCAAGAGTCAAGATAATACCCAGCCTCCCATGGCAGGACCATGTAGAATTTTGTTAATATAGCTTTATTATGGATATCACTTAAAAATATTTCCTTTTTTTTTTTTTTTTGCCAGACCTTGACATTGAATATATGTTCTCGTGAATCTCTCTCTCTAACCTGATTCTCTTTGATTTCCTGCCCTGGATTTTCCCATGTTTATGTTCATTTATGTGGTTAGATCTCATGAGGAAGGTAGGAGATTTGGTGAGAAACTTCTTTGCTGTGGCGTTACTGTTCTAAGAAAGGGTAGGGTTTCCTCTGCCTTTTGAAATATTCAAAATTCAAATCTATGTCAAAACCATTAGCCTCTGACAGTAGTTCTATTTCTAATTCACGCATTGATATTTTATTTGTTGCTTGCTACATCATGAGTCTGTAAATTCAAATATAAAAGTTTTTCCCCCTTTCTGTGAGATATTTAGTTGTTAAATTGAATCTTGTCATATGACATACTAGCAGCTGATGCTATTTGAATAAAAATTTAACAAATATAAAATGTAGCATGCTCTGTATTATTGAGAATAGGTCTATGATAATAACCACACGAAATGCAGACATATGAATAATTAACATAGATGAGACATTCTTCTAACAGTGTACCATAACTAAATATTAGAGGAGCTCATGTCTGTTACCTTCCAGTGACGTACAATTAACTATCGATGTTCCATGCAATTTATCCTTTGAGCAATTTTTGTTCACAAGTATATTGTTAAAATTAGGGAATGAAAAAGGAAGGAATGCTCCAAAGGGCAAGGCATAAAACACCTTTCATTAAATTAATGTTTCAGAAGCTTTGTATATTACTATAAATGAGCACTATATGGTCTGCTTGTATGGAGATATTCATTTTATATACTTACCCCGAAGGAAAATTATCCTGTAGCTTTACAATGGCGATTAAGTGTTGGTGACCATGATAGCAACAATTTTATGCTCTCAACTGAGAAATCAGAATATAATTTTTTGGCGTGTTCCTCCATACTGATGCCGGGTTTTGAGCTAGGTTCATGGCTAAACGTATGCATGCAGTTTTTATTTCTTTCAGTGTGTCAAGATACATTAATTTCTATGCTTGGATGGTGAGAAAAGCATATATGGAGTAAAAAATAAACTATCGTGGTGTCACTGTTTTACTGTAGTAATTCATGCACTGCTATAAGTAACGAACATATTATCTAAAAAGATGTTCTAGTTTTTAAGAAATGATTTACTTACTCCTAAGATAATTCAACATCAGAGTTTGTTTGATATAACAACAGATCATACTTGCTGGCAAAGGTCAAGTGCCAGTTAGTTCTTCAGTGGAAAAATCTACCTGTCAATTCTCCAAAGGAAAACAAAACAAAAGCAAATGCACTAAGGTTTACATAGTACATGATAATTTGTAAATTGTAGTTAAAAGAAAATGAGACTATTGCACGAAATCTGTTGCAAAATAGATGACTCGGTTTTTTTTTCAGTTAACATTTAGCCATTAGTCTGCTCTCTTGTTTTTCAAAACATACTCAGTTTTGTCCATATTTATGTGTGAACATAAAATTACCCTAACTTGCTAAATGTGGATATATGTAAACACTTGGAGACATTGTCATAGAATCAGATTGGTGGTTATTAAAATCCTATTAGCACATAAATATGCAGATAGGACACTTAATACTGAATATTTTGGGGGGAAATGACAGACTCTTTCCTTAAGAAAGATTCTCTATATCTGAAGTATTAATAAATAGCTGGATAATATGTCCATACTCCATGTAGTTTGCAACAAAAACTCCACTCATATGGCAAGATGTGTTGGATTTAAATATTCCTTAGAATATTTAGAATAATTAATGTATTTCACCTTCCTTACTGCCAAATCAGAAAAAGAAAAACTAAATTTGTCTTACCTAATGGAGCATCTGAAAGAAAAGACTGAACTTTTCCAGTGCTTTAGTGTCTGATAGTGCTTTGAATATAGTAGGTGGTCAATAAAATATGTCTAACAAATAAATAAACCTGGGATTGCACTAATGAAACAATTACCTAAAAATAACACAATCTCCTAAAAGACAGGACATGTATCTACTTTCTCATGTATCTTTTTTTAACTTTTTGTTACGATGTTTCTGCGCAAATGAGTATTTTTTGTCAGTAGTCTGTGCTTACTTAATGCAATGTTGAACGGATTGCTTATATGCAATACTTTCTGGAGCAGTCAGAAAACGAATGCATCTAGCGTATCCCCAAGAGAGGCATACACTTGACACCATTTTCCAAAGTTACTTAGTTTTTTCATGAATACTTACTTATATGTATGTATGTATTTAATCAACTTTCCCCATACAATATTTATTAATTTAATATGACCTAATTTCAATGATGTGCTGAAGCTGGCTAAAACCAACTTGGATGAGCTCATTGTAACTATTCCTTTCCAAATTCCACTTTTAAGAGACATCCTTCTCTTAACTTGAAATCAGAGACAGCAGGAGTATTTGCACCATACAAATCAGCCAATACCACAAATCAGGGTCTTTTCTTCTTTTTTTAGAAGCTGTTGTTAAAAATCTACCAGCATACTATTGCCTAATTTCCCCCTCTGAATCCATCTTTGTAGGTAAATTATAACAACTAAGAGGTCAATAGGATTAGAAATTTTCTATTCATCAACCTGTCTAAAATATAAAATATAAATTAATTATGTAGATTAGATATCAAAGAGAGGGACAGCTGTGGAAAATATTAGACACTCTAAATTTTTCTTAAATACTTAGCTTTTATATCCGAAAGTCACATAATTTATCTTTCTGACTTTTCTAATTTACCTGAATAAACATCTATGTTTATTCTTTCATCTCTTTTCTAACAAAATGTTTACATACTCTGATATGTAATTGTCAGCTGATTTTTAAGTGAGTGACAACAGGGTTCTGAAAATTTCCAGACATCCTTTAAATGGGTCTCTAACTTAGACTCATTTCATTAGCAGTGAATTTTTTTTAGTTTATTTATTTTGTGAGAGAGAGAAAGTGCAGGGAGGAGGAGCAGACAGGGAGAAAGAGAATCTGAAGCAGGCTCTGTGCTGATAGCACAGTGCTGACAGAGCCTGCTGCGGGACTCGACCTCATGAAGTGTGAGATCATGACTTGAGCGGAAACCAAGAGTCGGATATTTAACTGGTTGAGCCACCCAGGTGCCCCTCAGTGAAGTTTTACAAAACTGAGATGAGATATCTTGAAGTAATTTATACTTTTGTGTAGCGTATCATTTAACCTCAGGCATTTTATGAGAAGTATTAACCCACTTGATCTCTTGAATGAGATTATTATGTGGAAAACAAAAATGGGAAATCTATGAGTGGAAAAATGAAATACACATTTTTGACAGACAAGCCACTGAATTCCCATTTCATCTTTTATCTATGAAATTACTCTGGGTAGGTTATAGGTAAAAATCTCTAAATGTGGGTGGATTATAAGTATACATACTTGGTGAAATAATAAATGATTTATTTTTTTATAAATAAATTTATTTTATTTATAAAATTTGCATATTTATAAACACCTGTATAAATGTATATACTTTTAAAATATGAAATATGCTTTATATTTATACAAGATATATATTCAAAATATCTAAATATATTTTATATTTGTATGGAAATATGTAATAAGTTTATATCAATATATTAATATGAATAATTATTTATAAAAATCCATTCTTTTTTAGTTGAAGAAATGAGTTCTATGGTGGCATGTTTTCAAGTATCTCTGCGATCTACTTTGTGACAATACATGGGATGACTTATATTATGGTTCTAGTTATATTATGTTTCTAATTGGCTTCCCAATCATACATCCCAAACACTCTGCACTTCAGCTTATATGGATCTCAAATTAGTTCATTAATTTGAGCATCTGTTTTTGGTCCAAGTATTGTATTATTATTTGGGAATCCAAACATGACTAATACATGATATCTGCCTGGAGCCCATCATCAAGTGCAAGAAGAAAGCACCTTCAATATGCTGCTATCATGAGAGAAAACCATTTGAATATGACTCTACTTTATTTTTTTTTAATGTTTATTTATTTCTGAGACAGAGAGAGACAGAGCATGAGCGGGTGAGGGGCAGAGAGAGAGGCAGACAAAGAATCTGAAGCAGGCTCCAGGCTCTGAGCTATCAGCACAGAGCCCGACACAGGGCTTGAACTCACATGATCATGTAAGATCATGACCTGAGCCGAAGTGGGTCACTCAACTGACTGAGCCACCCAGGCACCCCTAACTCTGTCTACTTTAAATCTAATATACACCTATATTACAAATGCCAATAATTATCCCAGAATCTCATATACTTTATGTATTCTACTCTCAGTACATATTAGATGCTGGTGCATCACAGCTCCATACCTACAACTACAATTACAAACAGTATAGTCAAGATGGCAAGGACATGATTCTTAATATAGACCTAAGTAAAGAGTTAGTGAAGACAAATAAATTACAGAAACTAGCTATACATCCTATTCATGAATGCAAGGAAGCAGGTCATATAAAGTCAGGATTCTCAAAGGATGCTAAGCCATTATCATAAGACAAACATGTAATAATCACTTGTAAACCCAATGTGAATTCTCACAGACATTCAACTTGGACAATATTGTGTTGTGTGTATGTATGACATGTTTGAATACTCATGGAATAAGATGCTTCTGATAGTTGGGAAAAAATATTTTGACATACTAATGCTATGCTTCCAAGAACTCTAAAAAATATCAAAAGTTGTAAAAGGCATTACTTTGTTATTATATTAACCTTATTGAACATAATACACAATTTTAGCAATGGACAATTCTCTAAATGCCACATAACTTGGAACCCTTCTTTGTTTCAAACAGTACTTCACAATTTTGATAATATATTAATGCAAAATATTCACACATGAAAGGTTTTTAAATGACTTATTTGATGTAAGGTCTTTAATGAAAATACTTTTGATTTTTGATAGATTATTTATAAGCACGATTATATTTATACATTTATAAGCACTATTGTCTTTCAGTTTTATAAATAAAAGTAATCCTTTTATATAAGTTTTTAGAAGCTATCTTTCCTTTTGATAACACAAAAAAAAATTTTTACTTTCTCTCTGGAAAAGTTAATTCATCTTTCTCGACCTAGCTCAACTATCTTCTCTTCTGTTAAGTATTTCCCTTCTCTTTGGAACATCTTTGTTTCCTGCCTTTCTGTCCTTCTCACCCACTCGCTTTCCTTCCCATCTGTACCATTTAGATTTTTACTAAGGTAAAATAATAATAAAAATAGATGACAATAGAAAAGCTTTAAGACATATGCAGAAATTTTCACACTGGAGAGCTGTAGTGACTGAATATAAAACTCAGCTCTGAACTTTCAACCACTTTGCAAGAAATGCTTTGTCTGAACCTTAAAAAAATGCAAAATAAAAATGATCTTTCACCCTTCTGAAAGGAGAAATGAGCTTCCTACTTTAGAGCATGAGGTGTACATGTGTTTATAATAAGCCATGTTTAGGCTCCATTATCGCCTAAATTCCAAAAATTGTTGTTTATTATTACTAACAAAAGCTTATGAAAAGCAATTTCCCTTGATTTGCATATCACAATCTTGCTATTTTTGTTAAGCATCAAATCCATTCTACTGAGCTATTTTGAGTGTGTGTGTGTGTGTGTGTGTGTGTGTATGAGTGTATGTGCGTGTATATTAAGAACCCTCTGATGTTAACATGTCTCAGTATTTTGTATAATAAGCATCTCTCAGTATTTTGTTTTTATAAATGGATGCCAACTATTGTGCTTACTATATAGCAAATATATTGCTATATTTGTGTTCCCTTTTGCATTCTTTTTTTCTCAAAGACGTGATTGAATCCTTAATATGCCCAACAACAATGCTCAGTTTTGCTTTAATTAAAAAGACACTCATTCTTTTAAGTGTTTCTTTTCTTTAAGGGCTGTATCCATTGACCTAACTTATATTCCTTTCTAATTTATATTTATTATCATATATCTTACAGAAATCATATTATGATTTAATAATGATCATTATTTACAATAATATATTTATAATAATATTCAATGTGACTAACTAAAGGTAACATATCTATATGATATTTCTTCAGTTGCTTGTGTGTGTGTGTGTGTATATACATATATATACATATGTATATATATACATACATATACATACATATACATATGTATATATACATATACATATACATATATATACACACACACATATATATGTATATACATATATCATAAAGCATGCTCTGTCTATGAAGGCAGACAGGTTTATATCGAGTTTTGTATCAGGTAAATAGTTAACTTTAAGATACTTCAGATCATCTAGAGATATTGCTAATCATATTCTGATTCAAGCACCTTGGGTAGAGTCTGAGATTTTGCATTTCTAAGACCCCAGGAGTGACAAATACTTCTGGTCTGTAGAACACAGTTAGAATGTCAAAGAGAGAATTATGGAGTTCCAGTTCGGGCTTTGCCCCCAGATGCTGATCTTGCCCAAGAGACTTTTTCTTCTTGACTTTGCTCCTCATCTATAAAATGGATGGACTCATGTTTCTCCTGCTCTTCACAGAATTGCTCTGTGGTTGAAATTAAATTAATTAGGAAAATACTTTGTAGATATTTCATCTTATCCTTGGAATAGTGTATTTTATACCCTAATTTCTGTTGGTGTTTGCCCATTTAGCTTGAAATGATGGAGCCAGCTTTAATCTTATCTGTCAATAGTTCTTTGTTCTTATTTACCCTCCCCGCCTTTTTACCCATTCACATGTTCTTTCAACAGATATTTATTGAGCAGCTACTATGCAGTATGAGTTGTGCCACCTTCTGAAGATATGATTGACTTCTTCTTCCTCCTCCTACTTTTCTTCATTCTCTCAAATAATTTCATTTATTGATTTCACTCTACACTCTGTACCTCTCTTACCCTTCTTTCTGTCTTCCATAAAGTGTTGGAATCATTAATCTGAAGGCTACATTTTTAAAATCAGTTTTATCCAATTCCATAAATATTCATTGATTCCCCCCTATATGGCAGATTCTCTGCAAAAGGAGTGTAAAATTGAAGAAGTTAAAGAAAGGACAGCCCTTTTATTACATCGTTGCATTCTCTTTAAGGAATGGGATATTTTGTGACTTCTCTAGTAACTATAGTTCAAGGCAGGATGAGACTAGTGTCATCAAACTCTGATGAATAGTGAAAAGGTTGCTTAAGAGGTGAAAACAGCTGATTTGAGAGCTTTGCAACAGGAAACTGAACTGCAAATAGGAACTGAACTGATGTGTGTGCCCTTAAGGAAACAGGCCATAATAATTATTGATAATATCTATCTGTATGTATAAAGACTTCTTAAAAATGGCCAGGGGTGCCTGGGTGGCTTAGTTGGATAAACATGCAACTCTCTTTTTAAAAATTTTTTTCCAATGTTTATTCCTTTTTTGAGAGAGAGAGAGAGACAGAGCACAGGCAGGGGAGGGGCAGAGAGAGAGGCAGACACAGAATCGAAGCAGGCTCCAGACTCTGAGCTGTCAGCACAGAGCCCAATATGGGGCTTGAACCCACGAACTGCAAGATCATGACCTGAGCCGAGGTTAAGCATCCAACCCTTGATCTCAGCTCAGGTCTTGATCTCAGGGTCATGAGTTCAAGCTCCATTTTGATCTCTGTGCTGGGCATGGCACCTACTTATAAATAAATAAATAAATAAATAAATAAATAAATAAATAAATATCAAATAAATAAGGTTATAAGCCGTGACCGAAGGAAATGAGAGGAGGAAAAGGGTGGATGTTACATGTGGAACAAATCATACCTTCTCCTCTCAGCTTTTATTCATGGTGAATGACTTGGGCAAATGATCTGACATAGGCAAAAAGATTTTAGAACTTTTCTTTAGGTATGTATGAGGGAAAGCTGAAAATTGTCACTGGAGTCACACCGTGATGGCCTTGGATGCCACCTACAGGAGTCTGTACTCAGTTTGGGGGACATGAAGGAATCTTGATTGTTACTGTTACTGTTGGCCCCTCTGCTGTGCATTCAAAGTCAACCTTTAATTCAAATCTCTGGAATTTAAATACAAATCCACTGTAAGAACTGAGCTCAGATGGAGCAGATTGGCAACCCTCCAGGTAATCTTTTGCCAGTTTTCACCAAGGGGGCAAAGCATACTGGGCACAGTATAACGGACTGTGTGAGGACACCTGGCTGCTAGGTCCTTGTTTAATAACTTGTTAGTCTGTTGACCTTAAAGAAGGCATTCACCTCTGTGAGTCTTAGGCGCTTTTTCTTAATGATGGGAATAATAAACTCTGCCTATTTTCAAAGTCATTGTGACAGATAAATATGATAAATAAATTTGAAAATCATAAATTTGGAAAATGTCAAGGACTGTCCAACTATAAGAATTCTCCCTTAACTTTTTCTATTCCTCAGTACCCCTCCAAGGTGGGACACTCGAGGGGGTGATCTTTTCGGCCTCCTTTTCCTTCTCCTTTAAATGAAATCCTGTCTTTTTACAACATCTTTTTAGGTCTTGGTGTGCACTTGTTGAGAACACGTCCAGCCATTTGTTTTGCCTGTTCTTTTTTAAAACCCTAAAATCGTCCATGAAGCTGCTCCTACTCTTTTATGCTATAATGAATTTTTAAAATTTATTTTGAGAGGGCGAGGGGCAGAAAGAGATGGGGAGAGCGAATCCCATGCAGGCATAAAGCCCGACTTGGGGCTTGAACTCACAAACCATGAGATCACGACCTGAGCCAAAACTAAGAATCAGACGCTTAACCGACTGGGCCACCCACGTGCTCCACTCTATGTGTAGAATGTACTCATTGTATTGTCCTTCTTACTAGCTTAAATATCACCTCTTGAGGTAACCATCACCCATTGGCTACTGCACCCGCCGTGGGATCACTTGCCATGTTCCTTTATTTGCTTTATGGCACGTTTGATTACTAAAATTACCTTCTTCATTTACTTGCTTGTATATTGTATGTCTGTTTAGCCACCACAATTTTATTAGCTCATTATGTGACGGACGGTATCATGGGAACTGTGGACAGCAAAATAGGAACTGAACGGATGTGTGTGCCCTTAAGGAAACAGGCCATAATAATTATTGATAATAATATCTATCTGTATGTATAAATATCATAGGGTAAGAGGTGCTATAAAGAATAAAAGCAAGCTGAAAGGTTAGAGAAGGAAGGATGTTATACCATTTTGTGTCAGATGTTCAGGGCAGGAGCCCCTGATTAGGCCCAGGAGGAGGGAAGGGAGGGGCATATTGAAGGAAAAAGTGTTCCAAGCAAAGAGAGCTGAAAGTGCCAAGGCCCTGAAGTGGGGGCATGCTCGATGTTTTTAAGGTCAAGTGAGGAGGAGCCACCCGTGGCTGAAGGGCAATGAGCCAGGCCTGAGTAGGAGGGGATGGGACCACAGAGCAAAGATGGCCCTGGGCTCTATCCCACAGGCTTCAGATACGAGATTTTTCTGAGTGAAGTTGCACATCTCTGGAAGGCTTTGGGCTGCAGAGTAACGCCATCGGACTCAGGTCACTCCTGCTGCCTTATGATGAAGATCAACTGGGAAGGGTGACAGAAGCGAGAACTGGTGGTATCTAGAACTCACTCCCTCTGGCTCCCAATAAGTCCCTCTGCTTACCTCTTCCCTGACACATGGTCATGTCACTTTACATTAGTCATGGTAGAAGCGTGTACACCATGGAGGTGTGCAAAAGCTCCAAGTCAGGAATTTCCTCTCTCTCTGCCCCTTCTTCATTTTGCCCTTGCTTGCTTTCCTTCCTTCATCCCTGCTCCTTTTCTTCCTTCCTTCCTTCCTTTGTATTCTTTCTCTTCCTCCTTCCTTTTTTTCTAACATTATAGGTACTTATTATTTATAAATAAAGTTGTTGATAAACATTTACGAGCACGTCTTGGAGGAGAACACTAGGATGTTGTTACAACAATTCAAGTGGGAGATGATGGCGGCTGAGATTAGACGAGGGTAGTAGTGAAGAAGATGATAGGAAGTCATCTGATTCTGGAAGGAATCTCCAAAGAAATCACTGAGTGGCTTTGCTGACTGAGAAAATGGCACACCAAAGATGGCTTGCAGGTTCTTGACCTAAATAACTTAGAGAATAGCTGTCATTGATTGAGGTGGAAATGGCTTCATTCAGGAGGACCAATTTTGGAGGCAAGTGTCAGGAATTTGGTTTCAGAGACAGGAAGATTCGGATGTCTCTTGGGTCTGTCCAAATGGAGATATCATGTAGAAAGTTGGATGTTTGAGTTTGGCACTCGGGAGAGGAGTCTGGACTAGAGATGTCACTTTGGGAATTGTCTGTAAAGAGAATGCTATGCCCTGTTTTTCAAATTTTAAATAAGGATTGATCACATACCAGTCATTCAGAGTTTTCATGCAAATCAGGGAAGCAATGTCAATGCGTGGCTATTGCATCTTGTGGAGACTGCTGACTCAGATGGTCTCTTGTTACATTTTTTCATAATTTAAGCAACTAAGTAAATCCTATGCCATGAATGGATTGAAGCCCTACTTGCTCGTCCCCCAGTTCAATTTCCTGCCTAAGCTTTTTGCTTCTTGGAACCAGTTAGCTCTAGCCATAACTTCTCAAAATCTGGTTCCAGGACCCAGAACTGCCTGCATCAGAATTAAATGGGTGTATTTTAATTTTTCAATAATTTTTTAAGTTTATTTTACTTATTTTTGAGAGAGAGAGAGAGAGAGAGAGAATGGGAGGGGCAGAGAGAGAGGAAGAGAGAGAGAATCCAGCAGGCTCTGCACTGTCAGTGTGAAACTGGATGTGGGACTGGAACCCATGAACCATGAGATCCTGACCTGAGCTGAAATCAAGAAATCAGACCCTTCACCGACTGAACCACCCAGGCCCCCTAAATGGGTGTATTTTAAAATGTAGAATCCTGCATTCAAATACTAGACCTGTTAAATAATAATATTAGCCCAAGGTCCAAGTATCCATGTTGTAACAAATACTCATTGTTACTAGTATGCACATAAAGATTTGGCCATTCCTGATAAAGTTTGTAAATATAAAGTATAGTATGTATTTTTTTAATTTTTTAAGGGTTTTATATCTTTTTGAGAGAGAGCAGGGGAGGGGCAGAGAGAGAGGGAGACACAGAATCTAAAGCAGGCTCCGGGCTCTCAGCTGTTAGCACAGAGCCCAACACGGGGCTTGAACCCACAAAATGTGAGATTATGGCCTGAGCCAAAGTCGGACACTTAACCAACTCGCCACCCAGGCACCCCTAAAGTATAATCTTTTTATCCTTTTTAAGAATATCCATTTGCAAAAATTTTTATGACAATTAATATCATTTATATAGTTAAACCTGCCCACTCATATTCTAGATTGCATAGATTAGAACAGAAATGATTTCAGTCATAAAGATTTTGGTCTTCAGTTAAGTAACTCAATAGTAAAATCAAATTTAATCCTCTTTTTTCTTGCATAAAGTACAATTTTAGGATACTGCAACTTTAAGATATATTCAAACCAAAAAAACCTCAGTTTTAATTTTAGACATTGAATTGCTCTGGTACTTTTAAAAGTTTGCTAAATATTTTTTATTCTCCCCTGTTCTGGACACAGGATAGAATTGTATTGCATTTCATAGTCTCCTTGTGATTTACATAGGCCAGAAAAGGTGTTGAGGCCAGTAAGTATTGTACCTGGGGCCAGAATATTTAATTTCAAGTGTTCCTTCATCTTTCTTGTATCTTTCTTCATAATTGAGATGGAAGCTACCTTGGTTTTGTATTTACCTGAGTTACTATGATTACCAGTGCTCCTCTGCCAATCTGTAATACTTAGCATGAGTGAGAAAAACCTTTGTAATTCTACGCTGCTAAGGTGGAGATTGGTTATTACTGCAGCATAATCAATTTTCTCTAGCAAAACTCAGTTATCTTGGACCAGAGCTGTCTTCCATTCAACAGATTGACATTGTGAACTGACCTAAGCTAACGGTCAGGGATTTCTGTCAATATATTAATCTTTGACAATAAAAGATTGGCAGGAACTAAATATATATGTCTCTTCTCTTGCAACTTTGTTACCAAGGAGCTTGTTTAAAAAAACAAACAGAGGGGTGCCTGGGTGGCTCAATCGGTTGAGCGTCTGACTTCGGCTCAGGTCATGATCTCACGGTCCGTGAGTGCGAGCCCCGCGTCGGGCTCTGTGCTGACACCTCAGAGCCTGGAGCCTGCTTCAGATTCTGTGTCTCCCTCTCTCTCTGACCCTCCCCCCATTCATGCTCTGTCTCTCTCTGTCTCAAAAATAAATAAACATTAAAAAAATTTTTTTAAAAACAAACAGAAAAACCAATCCCCCAAATAAATTACAGACCAATTTGTGCAAACATACAAACTTTTACATTAGTTACAAAATCCATCAAACAGCCCATTCCAAACGTCCGGAGGTAATCTCTGTTCTCTGTCCTTTTCGGTATGTCATACAGCACCTGATAAGAAGGGGTGGGTAAAAATTAAATAGAATTCCAAATCTAAAGTGTCAAAGATGTTAGCCTCTTGGCCTTTTACTAGGATTTGTATATGTTGTCCACGGAGTGAGATGATTGCCCAGTATTTCTAGCCAATCAGCATCTTGAAGCCCACCTGTCTCGCCAATGAAAAGCCGGCACATCCTTTGTAAATTACCAACACCCCACCCGTGTAAAATTTCACAGTGCAATATGTGGAAATTCAAAGCATTTGTTACAGTTGCCCCTAGAGTTCAAGCTGTTCATTAAGAAACTTGAAATCCTAACCAACCTAGAGAGTGATTCCTTAACTAGAATTCTTCAAATCTTAATCAATTTTTTTCTAGTTTGTAAGTTAAAGGTAAACTAATGTACTTCATATTGTACCTGGTGGAGTGCTTTAAACTAAATTATAGGCACTAACAGAATTAATTATGGATTTTTGCTTATTTACCTTTATGTTCTACTAGGAGTACAAAAAACATAAAACTGACAAAAACTTACATTATTTTACTTCACAAATACAAATGTAATAGTACTTGAGGCTTAAGTTTACTTTAGATGATGTAAAGTTTTTCGTATTTCTATAGTTTCCTTCAGTATTTAATAGATCAATAACTATTTGTACTTACTAAACAGCAACAAAGTATTATTGAACTGTTTATATGTTGTGTAGAATTTTTTTTGAACCAAAACAAAAAATAGACTATATCAGCTTAAAATGAAAATCTGGAAACATTGGGGTGTAAGTTTAGATTCCGCTGTCCTCTTTCTGCATATTCATGGTCTGGAAAGGATACTAACCTTCCTTAATGTTTTAGTTTCCAAATATTTTGCCAACTGTGAATGAACTAGGTCAACGAAGGAAAACATTCTTCCTACAGCCTACATGAATATTTTGCTGTTTGAAAAACTGAACTAGGCCATCAATCATTTTGTTAATATTTGTAGATTCTCTCTCACAGAGTTGGAATATAACTACTTGTAAAACTCCATCAGTTAGTATGTTTCCCCAAATAGTTACCTCATTTCAAATTCTGCTAGTTACTGTTACATATAAGTTAATTTCTGAATGCCTTTGAGAGCAAATAAGATTAGAAAGGAAATTAATTTTTTCTAAGCTTATAAAATGACTGAAAAATATTCTTAAGAATCTGGAGTTGTGTCTTGAATATTAAAATTTTAGACATTAGATGTAATTTATGATGATATGTTTCAATATTAACATTTTAAAATAAAACTATTTTAAAAATTGCTTTCTACTAATAACCCCTATGATTCAAAAAATACTGTTTATGAAGTTACAGATGTTAAATTAACTGGTGGTGTTGGGGTGCCTGGGTGGCTCAGTCGGTTAAGCGTCTGACTTTGGCTCAGGTCATGATCTCGCAGTTTGTGAGTTCAAGCCCCATGTCGGACTCTGTGCTGATAGGTCAGAGCCTGGAACCTGCTTCAGATTCTGTGTCTCCCCCTCTGTTTGCCCCTCCCCTGCTCATGCTTTGTCTCCAAAAAATAAATATACGTTAAAAAAATTTAATTAATTAATTAATTAATTAACTGGTGGTGTTTCATATGTTTACCCACGTGACATTTTATCTCTAAAATTAATTTATGGCATTTTATAAACAGTAACAATGGTAACAAGAGCACAGTTTGCCTTCATAGTTAATTTATGTAAACTTAATTTTGGCTGGACCTGTTTTAATATTTTTATTAATTTTGACTCCTGTGAATTTTGAGTTTTGGAAGTCATATATTTCCAAATTTAGAAAGCAGACCTACAGTGAGTTGGATTGGTTATTCCTAGCAAAGTAATTTATTGATATTAGTGATCATATTATTATGTAATAGTTTTTAGGGAATCTAAGAGAATGACTATTTTTATTATAGGAAAGGTGGTTCCAACTGACGGGATTTAAAGTGAAATATTTAATTTTTTTAGACATCTCTTTTTGATGAGGATGTACATTTTCGGTTTAAGATTTTTTTCTGAAAAAAGGTAAAAACATTTTGGATGTGTGTTAGTTCAGGAATATTTTTTTTAAATTTGCTTTATTGACGTATAACTGACATATAAAATTGTAAGAGATTTAAAGTGTACACTAGTGATTTGATATACATTGTGAAAGGATTCCCCCATCTAATTAATTAATATATCTATCACCGCACATATTTATTTTTTTCTTGTTATAAAAACATTTAAGTTCTACTCTCTTAGCAAAGTTTGTAGAATTTTTTAATGATGACCACATCTTGATTCATTTCTTTTCCTTTCAGGTTATTGATCATTAAAATGGCATTGTAAAGGGATGACTCAGAAATAACAGTAAGTCTTAATTATTTGAAAGACACACTTAAATTTGTACTAAAACATATGACAGCGTATTTGGCATTTTTTCCCGTTCTGATTTTGTGGGCTAGTATAGGGCATAGAATGTGAACAGAAACCCCTAGACCTCAAAGTATATTTTTATTTGAAGCCAAAATATTTTTAACTAAACTGTGCTAGTCAATAATTTTTGGATTTGGCAGACTGTAGTACAGTCCTATTTTTGAGAAAAGTCAACAAAGTGTTTCCCTTCTAATTCAATATCCTTATTTTCCCTGAAACAATTTTTCCTTTTGGTGCAAAGGCTTATGAACTTGGTGTTTTTACAGGAACAATAATACATTGTTTCTTTTGCTATGCTGAAAATAATTAATGTTTATGTTGGATTTAAACTTTTGTCAGTCAGAAGATCTACTGACTAAACCAGATGAGATAAATATGATAAGATTTCTTTCTTTATTAGAGTTAGATGATCCCTGTTGGTAATACACTTATATTTCATGTTTATATATTATCATTGCTCTTTTAAGCCATGAATCTTAATATGTTTCATATTTATAATAAGCTATTTTGATCAGCCATATGTTTTCTTCTGAAATGGACATATATCCTACACAATAGACTAGAAGAATATTTTGTCTAGTGGTTATTCATTAGAATAATTTAAAATATCTGCTCTGGCTAAATTATTAACCAATACTTTAACACAGTATTATTTTAATGCAACAGATTTACTTTCTCTCCTGACATTAAAATATATTTTTCTGTTTGTAACATTTCTACCCAAAGACAGTTGGAAAAAAAATGCAATTAACAAAGATAGCCTCAGTAATAAAACACAGAAAAACAACATTAAATTCAAAACAGTGGGTGAATTTAAATATATGTGTGCACACACAAATACACACACATAGAAATGAAATGACTAAATAGTATTATATAATTGCATATCTTATAGATATGTAATTATGTATCATATAAGTATATGATGATATAGAATATATTTAAATACATTATATAAGTACATATAAGTAATTATATAAGTATATATAAATATTTAAATATATGTGACTATATAGACATATAATTATAAAAGCAATATGTTGTAAAACTCAAAACAGACTCATAGTAACCTTTTCCTCCTCTTAGTCTCCATCCTCCTCCCTGAGATAGTCAGTGTCAAAGTGTGCTATGTTCCCCTGTACCTCACTCAGGAGAGTTTCTCCAACCTCAGAAAGCACAGATGCATATCTCTTTTGTCAGAAAGAAGTAGTTTTGCTTCTGATATATATATTTTTTATGACCAAAATATCAAGAACATTGCTCTTCACCTTGTCTTTCATAGCTATCCCTTCAGGTTAATATGCATAACATTCCATATTTTGCCACACTACTTTTAATTAAAACAAAAATCTGGATGTTCACCATCCTTTTTTTATGACAGCCATAGATGAGAAAATACCTGTATTGCCATGAATGGCAAATCTCAGTGATGTTTTCATTCCAACTCTGAGAGGCATGAAAATGACTCCAAGGCCTATGTCAGAACAGATATCAAGATTTCTGAGGTGAATAGTAACTCAGTAAACGTGAGTTCTTGTCCTGATCTGTCTGTGATGTGTTGTTATCCATCTCCAACACTATCTGATCCTTATTATAGAATACATGCTGCTCTGATGTAAGGGTTGCATTCTTCAGACACCACAATTGATGAAAAAAAGAATCACATTATGAAATTACGTGTTTCAGTATAAAGGAATGAGTTAGAGAATGGATTTGCTATTTTACTACCATCAGTGGTTAAAATATTCAGCATTTTCTTTAAGATTAGGTAATATGAAAGAGAGAAAAATAAATTAAGCCATAGACTTTTACAAATGAACATAATTCAAGGAAAATAAACATAGTGAAAACATAGTTGAGGGTAAATAACATTACTTAATGAAAACATTAAGCGATTTTGTTTAGAATGACATTGGTCGTTAGAAAGCTATAGGTATGTATAATATAAACTATTATAACATATATATTCATTATTTAAATATAGTACATGTATACTGATATTTATTATATATTTATATATTCTCTATATTATATATCTTCCATACATAGATGCATCTGACTTTTGACCATAGAATATTTGTATTTTATAAAATTTAAATCCTAACATGACAGTATGACAAACCTAGATTGAACTTTTAAAAGGGTTTTCAAATTAATAAGCTTTAAGTCTCTGTGTGAGAGTATGGTGTTTGTGTATGTATTCATAGCATTGAGCCTACATTTGGAGTTAACACTGTGGATCAGGCAGTTTTAGCCCAGCTGAAGTATGAAGAGAAAATTGACAAGAATGATTTAATTCGGTCTACCAATATTTATTGAACATTTACTGTGAGCTACATAGGCTTCTAAGTGGTGCATTTACATAGATGTAAGTCCCGACAAGCATGGCTCTTACATTCTTGTGGCCATGATGGAGGCAGAGGAAGGGCAGACGTTAAACCAACGATCAAACAGATAAAAAATATCATACTGTTTTGTGATGAATAAAGTTGAGTGGGAGACTTGGGGGAAGGTATCCTCTCTTTGAGGCTGGGGAAGACTTTTCTGAGTTAGTAGCATATGAGAAGAGACTTGTTATGCACTTGTCTAGGAAAGAGCATCCCAGCAGAGGGAAGAACCCAAGTCAAGTTTCTAAGGAGAAAGTATACGGCATATTAGAGCAATACCCAAGTGTCCAATATGGTGGGGCAAGCCCATGTAAAGTTCTTCTTGGTCATGTTAAGAATATTGGATTTTTTTTCTAAGTCAAATGGGAAGCCATCCATCAGAGGCTATTGATCAGAGATGTGAATTGATTTAGATTTTTAAGAGTTCACTTTGTTGTGTAAAGAATAGCCTGAGAGAGAAAGGGAAGATCAGTTAAATACTTATGATAGTACTTCAGAAGAGTAGACTTCTTTAGGCTAGGTGCTTTTAAATAGAATGATTTAAATCTGTTGCTTCTTTAGTCTAGTTTCCTGAGGACTGCTTTTTAACAAAGGGTTTATTTGGTAAACAAATCAGTGTTGATGGGTTTTTTATTGTGTGTGTGTGTGTGTGTGTGTGTGTGTGTGTGCATTTTGTTTTGTTCTTTTCGGTGTTATGTTCTTTTTAGCCTGATGAGTAGTGCTAATTTTAACTTAAGTTTCAAATACTGATTGATATTTATAACATACACCTTTAATGTGGTTACAAAATAAACAAAAACAGACCATTAAGCCAAATGAATAAATAATATAGATAAAATGTTCCAGTTTTCTGAGCTAGGTCTGATAACCCAATTTATATACTTTAGAAATTTTACCTATCTTGTGTGTAAATGAACTGGATAATTGCAACATATTCCATATTTTTTCCATTAAAGTAGAAGAAAAAAGTGGAATTTATATTTGTAATCATAGAAGGTGTTAGTAATACTCTGGAATGTAAAGCAACTTCGTGAGTGCTTGTCTTTCAGTAAACATTTACAATTTAATGATAAATACATTTGCATATCTAAGGCCAAATTTGAAATAGTCTGATGTGATGCTGCAATTCCTTCTGGTCTCAGCTAAATTGCATGTGATTAACTAATAAAAGTTGACACTGAACTCATTTTGGATTTTAAATGTAAAACATATGTGGCAAAAGCTGGTTTCACATATGTGAAACACCTCAAAGCTGTATATATCAATATTTATTTAGGTCCACTTTCATAAGTCTTTGCGTAATGATCCTAAAATTACATTACTGGCCTTTAGAAAGTTACTATGACAATGTCCAAACAGAATTGCGATCTCACAAATAAAATCCTGAGTTAAGGCCTCTTTGCCATCAACCTAGCACTAAAGTGTCTTCTGAAAGATGTCACCATGAAAAAAAAAGAAAGAAAGATATCAACATGGAGAGATGTTTGTTTAGTCTTTCATCCTGCTACCAAACGAATGTACACAGTCAGCTGATGTCTTAGAAGCTGTTACATTGTGCACGCAGAGACAAGGGTTCTGCTTTTCTTGCTAACCAGTATAAATTGCTGTTGTTTAATCTCTAGATCTGGCCCTGGAAGAGGTTATGGTCATGAGTACTCATCTGGGAGACGAAAAGACAGAGTCAGGGTGGGAGAGGGGGACAGAGAGAAGGAAGGCAAGGGCTCAAGAGAACCACAGATGGGAGGAAAGGATCTACCTCTGTGCCGGGGAGTCTCAGATTGTGAACATCGATCTCATGGTGCGGGTAAATCCAGGGGTGAAATAGAACTATTTTTCTTACTACATACATAGTACGTAAATGCAAACTAACTATAGTATTCTGGATAACCAAAGAAACCACATTTAAAAAGAAAAGTAAAGGGGTGCCTAGGTGGCTCAGTCGGTGAAGCATCTGACTTAGGCTCAGGTCATGATCTCACGGTTTGTGAGTTTGAGCCCCGCATTGGACTCTGTGTTGACATCTCAGAGCCTGGAGCCTGCTTCAGATTCTGTGTCTCCCTCTTTCTCTTTCCCTTCCTTGCTTTCTCTGTGTCTCTGTCTCTCTCTCTCAAAAATAAATAAACACTAAAAAATTTAAAAAATAGTCTAAAAATAGTCTACCTTTTTTAGACTGAATGAAACACCTCTGCTTGGTCTTCAAGTTGGCCCTTTCCCTAGAGATTTTGCCAGTGGTAAAACTTAACGAGTCTTGATTTTTACTACATTTGGTTGCTTAAAACCTTACCAGCTCCCAGTGGATGCAGCTTCACCTGCTGGGAAATGAGAGCCACACCACTGAAACTGTGGTCCATTGGCCAGATCCTTCTGAGAATGGTTTGATACCACTTAGAAAACACAGAAGTTTGAAAATTAAGAGCAAGCATTTAAAAATTTTTATAAAACTTTAACAGTCATTTTGTGCCTGTTGACTCAATAAAATATGGCTGTGTTAATTTTTTTTTATTTCTTTAGCTATTTATTGTTAGTGTGAATTTTAAAATATTAGTTCATGACTACTTGGGAAAGAATAATAGTCTGGCTCTTCACCAGGATTAGTCTGAGAAGCACTGGGCTAAATCTGATCAATAGTAAAGTGTATTGTTTTTCTACTACCTCGAAGCATCAAGATTGTAATGAAGTTGCTTAATTATATCCCCAAAGGATCTTATATTTGATTAACAGATTTCTTCCTTTCTTTAAGATAATTGTTAAATATTTATGTGAGAACATTCTGCATGCAAGAAGTCATATTTAAACACTAAATGGAATGTCAATAGAACTGCATTTATAAAACTCTAATTTTATTTTACTTTAAACCCAATTTCTCCTTGCTGTACTGCTTAACTGCTAGAGTACATAGGATTTGTATGTGGTGATCTCTAAAAATTTATTACAAAACTTAAGAAATACTAACTTATGAATTCAATATATGATTTCTCCTGAAAATCTTGAATTTCTGCACTTAGAAATTATACATGTATGGTCTTGGATAAAGACCAAAAAATTGAAAGATCTCTTCATAAACTGGAATAAGGAAATAATTTATTGACCGTTATGTTTACAAAGTATCTTATTTTAGCAACCACTTGTCTGTTTTCCAATTCTTACAAGTGAAAATTATTCCTGATAGCTGATTCTTACAGCTAAGGGTAAGAGATATGCAAACAAGACTGCTTTTAATTTTGGAAAGCAAGCCAGACGAAATTTAAACATAGACATCAATAGAGAAAAGTGTTCTCTAATTTGTCACTAAGTCCTTGCTCTTATATTAAAACCAGCAATTCATGAAACCCTCACAAAGAGTCATTGTTTGCTGTGCGTGTGGCAGGCTGGTAATTGCTTTATAAAATGTATTATTAAATTGCTGTTACTGCCATCTAGTGGGAAAAAATAATCCATTTCACCATGTCAAGGATTGTATCCAAAGCCCTAAAGTTCTAGGACTAAAGGGAAAACCACCTTGTGTGCGTATTGCAGGAAGTAAAACAGCAAACAAAGGTATGCCCTGGAACATAATAGATATCTAGTCCCTGAATGAGTTAAAGAGGTCTGTGGGGAGACAAAAGGGTGTGAAGGGGTGCGTGCATTTAGGATTCATTTTGTGTAGAACCAAGTAACACATAAAATGTGATGTCCCACTGAATATAGGGAGGTTACAGAAGATTCTTATTACTGTATACTTATTTTTTTTTACCTGTTGGAATGTAGATTAAGTGGTTGGCATATGCTTTGTCTTAAAAATTAAGATACCTTAGATCAGTTCTTCTCAAACTTTAAGGGACATAGGAATCCATCACCTAGAAATATCATTGTAATGCAGATTCAGACTCAATACCACATTGCCTGAGATTTGGCACTTCTAACGGCTCTCAAGTGATGTCCATACTGCTGTTTGTGATGAGGCCATACTTTGAGCAGTTACATCCTTTCAGTAGGTTATCATGGGGAAGGTGTCCAGAAATGAAGCAGACCCCCCACAAAGTACACTTCACTGTATCTCATCTTGTTATAATCTAGTAGAGTAGTTCTTTCAATGGCCTGTAGAGTCCAACTGCTAAATTTGTTTCTTGACTCTGTTGCTTACTATGTGGGTAACCTTGGGCAAGATACATAGCTAACATCTCTAAGCCTCAATTTCATAATCGGTAAAATAAAATAGCAGTCATACCAGCATCCCATGGTTTTTATGGGGAATAAATGCACTAAAAAATCTCATAAGGAGCCATAGGAAATTCCCTTTTTAGAGATTAAAAATAAGCATCCACAATTTTATATAGTTAAAACTAACTGTTTAAATTATGTAGCATAATGTCTAACACACATAGTGGCTGATAAATGTTAGTATCACCAACATGTGTCACAGAGTAAATTTTTGGACATATGAGTATACTCACACTCCTGAAAGTTGTATTCAAAGAAGAGAGAATTGGAAATTTCCATAAAAAAGCTTGATGTAAACATGTGAGAGATGCTGCCTTGAGGTTTCACTGAAAGATAAAATGGCTAAGAAATTTGTGAATTACCTTGTAAACAAATCCAGTTAGGTGTCGGAAATAAAAAGAACCATATCCAATAAGAAATATTAGGATTATTTACTTTTGCCTTTTTGTACTACCTGGAACCTAGTCTGGAATGGAAGTGGAATGCATTTATTTTTTTTTTAATTTTTTCAACATTTATTTAGTTTTGAGAGAGAGAGAGAGAAAGTGCGAGCAGGGGAGGGGCAGAGAGAGAGGGAGACACAGAATCTGAGGCAGCTTCCAGGCTCTGAGCTGTCAGCACAGAGCCACCGCAGGGTTCAAACTCACGAACCACGAAATCAGCCGAAGTTGGACACTGAACCGACTGAGCCACCCAGGCACCCCCGAATGCATTAATTTTTTAGTGCAGTTTTAAGTTCAGAGAAGAATTGAAAAGAAGGTATGGAGATTTCCCGTATATCTCCTACCCCCACACAAGTGTAGACACTTCCATTTCTAAAGTCCCCACCAGAGTGGTACATTTGTCACAGCTAATAAACCTGTGTTGACACATCATTATAAGTCAAAATCCATAGTTTACATTAGGGCTTACTCTTTATTGTGTTCTATAGATTTGACAAATGTATAATGACATGTATTTACCATTAGAGTATCAGACAGAGTAATTTCACAGCCCTAAACCTCCTGTGTGCTCTGCCTTTTCATCCCCCTCCTCTCTATTAACCCCTGATCTTTTGACTGTTTCCATAGTTCTGCCTTTTTTGGAATGTCATATAGTTGGAGTCATGCAGTATATGGCCCTTTCAGATTGGCTTCTTTCACACAGCAATATACATGTATTGTCTTTTTATGGCTTGATAGCTCATTTCTTTTTAGTGTTGAGTAATATTCCATTGTCTGGATGTACCACAGTTTATTGATCTGGGAAATGTATTTTTATTCAGCACCAAATTCATATCACGCAGCAGCACATATAAAGTGTAAGGACATAAAAGGGCATAGATTCTGGATAAATTTAATATTATTATAAATCTGTTGTGGGAAAATAGGCCATCAAATATATGAGCTGTCATGTCTTTCTTATGCTGTATTTTACGTGATTTAATAAGCTATGTTACATTTCTTTGTTGTATGCTTAATTATAAAAATGTGTGATAAATTATTCATATTTACATAGTTTTGCTTCAAAAAATAAGATTTTAGCATTGTAACTGATGAAACGATGATAACTTTCACCCATTTAGGTGAAGTCATTTCTAGTTAATTTTTTTAATTTCTGTTTTCTTTTGAGTAAAGTTAGTACCTTTGCTTATATGAATAGATATTTTAAATTTTGTCCCTCGGTTTTGTTTTTTTTTTTAAGTTTATTTATTTTGAGAGAGAGAGAGAGAGGAGGAGGAGAGTGTATACACACAAGCAGGGGAGGGACAGAAAGAGGGAGAGAGAGAATCTCAAGCAAGATTCACACTGTCAACAGATCTTGACTCAGGTTCAAAGTTATGAACCATGAGATCATGATGTGAGCTGAAATTAAGAGTCAGACGCTTAACCAACAGAGCCACTCAGGCACCCCTGACTCTCAGGTTTTAAGCTTTGCCTAAGTGTACTTATATTTGCTTTTATAAAGTATTGTTGGTAAACTGGAGAAAAGTATGTAAAGAATTACAAAAATCTAAAATTTTAAATTATGGGTTACAGTCAGGGTAAGATGTTATTAATGTAAATTTATGTTAATGAGTATTTATACATGCTTCAAGTGAGACATAACATTTTAACTCTGAAAATTCTTTCTCTAAAATTTGAGAATTTGAATTTTTTCCAACCATTTCGTGTACATAAATGGTGAGTTAAAAACTAGTTTTATAATAAAAGTAATTTTTATTACCATGTACTTTAATGACTCATGTTCTAAGTTGCAAGGATAATGGCAAGAAAAATGTAATCTATCCCACATGGACAGCCTAATGCAGTTAAATTATCAAACCATATTTACTGGATGATGTAATTCAAGCTGATATTATATAAAGGGATCAAGGCTTACTGAATTCTAGTCCCTAAAGATGCAATACATGGGATCTGTATTGGATACATATTCAGATACATAATATTCTGGATGCATAAATAAGAATTGGAAATAGGGACTTGAACAGAGAGCTATTTACCTAAGTTTGTAGCAATATTATTTGTGAAAACCATTATTGTGTTGAGAGATTCAAATGTTCAATGATGCATGAATGAAAAAAAACAAATGTGGTATATACATATGCTAGAATATTATTCAGCCTTAAAAGGAATGGAATTCTGATACATAGTATAGCATGGATGATCCTTGAAGACATTATATTGAGTGAAATAAACCAGATATACAAGAATAGATACTGTATGTTTCCAATTATATAAGGTAAGGAGAATAGTCAAATCCATAAAGACAGGAAGTAGAACAGTGGTTACCGGGGGCCCGGGGAAGGGTGAGAGGGGGAGTTACTGTTTAATGTGTACAGATTTTCAGCTTGGGATGATGAAGGAATTCTGGAGATATATGGTGGTGATGGTTGCACTACAGTGTAAATGTGCCTAATGCCACTGAACTATACTTAAACGGCTAAACTGATAAATTCTATGATATTATGTATATTTTAGCATATTAATAACATTCCAAAAAAGACTAACAAAGTCCCAGGTATAATACAACATAGAGGTGTTTTTTAGGAACCACACAATTCATCAAAACAAAACAAAACAAAACAAAATTAGTCTAGTCTTATACCTGTACTCCCAAATTTGAGTATGAATTTATGTTTGCCACATGTTAAGATAGATAAAGGAAAAAAAAAGAAAGTGAAGGTACTGTAAGCTTTATCTACAAAGTTCAATACCAGTCTTCTATGATAAAGAGTAAGAGTGAATATGATCACACACAAAGAATGTAGAAAGTAAGGCAGGAAAGCACTTACCTGAATCCCCTTGGGCAACATTAATTAGCACTCAGTATATCTCAGCTTCCTCTTTATAAGATTGGACACTATGGAAATTACAGGAGAATTAAAGACACCCATCATCATCTCAGACACATAGCAAGTTCTGAATGATGAATGTTTATAATTGTTCTTTCCCTGCTGTTGTAATTGTTCCTGCTGGAGCTTTCAAGATATAGAAATATAAATTTGGCATAAATAATAAGAAATTCAACTCAGTACTGTTCCATAAATATATGGAGTATAGAGTCACAAAAATGTGCTTTAGGACAAAAATACAAATATGTTATAAAAGATTAAACACAAGTATGAAAGCCAGAAGGTCACTCCTACCTTTTACACTCCATCCCTACTATCGGAGAGATAGAATTAATAATAATATCACCAAATATTCCATTATGGCATTTCCAGCTTACTATGTAATTCCACAGGTGACTTCATTTCACCATCACATCAACCCCTTCAAAATCTCTCTGACCAAATGTTACTTTACCTTATTTTTAAAGAGGGCTTCATGCCCAACATAGAATCCAACATGGGGCTTAGGCTCACGACCCTGAGACCAAGACCAGAACTGAGATCAAAAGTCAGACACTTAACTGACTGAGCTATCCAGGCACCCGGGCAAAATGTTATTTTAAAAATTCATTAAAAAATAGGGGCACCTGGGTGGCTCAGTCAGTTAAGCGTCAGACTCTTTATTTCGGCTCAGGTCACGATCTCATGGTCGTGGGATCAAGCCCCACATCAGACTCCTGCTGAGCGTGGAGCCTGCTTAAGATTCTCTCTCCCTCTGCCCCTCTCTTCTACTCACACACTCTCTCTCAAATGAATAAATAAATAAATAGTAAAAAACGATAAAAAAATAACAATAAAAATTCCTAAAATAAAGCAGAGATACGATTAGCAAAGTCATAAGGTTAGTAAGTGACACAGTGAGGACTGAACATCAGGACTTCTCATTCCAAGTCCAACATCTTCTTCATGCCCTGCTGCATATTGTACAGTAGGTATGGACCAAGTATTGGAAATCTTGTGTTTTCATCATATTGGATTCTTAGTCCACGAGTTTATTGAAGGTAAAAATGGTGACAAAGAATACATTAATTCACAACTTAAAGTTTCTTTCAATAGAAATTCTTTTTTTTTAAGTTTATTTATTTTGAGAGAGAGGGCACAAGTTGGGGAGGAACAGAGAGAGAGGGACAGAGAGAGAATCCCAAGCAAGTTCTGCACAGCACAGAGATTGATGTGGGGCTCAAACTCACCAACTGTGAGATCATGATCTGAGCCAAAATCAAGAGTCAGGTGCTCAACAGACTGAGCCACCCAGGCACCCCTCGACAGAAATTCTTGTACATAGGTGCTCCAATCGATGGAAAGTCATACTTCTCAGTAGCAGCTTCAGTTTTGACAATTTTGAATATCTCCTTTAAATTTTTTTTTTTGCTATGCATGTATATTTTTCCACATACAAATTTGTCTAAACAGTATAATCATTGTCTGCCTTCGTATTTTGGATTGCTCTTTCATTTCTATTCCCCAAGGTTTTGCTTTATGGACGTGCAGGCAGATTTTTACCATCACAGCTCCATCTAGAATTGTTCATATATGATCAGTGCTCTGAAACTCTGGTTATCAGCATTATTTTACTTTAGAAAACAGACTGGTTTGGTTTTATGTGGGAACGTTTTATAACTGGATTGCTGTGCTGATGCAGTATGTTGGTGAGGAATGGTTTGAAGACCACATTTATTGTATAAATGTTTACGTATTTTGTTTTTATACTTCTTTGTAAGATTAGAATTTTTTTCAGTATGGGTGTAGAGAGGGACTGTCATTTGTTATGTTAATTGTTCCATACTACCTTAAAGTTTATTATTTCTCCAAAGAAAATGGAAACTTTGTTCTTTAAAAAGACCTGTGTAAAACCCAAATGACTTCCCCTGCGTTTAGAATACTCCATTTTCTAGATAGATGATATAAAAAACCTGCATGTGTACAGCCAATCTTGTATTAGGCAACAACTCCAGGGACCAGCAAAATTGGCTGCCTGAGAAAGATGTATAGTTAAAGATTGAGCAAAAGTGTCCTTGAAATTTAGAATACATTTAAAGCAGCATATAAATCATCAATGATCCGTGTAGCTGATGACAGGAAGAAGACAAAATTTAAAATTAACCTGAAAAATGGACTTTAGGTAAGATCCTAAAGAAAGAAACATAGAAGCAAAGTTTATTGCTTCAGATTACTGATGTAAAATTCTGCTAGATAGTGTGCTAATTATATGACACCAAAATAATAGCAAGAGTTAATGAAAATGTTGCTGAATAGATTGTTAAATATTGTATCTGTTTTATGAATGGTAAATGTTTATGGTGAAAATGGAAAATGCAGCTAAACAAGAAATAGGGAAATTATTCATAATCACTGCTTTAGATGTAAGCTATACTCATTTTGGTATACAATGTTTCATACATTTTTCTATGCATATATACATCTTTACATCCATCAGTTGGTCCATATTGTATGCATTCTTTTATAATCAGCATTTTTAATGTATACTAGAGATAACTTTTGATATCTATAGTTTTTGAGAATTTTGAGTATTTTTTAATAAGCAACATAATTAATACTAAAGAATGTAGCCCATCCCTGTTGACTTTCACAAAATATCTATTTGGAAAAGATAGGAAAGTACCTTCCGACATAGTGTTTTCCTGGTAACCCCACACACGTTCCTTGTAGCCCAGGGGATTGTGGGTGTAGCCTTCAGGTATGGCATCTGTGTTTAAGCTGTAGGTCCTGAGCACATTTTAAAACCATTGTGGATAGTGGAGATTGGGCATGTTGGGGAGCTGAGACCAGCCCACTTGAAGGACATGTAGAATATAGGGATAAGCCTGCTTCAAAGGGTCGTGAAGAGGAACTAGAAAGTACTTTGATATTAGGGACGATGACCTCAGGCAGAGGTGTCAAAAATTGGAGAAGCATGAATTGTCACAGCGTGCAGTTCATCTGTCTGTAAACTCGATGACAACTAAGGTCCAGGATCTAAGAGACTATAAAATAGATATGAGCCGTAATAACAGATTTTAAAAGTCCTTCACATCTATTAATTCTATTCATAGTTACTGAGCATGGGATGACTATACACTATCTCTAGCTTCAAGCAGCTTATAATCTATACAGTGTAATAAGACATGATTGTTCAGTGAGGTAGTACAAGGCAGTATATATGCCATGTGATCTAGGAGTACGTGCTATAGGAATTCATGTAATGACAGGTTACTTCTGACTTTGGCAATCTAGAAATTTATGATGACAATAGCAACTGATATTGACAAGTATTTTATAAGCTTCATTGAAGTTTAGCCTCACAGCAACAGTATGAGATAAGCTGTTATTATCAGGAAGACAGTGTGTATGGTGGTTACAGTCTCGGAGCCAGAATGTCTGGGATTGTATCCCAGCCACTTACTATTGTGGCTTTTGGCAATTTATTTAACTCCCTGTGTTTCAGTTTTCTCATCCGTAGGAAAGAAGTAATGATAGGATCTACCTCATAGAGTTGTAAAGACTAACTATTTTAATAGGCGTAAAGTATTTTGAATGAACCCTACAAATGTCAGTTATTATTAGTTTCATTTTTTTGTGCCAAAGAATAAGGTTTAGACAATTTAGGTAATATACCCAAGTTATGCAAGCTGTAAATGGTGGAACCAGGAGTCCAGTCCAGCTTTGTTCTCTCCTGAATCTGCATTCTTAATTTAACCACTTTGATGCTTCAAACTTTAAGCATGAAACAAATGAGTCAAAGACAAGGATTTTGATCACGAATAACTAGAATCATTACAAAAATAAGGTAGAGACTATGAAAGGGTTGGTTTTTTGTGGGTTTTTTTTGCGGATTTTTTTGGTTGCTATTGTTTTTGGAAGGAAGAACAGTTCAATTTAAAATGTCTTGAAATGGAACTGGTGCCAAGGCATTCAGGGCAAAATATGTAGCTGTTAGCTAGAAATCCAGGACTGGAACTTAGGAAAGAGTAGGAGTGGAGATTCAAGAGATACACCTGTGTAAACTCAGCAATGAAGGCTGTGAGAGTAGATAAGATTGGCAGGGAGAGGAGATAAGATAATTTTTAAAGCAAAAAACAATAATAATAAAAAGAAGGCCAAAGTCAGAAGTCATTGTCTTATTAACCATGGCAAAGAGAAACTACGAAAAGGATTCAAAGGTAAAGTTGACAGAGTCCAACTGGAGACGACGTCATCCTGTTAGCATGGCAAGAGCAAGCCCAGGCGTGTCAGTGAGGATAGAGTGGAACCATGTGTGTAGAGAGAAAAGGCAGTTCCAATCTGTTGGTCTGGAAACTGCTCATGAGGTACAGACCTCAGGGATTTTGATGAGTCTGGCAATGTTTTTGTTTTGTTTTTGTGTTTTTTTTTTCTTTTGGTGGGGGGAGATGGGAGTAGGTAGAAGTAGGGTTGAGAGAGTGCTACTTTCAGCGCAACTCAAATATACCAAGGTTCCACTTATTTGGGTCCATCCCAGGCCTGTAATGTATTTTACTGTGACGAACTTGAGCTATGTCAGAGTCGTCTGAAATCGTGGTGGGATCAATAGTTTCATCAGGTCTTTTAGATGGAAAAGTGCTGTCCTAGAGATAACCATATTCACTCTCTTTCTGACCACACTTTCTTAGAAATACTAGAGATCTGGAACCACAGGAACATGAACAAAGAGCTTTCTAATCCATACACTTTTACAATCCTAGACCCATGTGACTGTTCAAATTTAAATTGATTAAAATTAAATAAAATGTAAAATTCAGCTTCTCAATTGTATTCTCCATATCTCAGATGTTCAAAAGACGCCTGGGGCTTTTGACTATCATATTGGGTGTTAAAAAACTGTAGAATATTTTCATCATCCCAGAGAGTTCTATTGGACAGTGTTGCCTTAGAGAGCATATGTCTTCGGATTTCTGTGACATTTTAAAAGTCTGGCGGTCACAACACTAGTTTTTACAATTTGGAGATTTTCAACCCAAATCAATAACAATAATAAACAGTAGTCACAACATTTTTTCCCCTCACATCCTGTTTTACTAATGATTCCAGTCATCTATGATGAAAAATTATCTCTATCTTACCCAACCTCACTCAATTCATACATAAAATTTTAATTTTCACAAAAAAAAACCTTTGTTTGATTTCAAAGCCACAAGATGATCACCTACCAATAACTTGATCATTCTATCAATGTGATATAGAAATTATGTATAAAAACAAATTGATATCTCAGAAATAAAATGACTAAAGAAACACAATAAATTTTTCATTATGAATTATTAACTGAACAATTCCAAATGTGGATTATATAATTACTGTTTTGATTCCATTTGAAAATGAAAGAAAAAAATGTTTTATGTAGATATTAACTAGAACTTGTAAGATAAACGTGCTTTACTCCTATTTAATAAATATTGATATGGATTGAGGAGGAATAAAACTCAGCTTGTCAAAATGATATTTAAAAATTATTTTGATTAATACTATGGGAGTTTTTTCACTATACTATGATGTTTGCCATTAGTATTGTATTAATACAAGCCATCTGCAGATAATTGATGCTTAGTTTTACAAATATACAAAATAGTACCAAATGATTATTCCTTGATAGGTTACTTGATGGTCTCCATAATTTTTGCTAGTGTATTTCCTATTTAATGTGAAGGCCAAACAGTGTTTTTGCATGCATTTTTAAGGATCTGAAAATATATAGTAGTAAGGCAGTTTAGACATGGACTCATTTTTAATTTGCATCACTTCAGAGGGAAGAGAAGGGCTTCTCTTTGTATGTACCATATGGTCTTTGGCTTTTCTTAGTCAAGTATTTCCAAGTATGGTCTACCAAAAATGCCTATTATTTCCTGTTTCTGTTTATCAAAGATACCAGGCCGTTTATCTTCCCCAGAAATTTTGACTTTCAGTCTCATGTGGAGAAAGCTGGGAAATTGAATTTGCCTTTAATATGTATACTGACATTAAATAGATGGCAAATTCTGCTTGGGAGCAGTTTTGAATAAATGGAACTAAATTGTACCTTTTAGAAGTTAATAATTATGGTAAAATCACTTTACTACCTAATGGTATCATTGGAAGGAAGTCACTTCATACATGTCCAGTGAATTCAAGTTGGTATGTAGAGTCCAATGAGGATTGGATTCTGGAGCCTGAAGCTCAAAGCAGATTTTAGTTTTCCAGGTTTAGAATAGATTATCTGTTTGGGTAGCCTGAAATTTTATATTTCAAGTTCTATTTTAAAATGAATTCCTCTATTATATGATCTTGGGCTCTGAGATCATTCATGCTCTGCCACCATCTTGGTCCTTTGAGTCAATTTGCTTAGTTATACATTTTCATAAAATGAAGTAGCTATGCTATAGAGTAGAAATTTGTCTTCTATCCCACATCTTTCCTCAGCTATCACAATGATGAATTTAACATTCTGTCCAAACCCAGGCTCCCTTGTGTCTCCTCCACTTGTTCTATCTTTGTGGCTTCCATATCAGAGAAAGTCAGTTCCAGGTACTTGATGTTGAAAACTTAAGCTTTAGAATTACATCAGGTATTTTGAAAGGGACTGTTAGATTTTCCTTATAAGGTAACACACCTTTAAAATTTTTAAATGTTTTTATGAATGTTGCTGTAATAATCTGTTTAGGAATTTTTACAATGGCTACCATCATTAAATATTGGATGGTAATGGACATACTATTATCATGATCTTTAGTTTTAGATCATTTGTGGGTAAAAGTGTAATTTTCATGGACCTAGAGAAATCTTAAGTTTGGACACAGCTTGGTTTTATGAAGAGAACAACATTTCACCAGTTAAATTGGCTGTGGATAGACAGATTGAGTTTTATCCCTTCCGTTTACCAGCTATAGACGCTCAAGTAATTCAACTTCTCTGAGTCTTGGTTTCATCGAGTAGAAAATAGAAATGCTACATTGCTGTACTACTAAAAGTCTCAAATGAAGAGATTCTAGAGAAACTATCACAATATGTGGCAGAGTAGAATGTTAATAAATGTCAACTGCTTTCTCTTCTCTCCATCTTATTCCAAATTGTAGTTTTCTTGTAACATCATGTTGATTTTTAATGTAAACAGATACCAAATTTTAGCTATCATCCAATTCATCCATGGTCATTCAGTCAATTTCTGTATGGTTCGTGGAATCCTAACAGCTTACATTTGGAAGGGTCTTAAATAACTTCTAGTCTAATCTTTTACTTAAAAGCAGACAATCTTCCAAATTATGTGTGGATATTGCTAATACTGAGAACTCTGTACTTTACAAAGCAATGGTTATACCTTTTGAAACTTAACTTGTATGTTGGCCTAAAATCAGTTCTAGAATTAGACAAAACCTTTTTAACATCTGGAAACAGTTATGTTACTGTACCTTACATTTTCATGTTCCTGTTTAGTCCTACTGCACAAACCACCCATCCCCCCAACCTCCACTTTAAAAGTACTATATTATTTCAATGTAATTATAAAACACATTAATCATGTTTTTCTGTAAAATACCATTGTTCTTTACTTTCCTAATCTTAATAATGGCACCAACTTTCTTCTGGTCACAGAAGTGCTATAGAATCCAACCGTGCCAAAGTGTTTTACATCTATATTTTTAAAATAAAAGTTCCTGAGTTGGATATATTATACTTTATATTAATAGTGTGAAAATAAAAGAAGCTGGAAATCAACTGAATTCATGCTTTCACAAATATATAGTATGTACTAAGGAAAACAAAATAAAAGATACTTTCGCTGAACAACTCGGAGTCCAGCTGAGAACCCAAGAAAAGAAAAATAAAGCAATATGATAAATTCGTACTTCTCAAAACTACCTGTGGTGAAGGAGACTTTAAAAAATTGTTTTAATCCTTGGGATGCCTGGGTGGCTCAGTTGGTTGAGCATCTAACTTCGGCTTAGGTCATGATCTTGCAGTTCATAAGTTTGAGCCCCTCATCAGGCTCTGTGCTGACAGCCCAGAGCCTGGAGCTTGCTGCGGATTCTGTGTCTCCCTTTCTTTCTGCTCCTCCCCGCTCATGCTCTGTCTCTCTTTCTCTCTCTCTCTCGAAAATAAATAAACATTAAAAAATTTAAAAAAATTAAATCCTTGCACACTAATATTTTTAGAAAATATAGTAAAATTGTATTGCTAGAAAAAGTAAAGTAAAATAAGACATTGGATATAATTCCCATTTATTATTTTGTTTCACAGATTTAAAAATTATTTTCTTCTAAAGTTTCTAAATTCTTATTTAATTTTTGTACTCCATTTTGTCCAAGAAAGGTAACAAAATGATTGATAAGAGGCAGAGACCTTGAAATTACACTTGCAGTGGCACTGTCTCATTGGATGTAAAAATGACGCACAGCTGGATCAGGAAGAGAGAACTGGTAGATCCTAGAGAAACTTGTAGGTATGAAACATACAATGGAAAAAACAAAGTTTCTTCCACCCTGAAGTTTACATTGTACTAGAGAAAGGCAGTTGTAAATGAAGTAAAACATATAATACATGGCATCGTTGTAAGTTCCATAGAGAAATATTAAGCTGACAAAAAGGATAAGGAGACCTTGTTGGGGGGTTACAGGAAAGAAATTTAAGGGCATGTCTTTTGATTTCTGGTTTAACATTTTTTTTTTCTGTTTTTAATTTTGTTTTTCAATGAATAAATGTTTAATCACCCCTCTGTTGTGATGATTGTATAAGGTTAACTCCTGTGATCTGCTAATTTGTAAATTACAAGATTGTATTATCTGATAGATAAATAGTTTTTTATTTCTAGGGTAATTTTACTTTTTAGTACATTAATTTTTATATCCAAAACACATTAATATATATTTTTATTTTGACTATTGATACTTGTTTTAAGATATTTCACCTATGCTTATAAATGAGACTGGGCTATGATTGTTTTAATTGTACTATTCTTATTGGCCTTATTATCAAAATTATATTAACTTTATGAAGTGAATTGAATAGCTTTCTTTTTTTTCTTTAACCTGTGAAGCATTTTGTGAACAATAGAGAACATCTGTTCTTTGAAGAGTGTAAAATTGACTTGTAAAACTGGGTGAGTTGCTAAGTATTGTCCAATTCACTACTTTTTTTTTAGCCAGTATCAAATCTAGAATATTTCCTTCTTATTGAGGTTTCTATTTTAATGGTTATATAATTAATTACTATGATTTCTAATTATTTTCATATCAACCTATATATATATATATATATATATATATATATATATATATCTGCTATTCTATGCTCTTTTTAAGTGGACATTTTTACTAAGCATACTTATTGTTACTCTTTGTTAGGTTGTTGCATAAGATCAATTGAATCTGAAGAGAAATAAAATTCTAGCTTTGAGGTTGTTGCTTGTCTTTTCTATCTTTATACTTGTCTATTTGTTTAGGTATTAAGGTCTTCAGGCTTATTCTGAGTGAGAGCCAAGTTATGGGATTTTCCTCCCCTTCAGTCTCCCATTCTCTTTTTCTTGTCAATTTCCTGTCCATATGTTTGCAGTTGCCTCCCCTTTTCTTTTCCCCCAATGAGGTTGGGAACCCATTATCTTGGCCATACAACCATTGATAGCTTGGTTTAATCTGTGATTGAAAAAAGGCTCTGTATTCCCTTTAACTTAAGCCCTGGTCCTTCTATAAAGCTAACTCCCTAGACAGCTTCAGCTGTAATTGTCTTGGTTTGTTGTTGTTTGTTATTTGTTCCTACTCAACCTCTCACTCAATAAAGGAGTTCTATTTACTTTGTTCCCTGGTTTGAAGCAAAGGGCAGGCATGGCTGTGTTTGGTCCCCCAACTCATGTGGAAGATTTTTTTCTACCATCAGGGGTTAAATAACCCGATCACTCTCTTTACTTTCAAACTGTGGACCTGAAGCTTTAACTCCACTTGCTGATTTGCATTTCTCTTTTGGTTTTCATTCATTGAGACTTCATCCTGCTTTTGTGGATTTGTTGCTGTTGTTTTGTTTTTGTTTTTGTTTTTGCTATTGCTGTTGTTTTAAGGTTTATTTATTTTGAGAAAGAGAGAGAGCATCTGTGTGTGCACATAAGAGGGAAGGGGCAGAGAGAAAGGGAGAGAGAGAATTCCAAGAAGGCTCCATGCTATCAGGGCAGAGCGGACCTGAGGCTCCATCTCACCAACCTTGAGACCATGACCTGAGCTGAAATTAAGTCAGAAGCTTAACCCACTGAGCCACCGAGGTGCCCGATGACTTTATCTTGTTACTGAACCTATCTCTGTCTCTGGGTTGTTTTTTTTTCTTCCTATACTTTCTTTACCTTGCTATGTATTTGAAGTGATAGAAATATATCCCAGTGTGAATACTGGGCCATATTGCTAGAATGAAATCTCTAAACGTTTTCTTTAAAAATTATGTTTAATCAGGGTTTCCCCAAATATAGTTTATTCAAATAAAAAATTATATATCTATATTATGTATATCTATATTATATATATCTATATATTATATATATAGATATATGTTTTTATTTTTATAGTGTAATAAAGTTTTATAACATATTATATATATATAGTACAGATACATATATATGTATATGTATGTGTGTGTGTGTGTGTGTGTATATATATATATATATATATATATATATATATATAGCAGGATGTTAAGTGGGACTTTTCCTGGTGATCTAGAATTTTGAATGATGTTTCATACCTGAGAACCATGGTATATGTGTCCACATATTCTAAAGAAATAGTCCAAACCCTCAAATTAAACACTAGAGAAAGTAACTTGTCTGTTTCATCTTCAAAGAAATAGTCATTGAATTCATAAAAAAATCCCATAAAAAATGTCACCAACATAAGTTACAACTGGCTTAATTAAGAAAGATCCTCTCTGCACCTTCAGCTCTCCTCCATTTCTCTTATGTAATTATGAGATGGCGTAGAAAGTGGGGAAAAGGAACTCAAGGTATGAATTGTAGAAATACGTGACTATGTACAACATTTCCTCTTTCTCTATCATTGCATTTTCTGAGCCTGACGCAAACCCAGCCAGAAGAGATGAAAGACCGGATTGTAAATTGTAACACAAGTTATCTACGAAAGTTATGGATCTTCCTTAGATGTTTTTTTTCCAGGAAGAAAGTATGAATTTCATACTTAGGTATACCTAAGTATGAAATTCAGAGTAGCATGAATTTTTAACGACAACAGTAAAAATGGATATAGACAGATAGAGAGACGATAAAGTTCTTTTATTTTGGACTTTGGTTCCTACTAAGTCCAGGTCATTCAATAAACCTGTTCACAAAATTTTATGTTAGAACCTATTGTGTATTTTCCTTACCATTATGGTTAATAATGCAATATTGAAAGTCTTAAAAGAAATGGATACTGGTTTTGAAATATTCATGTGTATACAGACTTTTTGATTGAGGCAAAAATGTTTAATGAAATCAAACCTTCCAGACTTTAAATTGCAATCCAATTCACATGAATACAAATGAGCTTAAAAATAATATTGCATATGTATAAAAAGTCAAATAAGGGACATATAAATCAGCAGCTATACTTGTATCTTTTTAATTTTAAGATATGATAAAAGAATTGCTCTGCTGTGGCTCATTAACACACTACTAAAAAACAAATTATATCTTTTTCCATTTTATGTAACATTTTATTTTGCCTGATTATGTGTTCTCATAAAATAGACCTCTGTGACTTATATAAATGTGAAAAGAGGTTATTTCTGAGAAATATTATTGGCAATAAGAAACTGGAATTTAGAATTGCTAGGGGCTTAAATGTAGATCAGATTTATCATGTGTAAGTTCAGAACATATACATTTAATTTCTAGCTTTTCTGTTATTGTTGTTTCTTGTGTGTACACATCCTAATACATTCTTTGCTCCCATTCCCCTGTTTCCTGTTTCTCTTCTCTGACTTTTTCTAAGACCTAGATAAATTGAATGTTATTAGTTGTAGTGACCTAATTAGAATGTTTTTACAAACTCCATAAAACATTACATTAAAAGAGTAAATTATTCAGTATGTGATGCAAGCCAAAACATGTTTTTTCAACCCTGAATCTTCTCTAAATCTTGTTGGGCTCTACAAAATTGTGTGATATTTTGATATTTACAAATATTAATTATGAATATAAGATTTAGAATTGGCAACTAAATCATGACATTTAGTAATATTAAAGACCTGCTTCCTTAATGTAGGATTAATTGGCATAGCCCCGTTGTCAAGTATACAACAACATAAATAAAAATAAACATGAACTAAAACTTCTAAATACAAAGGGGCACCTGGGTGGCTCAGTCTGTTAAGCTTCTGACTCTTGCATTCGGCTCAGGGCATGATCTCACCATCATGAGATCCAGCCCAATGGCTGCTTAGGATTCTCTCTCTCTTTCTTCCTCTTCCTTTTCCCCTGCTGGTGCACTGTTGAAAAGCAAAACAAAATAAAACAAAACCATCTAAAGATCACCTGAAAGTGCCAGGCAGGAAGAAATGATTAAATGCATGAATGAATATGCTGTATAGAACTTTTGTTTTATGTAAACAATAAGTAATTGGGGAGCTTTTATCTCATATTAGCCATAAGGAATTGGGTACAAATGTGCAAGTTGTTGGCTTTGTAGTGAATATTATGTTTTCATTTCATTTACATGTAACATTATGGGGAAAATTCTGAGATTTTAGCCAGTCTTCAAGAGAGGCAAAAGAAAGGCATTCAAAAGCAGATTTGAATAAATATTTCATGTTTACCATTTTTGAGAGCTTCATGATGAGCTGCACAAAACTTTGGCATCCAGGGTACTTATTACTAAAACTTGCCCAGTGACAGTGGATGGACATTAACAGGGAAAAAAATAAATGTAATCCATTTCCCAAGGCATTGAAATATGCTAAACAAGGTAAAAAATGTGCAATAATTTTGAAAATTTAAAGTGATATTGAAATGTAAGTTAATTTTATCTTAGTCATTATCATCATCATTGTTATTGAAGAAAGGCATTTTATACACAAGAATTATTTATTTTAGTTTAGATTAAAAGCTGCTTCCTGACATGAATTGACTCTTGTATCTACTTTTTTGAGATATTATTGGCTGAAACATGTTGATTAAATTTTGCACTAACTCAATTACAGGATTCATAGCTGGTAAAGCTTTAATGTAGTTTATAATTTTATAATGTGAACTGACATTTCTCTAGTGCTAGGCAGTTTTCATAATGCTTTCATAAGCATTATCTCTTTTGATTCCTAGAACAATCGTTGCATAAGAAATAGTCATCCTCTTTTATAGATTAAAAAAAATAATAAGTTTCAGAAAGATTAAGGCACTCAACAGTTAGATGGCTGAATCAGAACTCAGCTCATGTCAAGAGACGTAGTATACAGTCAAGATTAAGAGTCCAGACACTAGAAACAGAAGGTCTGAGTTCAAATTCAGAGTTTTCTTTTTACTAGTGTGTGCCCTTGGGCAATTAAAAAATCTCTTTATGCCTCAATTTCCTTAATCAGTTAAATGAAGATAATAGAGGTATCTTCATGATACAGTTGCTGTGATAATTACATGAAATGGCATCTGAAAAATGCTATCAATGCACCTGGTATATTTTCATCGGATACCAAAAAATATCTGTTGATTGTTGTTGATTAATACCAATTCAACTTTAAATTCCAAATTACAGTTGCTTAATGTACTGGTCAGAACTCTTTCAGCATTAATGAGAGATGTCTAACTCGAAGTAGTTTAAGCAAAAACAAAAAGCGAATTATTGGGACACTGAATTGGGGATGTTGCTATAGTAACTCATACATTCAAAGGAAGACTGAATCTCAGATGAGACGGAACTGGAGATTCAGTTTTTTACCAGTCTATACCTCCATCCATTTCTCGTTTCTCCTTCACTGAAGGATCTGCCTCATTCTCATCTATAGTAGATAGGCTTTATCCATGTCAATCACAGGAAAAGACTGCTTAACATGTGTGCCCCCCTTTTTTTTTCTTTTCCACCAATATTACTAAGAGAAATGGAGGTACCTGGGTCATATGCTCATCTCTGAGTCTAGGGGATTGGTTTGTTCAGAAGCAATTTAATAGAAAAATGTGCTGCTCATAAAAAGAAAACCCAAAAAAGGTACGGAATGATGCACTATATTTGACTTTTTGAAAATTAAAAAAACCCTGAAACTTACAATAAACACTAAACCTGCTTTTTAAAGTTTTCATAAGGTCCCCTTTTCACTTTAGATGGTTATTATGCCACGATATCATCATGCTAGCTAGCATCAGGCAGAGGCCTCTTACTCTTCTTACCTGGCATCTGAGTGCAGGGGAAGATATTTGCTTACAACATTCTCTATCAACAGACAAGGTAATAAGAGTTTGATTTAAAAAAACAGATCAGTGTGGCTTTGCAGCCACCTAATTAATGACACATTTACCAGACATCCGTATCTTATATTAAGATGACAACAGAAGCTTTACTCTGATAACTGCACAAATGAGTTTATAAACCTACCTGCACTAGTGACTTTCTTGTTGATTTGTCACCAAAGCATCATCCTCCTGTCACCTTTGAGTAAGCATTCATAGTGTTAAAATGTTTTAAAGTCTTCCAAATGCGTAATTGTCAAAGCATGAAATCTGAATAAAATACTTGCCGAACCCTCTAGCCCCTCTGGTTTCTGGATGATACTTCACAAACCAACAGTCAGTGTAAACTTCTGGGGGGATTTAATTATAGAACTGTTGAATTAAAGAGTTGATTTGGAGAAATTAAAACTACACTTCAAAGAAAGAACTGTATATTTAACAATGTAATTATCCCAAGTTGACACATACTTGAAATTCTTGCTCACTGTGCAACTGGTTTCATGCTTCTGCTCTATACTTGGTAAGAATTCCTCCTTTTCTTGCATTATGTAAATTCTGAAGTTAATCCTCCATATCCAAACTTGAACTCCTCACCCATCCCCAAACTCACTCTTTCTCCTATTGTTTGTAATTCGGTAGTTGCCCAAGTTTACAGCCTACATGCCATCCTTGCCCTCTTTCTCAACTCCGTAATTCCGTATTTAATCAATCACTTGAATCTAACTCCTAAATAGATCTGAATTCTATTTACTTATATGTATCATTACGTTCACTCTCCTAAATTAGGCTAACATCTTTCTACTGAATTACTGAAACATTTTATTAGTTTTCTTGTTTTCCGCCTTGCCTCCTCTGATCTATTCTCCATCCTTCAACACAGTGCTCTTTCTCAAATGGAATTATCTTCATGCTGAAGACTGCTCAGCGGCCCCATTGCATTTAGGATGAAGCTTCATTTCTTGACTTGGGCATTTAAACCCTTTGTTCTTGTTTATCTCTCCAAGTGTTAACGTTCTGGATTTGCATTCTCTCAGGTTGTAATGCAAATAGTGCTAAAATATTGATTAGGACATTAGTTCTTCTGATCTTCATTCCATGCGTGCTTCTGACTAAAGAATCTCCTCAATATTATGCAAATAACAGCATCTTAATAAACCAACATGTAATGAATGTATAAGGATTAATAAGATTTATTTATTTATTTATTTATTTTTATTGATACATAAAATATATTGACATATATGGATATATAACATTGTATAAGTTTGAGGTGTAAAACATGTTGGTTTCATACATTTATATATTGCTACATACAATATATTTATATATTGCTACATGACTACTGCATGATAAAATGCTAATATAAAATATGCCTACTTTCACATATTCAAATTCATTGATTTGAATTTCCATATCATTACATTAGCTAGTATAAAATAGAAATGTAATTTTCCCTCTGGAAGAATATTATATTGTATATAGCCATAAAATGAATATATAATTTGGGCTTGGTTAAAATTACTTCTTTTTATGGCCATCCCTTTTATTATAGCTGAGAAGTCCTGGCATTTGCTTCTATTTCATTGTTTCGTTGTTAATATTAATTACTACTTTGTGATACTGGGCTTTCCGGGAATAATGTTTCCTAATAAGTAGTTATCCTATAGTGCTCCTGCTGTTTCTGTTGTTTCGTCATATATACGGCAGCTATTGAGGGCAGTCTCTGGAGATGCATGGTCAAAGAGAGGTTTCAGTAATTTAGAATAGTCCGTCCATTTCCTGAAGTTGGTAGGTTAGTAGTGTGACCTGTGTATATTGAACATAGGACTCTATTTTCTTGTAGTTTCAGCCTAAGTATCTTTTTCACTGGCCATTAGTAATCACTTGTGTTCTCCTGCAATTCCTCTGGTCCTTGTATACACAAACACACTTTTAATGTAAATATACAAATTATGCATCTCTTGTGAAACTTTGTGATTTCCTTGGATAATGAAGGTTGATTACTAAATGCAACTGCAAAATATAAATGTATAAAACCCACTTTCTGCTCATTTGGCTTCACTATTGTGTCCTGTAACTGGTGATGGTGTATAGGACCATCAGCACAGGATTTTCATAGCTCCATGTACAGATCGCTCTTTTCCCTTTCAGCACTATATTGCTTAGAAACATTGCAACATATCTGGAATACCTGTTTAGCGTTTTAAAGCTTTCAGTGACTAAGAAATGAACTACTAACAATAACTAAAATCAAATACGACAAAAGGTATTATATTGTTTCTGATGCAGCCAATTTTATTTGAGATAGAATGAAGTCTTTTTGGTAATGAGTCAGGTCTATTTCAAAACTTATATCATGAAATGTTTTGAAGACAAAAGAAGGAAAACCAAAAAAGAAAATTAAAAATGTCTCAGGTAATGTTATTATGGAAGTTTCTGTTCTTCAGAATGTGTTTTAATAACCAATGATTCTTTTCCTATGTATCTGACAAAGATAATACAAATGCGAGGTGCTGAATCATTATAAAATGAAGTATACTTATTGTAAAGAATTAAAAAATATGAAAAATTGGAAAACTCATCATTCCATCAGCTAGTAAAAAAACAATATTAATTTTTTATTTCAATCATTCTAGTGTTTTTACACGTAAATATTTTATACCTAATGGGAAAAATGAGGCGTATATTATCCTTTTGTACATGACACAGTTATATGAATATTGCTGAAAATTGTCCAAAATTTTATTTTAATGACCATATAATTAAATTCTTAATGGTCTGTCACCATTTATTTTATTATTCTTCAATTCTTTAAAAAAATTTTTGGATTTTTTAAAATATATTTTCAATGTTTATTTTTGAGAGAGAGAGAGACCAAGTGCGAGCGGGGGAGGGGTAGGAGAGAGGGAGACACAGAACCTGAAGTAGGTTCCAGGCTCTGAGCTGTCACCACAGAACCCAATGCGGGGCTTGAACTTACGAGCTGTGAGGTCATGACCTGAGCTGAAGTCGGACACTAAACCGACACTCAACCGACTGAACCACCCAGGTGCCTCTATCATTCTTCAATTTTTAAGCATATTATTTCTAGTTTTCACTATTACAGAAAGGACTTTAATAAGCATGGGCATGTAATGCTTAAATTTCTACTTATTTAACATAGATTAGCAATACTTGTAAGGGAAATTACTGTTCTGTGGGTAGAGTTATCTCTATCTTAGCTTCTGGAAAGCACCAAGTATATATAGTTAGGAAGGCTTGAATTGCTACCCTGGTACAAGTAATATGATATATTAACATTTTACTTCCCATTTGTGTTTATTTCTTATGTCACATAAACAGATCTTAGTAATTATGTAGGCACTATACAACTGCAAAGCTCTATTGTTGATATGATGACAACCTAGAGTTAAAATAATTGGCTAGAAGTATTGTCTTCTTGATAGGAGCTTATGTGACTCATACTCAACTGAATGGTTAAATTGTGTTTCCAAAGTTTACTAAAGGGTTGACTTTACTTAATTTGTTCTAGAATTTTTCAGATTATCTCTATTTGCTTTTTTATTTTTTATTATTTTTTTAACGTTTATTTGAACGTTAGAGACAGAGCATGAATGGGGGAGGGTCAGAGAGAGAGGGAGACACAGAATCTGAAGCAGGCTCCAGGCTCTGAGCTGCAGCACAGAGCCCAAAGCGGGGCTTGAACCCACAAGCTGTGAGATCATGACCTAGCCAAAGTCGGACGCCCAACTGACTGAGCCACCCAGGCATCCCATCTATTTACTTTTTAAAAACAAGGTTCTATTGTATCTCCATTAAAGAGAATAGTTATATAAATAAGCTTAAGTAAAAATATATTCACACCGTGACTAATATCACATTTGTTTTTAAGGATTAGATGAATTTTGATGACATCACATAATAAGAGGATAGAATCTATTAATTTAATACATTACAAGTTCTATTATTCGCTGGTTGTATTTGGAAATAAGGCAGAGATCCACAAATTCAGCTTCCAGAATTGGTACTATTAACATTTCTATTTAAGAGTTGATTTGACCACAGGCCAAAGATTTCAAACTGTTGATCAAGCATGGTAGAATCTACCCATTTTTCTACATCATGGTGATGCTTATTTTAAGAAGGAATTAGCTTGACAACGATGTACATTCTATAATACCTATTCGTTTTGATTGCGTGAGTGATCCTGCTATGCATACATTACACTAGAAGGTAGCTGTGGCTGAAGAAGAGGAAGCTGAAGAAGGCTGAAGGCTGAAAGCTGAAAAAGAAAAGGAAGACTAACAAACAAGGCAAAAGATGGGCGAGGTCACAGGGTGATGTCTTTTAAGGCCTTAGCTATTTTAAGGATCTGGCTTTTAGTCTGAGTGAGTTGCTACACCATTACAGGTTTGAGCAAAGAATTCACATGATATGATTTACATTTTAATAGCATTACTTTAGCTGCTGAGTTTAGTAAAAAGTAAGGAAGGAAGCAAGGGTAGAAATGGGATGCCCCATTGGAAAGCCACTTCAAGAAAATAATTTGTAAGGTGATAACACTTGGCCCAGGCTATTAGTAGTGGAGATATTGAGAAATGATAAATAAATTTTGGAGATAGAGCCCCAATTTTTAATGTATTGGGTGGAGTTAAGGATGACTCAAAAACTTGTTAGACTGAGCAACTGGCTGAGCGTTATATCACTATGTATTCCAGTCACCTAAATTGCGGATGGATACAGTGGAACAGTTTTTGGGTAGAAGTTTACAATTCAGATTTGAACATGTTCGGATATGTGGCAGTGTTTAGTTGGCATTTTATTTGGAGTTTGGGGTTTAGGGGGGAGGTCCATGCTCCAGATAATGTATTTGGATTTTGTCAGCATGCAGAGTATTGAAAACCATAACCCGAATCTGATTATCATTATTAGGCTCAGGAAACAGTAAATAAGTGGATAAAGGAAAAAACATTTGTTGTATATAATCATATTATATCAAGTAGGGAAAACAGGTTTTGAAAAAATACACTATTCTAGATTTTGTGACATTATTTTATGGTCCCATAATCTGACATAGATTAATAATAAATATTAACATGAGGAGCCATCAAAAGCAATATATATGTGGTGGGTGAATACATACATGCCTATTTATGAATGTGTATGCATTTCAATCTCTATCTATGTGAAAGTATCTTCTCATGACAAGTCACATAGTGACATATAGTAAAATGTGTTAAACCCAAAAAATTATATACAATATCTATTTATATAAGAAAAAATAAAATGAATGTTAAATGCAATTGTATGTAAAGAAAGGAATTGTCAGTGGCTTTTAATTAGCATTTAAACAATTTAAGATTTATTGGATGATGAATTTTGCTTAATGTGTAAAACCTTAACTATTCCTACTTTTATTACTCTGGAAACTTAACATTGGTAAACCTACTCTTATGTCATGAAATTTAAGATTATTTTTGAGAAGACACAGAATCCATAAAGTAACCAACTATGGAAGGTTATAGTAAAGTACTTACTTAAAGACTCTGTGTACAGATGTATATTTCAAAGGCAATAGATGACATCAACTATAACTGTAATAAACCAGTCCTTTCTAGATACTGTTGACACAAGCCATTCATTTGAAATTCCTGTTTGATAATTCTGCAGTAAAGTTCAACAAAAATTTAAATTCCATTTACATTAAAGTTCAAAATGTATGTTTTTATTAAACTTTCCTTTTTGAAAAGTCTTTTGTTGAAAACCTGCCACTTGGTTTGAGAGTTCATCACGTGCATTCCACAACTGACTTGAGACCAAGTTTAGTTTTGAGATAAGAAGTACTAGTATTTTAAGAGTTCTTTTATATTGTGAATGAATCTAATGTCTTTGAAGAGTGTCAGTGTCTTACATAGTTGAGAAAAGGAAAGAAGACTAAGATTGGCTCCATAAATTTAATCTAATGCTAATGAGACTTCTTATTTAGTTTTGTGTAAATATAACTACGTATGTAATTAGTGTCGAGCAGCATATGGAATCCATTGGGAATGTGTTTTTACATGTGCATCTCAAGGACATCAGAGGAATTTTGCTTATAAATATATATTTCAATATAACTTGCTGTTACAGACTGCAGTGTCTTAAAATATTTCACAGATGTCTATTTCTTCATGTGTTTTAATAATATTTTCCCCAAAACATTGAACTTGATGTTTTGAACTGTGCTTGGCTGTCACTTGGCCTATAGCCTTGTCAAGTAATTTTAAAATGCTTAGTACCATTTTATTGATTGTATCTATAAGTGAACTTATGCCAGCATCACACCCGACACTCCATATGCATTCAATAGAACCCTGCATGGAGGAGGAGGGAATGAATTCTTGTAAAGCTTGAAAATTCTCCTGTAGAAACATCTTCCTCCTGTGTACTTTTATAACTATTATTTCAAAAACACATTGGCGCTAGTCGATTGTGAACATTAAGTTTTTAGCTTGGGCACCAGGTCCCTTCCACTCCCATAGTATTTCCTTTTATTGGGATTTTACTGAGCTGAGTTTATGCATTTGTGAAATATGAATAGAACATTAAATCTTGAGACCATGAGATTAATGTATAAGTATGTGTCAGTTGGAGGTGAAGATAACACCCTTTTCATTGCAGAGGAATTAGTCGTTGGTTGATTTGTTAGAAGATTTTGTAAATTTTTTTACTGTTTATATTTGAGAGAGAGACAGAGACAGAGGCAGAGACAGAGAGATAGAGCATGAGCAGGGGAGGGGCAGAGAGAGAGGGAGACACAGAACCCAAACCAGGTTCTATGCTCTGAGCTGTCAGCACAAAGCCTGACATGGGGCTCGAACCCATGAACCGTGAGATCATGACCTGAGCTGATCAGACAGTTGAGTGAGCCACCCAGGCGCCGCTTGGTGGAAGATTTGAGATGTAATAAAAATCAAATGAAAGATGACACTCGGGTTAGTAATTTATACATTTTATTTATAAATAAGTAAAAGATTACCTAGATTTAGATGATAGATCTCAGATAAATACAGATCACATCCTGACAATTTTGTAAAACAGAGTCATTGTCTACAATGAAATTAGTGCTCCCTCACTTGTTACTTTGTCACCTAAAGGTAATCCCGGCAATGGAGTCATCTCCTTGGTCTGGCAAACTCACTAAAGCCTACAAAGTTTTTTGCAGGACCTTGATTTTAAGGAAACAAGAAACTGTCCCTTGAGTTCCCAGCCTTGAGAGTGGGAGTGGGAGTAGGCACCTATAGGTGATGAGTGTTAGAAAAAGAAAGGATGGGGTGGCTTGGTGGGTTTAGTGTCTGATGATTAATTTCAGCTCTAGTCATTATCTCCCGGTTGGTGAGTTTGAGCCCTGCCTTGGATTCTGCTCTGATATAGCAGAGCCTGCTTGGGATTCTGTCTCCCTCTCTCTCTGCCCCTCCCCCACCAAATAAATAAATAAACATAAAAAAAGAAAAGAAAAAGGAAGGATGTAAAAAATGTAAAGACATCGCAATTAAGAGTGTGTTATTTTTTTTATCCAGTTGCCACTAAAGACTATTAGGACATGGATCTTAAGACATGTTGGAAGTACGTCTTGGGATTTAAAGATGTCAGAGTTTTTCTTGAATAAAGGAGAAGTTCTGGGTCATCATTCTCTCTGCTTTTCCTATTAAGTTTGTTGAGAAAATAGTCCGTTGCCCTTGTATAACCTCAGGTAATATAAGCAGAGACTCAAACTCTGACAGAGAGATGAGAATTCATGATATCTTTATTTGTTTGAAGTTGTACTCATAATGTTTGCATGAATGAGTAACCTTGAGGAAAACAGTTTTGCCATCATTTTCTCCCCCAGTGGGGGAGCTGGAAATAAGCCTAAGACATGATGTTTTCCTTTAGATTTTCTTAAATACTTATATGTGAGCACATCTTTATGTAGAAGAGTAAAACTAGGAAATTAATAACCTAATTAACATCATAAACTAAAGATAATTGTAAGATTGTTCAGATTTAGTTTGATTCTAAATCTCAGACACTTGAACTTAGGGATGTGGATGAGAACTGTCAGGTGGTTGAAATAAATGAAGAAAGCAGGAACAGTGCCAATTAGAACATTGGAAGGAACCCAGAATTCAATCCTTTAATGATGTGTTTAATATTGCAAGGCATGTTATTGTGATATATTTTACATCAAAGTGCTAAGTATATTTGATCGTTACCAATGATCTTCCCTGCCATCATTGCATAAAATGTTCATGTTTGAAAGATTTATTTCACCACACATATTTGTATGTTCTGTAAAATTTTAATCTGTCAATTAAGATGGCTACTTTTGCATCGTCTTTTTTTTTCTAGTTAACTATATGTTCTAGTCTAAACCTAGTCTAAAGAAATAGACCCAAAGTTCAAAATGATTCACTTAGGAAAACAATTTTTTTGTAATCCAAATATATGTTTTGGGGATCAAACTTGATATTAATTGACAAGCGAAAGTTTGAATATGTGAAATTTCTAAGTTTAAAAGTATTCAATATTTTCTAGGTTTATAAATTTTTTTTCAATGTTCAAGTTTGAAAAATATTAAAACATTTCTTCAAATAATTTGAAATGACTAAGATATAAATATGAAATATTTGTTGTAATGAAATGAGCACACCATTTAAAATTATTTTATGACTTTTACAGCGCACCCGGGTGGCTCAGTTGGTTAAGAGTCTGACTTTGATTTCAGCTCGGGTCATGATCTCATGGACATGAGATCAAGCCCGTGTCAGGCTCAGGTCTCCCTCTCTCTCTCTGCCCTGTACTCTTCCCCACTTCAAAATAAATCAACATTAAAAAAATAAATTTATTTTATTTTATAAATTTTATAACTTTATTTTGCAGTCTTAATTGTATAATTGCAAGAGTTCATGATATATCATTATTATACTCCGTTTTATAAAGGAAGATAGTTTGTAATACAAGCCTTGCTTTTAATCCAAGTATGATAATGTATACAGCTATCATTTTAATTGATGCTAAAAATAAAAACGTTTAGATACCTAATTAAGTATCTCCATATACAAAAATAAAATGATCAACCGTCTCCTCTTAAATGATAACTTCACATTTCCAAAAAGCAGTTTTTCTTGTGTATATGATAGTTTTGTTTTTCCCCTGGTATAAAAGAACTAGATAACCATCATCTGGAAAGTAAGGTCAAATGTAGGAGTAGTATGTATGTATGTATACGCCATACAGTATCAAAATAAAGGACCTGTTTTCCTCCACAGATAAATTGAAATACATGAGCAATACAGTAACATAATTTTACCAGAGTCCTATTACTCTGAATTGAAATGTCTTAACCTATTTACAAAAGACCAGGATTATTGATTCTGGGAGGGTCTGCACTCCTTATTTATAAGCTGTATAGATTAAAGGAGGATTTTATTATTAATAATAGCTAATGATTGTAATGCTATGTGTTGAATATAAAATATCACTGTTTTACAAATTAAAAACTCCTAACACAACTTGTAAAATTAGCTGTTGCTGCATCTTCAATGAAAGAGTGTAAAATTCTTTCAGATTGATTAAATTTATATTGGGTCCTTAGTCTTGAGCATTCTGGCAACTTTTTTAATGACTACTTTGAGAAAAAAATTAAATTCATTCAAATAATACCTTGAATTTCAGGTAGGAATAATTTAATTTAATAATACCCCCCGACTCCCCCCCCCCCCCCCACAGACTGATATACTCTTGAGATATTCTTGACTACTCTTAATGCTGCTGATGAGTAGGTTAGTGGATAGGAAGGTAGAAACAACTAATTTATCAGGGTAAATCTGGCATTGAAACAGCATAACATAACGCAACTTTGAGTGAATCAATTCACAACTCTGAATGCCCTCAATTATAAAATGATAGTGTTGAACTTCATAATCATTCAGCTTCATTTCAGTTCTTTTATAATCATTTGGGGAAATGGTTATTTTGTTTAAAAAATTATTGGCATATAAAACAAAGAAATTAGAATGTCTCCCACAAAAGCTCTCAATTTAGCTCAAAGCAGGCATTGAATATACACATAAAATATAATTCAAAGTCTGTGCTACATCTTGAGACTCAAAGCTTGTATGTCGCGGAAGTGTGGGCATGTGACTCATGGATTGTCAAATTTAGAACCAAAGTAATGTTTCGTACCAACTGGTAGCTGCAGAAATGTTCCCTATAGTCTCTGGATGGAAGAGGCAATCAAACAGCTGGGTCCTAATAGTCTTCTAAGAGACAAATCAGAAGCCTCATCAGCAAGGCTGATGGTTGCCTTTTACATTATCTTTGGAATGAACAAAACCCTTGGGCCTGATTGGCAGCCCCTCTTTACCTCCCTCCACTTCAAGGCTTTCCACAATACAATTCCCAAAAGCCCTGAATGTACTCCTTGTGCAGAGAGAGGGCGGGGGAAGCCTTTGCAAGCTTTATACAGAAAAATACAAGAGTTGTGAAGCCATTAACTGGTCATGACTAGAGTATTAGAGACATAGCAAAACTCTCATTCACCAAACCAGAAAACCATATGAAAAAATTTTATATACTTACAGATAGTATCTTTTTTTTATTTATGACATATACATTCAAATCTTTCAAGCAGAAAATTCAGTCAAGTGAGATCTATTGGTAGTTTGAGTTCAAAGTCAGTGAGCAAATGGAAATCATTGCAGCATCCATCTCATTTCCCTAGTGGACATTAGACCACTCAAAATGTGTCACATAATTTACAGCCCCTTGATAGTAATTGAATATACACATTGAGAGTACACTGGCAGAACACTTAAGGAAGATTGAATGCCGGAGGACCCGCTTACGTTATTTTTGGCTCTACCCTGGTTTTTGCTTTTAATTTTTTTCTTGAGATTAATTTCAATTTGGTTCTCCCATCCTATCCAAACAAAAGCTTTGGGAAAAGAGATTAACAGCAGCATCAAAGAAATTGTGATTCTTAGTTTCAGAGACATCAGATTTTGTAACGTACTAATAGTAGAAGACAAAATGAAGTCTGCAATTCACCATAAATAATTTTTAAACCAGGATAGTAAAATCAAGCAACAAATGAGAAAGATGACTTTTGAGCTGTCTCTTAAGTGAGAGTGAGAATTTCCAAGGTTTAAATTAATATTTCTATTTTAATATTTAATATGTCCATTAATATTTGGGGAAGCAAAGAGATAGCTTTGTAATTAAAAATATGAAATAACCAAAATTTTTAAACAATCATTGTTCTAAATCTCTGTATTTTTAATGTGTGTTCCAAGAAATTTTTAACTTTTTCAACTTATATTTTATTGAAAGTAATTTCTTAAATGGTTTGTTTGCCATGCAAAATGGAATCTCCTTAAGTAGTAACCTTTAATACTTAAGAGGCTACAGATGAAAGTAGTAAGCAATTGATTTTATAGACTTCCACGTATTCCAAGCACATAATGAGGAAATGGGGCCTGACAAAGATTCCTATTTGAGAAACAGTTTTGGGTTTGTTTTCTACTTTTCCTTCTCTCTTCCTGTTCTCCTTCTCTCCCCTTCTGAACCTCTCCCTCTTCTTCTTTTTCCTTAGAGTGTGCTTGTGGTATGCACTAAAGATTGTCCCATGGACCTCTATTTTTTCATCACACATGACATATGTATATGTGTGTGTACATATATGTAATATATATAATATATATTGTATATAACATGTGTAATTTATGTTATATATGTAATATAGATGTATTATATATATTATATGAATGTATATATGTGTATATATATATGATCTATATATCATATATATATATATATATATATATTCCCTCAAATCAAGCAATGTCCCACTAACTGTGACCAAATTAACTTTTTTCTGACCACTAAGGTTTACTTAAATAAGTTGCATTTTATTGAGACAAAGTGGGGGAAAAAGTATTTAAAGAAAATGTTCATCTGTGGATATTTTTCCCATGATGAAGATAAATGAGAAAAATTATGCAAGCAATTTAATTACTAACAAACCTAACTTATTTGAATATTTGCAAGGGAAAATTCATCTAAGATACTTGTAGGTCTTTCAATTTCAAAAATACTACATACATAAAAGATTTGTTAAAGACACAATATTTCTCTTCTACTACCTAATAGGTTGATAATTAGGTGTTCAAAGGTAATTTTTTGCCTTTGGAGATAAGATAAAATAAGATGAGAACATAGACCCCTAAGAGATTTCAAAAGTAATCTTCTTTCTTATTTTATTCACTTATTTACATTCTCTATTATCTTGTGCTTATTTTCACTTTACTATTGGGTTTTTTTTCTGGTCTCTCCTATCCTCCTTATCTTTGAAATCTTGCTTAACCCTTCTAAATCAACCTTACTTTTCCTTTTCCTTAAGTCTTTTATGATACTTGTTAACCTTATATCTCCAAATCAAACTGTCTATAGCATTGTACGTGAGTGACATAGTACCATATTAAACCATTTTATGCATATCACTTTGCTTTCCATAACCTTTGGATGTTTATATGGTATTTGGAAGGCATCGTTTGTGATATTTGTTGATTAGGAGAGATTCTAAGATTTTATGTGTGCTATCCATATAGAATTCATATTGATTAAAGACAGACTAAAAAGATTCTGAGAAAATGTAATCTCATTTTTTGTAACAAAGCCAAATCTCTCGTTTATAATCATGTTCATTTTGCCTTGGTTAGATGTGACATCACTCATGATAGTCTTTGATAGCTAAAATACAAACGTATAATGTACACCATAAATATGATAAGTAGTCACATCCCTCCCTTTCCTCCATCTTTGGAAAACCTCTGCCACCACATTTGGAGAAATTTGTGGTGAAAATCAAAGATGGCATAGATTTTAAACTAAGTCAATAATTCTATCTCTATTTCCTATTATTTATATTGAATGGATTAGCTCTTTCCATGAAACTGTGACTTTGAGCCAAGAGGGAAGGATGTAGAAATGAGTAATACAAATTCTAAATGTAAAACGTCTGAAAGAGGACAAGATGATGTCACAAAGAGGAAAAATTTAAACTATATTTTATTTTACAAACTATTTGTATTTTTAAAAAAAGAAGAAAATAAAAATGTAAACAAAAGTTATACCTATTTTTAGCAAGGTGATACAATGCCCAAAGGCTGTTGTCAACAATATCAACTTTATTGAATGGAAAACACTGACCTGACGAGTGACTCTGTTTCTGTCAAATCTTACTTTCTACCAAGATGTTATGTCACTCTCGGATTACTCAGACCTCTTTCTCTAACCTACAATGAAATATGGAGACTCTCAGCAAGGAACGAGGAAAGCAGTAATATCAAACACATTTTAGTTGAAAGGCATGGGCAGGCTTCCAAACATTTTGTAGAGTAAAACTTCCATTGACTCAGAGCCAGTAAGTTCGTAAATCTTAAATGTACAGATGAGCATTTTTATACCAGATTTCTTCTAACAAGTCAAACCCATACCTCATACATACATACTTTGTGAATCATAGAATCGTGGAAAAATATGAAATGGGGTTCATAAAGGCAAAGTTGAATGCAACAAGAAAAGGAAATACAAAATTAAAATATGGAGCACGATAGTAGACTTTACTATGGTAATACCTAGTCCTTAATAAGTTAGTTACCATTGAGATCTTTCTGAGAACCTGTATGCTTTTGTTTTCTCATTTGCTTCATCAGTAAATACTTACAGAGTATGTATCACTCTAGATTATGGGGCTGACTGGTCATGGTTCCCTGCTCTATGGGAGATGATAGTCTTGTGATGATAAATGCATTTGCAAAATCATCTAGGGCTAAAATTAGTTTTTAGTTATTAATTTGTTTGCAGTATATGCAAAGTGAAGGGACCAGTGTTATTATCCTATTGTGTGATTTGTATTAAGATTGCTAAAGGTGAGGAATTTTATTTAAAGATCTGTGGGAGAGAATGCCTCACTCTCAACTTAGTGACATGGCTTATTTTTTCATTTCATTTCAATACAAGTTTTTTCCTGTAGGAATCAGAAACAGTGTGAAGCACAGACAGTGCATTATTCCGGTTTAATTTGGTATGATTGTGCTGCAGGGATATAGGTAGCTATCAATCACAGTAGTATTTTAACATTTATGTAAAGAATTATGATAGGTGTCCATATATTCCGGAATTGGAAATCTCATAGAAAAAACAGGCTGAATAAGAGTTACATACACCATAGTCAGCCTGAATTTTTTGGTATCTGAATGCATGGGAAGTGTGAGTGAACTTGTGCTTATCGATATACCATCATTAGCTCTTCTGGTCCACATTGCTCCTGATAGGCAATTTTCTTTTCTGGATGCTGGAAATCTCTCATTTAGTCCTATGAAGAACTGTTAAGGGTCCAGAGATGATGTATGGGGTCTCATCTCTGTTAGAATAAATAATCTTTCCAGAGAACACTGAGGCTTACTGAGCAAAAGTAAGCTCTCTGGGACTTCACGTAGAAATGAGGGCAAGTATTGGGTTATGGGCCGAAACCATTCCTGGAACTTAAGAGAGCATTTTGGATGCCTAAATGGTACCCTTCAACACACTGTGAGCAGCACACATGCACACACACACACACACACACACACACACGTTATATAAAGACAAATGTTTCATCTTTGAAATAATAATAAATAATAATAATAGTTAAATAATAATGATAAGTCAGAAAACTCAGACCTAAGTAAATGCTTTCAAAAATCAACTTAAAATTTCCAGGCACTATTTTCAGTGTTTTATATATTTTTACTCCATCTTCACAGCAACTGCACTATCTGCAGTTAAGGACATTTAGGAAACAGGCAGATTAAGTCAAATGCCCAGGAATACATAACTGGTGTTCAATGAATGAAACAAGGAGGCCAAGAGGTGGTTTTATAGCCTTAGTAGTCTGTGTAAGTAAACCAAAACCTAAGCCTGGAATTACCCAAGGTTAAAAAATCAAAACCCAAGAACACCCAATCACAACTAGGTTCTCTCAACTAAGGCAAATGCTTGAACTGTAGCCAAAATATAATTTCCTTTCTTTGCTTCTGCACCTTCTCTATAAAAGTCTTTCCCTAGCTAATGACAGTGCAGTGTTCCTACACCGCGTCCTGTTTGACGCTGCCTGATTCAACTGAATCAATTTTTACCCAAATAAACATAAACTGTTTAATATGCCTCAGTTTATCATTTGGTACTACTAGTAGAAGAGCCAGAATTTGAACCTGAATAATCTGACTCCAAAGTCTGTGTCCTTAATCACTACTCCAAACTGCCTGACAGTTCAACTTCATAGTAAAATATGACTCTTTATAATAAGTGGTTGAATAACCTAAGACAGATACTCTGCTTCAAAGATTTATGTACTATTTAGGTCAAAGTGAAAAATAGCATTAATATTCATAAAATCTCATGGACATAATGACAAGATTCAAGATCTTAGAGAGTAAAGCAAATGAAATAAAAATAATCACATTGAAGAAAGAAGATTGTCATAAAATTAGACTACAAAGAAAGAAGTCACTGAGAAAAACTTAACAGAAAAGGGGAAGTGTGAGATACTAGAAGTTCATCAAATAAACAATGCTCTATCTCAACAACAAATTATACCAGTGCACAGGAAAGACAAAAAGAGTAACAGATACCAAATTGGCTACAATCAGAGACCTGAAAGTCAAATGCAAAAACCACAGAAAGTGGAATCCAAGCCAGAAACAGAAAGAAAAAATAACACAATGAGAAAGACTTGGCAAAAAACTAAAAGAGAAAGGAGTTGCAGGCATAAGCAAGTCTCGTGTAGCACACACATACACACCAAAACAAAGACAAAAACAAAACGCCAAAACAACAACAATAACAAATCAGCTGGTAAGATTTACTTGGTTTACAGCCTCGATTTTTTACTCCCAATTTAGAAATTATTAAATTTGCAATGAGGCTACATTGAAATTTACTTAGCAAAACTTTTGTTGACATACAAAAATGAGATAAAACATTTCAGGAGAAACTTTCTCTAAAAGTTTTAGATAATCTATTTAAGAACTAACAGTTGGTACGCAAATTGCAAGTTAGAGATCCTGAATGAGCTACTTAATTAACAGATTTTAGTTTGTTAAGCTGAACTGAAGTGGTAAGCTTAATGAAAACCACAGCCATACTAGAAGGGGAGAAAGTTCTGTATTTGAGTCTTTTCATTAAATCTGACAGAACCTAATCAATAAATATGTGTAGCATATTGTTGTATAGATCTGATTATATGCCTTCTGCTTTTACTAAAATGCTAAACATTTTATTCTGATCTTATACTTTAATAATTGAATACCAAGACTGGCTGTCCATAATTCAGATTTAATTATCTTTAAATCCTAATCTCTAAATAGTCTCTGTTAAATGGAATGCCATTGATCCAGTGATCTATAGTTAAATCAGTGACATACAATCAATATTAGAATTTAAGGGTTTAACCAGGAATTCTCTGATAAGTTCATGCCAAGTATAATTCTTAAAAAATGCTTTCTCTATAAGAGAAATTGTCTATGAGACAATTTTAAGTTGTCTCAATATCTTGAATTTGAAATCTTTGAGATTCTACAGGTCTCAGGCATGGGAATTTGCCTGGGGGGATGAGGGAGAGAGAGCATGAACCTGGGTAAGTAAATAATATGATGCTCCAGGTTTATTTCTTCTCAGCTAACATTTATCTCTTTGGCATGATGAAGGGCAGATCAACGTTGATTGTAAAAGCAAACACGATTAGCAGTAAAGCGGCATATGTTAACACTGCTGCAGCCTGATGATGAATGAGCTGTAAATGATGCCAACACCTGTTCTTGACGATGATGCGTGACACCCAACCCCAGTGGAGTAATAAGCATTCAGACACATTGGTGCACATCTCACCGATTACACTGGTTTGCGCAGGAGTTCTGGTAGTATTCTCTCCCTCTCTCGCTCTGTCTTTTCTCTGATTTCTTCTGTATTCGTCCATCCATTCCGAACTTCACAATCAGCTCGGAGCTATGTATATTCAGATATAAGTGGTGTATACATGGGGCTGTGTGTTAGCCACACGGGACAAAGTTGGGTCACCCAAAGTCTGAGGTGACTGGCAAGTGCAATTCCATACCAGAATAATCCCATCTGAAACACCACTGTTCTCTCAGTCTTACGTTGATTGAAATTCTTAGGCCTTTCAACTAGACTGACTCTATTGGAGAATGGCTGAAGGGGTTTTAAGTTGTGGTGTTTTATAAAGACAATCTCAAAACAAAATGGAAATAGCTGAATGTCTGATGGTATGCTCTATATTTCATACACGGAATACTTAATATAAGTATGAATATTTATTATATTCATTATATTTATTATATTATATTATATTCATAATATTTATTATATTCATTATAATATATATAAATTATATTATATATATAGTTCTGATATTATCTTCCAGTATTGATTCAGCAAGAGACATATGATGTTGTAGCTTTGTGGAGATTCGATACCATTTAATGATCTTTGTTACGTTATCATGTCCCATTATATGGCCATTTTACTAGAAATACCTATTAACATCTAAGATGTTTCTATTATATATTGGCCATATAATATGAATTACTTATTCTCTTTAATTTTTACTTCATTTTATTTCTGATCACCCCTCTTCGTCTTTGCTTCAAGCCTAGTTGACAAAATTTTCTGCCCTATCCTATATATAATTCCTTTAGCTGAAGTTAGATCATCCCTACCTGGAGGGACTTCTGTATATAATATTGCTTCCTGGTTTTAAACTCTTTATTTTTACTTTCCAAATAGCACTTTCGCTTTACCTCCAGATTTATTCAGAGCCTTCCATTTGTAAAGAAAAATTTTTCCAACTCTTGCTCCTATTTTATGATATTCTTGCTTTAATTGGCCAATTTCTCAAATAAATGGCCAAACCCATTGCTTATACATCCTGATATCTTTTCTTTCCTAACTCATTGAAATTACTAAGGGAATGTCAATATCTCGGGTTATCAAAAAATAATACTCTTGCAATAGCCATGACCATGTTTCCTCATAATCTTAACATTTATCTTAAGGACCCAGATAGTAGGTTCCATGAAAATAAGTACTGTGTCTGTTTTATTTTTCAAAGAGGCATTATGGAGTAGATGATAAGAGTGTAGGCTCTGAAGCTAGACTCCCTAAGTCCCAACCCTATATATGTACTAGCTGAATGTCAATGGGGAAGTTTCTAACCTCCCTGTTTTTGCTGCCTCAGTTATAAAATGGCAAATAATGATACAGTTCATAGAGCTGTTGTGAGAAAAAATGAGTTGCTATATGTATAGAGTATGTGAAAAGCTTAATACCTAGTAAATGTCCTATATATTTTAGCTACTGTTAGCATTATTTGGCTATTATTTTTGCCACCCCTCCAATCCCAGAAAATAGCACTGTACCTGATACATATTAACTTTCAACCAATATTTTCCAGAGGAATGAGTGAAATGAATTAATGAGTATTACACTTAACACAACTGATACTATATTTTTAAAACATTTATATCTTGGGGTGCCTGGGTGGCTCAGTTGGTCAAACTTCCGACTTCGGCTCAGGTCACGATCTCATGGTTCGTGAGTTCGAGCCCCATGTCAGGCTCTGTGCCGGCAGCTCAGAGCCTGGAGCCTGTTTCAGATTCTGTGTCTCCCTCTCTCTCTGCCCCTGCTCTGCTCACACTCTGTCTCTGTCTCTCAAAAAGTAAATAAACATTAAAAAAAAACAAAAACATTTATATCTTTTGACTTCCACATCACTAAAATATCACTGCTCAAAATACAATCTTTACCCATAAAACAGAATTCCATTTCCAGCTCTTCTATGTTAGTCAGTGGAAAAACTATTCTGCAAAGTTACATCCAGGGAAAAGAGAAGATATGTAGGAGTGGCTGGAGATGAAGTTACTACTGCAATGGTTTCCTCTCCCAACTTCTATTTTTATAACATTAAAATCCATTCTTCTCACATCAGCCAAAATAATCATGTAAAAATATGTCAGAGCATGATTTCCTCTGCTTAAAACCATTCTGTAGCTTCCTAATACACTAAGAAGAAAATCCAAATTTCACACAGCCTAGCCAGTAAGACCCTGCTTGACCTGGCCCTGACTATTTCTCTGAGCCAGTCTGCAACCATATGTTTTACCCAGCTCATTCCTGCCTTTGACATTTGCTGTTCCTCCTTGTAATACTTTTCCCTTGGGTTCAAACTTGGCTTAGATCATTCAGGCTCTGTTGAAACATCCTTTTCTTAAAGACGTCTTGATCCATCCAACCCCTCCCTTCAACTCTGTTATATATTCCTGTTTTATATTCTCCACAGCACTATCTGAAATTATCTTCTCAATGTATTTTTTGTATTATCATCTGTCTTTCCCAGTAGAATGCAAGTTCCATGGGACGTCTGGCTGGCTTAATTGGTACAGCATAAAACTCAATCCCAGGGTTGTGGGTTTGAGCCCAAAGTTGGATGTAGAGATCACTTAAAAACAAATCTTTAAAAAAGAAAAGAATGCAAGTTCCACAATGAGAGAGACCCTGCCTCTCTGATTTATCATTTTGGCCCACTGCCTGATACATTATAAATTATTATTAGTTATATTAAAATGTATTCGTAATTGAGGTTAGAGCCATATCACAAAGACCCTTGTATGCCATGTTGTGGAGATGGAATTGTATCCCAAAGGCAACAGAAGCCATCAGGAGATAGTAAATAGAAGATTGGCATATGCATTTAAGAAAACTTTACATAGGAAGGAGTATCAGAATTGGTACCATGAACCACGAGATCATGACCTGAGCTGAAGTCGGACACTTAACCGACTGAGCCATCCAGGTGCCCCTCAAATATATTTTTTTTAAAGTGCTCCATTTCCCACCAAAAATTTCTCAGTAATAGGTATAGCCACAATTTCAAAACTGCTTTACTAGGTGATTTTAAATTTTATCATATACTGATACTGGGTGTTCTGTGATAAACCTAATGGGCATGTTATTCACAGTGGAGATATAGAGATACTAATATTGATTCAGGCACATCTATCAAACTAAAGTATCTTTACCTTTTTAAAAATCTTTGTGAGGGATAATAAATAGTTCTTCTGATAACTACTATTGGCTACGGGAAGTTGTTAGGGACCCCCACACTATGTAATATATATTACAAATCATCATCAATGTTTATATTTGTAATTTTAAAAATTTTATTGGAAAACCTGTGGAATACAAAATAACAAAAGATTCAAAACAGAACATTCTTTCATTTAAGGGAGAAAAATAGGATGCATGAAGAACTCTATTACAAGAGCAAGGGGATTTTTGGATATATTTATTATGTGTAAAGGAATTTTTTGAAAATGAATGTCCACATATCTTCTAATAAGCAATGTCCAATATAAATTTACACTATCTACAACATTTATTCTAACACTCGATTTAAATTCTCATACAAAAGAGCCAAATGTATTAATTACAGACATCAAAAAATCTCTTTAACACAAATGAAGGCCACTAACTATTTGAAATTTCCCCTTTTGACTAGCACTTTAACTAAAGATTTCAAAAAACAACTTCTTGTTTTCCTAGTTTACTTACTCCATTGCATCAATTTGTTGTTTGGTGTTCCTTTGTTTTGTTTGTTTTCATTTTTTTGTTTTTTGTTTTTTTTTTGGTTTGTTTTGTGTCAAGAGTTTATAGTTATGATTTCAAATTTAACTTGGGGCTTCTAAGTTTTCTGCTATATTAGTATGGTAGCTGTGGACACAAGATGATCAGTATGCAAAGGAGGAAACTCTTTTGAAAATATTTAAAATCCCTTTATAAAATTTGCTTTGGAGAAAAAAAATGACTGTGCAAGTGGTTTTTTATTTATTTTTTTAAGTTTATTTATTTTGAGAAAAAGAGAGAGTGTTAATGGGTACGGGCAGAGAGGGAGAGAGAGAACCTAAGCAGGCTCCACTTCGTACAGAACCCGACATGGGGCTTGCTTGATCCCACGAACCATGAGATCATGACCTGAGCCAAAATCAAGAGTTGAACACTCAACCGACTGAGCTACCCTGGCGTCCCAATTATGCAGGATTTAATAGCATGAAGTGAATGTCTTTTCTTTCCTCTGTTTAGTGCGATCCTCCCTTTCTTCAGTCTCATATGTAGCTGAATACAAAAACAATACCACTGCCTTAGCTCAGGCTGCTATGACAAAATGCTGAGACTGGATTCTTCAAACAACAGACATTTATTTCTCCCTCTTCCCTGGAGGCTGGGAAGTCCAAGATCCAAGTGCTGGCAGGTGTCTGGTGAGGCCCTCTTACTGGTTTGCAGACAGGTGACGTCTTGTTCTAACCTCACAGCAGAAAGAAAGAGGACTCTGGTCACTTCCTCTTCTTATAAGGACACTAATTACATCACAAACCCTCAGGGACTCTACCCTTATGATTTCACTTACACCTGATTACATCATAAAGACTCCACCTCCAAGTGCCATCATTTCGAAAACTAGGTCTTCAACATATGAATGGCGACCAGAGTGGGAGGGCAGACATTCAGCCCATAGCAAGAAGCAAGTGCATATTTTGTTTTCTGTTTTACATGTTTCATCCAGTTTGGTTTTTATATGAGAAATAGTGTAGAACCTTGTCCCCAAGAGCCTGAGGATTCTGCCACTGAGTGACATGGTGACAACTGAAGGGATGAGGACAGGCACCTAGCATACTCTGGGCCTGATTCTAATGGAGAACTTTTGCTTTCATCTATTTTTATATTGGGATTTCCAGTAACATGTCATTTAAGTGAAGAGTTTTACTATCCAGGTGAAAAGAAACGAACATTGGAAAATCACAGGTATTGCGGTGTAGTGCCTCATCTGGGATCTGCTCCAGACAGCCTTGCGACTCAAAGTTGTGTGACCTTGGGCACGTCTTGGGACCTCCAGAAGCCTGAGTCTTTCCTTGTGGCCAGGCTCTCCTGTAGAGTTGCGAGGGGTGGTAAATGCCTATGCACTTCATATTGCGGTCAAAGAATCAAAGATGGGTACAAAGATGGGTATTTTTAACCAACTCACCAGTCTTATCTGTGTAAGCCAGGTGACTGTAATGAACATGAAGTTGGTATCTGTATCCCTCATCGTTTACTAGGTGTGTGACACAGAGTGGAGGTTTCATAAACATTTTGTGAAGGAATTAGTAAATGAACAGACACAGTTACAGTAGAAATGGAAAATTGCTGGGGTGCCTGGCTGACTCAGTTGGTTGAGCATCTGAGTCTTGATTTTGGCTCTGGTCATGATCCCAGGGTGATGGAATTGAGCCCTGTGTCAGGATCCATGCTGAGCGTGCAGCCAGCTTGAGATTCTCATTCATTCTCTCTCTCTCTCTCTCTCTGTCTCTCTGTCTCTCCTCTTTCTCTCCCCACCCCGTCTCTTCTCTCTCTTGTTCTCTCTCTAAAATTAAATTAAATTAAATTAAATTAAATTAAATTAAATTAAAAATTTAAAAAAATGGAAAATTGGGACCAGATAAAGACTCCTGGACTTAAAATGCCACTGGGATTTGGATATCCCAAAGTGGTTAGGGGACATTTTACTGCTGTCTCACAGGCTCCTATTCCAGGGGCAGCAGAACTGCCAAGATGTGTAATAGGTCCACACTCCTTTGGGTTTAGGCAGCGGTGAGGAGAATCTGCTGGGGACAGTGACCCTTGCGCAGAGCCCTTCTGGAGCTGTTGTGGAAGGGCTGTTCATCTGTTGATTAAATATGGATGCGGCACAAGCGAAGACTCGGATAAAGCAGGACAATGAGATAATGGGTTAGAGAGATCTTATGCTATTTAATGTGCATCAAGAAAGTTTTCCATCTAGCTAATAATTTTTACGGCTAAGTATAGTTTAAGGTATACTGATTCCCAAATGAGCTCCATCTGTCTTTTGTGGGCCAGGTGAGTGGCTCCTAACTCTGGGAGCACTCAGAGCTTTGTCTTTGATGGCAATTTGCTTTCTGGCTTTTTTCTGGGAGTAGAATTTCCTCTGAACTCTGGCCTTTGGTCTTCTGTCCTCAGTTTGGAATTCTACCTTACCTGTAATGTAGACGTGTAATATTCCACGAACCCCAGCCTCTGATGTCCTCATACATCCTCACTAGTCCCATCCCCCCCACCCCACTTCTTTGTCAGTTGTATTGAGTATATACTTCAGGCAACCAAACCAATCATAACCTAAGACCTTTCTGTGAGAACATAACCCCAGATAAAAATTGAGGTCTGAGAACTTACATTTTTTTACTCTCTAAAATAGACATGAGGCTTGAATCTCATACTCTATAGAATCTACAGAATATAGAGTTATCACTAACAGTACACACCATAGCAGACATTACTAAATCATACATTTCTTGGGTTGCGTGTTACCTCTGCTTAATGCTTGAATCAAGATTATCTTTCACTTTTCTTCTTCTCCAAGTACATAAACAGTTTTGTAGTTACCGTCACTATTCACTAGGCATTCCAAATGCTTTTATCAGAATAAAATTCTCCCCCCGAATAACATTTTATCCTTCCCTTTGCATATTCTCATCAGAGTCTTCTAACAGCCATCAGTGGCTGGCATCATCATCGTCCACACTTTATAGATGAGGCAAAAAGGACTTAAGGAGAGTAGACGATGTATTCTTCTGATAAGAAATGTTGGCTGTGGGCAGTTATTAGGCCTGCCTGTGCTGTGGAACCAAGTATTGCCAAACCAGCATCAAGGATAATACTCACATTTAAAATTTTTATTTTATTGGGACATCTGTGTCATGTAAAGTAACAAAAGACTCAAAATAGAACTTAACGGAGTGAACACTGGACCATGTTCCCTGGTCCTAAAGAACATTCTGGTGTACCTGTCATCTCCCGCAACAACCGTTTTCTGATACGTGGCCAGTTCTCTCTCACTTGCGAAGAGCAGTTCTGTCAGCCCAAGGAAAAAGATCTTTCAGTATAATTTCCTACCCTGACCACCTGTCTTTTTCCATATTTAGACATAATTTGTGCTGCTAAATAAGGTTGCCCCCTGGCCGTTGAGACTAAACTCTGAATTTCAAACAGACACTTTGTTTATCACTGCCTTAAGTCATTAGCTCTGAGGATGACAAGACTGGTTATTTTGAGTATAAAAAAAAATTGGTAAACAAACGGGAGGAAGAACTTTTCCCTCCTTATTTAATGCCCCTGAGTGAAACCTCAGGATGTTGCCATCTGAATGTCACGGCCACCCTGTCATAGCCTCACCAGATGAGCTTTCTGAGCTTGCTCTTGGATGAAGACTGGCACTCCAGTGCCGTAACCACGGGGCCCACAGATGGCGGCCTGCCAGCGCCACATCTGAGGCGTCCGGGGTTTGCAGGACTCGACTGCTTTCCATTCCTGCTCTTTAGTGGCTTTCCTCCTTCACCACCTCTGAGAAAGCCACAGTGTCCAAAAGAAGGAAGCAGTCCAGCATCAACAGTCAGGGGCCCCCACAGCCTCTCACCACTTTCCCTTCACCCTCTCCTCCATCTGTGAGTCAAGAATACAGAATTAAAAAAAAAAAAAATTCTTCCATTAGTCCAAGCCCTGTCTATGCTTTTGGCATTTTTGCACACTGTTAATGGTATAGAGAGAACAGTCCCTTGTCTTATCCCATTTCCCTTATTTTTACCCTGCCTTAGACTTACTTTGTCCTTTCAAGTAGTGACCTAACACTATGCACTATATGTAATAATTTCCTCCAGTCCCTTCTTTCCTCCAGCATGGTCTTGCTTTCCTTTGGGAAGCACTTGCTAACATAATGCTAACTAGTTAGCACTGTTAGTGATTGTTTATACAAATATTCATGATGTGTATCTGCATGTGTGTGTACACACCAAAAACTTATACAACTGTGTATGTGTGTGAATACACACATGCTGTCCACAAAAATACACAGTATATATTCATCTTTCATTTTGTTAGATTAACAGCTATTTTTAGCCTCCCTTTCCAAAGGCTAACCTTTGGTAACATTTTCGATTCAATGACGGAGTTGCCCATAACAACCTGCCCGTTTACCACAATGTCATTCCGGTTATTGAGAGAGTGGCACTATTCTAACTTTACTCTGGTGATTTGAAGGTTTAGCAATGATTCTGCCATACTGTTTTATTTTGCGTCATCTCAGAACTAGAAGTTGGAAGGTTCAGAATGCCAAGAGACGATAAAGACTGTAATAACCATTTCCGGATGCATGAGTATGTCAATTCCAATTGTGGAGAGACCTTGTAACAAGGAACCAGTAAATGCGTCTAGAAATAATGGAATAAAATTTACAGGTAGAGCCTGGGTTCTTCCTGCCTATTAGGAAGAGCTCAGGAGTAAAGGAGCCTTGAACATGTTTATACTACATGATTCATATGTAGCCTAAAATAATTGTAATAAATCTGAGAAAAAAATTATATAATCCTGAAAAAAATACTGAGGGAAAGACAGTAAATGTATGTCTTTCTGACCAAAAAAAAAAAAAAGAGGAAAGATCCAAACGGCTACTAGAAGTCCTGCTATTAGGCTTGAGAAATACCAAGATGACTAAAATACTGTACCAACCCTGAGAAAGCCCACATTCTGGTTTGGGAGAAAGAGAAATAAATAATTACAATCTAGACACATGACCCAAATTCTTAAAAATGTTGACCAAGAGCCATTAACTCTCTTGGGAAAGTTGTAGGATTTTTTTTTCCAGAAAGGAGTTAAATATAACTCCTTCCTACGTGTGAGAAAAGGAGGTAGGGCAGCACCCTGAAGAAGACATTCCTTCCTGTAGGCTCTACCTTTAGATGTGTCTGTTCACCAGATTCTTTCCTTATGAATGCAGCTTGGAGCAGTCATCTGTGCTCCGGCCTCCAACTCCAGATTGTTACTAATTTTAAATACTTTTCCTAGAACATCATTTTTTCCCTCAGTTATTACTTTTATGTTTGTTTCTCTTGGCTTCTATCCCATTTCTGAGTTGTCTGCCCACTACAAGCACAAAGTGATAGCTTATTTAATAATGACTTATTTTCATAAAATACTTGTCAGATTTTGATAGTTCTGTATATGTTTTCTATCTTTATGCGTGTGTGTGTGTGTATGTGTGTGTATTAAAACAAGTCTGCTTATTGAAAGGATCTGAAAATAGTAATAACTCTTTCAACATTTAACAAATTTTCAGGATGTTAACAATGTGAAACATGAAGAATTCACTTCAAAAAATCCAGACTTTTCTAGATCATTCCAACATCATGCTACTTTCAGACTTGGTTAACACTTGCTCTTTTCATCTAAATGAATGACCCAGATTCTGAATACCACTCTCTTCTGGGCCCATGGTTGGGAGTTTGGTTTGGCTCACTCTCAGTTCAAGGAAGGTCAGGCCCTGTAACCATGCCCTGTGCCCAGGGGCACGTGGCGAAAGAGCCCACGTCTGTTCCCAACACCAGAATGACTGCCAAGCACCCCACTGAAGGCCACATTTATGGTTTCCATTTGTTTTCAGGGTGATTCTATTTATCAAGCTATTGATCACCTATATCCCAGAGAATGATGTACTTCAATTCCTCAACTCTATTAATGAAAACTGCTTTTGGTGATATTGTTTGATGATGAGCATTAAAGACATGTTGAAACACTGCCAAATCAGAAGGTTTGGTAGAACATGTGGTATATGTATCTGGGAATATGATTTGCTCCATGAGCATCTGTAAGGGAAATTTTTTACTTTGAATATTCTGAATCTGAACCATGGTACCAAAAATGTCACAGTTGGATTTTGGTACAAACAGAAAAAATTAATTGAAGAAAAAGACCCTACAGACTAAGTTATCTAACGTTTTCTAAACAGTTAATTTAAACATATATGAAAATTCTTTAACTGCAGTAAATCCAAAGCTGCAGAACCACTGTGTGGTCCTGAGGTTTATTATTAATTCTTCCATCTAGGGTATTTTTGAAACATTTAACTGGGAGAGATTTCTTTTTAAGGCACTGTTTTCTATATCTGTATGAAACTTCCTTGTTTCTGTGTCCCCACTTGATCTTCTTTCTATGCTCAGTGCCAAACCTTGTGCTATGGTAATCTGCATTGAACTAAAAGGTTGCATGCATAAAATAGTTGATGCATTTGATATATTACTTGCAAAAATTTGCTCCGAGTGTGATTGCTTCAAGCACATGAGTTGTATTTTTTGTTTGTTGGGTGTCTTTGAGTCCTATTAGCTACTGGAAAAAATCCATTTATGTTCAATTTCAAGAGAATTGTCTCTTTTTCAGAGCTTTCTAATTCTTCATAGCAGGTCTTGGTGCCATGGGGCAGAGGTGAAAATAGATGTGAGAAGGCATACTTTATCAACTGCCTTGACAATTAAAGGAAAAACCCTTTATATTTTAAATGAAAAGTCATCCCACACTACTTTGAAAATAACCAGAAAGTAAATGCCTTCAATGCCTGGATAATTCATGGCTATGTAAATGTATTTTCAGCTAGTTTAACTTTTTGCAAATCTAACCTAACTACATATTTTACCTTTTTAATTTTATTTAAATTTTATTTAAATCATCTGTCATAAAATAACAATAAAAATAATATCTTAATACAGACCAGACACTGTGGTAGATATCATCAGGCCCCAGATGATATCTAATAAATTACTCAGTGTATTGTACTAAGTAATGTGACAAGAAATTTGATGAATTAAAACTATTACTGTGGGACACCAGAGTGGCTCAGTGGGTTAAGCATTTGACTCTGGTTTTGGCTCTGGTCATCGTCTCAGAGTTCATGAAATCAAGCCTCGCATTGGCCTCCGTACTCACAATACTGAGCCTGCTTGGGATTCTCTCTCTCTCTCTCTCTCTCTCTCTCTCTCGCTCTCACTCTCTCTCTGCCCCTCCCCCACTCTCTCTCTTTCTGTCTCTCAAAATAAATAAATAAACATTTTTAAAAACTATTATTTTAAACCAAGTTTTTTTATTGTAAAACCAATTTGAAGAGAAGAGGTATTTCAAATAACCTCTAGTTTCTAAATATTTTGAAACCTGTGTCAGTCCAGAGGACATGGCTATCCTTTGTGGTTAGTCTTTTCTGTTCCAAAATCATGCTCATTTATGTAACTAAGGACACTTGTCTTAAAAAAGAACAACTATTACAGGATGAGGTCTTTATAAAGTAGAGTGCATTGTTGTGCTTTGTGCCTGATTGCTGTCATGTCTCAAACAAGAGATATTGAAATAAATGCCAGGTGATCTCATGAGGACATTTTGACTTCTGCTTTTGGACCTCTGGCATCCAGCATAACAAAACGCTAGTTGCTTTGATGTTGTGTCAACATGAGAAGATCCTCAATTTTATTGTTTGCAAATGCTGGCCTCTTCCCCAAATACCCATTTTCCCTAATTATGAAGAATTCTTTCACATTGAAATAATCATCTTTTTATAATTGCAAATTAAAATTTAATATGTTTTGAAGATGATACCTCTGAATAGTGTAACAGTGGTGAATGGGAAGATTCTTTTTATTCATCCGTGCCCAACTCAAGACCTTGGCTCCCTGGAATTTAAGACATCTGGCTAAAGAAAAGTTACTTATAGTAATCTGTGCCCATACTTTGCTCATAAAGTGCCTTTTAAGATAAATTTATAACTTACCTTTACTAAATGTATTTTTTTGGGAGTAGTGATTCACCACAGGTTTTCTAGTTATTGGAAATATATTAACTTTAATTTTAATTAACTTAAATTGAATTACTTTTGATATTGAAATGAAGACAGAAAGTATACATTTTAAAGTAAAGGACCCCTTTTTCATAATAAAAGAAGAGATGTCAAGTAGTAGATAATTTGCTTTTTAAGGAACTGCTTTCCTCCCTTGCCAAAACAGGTGGATTAATATACGCGGAGAAAACTATCTCCTCTGTTCCAGCAAGTATCTGGTATGCAGCTAAAAGTTGCTTTTATTGAGTTTGTTTTAAAATGTATTTGCTTACAAGTGCTACCTTTCTGATCAGGGCAAAAACAGGGACTTTTGGCATCAAACAAGTTTCTCTAAATTGTGTCCCACCTAGAATTAGAACAGATTTATCTAGAGCAGATTTATTATTCTTTCTGGAATCTGAACATAAGATCTACAATTTGACATCCCTTTTCACTTCATCTTCCTCCCCTAATTTACCCTCCCCTGTTTGTGACACAGGTTGCTTCCATGTGATCATTCATCCATAAAGATTTCACAAAGTACCTTGCCATGTTACTATTTTACAGAGTACCTTACAGTTCCACTGTTTATTTAAACTTCTAAACTTTATGACTGGGATACACTTTTTATAATACGTATTAGTGATACATGGAGGCTTATATTTTAATTCTTTTTTTCTCTTATTTTCTTTTTTCCCTTTCTTCCTTCTTCCCTTCCTTCCTTCTTTCCTTCTTTCTTTCTATGTTTTAGTTATTGACTTTTCAAGTAGAATCCCAAGGAATTCTACTAATGTGAAATTTATTTTTCCTTGCTCGGTTTCTCAATAAGCCTTTTTTAGATACACTAACATTTTTGTTGTTTGACTTGATTTTTTTAATGTTGAAAGTTGATCTTAATATGATCTATTAAAAATATAAAATTAATATTGCATTAAAGAAATTATATGTATGGCTATTACATTTTTAAATGTTGTAAAACTTAATATAGCTCCACTCATTCTATTAGTAGCTTTTAAAACTGAGTTCCTTAATTAAAAAGAGAACATTTTAAACACACCAATAAAAATGCTGAGCATCTGAAAATCTTAAAATGTCTACATGCTTGGCCCTTATTTGCTTGAATAACATTCAAGATGGTTTACATATTTTAAATTGTCATAACTCTTATTCTTAAATTAGTCATGGCTTAAAAGTAACCTTTATGTTATTTGCTCTGTTATACTTTGGTATGAAATTCTTGCTACTGGTAAATACCCTTGCCGTTTTAGCTTGGGTTCTCTCTTTGGCTGTCAGAATATTGTGCTTTGGGACAATATTCAGACTTTTCTCAAAACCTTTTTTCTAAGGAGTTGATTTTTAGAAGTTAATCCCTTCAGATTTTGAACTTAATCGACAGAGACCTTTTGGTATGAAAGGGAAAAAAAGGCAGCCATTTTATGATCATTATAAGGCCATTCTGAGACAACTACATTAAATATTATTATTTCAAGAAACTATATGTTCTCACCATTTGAGGATTAAGCTTCACCACAAATTCTGTCATAAGAAAAAGCTTATGTCTCTGGTAATGTTTACTTATCACTTAGTGGAAAAATGCATCATATTTCATGTACTTTAATCACTGCAGGAATGTTTATTCCCAATAAAAAATCAAAATGCCCCTAGGATTCTAATATAATCACATGTTTAAACTGTACCACAGACATCCCAAGTGCTGACTCATTGGTCTTCTGAAAGTCCCCGCCTGGAAATGAAAGGAGCTCACAAAAAAAAAAAAAAAAAAAAGTTATAAATGAAAACACACACACAGACACACACACACACACATTTGACACTATCATGAAAATCCCTTTAACAAGTATAATCTTTAATCTATAAATTTTAATTCCAAATTTTGAGCAAGCCTCAGAATATGGATTGAAACACTATTACTGATAATCTTTTTTAAAGGCTTATTAAGTAAAAATATCTGAATTTCTTTTTTTATACCATGGCAATCACACAGAAATTTATCTTAAAGTCCATTTTTTACAGGCTTAATTATAATAAAAAAATTAGAAATAATCAAAATGTTGGACACTGAGGTTCTGATTAAATACATTGTGGCATTGAACAGATATTAATAATGTAAACTATCATTTTTCCTAATTTTTTACATGTGATATATAAAAAAATGTAAATATCTTTGAAAATTATTTCAAAGGAGAATGCATTTCATCTTGTAGATATGTATCACTTGTGTAAATGTAACTCTTAACTTTTTTTTAGTATTTATTTATTTATTTTGAGAGGGAGAGAGAGAGCATGTGGGGAGGGGCAGAGAGAGAGCTAGAAAAAGAGAATCCGAAGCAGACTCCGCACTGCCATTGCAGAGCCTGATGCAGGCCAGTCTCCTAAACAGTGAGATCACAACCTGAGCCAGAATCAACAGTGGAAGCTTAACTAACTAACCCACCCAGGTGCCATTTACATGGAGCTGTTCATGCCCTTTAAATTAGAGCTGTTCATGATACCCTAAAATTTCGTGTGAATGTAGAATAATGTCTGCTATGCTAAATTTTTTTTGCTTGTTACCGTAGTGTTACTCTAAAGAGCCAACTGACCTTAAGATGGCAGAGGCTATGCTGTATCTGCAGATACGGTACACAATCCCGGGTGTGAATCAACCAGCCAGTCAGTATACACATATGTAGTAAGAGTTGGCCATACATTTATTACTGAGTGAGGTGTGGTAGGACCACTGTTGTTTAAAACATAATCTTGCCTTCTGAGAGTTTACAACTAAGTTGGAAAGAGAAGAGTCATAAAATGATAGCAAATTAATATGTAATCTGGATAAACGATGAAATGACTAGACCAAACCAACTTGGGTGTGTCCGTGGAGGCTTATAGAGAGGTAAGGTTGGAAAAAAAGAGTCTGTTTTGTAAAATTTAGGGAAGTATAGATAAGATATAGACTGTTAATATTTCCATCCAATATCCGTCTTTTTTTTTACTGTTTTTTAAATTGTTTTTAAGGTTTTTTCGTGTGACATAAACATTTGTTCATCACATTATAACATTTTATTGATTGCCTAATGTTGTATCATCTGTTGCGTCAGCTTTTGGTCCTTGTCATTGAACTGATAAAGAGTTTTGAGAAGATAGTTTTGTTTAACAAAGCTTACCTGTGTACATAGAGGAGATTTCATATGATGGTGGAGTTTCATTTATTCAATTTATTGAGCATCTGTTTTATGTCAGATACTGTCCTGGGTCCTGGCAATGCATAATAAAACAAAAAGACAAATTCTCTGTCATTGTGGAGTCTACATCTTAGTGATGAAAGCGAGTAATAAACAATGAGTAGGTAGACTATAACTGTGTGTTAAGTAATGAAAATAATAAATATAAAAAATAAAGCAGGAAAATGGGGGTATAGAAATGTTAGGAAGAGTCTATCCTCAGCAATCAGACAACAAAAAGAAAAGGCATCCAGATTGACAAGAAAGAAGTAAAACTTTCACTATTTGCAGATAACATGATACTCTACATATAAAAACCTGAAAGACTCCACCAAAAAATCGCTAGAATTAATACAAATTCAGTAAAGTCACAGGATATAAAGTCAACAGAAATTTGTTGTATTTCTATATACCAGTAGTGAAGCAGCAGAAAGAGAATTGAAGGGATTAAATTCCATTTAAAATTGCACCCAAACAATAAAATACCTAGGAATAAACATATCCAAAGAGGTGAAAGACCTGTACTCTGAAAACTATAAAACAATGAAGAAAAAACTGAGGACAACACAAAAAAATGAAAAGACATTCCATGCTCTTGGATCAAAAAACAGACATTGTTAAAATACATATATTACTCAAAGCAATCCATACATTTAATGCAATCCCTATCAAAATACCAATAGCATTTTTCACAGAAGTACAACAATTCTAAAATTTTTATGGAACCACAACAGGCCCCAAATAGCCAAAGCAACCTAGAAAAGGAAAAGCACAGCTGTAGGCATCACAATACCAGATTTCAAGTTATATTACAAATATGTAATAATCAAAACAGTATGGAACTGGCACAAAAATAGACATAACGATCAATAGGACAGAATAGAAAACCCAGAAATGAACCTGCAACTATATGCTCAATTAGTTTTTGACACAGCAGGGAAGAATATCCAATGGGAAAAAGACAGTCTCTTCAACAAATGGTATTGGGAAAACTGGGCAGCATCATACAAAAGAATGAAACAGGAACACTTTTTTACACCATATACAAAAATAAATTCAAAATGGATTAAAGACTTAAATGTATGGCATAAAACCATTAAATTCCTAGAAGAGAACATAGGCAGTAACCTCTTTCTAGATATGTCTCTGGAGGCAAGGGAAACAGAAGCAAATATAAACTATTGGGACTTCATCAAAACAAAAAGCTTCTGCACAGTGAAGGAAACAATCAACAAGACTAAAAGTCAACCGATTGAATGGGAAAAGATATTTGCAAATGACGTATCTGATAAAGGGTCAGTATCCAAAATATGTAAAGAATTTCTAAAACTCAACACCCCCAAAATGAATAATCCAATTAAAATGGGCAGAAACATGGATAGACATTTTTCCAAAGAAGCCATATAGATGGTCAACAGATGCATGAAAACATGCTCAATATCACTCATTATCAGAGAAACACAAATCAAAACTACAATGAGATATCACCTCACATCTGTCAGAATGGCTAAAATCAACAACACAAGAAACAACAGGTGCTGACAAGGATGTGGAGAAAGGGGAACATTTTTGCACTGTTGGTGGGAAACAGTGCAGCCACTCTGGAAAACGGTATGGAGGTTCCTCAAAAAGTTAAACATAGAACTGCCATATGATCCAACAATTGCACTGCTAGGTATTTACCCAAAATATACAAAAAACACTAATTCAAAGGGATAAATGCACCTTAATGTTTATAGCAGCATTATCTACAATAGCCAAACTATGGAAACAGCCCAAAAGCCATTGATTAATGAATGGGTAAAGAAGTGATACACACACACACACACACACACACACACACAGACGCACACACAATGGAATATTACTCTTGCCACTTGCAATGATGTGGATAGAGGTAAAGAATATTTTGCTAAGCAAAATAAGTCAGAGAAAGACAAATACTGTATAATTTCATTCATATGTGGAATTAAAAACAAAATGAATGAGCAAAAGGGAAAGAGAACGAGAGAGAAAGGCAAACCAAGAAACAGACTCCAAACCATAGAGAACAAACTGATGGCTACCAGAGGTGGTAGGGGGATGGGTAAAACAGGTGATGGGGATTAAGATGTGCACTTATGATGAGCGCTGGATGTTGTATGGAAGTGTTGAATCACTGTATTTTACACCTGAAACTAATCTTTAAAAACATTATTTTAATGTTTATTTATTCTTCTACAGAGAGAGAGAGGCAGACTGCAAGCAGGGGAGGGGCAGAGAGAGAGGGAGAGGTGGAATTGGAAGCAGGCTCCAGGTTCTGAGCTGTCAGCACATAGCCTGATGCAGGGCTTGAACCAACGAACTGTGAGATCATGACCTGAGCCGAAGTCGGACCCTTAACTGACTGAGCCACCCAGGAGCCCCTATATCTGAAACTAATCTTAACACTGTATGTTAACTAACTGTAATTTAAATAAAAACGGAAAGAAAAAAAAAAACACTGCGGGGTGGGGGGGGAGGAGAAAGAAATGTTAGGAGGAGGATAAAAATAGTAGATAGGTTAGCCAGTGAGGGCTTCACTGAGGAGGTAACTCTTGAGTAAAAATCTGGAAAGTGTGAGGGGCTAGCCATGTGTATCTGGGAGAACATTCCAGGGAAGAGAAACAGAAGGCTATTTTCTTTACTACAAGTGGCTGTTCACACAAGGCTTGCACTTAGCTTTCAAGGTAGGGAAGGAGGGGGCAAGAAGCAAACACTCATTGCTTAAGGAGAAAGGACTCACTTTCCTTAGCAAACATCTTATTTCTATATTCTAGCTAATGTCGTCTTATATCTAAAAATTCCAGTATTTTAAAACAAAATGCTATTTCATTCCAACCATAAAACTTCTACTGAAAGCTTTTTCTAGAGACTGTGGCAAATATTTCTTGTGTGTGTTTGCTTGGTATAGTTGAAAGTGAAGATGAACCAAAATGGTGTAAAAAAATGTAATAGCAACCTGGAGAGTTGGGGTGAGATGATCAAACTTCACTTGTCATTAGGAAAAACAATTAAATTTGCCTCAACACTAAGATATTCTGAAAACATTTCACTTTCTGGAGAGATGGAACTATCCCAACTAAGTAAATTACTGTTTGTGTGGGAGTACCTGATTATAGAAATCTATTAGCAAAGGGCTGGTATTTTTGTTTCTTTGTTTTGTTTTGTTTGTGTGTGTGGTGTTTTTTTTTTTTTTTTGTCTTTTGGGGTTTTTGTTTGTTTGTTTGTTTTACAACTGATAAACTCCTAAAACAAACAAACAAGTTGTATTAAAACACACCTCATGCCTTTTTAGAAGAGTATATAATGTTTCGCATATGTTTGGCAATTCTGATCATATACATGAGAAGGGATAATGTTAATATTTAATTGAGAGTGCTGTGAACCAAAAATAATTATGATTATGTAAATAGCCTGATGAAAGTGCCAAAAATCCTTAGCTAACATAGTATGATTAAGATATATAATAGGGGCGCCTGGGTGACTCAGTCGGTTGAGCGACCGACTTTGGCTCAGGTCATGATCTCACAGTTTGTGAGTTTGAGCCCCATGTCAGGCTCTGTGCTGACAGCTCAGAGCCTGGAGCCTGCTTCAGATTCTGTGTCTCCCTCTCTCTCTCTGCCCCTCCCCCACTCATGCTCTGTCTCTCTGTCTCAGAAATAAATAAACATTAAAAAAAATAAAAAGAAAAGAAAAGAAATATAATAGCAGAGGCGCCTGGGTGCTTCAGTCAGTTGAGAGCCCGACTCTTGATTTTGGCTCAGGTTATGATCCCAAGGTGATGGGATTGAGCCCTGTGTCAGGTTCTATGCTAAGCGTGGAGCCTGTTTGAGAGTCTCCCTCTGTCCCTCTGCCCCCTCTGCCACCCATCAAAAAAAAAAGGGGGGGATACCTGAGTGGTTCAGTCGGTTGAGCGTCCGACATCAGCTCAAGTCATGATCTCACGGCTTGTGAGTTGGAGCCTCGCATCAGGCTCTGTGCTGACAGCTCAGAGCCTGGAGCCTGCTTCATATTCTGGGTCTCTCTCCCTCTCTGTCCCTCTGCCACTCATGCTGTCTCTCTTTGTCTCTCAAAAATAAACATAAACATTAAAAAAAATTTTAAATATATATATATATATATATATATATATATATATATATATATATATAGTGGCAGATAGATAAGTAGCTTTTGCCTCAGTCCCTACTACAACCACAAAATAAGAGCATCTCTGTGAAGCACCCAGACGACTACACATTGGCATTGTGAAATGAAGTTTGACAGAGTAATAACGTGTCGTCCTTTCTGCTGATCCAGACCCTAGTGTTGGGTATTTACATATGCTTTCACTTTTCAAGCTACAGAACCATCATAAGATCTGCATAGAAATTGCTACTCTCTTTTAGATCCAAATGCCTGTAAATACAAACCAATTCCAAGCCATGACATAACATAGCCATATTTTATGGATGTACCATGTTGTTGCTGGCTTGTAGCAGGACCTAGAGATCTGTGAAGTACACAGAGATTTTCAAACTGCTGCTCCCTTCTTACACATTAATTTTTGGAAGTGTATCTAGCTTCTTTGATTTTCTATTGCGGTAGAATTTTCTATTCTATCTTAGTGTCTACATCATCATTTACACAATCATTGCCAATGATTTAACCATGTTATAAGATTAATAAAATTCAGGTTTCCTATTAACAAATTAACCTTCCCCTCAGAGAAGTTAGCAGAAGAGGGCATATATGTTCATGATTTCCACCACCCCCCCCCCCGACTAATTTCCACTTTAAAACCAGAGATATTTTCTCAAGGAGAGAAAATTTTCCAATAGAATTAATTGAAGAAGGTGATATTACAGTAACTACAGGCATGCAGAAATCAAATTGTTTTGGAGAAATCCTCTATTTCCTTACAGACTTTTGTTTAAGCCATTCCATTTAATGTGTGATAGACTTAAAATAAGAGGAAGCAGAAATGCATCTGGTGCAGTTTTCAAATGTGCAGTTCTCTGCAACACTTGTATCACTAGATTCCTATGGGTTTAACAATTGGTATTATCTCCCTCCTCATTGAGTACTGTATTTCTCATTAGCGTTACCAAGGTTCTGATAACTCCTACAGCAAAGATATCTGATTAACCTTCCTTCATCCAGTGTTTACCAAACTTATTTACTGAAGAGATACTTTTTTACATCACACCAATATTAACATGTTCTGAAACTACTGTTTTATAGAGGAAAGTGCTGCTAGAATACTTTAGCATTTGCTGCTAGAATGAAATTCCTATCCAGTTAGCAAAGAAAGTTTCAGGTTTGTAAAACTTCAGTGGGCAGCTTGATGTTGGGTCTAGGATCGTGTAGAGCAATCTGAATTATTGACCTTTTAGAAGTGGACAGTGAATTGTAATTGCTTACTTGCAAAACAGTGCACCTGGAACATATTTTAAGATCTAGATTATTTGGAATTTTCTAGTACCATTTTGGAGTAGACAACTAAAATGTATATTTCATACTTTTGGTACTATGAAAATACTCTGAATGCAGGGACAGAAAGGTATTGAGCAGTATTTAATAGTACTGGTCCTGAACATGACAGGGGGTAATATTTACTTACAAAGCATAATTTTCTGGGAGTCCCAAGGCTCATTAAGCTCCAGACTATCTTGTTCACTCCCTATCACTCAATGAAATTTCACTCCGGGAGCTCTTCCCCTCTTATTTGAATTAGATAATCAAAACAACCCTGTACTTCTCTATCTCGTGACTCTGCTTAGGCTTTTTCTCTTCCCAAAATGCTTTTTTCCTTTATGCCTCCATCACTGTTCATCAGAATCTTCTACTGCCTTCAAATGACCCTGACTCATTTTCTCCATGGTGGATAGCCCAGGCCACTGCAAGGTAATCCTTATGTCCTAACAGGACTTGGCTTGCCTCTTTGTTATAACAGTCTATGAAATACTGCTGTTGGGAAACATGTATAATAGTCTACGAACATTATGAGGCTCTTTTCATAATCAAAGACCATGTTTTGCTTATGATAGTGTCTTGCATATAGTAGATACTCAAAACTGAATGGCATGGCAACTTCAAAATTGGCCTTTATCATCATCTTCACATTATAAAGTCACATAGAAACCAGATTGAAACTTACATTCTGAGTTTCTGTTTATTAGTTTACTTACTGAAATATACACAGAGTACTTCACATGTAAACAAGAAATTTCTTTCTCTAGGACCAAAGCATTTTTAGTATATTTCTCTCTCTCTCTCTGTCTCTCTCTCTCTCTGTCTCTCTCTCTCTCTCTTTCTCTCTCTCTCTCTCTTTTCAGTTTTAAAGTCATAGACGGTTTATCTTTCTATAATTAGATTAGGAGGAAAAAAAATGAGGAACCCGCTGGTAGCAGGAAGAAGCATGAGTCTTCTAGGATCTGGCATTTGAGGAGATAGATATTCAGTTACTGTGCATTTCCATTGTCTTTCCATGGCAGAACATACAGCAGAGACTTGGGAACATGCATGCCTGAAGCCAGGTTACTCTAATGTTCCATAACTACGTTGCTGGCTTTCAGAGCTGTTGTTGCCACAGTAGTTGACTGTGTCCCAGGCAAATGGGATGCTGGTCTGTTCGCACAGATCTTTATCCTAGTCTTCATCACAAGAAGGGTACTGACACGTGCTCCCAGCTAGAGTCCCTTGTTCAAGGTTTCTGGTTTTGTTGACAACATCCTGCTCAATACAACTTTTATTGTCACAGCTTGAAATATGATGAATGATTTTGGGTCAAGGAACCTGGTAGAGGGAGACAAGTAGCCAATTTGTTTGCGACATCAGGATGATTCTTTCTGTTCCTGGTAAGATGATAGGGAAATCTGTGGGCCCTGATCTAGTGGTTTTTATCATAGGGACATTATTATAGCTTTTCAGGGTCCAGGGAATCCATGTAAGTTTCTTCCACATTGGAAATACAGGAGCTGAATCCAAGTGCTTGGTCGAGACACGCTCTCCCCACAGTTGCTTTCTCCCCACATCCGCGACCCAGCTTTAGTATGTTTTTCTTATTGTCACTTGGTTCTAGAAACTTTTCAGCTGGTTGAAATTTTTTAAAAAAATTTAAAGCAATAAGATACATATAACTACATAGTCAAATTTGTGTTTTGTATTCTCTCCAGACATGGTTCTTCACTCTTTTCATAGTTAGAAATCTTTCTTTTTTAACTTTTGACTTTAAATAATTTCAGACTTGCAAAAGAGTTTGAAAAATACTGTAGAAATTCTCTTATAGTTTTCATCAGCTTCCCTAAATATTACCATTTTCATAACCAGGATATAATTATTGAAACCAGGAAGTTAACACTGAGTCAATTCTATTAACTACCCTATAGACCTGGTCAAGTCTCCCTGGTTTTCTCATTAAGGTCCCTTTTCTTGGTCCAGGATCCAATTCTCAAGTCACCTTAGTCTCCTCTCATCTGACATCTCCTCATTTTTCCTTTGTCTGTCATGACCTTGACACTTATAAAGACCATGAGCCAATTATTTTGTAGGATGTCAATTTCAGGTCATCTGATGTGAAAGCAGTAATTATATCCTTTGAGAAATATATTCATGATCTAGGAATATTTGTGAGAATTATTTGGATGGGAAACATTTATTTCTTCAAATATTTGGTGAACGATAGCCTTAGTTTCCATGTGGTATAAGAGTGGATCTTTTTTACTTTTTTTAAGTTTATTTTAAGAGAGAGAGAGAGAGAGAGGGAGGGGCAAAGAGAGGGGGAGACCAAGGATCTGAAGTGGACTCTGCACTGTCAGCACAGAGCCCAATGCGGGCTTGAACCCATGAACCGCGAGATCATGACCTGAGCTGAAATCCGACGCTCGACTGACTAAGCCACCCAGGCTCAATTGACTTTTAAGATTCAACTTTTAAATTTGACTTTTAAAAAAAGGCAGAAAGTCTTATTTTTCTTCTTTGCAGATGTTTTGTCCTGTATTAGTCCTTTGAAAGACTTACACTGAGATTGTGTTCCAGAGCTTCGTAAGTCTCTATGGATATGAATATGCATCTTTTATCAAAAAATATTTTTAAATATGAAACTTTTTTTTAATTACACACATCACATATTTTTCCTTAAAAATTAGTAGTTAGGCGGTATCACACAACTCAAGATGCCAAAATTTAATTGTTTGAAGTGATCTACTCATTGCTCTGCCTGGAAAATTTCAGGCTTTTACTGAGGCACCTCTTCAATGAATAGCACACAGAAACCACAGTTAAAATATAGTACTTTATAATGATATTGTTAGAGGTTTTTTGTTTTGTTTTGTTTTGTTTTGGATGTATTTGCCTTCCTGTTCTCCATTTTCTAATATGCTTTTCCACTGGAAAAACTTCCCATCCTGCTTTTTTGCTAACTTCTTCACTCATGACTTGATTGACCAGTTTACCCAAGTCAGTCTGCAGTCTGGTTTCTCACCCCACCGAGTCACTGAACCTGCCCCTTCCACGAGTGCAAATGACTTTCTCATAGCTGAGTCTGCTGCTAGTGTGCATTGTTCGACAATGTTGGCCACTCTCTTCTTTCCTGAAATGCTTACCCTCTTACAGTATCTGAGGTACACTCTTTCTTGGTTGTCTTGCTGCTTCCAAGGAGGTTTTTTTATTATTCTCATCTTCTCTAACTTGTGTTTAACTATAGGCATTCCGTGGGTTTACTCTCTAACAATACTGATGCATAAACTCTGGGCTAGCCCAAAGGCTCCCAGAGCTTCAGTTACCATCTTTGTCTGGATGATTCCATCTTTACCTCTAATTTGGATACCCACCCTGAGCTTTAGATCTGAATTTCCCATAGACTTCAAACTCAGTTAGCCATCAAGCTAAAATCATTAATTCACCCTTGAACTTGAACTTCTTCTTTCTCCTACCCTAACTCCTGGACTTGGGCAGGGGTGAAATCTCGAATTAGATTCTCCCATCACACTTTGTCCTAACCCACGTTATTCTCTTAATCTGGATTGTTCTTCTTCTCTTTTCCCATGTGTTATGTGCTGAGTTTTCATTTTGGTACACTTGAAATTTATCTCAGTGATGCTTACCCTGACCACCTCAAAGATAATTAGAAGATGCTCATGTTTATAATTAATTTCAATGTCTCATATGTTATCATTAGTTGTAGAAATATCTGTATTCCTTTCCTCATTGGATTGTAAATCCCTCAAGTGATCTTGGTGGCCCTCGAAAACGAACCCAGTGCCTACTTACATATTGGTTGATTGAACTGACTTAAAATGCATCACCCCTGGTTTGCTGTTGTTGTTATGTTTATTTGTTCTATTTTACTTTGTTTAGTGGCCCTACAAACAACATACTCCTCTTAAGGATAACAATGCTACGCTGTAACACAGAAGCCTTTCTATTTCCTTCTTCCTTCCTTCCTTCCTTCCTTCCTTCCTTCCTTCCTTCCTGACATGGGCAGGAAAAATGAGAATGAAAGCAGCTGGCAGTCCCTAAAATATAATCTATTCCCTCTCAATTACTCAGAGCAATATCTTGGGCAGTTACTAAAGTAAAACTTTTTATCAAACCCAATATGTTGAGGCAGGAAATGCAATCACATTATTTGCAATTTACTGTTGCTCCCTTAGTTATCTGCAGATCAAAAGGTATCTGTTCTGACACTTCATTTCCGAAACTTAATGTTGTGTTTGTTTAATTCATCTAATTAGGACCTCTTAACACCTCAAATGGGTGCTTTAAAAAACAACACTCAGCTGTTAGCCTAGGGACAAAAGAATAAATGCAAATTTAGCACTTTTCAAAGGTGAACCCGCACATTTGATGTCTTGACAATATTCAATAAAAATCAAGTGTTCATAGACATAATCTAGTAATTTGCTGATTGTTTTTGAGCCTATATCTCTTAATAAATATGAAAGGTAGTTTCAAAAAATTGACCATTTTCTGGGGGAAATATATATATATATGTATATGTATAAATGCAATCTTTTATAATATAAAAAATAATTTTCAGGAGCTTGTTGCTGCTTCTGAGATAAAGAAAATTCTCGATGTCAAGATTTAAATAGAGAAGAGAATGAGATATACAAAATGGTAAGTGACTTGCAAATAGACGAGTGCGGCCAATTTTCTAATTCTATTGTGTAGTTATCATTTGTAAGTTGCACACATATAAAATGCATACTTTTTTAAATTTTATTTTATTTTTTTAGTTTTTGTGGAATCTCTCTACTGTTTTCCAGAGTGGCTGCACCAACTTATATTCCCACCAGTAGTTCATGAGGGTTCCCTTTTCCCCATCCTTGCCAACACTGGTTATTTCTTGTCTTTTTGATACTAGCTATTCTGACTGGTGTGAGGTGATATTTTGTTGTGGTTTGATTTTCATTTTACTGATGATTAGTGATGTTGAGCATCTCTTTGTGTGTCAGTTGACCATCTGTATTTCTTCGGAAAAATGTCTTTTCAGATCCTCTGTGCATTTATAATCAGACATGTTTGCTTGGTGTAGATTTGTATGAGTTCTTTATGTAACTTGCACATTAACCCCTTATCAGACATGTAATTTGCAAGCAGTATGGAGGTTCCTTAAAAAACTAAAAATAGAAGGAACATACAGATCCAGTTAATTCTACTTCTGGGTACTTACCTGAAGAATGAAAACACTAATTCAAAAAGATATATGCATCCCTATATTTATTTCTGTATTATTTAATAGTGGTAAAGATATGAAAGACACCTAAATGTCCATTGGTAAATGGATAAAGAAGATATGGTATATATACACAATGGAATATTACTCAGCCATAAAAATGAATGAAATCTTGTCATTCACAACAACATGGATAGACTTAGAAGCTATTATGTTAAGTGAAATAAGTCAGACAGAGGAAGACTAATACCATGTGATTTCACTTATATGTGTAGTCTAAAAAATGAAACGAATAACAACAGAAAGAGAAACAAACTCATAGAGAACAAACCAGTGGTTGCCAGAGAGGATAGTGGCAGGGGGTGAAAAAGACAAAACAGATGAGGGGAATTAAGAGGCACAAAGTTAAAATAAGTAAGCATCGTGGCTGAAAAGTATAGCATAAGGAATATAGTCAGAGGTAATATAATAACGGTATATGGTGACAGATGGTAACTACATTTATCGTCATGTTTCATAATGTATATAATTGTCAAATCACTAAGTTGTACACCTAAAACTAGTATAATATTATATGTCAATTCTCCAATTAAATTCTAATACAATTTAAAATGTAAACAAATGCGGGGCACCTGGGTGGCTCAGTCAGTTAAGCGTCTGACTTCAGCTCAGGTCATGATCTCACAGTCCGTGAGTTCGAGCCCCATGTCGGGCTCTGTGCTGACAGCTCAGAGCCTGGAGCCTGTCTTTGGATTCTGTGTCTCCCTCTCTCTATGCCCCTCCCCCACTCATGCACATGCGCGCTCTCTCTCTCTCTCTCTCTCTCTCTCTCAAAAATTAATCAAAAACATTGAAAAATAAAAATAAATAAGTAAAATGTAAACAAATGTATAATTGTGGTTGTCACTATTGCAAGCAGTTGTGATGCATAACCATATTTGAATTGAACTTTGTTTACTACTATAAACTTCTTTTGATAAACTTGGTATAAAAGGCACTTGGCTATACCCTGTGGCAGGTGATTTTAACTTTGATTTTTAATCAGGGAGAATTCAAGACTGCTTACATGACTAGGACACACATGTTTGTGCTCCTACAACCATGGAATTTTTTAAGTGATATTTAGGATCATAATACTGATTTATAAAGTAGCAGGCAAAGACTTTATAATTTCTTAAAATTTGGTTATTTTTTTATGGTATTCAAACTATTCAACATATATTTTTTTATTGCTAATTTTTTACATTTAAATTCAAGTTAGTTAACATACAGTGTAATATTGGTTTCAGGAGTAGAACCCAGTGATTCATCACTTACAGATAACACCCAGTGCTCACCCCAACAAGTGCCCTCCTTAAATGCCCATCTCCTATTTAGCCCATTCCCCCACCCACCTCCTCTCCAACAACCCTCAGTTTGTTCTCTATATGGTTTGCTTCCTCTCTGTTCTTATCTTATTTTTTCTTGCCTTCCCCTATGTTCATCTGTTTTGTTTCTTAAATTCCGCATATGAGTGAAATCATATATTTGCCTTTCTCTGACTTATTTCTTTAGCATAATGTACTCTAGTTCCATCCGCATTATTGCAAATGGCAAGATTTCATTCTTTTTGATCACCAAGTACTGTTATTCCATTTTGTGTGTGTGTATATATATGTGTGTATATATATGTATGTATATACCACTTCTTCTTTATCCATTCAGCAGTTGATGGGCATTTGGGCTCTTTCCATAATTTGGCTATTCCTGATAGTGCTGCTATAAACATTGGGGTGCATGTGCCCCTTCGAATCAGCATTTTGCAATTGCTGGGTCATAGGGTAGCTCTATTTTTAATTTTTTGAGGAACCTCCATACTGTTCTCCATAGTGGCTGCACCGTTTTGCATTCCAACCAGCGGTGCAAAAGTGTTCCCCTTTGTCCACATCCTCTCCAATATCTGTTGTTTTCTGAGTTGTTCATTTTAGCCATTCTGGCAGGTGTGAGGTGGTACCTCATTGTGGTTTTGATGCATGCAACAGTTATATAAATATATCTTGATGATTAAAGGGCTTTTGATTGATTTACAAAAGCAAGCTAGCTTTATTTAGTTTATAAGAATTGCTAGTGCCTTGGATTGTTCTTTTCTTGCTATGTTGTCTATAGTGGAACTAGAAGCATCTTGCAGACAACTTCTTTTCTCTTCTCATCCTATTCAGAAGACCCTCTCAAGGGCTTCTCAGAGAATGAGTTGATAGAGGGTTGAAAGAGCATAGGAAAGATAAGAGAGTTCCAGAGTCATTTCTGGAATATGAGTGTAGGCATGCTACTGGCTTTGTATTCTGCCCAACCCCATCCTACCCCGTCCAGTGCCTGAGAAAGTGGTGCATGTCTATGATGGCCATAGTTTTTTATATTATTTATAATTATATTATAATATTTATACTATTTAAATATTCTGCTGATATTGATATCTGTTATATGAATATTTATCTCTATTCCCTCCAGGGTTTTGTTTTTGTTTATTTGCTTTATTTGTTTGTTTTTGTTTGCATTTATAAATAGAAAAACCAAATTTGACCTAGCCATAATTTTTCTTTACCTTAGCTTGAGGCTTGGGAAATTATTTGTTCTGCTTTCTGGACAGTATCCTTATCCCTAATAATATGGACATTAGTAGAAGTGTAGACGTTTCCATTTACACTAATGAAAATACTGGTTCTTTGGTATTCCAGTAAACTATTTTGCTTTCACTGAACTCTGTTAACAAAGATTCTCAACCTGTGTCTATACTAACTGACTATTAATTTTATCCTTTTTGCTAAATATGCCAGATATAAAGGAGTAGTCCAGATATCTTGGTAATTTTTTGGTGGGAAGAGAGGGGAAGTTATCTTGGTTTTTGATGACCCCAAGAAGACTTCCCATGCCGGCCATGTCCCCATTTGATGGTGAATGTGTTTCCCAACTAGATGCTATGTGAAGCCTATTAGCTTAAGCCATTACACCAGAAATAATTGTGTAATATTTTTTCTTCTCTTAGTGAATCTCTTTTCCAGAAGAACAAGTTGAAATTTAATAAGATCAATGTAGAAAGCCAACAGTTGCGCTGAGTTATAGTGTTGTTTCTTAGCCAGATGCTTGTCTCTTCTGCCCAGCTGCAAAATTTCTCTGTAAACAAGGGTGTCTTTAGTGCCAAGGGGGGATAAGCAAAAAGGAAAAGAAAATATAGCTGCTGCTGCACGGATGACCCCATCTGCACTGACTCCTTCAGTGAGTTTTCCTTAGAATCATTAGAGGGATGCTTTGCCTAACTACCTATCCCAACATTTAGGATTTACTTTTAAGATGGTCAGTTAATATTTCTTGAACATAAACTTTTGGCCAGAGTAACTGGAAATTTGAGTTTATTAAATTTTTACATACTTAACTATGGTCTACAGGGTATATTAAACTCAGCCAATTGGCTTCACATCCACTTTCTTGCCCCCCAATATATTTAGTGTGAAATGTATGAGAAGGAATGGGATAAAGTGACTTTTCCAAAAAATCCCTAGTATCTTATTTATTCCAGATAATAGAGAAAAACAGACAGTATTTCTGTGATTAAAAACTTGCATTGGTAATGACTTGGAACTTAGGTCTCTAAATACACATGGCAATATATATATAATTGTGTGAAAATCTAGCTTGAGAAAATGATAAAATGTTATGGAATAGTTTAATGATTTATAAGATTCCATATTATGGAATATTCTGTAATTTTTTTTAAAAAGACTGTGGTAGGACTGTATGTTCTGGCTTAAAAAGTTTTCCATGATGTATTTTTTGGGGGGAAATGAGATAAATCAAGTAATAGCACGTGTATGATAAGATTTCTTTTCTGATAGAAAAAAATATCAATCTTACATTATAGCCTTATGTACATGTATATAGAATTATAATTTTAGTCCATTTATTTTACATAAAGATGAAAGAGTATATATTTGTTCATGCAGTAAAATGTCTTGAAAACACACGGGTTACTAGTTATATCAGGGGAATAGAATGATAGAGAAGAGACAGAAAGTCCTCTTCATTTTCCGCTTTATATGCTTCTGTGTTACTAGATTTTTTTAACCTCAAGAAGGTATTACTTGTATAATTTTAAACAGTCAGCGATGATATTTATTGAACAATTGTTTAAATGTCTCTTGTCTGGCCTGCTAATAGTATTCTGCTTAGCAATGCGTCTTGGAAAGTCCCAATTTATTCAATAGAAACAAATGAAATAATATTGGGTTGGGGCTATATTATTAGATTACATACAGCTGTATTCTGATAAGAATCTAAGTTGTATTTTTCTCTTCCTATTTTATAGCAATTAGGGTGACTGATTTTCTCTTTCACCAACTGGTTAGACACCTGGAGACATTACTTCTCATGTGTCTTTATCTATTCTGTTCGCCATTTCGCCACCAGAGATGTCATTCATAAACTTGCCAAAGCCTGGCTTGAATGGCCCTACCACTATTCTGGACCACCCCTTAAAGGAAGTGATCTGGGAGTAACAATACTTCTTACTGCTCTTCCCAGTTGTAGGATCTCATTCACTAGCCGTCCTCCAGCTTAATATAAGATAGTCTCAGAAATTGTTTGGTTTGCCACATGAGACAGTCCTTCAATATCAGCCTAACTCCCCCTTATCAGTCCCTTACCTTCTACCTTCCATCCATTCTTAAAACAGAATCAATATTCCTATATAACTTACTTTTTTTAAAAAAAGGAACATGCATATTCCTGGAGGAGTAGATAGTGCTTACTCTTTTATGTATTCATGCAGTGATTTTTAAATATGACTTACCTATTTATTGTATGATCCTGGGAAAGTCCACGCCTTAAATACATCAAGCCTTCATCTTCTACATCTGTTGAAAGTAAGTATATAAAAATGCCCAAGCCAGTGGCACATGGGTGTCTCAGTTGTCTAAGCATCCAATCCTTGGTTTCACCTCAGGTCATGATCTCACTCTTGTGATGCTCTCTCCCTCTCTCTGTTCCCCTCCTCCCCCCTCTTGAAAAATAAATAAACTTAAAAAAAATCTCCAACCCGTAATATTTTTTGAGGATTAAATGAATCGTTGTATGCAAAGTATTTGGAATAGCATCTGGCACAGAAAACCATGAAATAAATATAAACTATTTTGATTGTTTATAGAAAAATATAAACCATGGTATTCCTTCTTAATGATTATTTTAAAGGAAAATTAATCATAATAAATATATGACATACATGTGTTTTGCATTGATGGCCTGATGCAAATATCAATAATTACTGATAAAAGATACCTACTATTTCTGGGAAAGACATTCTGATCAATAGTAGCTGTGATGGGTTAAGTATTTGAATAATAATAATAATAATAATAGTAATAGTAATAGTAATAGTAATAGAAATGGCTCATTGTACTTCCAAGTGCACTATTTACATTTTAAATAGGTGACGGATTATTATAGTAGTAGAAAATATAACCCTGAGTAGTAGTTAAATAATTTCTTCGTCTCATTACAGATTTAAAAAGTCACCAGCAGAGGAAAATACTGAGTATAGATACTGCCAATATTGGTGAATGAGGAAGTTGCATTTACCTTGGGAAAGACAGCAAGCATTTGCCTTGGTTTTATTCCTGTCTGGAATTTAATTTATGGATAAGTTAACATGCAAAAAGCAAGTGTCACATTACTGACTCAGTAATGAGAGAGAGAGAGAAATGAGATGTGGGGGAGAGAAAAGGAGAGAGAAAAGAAAGAGAGAGAATGGAAATGAAGGCAGGAAAAGAAGGAAAGGAATGGATGGATGGATAAGAAAAGAAAAAAGGAAGGAAGCAAGGAAGGCAAGCAGGCAAGCAATGGAGGAAATTTGAGTACAAAGGAAAGACACTAAGAAAGTTTCCAGTTCAAGTCCTTTGCATATTCGACAAATTAGATTGTCAAGAACTCAGCTTCTCAAAAATTCAGGCTATTGGCCATTCACAACTTACTTTGAATTAATTTAATCAGATTATCAAATTAGGATTGTTCTTAGAGCCTGCCAAAAGCAGCAGCCTGAGGAAACTGGAGTTTTCTGACAGGAAGTTTGATTTTAAAACACAGGGCTGCTGCTCCAAGGAGGAGGGGACATTGGCATTCAATGGGCCAGGGGAGCCTAGGACAGCCAAAGGGCAGCATGAGGGCACTGGATGCCTGAGGTCTGATTAAGAGAGTTTACCAAGAGGTGAGAAGTTTCCCAAGACAAATAGCATACTTTGCACTTTGGCTAATGTCCCTGGTGGCCGTGCACATTCTTGATCTCTGCTTTTGTTACATTTAATTCCAGTGATATTATTTGTGAGATTAGAGGTACCTTATGCTCTGAGAGGACTACTGAAGGTTATGGGTCATACCTGAATATCTGCTCAGTTTTACGTCCCACTAGTTTTATTAATAAAATAAAATGTTTTCTATTTTAGACCTTTGCTCCAAAAGGCTAATATTAATCACGTTTTTGGCTGTCTTGAGATTTTAACCCTAAAACCTCATCAGCATTCCATACATTATGTTTCACATGGGTGTTATGAAGTATGGACTAGATACATCAGAACTATAACGGGCCTTTCGTTCCCACAATTGAGCATTTCAGATTTCTTCTGAAGGCTATAAATTTGAAATGTAATCTGTTTCATGTGTGGGGAATGCTGTGGTGGAAGGGCTGGGGGCTGGCCAGATGAAAGTGCAAGTCTGTTTGCCATCAGTGTCTTTTTCCTGAGAGATCTATGTTCCATTTCAATAAATTTTATACCTATCTTCAAGTTTTAACAACAACGACGTTATTATTAGAACATATATAATGTGTTAAGATATCAAGTTTTTGTTATTGCGATTTGCCTTAGATTCCAAAAAATTGTAATGATTGTAAACATTTAAGAAGTTAAAATTTTAAAAGTCCGTGAACCCAAAGCAGGTGCTTTAGAAAGTGGGGAACCCATAATATAATTCATTGTGATTACATTTCAAGATAAAGACACTTGTATTAATTTGCTAGGGCTTCCATAAGAAAGTACTACAAATCTGGGTGGCTTTGAACAATGGAAATTTATTTTCTCAAAGTTCTGGAGGCCAGAAGTCCAAAATGAAGGTGTCAGCAAGCCATGCTTCCGTTGAACTCTTTTTCCATGCCTTTCAGTTGGCTTCTGGTAGTTTCTAGCAAGCCTTGGTACCCTCAGTTTGGAGGAAATCCCTTCAGTCTCTGTCTCCATTGTCCCATGGTGTTCCCGTTGTGAATGAGTCTTTACATGGCTGTCATTCCTCTGGGTGTCTGTGTCTATGTGTCTTTTCTTCTTATAAGGACACTAGTCATACTGAGTTAAGGACCCACCCTACTTCTGTATTACCTAATCTTTTTTTTAGTGTTTATTTATCTCTGAGAGAGAGAGAGACAGAGAGACAGAGAGAGACAGAGAGAGACAGAGCACGAGCAGGGGTTGGGCAGAGAGAGAGAGAGAGAGAGAGAGAGAGAGAGAGAGAGAGACAGACAGAATCTGAAGCAGGCTCCAGGCTCTGACCTGTCAGCCCACAGCCCAATGCGAGACTCGAGCTCATGAACCACAAGATCATGACCTGAGCCGAAGTTGGATGCTGAACTTACTGAGCTATCCAGATGCTCCTGTATTACCTAATTTTAACTAATTACCTCTTCATTGACCCTACTGCCAAATAAGTTCATATTCACAGGTATCAGTGGTTATGACATGAACATAACTTTTTGAGGGACACAATTCAACCCATAAAAAACTCAAACATAAGAATACTCTGGATGACAAAAAAATACTTACCCCATGAGAAAGGAACAAACACTCTAAATAAGAAAATCACTTAAGTGGAGTGTTACATTATTCATTCATTAAAATAAATCTCAGGTCTATTAATGACAGTATGAAATGACTCAAAAATGCTGTCCACTCTCCAGAATCCAGTTTCTTCTTGTATTTGAATTTGTATTTTTCTGTATATTTTCAAATTTTAAATTAATCTGTAACCATCTATATTTTCTGTGTAATTCAAGACTTCTGTTTTATTGAACTTTAATATTCCACTTAGTAATTTTTTTCTTTAAGTAATACATGACACTTAGGAGTGCTTCTCAATGCTAAAGACTGTGTGGGTTACTGAGAGTAGAAATGAGGAAGCACAGTCCCCCATTCTTAAAGTCTTGGGAAATTGAGAAAAGCAAATTACAGTAGATTTTTTTATGTTATTGAGATATAGGTATTGTACTGATACATAGAAGGAATGCTCAACTAGACTTTGGTTAGGAATTAGTCAGGAAAATCTTTCTAATTGAGTTCATACCCATGCTGTCTCCAAATGGAAGAGAGCCAAACAAAGTGCTGGAAGGAAGGGCATCCCCACAAGTGTCCAGAATGAGGAGAGAGAACATGACAATGAACCTAGTTTCATGCACTAATGGGGTAATATGGATAATTCGCAAGAAATGTTATAAAACAGCTAACCTAAACAATGATTATACTACACAAAACACTTATAGAGTAGATGCCTGTTGTATAATGAGCACACAATTAAAGATTACCTTAGAGACAGTATACATAGTGATCAGGAGCCTATGCTCTGGTGTCAGATTTTTTTATTTAATTCTGTTTTTCCATTTATTTGAACAATTGAACTTCTTTAAGTCTCACTTCCTCATCTATATAATAATAATAATAATAATAATGATAATGATAATAATAATAATAATAATAATGTATTAGATTCCTAGGGCTACCATAAGAAATTACCACAAATTGGGTGGCTTAGCACAACAGAAATGTATTTTCTCACATCTGGTGGCTATAAGTAAGAAATCAAAGAATCAGCAGCATCGGTTCCTTCTGGAGGTTCTAGGGAAACCATGACTTTCTTCTGGTTTCTGATGATTTTGCCAACAATCCCTGGTGTTCTTTATATTGTAGATGCATCACTACAATCTCTGCCTCCCATGGTCTCATGGCATTCTCCATGTGTGTGTCAGTCTCTAAGTTTCTCTCCTTTTTTTATAAGCACACCTGTCATATTGAGTTTAGGACCTAATCCAGTATAACCTCACCTAAACTTGATTACATCTGCAAATACCCTATTTCAAATTCACAGGTACCAGAGGTACATGAATATTGGGGAGACTATTCAACTCAATACAATAGAATGTATTTCACTGTGCTGGAGTGAAGATTTTAAGGAGATTAAGTCATAGGACTAGTTCAGTAGTTAGTGAACAATGCATGTTATTTGCTACTATTGCTCTTTATTTAAGATCACTCACCACTGGTTGATTGGAAGCATAATTATAAGAGGCACATTCTTAGGAACTTGCCATTAAAAGCTATAAATTGGGGAGAAGCATCTGGGTGGCTCAGTCAGTTAAGGATCCAACTCTTGATTTCTGCTCAGGTCATGATCTCACAAGTTCCTGAGATCAAGCCCTGCCTCAGGCTCCACAGATAGAGCCTACCTGGGATTTTTCTCTCTTCCTTTCTTTCTGCCCTTCCCCCACTTGTGCAGTCTCTTTCTCTTCCTCTCTCTCTCAAAACAACAACAAAAATAAACATTTAAAAAAATAAAGAAATTTCTTATATTACTTTTAAAAAGTTGTAAATTGGGGTTTTCTCAGAAAATACCTGCATCTGCAAGCTTTTCACTAGATCTCATCCTCACTATCGTTCTAGTCCTTTGCACACTTTTTTTATGAAAAAGAAAAAGTAAGTAAAAGAATTTTGGTTTAGTAATTCTGGCACAGTACAAATTTGTAAAAAAAAAAAAAAACTAGCCATTATTATGGCTGGTATTGTTATGGCAGGTATTAAGGTAGAACATATCATTCCTATTTTAGGTGGTGATCCAACATTGTGTTATAAAGAATGTAGCATAACAAATCTATTTATAAGTATATGAAAAGGAGAAGAAAAAGAAGTAGAATGACTTAGGGAGGATTTCCAAATCCAAATAGAAAGTTTGGGGTCCAACTTGAGAAAGAAAGACCATATTGGGTTCTTTCTAAAATTTATTTTTATTTTTCTCCAGCTTTATTGAGGAATGACAAATTTAAAGTTGTATATATTTAAGGTGTATAATGTGGTGTTTTGATGTGAGTATGCCTTGTGTAATGATTACTAACTAACATCAAGCTAATTAACATATCCATCACCTCCTTTGGTTACCGGTGTGTGTGTATGTATGGTAAGAACACTTAAGATCTACTCTCCTAGCAAATTTTAAGTCTACAATGCATTGATATTTATATTTACCGTGCTGTACATTAGATCTCTAAAATGTATTCATGCTATAACTGAAAGTTTTACTCTTTGACCACATCTCATCATCAGCACCTGGAAACCACTCTTCTACCTTCTGTTTTTTCTTTTTTTTTTTTTAAAGAAGTTCTTTGATGTTTACTTATTTTTGAGAGAGAGAGAGACAGAGCATGAGCAGGGAAAGGGCAGAGAGAGGGAGATCATATTTGTTTGTATGTGTGTTCTATGTGCCTCTGTGCCCTTCCATTTGCTACCCCTGGCAGGAAGTTTTTTAAAAAGTTCTTTCCATTTTGAGAAATATATATTGTATTATGTTTTATTTTAAATATTTGCTAAGGATCTTCATGGAAAATATTCACATAGTCATTTAAGATAATTTTCCTTATAATAATTGGAGTTTTCCATGATCACATTCAATTTACACTTGACATTTATTTGAAATAGTTTTTCTCAAGGTAATACTGTTATTAGTAGTATATCTTGCTTAAAGTGAAAGCCATTATAGTGCAGTTTGCTATTTACTTTGGAGGAATAAAGGGCTTTTGTGGACAAGGATTATGTCTTGGATCTTATTATCAAATATTAGCATTTCAAAAGGTATATGGTCTTTCTGGTGTCAACTACCATGGGAAATAATAAAGGAAATGTATACCAAAAAAGATAAGTGAAACTAACAGTCATAATTGCACACAAGCATTGACATACGGAGGTACCTTAAGACAATGTCACCATGAAGCTATGGGGGGACAAAAACTATTTTTGTTTTCCATGATAATGCCTTTCACAGTAACATGTTTAAGTGCTTGCGTGTGTGATAAATATCAATATTTTTGTAGCATTCTGTCACATTCACAAGACCACTGGACATTACCTCAGCATTCTGTTTCTTAGACTATCTGGAACATGACGTCTGCGGCCATGTTTTTTATCCCACACACTTAGCCCATGCTCTACTCAACGTGGGCATTAAATAGAAGTTTTGAGAGGATGAGTTGAATCAAAAGATGAATGAATAGTCACATCCTCATGTCATCTGGTGGGGATCATTGCTAGGTAAAACACTATCTCCTTGCAGTGGTAATTCTAGTCACCTTTTCCTTACGTCTTCTGGTCAAGTGTGTTCATTTAGTATTGACTTCTTTCTCTCTGTACTAACTTTACATGGAGATCTCATTGACACTCATAGGCTGATAACTTAACCAACAAAGCAACCATCTCATCATATTCACAGGTTCTACCCAACCTCTGAGGAAGTATTATACAAGTGTACACGAGGGAGTGGGAATCTTGTGGGCAACTCGAAGTTCTTCCTACCACAGTAACAAAAGTATTTCTACTCTAATCCATTTCTCATTGTTAACTTGTTGCTTTCAACTTCATGTATGTGGGGTGTCCTTCCCTTAATTATCTGGAAAAATATGGTTTCCCTTTGGGATATTCTCATTAATCCTTGACTTGTTTTTATCTTTGATTACCTTCAGTCTCACTTCATTTACCTTTATCCAGACTCTTCTACATTTCTCTTCTCCCTTTAGAGCCTCTTCCCTTTGTAAAAGTTATTTGAACTCTCCGCTTCAAAGACTGTCCTTTTGTGTTTCCAACTCTTGATATGAAATTTTTGTCTACTATCAAGCCTTGATTATAATTGCCCATGCATCAAAACTTTCTTACAAAATCAAAGATTTACATGCCATTTTTTATTGTCCTAAAGGAAAAGCTAAGCACCTATGTCTTCCATAATTCTTTTGCAAAGCCTGTGCATATAAATTGTGCACATACTATTTTATCATGTACCAGACAATGACTTAAGCACAATATTCCTGTTCAAAATATGAATTGAGAAGTATTGTGGAAGAGTGGCAATTGTATTATATTGTCCTTCATTCTTAACATCATGTATGACTTTTATATAAAATTTTCAGCACACACATAATTTTTCCCCTTTTCTGGAAAATAGTATTATGTGCACTTCCTTCATCTCTTGGACAAAATCAAACACCTGAGTATGGAAACAAATTGTATTCCAGCAATAAGACAATTTTTCACTCCTTTTTACATAGGTATTGTATTAGTTTCCTCAGGTTGGCTTTTTATTTTCTCACAGTCCTGGCAGTTGTAAGTCCAATATCAAGGGCCAGCAGGTTTGGTTTCTTTTGAACCCCTCTCCTTGGCTGCAGCTGGACTTCTTCCTGTGTCTTCACATGATCTTCCCTCTGTATCTGTGTCCTAATCACTTCTTGTAAGGACATTGACTAGTCATTATTGGATAACGGCCCACCCTAATGACCCCGTTGGATGAAGTTATCTCTTTAATGAAGTTCCTGTCTCCAAATACAGTCACATTCTGGGGTTGTGAGAGTGAGGAGTTCAACATATGAAATGGGGGAAGAGAATACATTTCAGCCCATAGCTCTCATGATGCGAACCAACTGCTTTGTGCACGGGCATCTAAGGAGAAGATTGAAATGCAGAACGCAGTATAAGAGAAGTAACTACTGAGATGAACAAATGCTACTACAGGTTCACCATTTTATAGCTGTTGCAGAGGCACATACTTGATAGGTTGTAATAGACCACTCAGAGAAATGTGTTGAATATTTTCTTGAATTGAATGAAAAGGGCACAGAAGAAACAATTTCCCAGCGTTTTATCTGATTCCATAAGAATTTTGAGCATCAAAGTGTACTGTGCTATGTCGGAAACCAGATCCAATGGGAATCTTCTGGGTTTATACATGTATTATTGTCAGAAGAAGGATGGTAACTTACCTGTTCTACAATATTATCTTGACATGCATTTTTAATGAATTGGGTCTTTCAGTTTATGTGCACCCATAAAACCTAATAGTTCAACCTCTCTATAACCATATTCACCACTTCCCATCTGAGGAAATAACATTTTATTATAAAATTACAATTTTTGTAACTTAGATCTCTAGTTTCTAAGATAAGAAAACAGACATATCATTTGGGGGCAGGAATAGAAACAAAGTAAACTCTGCTTAAAACAGAACTTTCTGAAAACATTCCTGGACATACTTTCACAGTACTTTGAAAACATTTCTTTTCACTCATCTTCTGACTACAGAGTAAACCAATTCAGGTTAAAAATAAAATAAAAGTCTTACTGGCTATTTGACCTAAATGAAGAGACATCTTTCTACCCCATTGCAGCAGCAAAAACTAAAATCTCTAAATGAATTCTCTCACCATTGTTGTCCATAATTAGGGGTTTGGTCACGAGTAAGAATAACTTGGTGACAGCCATGTTATCACACTCCTCTTAACTCCTGTCTCTTCCACACGTTGAATGACTTACTGACTTCTTTTCTCCACATATACAATGTTTGGCTCCTGTCTAGTGTGCAATAGACCTTTGTTATCACATCTCTTCTCTCTGCTACTTCAGATAATTTTGACGATTGCTTAAACTGTACTTCCCTGACTAACTTCTCTTTCCTTTCCACTTGAGATTACCAGTGGGCAAATTTTAATGTTTTACAATTCAGGATATAATTTTTACACTCAGCCTAATAGCTAAATATGCTTAGAAATTTAGGAAAGGTAAATTGGGCCCCTTGGCACTTTTTTATACAAAGAAAACAAACTACTTGTGTGCCTCAGTGTTGCTTCTGGAGGAACTTTCCAGAGCGTAAAGTAGTCAGTACTAACTCTTAGCATGATGTGAGTCTCTCCAGTCTTGTGACCTCAACTTTCTATCTTGCCATTAGGGTCAACAGGTACCATCTTTGTTCTTAGAGATGCATGGGTTAACTTGAACACATCAGAAGAGTTTAGGTTAGAATTTCAAAGAAATGTATGAGTCCTTCAAATCTCAATTCTCATCTATGATAAAATATCACTGTTCTTTTAAAAGATCATTAAAATGATCCCAAATTGTCAGATCCAAATGCTGATGGGCACAGTCCATATTTACCACGAGGAATAGGGTTAAAATTTGCTGTCCAGTGACAAATCCCAACCCGGAACAGATTTCAGCCAGGCAGCTAGCAGAGCTCGCCGGGTGGGTGAACTGAACAGGCCATGGTGGGTGCAGAGCTCAGAGCCGGAAAGCAAACAGCTGCTGTAGCCTGATTTGAGTTAAAATAGTGTGAGTGTTTAGTCTGGCGCACGGCTTCAGGGGAGATTGGCAGCTGGGTCAAACAAAGTCCTTCCATTGGCTCTCTTCCCAGGCAGCTTCTGCTAGTATTTAGGTACTAGTGCAGTGTAGGGCCCTTTTCTCAGGCAAAGCTAACATCTGACCGCACCCTCTTTGCTTTTTCCAAAAAAAAAAAAAAAAAAAAAAAAAAAAAAAAGAACAAGAAAGAAAAGAAAAAGAAAAAAAGAAAAAAACCCCTTCTTTTTCCTTCTTTCGTTAAGATAAATTCTCCAATAGACAACCTCTCCCACTAATTGTGTATTAGCAATGTATTTTATCTTGGGAGCTGACGCACTGGGCTCTCAACGTGGTGTGGAAAGCAGCCTGTTACAGTGCTGGATTCATAAAAGGGCCTTTATGGTTTGTGAAAGAATATCTGTGTGCTTAGGCAGGAAACTTTTTGATCTGCAGAAAAGCCAGAAGACATCTAGGTAAGGCTACATATCAAATCTACTTTTTGGGGGAAAAGTTGGGCAGTAAGAATGATTCCTCACAATCGACATGACTTTGGAGTGTGCATGTTCACTTTTGGAGAAGTTTACAAGGTACTGCGTATTGTTTGCCTATTTTTTGTTTGTTTGTTTAAATCTTAAGGGAATACTGTGGTCTGCATTTTTACGATTTTGTTTTCTGCTATTGAACTGATTATAGTGGATATAGAGTTTTACTATATAGCAAAATCTGTGTAAACTGCCACAGAAAGAAAGTGTATTTAGAAGGGAAATTGACAAGTTTTAAAGAGTAATTGTACAATCATTTAAGGACAGAGGAACACTGCATTAGACTAACAAGGGTTTAATTACCAAAAAAAAAGTTTAATGTTGCTTTGGAAGGAATATTAAGTAAGTTGTCTTTGTCTCTTACTTTTTAGTTTTAGTCGCTGATTTAGCCTGTTGGGTCACATTTTTTGTTAGCGCTGAAGGCTGCCATGAATCCCTAATGAGGCCCCTTTGCACATGATTTTGGCACTTGGCCAAAATCAACTTCCCAGCGGCAAGCTTTCTGTAAAGAACCCGGAGCAAATTTTTTTTTTTTTTTTTTTTTTGATTAGAAATCACGTCTGAAAGCTGCCACAACCAGTTGTGTAGGCACGTCAAAATGACTTTATACAGCTCATATGAAACAAGTGCGTAAAAAAATTTCCTGATATTGTTGCTTTTCCTCGTTATGAATTCCTGCTTGTGGCCACCTACAATAGGTTAGAACAAGAACAGTCTTGAAGAAAATTTACCGATTTATTTTTTGTTTTTCTCAGCAGATCAGAGTAGGGGTGGTCATCTCATTGAGATGTATACCATACGAAAGGGTTATTCAAAACACTTCAAGATAAATAACAGATGAATTCTTAAAACTGTTCATCTCTGTAAGTAATACTCAATGAACAGTAAGTAATGAAGTTTTCTAGAAGTTTCGTTGTACGCACAATTAAGCTTCACATGGTTTCAATAGGAATTTTGTATATTTTAAATGTCATGGCCTTTGGATTCTAAAACATGTTACCTTTTAGTATATAATATTAAAAATTTATGAACACCTTGATAGTATTTCTAACAAATGTTTTAAAGAAATGTTTGTTATATAAAAATGACTGGATAGCTTTAAATGATTGTATTCAGTTGCTTTTTGCAATTAAAAAGATGATTTTTCATGAAAGAAATTCTGAAGCCGAAAGGCACCTTACACCCAATTTTTGGAACTGTTGATTTTGATTTTACTATAACTGAATTTGGTCATGTGAGTCGATACGTTATTTAACACGCCAGTATTTTAAGAGTTAAATTCTTAAGTTGCGATGCAATACTACAGTAATCAGACATTAACAACCTCAGATTTTATATAGCCATTTTCAGCAGTACCTTTAGACATTAAAAGTATACACTGCAGAATATTTAAAAGCAGAAAAGTAGGATCTCAGTTGCTGTTTCTTTTTAAGAAATCCTATTATCCCTGTCCTAAATATTATTTTGCCTTATATGTTCCTCAAAAGTAATCTAGAGTGAAACTTTATTTATTACTTTGAAATAATCATATTTCTCTTTAAAATATTAATGAGAACCCGATTTAGTCCCCCTTTGAAAAAATATGATTTAGAGCTGTCTTAATAGGTATGTTTTCCATGTATGTCATTATGTCTATGTTCCCTTTATTATTACACAAAGGTTGCTAATTCGGGCCATAGAAACAGTGGAAATTAACTTGAAGTAAATTTTAGCATTAGGAAATGTATCTTGATTTCCTTCAGATCAATTTATGTTTAGATATAATTTATGTTCATATAATTTTTGTGTATATGTTGCTGTGGGCTGAATTATGATCCTGTTATACCTTGTTGCTAGTTGCACTAGGTCAAGCAGTGTTTGAAATTACATCAGTTAACATTAAAATATATAGATATTTTCAAGTGAGAAAAGACAGTACATATCTGCTATTTATAGAAATTTACCTGGAGAAGTTCTGTAGTTCTATGTGAATTGACAGTGGAGTCCTCATTTAATGCAATCTTTGATATTTTTTAAAAAGAAATTAATACATAGCATTACAAAATTTGGATAAAACAGGAACATGTTATCATTAACTATTGTCAAACAGGTGCAAGAACAATAAGGTCGCTTGTCTTATTCAGCATGATTCGGGCTTAAAAATTATTTTTGAATTCTATTTTTACTTTAATCTTAGCTGTCATAACAACACTTTTTTGTTTTTATTTTCTATTATTTTTAAATCAATTATTTCACTTATTTGAAATTGGCAGAATATTTCTCTAAGACATACTAAATTTTCTACTGAAAATTTCAGGTTTTGTTGTTAATTAGAGGTAATAGATAGCAAAGTAAATGACACAAAATATAGAACTTTTAGAGCACACAGATATGTTAGTTTGTAAGTTCAGAAAAAAACTTAATTGTACATGATTACTGAAAAATATTTTTGAGTTGAGGTAGAAAAAGTAGGTACTGAGAAGAATTTGTCATACTCTTTACTAAAAAGACTAAGGAATTTACTTTCTTTTGCTATAGCTATTAATTGTAATTGAGCATTTCAATAGTGTAGGCTTTTGGGCAGAATTATTAGCTAATTTTACTTGGGACCATAAATACAAGATATCTATTACATTGTCTTTGGTGAGTTGACATTTTTAAAACAATATTCTGAATACGATTTCTGGTAAAAATAAAAATAGTTCAATATTTTTGTTCAATGTATTCTATTTGTGAAGAACAACTTGAATAGTCCGTTTCATTTATCATTTTTCCCATCCTTTCGGGAATGTTAAAAACACTTTACAAGTAGAAATTTCTTCACTCTTCAGAAAAAGTTAAATTCATTTGTATTTGTCAATTTAGATTATGGGCCTTTACCATTTTAAGTGTGACAGTTTTGTTTGTTTCAATTATGCAACAGGCACATAAAATTCTTTCTGTCCCCCAATTAAAAGAGAGATTACATAATTAAGTGTTAACTTTGATTTTATATTGAAAAGACAGCTTTACAACTGCAGTATTTTATCCCCAATTTTTTAAATGTGAGAAGTGTCTGCAAGAGAGCATTCTTGATGAGTGTTTCATCATTTAAATGAAATGCTTTGTTCTAAATGGTCTGAATTCCAGCGATGAGATAAATGTGTTGCTACACTAGATACAACATCATTATTGAATTTTGGCACAACTTCAGTGACCTCTGCCATAAAAGATTAGTATATGTGAGATGATCTTGGATTTGCAATAACAAAAGTAAATAAGTGAAACACGTGAGACACTAACCTTTGTTGTTCTGGAGAAAAGTATGTGCAAAATAAAAGGAGATACTTTTCACATAAACTGCCGATAGTAATATTTTCTCATTTCATTAATGCAATACATCTTGAATATTAAAAAAAAAATTACAATCTGTAATGCATGTGGAAGACTTTCTCCATAAAATTAACTGCAGAATTTTAACTATCCTGTTTCAAAATGACCAACATGTAACTAACATTAAGTAACCAAGTAATTTGTGAAAGGTTGTGCTTTGACTTAAATGTAATTAATGTTGAATAAAAGAATGATGTTTTCCGAGTTTAAGTCTTTTTCATATAAAAGAATGGTTGATTTACACTTGTTGCATTTTTAACTGAATATTGATTTAATCTGGTTAAATACTATCATAAAGTAAATATTGCTATTTGATAAAGTGTTTAAACATGGTAGGGCTTATTTTACAAGCAACCTGACCTATTATATATTTGAACAATGATGATTTATGCCTATCTGTATATTCTTCTCTCAAAGTCATGATCAGCAAAGGGATCTCCTTTTGGTGCTCAATATTTTTTTCTAAAAACACTGAGTTTTCTCTTGTTTATGTATTCAGGTAGGTTTGTCGATCTAAGTTTCTGCCTATCTCCTGAGATATCTCTCTTATGAGCGTTAGGCTAGAAAGTGTAGTAAGAAGCCCTAAGTTTATTCTTATTCCATATTGCTCTAAATAAGCCAAAAGTTTGAGTATCTTATTGAAGTCTAGTCTGTGTTTGATTCAGTATAGGCAAACACAGTGAATCTGGTGATTGGGATCATTTAAAGCACTGAATATTTAGTGCAAGTGACTGGTCATTTACGTGTTTGAGCGAGGATTCTAGATATTTGATTACTACTGGCTTTAAATAATTACTAATTGATAGAAAATACGAAATTCCATCTTTTGCCTCAAACACTATCAATATTTACTCATTTTATAATTGCCTCCACTTTGCTATTATTAAAATGTTGCATAATAGTTCTCTTTAAAAATACCATGCGACTAAGCGATGCCTTACTTTCTATTTCTCCCATGAACATAAGAAGTCAACATGTGTAGTGGGAGGGAGATGCTTCAAAATATTTTTAAAAAATTTCCCTGCTGGGATTATCAACTACTTTACTATTTGTGGAGATTTTCAAAGGAGCGATTGTATCTTTGAATGGTTATCTAAACATGAGGAATACATGGGCTTTCTGTGGACATCAGTCATAAAACTAAAATAGAAAATAAGATTGAGATTAATGACATGGTATATTTTTATAGCAAATAATCGCAACTTTGTGTTCACACATAAACAACGAACTGGAGAGATGATCAGTGGGCTCAAAGAGCAGCCTTCATTTACTCTTCTCTTAGGAACAGCTGAGAAAAAGGCAGCAAGGGGATGGTTGTGGTCCAGGCTATATGATCGATGGTCCATCCAGCCATTTCCCATGTAAATCCCATAGTCTTACTTCAGAGCTCCACATCACTAATCTCAGAAATTTTTTAGAGAGAGGGGTTGCAACAGAACACGTTCATCGTTATCGTTCATTGGACGGTACGTTGTTGTGGATACTTTGGCAGAGGCAGTGTGCTGTGTATGGTGATTTTTTGAAAAAAATCACCAGGTTGAGTAGGTCAGCTCAGTCGGATGACCAAGTCAACATAATAACCAAGCTAACTCACCCTTAGCAAACATAATTAGTTCTTCATTCTTCCCTAAACCTGGGCACTTTCCTGGAGAACACAGACAGTTGTATATGAAAGGCTGAGTTGCTAAAAACTGTACAATGTGTATATTCTACTTGTGAGTTTATAAACTGTCTTGTGTTTGAAATAATATATATCGATATATATTGTATGTCCGAAATATTTAAATGATAGAAGCTATTGTCCTGAAATTAAACTTGTAGGATTAATTCTTTTTGAGATGTCATCTGCGAGTTACTTTTTAAAAGCATTTCTTTAAAAATTTTTCTCTTACATTTTTCATGAAGCATGATGATTTAGATATGTGTACTTTCTGCTAGTAGAGCATTTTTGAAAATTATATCTCTGTTGCCATTGCTTGTTCTTTGGGATCCTAACCCAATCATATGTTCTTTTCTCTCCATTCCTAGAGTCCGCCATTCATAGATATTCTCTAGAGAGTTGTTTTTTTTTTTTAGGTCAAGAGTCAGTCTTAAATACATTCAGGTAGGACGTTCAAAAAGGTTGATGCACAGAAAATTCCTACTCAAGTGTGATTTAACTATTTCTAAAACATCTTCGATTATCAGGAAATGAATCAACAAGAATGTAGAAAGATAATGATTTGTAATTTTGGCAGATGAAACCCAGCAATAATCAGTTCAGAAATATTTATGGAATGATAACATTTTTCTGTTGACATATTTTTGTGCCAACCAATTTAATTTGGAAACTGCTATTTGTGACTGGAAGGCAGTAATTGACTTTGCTAATCAGTAGTTCTAAATGCCTGATATAAGACAGAGGGCTGATTTATTAAATGAATAGGTCTTAGAAAAAAATGTAAGTTATCAAGCTACCACATATCTGGAATTCGTTTTAATTTTCAATATCCAAATCATTCAAAATGAATATAATTGTATTTACACATTTTTAAATTACACAATTAGCCATGTCTACCTATGAAATTTGTTCTTTCTTAGATAAGTAAATAACTTAAGGTAATCAAATATCTTAGAGTCTCCACTTTCCATTTTAAAGTCTGCTCGAGATCAAATGTGGAGTAGCTAAATCACATAGAAGTCTGGATTACTAGTGAGATGAGATTATGTAGCCCAAAATGAAATTATACCTCAAGCACAGGTGTTAACTAGCATTCGTGTGGTCAGGTATACAAATTGCATTGTAGGTTAAGCTTCTCCTTTCTCACTTGAGAAAAGTGCAATTAAAAGTAATTTACAGATGTGCAAATGCACAGCTGTTTTCTTCTAACTAAATTTCACAGAAATGAGCTAAATTATAATGGGTTTAAAAGTCACACATTTTAATGGATTTTAAATTGGATTGGAAGCATCATTACCAGGTTTACTAGATGAAGGAAATTAATACTTATGAATACCTGGGACAATTTCTATTTCGGTGGCAGAACCATTGAAGTATTGGAAATTATAACCCCAGAGCAAAACTTACAGCACGTTTGTGAACATTGATTAGTCAGTATGTAGACCCCCTCTACACATGCTGTGCCTTTATGCCATTTATATTATATAGTCCCTGATGATGTGCAAAAATGATTTGGCTATTGCTGGGAAAAGTGTGTATATGTTTATATGCATGTTCACAAGATGGCGTGCACGTGTGTGTGTGCATGTGTAAGAAATGTTTATATTTTCTTAGCCTAATGATACAAAAAATAACAAGAGTAAGATGTTGGTACATTGGTTTAGATAGGGAATACTGGTAAACTGCTTGTTTGTATTGGATTAAAAACAATAATTATCAACCTACATTTCTGGAAAATCAGCTTTTTTTTTTAACTATGCATTTTACTTGGTGCTACTTACATACTTAATAGTGGTAAACTACTGTCATTCATAACTTTTCCGTCAGGTAAAGACCTGTTCTTGACCACGTTTTCTTGGTCTTGAAATAGATTTCTGTTCTTTGGAGTCAGGAATAGACAAGTTTTTTCTACAACTCTTCTGGGAAGCCATATTGATAGTTAAAGGAAGAAGGAGAAATGGAAGGTGGGGGATTGCACTGGACCAGGGAATGAAAGAAGTTTTACTCCGTGTAAGCTCACAGATGTATCATAATCAACTCATTACTACTTCAGCAATAATTTGCTTTCCTAAGAGTATTACTAAAAGAATTTCAAAAATTTGACCTCGGAGGTAATTAGAAAACTGATTCATTTGTTACTACTGTGCTGATGGAACCCTTTTATCCTGTCTAGAACATTTTTTCAAGTGACTGAGCCCTGCTGTTGAAAGTGTTATACAGACCAGTCATTGATGCAATGATTCAGATCCCGTGCAGTTCCTCATATATCTCATCTCACTTACTCCTATAAATAGCCATCAAAGGTGAGAATAATCATCCCTGTTGTACAGATGGGAGGCTCAGAGTCCTTAAGTAATGTTTCCAGAGTTTTGGGACTAGTAAGTGTTGATGTCAAGATTTGGACCTGTGTTAGTGGTGCTTCTACATCATTGTACTACGTATTTAATGATCTTGACCTTGAGAATATTAGGAACATTAACTATAACCTTTTGACTTAAATGCTCTTCAACAAAATTATATTAAAGTCAGCCACTTGATGGATAGTAGCGGCAGATACAGGTTTTTTATACAATACGTACTTTTAATATTTGAAGTACTTTTAATATTATTCTAAGTTCAGCAATAGCCAGTGACTTTTGAAACACTTTTGGTCATAAGCAGCTTTTCTCAAACAAAAAACAAAACAAAAAACAAAACAAAACAAGATAAAAAATATATATATAGGCAACAATTGCATTTCTACTGAGGCTCTTTAGCACATCAGTGACTTAACATATTAAAACTCGTGGAATAGCACAATAGGAAGAAATCTCTCAGTCAGGAGATTTCACTAGCTTGTTTTGTTAACATATATGTTATTAAAACCAAAGAGGTGCAATATTTAGAGAGGCACAGTGATTTTGTCACTGTGGCCACTGATAACCATCCACTGCTCCCAAGCAGTGCTCCATGATGGCATCCCACAGAAGCACTCAGAATCCTTCCCCAAAGTGCTCCACTGCTCTAAAATAGGTGTTCCCCACTAGACAACTATCTGTGTCTCCTTAAAATGTACAATTTGTCTATATCACATGCTGTGCAGAAAGAAACGTGAAATGTATTATAGACCAATTGTTGGTAACTTTTATTTTTTATTATTTTTTAAAGTATATTTATTTGAGAGGAGAGCACATGAGCAGGGGAGGAGCAGAGAGAGAGGAGAGAGAATCTGAAGCAGGCTCCACATTGTTAGCACAGAGCCCCACGCAGGTCTCGAGCTCACAAACCGTGAGATCATGACCTGAGCTGAAACCAAGAGTCCTGCGCTTAACTGACTGAGCCACCCAGGCGCCCTGGGTCACTGTTTTAAACAGTAGATTTTGAACCTCTGTTGACAAGACTACAGCTTAAAAGAAATGAGGATATATATGGACATGATGTATAAAATTGTTTATTTTATTTCAATTAAGTTTCAGATAATCCTGATATTATGATTCAAAATATCTTGATGAACACTGAAAAATTTGGTACAATATCAGTTTTCCAGCACTCAGATATTCAATTCATTGGCTTTTAGAGCTGTGACCATTGAATGATATTTATTTAATTCTCTCATTTTTTTGCAGAAATAATGGTGACTTGAGAAAAAAAATGGCCTTTTTGCTCATGGTAGTAACACTAGTTTCTGGAGGATTGGCTTTGAATACAGATTTTCCTTCTAGTTTTGTATTCCTTCCTCTTACATAAGGGCCTCTTAGCTTATGATCACTTTTACCCAGCTAGCAAATATTATGTTTTTCTTTTCTTTTTTTTTTAACTTTAGTGGTATGGAAGCATAATGGAAGGAGGATTCAGCTTCATTGTTAAATATAGAAAAAGTTAATAAAAAGTATATAATTGAATATAAACTTGCCCATAAGTTATTGTTTCTGTAAAGTCACATTATTAAATTTTCTAGTTTATAATTTTATCTGTGATTTATATTCTAGGACACTCTGATCCTTTAATGAGTTTTGCTGAAATGTTCACTTAGCATCTTTCTGAAAAATGAAGATAGTTCTTTGGATTTTTTCTTTCTTTATGCGATTAAAAGTGTTTTTTTTTTCTTCTAATGGAGACATTTAACATGTACAATTCTTAGGCATACATCTGGGTGAACATTTTATGTATACATACAGATATATATATATATATATATATATATATATATCTAGATAGATAGATAGATAGATACATAGATAGATATCTGTGTGTGTGTGTGTGTGTGTGTGTAATCATCTCACAGACCAGGATATAGACATTTCTAAGATTCCAGAAGAATATTTCATGCCCTACTGATATTTCTCACCATAGATTAGATTTACCAGTTGTTTTTTTTTAACTTCACATAAATAGAATCACACACCATGTATGCACATTTGTCTAACTTATGTTACTTAACATTTTGTCCAGGTAATTTCCACATTTGCATATGTCAATAGGCTGCTCATTTTTATTGTGTAATATTTTTATGTGAATAGGGTATAATTTATTTCTCCATTCCACACTTTTAGGTTGTTTCCAGTTATCTTTTTACATAATTTTTAAAATGTAGATCAGTGCTAAAAAGGTAGTGGTCAGTTTTTCTAATATATGAAATACGAAAATAGGATCATTTTAAGTATACCATTAAAAGCAGTGCTTGCTTTAAGTGATAACTGACTCATGCACACTTGAACCATGGACAGTAAGGATTCAGTATTACTGAGTTATTCATGGAAATATTTTCTTAAAATTTTTTTTTAATGTTTACATTTGTTTTGAGACAGACAGAGATAGAGCATGAGTGGGGGAAGGGCATAGAGAGAGGGAGACATAGAATCCAAAGCAGGTTCCAGGCTCTGGGCTGTCAGCACAGAGCCCGACATGGGGCTCAAACTCATGAACCATGAGATCATGACCTGAGCCGAAGTCAGATGCTCAACTGACTGAGCCACCCAGGTGCCCCTTATGGAAATATTTTCTAAAAATGAAAATTAGTATCCATTATTCTAAGAAGATGCTGAAGAAATATCTCTAAAATATTTAAACTTTTGACCACTATTCCTTTGCTCTTATTATTTATTACATATGTGTAACTATATTATAGGTTGCCCAGATATACATCTTTTTAAACTCAATTATCAATTCTCTTTTTTCTTTTATTGAGCTTGTGTAGATTGCTGAAATGTTCTGGTGTAAAACAAGATAAATTAATTTATCTTTGCTAAAGAATAACTTCGAACAATTCTGAACATATTTAACCTCATAATTTCATATACAAGCAAAATAAGATCCCATATTTTGACAATAAGGGTAGAGACTTCTTTGAAAGTAATGGGAATCGTTTTAGAGAAATTTTTGTTACTACTTTCTATGTTATTTCTGGTAGTTCCACAGTAGCTATGACTCCATATTCAGATTTAAGATGATCTACTCTATTAGGAAAACACAAACATTACTAATAAAAATGAAAAAGTTTTTATTGTTGAAAAAATAAGATTAAGTAATTTAGATGTTATTATCCAATTCACCTATTGAGCTATTTACAAGCTTTTATTGAGTGCATCCCCCAAGTGCTAATGAATATATTTATTACCTTGGCTATATTGATAAACAGTCTGGTGTCATCATCTGGGTATTATTTACACTTACTAATAAGCAACTACTTTAACTAAAATAAATAATATTAATATTAAAGTAGTATATTAAAATGTAGTTTACAAAGCCCTATGACATTATACACACACTAACTGGGAATGAGAATGTATCACACGCCTCCACCTCTAACAGTGAAATAATTAGTATCCTATAGCTAGTAAAGACTGGTGACCTGTACTGGGATTTATTTTCACTCTAAATCTTCTGTCTGTGATTATAAGAAACTAAATTTCTGTAAATCATGGAAACTCATATGTTGGGTCCAGGGTGAGCAAGTAGCTCACTACAGTTTTCTAAAATCTTTCCTTTTAAGAAAACTGATTTTATTTGTACTTATTGCACTAAAAAATTCTTTATAATCTGGAAATTTAGCAACAATAAATAACAATTTGTTTTACAGGTTTCTTGGGGGTTATATTTTAAAGACATTATACCCCTAAAAACAATAATACCACTCTCTAGTATTTTTGTTTTTAAATAACCAGTTCAAATTTGGCCAAGGTCAATGGTGCTTGCTATTATTTTTGACAACTATACAATGCCTGATAATGATTCCATTTCTGACACCAGCTGGCAGTAAGCTTCCCTCTCAGATGAATTCGTAAATGGCCTGTTCACAATTCAAACATGTAATGGACTCTACAAAATTCCACTGCTGTGCTTCTGCTTAATTAGATGTATTTGCATCTAATAAGAAGAGAAAACCAACTTTCTGCAAGGCCGGTTTTTTTCCCCATAATTTTATCTTAGGTGTTAAATACATTTTCTAATGTACATAATGTTTAGAGGTTCCCAAATAAACAAATAAATAAAACCAGTATTAAAAAAGACCAGTTTGTCATACCACCATGCTATATATTGTTGGTTGACTTCAAAGTATTGTTCTTTTTAACTCAGGATGTCACCTTGTAGCAATTGGCCTTTACTGACCCGTGAAAATGGATGGAGTTATTCTGATCTCACTATGGAGAAGGTCAGGTTCACAGCTTGGATTTGAGAACAGCAGAAGGAATTACCTTAGAGGAAGAAACTGATCTTGAAAAAGTAAATGTTTATTTACATTGAGTTCTCAGAAATAGGTAGAGATCAAGAAGGAAACTACAGAATTACTTCAGGATATTTTTAAAGTGCCTCCACTTAGGTATCCTTGTCTAAATATGTTCACTTCATAGCCATTTTGTCATGAAGAATGCATTGAACTTTTCACAATAAGTTTTGAGGATTTTTTACTCCTCACCACATACCTATGTTTCCTGCTGTGATATTTAAGCAATTTTTTCTTGAAGGGTTTTTAGTACTTAATTCATCAGTCCTTATTTCTGTTTTCTTGCAATTCTCTTTGTTTGCTTTAATAAAACTGCTATACTATGGTCATCAGAAATAAGATTTATAATTCATAAGACTAGCATGACTTGCCGAGGTACAAGTAAAAAAATAGTAGAATATGTACGTGTGTTTATTAGTCATGGTATTATATATATATATAGTACAATAATTTTGTTTGTATATATGTACATGTACATAAACCTATACAATAATTTTGTATGTATATATGTACATGTGCATAAACCTATACATATATATTTACTGAGTTAAACTTAACTGCTAGAAATTACTTTATGCTTTGGAATTTGTATGTGGAATAGTTTAAATCTCAGGTTATTTTTGGTGGGTGTACAAAGATCTCCCAGAGAAAGCAATAATAAATGATTTTTTATTAATAGTAGTTTATTTTGAAACTATGATGATTATATTCTGAAAACATTTTTTATTTGTTAGTATGATATAGAGCAAGAGGCAGTACATTAAAGGTAATCATTTTTCCCAATATTATTATTTTTTAAAGAAACATGAATTTATATTTAACTATGATGAACAACAGAAAGAGCTAAATATATTTTTATTTTGTCTAGAGTTACTGTAAAATGATAAAGTACAAAATTTCTAGCATGTTAGATGCACAGAATTTACTGTCTACAGTAGCTCTTTTTCTATAAGCATAGTTATAATTGATAATTTATCAATAAGTTTTCTTTTGAAGGGAGGATTTGGTTGTATATGCTATTTCTTTAAATTTTTCCTTGTCTTGATGTAAGAAATACTAGCCTATAGAAAACTAAATGGCAATTCTGACCAATATGGACCACAATGATACCCAAACCCAATAAGAAAATTGCCGTACACGGAACAATGTTCTTCAGTCCTGTCAGAACTATTTATTCTGTATTCACTGTAGGCCCTGATGGCCATTGATAGGAAATAATATTCCATTCTGATGCACGACTAATAATGTCATTTGAGTTGTATTGAAAATTTAAATACAATTCAAGCTATAAGAGATAAAGAGATACAGATTATCCCGTCCTTTTGCATTAATTGTTTGGTTACCAAAGCAAACAGTCTTTTAAGGAAATGTTGCAAATTGACCGATAAGCTTGTCATCGTATGTTATTCCAACATTTTATGGGAGCAAGTTATTGGGTAAATGATTCAAGCAAAGAAATGATAACCGAAGACACGATACATCCATAAACCATACTAATACCTACCTTTTCCCTGGAATAATAAAAATCAATCTGTAATCAGAGTAGTTAGTTAGCTAACAACCTTCCATGTAATGAATACACGTGTCTGTACCCTTATTAAGAACACATTTGGGTGCATTTCTATTTCCATGAATATTATAACCTGGCTGGGAATATTAAACGGTAATGAGCCAGCATGTGAAAAATAGAGAATAGACTATATTAAATTAACTGAGCTAGTAGGTTTGTTTTGTTTCTTTATCCTATGCTGTACTTAAAAGAATAAAAAATAAATCAAAGCCAGCAAAAATCTCTTTGAGCAACTTTCTACGAAAAATGAACATTTAAGTGCCATACGAGCCTGTTGAAAAAGGTAACTGAATTCAACAAAAGCATTAATTGATATTCTGTGTAAAATCTACCCTGAAAATGTATCTGGCACCATTCCTATTTCTGTTGCAGAGCAGGAACTGACATACAATGGTTGTTTAATAAATACATGTTGAATTTATAAATGATGAACGTTCATAATAGAAATGGATATTTGTATCTCTAACTGGGTTTCCCATTCTAACACAGCTCATTTCCTTAAAGACAGATTCTTAAAGCTGCCTCTGGAACACTTATCTTTTGATGATTCAGTTACTTTGCAAAGGAATAACATCTGGTGGAAGCTTAAATATTCTGAAAAATCACTCTGATTCTCATTTTGTAATATTATCAGCCAATGAAATTGACAATTTCTGAGGATCTATTTGTGTAGGAACTTGGAATCGTGGCTATATCTGGTCCACAAAAGAAGGAAGACTGTCACCAAAGATTTAAAAATTTAGATTATAATACAATTTAAAAATCAGGTAATAACTGAGATGTAAAACTGTGCGCAGCCTGTTTTTGGCCTCCTTGTATTGTATCATAGTTAAAGTATCATCTTGTTAAATGAATTTGCCCAACTACAGGCTAATGTAAGCATTCTGAGCATGACTAAGGTAGGATAGGCCAAGATACGATGTTTGGTAGTTTGTGTGCATTAAAGGCATTTTCAACTTATGATTTTTTCAACTTATGATAGAGTTATTGGGGCATAAATTCATCATAAGTCAAGGAAGATCTGGAGATATAGCAGAGGTCAAATGTATGAAGACTGAAGTACTTCACTATATATTTCTAACAGGTATAAAACCCATGACCTTTCCTCTCCTTCCTCAAAAAGAAAGAAATTGAAGAGAGCTGTGGGCAAATAATTTTAACAGCAAAAATAATGCTAGCAGCTGCCAAGACCACCCCTCCCTCAGAGTCTGTATGGGGCTCCTAGAACAATAGAGTATCGTTAAAAGAATGGATAATAGAAAATATCCTATGATTTCACTCATATGTGGAATTTAAGAAACAAAACAGATGAACATGGTGAAAGGGAGGCAAAAATAAGATAAAAATAGAGAGGGAGGTAAACCATAAGAAACTCTTAAGTACAGAGATGAGGGTTGCTGGAGGGATATTGGGTGGGGGGATGGGCAAAAATGGGTGATGGGTATTAAGGGAGGGCACTTGGAATGAGCACTGGGTGATGGGTATTAGGGAGGGCACTTGGAATGAGCACTGGGTGTTGTATGTAAGTGATGGATCACTAAATTCTACTCTCGAAGTCAGTTTGCACTCTATGTCAACTAACTTCGATTTAGATTTTAAAAAGATATTTAATAGAGGCAGATTGCTTAGATTCAAATCCCACTTCTGCCATTTGCTAGTTATCGATCTTCACTTTATTCTTCTTACCTGCAAATTGGTAAGAATAACAGCTGCTTTAACAGTATTTGTTTAATAAAAAATAATAACCTTTCTTCCAATTAAGTGAAGATGTGTGGAAGTTAATGTGCAGATGAGAGTGGACATGAATCAAATGGGAAAGGAAGCATGTTTTTTTGAGATGCTACTCTTTGCTCATAGAACATCACTGAAAGAGGCATCAAAGTACCCAACGTCTTGGCATCATGGAGGTTAAAACAGAGAACAGAGTGGCAAGTTTCTAACAATATTGGAAAGTAGTTACTGTTTCCTGCTTCATTTTTTTTAATCAACATTAACTGGAGGGTATGCCAGCCTTATCTTCCATTTATATTTTCTTTTGAAATATTTCTTCAAGGAACCATAAGCACACTAATTAAACCAGGGAAAAACTTCAAAGGATCCATTTCACTTCTCATAGTATAAGTATACATAAGAAAAAGCAATTAATTTAAAATCCAAGTTTCATATATTCCCAGCTTTCCAGTTGAGAGATGATGAAATATACATTTCTCAACTCTTCTGTTTCTTTCTGGAATCAATTGTCACTTTCTCTTGGTCTTCTTTTCTGCAGTAACTGGTTATTTTGATTACTGTCAAAAGGCTGGATGATGTTCACAATTATCTTCTTTCTCCTTCTGATGCTAATTCTATTGTTTAGTAAATCAAGGGAAAGGAATACCAGATGAAACCTGGTATAATTTTTTAAAGTTTGGAAAGGAAATCAGTATTTAACTTAATTATTGTCTTTTATGTACAGGGCTGAATATTTACGTTTGGAACAACCCTTAAGCTTAATTCAGCTGTTTAGACATGAAGTAGAGTTCCAAGTCAAGTTAAACAATTTTTCAATAAGATATATTAGTGTCAGTGTATCTTGCCCTACTTAAAAATATTTTTATACTATATGGTTTGATCTATTTAATGTTTGAAAAATTTAATTAGTTTCCAGTGGGGAAAATCTTATTGTCTCTAATCCAATCTCTTTATCCAAAGTCCAAAACGTCAATTTTAAGAGCAGAACAGACCTTTTTCAGATGAGTAGTTATTAGGGGGGAGCACAGTATGTAATCTATGCTGATCTAATATAAATTTTTCCAATCTGGGATCTCTTGTATTGCAGATACTCAAACACCCGTGCTTCTATTGTCTCAAATTCTCACAGAAATATAAGCCCTGATGGTGAGATTTTTTTTTCTTTTTGCCTTCAAGATTTAGCTAGAGACACAAATCAGAAATAAATTAGCTGAAAGTAAAAGTTTAAGAAGGAGTGGATGCTTTGGGAAAGGAAATGATTTGGTGTTGGTACTTTAGATTAATGCAACCAGGTTTCAGAAACTAGAGGGTGAAGTATAACAAAGGATACCCAGAATTCTTGAGTGCAGTAAAACGAACATATGCCTTGCATCTAGGTGTTGCCTGATTTTTTAAAAAAGGATAAAGACTATCTACCAGTTGATCTAGTGATTCCTGAGAACATCTGTGTGCTGTCCATCCAAAGGGATAAGGAAGTAAAGTCTTCTGTCATTTCCTACTGCCACTTTATTCTTGTAGCAATATCTAACTATACCTCCCAAGGAAATTAAATTTGCTTTCACCCAGGTTTAAGGTTATTTACAAGACAGACTTCCACCGTGATAATACATCCGCACTTTGGAGCTGGAATGGTATAGCAGTTTTCCAACTGATCTCCAAATTTTTATCCCTTCAATTATGTTTTGTACCCTTCCCCTTTTGCCTGAAGTTTCTTTCAAAAATTAAGATCACATCTCCAGAATGGAATGCCTGGGTGGCTCAGTTGGTTGAGCTTCTGACTCTTGATTTTGGCTCAGGTCACGGTCTCATGGTTGTGGTATCGAGCCCCTTGTCGGAATCTGTGCTGACAATGTGGAGCCTACTTGGGATTCTCTCTCTCCTTCTCTGTCTCTCCCCTGCTTGCAATCAACATAAATTAACATACATAAATAAATATTTTAAAAAGTTTAAAATTACCTCTTTTCTAGGAACCTTTAATGACCTCTGAAGTTTGTTTCCTCCCAAAAAAACTTTCAGGGGCGCCTGGGTGGCGCAGTCGGTTAAGCGTCCGACTTCAGCCAGGTCACGATCTCGCGGTCCGTGAGTTCGAGCCCAGCGTCAGGCTCTGGGCTGATGGCTCAGAGCCTGGAGCCTGTTTCCGATTCTGTGTCTCCCTCTCTCTCTGCCCCTCCCCCGTTCATGCTCTGTCTCTCTCTGTCCCCAAAATAAATAAACGTTGAAAAAAAAATTAAAAAAAAAAAACTTTCATATTGGGTGTCATTAACAGATTAATAATACTAAATTGATCTTGGAGAAAATTTCTGTGAGGAAACATTTCTCGGTGTTGTTTTGTAAGTTAGACTACGTAAGGCACATAAGATGTTCCACAGAAATTTTGCAGAAAGATTCTGAAAGATCCTCAGAGGTATAAGGAAATAGGTGAGGAATGAAGTTGAGAGAGAAAAGTGATGGCATGATGTAGGGCAGCCATATTATGTTGAATTTAGTGTTTCTTAATTTGCCTCATTAAGTATCTACCTTTATCCTTTTCATAAATTCCATTTTAAAAATATGATTACCACTATTAATGGTAAAGAAATAATTCAATCTCCAAGAAGACTTTTATGTATAAACCATGAATTGGGCCTCCAAGGTCATTCTTTGACTAAAAACATAGCTGTTAAAATTTTAAAAATTCTCCTCAGAGTCAACCTCTATAAACAGAAATATATATGTAAAGATTAAAAAGAATGATAAACTGATTTTGTTTAGTTACCAAAATATAGAAATTATATGTTGTGGTTTTAAATGCATGTTTATTTTTTGAAGACAGTTTAAATAAGGAGATAAAATTTTCATTTCAATAACTATTTTCTAGTAATCATCTACTCTGTGAAGAAATTATTATTGCTGAATTATTGTAGTACCAATAACTACCACTGTAACATGATATTTATTGTTTGCTCACTATTTAAATAACACCCAGAATACTTTTAAGGAGATTTAAAAAAATAAATTGAGTTTGCTTTTAAAGTATCTTTGCTGAGACCTATGGTAAAATATTGACAATAATGGATTTTAAATGAATATTCTGATTAATCATAGAAGTCAGAGTTTCAGAAATAATACTGGATGATAAAATTTTTGAATTTGTATGCGTCAATTAAAATGTAAAATTAAGAAAACAGAGAAATGAAACTCTGTAGTATTAAACATCTATAAAAATCACTGGCTTAACTTTTTTTTTTTTTTTTTGCCTTACTATCCTAGACTGTCACATTTGTACATTAAAGTACTCAGTGCTATAGTTCTTATGCTATTTGGGGAAAATGGTGTTCTTCAGAAATTATACTTGCTTCCAACAAAAAGAATAATAATAATTTCAATAAAAGCTAGCTTGAATAATGACAGATTTCTATATCATGGTCAAAACAATGCCGTCACCTCCTGCATGATTGTTGCATGTGACTTTTGAGAACAGTACAAGTTGTTTTATCTACCTTTTGGCTATTGAGAGCTTTTGCTGTCTAAATGCAGTTGTAGTAATATGCAAATGCAGGATAATTTGGGAATTATATGTTAGAGCTAAAAGCTGTGTACTTAATGATATGACCAATTTCATATTTAATAAAACGTCACCTGAAAATGAAGATTTCAGAACATTAAGCATTGTCATTTGAATCTAGAGGTGGTATTTTTCTTATTTGCTTATATTGTAGTTTATATGCTTCCTTCAAAAACAAGAACCCTTCAGTATGCCTATTTTTAAATGTCAGCACAGCATCAAATACCAAATAAAAATTTTCAATTTAATTGAGTTTCAGATCTCAAGCTGAATTAATATTAGACACAGTTTAGTGATTACATATATTTTATTGTTGAAGTTAATCATACGCACCAAAGTATAGCTTTTTAAAAAAAATACAAAACCTGCTTTAGCATGAAGTATTAGCAGTTGAGCAAAAGAATGATAAAAATACTTACTTGAGATGCCTGAGTGGCTGGTTGGTTAAGTGTCTGACTCTTGATCTAGGCTCAGGTCATGATCACCGTTCGAAAGATTGAGCCCTACATTGGGATCTGCACTGACAGCATGGAGCCTGCTTGGGATTCTCTCTCTCTCTCTTTCAAAATATATAAATACAAAAACTTAAAAACAATACTTATTTGGAAGGACTGGGAATTGGACAAGCAGTCTCTTCTTTGCCCCACAGAGTGGTGGGAAAACTGTCTACCCAATATCCAGCTTGCTTTTCTGCTTCCAGAAGAGCTCTGATGATTTTCTACATTTGAGTTTGGTGAATGACTTCAGAGAGCTGCCCTAAGACACCCACCTAGCTGCCCCATATGACAAATCAGCTCATAGGTTTCCATTAATGTGTTACAGACAGAGAAGTGGATTGTTTGGAGATGTACACAGGAAGAAGTTATTTCTGAAGATGTGATTTTTTTTATAAAAAAAATTTTTGACCATGCTTCTGCCCTCTTACATATCTCCAAGGCAAAGACTATTTCTTATTTATATCTATCCAGAATCTTCTTTTTTTTTTTTAATTTTTTTTTCAACGTTTATTTATTTTTGGGACAGAGAGAGACAGAGCATGAATGGGGGAGGGGCAGAGAGAGAGGGAGACACAGAATCGGAAACAGGCTCCAGGCTCTGAGCCATCAGCCCAGAGCCCGACGCGGGGCTCAAACTCACGGACCGTGAGATCGTGACCTGGCTGAAGTCGGAGGCTTAACCGACTGTGCCACCCAGGCGCCCCTCTATCCAGAATCTTCTATATAAAAGTTGCTTTCCCCATGAATGTCACAGAATAGAATTTGGCATTAGGAGCAAGAATGAGCCTTTTGCTTCTTGTTGTCTGCAAAGTAAAGGTAAAGCTCGTGAGAGAAGTCTGGTTTTATGTTTGGTTTTAGTTTTTCTTTGGTGGTTTTTTTATTTTTATTTTTTGGATGAATTATGGTATAATAGAAAACAAGCAAGCAAACAAGAGAACAATGGGAAGGAGGACAAGAATTAAAGAAAGCCAGTATATTCATCCATGCGTTTTAATTCAGGTTAGCATTTAAGGCCTTTATAGCATATGATTCAATTGGTGTGAAACTCATCAGTTTTTTTTTTATAGAATTATACATTTTCACATACTATTCTACATCATGAAAAATCCTTCCTTTCTTTTTTAAAAAAAATGTTTTTTTCTGAACGTTTATTTATTATTGAGAGACAGAGAGAGACAAAGCATGAACATGGGACGGGCAGAGAGAGGAGGAGACACAGAATCTGAAGCGGGCTCCAGGCTCTGAGCTGTCAGCACAGAGCGCAATGTGGGGCTGGAACCCATAAACTGAGAGATCATGACCTGAGCCAAAGTCGGACGCTCAACCAGCTGAGCCACCCAGGCACCGCCCCCCCCTTCCTTTCTTTTCTACCTGAAACTTGTCTGCTGGTCTTCTAATACCCTGACATCTCTTTTGAAAAATTCTTCTCTTACTCTCCCAGGCAGTTGATTGTCCCTCTCTGGGATGCTGCATATCTCTATCACAACGCTTTCACGTTGCCTTACAAATATTCACTTACATACATGTCTGCTCTCAGACTAAACTATCAGCTCCTTACAGCCGGGACTATTTCTTCCTCGTTTCTGTATTCCCACCATCTTCTGTTCTGCCTTTCATAGTTGGCATTTGATGGAAAGCTAATTGATCTTTCTAAGAATTAAACCAGTCTTTTAGAAGAATATATTTACGATGAGATGATATATGATCGCAAACAGTGGTTTATGCTCTCTGCTGCCTTATTTTTGCCCTGAAATTAAATGATAAAGAAAAAATGACAAGAGAGAACCAAACTTAGGAAGGAAATAAGATTTGCTTGCAAAGTATGAATTTGAGTAACTTGAATAAAATATCTAGAGTAGTATGACTATTGTATTAAGAGACATTGAGGTAACAAATAATGTTTCTAAAAGTTTCTCAGTTGTTTCTAGACCATACAATATTAAAATAGAAAAAATTGAGTAGATGCGATCTTACTCAATTACATTATAAGTGTAGATTGAATAAATAAATGAACGAATGAAGCCCAGAAATGTTAAGTGACACATACTCAAGTCATATCTCTTAGCATCAACGCTAGGACTAGAGCTCAGAACCCAGTGTCAAGTTAAAAGTAAAATCTTGACTTACAATGCGATGATTTTTAAAAATATTTTTTGTTTTCAAATAATTTTAGACCTACAGAAAAGATGCAAACATAACACAGAGGATTCATGTATATGCCCTTCACTCAGTTTTTCCTAATGTTGATAATTTACACAACCCTAATATAAAGATCAAAACTAGGAAATTAATATCAAATTCAGAAATCCTTATTACCTTTTGTTGTTGGGTCTCTTTATGCCCTCAGTATTTTATAGTTTCTCAGTCTTTTATGACGTTGACACTCTTAAAGAGGACTGCTCAGTTATATTGTAGAATGTCCTTCAATTTGGATTTATCTGATGTTTTCTCATGTGTACATTGAGGTTGTGCTTTTAGGCAACATGCACCATGTCAGGGAATGCATGGTATCATGTGTCTTATTACTGATGATATTAACCTTCATCATTTGAGGCAGGTGGTGTGGGTCAGATTTTGCCAATATAAGTTTATTATTTTTCCCTTCATAATTAATATATACTTTGGTGAAGATACTTTTAGACTAAGCCTATATCCTGTTTTTCTTCAGTCTTTTTGCCCACTGATTTTGATAATTGTTAGTAGATCTTTCTTGTCTCTAACAATTATTACTAATGTGTTTGCGTAATGAGATTTTGTATGTTCCTCATTCCATCCACATTTATTAATTAGAATTCTCTTAAACAAGGTATATCCCTTTTCCCTTTTGCTTATTTATTTAAGTACATATTTATATTAGTGTGGGCATATGGGTATTTATTTATTTTAGGGGTTATAATTCAATAATATTATTATGTATTTTGTTCAAATTATTCCAGCTCTGGCTGTTGGGAATTTTTTTTCATTCTGGCTTCAGTGTCTATTTGACATTCCCCCCTTCTTTTTTGGGGCACTTTCTTATATTTTGGTAAGATATTCCAGATTTGCCTTATTTTTCCTGCTCATCCCTGAAATAAGCTACTTGTCCACAGAGTACTTATTCCTTTAACTGGAAAATGGTATTTAGAAACCAAAATCTGGGTGCTAGGTATCCTTGTTGCTCCTGGGGTGTTATTGCTTCTAGCCCTCTTTAATAGAGCTAGGAATGTATGTGTGTATGCTAATCTGTGTATGGATTTACCCATATTTACCCATATTTATTTCTATGTCTGTAAATATATGAACAATTATGAGTTAATACTGATGTCTCTAATTCTAATGTAATACAACAGGGTTGTAGCCTCCAGCCTTTCCTTGTTTGTCACTTTTTTCTCTAACAGTGAAAAATTTATCTCCCACCATCTGTAATACACTTAACTTATATGTTCAGTCCTGATACACATACCAAGTAGCTACAAAATTGACAACCCTTACCCGCGTGAGAAACTGGTTAACTAATCAGAATGAGCTAATTGAGTACCATTCTTTTTGCCTCACAGTATTTTAAAATATTTTTTTCATAAAGTTTCTTTGGTTCATGATTTTCTTCTCCATCCTATTCAATAACGTTATGTTATTCATTTATAACACATCTAGGTTCATTTGTTTTTCATATGTTCACCTCATATCCTGGGTTATTTTCATTTTTAATTAATTTTTAAAAATTTTATTTTTCATTAATTTGGAGAGGGGAATGTGAAAATTGCTGTAGTTCTAAAATGTGCTAAAAGGTGCTATAGTTCTAAAAAAAAATATATATATATATATATAGAGAGAGAGAGAGAGAGAGAGAGAGAGAGAAGCATTCCATTCTCTAGGTTCTTACTACCAGGTTCTCACTTCCCCTTTCTTCCCACTCTTTTCTTTTCCATTCCCTGTAGGTAACTTTTTTTTTTTTTAACTACTGGCTTATCCTTTCTGTATCTCTTTTGTACCAAGGCACAAGATAGATACATGTTTATTTTCTTATATCTTTTGCTTTCTTGTAAGAAAAAAAAAAAGGTAGCTACTATAAGTACTCTTCTGCAATTTGACTACTTCATTTAACAAATTTTCCTGGAAACTACACCAGTTCACTTCACAGAGATCTTCCTCATTCTTTTATATAGGCTGCATAGTACTCTGTTGTATTGCTTTAATAAATGCAATGAGTCTCCTGTGCATGAGTACTAGGTTGTTTCTTTTTTTTAATGGTTATTTACTTTTGAGAGAGAGAGAGACAGAGAGACAGAGAGAGAGAGAGAGGGAGAGAGGAGATGGGGAAGGGGCAGAGAGAAAGGGAGACAGATCTGAAGCAGGGTCCAGGCTCCGTGCTGACAGCAAAGACCCCTATGCAGGGATCAAACTCATAAACCATGAGATCATGACCTGAGCCGAAGTCAGACACTTAACCGACTGAACCACCCAGGTGCCCCCATTAGGTTGTTTCAATTATTTGCAGTTAAAAACAAGCCTGCAATGAATACCATTGTGTATGTGTGGTTTCTAACCATTGGAGTCATAGAAATTGGATTGCTCAATCGGAAGGTAATTACATACATAGTTTTGTAAAGTATTTTATCTCCCAAGAGTTGGACCAATTTTTATCTTTAACAGTAATAAATGGGAGTGCCGGTTTCCCCACATCCTTGTGAACAGAATGTGATGTCAATTTTTGCTCATCTCAGAGTTAAAAAATGATACATCAGGTGTTTTAATTTGCACTACAGTGACTGTGACTAAATTCAAATATTTTCATATACTTGGGGATTTTTTTTTTTTACTTTTGTGTGAAAATAGTTGGTTCAAATGTTTTTCCAACTTTTATGTTTTGGGTGTTTGTTCCTCAGTTTTGGGAGTTCTTGATAGATTGTGGATATTAGTTCTTTGTGGTTTGTGTCATGAATATTGTCTTTTTGGCTTTTCAGTTGTCTTTTGACTTTGCAAATTCTCTCCTACATACTTTTAGATTTTTTAAATTTGTTTAAATTTATCGATATTTTTCTCTTTCTAGTTGTATTGACATATAATTGATGTACAAAACTTTGTGAGTTTAAAGTGTACAGCATAATGACTTGACATTCATACATTGTGAAATGTTTACCACAATAACTTTAGTTAACAACCACCACCTCATATAGTCACAAAAATTTTATTTCCTTGTGATGAGAACTTTAGGATCTTTTCTTATATTGCTTCTGGATTTGATTCATATTTTGAAAGCCTTTTTCTAATCCACAACTAGAGGTATTCATTCATGTTTTCCTCTAGCACCTATATTGTTTCATTTTTCAATTTAGATCCCTAATTTATTTAGTGTTTATTTTGGTGTATACTATGAGATATAGATCTAATGTTTTTACGATTTCCAAATGACTATCCAGTTGTTTTAGCACCATTTATTAAAAGTTTATCTTCACTCCAGTGATGGGAAATGCCACTATTAACATGTGCCAAATTTTAGACTGTCTGCATTTTATTTTTCTGGATTATTTATCTACTTATGTGCCAGTACTACATGTTTAATTATAGAGGTTTTCTAGTATGTTTTAATTTTTAGTAGGGCTAGTGTCCCTTAGTTTTCCTGACTATTGTTTTATGTATTTTAGTGTCTGGGACGCCTGGGTGGCTCAGTCAGTTGAGCGTCCAACTCTTGATTTCGGCTCAGGTCATGATCCCAGGGTCATGGCATCAAGCCCCATGTCGGGCTCTGCACTGAGCATGGAGCCTGCTTAGGATTCTCTCTCTCTCTCTCTCTCTCTCTCTCTCTCTCTCTCTCTGTCTTTCTATCCCTCTGCCTCTCTCCCCCATTCTTTCTTACTATAAAATTTAAAAAAAAATTAATTTTAGAGTCAACTTGCCTCAACTCCATAAAATAGCTTGCTAATGTTTTTATTAGGCTTTCACTGAGTTTATGTATTAAGTTAGGAAGAATTGCGTCTTTATAATGTTGAGTTGTCTTAGTCAAGAACAGGGGATGTCTTTCACTTTGTCCAAGTCTGTATTTATGTCTTTAAAAGGTATTTAAAGTAATTTTTAAATATCCCATATTTCTCATTAAATCAACTCCTAAATATTTAATCTTCTTTATTATTATTATAAAATAACTATTTTCTATTTCAGCTATTTATATACTGGCATTTAAAGCTATTTTTGTATGTTTTCTTGCTATGCTATCATATTATCTACAAATAAAGATAGTTTTACTTCCTGTTTGTTTTTGTGTCACTAATTAATTTCTGTCATCTAATTGCATTGGCTAATATCTTGAATACATTGTTGAATAGCAGCATAAATAGTGGGCATGCTTACTTTGTTCCCAATTTTACTGGCAATGCTTCTACTGTCCTCATTAAAAATGATGCTGGCTTTTGGCTATATATATGTATGTGTATATATAGATATAGATATAGATATAGATATAGATATAGATATAGATATAGATATAGATACACATAAATATACGCACATAAAATATCCTTAAATTTCTAATTTCTTATTGTTTATTTAATAATTAAAGAGTGTTTACTTATTGTGATGGATTTTTCAGCATCTAAGAAGACAATATGATTTTCCCCCCTTAGATATAGCATAATATGTGATAGTAATAACTTTTTATATATTGAAGTGATTAAACATTACTCAAATAAAACCTATTTGGCCATAGTGCATTATTTTCTTAATATGGTACTAGATCCTATTTGTTAATATTTTATTTATATTCTTGAATTAATTATGAGTTCTTCTGTTCCTTTGTAATGTCTTTATTTCATTAGATGTCATTGTTACGCTTGTTTCATAAAAAGTATTATGAAAATTTAATTCCTTTTCAATGTACTGGTATAATTTCTAGAGTTTAGACTATGTGGTCATAGGAACTAAGCAGATATATCTATATACCTATATCTACATCTATCTATATCTGTGTGTGTATATATATATATATATATATATATATATATCTTCTGTGAAACCATCAGAGCCTAGTGCTTTTTTGTGAAGTAATTCCTAGATAACTTGCTTGTTTTTTTTTCCTATGGAATTTTTTTTTGTTTAAGATTTATAATTCAAATAGAGTCAGTATGATAATATCTATCTAGTTCTTCAAATTTATTTAAGTAGAGTTCTACAGAGCAGTTGTGTTTGTGTATACGTGTTTTAACTTCTTTTATTTCAATGGCTTCTTCCCTTTTATTATTTATTTGTTTTTAATGTTTATTTTGGAGAGAGAGAGGGAGAGAGAGAGAGACAGAGCATGAGTGGGGAAGGGGCAGAGAGAGAAGGAGACACAGAATCAGAAGCAGGCTCCAGGCTCTGAGCTGTCAGCACAGAACCCAACATGGGCCTTGAACTCACAGACAGCAAGATCATGACGTGAGCCAAAGTTGGATGCTTAACCAACTGAGCCACTCAGGTGCCCTTCCCTTTTATGATTTATTTCACATCCTCTTCTTCCTACTTTCTGACTGCTTTTTCTTGAATCAGGTTAGCCAGTGCTTTTTCTCTATTGTTATTAAAAAATAAGATTTTAATCAGACCTACTGTTTTTTTGTTATCTTACTCTCTGATCATTTTATTCTTTTATTTTATTATTTTCATCCTTATGATACTTTATTTTTGTTTCCTATTTACTCTTTTTTTGTATTTAGAGAAGGGAATTAAATTTATTTACTGTCATTCTTTCTTTGTTATTAATGAAAGTGTTTAGTGCAGTGATTTTTCATTATCAGTTGTATAATGCTTTCATTATCATCATTTTTTTAATTCTATAACTTCAATTTATAAATTCCTCTTTTACCCAAGCTATTTAATAAAAAGGTTTTTCAAAAAATGTCCAAGTAGAACGGTCTTTCTTGTTTGTTTTTAAATACTATATATAGAATTTCTCATTTTATTGCCTTATAATTATGGAGTATTATTCATAATATTTTATTTTATTGAAGTCACTGATGTTTTATTTGCAATTTAATATGTGATCAGTTTTTGTGAACATTCTTTAGGTACCTAAAAAGAATGTGTATTCTCAATTTTTTTTTTTTTTTAATTTTTTTTTTTTCAACGTTTATTTATTTTTGGGACAGAGAGAGACAGAGCATGAACGGGGGAGGGGCAGAGAGAGAGGGAGACACAGAATCGGAAACAGGCTCCAGGCTCTGAGCCATCAGCCCAGAGCCCGACGCGGGGCTCGAACTCACGGACCGCGAGATCGTGACCTGGCTGAAGTTGGACGCTTAACCGACTGCGCCACCCAGGCGCCCCTGTGTATTCTCAATTCTTAAGGGTAGAGTTTAATGTATAGCCGTTAGATGTATCCTCTTGGTTATGTTGGCTAGATCCTCTATCTTTTGTCTTACTTTTTGTTCATTTGTTCTGTCTAGTGTTGAGAGTGGCAAATTTTTTTCCTCCTCTCACATCTGGTGGATTTTGCTTCATAAATACAGTGTTAGTATTTCATTACACTCTTCCCAGCTGTCTGACTCCATGGATGATTCATAAATCTTTCTGATTTAACAAAATGATAGGAGGCATTGGAATTACCTTATTGGTCTGCATAAAAATAAGATCCTATTAATTCTTCAGTATATAAATCCCCTTGACAGAATTCAAAACAGATCTATCATACATCAAAATGAATTCTATACAGGGGCACCTGGGTGGCGCAGTCGGTTAAGCGTCCGACTTCAGCCAGGTCACGATCTCGCGGTCCGTGAGTTCGAGCCCCGCGTCAGGCTCTGGGCTGATGGCTCAGAGCCTGGAGCCTGTTTCCGATTCTGTGTCTCCCTCTCTCTCTGCCCCTCCCCCGTTCATGCTCTGTCTCTCTCTGTCCCAAAAATAAATAAACGTTGAAAAAAAAATTAAAAAAAAACAAACAAAATGAATTCTATACAAACTCTGTACTGGTTATTAATATGAGAATTGTCTATGTGTATTATTATGAAACACTTGGTCTAAAAAATAGATTTTTTAATTGTAATTTAGCCCAGTGGTTCCCAAACCTGGCTGTGCATCATATTAAGAGTTTGCCACACAGATGCATGCGCCCTAGCACTGAGATTTTGGTTTGGTGTGTCTGGATGTGGCCTGAGAACTCACAAGTAGAAAATCTGGAACTACATAAGGAAACCACTGATGTAGCCCTTTAGTTTTGTAAGTGTTCCTGTTAATCAATGTTTAGTTCCTAACCTAATCACTTTGAAGTTGAGATGTACTGAAATGTATTATGGTGCTTTGCTGGTGAATGTCCCTGTTCTTGATGTTTGGGATTTTGACTTGATGATCATGGTATATATCCAACCATTTATTTATTTTTTGAAATGTTTATTTGAGAGAGAGAGAGAGAGAGAGAGAGAGAGAGGGAAAGAGAGTGAGCATGAGCTGGGGAAGGGCAGAGAGAAAAGGAGAGTGAGAATCTGAAGCAGGCTCTGTGCTGCCAGCACATAGCCCAATGTAAGACCCAATCCCACAACCCGTAAGATCATGACCTGAGCCAAAGTAGTCAGACTTTTAACCAAATGAGCCACACAGGTGCCTCGTATTCAACCATTTAGAACATGCTTAGGTAGAAAATGGGCAATATTAAAAATCTATCTTGGATAAAATATTAAAATGTCTTTAAATCTATCATTCTTATCTTCCCAGACAAAATAAATCAGAGGAGCTGTACCAACATCTAAAATAACCAATAAAATAAAGCCAAAGGGTGTAATTGTTTACCAAATTTGTTCACAATAAAAAAAAAACACAAAAACAAACTTTGTATACTGTAGCTATCTGGGCACTTAGTAAAGATAGTGAGTGATAAGAAAAATACCAAGAAGAAACATGAAAAGAGATTATTGGAAAATCGTGCAACCGAATTATCACCATTAAAGCCATTCAAGGAACAGAAATATTAATTGGAAGCCAAGCTCTAATCGTTTGGACGTTTCCTAAACTTCAAAACAACTAACATCACTTCATGTCAGGTGGGGCAACATGCAGAAAAGTCTTTGTTCTGAGTGTTTTTTAGTTGTTTTGCTAAAGCCTCAGCCTTCAGTTTCAACTGGGCCTACTGTACAAAATTGTTAGACCAAAGTCTCATCCAAACTGACAAATGAAAGTGTTCCATCCCTGCAATTCTCCACAAATTACAAAGGATAAGAATAGGCAGTATTACTGTGTGGATTGAATTAAGCTGGTAGGTGAATTATTTATCATCTCTTTCGATTGGAAACTAGATGCAGTGTAGTAATTCAGAGGTTATTCATATATCCTTTAAGATTGATACTACGTGTTTGCACATTGACATTCATTTTTGCAAAATTATTCTGGTGTAGCTAAGGTGGAAGCCTGAAAGTGTTGGTCTTATTTTTTCAGTGGTGAAATAGAGACAGAGTTAGGGAGCACTGTGCCTCAGGCTATCATTATGAATCTCTGAGAGATCTAGAGGCTGGAAAAGAAATTCAAATCTGCCTTCATTTTCCAGGCCAAGATTTCGCTACAAAACTAATTTTCAATTTAGGTATAAATATAATCGTTGATTTCCCTTCATAACTTGTATAAACACAGAGCCTCCTTTGTCCTGATTTCCGAGTTCCTCACCTTCTGCCATTGGAGGCAAAGCAAAAGTCAGGAGAATTACACTAATTTGAAAAATGACCAAATTATTATTGCCCTGGAGCAGGGCACAGTTGGAGTTTATCAGTGAGTCATTTTATAGCCTCTGATAATGTTTCTGTCTCCTAAATCTATCCTCTGATAATATTCTTTTATCTTCCAAAGAAACTTTATGGAAGAATTATGAGCCAAATTGTTCTTATTCAATAGAAGCACCTTAACTCATTGAAGATAAAGCAAGTTTTGTCGATTTGTACTCCAAATCAGAAGATAAAAAAAATCCAAAGAGATTCAAGCATAACAGATGTCAATATTAAACAAAAGAAAAACTATAAGATCTTTCCATCTTTTGAAATAAAATGAAATGTCCCACCACTATTTTATTAGTCCTTACTATAAATAAAACTAAAGGAGAATCAATAAAATTATTTCACTTAAGAGGTAATCATGCATCTCCATAAATATTTAAATATCAAATTGAAGTACAGATGTTTTGCTGTTCAACAGATGCCTGTTCAACAGTGACATATGCAACATTTCCAGAGATATACGCAAACAAAAAAGGCATGTATTTCAGGCATGTATTCCAGAGATACATGCAAACAAAAAAGGCACATTCAGTTTTGAATGTGTCAAAAATGCCCTGCTATATTGCTCGGTACTTATAACCAGTGGACAGTTATTTGCACAACTACTGATTTGAAGTGAGATCATTGTCATAAGATCCCGATTCAAAGAAAGTAGACACTGTAGTTATAATAATACTTATACACATTTTTAACAATATTTAAAAGACCAATTGTTTCAAACATTGTATTTGGTGCAAAGGCCCCATGACAGTATCTTTTATGCCCACTATCCTTTCAAAAACAAACATTGGATAAACTTTAGAACTAAATTTGGTCGTGTAAGAATTATTCTTGAAACATTAGTTTGGTGAATAGATGTTCTGAATTTATAAGAAGTGCTGTCTATTAGAGGATAGTTTCAGGGTTTGTTGTTGTTGTTGTTGTTGTTGTTGTTTTTACTTTACTGGAAAGGCACAGGCAAACGTTAATGACTGAATTCTGCTGTGATCATACTAAGTAAGTTGTCTGATTGTACTAATAATGCTAAGAATAATAATGTAGCAGCTACCATGTATTCAATATTTACCTCATACCAGGCATGTTGCTGTACCCTTTACCTTGATCTTGGCTTTTAAAAATCACAACTACTATTATGTTGAACATTTTGTGTAAGCAGAGGCCTCTGAGAAGAATTAGGTAACTCCTCCAAAGTTCTATTCCTCCATAATTTATGCTCCTCTCTACAGATGTCTTCTCTCTTGGTCAGGCTAAATCTTTGAAAATTGCCTTGATAGTACAATGTAATCATGATATAGTGCAACAAATAAGAGTAATGCTAACTCTTTGAGCTTTCTGAGTCATAGTGAGGATGTTATGCTTTACTTGGGGACATCATTTGACCCTGGGTATTACTGGGTCTAATAGTGAGCCACTTCGTAATGGGCTTAGACTATACCTGGTTGTTCTACTTTGCTGCATTGAACAGGACTGTATATTTGATGAGACTCACAGTGGTATAGTTATAAATGTGAAATTACAGATGATGTCACGTATAACATGAGTCCATTATTTAATGAACAATGACTGTATGCATTCTGCATTGCCTTTTTATAATGTTTTATAAGAAAAACTTTTGTATTCCATGAGGTGTTGATGGAGTAATTATATTTTTTCTAATGGGAAAATTATGAGACACTCACATTATATAAAAACTAAAGAGGATGACAATGTAAAATTCAGCAAAGATGCCATATACTCCATATTTCCATGCATGTGAATATTTTGGTCCAATATTCTCTTTTTGTCAAATTGCACTTAAAGTCTGAATATTCATTGAACTAAGTATGTGTTGATGTGGTTCCTGGTTTCTACTTTTCATTTTAACTCAAATTCTTCAGATCTTAAGTCCTTAGCTCAGAGCTTTAATTTTAAAACAACTTTATATGCCCCAAATTTATTGAGTACCAGCTCTGGGCCAGGCACCTTGTTTGAGAGTTGAGGACAGAAATAAATGATTTAGTCTACTGGTTGAGGTATACAAATTAATAAAAATTTCCAGACCTTCATCCAGACGTGAAGTTCATGGTCATCATATAAGTATATGAATAGTGGCAGGGGATTCTTGAAATCCCAAAGTTATATGCAAATCATTGTGGGTCTATGGATATGAACATTTTGCTATGGAAGGTGTTCATAGATTTCATCAGATTCTCCAAAGGTTCATAAACTAACACAGTCAAGAATTACTAATCCTCTTCTTCCTTGGCAATGGGAGTAAATTAGTTTTAGCAGTACATTTTTTAATATGTAAATCAAAAATATTGTGAATTGCCTAATATTACATATCTGTTTAATGCAGATTTAGAATAGAAATAATAAGTGGTCATTTGACATAGTCCAAAGTTGCTTTCTACCATGTATTTATCTCATTAATATCATTTCAATTTTTACTCAAACTACATTCTCTTCGTCTGTTAAATGGAAACATGGGCTTTTATATGCCTCCATGTTTAAAATGGGAAAACACCAACCCAGCGTTAGATGTCCAAACTAATTCAGTTTTTATTTCTGCTCAATTTTTATAAGAAGCAAATGGCAACCAGAATTTTTTAAATGTACTTTCCTAATCTCAGTCATAGTATCTTTGATGTGTAATGGTCTTCGATCATCATAAAGATAAATCACAAAAGAAAGATGCCATTGTATTTCCTCTGTTCTCTGCCAACTAGGACAAGGGCATAAACAAACAGAACTTTAGGTATTTCAATAGTATTGGGCAAGATGTTCTGGTTAGACCAGTAAACCAGGTAGTTTAGTTAATGGGAGGAGCCCATGCTCCAGGTATTCTAGTAGTCACCAGTGGTTTGGCTTGCCTTTTTATCTGTTTGCTTCTTTGCTTATCATTCAAGTTTTGTTTCTCTATCAGGAAAATGGTGTTTTTCATTTATCAGTTTAAGGCAGCAACTTTTTTTTTTAATTTTTTTTTTCAACGTTTATTTATTTTTGGGACAGAGAGAGACAGAGCATGAACGGGGGAGGGGCAGAGAGAGAGGGAGACACAGAATCGGAAACAGGCTCCAGGCTCTGAGCCATTAGCCCAGAGCCTGACGCGGGGCTCAAACTCACAGACCGCGAGATCGTGACCTGGCTGAAGTCGGACGCTTAACCGACTGCGCCACCCAGGCGCTCCTAAGGCAGCAACTTAATGACCTCAGAAACTGTCACTTTTACCAATGTGTGCGTATGTGTGTGCACGCACACATATATGTGAAGATGATTATTTTTAATCCTTATATGAGAGCTGTATTAAAGATTTTACTTACTTTTAATTGAAAACTTGGAAGACACGGTCTTTCAAAAATGGTAATGTGCCTTTCCTACTTTGTCATTTTGAAGAGTAAGGTTCATGTTACATTTCACATGTTTATCTAACATTGTACCACTCTAGGGGGTGAAAAGTGGAAAGAAATTAGGTCAGGGTTAGCTTTTATAAAAGGCATTTTTACTCTGACACACCACTGGGTGGAGTACATTGCTAGCCCAGAGTCTAATATTACTGTATTATAAGGGTGTTTCTGTGCCAGAAGAGAGAAACTCCTAATCAATTTTGAGGTTTTGTGTATTGTTTTAAAAACCTGAACATGTTTAATAAAGGCTAAATGACTGGAATATAATACCAACATTGACTGTGCTCTGGCATTATAACTTTCAAGATTCGATCCGTCTTGCCTAGACCCGTGGGAGATAAGGTTTGACACCCTGCCTGGAAAACTCAGAGAGAATTATTTAGAAAAAGGCCATTTTATGTTCTGGTCAAAAGAGCAGCTGCAATTTGGGCTGAATTAGTGCTTTAACTCTACATGGAAAAGCATAAAGCTTATTTTTGATAATGGAATCAAACTGTACCCTGATACTGAATTTGACTTTTCATTTGATGTCGCTTTGATAGGGCTTATATTGGAGCTGAGCCTTAATCTTATAATAAAATGAACTTCTGTCAGATGCACTGTGGGACTATTGTTGTCGGTAGCTTTTACCTGAATCTGGCCTTCAGAACTTTATGAACAAGAAAAATTTTATAGTATCTGTTAGTTTTATGTGATTTTCAATTTTCCTCAATTCCTTTCTTGCCTCTTTAATTCTTTTTCCTTAAACGCCGGGAAAATGAAATGTACTCATCACATCTAAAATCTCCAGCCTTTCAGATTTATTGTGCCACATGTTTTACAGCCCAATAAAACTACATTTTTATAAAACTATTTAAACCCTGTAATTCTAAATATATACCTACATGTCGCAAGTAAATATTTGTGTGCTATTTGAAAGAAAGGAGTCTCATGTTGACTCTTCTTTTCTCTTTGTTTCTTGTATCCCTTGAATTTCATTTTCCAGCTCACGGTGTACCCCTTCGCCTTTTCTAAGCGGTCAGCTCTCGAACCTTGCCCTATAGCTGTCCTGCTTCCGAACCACCCCTCCTGCTCCATTTTCTATTTTACAGTGAATTCTCTTTCATCTGTATTTTTTTTAACAACGGTGTATTTTCATTTGACTTAAATTTTCTTTGCAAAGCTATTAAATATTCTTTATTTCGCCTTCCTTCTCCCTCTCCCCCTTCCCCCGCCCCCCATCAAGTATAGCATCTCATCTATTTCTCCGTACTAAAGCTGTGGTTTCCCCAGGGGAGGGACTTTCTCATACACACGGCTCAGTGCTATGATGATTTCAATGGTGCCAGCATATTTTAACCACATCATTATCATGTAGTCCTAAAGCTTCGCTCACTGAACACACCATCTTTAAAAGGATTCCGTTTCCATTAATCAATTTTAGAACTTGAGATTCGAGCACGTAAAGCATTTATTAGAATGTTCCCTACTTGTTCCCACATTCATCTCATTCTCTTGACTATCTAAGAAAAAGGAATTGTGCAAGAGTCTTTTCTCCCTCCATGCTTACCTCTCCTTTCTATATCCCACCGAGCCCCCCAAGTCTATTCTTCCATACAGTAGTTAAATCAGAGCATGCGGCAGGACGGCATTGTGTGAACTGGTGGCCACACAAGTACTTTGTATTCACTGGAGGTTTAGAAGTACAGCAGCTGCATATAAATATGCATAGTTGAGAGATTCATGATGGTACCACCTCATTCTAGTGCTGGTTGGCTGCAGTGCAGGCACTACAAATCAATGAACATTTTCCCCATCCATCAGCTGCTCGCTTGCAAGCAGACAAAACACTTACAATGCCAGAAACCCACAGAGAGCTCCTTAGTGAACGAAACCTCACTGTCACAAGATTCAAAATAGCCGTCCCCCCTCCCACCCTGAACCTCCACGGCTCTCGACCTCAAATGTCTTTTTTTATCCAATGTGGATCGCGAGCACTTAAAAAATAACACCAGGAAAGAAAGAGAAAAAAAAGGAGCAATGATAAATCAGGGTTTTGAGGGTCCTCACATTATACTTGTCACAAAACAAAGGATGCTTTGAGCATTAACCCTTTTAGAAAATAAAACCCATCATAAAGATGAATCTGCCTATGTTGACTACACTGCTTTATGGTTGTGGGGTCTGAGTGTTGAAGCATTTAAATATGCAAAGCATTGTGCCAGGTCCTGGCAGACATTTGTAATTTATCCATAGTTATTAGATGGCTTTGGGTATTGAAGGAGTTATGATATGCTGATATGAGAAAAATAAATCATAAATGTAGGTAGTAGTAGAAATCGTGTTTTCTCCCATTGAGTGAACAATTCTGCAGGTCTATTTACATTTATAAATTCAAACATTCAGTCCATGTAGAAATTTTAATAGAAGCTTAATTTCCTTTAACAACTTCCATGTGAAATTATTAAGAAATCAAATGTATATTCCTTGGGAAAAGATCTAAATTCATTACACCTACAGAACAAGTTTATTTTTCATTTAAGGTGGATTAACATTAGCAACAAAAATAGTTCATTCTTGTGCAAAAAGAATACTTAGCTCTTAAACAGTTTGTAATACTTCTTGACAACCTGCTGATCAAGTTTTAAAAAAGAGGAATAATCAATTTGATTTCTCATTCATTTATTCATTCATTCATTTTTTCAACTATTTGTCAAATACCTCCTGTAGCATCATGGAACATAAAATATAATTTCTGTTGTCCCTCTTTTGAAGATGCAAATCTTCTGGTTGGGGAGATAGGAAATACAGTTATATAAATGACCATGTGACTTTTTTTATTTTGAAAAAGTCTAGTCCAGTATTTGGTATGTTGAAGATACTTAGTAAATATTTTGTAAATGTATGTGACATATTGATTTAAAACTTCTCTAGCAATTTAATGTTTCATTACCATATTTCAGGAGGGGTAAAAACAAATAAACTAGTTATACTTGTCCATAACTATAGCTCAGAGAAGCTGACATGCCTACCCTTTATTTGCGTGTGAGCAGCAAAACCAAAATTTTAACCCCTATCTGCTTAACTTCGGAGTCCATCCATTCACTCCTACTAAGCCATGTTGAATTACAAGACAGAATGTGATAATTGCTCTAGGGGATCAGAGGAAGTAAAGATCACTTCCAGCTGGGATGACCAAAGAAGACATCATTAAGAAGGAGTAGCATTTGAGTAAGCCTTTGAAGAATGGGCACAGGAACAAAGCAAAAACTACAGACAGGAGTTAGCATTGGTGAAACCTTATGACTCTGGCAAACAAGTTGCCAGGCAGATGAAGGACATCTCTTTCAGTGAAATGATGCTGTAAATAACACCGCTATTTAAAGAATTGCCAACCAGACTCCTCACTTATTAGAAATGGAATCCACAAATGGATTTATATTTCAGGTTTCAAATGAAAGTCAGTTAAACTGCTTTGGATCCCAGTTTCTTCATTTCTAAAGTAAGGGCTTGAGCCAGATGTCCCATGGAGACTCTTTTAAGGACGTCTGTTTTGCAGTGCTTTCATTTCCATTTGTTTTTCAGACTATTAAAAAAATACTGGGAGTAGACAATTCAGTATAGAGCAGTTATATAACCTGTGTATAAGTAATCATTCTCAGAACACAAAGTATATCTAGGTATTTACATATCTATATGTGTATGTCTATATATAAACTAGGTTATTTGCATTCAAATGACTAATCTGAACTCTGAATTTAATTTTTTGTCACGGTTTTCCCCATTTGGCTTTCCAATGGTGTTTGAATCAAGCTAATTTTTATAACAATTTAATCAATATAATTAATATGCACTCTCTTATTGTATCTGTTTCTATATTTCAACTGTTGAAGAAGATTTAAAGATTGAATATTTGATATTAATTCATCAATAAAAAGGCATTTTTGTGGTATTCAAGTGCTTCTGAATAGATTCACATATTTTCCACCTTTCCAGACTATAACTCCGATAGCAGTTAAAGCAAGATTTTGGCCATGTTTATTAAACATGTATTGATGACATATATATATGAAAGGAATATATATTGTGTGTGTATACATGCACGCATGCAGGTAAACAAACTGAGGGAACAGGAGAACTTAAAAGAATGATACAGTACTTATTTTTTTCCTGACTTAAAATCTTTTTTTTTTCTGTCAACATTTCCCGCCCCCTTAATTTTTTCCCAACAAGAAAAGAGAACAAAGAGAAAGAAGTATTTTGTTTGAATTTAGGGTGAGAAGAAAATCAAACATCATTTTTCTCATAATTTTTGCAAAGGCTACTAAAGGGATATGAGTGGGGAGCTCTTCCTTGAATAGAAATGCCCTGGATGGAAATTCCATCCTGCCATTGTTATTGCCAAGTATTCAGGGGGAACTGGATGTTGTGAGAGTCCCAGACTCTTTTATTTTCCATCTTACACTTCTCTTATGTCCTAAAACAGTATGTTTTGGTAAACACTTATTTGGATTCTAGTCTATTTGGAATTGAACTGAATTTATTAGGTTTGTTTTAATGATCTGAATGAAACTGAACTTCATTTGTAGCAAATAATATGATGCTTTGATCATTGTAATTCTGATTCTGATCTTAAATGGAGAGAGTTTCAGCTCATTTTGGTTAAATCAGTTTATGGCCAAATTAGCTAATCTTAACAAATGTTTACTGAGCACCGACTATATTTATTAGTGCTGAGTCTTGTGCTTAAGAAATATAACAAGGTTTCTAACCTTGATGGTTTATATTTATATTGGGAAATAATATTAAGTTTTCAAAATGTTAATAAATATCAGGCCTTAGACACATAAATGCTAACTGAGTGATAAGGTGTACAAAGTCCTCTGGAAGTTCAGAGTCCAGGAATTTCCATAAGTCCTGGCTTTGTAACTACGCAGTACTGGCACCCCTTTTTTTAATGGGAGAAAACTCTGAAGATGAATTTGCCCTCGGGTGCATTCTGAGCAGATGCAAGTTGAAAACCACTGCTCCAGGCAATGAAAGTAATTGAAACAATTTGAGCAGATAATCACTTAATAAAAAGAAGATGAAACTGGAGCAATGGGTAGATTGCAATAAATTTTCCTGTCACAGCAGAAAAGAACCTCCCTGCAGAAGATACAAGGACGATCTTCTAGTGATGATCTTAAGTTAGAAGAGCTTTAGTTTTATAAAGGCATTTCTGGTGGGAAGTTTAAGTTGCCTTTAAATAGGGTCATTGATTTTTGTGAAATAAAATTGGTAAACTTATACTTTGTTAAAATGAAAAACAACCGTTATTTAGTAATTTCAAAACCAGTCATAGAAGTGAATGCTTACATTTTAAGAAAAGGGAAAATGAATAAATACCAAGAAAGTACAACATCCTAAGACGGGAACTTGGATGGGATATTAACCTAATGGCCCTTAATTCTCCCCATTTTTCTTAGGTACTATCTATATAATCATCCATTTGAGAAAGCAGCAGGTGTAGTTAAACATTAGGTTGGAACTGACATTCAGAGAATGTGAATTGTTTCAAGTGAGTCCATTTACCCTCTCAGTGAACTTGGAAATCTGTTTCACGTCATATAAATCTCAGATTTCTCAGCAACAACATGTAAAATAATAATTGCAACCAAACCTAACTTTCAGAACTGTAAAGATTCTGTAAGATTCTTTGAGTATGCTCTAAAACGAGTATGCTCTAAAAATGTAAAGCCCACATTTGAGACATTGTCATTGCATTAGATTACCTGCTTTATGATATTTTCCTTCTAATAATCAAAAAAATCAAATGTATGTTTTGAATTCCACCTTTTAATTCATTATCTGTAGACAGAAATTGTTAGTTTTCTTTCTCTAGTCTTTGGTTCTCTTATAAAACTGATAAAAATCTTGTCTGATGTATGCACGTATTGTTTTAATCTGTGGCTGGAGGAGAAGTGAAGGCATATTGAAAATAATTATAAAGTCAGTCACAACAAAAAAATGTAACTGTGGACCAAATAATGGGAAAATAACTTAAGAATTAATTATTAAAATGTAACCTGTGAGCTTTTTAATGGTTTATTAAGCGCTAGATTTCAAAACCATGTCATTTCTTAACATCTCAGTCTGTCGAAGTGCTTGAAAACAAATGTTTTAAGATTCAAAAATTATCTTTGTATAATCAAACTTACGGTTGATTCCAGAATAAAGTGCTACTTGGCAGGAGTATTATTAGCTAAACAAATGTAAATTTGACTTAAAAGATTTAATTTGGACCAAATTGGGATTCCACGGTTAGTGTTTATGAAATGTAAATTTAACTTTCAAGTGAAAGTTTTTTGCCCACCCAAAACACTTAGATAACAGGAAACTATCTCATTCGTACAGTGATTTGTTTGTTTCTTCTGAAACTACTTGGGTCCAGATAGTAATTTGAAATGTTGTTCAAATCTCATTTGAAAAAAAAAAAAAAGTGGATTGCTTTTCCTGTGCCATTTTCTGACTCATTTACTTACAAGTTCTCATAGACACAGCCAAGAAATTTCCACCTATGTAGTCAGAGTAATGCTTTGGATTTTTGCATCAGACCTTGAAAGTTCAGATTCTAACTGTAACATGTCATGCCTGGGGCATGTTTCTTAATATCTAAGTTTCAGGCTCTTGCTCTATGAAAGTGGAGATTATATATTTCCTTCCAAATTTCCTGTAAAGAGGAAATGGAATATGTATAGCATATCAGCTAACTCGGTGCCTGCCCCAGGTTGAATGCTTAGTAATTATCAGTGTTGCTATTCATCTATCTATTCATTAGGTATTTCTCTGTCAGGTATGCTGCTAGGAAGTAAAATGATGATGGACCTGACACATTCTTTACCCTTAAGGAATGATCAGTATGGTGGATGAAAGGGATGAGAAGGCAATTATAATACAGTATAATAAGTATGCTGAAGGGGTAAGCAAGAAGAGCTAATGGAGTACATAAAAACATCTAATGGGCTTGAGAGAAGGAAACCGTTTGCCAATTGGATTAATCATTCAGGCCCTTAAAATGTATTTACTTAGTGTCTACTGTTTACTAGTTATTGTCCTAGAAGCTGGGGATATTAAGGGGAAAATAAAAACACATACCTTGTGTTCTATGAGAACAGGTGTCTCTTTGTGGGAGAAGACAGTATTCTAATAATTACTACAATAAATACAAAATCTGAAATGCCTAACAGTTGCTAGTGAGTGAACCAGTGCTTCTTAACTTGGAGGACTTTGCTCTTCCCAGGAGACTTTTGGCAATGCCTGGAGACATTCTGAGTTGCCACAACTGGAGGAATGCTGCTGGTATCTAATGGGTAGAGACTAGAGATACTGTTCTACATCCTACATTGCACAGGACAAAGAATTATCTAGGTCAAAATTTCCATAGCGCTGAAGTTGAGAAATCCTGAAATAATTCCACCCCTAGTTGTGGTATACAAGTCCATGATGGCAGGGGTACCCCTCTTTTTTCACGGACACATTCCCAGCGCCTAGAAATGTGCCTCATATAATAGGTGCTCAGTATATACATGCAGGGTAAATGAATTGGTTGTGAGTGACTGTCAGAAAAAAAGAATATCATGTTCAAAGGTCTAGACTCAGAGTAAGTAAATTGTGTTAAGGAGCTGAAAAGGAGGCTAGTAATCTGGAATCAAAGTGAGCAAGAGAATGGTTCCATTGAGAAAAACCGATGAGAATGGGCTTACCAACTTTAAAGTCAATTTACCAGCCTCAATCACTACATAGGTAAAATCTAAATTGTTCCTCCACAAGCTTCGTACAGTTTCTTTTTATTCCGTTACTGGGGAACACATTATACATGTTTAAGTAAATCCAACCCTTTTTTTGGTCAAGGGAGTCTAAAATTTACCCAGACCATCATTTTTGTCTTTGCTGATTTTTGATTTCCATGTTCTCAGAATTGTGGATCAGGAGCACCAGGGAAGAATCATTTAATGACTTCAATAACTGTGTATGTAAGACAGATAATTCTGGGAGAAATTGGATTCCTTAAGGCAGTAATTCTTGAGGATGCGGGCAGGAAGCTGGAGTAGAAATAGGATGGATATTTCGAAAAAGCTCTGCAGCTGTCTGTCCCTGCCATTTACACCGAAGCAGGAAGTGGAGCATTACTTTCTTAGCAGTGGGATCTGTCTTCCTAGACGAGGAGATAGCTCCCTTTTACCAGCTCTCCCAGTTCTCTGTTTATCAATTCTTAATGATGCCTACATTATATTTTCCATTTTCCTTTACCAATGGGGAAAGAATTGCACAGTTTGCTAATTAAACATGGTAAAAATAATACTGAGTGATTACATTTGTAAAAATCTTAGAACATATTATGAATCAGCAAAAACACCAGCGTATTAGAAGTTCTCTCTCTCTCTCTCCCTTCGACCCTTCCTGTCTCTTCCCCTCCTTCCCTTTAATAATTATACAGTAAGCAGTTTATTCTGTCTGTTACTACTGGGACTGCAGGCTTCCTTCATCAAGAAGGGAAATTTGCCCCACTGTGCACATTCACACATATGAGCGCGTGCACACACACACACACACACACACACACACATTTTGCCAATCACTGCTCTCAAGGGCACAGTCCTAGTGGCCACATTTGAAGGCACAGGAGGTCTGGCATTTTACATGGGAAGAGAGTAAGTGAGGAAGCCGAGGGAGAGAATAGGGGACATTCTGCTGAGTGTTCATCTCTACCTTATTTCAGATTCCATTCTATGATTTGAAAAAGGAGGAGTATGGCTAAGGAAAGGCATAACTAAGAAGTCATTTAAATATTTTGGCCATTTGAAATCAAATCATGTGATATTCAAAATTTTTCTGATTTTTGAAACTGTATTGCTATGTACTTATGTATAGTTCATACAATTGTGCCATGTGTCTAAATGACTGAAATGGTTTTGGGGCGCCTGGGTGGCTCAGTTGGTTAAGCATCCAACTTCGGCTCAGGTCATGATCTCACAGTTTGTGGGTTCTAGCCCCGTGTCGGGCTCTGTGCTGACAGCTTGGAGCCTGGAGCCTGTTTCAGATTCTGTGTCTCCCTCTCTCTCTGCCCCTCCCCTGTTCATGCTCTGTCTCTGTCTCAAGAATAAATAAACATTAAAAAAATATATTTTTAAATGACTGAAATGGTTTTAACTAAATTCATTTACTCTAAGTCCAACTTGTGAAACTGTGTGATTAGGTTTGTTTATCTGAATGTACCACCCCATCAACCCTGGTTTAATTGGAAAGCCTAGAAGGTAACAAACTGAAATTTTAGAAAAAGTAGCTGAAACCTACTTTTTGTCCTACAGTGACACTCCTAGGATCTCTTTCTAATTCCTAATGGAGAAGTGGAAAATCCATATCAGTCTTTTGGCCACCTTGTAGCTTTTCTGGTACAGGTGAAAAGTTCCATTTTTCTGGTTGATGAGGGAATTTCAGGAGTAATTCTGTGTTCATTATGACATTTGATTGAAGCAGAATACATTAAAATAGAGGCGGGCTTATCTGTGGGTTGAGGAATCGTCACTCCCATGTAGGACAGTGATTCTTATTTACATACGAACATCAGCATCATCTCAGAGGGCCTCTCGCAATGCACGTGCCTTGGACCCATTCCTGGATATTTTGCTTCAGTAGGTCTAGAGTGAGTCCTTGGCATGCTTGTTTGGAAAAGACTCCCCGGTAAGCCCACTATGCTTTCTGGATTAGAAATCACAGATCTAGAATTTTCTTCTCATAGTCACGTTGTGAGAGTCCCTAGTATTTGGAGAATTCACCGCTGGACACAGTGTTAAGGGACTCCATTATGTACAATTGTAACCTGTCACCCTATAAGCTTTGCATGTAGAATAACCTAACTTGCCCTACCTTCTCACATTTTGACCTGTGATTCACACCTTATACAAAATCAAAGCCCTAAATTTATTGCTCATGTTTAAATAACATTTCAAAGAGGATGTCTTATGATGTAAACTATCTCCGACTACTAATTTATTTTAAAAGATGCTTTTTTCAGTGATATAAAAGAATACATCCTGTATGCTTTTTAAGAAATTAAAATTTAGATAAATATTTGCAAAAGGCAATGATAATGAAGTGAATAACAATAGGTAAAAATAACTCATTAAAATGCATAATAATTATAGTTATTTCTTATAGAGCACCTTTGTATCTAGAATTTAACCCACTAAACTCTAAGCACCTTGAAACTCATACATATTTCAATTAAAATGTGATTAATTTTTCTGTATATCTAAAATAGTACAGAAATGGTTTGTTTGCAAATTAATATTTATTTGTGCCTTCTATGTAAAGGAATAAACCATAGCCTTTTATTTATTCAATAAATATAGAAAAAGTTTATCAATTAATTTTTAAATATAATTTATGCCCTTATAATTCTACTGAAACTACTCTGTTACCCTATGGTCACCTCATAGCTCTAAATTGCCAAATGCAAGGGTCATAAGAGTCTTTATTGGATTCCTCTGGTGCATTTGACTTGGTCAACCACCCTGTCTGAAATTCTGTTAACTTCTGACTCTCCGCATTCTTCTTTTTCCCCCTAATCTTTCACTGTTCCTCCCTCCATTGCTCCTTTCTCCTACAAACACTATTACTTATCATTATTGGATGTTTCTCCCTAAACCCTAAACACTATTTCTAGGTGAGCAAATTGATTTCTATAATTTCAATTCCTACTAGTATGCTGATAGTTCCCCCAATTTTATCTCCAACAAAACAACTTCTTACCTTAGCCACATATTCACTGCCCTCTAGGTTGGCTCTACCAGTATCTTAAATCTCAAAGTCACATCTTAGCATTTTTCTTTCCAAATTTGTTTTTGCTCTTATGCCTTCTATCTTAGGTGGTGCATCAGAAGGAACCAATTCTCCAACCTGAATCTGGAGAGTCATCTGTGGCTCCTTCAACATCATCATCCATATCTGTCTCCTTCCAATATGGCCTCCTAAAGAGTTCTTGAAACTTTCCGTCTTCTCCCTGTGTATTCCCACTGCCCTGGTATAGAACTCTTATCCTCTCTTTTCTGAAATACCACAAAATCCTCTCCACTCCACTCCATTCCATGTCTTTCTCCACTCCATGTCTTTCCTGAATAATCTACAATTAAAAAGAAACCTTTTAACATATTACCCCACACATATATTGAAAGACATCAGCTGTGTATAACAAGGAAAGGAAATATCATATCAATGCCATGACTTCCCATTCCCAAATCTATGGAAAATTTAGTAATCAACTAAAATATTCTATTCTAAAAAGTCCTAATATTTCCTCTCAATCCTTCTCAAAACAGAAACTAAGCCACCTAGTTACATCATGCAAAATTTGGCAATAAGAGTAAATTCACTTGCTAAAATGATTAGGATAAACCCCTTACTACAACATAAGGTCATCCATGATCTAGCCTTTGTCAAATTCTCCAGTTTCATCTCTAACCAGTCCGTATTTCAGATTCTGTGTAACACTTCAGTGATAGAAATTTCCTTCTTACACCATTCTGTTTCTTGTCTCTGGGCTTTTGATTATGCTGATCTCTTTGTCAGGAGACTTTGTCTTCACACTCCCAACTTTTTGCCAGTTCCAGTTCCAGGTAATTCTTACCTGTCCTTGTAGAACCAGCTTGTTCTCACGCACTTCCTGTCTTCAGTGAGAAATGATGACTCTGATCCATGTTCCCACAATACCCTGTGTATCTTTCTCTCTCTATCATTGCTGTTACTATGCTCAGTTATCATTTTTCCAATTATGAGTTTGTCTAATCCACTAGATGATAGGCATCTTGAAACAGAAACATGGGTTTATTATTCTTTGCAACTTTGGGACACCTTAAACAATAAGTTGCGTATAAGCAATCACTATGTAAGATGAATTAATTAATTAAAAAAGTATTGCTGCATATGGGAAAAAATAGGTATACGTCAGAGATGTTTTCATCTTTCTTTAAAGCAAAGTCACAACTTCCCGATACACACTCTAGAGCCAAATACAGTTCACCTTAGTTCATGTAATTAATTTATGTTGCTGGGTTTCTGTAGGAATATGAGTTTTAGGCATCTGGGTATATAATAGGGACACTAAGTAAATTTTCTGGAAAATTATGTATTTTTTTAATGTTTCTTTTTATTTTTGAGAGAGAGAGAGAGAGAGAGAGAGAGAGAGAGAGAGAGAGAGAGAGAACATGTGCAGGGGAGGAACAGAGAGAGAGGGAGACACAGAATCCGAAGTGGGCTCCCGGCTCTGAGCTGTCAGCACAGAGCCTGATGTGAGGCTCGAACTCATGAACTGTGAGATCATGAACTGAGCTGAAGTCAGATGCTTAACAGACCAAGCCACTCAGGTAGCCCAAAAATACATATTTGTAAGTAATGGCTGAGTTGATGACATCAGAGAATGCAAAATTGTTTTTTGGAAGTTGCTCCTAAATACTAAATTATCATGGGGGGGGGTCATGGATTAGTATTGTACATCATATATCAAAGTTATATACATTTTTACATTTATTTGTCTTTGCTTATGTTTAAAAGAATACATATTGACTTGATTGTTTGTGCAATGTAAGAATTACTCACCCTAGAGACATGCTTTGCTTTTATATGGTTGCAGAATATCTAATAAAAGTGTTTCAAGATACTTTGAAAACATAATTCATATTACTTTTCTGTTCTTCTTAGTAATAAGCTAAAGAAATAACTTCACAGATGTGAAAGTAGGTATAAGAATTCTATGTGACCTGCAGAAATTTGCTATTAAAATACATTCTTACATAAATATATTTTTAGAGTCCTCAATCAAAAACAATTTTTGAAGTTTTGTTGAACTTTTACTTGTCTGTTTTTTGTAAAACTAAATAGAAATGATTATATGCTAATATAGATATTTCCATATTGTCTGAGCCTTAATTCTTAATCAAGGGGTGTGTGTGTGTGTGTGTGTGTATGTATACATTCTGTGGAAAGAATGTGAGAAAAAAAAAGGCCAGAGGAAAAAGGGCTCAGTTTCAAAGTACACATGCTGTGTAATTTAATCCAGTATTATATGAGCTTTTGAGCAGAAACTTAGGTGAACTGGATCTCATATTTTATATGGAATGTTTTTGAGAATCATGAGGCAACAATTTGAAATATTTCCACTTGATTCACTGAAACATCAGTAAATACCACAAAGTACTTTTCTCTTTGGTGTCTGAATTTAACTTGGTGACTCCTAGATTTGGAATGTGTTGAAATAAAGTTGTTTATCTTAAAATATGAAACAATATGGGCACTGACCAATTCATAGAGACAAATGGCAGGCTCTCCAGAAGTATAACAAAACATTGCAGGGAGAAAATGTCTGTGTGACAAAGAGAAATAGTACCCTGTTATCCTTATTTCATGTTAGCTAGGCCAACAACTTCATTTGTAGGAAAATGGAGAAGAAAAATCTGGCCAAGGAAATGACTGATTCCTGGCCTTAGTAAGCAAGGAATCATTTCCTCTGGATTGTGTTGCTGCTCGATTCACTTATTCCCTAGTGTCTCCTGAGCACTTACAATGTGCCAGGAATGATCAACCCAGAATTGACCCCACCTCCATGAAGCTTACAGTCTAGTAGCACAGGGAGTTAGAAAAAGAAAATGTTAACTGTCACAAGTATTGAAAAGGAGTGCAAAGGAATAAATGGGCTAGTGGAGTAAGGCTTGTCTGAAGAAGTAGCACAACAGTTAAAATTTGGAGGACGGATAAACATCAGGCGAAAAAGAAGGGGAAGGGAGCTGTGCAGTGTCTTTATTATTGAGACACATAGGAAAGGTAAAAACTACACACAGAAAATACATGCCAACCTCAGACTGTTATGGCTATCTGGGGGGCACTGGAAGGGACAGGGAATGTGTTGGGTAGAACTTAGGTTACAAAAAAGTATTTATTTAGCATGAGGCTTACATTCTAGAAAAGGAGACAGATAATAGACATTTTAGTAAATAAATAGATTATGTAATAGGTGGTCGTTATTGCTATGAAAAATAAAGCAAAACAAGATAGAAAGGCTAGGGAGGGATGCCATTTCAGGTGGAGTGGTAGGGGAAATTCTTTCTGTGCAGACACCTGAATAAAATGAGGTAATGAGCTATGTTCTATTTTATTTTTTTAAGAACTAGAGAAAAAAGGATAACTGAGGCAAGCATGGCATAATGGTAATGCCTATTTAATATTGGTTGGATAATTACAGCTCGCTTTATAAGTTTTGATACTTCTATACATTTTGAAGTATTTGTAAAATAATTACATAAAGCATATGCCTTCAGTCAGTGGGAAAAAGCCTCGTGTCTACAAAGTCCTGGAAAAATCTAAGTTAGCACCAACAGTAAAGTAGGAGTTTCATGTGGGACAAGCCTGGAGAATTGGGTAGTTGCTAAACCAGCAGGTCCTTGTAGGCTCTGTTAAGGATTTTAGACTTCAGTCTAAGAGCAATGGAAAGGCATTGAAGGGTTTTAAGCATGAGTAGGAGTATAGGATTAAATCTGCATTTTGAAGAACTTAAGAATTTATATTTAAGAAATTTTAAGCTGGCATCTACCATTTGCCAGGCTCAATGCTAGGTATGGGGAGACATAGTAGTGACAGGTCTTTACACATGGAGAACTAACTGGAAGTCTAGTCACGGGAGAAATTTTTGTAGTCATCTACGGATGAGCTCACTGGCTAGATATTTTGAGATCTGTCAGTTTGTTCTGCACCTTCAGCAACCTGCATGTTATCTTTGATAACATTGGCAAATCTTTGAGAACGATCGGGCAATCACCTTGATTTTAATGGCTTTGAGAATTTTAGTAACTCACTAGTTCATTAAATGGGGAGAAAAAAATTGTTTTGTGTAATTGAGTAGCTTTTTATATGCCATTTTCCAGTTTCCTATTGTATCCATATAATATTTATGATTTTTCTCCAAATTTGAGGCTTCTAACATTTCAAGGCCAAGGAGTCCAAGGCAAAGGGCAGAAGAACTATGTGAGGGGCATATTCATTGCTGAACAAGACAAAACAAAAAATATCCCTTTGCAGTGTCATTTGAGAATTGGAACTTTGTGCATTTGCTAAAAAGGGATTTAAAATTCAAGTATCAGTGAGAAGGAAACTTAAGATTTTTGAGGTAGTGTGTGTCTTCTGTCCAAGAAACATACTGTAAGTGATTTGCTAAGAAACATATTGTAAGTGATTTGCTACTGCTGAGGACATGGAAAAAGTGATAAAGATGAACTCTTGATGAGCGTATATGAATATATGAAAGGATGTCAAGTAATTTCAAAGGACTGGTTTAGAATCTTGAGCACTTTTTTCTGACTTTGAAATTTTTCATTGATTTGATGTTATTCCCCTAGTGTTTTATCATTTTCTACAAAATTCAAGTGATATACTTCTTAGACAGATGAAGTTCATTGTTTGCCATATAGAAAAAGTGAATATTAGTCAAATGAAGTTATTGACCCGTTCTCTTCATTTGTAGAAAATGGAGCTGCCAACTTTCTTCAGTGTCTTAAGTGATTTATTGACTTAGGCATTAATTTCATAAGAACTTAGATTTTATTTAAGTGGACACCGTATAGACTAAACCACCTTAAATTTATCACAAAACAAGAACAATTATCATTCTGGGTCATGGTAGACTATTAAACCTTAATTTTTGAAGCATCTAAAACTGGAAACAAATTATTCTTGAAAACAAATTATTGCATCGAGACTGTAATACTTATAGAGGAATTCTGAGAAAGAAAACAACGTATAGCTAATATTGACATTTGTTTTTAAGATAATCATGGATACGATATCTTAAACAATTCATTGGAATGTTAAAAACATTAATTAATTAATGTTTATGATATAAACAATTAATTGGAATTTGCCAAGTTTGAGTAAGTATAACTTTATAGGTCCCCAAATTAGAATTGATTAAATTAATTTATTTGGGGCCAGGGAACAAAATGATGAGTAAAATAAGATTGTGAAAAATAAAGTGTGGGAATGCTAAAATCAGAAAATGGGGGACCTTGCTTTTTAATTCTTTTATTTGTTACCACATGGGTTAACCCCAAGGAAAAAACAGAATTGCATTTCTGATTTGAAGAGCTTTTCCCTTACTTTTCTAACTCAAATTTAATGCAGTACCATATAGTAGAAAACAAATGGATTCATAGTGTGCTAACTTAAGATTTAGTGCCACCTTTCTCACTAACAATTAGATGAGGTGACATAATGATTATATAACCATTTTGCCTTCACTTTCTTGAATAACACCTACTCCAGAACTTTTATAAGAGTGACATTAAGTAATTAAGGAGCATGTTTTGAAGACTTTTAAGATATGATGGAAACATAAAGTATTGCAATTATTACACTAGATATTAGGGATTGAGAGAATTGACATGAGGGTGGAAGGAACCTTGTATTTTAGCCTTCAGAGGGGCAGTAAGGTGGCATTGCAGGAACTGGGCTTCAGAGTGCCAGAGACCCAGATCAAAGCCTTGCCTTTGCCTATGGTCTTTCCCATGTTATGAAGTTACTTATTCCTCTTAAGTATCTATTTCTTATCTATGAAATGGAAATAGTAATAATGAGCTTCAACTAACATGTGGAAGTGGCCTAAGTGAAATGCCCCTCACTGAGTTCCTTTCTGGTCCATTCTCTTTATTCACTGTATTTTATTTCCAGATATTTACATATAATATTTTTGCAATCAATTGTGTGCTACAAAAATTTGCAGTGTACGTTGTTATCCCATTTTACGGAAAGATCACATGGTGACATGAAGGAGAATCTCAGGCTCAAACATCCATAATGGCAGAACCAGGGTGATTGATGATAACCTCTAGGAACCAGTGTGATCTTTTCTTTGTGTTCTTCTCCGTCCTGATTTTCTTAATCTTCCCACTTTATCTAAAATCATACCACCAACTCCTCACTTCCCCACTTCCTTACTTTATTTCTCTTCATAGCACTTACCACCATTTGTCATGTTATATGTCTACTTACAAATTAATTACTTTTGGTAGTTTATAAGCTCTGTAAGAACAACAATTTATTATTTTAGATGTAACCTTCCCTTAATGAAAACCATCAATTATTTTGTATTTTCCAAAACAAATGTCGAGATATTTTTAGAAATAAGATACTTTGAATTTCATTTATTGCAAAAGAAAGTACATTTAAAGAAGGTATGTGCATGTGTGTTTTTAATAAACGGCATTAAACTTACTTTGTCATGTATATAACAAACATAGCTCAAAATTCCACTTCCTGGAACTGTGATTTTAAAGTACAGCACATTTTACTTGCGTGGAGATTTTTATTCCAGAAAGGTATCAAACATGACAGTCTGACAGTCTGTCATTGGGATGCCTTCACCGCTTTTCTCAGATCAACTGACAAGACCTCAGCTGGGCCTCTACAAGTTGCTTAAGAACACTTCTAGAACCATCCTAATGGGCATATTCCAACTGTCACTTGGTGGGAAAAAAAAGAAAAAAAAAGATCACTAGAGATCAATCTCTCTACAGCGGGTCTTTTGGCAGAAAACCAGTCATATCATTCTCTCCAATTGAGCCTTTGTGGGGAAAAAGGCCTTATCAAATTCCTTGGACATGAAGTTACTGTTGAAACTATTCTCAAAACATGCTATCTAGCACCATGCAAGGAAGTTTGACTTTTGAAAGGTCAGGAGTGACCTTTATAATGATTTAGATCATCTTATGATTGTTAAGAAGTAGAAAGGGTTATAATGCTATAAAAGCTTTGGGTCTTATCCCCTTTTGTGAGAAGAATCTGTTAGTGCCATTAACTAAGCCACAACTTCCTGATGTAATTATTAAACAGACCAAAACTTAGACACTAACATACCCCTCACCTACCCCAAACTTGGATTCAAAGTGTAGACTGGGGCCATTCAAACTGTGGGAACAGAAGAGAAAATGGAGTGTGTAAGAGGCCAGGTGGAAACAATATATTTATTTCTTATGAACAAATATCATGCTTGGTGAATAGTTAAGGTCAAAAAAATTAGTATTATCACATACAACTTTATACTTTAATCTTGTGTTTATATTTTGTTGGGTGAATAGAAGACTATAGGTTTTCAAGAAAAAATATACTAGCAGAGAATCTAGTAATGGACATTATTTAATGTGAATCCTGAAGAGAGACTGGAAGTGAGCCTCAGAGCTAAAAATATGACAGTTTTAATGCTCGCTTTTCCTAAAATGGCTATACTAAGCTTAGTGGAAATCAAAATAAAACGTATGCTGTGATAATAAAGTTAGGCTTTACTCACAGACATTATAGTATATGTCTAATTCATTTATACATCTGTAAAATAAGAGGACTTATGTAGACAATCAAAAAGCTTTTAACGATACTGTTAAATTTTATTTTAATAAATGTGTTGTCTAATTCTCTAATGTCCATCATGAAAATCATTCTTACTGTATGTTAGAGGTGTATAGTGTAGACAAAACAAAGTTGGTGTTTCTTATGTGCTTCCGTAGAAATGCTAACGTCTAATTTTGCTCCTATTCTTCAAATGCGTTGAACACCTTGCTCTCTTTGTACAATATACACTTGTTGTGACCTCCTATTTTGATGAAAGAACTAAAGCCTTTAGGAATGAAAGCTTAAATACATTTATACCATATTTTAAATTCTCTCGGTTGTTTAAATTGGATTTTTCTAAAACAGGAGATCTTTTAAGTGTTTGTGCTAGCATCTTAGTAAGAAATAGTCTCTTCAGTGGAAGAAGAGGAGAGCAAAGAGCAAGAAGAGTTTCTAACTAATTTTATATTAAAAATAGTAACTTGACATTTACTTCTTTGTCCTCCAACTGTCTACAAAATCCTGCCTTCTACATTATGGTAATCCTGCCTTAAATTGGCAGTCATTGGGACCATGTATGTCGCTTTGAAGCTTGTAGACATGTTTATTTACCATAATTACCTGATTTTAGAGATATTAAAAAGCCAAAACTCTAGTCCTTAGTCAAGCATATTTAAGAACATAAAATACATAATGGACAGAAGTGTATATTTCGATATTTAACTATATTTGCTTATATACAATGCAATTGTGCCCACCCACTATGGTGTCTATATGTGTCTGTGTTTATATCTGTATATCTATAAAATAAGACGGCTGAACCATAGTCATATGGCTTCTTGCAGAAAAATGTAGGACCACTTTCTACTTGACTGATTACTGAAATTTCAAAGAAACATGTTCTTCGAAATTTATTCTGTGACTTTATTTCTCTTAAATATGGTTGGATTAAGTTGCTTAAACTTTGGCACTAAAAAAGTTGTCTCAGCATTCTTCCTTCATGATTTAAGCAGAATTGAAAACTTGGAATAATAAAATCCAGCAAATACATCTTTTTACTAAATAATGCTTTATCTTCTTAAAGTCACTAGCTACTTTAGCTAGACCTACTGCTTGAGTAATTTAAATCTCTCATTTTGGAAACATCTTTTATCTAATGTGTTTTTTTATATCTGATACAACTTTTACATTTATGACACTTATCCTTTGACATTCTGCAAAGGAAGCATGAATTAATCATTGGGTTTGTCCAGCCAGGGCACAGGTATCTTACTGATGCTGTGAGCCTCCATCGTGGCACGCGCAAGCTGTTTCTGCAATTCCAGCACAAGAAAACATCCCCACAGCTGATTCATTGCTGCTTTCTCAGGTCCCAGTCTCTTAAAATTCTAGGTCTTGATAGAACAGAGGTGGATTCTGTGTGCATGTAATATTGATTCTGTTATTGAACTTTCTGAAGATATAGAGGTTACTGCTAACTTCAAAACAAACTGGGCCAGAGGTTATTGTCTTTCGAGAGCATGTACAAGAAATGGTTTAATAAGCAATTGTTGTTGTTACTGAAATTATATTGTATTAATTAAGAATCACAAGTTAATTGTATATTTTAAAAAAAGAGGCCTAGCCAGAAAGCAAAGGGGATTGATTTTATGACTATGTATAATAGTACAGGTTGGTTCAGAAAGGGAAAACATTTGTTAAAGAGCAGTGGTAGATTTTCTTTGAATGCTGCCTAGAAAACAGATTTTATGTGAAGTACTACTGGGTGGCTTCTCTCCTATCCAGCTAGTGGTGTTATTCATGTGCGTTTTCTCTTGATTTTTTCCTGCTTGCTCCCCTTGATTTGTAAGCAGCTTAAGAACAGAATCCTGTCATCTGATTCTTTGGTATCTCCCTTCAGCAAGGAAAGAAGTTTTGAATGAAGTAGATGTAATACATATTGATGACACAGGTCATTTATTCAGGCAGGAGTATGAAGCTTCATCGAGGAGATGGAACTTACCAAGAGCAGAATACGCAATCCCACTCTCTCTACTTCCTTCCAATCCTGGAAAGTTACAAAGAATTAAATATTGTAATGCTGTGGGATGAGTATAAGGTATTGAGGACCCTTCGTCCTGCCTTGAGCTAGCTGTGCAACCTTTCTGTGCGTTGTAAAGTGATGATGTTGGACCAGTTGAGTTAAAAAAATTTTTATATTTATTTTTGAGAGACAGAGGGAGAGACAGAGCTTAAATGGGGGAGGGGCAGAGAAAGAGGGGGGACACAGAATCTGAATCAGGCTCCAGGCTCTGAGCTGTCAGCATAGATCCCGAAGCAGGGCTTAAACCCGCGAACCATGAGAGCATGACCTGAGCCGAAGTCAGACATCCAACCCACTGACCCACCCAGGTGCCTCTGTACCCGTTAATTTTTAAGCTGACCTCTAGTTCTAATACCAGTTCTGTTCTAATGATAGGCACCAGAGTTTTCTTATAGCAATTTCCTATGCCAAGTAACATCTGTCTAAAATCTCCAAAATGTAGGACTTGATTTTATTCCAAGCTGAAATCTTGAGATCATATGCACAAAACGGACTACAATTAGTACCTATATTTTTAATTGCATAAAAAAAGATGTTATTGGGGCGCCTGGGTGGCTCAGTCGGGTGAGCGGCCGACTTCGGCTCAGGTCATGATCTCGCGGTCCGTGAGTTTGAGCCCAGCGTCGGGCTCTGTGCTGACCGCTCAGAGCCTGGAGCCTGCTTTGGATTCTGTGTCTCCCTCTCTCTCTGACCCTCCCCCGTTCATGCTCTGTCTCTCTCTGTCTCAAAAATAAATAAACGTTAAAAAAATTTTAAAAAGATGTTATTGAATCTGGAAGTCTTTGTTTTGTAAGTTGTCTTTCTTCATTTTAGCCATATGGTGTAATTTTACTTTTTCCTTGCCACCTTTACCAACTGTCAATAGTAAAATTAACTAAATTGGCTTATAGTTGTGAACAAGAGTCCTAATCGCTACATCCACACGCTACGGATAGCAAAAATGCTCCATCCACACGTCTTTACTCTAATGTTTGTGTGTACTATGTCACCTTCAGTGTTGCCAGATTCATGTGTATTGGTGGATGAAACAGTCAATGCCTTGCCACAGTAAATAGCTCTCACCGCCCCCCCCAGAGGGGGGTCGCCTGGGTGTTTCAGTTGGTCATGATCCCACTGTTCCTGAGTTTGAGCCCTGCATTGGGCTCTGTGCTGAAGCTCAGAGCCTTGGGCCTGCTTTGGATTCTGTCTCCCTTTCTCTCTGCCCCTGCTCCGCTCAAGCTCTGTCCCTCTCTCTCAAAAAAACAAAAAAACAAACAAACAAACAAACAAAAAAAAACCCCGCCCCCCACCCAGCAAAGAGACCACTAACATGGTGTTGGTTATAATGTTCAAACAATCCTGCTGTTTTATTCTTCTCTATCTCATCTACGTTCTATTTCTCTTGTAGGGTATTCTTGAAGTTAATCAGAGAAATATTCATGCACCTGTAAAGGTAGGAAAAAGAAACTTTTCTGGTTATAAAATATGTTGTGTTTGTTTTAGCTGTGTTGCAATAATTTATTCATCATGTCAGACATAGCTAGAATTGATGTTGCTTATTCTGAATAATCGAAAAGTTTGTTACAGGGGCGCCTGGGTGGCGCAGTCGGTTAAGCGTCCGACTTCAGCCAGGTCACGATCTCGCAGCCCGTGAGTTCGAGCCCCGCGTCGGGCTCTGGGCTGATGGCTCAGAGCCTGGAGCCTGTTTCTGATTCTGTGTCTCCCTCTCTCTCTGCCCCTCCCCCGTTCATGCTCTGTCTCTCTCTGTCCCAAAAATAAATAAACATTGAAAAAAAAAAAAATTTAAAAAAAAAAAAAAAAAAAGAAAAGTTTGTTACATCTACTTGTTTCCTAAACTTGAAATCATCCAACACATAGTATTTAATCATAAGTTTGAATTTCTCTTCCATACTATTACATACCACTATATATAATATACATACCACTATGTATAATACTATAATATAGTATTATAATTTATGTTTACAGTAGACAGAATTTAGTCTTTCTTTTACACTTTTATATTACTCTCTCCATAATTTTAGGGTGGTGAGACATATCATATACAATTTTCACACATCAAGAAGGCAGTTTTTTAATATGTACATTTGTGTATAATAATACATGTAATATATTATTAGAAACTGAGATTCTTTTGTCTACCCTAATTTCATATTTTTCTTGTTATTTTAAGCCTATAATTTTTGAAGAAACAACCAAGCAACCACAAGTATAATTAGCTATCAGTGATTTAGTAATATAAATATTAATTTGGAAGAATTTACTTCATTATTAGCTTTACTTAATATGAGCGCCAGAAAAGGTGGTCCCTTTCTTGGCTAGGACCTATGTGAAGATAAATTTAGAATTTCTAGTCTAGTAAATACTTCTCTGATAATAGCTTAATTGTAGCTATTTCAAACCCAATTGTTTAATTGTGGTGAATCATATGCAAATCGTTCAGATGTAGGTCAACCCCCACTCCCACATTCCAGTACCTTTTTGCTAAATTCAAGACAAATTGCTCAATGCTTAAAAGAGACAGAACAGTGCAAATTAAAGACATAAGACTAAAATCAAAACAACAATAACATAACCACCAGTGGGCCAGGATTCAGAAAGTTCTCCTGAAGACGGTACAGCAGGTTGCACGGATCTATACCTTTGTTCATGATCTCTTGTGTTGGCTGTGTGTTTGTACACAATAGTTTGCTCACTGCTCATGCGATTTATGGCTGGCAAAGCATGGTGCCTCTAGAATACTAAGTTTCCTCATCTGCAAATGCATGTAATATCTTTCTTGTCCACTTGTTGAACTGCAATGAGGATGCAGTAGAACAAGGAATGTAAAATAAATGTGTGGTGGCTCTAATCCCATATGGGAAGAGCATGTTATTTTTGGTGGTTTGGTTGAGGGAAGAACAAGCAGCAAGCCTCACTGATGGGAAAGAATATCTTGTGTAGCTCTGGGTGAGACCAACCGAGATATACTGTAGTGGCGGAAGCTAAAGAAATTCTTCATTTTTCCAGCTGTTATATTCCATATTCAGCCTTTGTGATGGAGCATTGTATCATTTTATCATAAATCATTGAGGTTTTATGACTGTATTTAATTTTTATATGTTGCCAACTATACTTTCAAAGAAAAAGATTTATTTCCAGCCACTAAAGCATTGAAAAGTGATAAAGCAGCTTCATGAATTTGCTACAGTTGTTGTTTTTTATCTTTAAGAAATTATTGCCAGTGTTTTCGCATATTGACAGAAAATTGTGAACCTTACTGATGAAAAACTATTTTGGGTTTAATCCTAATAAAATTAAAATCCTGCCTTAATATAAAAATAATTTTTAAAATTATCATTCTTCACTGGAATTTGATTGTTGAATAATTTGAATTTCTATTTTCATATAATTTATAATTTTTAACAGTTTCTATAGTTTATCTTGAATCAAATTATTCATTCATGGTAATTATTGAATTAAATTACTGAGATTAAAAGTAATAGCAATTTTTCTAGTTTATAGAATGGGGAAAACAGATGGTGTGTACTTTTCTTCTTTCAATGGAAATATTTTTATTTGAATTATTTAAAATAAAAAATACAGAATTATACTAAACAGAAAATTATTTATTTCCTTCAGTATTAGCTAGTACTAAAAGTTTTGCTGGAGCATTATATCCACCAAATCCTTTCTTTATATAGATTAACATTATATATATATATTTACTTATTTTGAGAGAGAGAGAGAGAGAGAGAGAGAATGTAAATGGAGGAGGGGCAGAGAGAGAGATTGGGAGAGAGAGAAAATCAAGTGCAGAGACCACATGCGGGACTTGAACTCACAAACCACAAGATCATGACCTGAGCCAAAGTCGGACGCATAACTGACTAAGCCAGGTGCCCCACATGATGCTTTTTATGCAGACAGACTGGTCCAAAGACCCAGAGAAGGGTCCCACAGAACCAGCCAATAGGGTCCTTGGCTTCACACAGGATAGAAATCAAACATGAGGCAGAGAAAGTGGAAACAGAGTTTATTAAATAGTGTAAGTGACAGGTAGAGAATAGCAGATGGAATATCCAGGATACTCAGAAAGGAAAGCAGAATGAGTCTCATCATTTCTTGGGGCAAGGGGTTTATGCTAGAAAAGGGTCTAGGGTACGTGTTCCTCTAGGAATCCAGGGTAAGGTCCAATCAAAGGCAAGTGTCGGGTGAACAATAGGTGTTACTCCATAAATCACAGAAGGAGTGGTATTAATACCAACATCAGCCAAGGTTTGTTTGAAGCTAATGTCCTGGAATGTGTTTGGGATCTGGCTTTTCTTAGGTGTTAAAAGGTGTTTGGGGCCTAAGACAAAACAGAGAAGGATTAACTTTCTTGCTTCCCCCTTGAAGTGGGAACAGAGCTTACTTAGCTTACTCAGAAGCAAAATATGGAGCATAAGTAAAAATTTAGCATAAAAACAGCAGAGATGGATCCTTTCTAAAATGGAGTGTATTCAGCTTCTCTACCTTATTTTCATACCATATATGTGATTATGGTTTTTGCTTTTTCATGGTGAACATCTTTCTAAGTCACTATATGTTATCCATTTTATCCTTTTTAATGGCTGCATGTTAGACAACTTTTTCCCATTTGCCATGATTTATGTAATATATCCTCTAACCTTTTGTGTTTTTTTAATTTTTAATTTTAATACCCGGTGTTTATCGCAATGAGTGCACTCCTTAATCCCCATCACCTGTTTCACCCACCTACCCACCTACCTCCCCTCTGATAACCGTCAGTTTACTCTCTGTAGTTAACATTCTGCTTCTCGGTTTGTCTCTCTTTTTCCCCCCTTTGCTCATGTGTTTTGTTTCTTAAATTCCACATATGTGGAAAATGTGGTATGTGTCCTCTCTGACTGACTTATTTTACTTAGCATTCTACTCTCTAACTCCATTCATGTCATTGGTAATGGCAAGAGTTCATTCTTTTTTATGGCTGAATAATATTCCATTGTGTATATATACACATCATGTTCTTTATCCATTCATTAGTTAATGGGCACTTGGGCTGCTTCCATATCTTGAGAGTTCCCCTTTCTCCACATCCTCACCACACCTGTTGTTTCTTGTGTTGTTGATTTAGCCATTCTGATGGGTATGAGGTGATATCTCATTGTGGTTTTGATTTGTATTTCCCTGATGAGTGATGCTGAGCATCTTTTCATGTCTCTGTTAGCCATCTGGATGTCTTCTTTGGAAAAGTGCCTGTTCATGTCTTTTGCCCATTTCTTCACTGGATTATTTGTTTTGGGGTGTTGAGTTTGGTAAGTTTTTATATATTCTGGATACTAACCCTTTATCAGATATGTCATTTGCAAATATGTTCTTCCATTCTGTAGGTTTCCTTTTAGTATTTTTTACTGTTTCCTTAGCTATGCAGAAGCTTTTCATCTTGATGAAGTCCCAGTAGTTCATTTTTGCTTTTGTTTCCCTTGCCTCCAGAGACATGTCTAGTAAAAAGTTGCTACAAGTGATGTTACAGAGGTTTCTGCCTGTGTTCTCCTCTAGGAGTTCAGTGGTTTCCTGCCTCACATTTATGTCTTTCATCCATTTTGAATTTATTTTTGTGTATGGTATAAAAAAGTGGTCCAGTTTCATTCTTTATTTTTGATGTTTTATTGTTTTTTGAGAAATAGTGCACACAGGTGAGGAGAGGAGAGGAGCAAGGGGGGAGAAGGAGGGAAAGAATCTTAATAGGCTCATGCCCAGTGCAGAGCCCCACATGGGGCTCAATATCATGACCATGAAATCATGACCTGAACCAAAATTGAGAGTCAGATACTTAACCAACTGAGCACTCAGGAGCCCAAGTTTCATTCTTTTGCATGTTGCTGTCCAATTTTCCCAACATCATTTGTTGAAGAGATTGTCTTTTTCCCATTATATATTCTTTCCTGCTGTGTCAAAGAATAATTGACCATATAGTTGTGGGTTCATTTCTGGGTTTTCTATTCTGGTATATTCGTCTCTGTGTCTTTTTTTGTGCCAGTACCATACTGTTTTGATCACTACAGCTTTGTAATATAACTTGAAGCCTCAATTGTGATGTCTCCAGCTTTGGTTTTCTTTTTCAAGGTTGCTTTGGCTATTTAGGGTCTTTTGTGGTTCCATACAAATTTTAGGATTGTTCCTTCCAGTTCTGTGAAAAATGCTTTTGGTATTTTGATAAGGGTTGCATTAAATGTGTAGATTCCTTTGGGTAGTGTACATATTTTAGCAATATTTGTTCTTCCTATCCAAGAGCAAGGAATGTCTTTTTGTTTCGTTGTGTTGTCTTCAGTTTCTTTCATCAGTGTTTTATAGCTTTCAGAGTACAGGTCTTTTACCTCTTTGGTTAGGTTTATTCCTAGGTATATTATTTAACCTTTTTTTTGAAGTAGAACTTTAAAATAGAGATAGCCTTTCTTAATAATGCTTTTGACAGGCATACAAAAGAATTATTCCCATTTGTACTTTGAATCAGGAAATTAAGGAATGAAGAAAAAGTGTTACAGTAAAGAAGGATACAAAACATTACTTGGTAAGTGCACATAAAAGGTCAGGATAGAGAAAGACTAATAATAGCAATATTCATGCATCTATCTTGTAGGTGTGTAAAACCAAAGTTCTACTGATTTTTTTCAAGGTTCACCCCACATCTCCTTCTGTGTGCATTCAAGAGACTCTCCTCCACATCCTCACTCTCTCCTGTTGTCTTACATCTCCATAACACCTTAGTGAAAAATACATCTCATCACATTATGTCAGATATAAAAGTTCATCTTGGTTGTGTCTTTTTTTAAAAAATTTTTAACGTTTATTTATTATTGAAAGACAGAGAGAGACAGAGCATGAGCGGGGGAGAGGCAGAGAGAGAGGGAGACACAGAATCTGAAGCAGGCTCCAAGCTCTGAGCTGTCAGCACAGAGCCTGGCACAGGGCTCAAACACACAAACCGCAAGATCATGACCTGAGCCTAAGTCAGAAGCTTAACCGACTGAGCCACCCAGGTACCCTTGGTTGTGTCTTTCTTTCCTACTCGCCTGCTAACCCATAATGAATGTGTGCTATTGATCTTTGAACCTGTAGATGCTGAACCAATGGTCTTTCAGTTAAATTGGATTGAAGTATGAGAAAGGGGAGGAATTAGGCAAAAATGTTTAATCTTAAACAAAATTTTATAAGGTGCCCCTATCTGCCTTTTTATTGTCTCTGGCATTAATAATAATCAGTGCTTTTGATGAATGAGATCAAATAATGTAAAAACGCATGGTTTTTGATATATAATGAAAATTACCTTAAATCAGATTTTAATGATTTTTTGTGATGTTCATGCTCAAAAGCACAAATACAGGTCAAATATTGCAGAAAAATATTTATGAATGTATGAAAAAAATATTTGTATGGTGAATTTACACATTACCTCATACAGGCCTAAAAAGAGTTTGCTAGCTTTAAAGCATTATACATAGGTAAAACATTATTATTGTAATAATAATGCAGTCATAGAGTTGACTCTATGGATTACTAATATGGATGATTATTTGCAAAATTGAAGTAATAAGTGAAAGAATTCTTTATGTGAATTCTGTTAGAAGAAAGGAAGTACCTTTTTAGTACTTTGTATAATGCAAGTTGCTAGTCATGCCATTAAAATGAATCTTTACCATAGTCTCAACTAGCACAAGTAGGGCTATTCATAGTTGGAATTATGCTTGAAGGAATCCTCTGATTCCACATTAGTCTGAATTCAATGGAATTTTAAATTTCAAATATTTGAACAGATTTACCAAGAACAATTTCCATTACAGAAAAATTAAAAATTAGTGGGTGTAAAAGTCTCTTTTGAAACTGATTATAATGCTGAGTGCATAATAGTTTTTCTCCTACTCCGACTACTAGCCCCGACTTTGATTTCACATGCTTTTTTACGGGGCAGGTTGGGAAGGAGGAAAGAATCCTGGTCAGTCTTCTTAAAAAAAAATTTTTTTTTGAGCTCATTGCTGACCTTTTTAAATTTGGAGCTAGAAACTTAGTATTCCAAATTCATACTTCTGCTCTCTTTATTCTCAAAATGCTCCCAGGAATTGTTATATATTAGGCCAGGATTGGATATGCAAGTACCTCAGGACTCACACATGCAATAAAAGTGAATGTAACAAACCAGTTATCACTCAATAGGAAGTGGTGTGAACTGGGGAACAAGTGATCATATGCTCAGCATACAAGAGCTATTTCTACTCATTCCAGTCAAATTTTCTATTTCATTGTATGTTCTAGTGGCCATAATTTCTGGAGGTATAGAGAGTTGGATACTGGAATTTTGTGTAAAATCTCAAAGTTTTTGAGTGTTAGATTAAATTTCTTACATTGAAAATGAAACCATTTAAGGAGTTAAGATATGCCTTAGGTAGGCAATTTTCTGACTTTGAATGGAAAAAGTGAAATTTTTGACTGATCAATAAATGAATCATAGGGCACCTGCGTGGTTCATTCGGTTAAGCATCTGACTCTTGATCTCAGTTCAGGTCATGATCTCATAGTTCATGAGATCAGGCCTGCATTGGGCTCTGCTGATGGTGCGGACCCTGCTTGGGATTCTCTCTCTACCCTTCCCCTGCTCTCTCTCTTTCTCTCAAAATAAATATTTTCAAAAAGAAAATCTACCATAAAAAAAAACTAAATGAGTCATAGACTTCTATAAGAAATAGATAGAGAACACTCTAGTCTTCTTCCCCCTTGTCCATTAGAAATTTCATATAATATTTTAAGGAGGGGTATAGTCACAGTGTTAAGTATGGAAACCTACCAGATAAGCCTTTTCAATCTATCTCTGGATTCCAGAAGCCAGAAGGGGGAGAGCAAGGGTGAACCAAGTAAGCTAAGAAGGTTAAAATGTATCATGATATGCTAAAAGGTGATGGCTAAGAAACATCATTTTTAGACACTTTTATCTGACCCCCCAACTTACCTTACGCCACTCTCTCTTTCTCAAGATTTCTGCAAATCTTTTGTCTCATAAACCTTAAAAGGAAATGATGAATTGAGGCACCTGGCTGGCCCAGTCGGTTTAGCATCTGCCTCTTGATTTTGTCTGAGGTCATGATCTCACAGTCATGGGATCAAGCCCCGTGGCAAGCTGTGCACTAACAGTGCAGAGCCTGCTTGGTGTTCTCTCTCTCCTTCTCTCCCACTCCCTCTCTCTCTGCCTCAAAACAAATAAACATTTTTAAAAAGGAAATGATGAATAAAGATGATAGATCGAAAGGAAGTCAAATTCATGGCAAAAATAAAAATTAAACTTGCAAATCCTGTCACATAATTACTAAGTAAACATGGATTCAGTTGATCCTGGTTTGTTTTCCAATCTGACCTATTTAAGATTTACTCCCTTTTTGAGATCTGTCCTGCTTTCCTTCTGGGCACACTCACCCCTCCCTCTTCTATTTCAACACTTTGTTATGCTATGACACAGTTCACTGCACTTAGTGGTATTTAATTGCAGTTGCTCACATATCTCTCTTTCCAAATAGAATGAAGAATCTTGAGACAAGAAACAATATCTTTAAAACTTTTTTTTTGAAAACAATCATAAGCTTATATAAAATTTAAAAGTACAACACAGAAAACCGTTTGAAAGTACATTGCCAGCTATTGTCTCCTCACAAACAAAGACATTTTCCACATAAGGACAATAAAGTCATCAACCTCAGGTGTTAAGAACTCAGTTATCCCCAAATCTTTCCTCTGTGAGGAATAAATTCCTGTTGCTTAACCCACCCAGTGTATGATATTTTGTTGTAGTAGCCTGAGCTGACTGACACATCAAAAAATTAACCTTGATATTACTATCATCTAATCCTCAGATTCCACTCAAGTTTTATCAGGTGTCCAGATAAATTCCAACTGCTATCATTTAGAATGCAAAAATTTGTTTCCAAATGATACACCTCCTTCAGTAATCATGTTTTAATAGTCTCTGTAAGTGTGGAAAGGTTCCACAGACTTCCCTTGACCCTGATATTTTTTGAAGATTACATTCCAGTTGTTTTGTAGACCTTTAATTTGGGTTTCTGTGATGCAGGGACCATAGCTTATATAAATTTGGATCCTCGTATGTAAAACAGCGTCTGGTATAAGCTGTGCTCAATAAATGCTAGTTGAGGAATAAACACCTATACTGGGAAACTGACTCTGAATCACTTGGCTAATGCTAATAGTAAATAATTCAAAACTTTAAAGAGGAAAATAGAAAATAGGTCCAAAATAGGAAAACAGCAACAACAACAACAAGCTCTGGTGTCTTCCTCGTAGCAATGTAGAAGTGTGTTCTTTAGTTTACTTAGTGAGTGTGCATACGTTGGCCACTATGTAAGTTAATACTGATTTCATTATAGCAGTGTTTCTCAGAGCATGGTTTATGGACTGTTTCCAGTTTACATGCTATTTCTGGTTCATGGTAACATAGTAGAGCAGTTGGCAGTAAACACTTAGAAATCATTTTTAGCATTTTGACAAAGTAATTCTATTTCTGCTGAATCTAATAATTCTAAAGTTATGTATTAGATATATTTTATCTGAGACTTTAATTCAATTTAGCTAGTAGCACATTTACATTGTATTTGCCATAATCTTTGATCCGCGAGGAGCTAGACATTTAAAATGTAGTCATTTACCCCAGTTTTTGGTCATTCCCATCAGAGTAGAGTGGAATAAATGTGAGCTTGTCCTGGGACCTGAAGAATGAGTAGGATCTTTCTACTTTATAAAAAAGTGAGAAATGGGCAATTCAAGAATAATAAAGTGGAAAAGTATGCATATGTATTGTGAGGGCATGTGTGTGCCTTTGTGCGGGTGTGCACTTGTATGTGTGCTTGTTTGTGTTGAGTGGGTATCAAAAGTCAGAGCCTTAACAGACACTAATAGCTCATGATTCCAATACTGGGTGATAGCAACTCCTCCCACATCTGATTTCATTGCATCCTGAGCATTGGGTCCAATAGTATTCCCCTCTATAGAACATTTTCTTGTTCTTCCTCTCCTTTATGAACTCATTTTCTCTCTCAGCCACCTGAAACCTAGAATTCCCATTGCTGGCAAAACACAAATAAGCTCCTCTGACCAAAAAAAAAAAAAAATGGCCAATGCTAATACCACTGCTAGATGACAAAGCCTAGGCACAGTTTTCCAAATATTTAAATAAAGAATAGTGAGATGTATATAGAAAAGAGAAAAATTGATGTGAGAAAGAATAGCACGAGGATAAAAAATAATGATGGTGGGAGGGACGAGGGACCTGAAAGGAAGGAAATATGTGATTGCATTAAGTTTCATTTACATTGGCAGTCTTCGATTTCAGTAACATTCAACTCAGTTTAAAACATATTTATTAAGCAATAGTCATGGACCAGACATAAATCAGGAAATGAAAAGAAGAATAAGACACAGGAACTTGCCCTGCAATGACCACAGTGATAAGCAAACATGTTTTCAGTGTAGTGATTGGGACACTCATTGGGATATCTGTAGGTATAGAAGACCTACAGGCCTGGGTGATAAATCAGCCTCTCAGGTGTCTTGGAGGAGATGAGGCCAATGAAAGGTCTTGATGAAAATTAAACTAGATTAGAAAGACAGAATGGGGAAGGAGCACAATCTGATACTCAGCATTTAATCCAGTAGCTGGTACACTGTTGGTGCTTAATAAATATTTGTTGAATGAATGAACAATTTCATTCATTAAAATTAGCTGGCCAACCAGAGGTAAACACAACTCTAGGAAGAAGAATTAGGCAAAGTTATGAAAGCATAAAATAGCAATGCTGAGTAGGGGGAAAGGGAAGATCTGTAGTCTCTTGCAGTGGAATAAAAATTGTATGACAGACAGGTGTATATGGAGAATGCAGACAGGTGATGGAGACATATCTCTGCAATACTAGGACCCCAGGCTTTATCTATGGGTAATAGGAGCAAGACGTTGTGAGATTGTATTGTAGTATAATTATAGATGACTAAGTGCAGGGGAGAAGGACAGACACAGTGATAATAATGAGGAGTCCATTTTACTCATCTTGGCAAGAAAAGACAAAGACATAACATAGAGCAATAAAGGAAGGGATGGAGAATAGGGGAAGGGCATTTGTGCACAGATTCAGGAATCCCTTGAGAAACAGAATCAATGGAACTTCTCAGTTAATGGATAGTGGAAGGGGGAGGACTCAATCACAGTGTGAAGAAAAAGAATGAAAGCTCGGAAGGTTCCCCTTATTTATGACTTGGATTCCTGGATGGAATCCAATTTAGGGGATATCCTAAATTGAGCTAATGTAAATCAGAGGACAAGTAAGTATTTGGAAAGCAGGGGAGAGACATAAAAAGGAATCCAATTTTAGACATTAAATTTGAGGTGCCCATTGAGGAAGAGAGGTCAAAACTGGAGAAGAGTATGTGTATATATATATATATTTTTTGTAGTATTTATGTTTATGTATTACAGGTATGTCTATATAGCAAGGATTCTATATGTCAATTCTGTCTACACAGAATCATGTGAAAGCTTTGTTTTCTCATTGATTTATTGCTGTCAAATTAACTTATTGCTTGAATGTATCATTTGAATCTCTAGTGATTCATTCCATATTTGAAAATGTACCACAGAGAAAAATGCTGTAGCTTAAAACTGGTTCCAGACTTGTGAAAATGTCATGTGTCTCTACTACCAAAGCAAAGAGGGGAACTGTGCCAGTTACATGCCTGAACGTGTTTCAGTTTCAATTACCTGGATTATTGAGGCAGAAACAACCTTTGTGCCTAATTTACCCTTATAATTGCCTTAGTTTTCTGCTTTGCCTTGCTTGTGGGTATATTTTCATGTTCCACTATTATTAGAAAGGAAAATTTACTTCCTGTTTTGGTGGTTTCAGAGAAAACACTTAAAATATACTTTAAAATTCAGAGCAGTAGCATTATAGGCTTCTGTGTTTAGAGAGTAATACACTGAGCAAAGGGAAAACTTTAACCAGTATTTACCTCATTGTCATCATGTGATAGTTCTGTCACCTCTTATTCCTTTTCACAACAAACCTCAGTGACTGAGTCTTGCCAGTCTTTGAAATCTTCTGATTTCAAATGTCCAAAGAAACCAAATAGATTATTGAACTCTCCATATATTCGAATCATTGTCATGAAGGCTTAGGTCGCCAGCCAACTCAAGCACCTGCAGTGAAACTCAAAATGGATAGTCAGTTGGAAGAGAATACTTATCCTTCAGTTTCCTAACCACAAACTCCGTTTTTTCCAAATAACAGTCCAAAACCTAAGGATTTCAACTAAATGGAGACATTAACAGCATAGCTGTCATTATGTCCTTAAAACTTCAACCATAATACCTACTCAGTAATTTTTTTCATCCCAGTTAATGGAAAAGCCAGAAAGTAAAGTACTGAATGAATAAATTATGATTTTCTCAAATTACCTTTTTGGATTATCTTTCATAAAAGGTAGACAAAATTTATGTGATGCAACTCCTTTTCCTCTGTACCGATGAGCACAGATGTTAAGTTTTAGTAGTCAAATTCGCTTAACTATCTAAAATATATAGAATCTAGGGGCGCCTGGGTGGCTTAGTTGGTTAAGCGTCCGACTTCAGCTCAGGTCATGATCTCACAGTTTGTGGGTTCAAGCCCCGCATTGGGCTCTGTGCTGACAGCTCAGAGCCTGGAGCCTGCTTTGGATGTGTCTCCCTCTCTCTATGCCCCTCCCTGCTTTCTCTCAAAAATAAATAAACATTAAAAAAATTAAATATATAGAATCTAAAAGGTATGAATGTAAGTTGAGTGTTTTAAAACTCAGAAATATTTAACAACCCAAATTTATAAAGCATGCAGGTAGTTTTCCCATCATTTATTTTCATCTTTTGAGTGTTTATTCATTTGTGGATTTCATCAATGAGTATTGCCCATGTCATATACTGTATAGTAGACTCACAGGCATAAGTGAGATCATCTGTCCTCAGAGAGATGCACCATAGATCTAAAAGCATGGATAGGCTTTCAACCTTAATCACAGCCAAAACCCTCAAGTATGGCTTCCCAGAGAAACGGGCAATAGGGGAAGATTTGAAGAGTTAGACAGACTGACAAAATGGAAAAGGGAGTACCAGGTACCATAAACAAATATTGATGGCAACAAAAGCACACTTGAGGAATAACAATATGGTCTTTGGAATGCAAAGGGTAGGTAGGGGAGGAGCAAGACAAGTTAGCATGTGCCAGACTGTAAGAGCTTTGAATGCAATGCTAATGACTTTGAATTAAGTTCTGAAGATAGGAGAGAACAAATGAGTAAATTTAAGAATGGGCATGAATGTATATTTTAGTATGGTCTCTGGAAGTTTTTGCAAACGTGAAAGCTAAGTAAATTGATCAAGTAAAAAGGGTCAAGAAAGAAGAGTGATCAATGAAGGAAAAAAATGAGAGAAGATATAGTTGTGTAAGTTATTCAGGAGATATTTTAGCTATCAAATTGACAAGACTTCACCGTTCATGTGTGGGAGGTTAACACTACCTGAATAGTGTTAACTTGGATAACTCCCAAGTTTTACAGGAAAGGTTGGGTAAATGAAAATGCCATTAATTAAATACAAAAAACAGGTTGGGGGAAAGATGAGTTCAGTTATGAACATGTTGACAGGTTGATATGTTTGTTTGAGCAACAATCAGTTAGTTATGTAAGTAGACTATTGAATGAATAAATCTGGCCCTTAAGAGAAAAACCTAGCATAAAGAGTGATTTGGATATAATCAGTATAAAGATGTAGGTACAAGTTGATTCATTGATGTAAATAGGGTAGTCTTGCAATATATTTATGGTAAGAAGTGAACAGAACTTGAAACCATGGTGGGCCATAATCTTATTGTCTTTTAATATTAATGTGGGGTGACTTCTTTAATAGATGCCTTGTATTTTGAAAGACAAGAATCTAAAGTCTAGGAAAAATCTTTCCATAATAAAAAGAAGAGCACCCAACTCTTGGTATTTGTTCTGGTTCTGCAAATTTTTTAAACTGTCCACTTTATATTTTGCTTCACAGATGTTCAAACCCACCTTATTCAAGTGTGAGCACAAAAACATCATTAAAGTTTATTCTGCACTCAGGATCCTACTTCTTCCTATCAGATTTTTTGGTTTTTTAATAGCTTTATGGCACCCAACTCACTTAAGAACAACCTTCTCAAAGTGTGAAATTTTCAGTGATCTAAGTCACTTAGCCATGGTAATATTTTCCTGCATTAGCTCATCAGAAATAATGCCAATAACATAAAAATAAGTGGGATTAAAAATAAATTAAATATTGATATGAATAACATATTTCTCAGCTCCTATTTTGTCTAATGGCACCTTCATATGATTAACATAATTAAGAATAATGATTTCATTATCTAACACTGTAAAGCAAAGTTATAGAAAGGTTAGATGACCACAGAAAGAAACATATTTTGAGAAGACATTTTTTTCTTTGAGAATTAAATAGGTTTTAGGTGACTATTAAATCATATAAAATATATTTTAGGTTAATATTTTAGCCAAGCTATATTCAACTTTTAATTAGACCTATACACATTAGTGAGATATCTGTAGGATTCATTATTACTCAGATTTTACTGTATTTTGTCATCATCAAGATATTATTCAAGTGAATCAATAAACTTTTATCAAAACTAGAGTTAAAACTTAATTACTTAATTGGATAATGGATTTTGTTTAATTTATGGTGTCAGAAAATTTATATCATTATTTTCGTTATGTTATTGTAATTGTCATTTAAAAATATATTTATATCGAGCCATGTCCAAGTCAAAACAGATAAAGTCTGTCTTTTATAATAGTCATTTCCATATAAAAATGAATGTTTTAGAAGTTTGCATCACAAACAAAATCAATATATTATCATTTGTGATCATTTGAAGATTAGTCATTTCTCATGAATACGTTGGATGGGTTGAACCTTTATCAGTTCTGATCCTGACCTCTCATTCTCTTTCCTGCACATACTTCTTTCTTTGGTAGAATATTTCCTTGACCAAACAGTCACATATAGCTCTGTCCTATGTGTGCTGAATAGATATCAAGAGAATTTGCAGTGCTTTCAAAAGAGAACCTTTAAAAAAAAAAAAAAACCTTATAAAGGAGGAGATTCAAAACAAAACCAAAAACACTCCCTTCCTAGGTTCTAAAGATCTCATAAGTTTGCAGGAATCTGACTTTGAGGATTGGGAAGAGACTGGTAGGGGTGAGGGAAGAGTGGAGTACCGGGAAAGCGGGGTGGGGGAGAAGAGAGACAGTGTGGTTATTTAGTGAATGTTGAAGTATGTCATCCAAGGCTGGTATTTACATGAGTTTCTTGATGAAATATATAATTAAAGTAAGTGTTTGCTAATTTTAATATTGCTCCAATCTACTTTTAGCAAGAAGCTTGTGTCCAATTTTATGGAATTTATCTTTAATTTAGTATCCAAAAATAAATCACTCCTTAAGTTTAACTACTAACATATTTTTCCAGCTTAGAATTTCATGAGCAAGAAAAAAATTTTATATTTTTAGCATCAATAATCCATTAGAATATGAAAGTTTTTGTCATCCTCGGTTTAAAATAAGAAATTCATGTGTTCATAATAGGAGATAAAAATGTGTAAGAACGCTTTTGACAATAAATTGCATTAAGAAAAAGAAATGCTTTCTTTGTAAAATTAGCCCTTTCCTCTTATAGCCACAATAATCAGATCTTGACTTTTTGGAGAAAGCATTTTGAGATGTTTATTGTCTCATTTATCAACTTACATATACATCTTTCTTCTTTGACACTTTCGTTCCAATCAGCTTGAAGTAACTCAGTTTTTCCCAGATTCATGACGAGCTTCTCCTTACTCCTTTGAGATTTCCATTATTTTAATTACAATATGTCCTTCATTTTTTCCTTCCCTGTACAACTTGCAAACAATGGCCTCACCACCTTCTCCAACATAGGCTTTTTTTCTTCAGTCTTCTTCCTCCGTTCTCTATGCTTTCCCCACCCTGCATACCCCTATCCTTGCCTCTGTGTACTGCCTGGTCAGTGTCCCCTTAAGAATGTCCACACGCTCCTCTGTAAATCCCACTCCGTGATTAGACAGCACGCAGAGCAATGCACTACACTTATTTAGTATCTAACTCCCTAATGTTTTATAAACTGAATTATTTTTGTATTCCCAGAAGCATATGACATGATGACAGGTATGTTCTAGATGCTCAATAACTACTTAGTGTGTGAATAAATGTATAATCCCATCATCCAGGAAAAAAAAACACAATTATTCACATTTTTATGCTATTTTTTTCAGGTACTGTCTAGTTTTAATGAAATATATGTGTTTTTAGTTAATATCTAAACACATTTTGGGGTGCCTGGGTGGCTCAGTCAGTTAAGCGTCCAACTCGTAGTTTCAGCTCAGGTCACGATCTCATGGTTTGTGGGTTCAAGTCCTGCATCGGGCTCTGTGCTGGCAGCAAGCAGCCTGCTTGGGATTCTTTCTCTCTCTCCCCCTCTCTCTCTGCTCCACCCTTGCTCACACTCTCCCTCTCTCTCAAATAAACATTAAAAAATTTTTAAAGTAAACACATTTTACCTGCTTTTATCACTGTTTTAATATTAATTCCATAAGTACTTTCTGATGAAATAAAATTTCTTGGTATGTAAAAATTTTTCAGGAGCTCGATATCTTATTTCACCTATATATCTGACTCCTATTTTATAGAATATCTGTATTTTAATTTTTTTCTCTGGATATATTTCTAGAAGTGGAATTACTATAATCCTGCAGTGTAGAACTTTTGATATGTTTTGCAAAATTTCTTTCCAGAAAGATAATACAAAATCATATTACCATGAGAAATTTGCAAGACTTCCAAATTCACCTCTTTCTTGCCAATATTGGGAAATCTTACGATGTTTAATGTTGGCTAATTAGATAAGCATAAAAATTTGCAGTTTATCATTTTAAACTAGGTTTCTTTCATTTATGCTAATTAGTGGATAAAGTTTTTAAATGTTTAACACCATTTTTATGAGTCTTCTGTCTTCCTGTCTTCCCACTTTTTGCCTTTAACCCACTGCTACCTCAGTGCTACCTGTAACTATAGCACATTCTGACCACATTGTGCAGAGAATATCAACAATTCCGAGTAATCCACTAAATAAACTCCAAATTCATGGTTCAGAAACTATCTCCTTTAACAGTCCAGTCAAAATTTCCTTTTTCCTCACTAAATGTCTCAGCTCCACCTCACATACCCTAAAATGGTGCAAAACTGGTATATTTCAACCCCTTTCCCCACAAAACCTCTCTCTCTCATTTCTGACACCTGAAATCCTACCTACGGCTTTAGCATTTGATAAATATGCCCTAACATGTATGTGGGATCCCTGTCTATTTAATATTGTATTTAGTTCTCTGTTTCTTGTTCTCAGTATTCAGTTTTGCCTGAAAAGTCTAATGCTGGCACTTCAAAAGACTTTGAGAGAATGTTCTACTGTGGCAAGCTTTAATTACAAAACAGTAGACCCTTTGTAAATCTTGTGTTTCAAAATAACCTCAGATCTACCTATCTAGAACTTCCCAGTAATGTTTATCGTATCTGGTTGCTGGGTCTTTAAAAAATAGCTTTAAGAGATATAAATGATACGTAGTTGAGGCAGTTAAGATAATTTAAAATAATTTAGATATGGCGGTTATGTTCTATATGAGTGTACATTTAAGTTTAGTTTAAAAATTATGCAAAGTAACTTTGTGTAACTGTCACCAAATGGGGGTTATTAAAGTCCATTTAATTTTGTAGCTTTCTTGAGATGCATGTGATTCATTTTTGATAATCTGCCTTCCATTCAGCCAAACACATGTTTCTTCCCAAAGAAAAAATTAAGAACATAATAATCAAAATATGCACTCAGTTTACAAGTTAATTATTGATGGAAAAATAGAACAACTGATTTGATAATCAGTTCCACTGGCTCATGCTTGAAGCTGTAACCAAAAACTGGAAAATAAATCGAGAGTTTTTTCTTCCATCTGTTAATATCACCTGTCTCATTTGGTGTATATTTATATTTGCATTTGCATGTATATTTATATCTTATTTAGCATAGTATTTGCAACTAGTGATCAGTAAACTGTGGTAGTCCTCTTAAAAACCAGTGGTAAGCCCAATTATAAAAACTATATATACAGAATCAATCAGTAATACTTAAATTATTTCATTTTTTTAAGTAGCTCTCTGAAGTAGACTTGCTATTTCTCTAATCTAGGTAGAATTTGAATTTTTAAAGTGTTTATTAATTTATGATAGTGCGCTGAAAGAAAGTATACTTATTGGTTTAGCTGAATTTAGAGTGAAAAATGATAAAGATTCTTAGGTCATATACTGGGTTACTAGGATCCACATTTATTAATGACTTTGACTTATCAGATGTCATTACTAATTAGCCCTGATATAGAGAATTGATTATTTTTATATTATTCAGCTTAATTCATCAAAATAAATAAGAAGTCTTTTTGGAAAACAAAACAAAACAAAACACAACACTGTGGCTTTCTGGTTAGGGACTTTGTTTCCAGAATCTTCAAACACCTCAGTCAAAGTATAATTCCAATAGTCTTCAGACCACACAAATAGTGCCGTGTTTAATACTTGATTTAACAAAATAGAGGCATCAGCACTCACAATTTTGATTCTTTACATATTGACCAGGCTCGTTATGGCAAAAGATCAAAGACACTTTTTTAAAAAGGAAAAAAGGAAACCTCCATGCTAGAAAAATGGGGAAAAGCTGAGTTTGAAATTAAATCCTGAGCTTCATAAGCTGGCTTTTCAACAGTTCAAACCTCAGTTTTTTGCTTTAGCTCCCATTTGAAACAAAATGAAATTTGCTATGTGTTGCTAGTTTTTGTTTTTGGTTTTGGTTTTTTTTGGGGGTTTCTGCATAACAGCATTTCTCTTTTTAATCAGCCTGTCTCTCCCTTTTATTATTTTCTTTGATCTCGGGTCTCTTTTAATTTTCCTCTTTTTCTGTGTAATCAGTTTTTCCCATCACCCTTTTCCTTCACCCTCCTCTAAAAGCTCACACTTGAATCTAATGATTAGACCTTACAGCAGTCTAAAACTTTGCTTGACATAAGCATGCATAGACAAAACTGTGGACATTTCTCAGTACCTTTGTCCTATTTCCACTCTTTACTGATTTATGAAACTCTGGTAGATGAAATTTGAGTAAATGCTCTCCATATACATACCCTTTCTTACAATTCTCAGTACCAATCTGGAGTGTTGTTTACCTATACCCTTACCTTTGACAAATGTTGATTATTAGAATCCTTTCCTATTTTCCAGAAAAGTGATAGTTTCCATCTTTGAATTATATGTTTCTAGTGCTTTCATCACATACCACTATGAATTACTTTTGCTTTATTACAAAAAGAGATATTATGTAGGAAATGAGCTCTGGAGCCATGGAATATAGAAACATCTGAGAGCCTAAGTATACTGGGAAGTCGTCTGGCTAGGTGGACCAAACCACAGTACTTTGGACCACACAATGTACTTCATCAACAATTCAGTTAAACTTGCCATTTTTTTAAATCTTATAGCCAAAAACAAATGAAAATATAACCCTTCCAAAATATTTTAATTTTTCACTTTTGGGTTGGTAGTTTTGGTATCCAACACATATGCTTTAATCATAGAAACGCCATTCTTATAGAGGGATAGAGGATGCCAACTAACTAGAGCAAATCAAATAAAAATTTTTTTTCAAGATGAACAGAGCATTCATGCAGATACTGTAGCAAAGAGGCTAATACTTACTCATTTCAAAGGACAGTGTCTTTTGGCCAATGCTACCATCCTCTCTGCTTTGACACTTGGAAATGGTAACTGAATTCATAAGACAAAACTAAACATTGCCCTTCTTAATGTGAGGAGAGTATGAGATAGAGCTTGCAAAATGAAATTCATGAATATAATTATGTGCAGTATTGCTGGGGAAAAAACAGACTCATTACTGTACTAAGTCAATGATTTGAGTTTCAGGCACCAGTATATTTAGTTCATTAAAGGGATAATTCGGATGTAGTCAATTCCAGGGAAATGGATGCCTTCGTATTACTGAACTTGGGTTTTCATTAAAAGGCTGCTGAGCTGGGCACAGGTTAAGAAAGGGGACTGTTAGGCATTGCGTCATTAATTGAGATTGTTTTTCTCATGGCAGATGAAACAAAGAAGTATTGGTATAACTTCTCTTTTTATTGTTGACATAGACATAGCAGCTATTTTAGAAAATTAAGAGCAGGAAAAATAGAAATATAATTTTAAATTTAACACTGAAGTAATTTGAAGAAGTAAAAAGAAGTTGTATTTTAGATGATGGAGATTTCTTGATCTATTTCTGTGTTTTTGGAGCCTCTCCTATTCATTCCAGTTGTATAAAAGATGAAAGGTAGCCCTGTATTCAACAAGGAAACAGACAACACACCTTTTTTTTGATTGTTGTTTTTTGAAAATGTTTTATTTGAATTTGAGGTGAGAAAAAAAATCATATTTCAGGGAATAATCCTGCAATGCTAAAATGAACACATACATAAAAATAAACTAGTTACCAAAGCTGTCCTCTTTACTTTGCACATTTGTATTACATACAGCAGAAAGACACGTCTGCTAGCTTCCCCAGACCATCCCATGACTTTGACCTTTCCATTCTATTCATACAAACTCTCATACTTTTCAGTCCCCATCTCTACGTGCTTTGAAAAAACTGTTAAGCTGCATTTCTTTCCACAGCACTAGACATCTTTCTGTCATATTAATATTTGAAATATTAATAAACCATCCTGATACTCCAACTATCAGGAGTATCAAAATATTATCAATATTAATATTATTGATATAATAGAAATATTCATTATGCTCTTCAAAGATAACATATATGCAAAGCGTTAAGGTAGGCAAATTAAATCACTAAGCAAGAAGGGACAGGATAGAGCTGTGTGAGTACAAGGAAATAATGAAGTTCGGAGAAATTAGAATTCTCATCTAGGACAGCTTTTACTGGACCCCTTGTTGCAATTCTGGCTGGTTGGGATAACTGACCAGTAATCCTAGCATCTCAAAGTAGAGATTACATAATAGAATTGCCGTAGCTTTTGCCTTTAGAAAGTCACTTCTTTATAAGTCTGTAAAAATTCTACAAGCATGATCATGGGAACTTACTTCTAGAAATATGAGTGGCATATAAAGAAATGCATAGGCAAATAATAAACTGAATTTTTTACAAAAGGACACAAGCCTTTCAAAATGGTTAAATCTATCAATACTCATTAGTGCAGTTTAACAAGAATTGATAACCCTGAGGCGTGTCATTGTTACTGATCACAGAGCTTTAAAAGCTTTAATTGCTAGCTTATTTAGTTTAAAGGAAGGAAAAGAACCAGAAAAATAAAATTCTTTGAGAAACCCAAGTATAATACTTTGATGAAGAGTTATTAAAGGTGTATGGATGGCCAAGCTCTGTTATACCATTTATTTAGTTGTACTTATTTTTTTTTTTTTTTTTTTTTTTTAATTTTATTTTTTTTTTATTTTTTTTTTCTGAAATTTATTGACAAATTGGTTTCCATACAACACCCAGTGCTCATCCCAAAAGGTGCCCTCCTCAATACCCATCACCCACCCTCTCCTCCCTCCCACCCCCCATCAACCATCAGTTTGTTCTCAGTTTTTAACAGTCTCTTATGCTTTGGCTCTCTCCCATTCTAACCTCTTTTTTTTTTTTTTTTCCTTCCCCTCCCCCATGGGTTCCTGTTAAGTTTCTCAGGATCCACATAAGAGTGAGACCATATGGTATCTGTCTTTCTCTGTATGGCTTATTTCACTTAGCATCACACTCTCCAGTTCCATCCACGTTGCTACAAAAGGCCATATTTCATTTTTTCTCATTGCCATGTAATATTCCATTGTGTATATAAACCACAATTTCTTTATCCATTCATCAGTTGATGGACATTTAGGCTCTTTCCATAATTTGGCTATTGTTGAGAGTGCTGCTATGAACATTGGGGTACAAGTGGCCCTATGCATCAGTGCTCCTGTATCCCTTGGATAAATTCCTAGCAGTGCTATTGCTGGGTCATAGGGTAGGTCTATTTTTAATTTTCTGAGGAACCTCCACACTGCTTTCCAGAGCGGCTGCACCAATTTGCATTCCCACCAACAGTGCAAGAGGGTTCCCGTTTCTCCACATCCTCTCCAGCATCTATAGTCTCCTGATTTGTTCATTTTGGCCACTCTGACTGGCGTGAGGTGATACCTGAGTGTGGTTTTGATTTGTATTTCCCTGATAAGGAGCGATGCTGAACATCTTTTCATGTGCCTGTTGGCCATCCGGATGTCTTCTTTAGAGAAGTGTCTATTCATGTTTTCTGCCCATTTCTTCACTGGGTTATTTGTTTTTCGGGTGTGGAGTTTGGTGAGCTCTTTATAGATTTTGGAGACTAGCCCTTTGTCCGATATGTCATTTGCGAATATCTTTTCCCATTCCGTTGGTTGCCTTTTAGTTTTGTTGGTTGTTTCCTTTGCTGTGCAGAAGCTTTTTATCTTCATAAGGTCCCAGTAATTCACTTTTGCTTTTAATTCCCTTGCCTTTGGGGATGTGTCGAGGAAGAGATTGCTACGGCTGAGGTCAGAGAGGTCTTTTCCTGCTTTCTCCTCTAAGGTTTTGATGGTTTCCTGTCTCACATTTAGGTCCTTTATCCATTTTGAGTTTATTTTTGTGAATGGTGTGAGAAAGTGGTCTAGTTTCAACCTTCTGCATGTTGCTGTCCAGTTCTCCCAGCACCATTTGTTAAAGAGGCTGTCTTTTTTCCATTGGATGTTCTTTCCTGCTTTGTCAAAGATGAGTTGGCCATACGTTTGTGGGTCTAGTTCTGGGGTTTCTATTCTATTCCATTGGTCTATGTGTCTGTTTTGGTGCCAATACCATGCTGTCTTGATGATGACAGCTTTGTAGTAGAGGCTAAAGTCTGGGATTGTGATGCCTCCTGCTTTGGTCTTCTTCTTCAAAATTCCTTTGGCTATTCGGGGCCTTTTGTGGTTCCATATGAATTTTAGGATTGCTTGTTCTAGTTTCGAGAAGAATGCTGGTGCAATTTTGATTGGGATTGCATTGAATGTGTAGATAGCTTTGGGTAGTATTGACATTTTGACAATATTTATTTTTCCAATCCATGAGCAGGGAATGTCTTTCCATTTCTTTAAATCTTCTTCAATTTCCTTCAGAAGCTTTCTATAGTTTTCAGCATACAGATCCTTTACATCTTTGGTTAGATTTATTCCTAGGTATTTTATGCTTCTTGGTGCAATTGTGAATGGGATCAGTTTCTTTATTTGTCTTTCTGTTGCTTCATTGTTAGTGTATAAGAATGCAACTGATTTCTGTACATTGATTTTGTATCCTGCAACTTTGCTGAATTCCTGTATCAGTTCTAGCAGACTTTTGGTGGAGTCTATCGGATTTTCCATGTATAATATCATGTCATCTGCAAAAAGCGAAAGCTTGACTTCATCTTTGCCAATTTTGATGCCTTTGATTTCCTTTTGTTGTCTGATTGCTGATGCTAGAACTTCCAGCACTATGTTAAACAGCAGCGGTGAGAGTGGGCATCCTTGTCGTGTTCCTGATCTCAGGGAAAAAGCTTTCAGTTTTTCCCCGTTGAGGATGATGTTAGCTGTGGGCTTTTCATAAATGGCTTTTATGATCTTTAAGTATGTTCCTTCTATCCCGACTTTCTCAAGGGTTTTTATTAAGAAAGGGTGCTGGATTTTGTCGAAGGCCTTTTCTGCATCGATTGACAGGATCATATGGTTCTTCTCTCTTTTTTTGTTAATGTGATGTATCACGTTGATTGATTTGCGAATGTTGAACCAGCCCTGCATCCCAGGAATGAATCCCACTTGATCATGGTGAATAATTCTTTTTATATGCCGTTGAATTCGATTTGCTAGTATCTTATTGAGAATTTTTGCATCCATATTCATCAGGGATATTGGCCTGTAGTTCTCTTTTTTTACTGGGTCTCTGTCTGGTTTAGGAATCAAAGTAATACTGGCTTCATAGAATGAGTCTGGAAGTTTTCCTTCCCTTTCTATTTCTTGGAATAGCTTGAGAAGGATAGGTATTATCTCTGCTTTAAACGTCTGGTAGAACTCCCCTGGGAAGCCATCTGGTCCTGGACTCTTATTTGTTGGGAGATTTTTGATAACCGATTCAATTTCTTTGCTGGTTATGGGTCTGTTCAAGCTTTCTATTTCCTCCTGATTGAGTTTTGGAAGCGTGTGGGTGTTCAGGAATTTGTCCATTTCTTCCAGGTTGTCCAATTTGTTGGCATATAAGTTTTCATAGTATTCCCTGATAATTGTTTGTATCTCTGAGGGATTGGTTGTAATAATTCCATTTTCATTCATGATTTTATCTATTTGGGTCCTCTCCCTTTTCTTTTTGAGAAGCCTGGCTAGAGGTTTGTCAATTTTGTTTATTTTTTCAAAAAACCAACTCTTGGTTTCGTTGATCTGCTCTACAGTTTTTTTAGTTTCTATATTGTTTATTTCTGCTCTGATCTTTATTATTTCTCTTCTTCTGCTGGGCTTAGGCTGCCTTTGCTGTTCTGCTTCTAGTTCCTTTAGGTGTGCTGTTAGATTTTGTATTTGGGATTTTTCTTGTTTCTTGAGATAGGCCTGGATTGCAATGTATTTTCCTCTCAGGACTGCCTTTGCTGCGTCCCAAAGCGTTTGGATTGTTGTATTTTCATTTTCGTTTGTTTCCATATATTTTTTAATTTCTTCTCTAATTGCCTGGTTGACCCACTCATTCGTTAGTAGGGTGTTCTTTAACCTCCATGCTTTTGGAGGTTTTCCAGACTTTTTCCTGTGGTTGATTTCAAGCTTCATGGCATTGTGGTCTGAAAGTAAGCATGGTATAATTTCAATTCTTGTAAACTTATGAAGGGCTGTTTTGTGACCCAGTATATGATCTATCTTGGAGAATGTTCCATGTGCACTCGAGAAGAAAGTATATTCTGTTGCTTTGGGATGCAGAGTTCTAAATATATCTGTCAAGTCCATCTCATCCAATGTCTCATTCAGGGCCCTTGTTTCTTTACTGACCGTGTGTCTAGATGATCTATCCATTTCTGTAAGTGGTGTATTAAAGTCCCCTGCAATTACCACATTCTTATCAATAAGGTTGCTTATGTTTATGAGTAATTGTTTTATATATTTGGGGGCTCCGGTATTCGGTGCATAGACATTGATAATTGTTAGCTCTTCCTGATGGATAGACCCTGTAACTATTATATAATGTCCTTCTTCATCTCTTGTTACAGCCTTTAATTTAAAGTCTAGTTTGTCTGATATAAGTATGGCTACTCCAGCTTTCTTTTGGCTTCCAGTCGCATGATAAATAGTTCTCCATCCCCTCACTCTCAATCTAAAGGTGTCCTCAGGTCTAAAATGAGTCTCTTGTAGACAGCAAATAGATGGGTCTTGTTTTTTTATCCATTCTGATACCCTATGTCTTTTGGTTGGCGCATTTAATCCATTTACATTCAGTGTTATTATAGAAAGATACGGGTTTAGAGTCATTGTGATGTCTGTATGTTTTATGCTTATAGTGATGTCTCTGGGACTTTGTCTCACAGGGTCCCCCTTAGGATCTCTTGTAGGGCTGGTTTAGTGGTGACAAATTCCTTCAGTTTTTGTTTGTTTGGGAAGACCTTTATCTCTCCTTCTATTCTAAATGACAGACTTGCTGGATAAAGGATTCTCGGCTGCATATTTTTTCTGTCTAGCACCCTGAAAATCTCTTGCCAATTCTTTCTGGCCTGCCAAGTTTCAAAAGAGAGATCAGTCACGAGTCTTATAGGTCTCCCTTTATATGTGAGGGCACGTTTACCCCTTGCTGCTTTCAGAATTTTCTCTTTATCCTTGTATTTTGCCAGTTTCACTATGATATGTCGTGCAGAAGATCGATTCAAGTTACGTCTGAAGGGAGTTCTCTGTGCCTCTTGGATTTCAATGCCTTTTTCCTTCCCCAGTTCAGGGAAGTTCTCAGCTATGATTTCTTCAAGTACCCCTTCAGCACCTTTCCCTCTCTCTTCCTCCTCTGGGATACCAATTATGCGTAGATTATTTCTTTTTAGTGTATCACTTAATTCTCTAATTTTCCCCTCATACTCCTGGATTTTTTTATCTCTCTTTTTCTCAGCTTCCTCTTTTTCCATAACTTTATCTTCTAGTTCACCTATTCTCTCCTCTGCCTCTTCAAGCCGAGCTGTGGTGGTTTCCATTTTGTTATGCATTTCGTTTAAAGCGTTTTTCAGCTCCTCGTGACTGTTCCTTAGTCCCTTGATCTCTGTAGCAAGAGATTCTCTGCTGTCCTGTATACTGTTTTCAAGCCCAGCGATTAATTTTATGACTATTATTCTAAATTCACTTTCTGTTATATTATTTAAATCCTTTTTGATCAGCTCATTAGCTGTTGTTATTTCCTGGAGATTCTTCTGAGGGGAGTTCTTCCGCTTGGTCATTTTGGATAGTCCCTGGCGTGGTGAGGACCTGCAGAGCACTTCCCCTGTTCTGTGGTGTATACCTGGAGTTGGTGGGCGGGGCCGCAGTCAGACCTGATGTCTGCCCCCAGCCCACCGCTGGGGCCACAGTCAGACTGGTGTGTGCCTTCTCTTCCCCTCTCCTAGGGGCGGGATTCACTGTGGGGTGGTGTCGCTCGTCTGGGCTACTTGCACCCTGCCAGGCTTGTGATGCTGGGGATCTGGCGTATTAGCTGGGGTGGGTAGGCAAGGTGCTCGGGGGCAGGAGGGGCAGGCTTAGATCGCTTCTCCTTAGGTGATCCACTTCAGGAGGGGCCCTGTGGCAGCGGGAGGGAGTCAGATCCGCTGCCGGAGGTTTGGCTCCGCAGAAGCGCAGAGTTGGGTGTTTGCGCAGAGCGAGCAAGTTCCCTGGCAGGAACCGGTTCCCTTTGGGATTTCGGCTGGGGGATGGGCGGGGGAAATGGCGCTGGCGAGCGCCTTTGTTCCCCACCAAACTGAGCTCTGTTGTCAGGGGGCTCAGCAGCTCTCCCTCCCTTTGTCCTCCAGCCTTCCCGCTTTCCGAGCAGAGCTGTTAATTTCTGACCTCCCAGACGCTAAGTCGCGCTTGCTGTCGGAACACAGTCCGCCCGGCCCCTCCGCTTTTGCAAGCCCGACTCGGGGGCTCTGCTTGGCCGGCGAGCCGCCCCTCCGCCCCGGCTCCCTCCCGCCAGTCCGTGGAGCGCGCACCGCCTCGCTGCCCTTCCTACCCTCTTCTGTGGGCCTCTCGTCTGCGTTTGGCTCCGGCGACTCTGTTCTGCTAATCCTCTGGCGGTTTTCTGGGTTATTTAGGCAGGTGTAGATGGAATCTAAGTGATCAGCAGGACGTGCGGTGAGCCCAGCGTCCTCCTATGCCGCCATCTTGCCCTAGTTGTACTTATTTTTGAAGAACTACCAAAACCCTTAAGCATATGTAGTATTTGGAAGTTAGTTTCTACATTTTCAAGCAGAAATTAAGTAAACGGAAATTTATTCGCATGTCTTCTCATGGTTCTGAAATACTGTGCTACATTGGTATGGCAATTCATAAGTTATTATATGCGAGAGTTCTATCTTTTAATGTCATGACCATGTTACACATTTTACATTTCATAGTAAAAAGAAATTCGATTGTGTCTTCAAAACCACCTCCATTACTGGAAAAGGAAAAAATGCTTTATGGATTCAGAAGTGGGCAAAAATATAATGCTTTAATTTTTTTATTACTTGTGGAAATGCGCTACAATTAATCAATAATTTTTAAGTGCTTTCTATATTTTAGTACAGGTTTTGCCATAGTAAAAGATACCAAAGTAATTAACAAAGCACCTTTTCTCAAATATGTTATTATATCATTCTGTAAAACATGACTAAAACACACGAAAGAATTGTGAATAATAACCAGGAAGCGTTATTAAGGATATAGGAATTGAGGGGCACCTGAGTGGCTGAGTCAGTTAAGCATTCAACTCTCAATCTCAGCTCAGGTCTTGATCTCAGGGTCTTGAGTTTGAACCCCATGTTGGGCTCCACGCTGGACATGGGGCCTAGTTAAAAAAAAGGATATAGGAGTTGAGAGGAGATGGGCCTTAATGATGGTGGCAGTAAGAGAGTATTTAATGGAAATACCAGGATTATAATGTTGAAGGCCATACTGAACTTTCTTAACATAAAGGGTATGTTATGGTTAACAGTGGAAGGCATTTTATGCGAGGGGAATCTCACCAACAAGAGAATGCAGTTTCAGTGGATATGATCTTTTTCTTAAATGGTTATTTATTTATTTATTTATTTATTTGAGAGACAGAGAGAGAGGCAGTGTGACCTGGGAAGAGGCAAAGAGAGAGGGTGAGAGAGAATCCCAAGCAGGCTCTGAGCTATCAGCACAGAGTCCGATGCAGGGCTCGATCTCACGAACCAGGAGATCATGACCTGAGCCAAAATCAAGTCAGGTGCTTAACTGATTGAGCCACCCAGGTGCCCCAGTGTATGTTATCCTTAATGAGGCAGTGAGAAGGTGCCCTGGAAGTATTTGTTGGTGAATCACAGTAAGTGAATTTAGATGAGGATGATGGAACAGTTTATGTATGGTGTTTACATCTAGATAGAAAAGTCTGTGTTTGGTGTGGTTTGACATGAGAATCCATAATTGATTTTTAAGCAGAGTCACAACATGATGAAAGTAGTATTTAAAATGGATGAGTCTGGAAGTAGTATGCAATATATGCGTGACAGTTGACGGATGTAAAGAAAGACAAGAGGCAACCCGGAGTCAGAAGTTACAGTAATGCAGGTGTGGAGTCGGTGATAAGCTTTTAGCTTCAGGTGGTGGCAATTAGTATGGTGTGAGAAAAGAGGATACCTAAGGCATTTAATTTACTATATATCTCTATTTTAATCTTCTAACTACCTCATATGTTTGGTCTGAAATGTGTTGGGTTAGTTGTGAACAAAATATGGTTTTGTTAATGCATTCCTTATCTCTCTCAGTTAAAGGCATTATTAAAAATCCACATTGTCCTGTCTATACAAAGATAGTACTACATAATATTATGAGTTCACTAAAAGCATGTACTTGGAATTATTTTCCAGCAGTGGCAGTAGAATTTGCTGAACCAGGCAAATCCTCTACAAAGCCAGTATGTGTGAACAACAGCCAGTATTTTGAGATTGTTGGCAAGGGTTAGTGACCCATTTAATGGCTTGGGGCTGAAGACTCTGCTTCTATGGAATAAAAGGTAGCAGGTACATAATGGGTACCATCCCCCTATAGTATCATAAATGTCATCTACTAAGCTGCAGAAACAATCTACCATGGAGGGTAACCTAGCTACCAGAAAGATGGTAGAAAGTTAAACTAACAGAATTCTTTTTGAGCTCTCTAAGAAGGCCTTTCACTCTTCACTAATTCTGTAAATTATCAGAACGCATGCTCCAAATTAAACTAACAGCATATTTGATGAAGACATGAATTTGATGCTTATATGAATCTTACGAGTGATAGAGGAATACATTACCCATGTTAAACTAGTAACTTATACTGTGCTTGCCAATTGAAATGCCATTTAGAGGTCATTTATCAGATGGAGTTCAGCAAAACAAGGATGAGGATTCTTTCCGCAAAATGGGAAATTTTCTTTTCTGCCCATTGGAAAAATAAGATCCATTCTGTAATTAGAGTGTCAACCTTACAAACAGTGTTTTGCTGTTTTTGTTGTTGCTGCTCTCGTTGTTTTGGCTTTAGACTTGGACCAAAGAGTCTTAACCATCTATAGCTTTTGCTGTATAGACTCTAACCTGACTAAGGGGTTCAATAAAAGGTAGTTTTGACGTATCAGTGCTATATGTATATATTGTATCAAAATGACCCGGTCAATTCCATTAGTCCTGCGGTTTTAAAAACTGACTTTCTCATATCAATAACTTGACAAGTAATCCAAATAAGCTTTTTTGATTGATCAAAAGATTGTTTTTAATACACTTTTCCCCTTCGACATTTGTAGACTTTTATGCTAAGTGTCTGTGTATCTGTTAGTCTATTTCTGCCATTTATACCTCCCTAAAAAGAATGTTATTTACACAACATATATTTATAGGTTAAATTGTTAGAACTCATAACTCATGACCCATGCGTATCACTATATATTATTTCTACGTTGTCAATCATGGACAAATTATAGGGATGTAAGTAAAAATATTATGTGAATTTTATTTAATGAGGTAAGTATTTTCAGGGAGCTTTGAACCCTGTAGTTGCGACTTCTATTTTGGACATTAGTGACCCATGTTTGAAAATCTCTAGGAATTTGCTCTCAGAAATGCAGACCTTTCATTTTTAAAAGGAGAGGATAATATTTCACTTTCTAAGCTGTACTTGTCTGAATTAGAGCTTTGGTAGAATCCTGACAGGTAGCCTAATTGCCCTTGGCCCTAACTGCCTAAAAAACTTAAGGGGAAAAATGGATTTAAATTATATAGTTTACTGTTTAGAGCCAATTTATCTAAATTTTTGCAGACATAAGGATAATTAAAACATCAATGTGGTGATTACCTATTTTAAGAAAAGACAAGAATTCTTTGTTTATGATGAAGAGAAATTGTAAATAGTTTAGATAGTAACATGAAGATAGCAAAAGGGAAGTTGTGCCAGGATCATGGAGAGGAAAGGCATCAGAAGCTTCTTATGATACCAAAAATAGCAAATGGTGAAAAAACTGTATGACAATATTTAATAAGTGTTTTGATATTTTTTAGGACTACTTCAGGAAATGAATGCTATTGAGTAGACAAGTATAAAGCTATTTAAGATATTAAATCAAAATTCAAAGACCAAGAATTGATTGCACCAGATTGCTCCATACTAAAAGGAAAAAAAAAAAAATGAAGCAGCTATTTTAGATAAAGCCTTAAAGTAGGTCTATTTTTACAAATTGTAACTATGCTGAATTAATACAAGTCAAGTTGGAGTAGATTCAAACCAGGGGCTTAAAATTCTTACTCTAAAGTATATAATGATGACGTTTTTCTAAAAATTTCTTTGGTGATTTATTTCCATGAGAAAAGTTCATACAAATTTTAAAAAGTCAGTGTGAGAAACTATCCTTAAATTAGGCACGTTGGAACTTCTTGTATTATAATTTAATTTTCATTTGGAGAATTCCACAAAGAGAATCTTGTGTGTTTCTTAGGCTCTAAAAAGCACAAATATTTCATTGTCTCACCAGCAGAGAACAAAATAGGAAAAAGGGATTTCTGGGAGTGCATGGCGTTTTTGCCTGTGGCTTACCACTTACAATGCAGCGTAGATCTTCCAAGTAGCTTAATCATCATGAAGCAAGCAGTTAGGGTTTTTGTTTGTTCGTTTAATAGATCTTAATAATGAAATTAATAAAATTTATTTGCTAATGACAGGATGTGTATTCTCAGGCCACTGACAGTAATCATTTTTAATTGGAAAAATTATTTTGCTAGACTTATTTAGATTTACTGCTTTTTTTTCCAAACAAATATATATTTTGTCATAAAAGAATTTTTCCCATCAGTCTGGTGTAGTAGGTAGAAAATAGAGAAGAGAAATACAAGATGGGTAGTGCGTGAATGAACTAAAGACTATGAAGACCTTTACATAAGGTGAGGGAACTGCTTCATAAAGAAGAGAAATTGGTGGTAAAAACCGAGAGAACTGCCAAAACCATGTCATTGATGTAACTTTACAGTAGTGGATATCCACAGGAGAGCTTATAAATGCCACTGGACGTTGATGCACATTTTTGTCCATGTATGAGTGTGTGTGGCATGGGGGGTGGTGAAGAAGAGGGAGGCATCGGCATACATTTTTTTTAATTCTGGATCAATTTTCTATTTGGATAGAGTTACCACAATTGTTAAGATTTCTGAAGAAAAGGAAAAGACAATGAAAAATTTTTACTTCTGCACATATATTTCAGACAACACATCCCAGTTTATCCTACAGACATTTTGATACAATTTGTCAACCCATAATTCTTCAAGAAGTGGGATCAGCAGTTGGTAATACTTGTGCATCTGTGGTTAATTAACTCAGTTGGTTGAATCATGGGGCTAATGAAGCCAAAGCCTGGGTTTGATCCCCGTGTGGGCTGGTGAGGTTTGCTCTCTTCCTGTGTTCCAGACTACAGTTCAGGCTCAGGCCAACATTCTCAAAGTTGCATGCCACCGACCATAAGGAAATGGGACAAGAGAAAGTAAGTCCAACAACATGCCTGGAAGAAGTGCCCAACTACACATTGTATCTGCTTACTAATGATTTATCAGTAATATTCATGTATGAAGAGAAACATCAGTTATGCACTCAGTACTGCCACAGACGGACTCACAGGAAACTTTCTGTGGCCTCGAGTGACACATTGAGGAATAAACAATACTAAGAATTATATAAAGAGAGCATGGAAAATAGACTAATTTATAACCACAAATCGAATCTATTTCCAACCGCAAGTGAAGCAAAACTCCGCATGTTGATTTTTTGTCAACAGATAAGTGTCTTTAAAAGATCTGATACAAACACACCCTACAGGCTGGCTTCCCTTGAGTTCTGAACCAACTGTGAAACAAGACAAAAGATGGGGAATAAGAGGCAGATTGGTCAAAATATCACATTTATTGTGGGTAAAGACTAGATAAGAGGATAATCTGCACGTATGTGACTTTTTTACAGTAACCTCAGATTATACTACCCATCTATTCAGACTAGAAAAGCTAGGTGTCCCCTGTGGGACAGGCCCCATTTTTTGCCTGATAGCTCTTTTCATAGGAAGATCACCCCCCAAGAAAATAGGGCAGCAAGGGGGATTGATTTATGTACAACAGTTTTTCTTGCAGACATATCAAACATATTGGGTCACTGGGAAGGCTGACTAAGAGGAGGAGAGAGGCTGGATTGTTCTATATGAAGAGAATATCAGGAATGAAAAATTATTCCTGCAACCCCCAACCTTATCTACACAAAATCTTTTCAGTTGAATAAATGGCCAGTGTAAGATGAAAACCAGGGAAAATGCTAGAGACTACAATGTACACATAGTGGAGTGTACATTGTAGTAGATAAATACTCAAACTTTTAGAGACTCAATGTAGCACTGTAGTGTGGTTGTCCTTCCTACGGTCTACCATATTTCTGAGGGTGGATAGTTCACATGATGGCTGCCACCTTGTGTTCAGATACGTGGTTATAAAGAAATGTTTAAATTGGAAATATGTACATACCATGATGGAAAAGTCATATTCGAAGTAAATATTTTGGTGAAATAATTCATTTTACTGGTTTATTACCACAAATGATAAGCTCAGTATAACCTTAGTTTGATGAAACACCCCATGAAAATATATCTTTTAAACACTGTGTGCCGTGTTCCCTCTTGAGGATTCACAATACCACAATGCATTTCAGCTCTTCAGTGTTTGACTTTATCACAGTGTTTCTCATGCTTTTGATAAGGAATGCCACTCACTGTAACTGGTGTTTGGTAAATTTAAGTTTGGGAAATGCTCATCAAAATCACAGTTGAACCAAATTTTTTGAAGTAAGATTTTATATTGTCTAGTTCAAATAATTACAAAGAGAATTTATTCTCAAGTTATGTCTGTTAAAAAAAAGCAAATGCATGGAATGCCATAAGTATGTAAAAGGACATTTTTCATGTTGTATAAATAATAAAAGTTTTTTGCATTTATACTCTTGCACATATAGATGCTAGGAATATGTTTGCATTGCTACAATTGTTACTTTGAGGATGAGTGAATATATATATGTGTATGTATGTGTATATATGTATATATATACATATGTGTATTTTTGAATATATATACATATGTGTATATATGTATATAAATACATACAGCTGACTCCACATTTGTTAATTTTTTTTTAGAGTATTACTTAGGCCAATGAAGATATTCAGTTTAAACTTTGATATAAAACAGCATTTTTTTTTCCCAAGGTGAAAAACTGTCTTGGAAACTTAACTTGGTTATACAAGTCAGAACAACTCAATATTCATTAATTTGACAAATATTTAGAGCATCTCTTTTGTGCATGCACTCCTCAAATCACCAGCAATACAGCTGTCAAAAAACAGACAAATATCCCTACCCTCATGGAGTTTACATTCAAATGAGAGAAGCTAATCCCTCCTCTACTTCTCAAATATTATGAAGTAATTCCCTTCCAAATTTAAATAAATAAAAATATTTGTCATTATAGGATTAAAAGCCCACAAATGTGTTCTTAAGCTGTGTATACTCTTTTTCAGAGGGAAAAAGAATTATAAGATTATACCAGGACAAAGATTTTATGTTTTAGAACCTGCAGAAAACTCTCCTTATGAAAACAAATGATTAGATGTTACTCTTTTGATCCTTCTTGGAATCCTTCTTTTCTCTTCTGTTCTGTTTCCTATCTCAAGGAAACCTGTAGTAATCAATGCGTCTTAAGTCACTTTTCTTATCTAATGCATCTGCATTGTATGACTGAATGTAACTGAATCATCAGCCATTAAAAAAACAGACTAACTTAATGATGCTAATTTCATGATTCAAACTCTACAACTCCTTTGCTTGTCATAATAATTTTATTTCTAATACATATGACACTTTGTCCAGATACGAGTTTTCATGATAACTTTCAAGTGTAAACCTATTCTTTCTGTCTAAGCTCTAGACTTTTTCAACTATACTGGCTTGATATAGATTAGAACAGAAAATATGTTATTCCCCTAGTAAAGAAAAAATTTGATAATAAACCCAGATTAATGATTCTCCATCACTTCCAAATTGTAATTACTCTTCAAGTATTTGCAATTCAGTCTAATAGGATATTTATCTGTTTTCTTATGGACTTTCTGGATTTCTGATTTGCCTTAATTGAATCTATATTACATATTAATGAATATTTTAAAAAATGAAATATCAGACCACACTGCATATTTTAAATAAATTTTATTTAATTATGATAGAAAGGATGCTTTGTTTGAAAATCTGTAAGAATCCTACCTGTTATTTGTGCTTACTAAAACGTTTAGCCTGAGTTTATATACAAATATTGGTTAGATTTTGGTTTCAATGTCGTTTCCATTTAAGAATGACACACGGAGTTTTGTGAAATCTAAGCTTCACAGACATTTAAGTTAGTACAGTCCTCTTCTATAACACATGTGTTCCTGTGATTCTTACAGATTTAATCTGATCTTTGGAGAAGTTGTTAACAATAATGATTTAACTATATTTGAAAAGAACAAAATTTAATTGCAAAGATTCAAGATCATATAGGAAAATCTGTAAGAGAAATGCTTTTTAAAACTAGGCCTCTTGTTGATGAAAATAATCACCAAAAGCCGTCTTTTGGTGTGTTTATTATGTTGATAAAACTGGATGACAGTATAATTCAACTTGAATTCTTGACCGGCTGCTTTTTCAGAAGTTATCTCAAAACAGAACTCTGGACGTTCCTTACATTCCTCATGCTCTTCTCCGCATAAAGCAAGCAGTCCACATAATCAGAATTCACCAAACTTAAAATTATTTACTTTTACTTATTTTAAGTGAATTTTATACTTCACCCTCAAAAAAAAAAGAAAAGAAAAAGAATGTAAAAGAGTAAAAACAACCCCCCCCCAACATTTAATGGTCTAAACAAGACTAAAAATATTAAATATCATTATACAGGAAAAATAATGTTATATTCTATACCTCCTCCTATTCCTAATACCCCACAGGTGGTGGGGGAGGATGGGAGCAAAGAGAGGGAGTGAGACAGATATAAGAGAGAAAGGGAGAAACAGAAAGAAAAAAATACAACAAACTAATATATTTACTGTTTAAATAACATCATGCCTAATGAATAATAATAAAAAAAAACTAGCCCTTGGATAGGAATCAGGTGACCTGGGTTCCTGGGTTTTATATCCCAGATATATTACTTTAAGCAAGCATGTTAATCACTCTGACCTCAGTTCACTGATTTGTAGGTGAGCATCATAGCACCTGCTCTGCTTAACTTTTAAAGATATGATTATGAAACGGTATGTGTAAAATATAGCATCACATAAACATACAATCATGGTTGTATCACTGGTACTCCTAATTCATAAGAAATGTTGCCGGTGGCAGGGCACACCTGGGTGGCTCAGTTGGTTAAGCATCCACCTCTTGATTTCAGCTCAGATCATGAGCTCACGAACCGTGAGCTCGAGTCCCGCATTGGGCCCTGTGCTGATAGTGTGAAGCCTGCTTGGGATTCTCTCTCTCTCCCTCTCTCTCTACCCCTCCCCTGCTGCTGCCTTTCTTTCCCTCTCTGTCTAAATAAATAAATAAATAAATAAATAATAAACTTAAAAAAGCTCCTTTTCTAAAACAAGAAAGAAAGAAAAGAAAAGAGAAAGAAAAAGAAATGTTGCTGGGAAATATTGCTAAATAGATTTTTGTTATTTTTTTGTAATTGGGCATAAAGTTCTGAGTCTTAAGAAATGACTATTATAGCTCCTATTTAATGCTTACTCTGCACTAGACATGTTCTAACCCATTTAGGTTATTTAACTTATTTAATTCTTTCAATAAGCTAACAGGGTAATTATTGTCTTTATCCCTTTTGCAAAGGGGAGGGAAGTCAGCATACATTGGTTAAGTGACTTACTCAGGGTCACAGTGCAAAAAGGGTGTCAGAATATCTGGCCAACCCTGTGTCAGCAAGGCCATTTCTTTTATAGGATCCCTCTTTATAGTTTTCCTGACTCTGTTGAAATGTAAGTAAATGAGAGGGGCCTGTGGGTGTGCTGATTGTGGTGAGACTTCCTTCTGTAGTGACTCCCCAGTCTAAAAGGCACTTCCTTGACTTAAGGTGATACTTAATTCCCTGTTACTCGCGAGCATGAATACCTGGAACTGTAGAAAGAAAACTACTTCCACAATTCACTACTCCTATTAAAGAAAGGAATTTCAATATAATTTGGGTAAATGATAATGAAGGGAATAGGAAGGGTCAATTCTAGAATAAGTTTTTAAATATAATGATAGGACTGTATAAATGTGTTCTGAGATGCTTATTATGTATATGGGGAAAACATTTTTGCAGTATAATCTAAGCAATAAACCTTTTGAAATAAAACATATTGACCATGCTTGATCAACATATGTACAAAATTTTTGTATATACACATGCACATGTTAACATTTCAGAAGCTCAGACTGAATAGCTAAATAGATCTATTCTCCACACCCTGGGAATTCATCTTTTAGGAACCACCATTATCAGATTCAGATATGTTCAGTTAAACATAGTGATCATTGATGCATTGTTTGTGAAGTGAATAAAGCAAGTGAAATTAACAGTCAACCCTGACCCAATTCTGACTATAGTATGAGCTGTTTTCTAAAACAGATTCTATTTTAAGGTGTCTCAGATTATTATTTTAACCAAAGTATGTATTTAGCATATGTAAATATTACTTTTAGTTTTGCTGATCTAGTTCCTTCCTTTTCTTTCCTACGTTAAAATGAAAATAACAAATAATAGCATGTTCCTTTTCTTTAAAATTGAAACCATTATAAGGAATACCTTTAATTATTCAACTATAAGTAAATAACACTACACAAACATACGTATTTTTGTCTTTTCATATTATTTTCCATTTTCAAATAATAAGAAAACACACATTTGGACAAGCAGTACATGGAGTTTGTTCATTAGAAATCGACTCAAAATTATTTTCAAAGCAGTCAAGGATTTCAGGTCCACCTTGTCATATGTGAACTATTTAATCAAACAAAACATGCAATAATTATTTTATTCAGATATATGCATTATATCTGAACTTTATCTTCTTCTTTTTTGTCTTTGGCGTGAAGTTGTGTATGTTATTGGTTGTGGGGTAAAATAGTTATTACACCAAATACTTACTTCTTTTGGTGCCTTCTAGATACCTTCAAACTAAATGTCAGACAAATTTTGTAGCGCACATCCCATCAAGTATATGATTTTTTTTGTAATACTTAAAGCATAGATTGAATTTCAAAATATGTCACAGAATTAATTTCCAGATTTAACTTAACCATCAGTGTCTAGGACCACGTAAAGGTCCACCCCTTCTCACTCAACCTTCTACCTATTCTCAATCACATTCAACATTTAAAAAATTTTTTTAATGTTTATTTATTTTTGAGACAGAGAGAGACAGAGCATGAATGGGGAAGGGTCAGAGAGAGAGGGAGACACAGAATCCGAAGCAGGCTTCAGGCTCTGAGCTGTCAGCACAGAGCCCGATGCGAGGCTTGAACTCACAGACCCTGAGATCATGACCTGAGCCCAAGTCAGAAGCTCAACCGACTGAGCCACCCAGGCACTCCTATCAACTTTTAAAGGTACCTATGTCTTACTGTCATAACCTGCTGGAGGAAGAACATTTGGCCTATGTTAAAGAACTTTCTGACATGTTTTATCATTTCTACGTGATTTTGAGCTTTTTGAAGATATGGGCCTATTTCTTGCATAGCACCTTGCACATATATAATACTCATTATTTATTAACTATTAATTGAATGATGGAGAACTGGACACTACTATAATGTTTTGGTCATATGTTTATTTCTAGGCCACAGCAGATTCAATTCTGCAAATAAGGAGCTGGCATAGACCCTGACAGATAGGAAAACATTAACATCCTGACAGAGACAAAGAAAGAAAAGTAAATGAAGCTGTTGAAACTAAAATTATAAAATATATATCATACAATATGAAATATAATAAAAATAGAAATATATAAAAACCATGTAGTTTAGAGAAAAATAACCAGAGTCTATTTTTGAAAACTCATATTGACTTTATACTATGTCCAGTAGGGCTACACAGACACTCGATGTCTTGACAAGTTAAGGGAACACATTCTTCTTTGTGAGTAGATTTTCTAGGGAAATTTTCCATATACCACCTTCCCCCACATATTCATAGCCTCCCTCATTACCCACATCCTCCAGCAGAGCGGTGCGTTTGTCACAACTGAAGGACCTACATGAATACATCATTATCACCCAAAGTTCATGAAGTTTACACTAGGATTTACTCTCAGTGTTGTACTTCGGGTGGGTTTGGACAAATATATAATGACAGCTGTAACTGTTACAATAAACAGAGTAGTTTCACTGTGCGGGGCCTTTTCGCCCCTTCTTTCCTTCTAACCTGTTGCGATAAACATATGTGTGTAGATTTTGTGTGGATGTATGTTTTTAACTCCTTTGAGTAAATATGAAGGAGCACAGTTGCTGGATCATATAGTATAAGAGTATGTTTAGTTTTGTAAAAACTTCTAAAACATCTTCCAAAGTGGCTGTACCATTTTGCATTCCCTCCAGCAATGCAGGAGAGGTCCCATTGCTCCACATCCTTGTCAGCACTTGGTGTTGTCAGTGTTTCAAAATTTGGCCACTCTAGTAAGTGTGTAGTGATATCTCATTGTTGTTTTAATTTGCGTTTCTCAGATAACATATGATGTGGAACATATTTTTATATGCTTATTTGCCGTCTGTATATTTTCTTTGGCAAGGTGTCTGTTATGGGCTTTGGCCCGTTGTTTAATTAGGTTGTTTGTTTTCTTATTGTTGAGTTTTAGAGTTCTTTATACATCTTGGATAACAAGTATATATCTATATATCTATATCTGTATATCCATATATCTATAGATATATACCTATATCTATATAGATATATATAATCTTATATATCTATATATATCTATATAATCTATAGATCTATATCTATATATCTATATAGATCTATATCTATATGCCTATAGATATAGATATATAATCTTATCAGATAGATTTTTGCATATATTTTCTCCTAGTATGTGGCTTGTCTTTTCATTCTCTTGATCTACCTTCTTGTTTGTGAAAGACTGTCATGCTCCATTACAGAACTGGGACACTGTGTTCAACCAAAGTTCAATAACCAAAGCTCTTAATAATGACACCTATAAAACTAAACCTACCTGTAAAACTAAAGTTATGATAATACGTTCTGTTTGGTAAGTTAAAATATGCTATACACACACACACACACACACACATCTATCACATATCATGTTTTTAAATGTGATTTCCCTGTTCACATAACAAAGTTTCAGTACTGAAAAGTAATATGTGTATATTGCATTCTCTGACGATATCTGTAATATCTTTCTTACTGCTAAAGAATTTGGGAACAATAGGGAAAAGAACAGATTAAAGTGTTTTCAATTCATGCACAAATCACTTCTATTTTTTTAGTTACACATAGTGTTTTGGGTAATTAAAAAATGCTCTTAATTCATAAAGGAAATATGAATAAAATGATCCTTGTATTACCCACAAATGAAGGTTGTTGATAAACAAAAAACAGAGTTGTCACTCATATTAACATCATAATAGAGAAAAGATTACATGCAAAATATGAACACTAAGTTCCTTCTGTAGCCATGACATGATTCCAAATGTAAGTATCCCGTGGAATTTTCATTTGCTTCTCCCGGAGAGATGTAAAAAAATGATTGCAGTCAGACCACCAATATGGGAATAATCTGGAGAATTCCCATTATGGATCTGGAATAAATTTATCACAATTGACTACAGATGGCAGCATATGACTAATCCATGTTTCGCTAATTCTGCCCACTCTTGGTTCAACCACACCCCTTTTAAAGAGAATCTGTCATCACACATACAGAAGATATGCAGACCTGCAGAATGGCACAACACCAACCAGCACAACCACAAGTTGGCAGGGAGGTTGAGGGCAATTTTATCTGAAATCAAAATTATTTTAAAGTACCGGTAATAGGCAGTACATGTGTGAGAGTAAAGTCAGGTCATACGTGACTTCAAAAGTATTGAGAACAGACCCTGGAAAAAGTTTGGAGAGATGTGGTGAACAGAAAACCAAGGTGCAGCCTCTCAAGTGCACTGAGACACTTGAATCCATTCTAAAATGGACTGCTTCTACCTTTCTGGGATGGCATTAATTAATTATTATTCTGGTTTTGATTCACCAAACATCCTTACATTACACTGGGACATCACTTGAGCATATTCATTTGAATGTGGAGAAACAGTCCTGTCAAATAGTTCCAGTTGCTAAAAGGGAATAGTGAAGTCATGTCCTTCCCAGCAGTACTCCCAATATTGCCTCAGATCTAGGATTTGATCTTATTTTTTTAAATATTTATTTATTTATTTTGAAAGAGAGAGAGAGAGAGAGAGAGAGAGAGAGAGAGAGAATTCCAAGCGGACTCCACACTGATAGTGGGGCTTGATCTCACAAAACAGTGACATCATGACCTGAGCCGAAATCAGGAGTCTAATGCTTAACCGACTGAGCCACCAAGGTGCCCCTCGGATCAGATCTTGACTGGACTTCTTTGGCTTATGCTCTGCTTGTTTCTAAAAGCTTTACCACACGTGCTCGCTTCGGCAGCACATATACTAAAAGCTTTACCACTTACTTCTGGAGATACAATTAGTGAAGTTATATGAACATTTAATATTAAATCAAGGAAACCCTCATGGTGCTTCTCATTAAGTAGAAAGGAATGCCTTGGTTTTATGACTTTGGTGCTTAACTCTAATAAAAAAACTTTCATTTTGCTAAACAGAAGTTCTAGCTCTTCATTCCCATGAAACCTGAAATTAGTTTATATAAAAAGCATAGCTACTAAGTGCGCAAAAAAGATGCCAGACTTACAAGACTGCTTAATATGTGAGCCTCACTTGTTTGTAAGCCAAGAAATAAAATATCACCCATATTTGAGATGCTCTCCTTTTATTTCTTTTATGGAGAGAGAGAACCTTGTGCACATGTGTGGGGGGGAAAAGCAGAGGGAGGGGAGAGAGAGAGAATCCCAAGTGGGCTCCATGCCCAGCGAGGAGCCAACACAAGGCTCCAGGTGGGGCTCAACCCCACGACAGTATGATCATGACCTGAGCTAAAATCAAGAATAGGTCCCTTAATCGACTGAGCCACCCAGGCGCCCCAAGATAATGCTCTTCTTAAACAAAATCAGATTAATAAGATAACCAATGGTTTTACCAGTCTGTAACATTTTTAACTATCCAAATATATTAATTTAAACTTGATATGATTTACCTTTTCATTCTCTTAATATATTACTAGAACCTATTAAAAGATGCAGGAAAGGACTCAGTTGATCAAGCATCCGACTTCAGCTCAGGTCATGATCTCATGGTTCGTGAGTTCAAGCCCCACGTCAAGCGGGCTCTGTGCTGACAGCTCAGAGCCTGGAGCCTGTTTCAGATTCTGTCTCCCTCTCTCTATGCCCCTCCCCCAGTCTCTCTCCCCCCAGCCCCCCTGTCTCTCAAAAATAAATAAACATTAAAAAAATTTTAAAAGACCCAAGAAAAGAGAGCATTTACAACATACACTTTGAATTTGGGAGCTTGATTTTTTTTATTAATCTTGTATTAATTTATTTCAGGTCCTTATAATCTATTTGGTATGTTCAGGAGATGATTTTGGTACTCCAAATTTGTAAGTTAGCCAAAGTTTAAAAGAATCTACTAATTACTTGTGGGCCAAACCTCTAGATCTGAGGAGGCCCAGATAGCCAAAAGCAGCAAAAAAGGCATTTTTAAAAATTACCTAGAAAAGATCCATATGCTGAAAATTTCAAATTATTCAGGTTCTTGTTTTGAAAAAAATAAAAATTGAAATGCACAATTCCATAATTACTGCAAAAGTAATGGTTAAAACCCTAAGCCACTTAAAACACCCATGTTATCACACACTTAAAAATAGCATTCTTTTCTCCAACATGTGATGAGTAGTGTTGTACCAGCAAAGATAACCATACATGTATGATACTCTTCATTCTCATAGAAGTTGGATTGGAGAAGTCCATCTTAGAGTTATCAACTGAATCACATAAATTGCTTAGCACCAGACCTATAATTTGAGAATTCTCAATAAAAATTAATATTTATGCATATCTATCTATTAGAGAGGTTTTTTTAAGTTTATCTTGAGAGAGAAAGGGAGAGAGAGAAGGCATGAGTGGGGGAGGGGCAAAGAGAGAGGGAGAGAGAGATCCATGCCGCCCGATGTGGGCTTGATCTCACGAACCTGAGATCGTGACTGGAGCTGAAATCAAGAGTCACATGCTGACCCGACTGAGCCACCAAGGTGCTCGTCTATTAAAGAGCTTTTTAACAGGATTTTTAAATATGCATATTAACTCATATCAGTATGATATAAATCTCATTTTACTTTATGGTCACTATTTTAAGAAATTATGTTTATTTAAAACTTCTCATTCCAATTGAAATGTTTTCATCAATTTTTATCATTTGATAAAAAAGATAATGAATGGTCATTAGTTCTTAATGTGTTTTCATTTTTAGTTGATCATAAGGGTAAAAATAATAATCAATTTAATTTTCTTTAATAAATACTTGAAGTTAATTTCTAAAAAATGCTTTGTTCTTTGTCTATTCTAATTTTCTAAAGAAATTCTAGACAGTATTGTCTAAGGACTCCAGGATGTCCTTCATTTATATGATTTAATAACTGCGGCCTATGGTGTCTTTAAACATAATTTGTGGAAAAAATCTTATATTTCATGAAAATAATAATTCCATTAGAAGCTTGCCCCTTTACCTACATGACCTCAATGAAAATTTTGACTACAGGAATATACAAATTATTATATACGATCCTTACTCCATCTAGGCTTTGCTTTTAAATTTCACTTTGTGCTTGGTATGGTTTTATTTTCTCCTGACGACCTAAGTTTAATTTTGTTAAAAGATTAAGTGAGGCATATTAAAAATTTTAATCATTTATTTGAGCAAAAATTGATTCATATCAGGCAGCCCCAAACCAAAAGCACTTAGAAGTGCTCAGAAGGGCTCCATCAATGGGCATTAGGGGTAAGACTTATAGAGAAGATACAGAAGCAGGGCAAGAAATTATTTGATTGGCCATTGCTTAAGCAGTTGCCTTATTTGAAAACACCTACTTGTCTGTGATTGGTTGTCTTTAGGTTTCTCTCTTTTTTTATTATTACGTTTATGTATTATTTTTGAGAGACTGAGAGAGTGCAAGCTCATGAGCAGGGAAAGGGGCAGAGGGAGAGGAAGACAGAATCCAAAGCAGGCCCTGGACCATGGGGCTGAAACCTATGCACCATGAGATCGTGACATGAGCTGAAACCAAGAGTCCAAAGCTTAAATGACTGAGCCACCCAGATGCCCCAGTTTTCTCTTTCTTAACCTTGGGGCATAGGTCTTGGTTTGTGAATATAAATAAATATAAATACAAATATTAATATTTTATTCTAGAGAGAAAGTGGGGGAGGAGAAGGCTGGAGGGGGAGAGAGAGAGACGGAGAGGAAGAGAGAAAGAAGAAATCTTAAGCAGGCTCCACGCTCATCATGGAGCCAGCTATGGGGCTGTAGCAGGGCTCGATCTCATGACTTAGGATCATGACCTGAGCCAAATTCAAGTGTCGGACACTTAACTTACTGAGCCACTCAGGCAACCCGGGTTTTGATTTGCTTATAAAGGCTTCTAGGACATTAAGCCATCTCAGTCTAATCAATTTATTTAAGTAAGTTAACAATTTCAATCTGTTTTTTTTAATTTCATGAGCTCCTTCTTTTCTGCTTTTTAATGTCATCTCTTACCCCCCAACCCCCACCACTACCATGTAAGTGACACCTATAACCACAGCATACCAGTTTCTTTTTCTCCCCACTTTTATTGGAAAACAATTGGCATATATCACTCTTTAAGTTAAAGCATTTAGCATGATGGTTTGATTTACATATCTTGTGAAATGGTTACCATAACTGGTTCAGCTAACATCTATCTTCTCATATAGGTGCAATAAAATGAAAAGGAAGAAGGGAAAAAAAAAAGTTTCTCCTTGCAATGAGAACTTTTAGGATTTACTCTCTCTGAACAACTTTCTTCTATATCCTACAGAAGCCACACTGTTTCTTTTTGCCTTTCTATCTTTTACTTTTTTTTTTTTCAACTTCTGGTCTAAATAAATTCGAATGTTTCAAGTCATTTGCTCATACAGTTTCCTCTTTTAAAGATTCTCAGGGCATGCAAAAGGAAGCATTATTTCTCACTGAAATTATGAAGAAATGTAAACAAAACATGGTAGTTATCCAATTTTCTACTTTGTCCCAAGCTCCACATTTTAACAGTTAAACTTGTGTTTGTATCGCTTGATACCCTGAGCAGGGGAAATATAGATGGAAAGACAGTGATGAGGAATTCCTAAATGGGAGCAGTTAGCAGCTTTGAAATGTAGAAGATGTTCAAGAAGAGAAGGAAATGAAACTGAATCATGAGACAGTAGATGATTCCAGAAAAGTTATTTTGCTGAGAGGGCAGCAAACTATAGCCCACGGGCTAAATCCAGGACCTGTTTTTGTAGGCTATTTGCTAAGAATGATTTTTATATTTATGCGTGTTTGGAAAAGCAGGCAAACACATTTTGTATGTGAAAATTGATGAATTAAAACTTTGTTGCCCATAAATAAAGTTTATTGGAACACTGCCACACTCTTTCACTTATGCATCGTCTAGGACTATTTTCATACGGCACTAGTGGGAGGAGTAATTGCAACAAAGAGCATATGACCAGCAGCACCTAAAACATTTCTTACCCAGCCCTTTACAGAAGAATCTGTCATCCCCCTGATTGAGAACATTTCCCCAAGCTAATTTTTCCTAGCCAATCAAATCACTGTTCATTGACTAGCACTCTGGGATTTTGAGTCTAAACAAACCAATAAACAACTAGGACATTCAGATCTTTCCAGGAGAGTTTTCTTTACAGTAACACAAGAGCAGTGCACACCACCAGTAAAAGCAGTTGCCTTGGTGTATTTGTTACTTAAAAACAAAAAAAAAGATATATCATGTGTAGTTTACCCAGTTCTCTCCAGTGATAACACCTTGAAAACTGTAGTGTAATATCACAACTTAGATACTGACATGGATCCATTCAAGATCCAGAATATTTCCATCATCATAAGGATTCTTCATGTTGACCCCCTTTTTTTTAAGATTTTATTTTATTTTATTTAAGATTTTATTTTTTTTAAGATTTTATTTTTATTTTTTTTTCAATATATGAAGTTTATTGTCATATTGGTTTCCATACAACACCCAGTGCTCATCCCAAAAGGTGCCCTCCTCAATACCCATCACCCACCCTCCCCTCCCTCCCACCACCCCATCAACCCTCAGTTTGTTCTCAGTTTTTAAGAGTCTATTATGCTTTGGCTCTGTCCCACTCTAACCTCTTTTTTTTTTTCCTTCCCCTGATCACACCCACTTCTGTCTTGCGCCCGACCCCGCCTTAACAACCCTTAAACACTAATCCATTTTCATTTCGATAATTTTATCATTTCAAGAATTTAGAATGTAGTCATGTAGAATATAACCTTTGGGGGTTGGCTTTTTTGCACTCAGCATAATTTCTCTTGAAATCATCCAGGTTGTTGACTATATCAATACTTGGCTCCTCTTTACTGCTGAGTAGTATCCCATCCCATGGATGTACCATAGTTTTTTTGACAGCTTGTCAGTGTGAGGGCATCTGGGTTGTTTCCAGTTTGGAGCTCTTGTGAAAAGAGTTGTAAATATTCGTGTGCAGGTTTTTGCATGAATATACATTTTCATTTCTTTGGGATAGGTGCCCAAGAGCCAAATTACTGGGTCATATGGTAAGCATATGTCTACTTTTTAAAAGAAAATGACCAACTGTGTTCCAGAGTTGCTGTACCATTTTACACTCTCATCAACAGTAATATCAGTGACCCAATATCCTCACCAACGTTGGTGTTGTCACTATTTTGCTTTTTGTTTTTGGTCTTCTAATAGGAGTTTAGTGATATCTCATGTTTTTAATTTGCATTTACCTGATGGCTACTGATGTTCAGCATCTTCCAGTGTGCTTCTTTGCCATCTGTATATGCTCTTGGATGAAATGTCTTTTTTTTAATCTTTTTCCCATTTTCTCCATTTGGATTATTTTATATTATTTTATTTTATTTTATTTTATTTTATTTTATTTTATTTTATTTTATTTTTTTTTACTGTTGAGATGTGAGAGTACTTTGCATTATCTAGATACTTTGCATTGTCTAGGTACTGGTCCTTTCAAATGTGGTCTGAAAATATTTTCTTCCAATCGGTAACTGGTCTTTTTATCTATCTATTATCTATCTACTTAATTTTATTAATAGAATTTACTATAGAGCAAAGTTTTTTTTTAATTTTTACAAAGACCAGTGTATTAGGTTTTATGGATTGTGATTTTGGTGAATTCTGGGAACATTTTACCTAGCCTCAGATCCCAAAAATTTTGTTCTAGGTTATTAACGAAAAGTTCTATGCTTGACATTTAAGTCTGCAACCCATTCTGAGTTAATTTTTTATAAGATATATAGATTTTGTATAGATGTAAGTCAAAGCTCTCTCTCTCTCTCTCTCTCTCTCTCTCTCTCTCTCTCTCCCTCTTCCTCTCCCTCTCTCATCCCTCTCCCTCTCTCCCTATTTTTGTGCTTGTGGATGATCAATTACTCCAATACCATTTGTTGAAAAAACTACCTTTCCTCCATTGTATTGGTTTTGTGTCATTGTTAAAAGTCAGTTGGGCATATATGTGTGGGTCTATTTCTAAATTCCATGTTTTGTTTCATTGACCTGCCTATACCTCTGCCAATACCACACAGTCTTGATTACAATCAAATAGTAATCTATTGTTGTATTTACTATAATAATATCCTATTATATAGACATATAATATTAATGTAATATTAGTATATTAAATGATATACTGTTATAAAATAAGTCTTGAAATTAGACAATTCATCCCAACATATTTTTTAACAAAATTGGTTTAGCTATTCTAGTTTCTTCTATGTGAAGTTTAGAATAATTTTATATATATCTACAAAAAGTTTCCCTGAATTTTGTTGAGAATTTTGTTAAACCTTTATATCTATTTGGGAAGAATTGACATCTTTAATATGCTGAGACTTGGCAATCCATGAATATGATATGTCTTTCCAGGTCTCTTGGGTTTCTTTCTTTTCTTCTTTAAGTTCTTTTTTTTTTTTTTTTTTGACATAGCTCATAGGCATGTGAGAATATGAGCAGCTGAAGGGAAGAGAAAGAGGAGAGAGAGAATCCCAAGCAGACTCTGTGCTGTCAGTGCAGAACCCATGGGGGCTTGATCTCACAAACCATGAGATCATGACCTGAGCCGAAATCAAGAATTGGTTGCTTAACCGACTGAGCCATGCAGGTGCCCCAGATCTCTCAGGTTTCTTTCATCAGCATTTTTTAGTTTTCAGCATACAAGTTCTGTACATTTTGTTAGATCTATACCCAAGTATTTAAATTTTGAGCGATTTTAATAATGTTGTGTTTATATTTCTACATTTTATTTCCTTTTTATTTTATTTTATTTTTGCCTTATTTACACCAGCTAGATTAGAACTCAAAACACTAAATCGAACAGATGGTAATAGTGAACATCCTTGCTTTATTGATGATCTTGGGGGATAGCATTTAGTTTTTCACCATGAAGTAGAATACTAACTATAGTGGGGTTTTTTTTATATAGGAGATCTTTGCCAGATTGAGGAAGTTTCCCTCTATTCCTGGTTGTCAGAGAGTTTCAATCATGAATGGGTGCTGAATTTTTCTGCATCTATTCGTATCATCATGTTATTTTTCTTCTTTAGCCATTAATACGGTGAATATGTTGTTTGATTTCAGAATATTGGAACAGATTTACATCTGTGGAATAACCTTCAAGTGGTCATGGTATATATTCTTTTTACATATTGCTGAATTGTATTTGCTAGTATAGTATGAAGGATTTTAAGTCCATGTTTGTTAGGGATATTGGTCTATGTATTTCTCTTTTTCTATGTTGGCTGGGTTTAGTATCAGGATGACATTAGAGTCATAAAATAAATGGGAAATTTTCCCCTCTTGGATTTTTTAAAAACAATTGTATTGAATATGTGTTAAATCATCTTTAAATATTGGTTAGAATTATCCAACAAAACCATCTGGGCCTGGAGTTTTCTTTTTGAGACAAGTTTTAAATTATAAATTCGATTTCCTTAATAGTTAAATGGTTATTCATATTGGGTGAGTTGGGGGTAATTTGTATTTTTGAAGAATTGGTCCACTTCATCTGAGTTGTCTAAGTTCTGTGTTTAGTGTTTGTAGTTTTCCAGTATTGTCTTTACGTGTCTGTAGTGATATACCAGTTTCATTTCTGATTGGCAATTTGTGTCTTCTCTCTTTTTTATTTGTCAGGAATCCTGGAGCCTTGCCAAGAAGTTTATTGATCTTTTCAAAGAACCAACTCATAGCTTCATTGATTTTCTCTATTGTTTTTCTGTTTTCAATTTCATTTATTGGTGCTCTTATCCTTATCCTTAGTAGTACTGATGGTAGTAGTAGTAGTATTTTGCCTTAGATTGATTTTACTCTTCTTGTTCTTGGTTGTTGAGGTTGGAGTTTGGATTATTGATTTGAGACTTTTCTAATGTATGCAATTAGAGCTATCAATTTCCCTCTGAGCACTGCTATAGCTGTGTCCTGCAAGTTTTATTATGTTCTATTTTCATTTTCATTTACTCCAGTGTTTTTTTTTTTCTTGAGACTTCCTCTTTGACCTATGGATTATTTAGAAGTGTGTTGATTAGTTTCCAAGTGTTTAGAGATTTTCCTGTTATCTGTCTACTACTGTTTTCTGGTTTGATTCTATTTTGGTCAGAAAACATTGTATGATTTCACTTGTTTTTAATTTGTTGATAATTGCTTTATGGACCAGGATATGGCCTATGTTGGAATGTATTTATGGGCACTTGAAAAGAATGTGTATTCCTCTTTTGTTGGGTGTACATTCTAAAAATATCATTTAGATACTGTTTGTTGATGATATTAAGTTCCTATATGCTTGCTAATTTTCTGTCAGTTCTGTCAATTGTTGAGAGGTACGTTGAGTTTACAGTTGTAATCATGGATTTGTCTATTTTTCTTTCTATTTTACCACTTTTACTCCACATATTTTGTAGCTCTTTTGTGTATGTGCATTCAAGATTGTTATGTTGTTTTGTTGGACATTCTTTGTTATCATTTTATGATGTTTATTTGTCTCTGGTAATTTTTTATTGAAGTTCTTTTACTTGATATTAATGTTGCTACTCCTGCTTTATTTAATTAATGTTTGTTTGCATAAAACAGATATATCTATGTATAGGTATAACATATAACATAAACACATAACACACATACATGTTTTACCATGTTTTTACTTTCAACCTGTGTATATCATTGTATTTGAATTGAGTTCCTTTTGGATAGTATATAATTCAGCCATCTTTTTAAAAATCCACTAAGCATATCTCTGCCACTTAATTGGTATATTCAGACAATTTACATTCAATGTAATTTTTGATATGTTATAGCTTAAGCACACCAGTTTCTTCTTTGTTTTTTTCTTCTTTGTTTCTCATATCTCCTGGCTTCCTGTGGGTTTTTGAAACAATTTTTAGAATTTTTAGAATTTTGACTTACCGAGTATTTTTCAGTGTATTTCTTTATGTAGTTTTTATAGAGGCTGTTTTATGTATTAGATCATATATACATAACTTATCACAGTGTACAACGGGTGTATATTTTACTAGTCCTAGTGAAATCAGAAACCATACCTCCCTTTTTGTACTTTTGTCCATACCCATTTATAATTGTCTTAAATATTTCCTCTATATACACTTAGAACCACGTTAGACATTGTTAAATTTTTGTTTCCACCATCAAACATAATTTAGAAAACCTCAGAGAAGGAAAGTCTATTATTTTTACTCATAAATTTGTTATTGAATTCTTTATTCCTTTCTAAAAGTCCACGGTTCTTTTATCATCTCCTTTCTATTTAGACAACTTCCTTTGCTATTCTTTTAAGGTGGGTCTACTGTTGAAAAATTATATTATTTTTCCTTCATCTGATAATGTCCTGATTTCCCCTTCATTCCTAAAAGATATTTTCCATGGATATAGGGTTCTGGACTGACAGCTCTTTTTCTCAGCCTTTAAAAATGTTGTATCCCTTCCTCTGGCCTCCATGGTTTCTGATGAGAAATTTACTTGTCAGAATTGTTTTTCCTCTGAAGGTAAGGTTATGTTTTTCTCTTGCTGCTTTCAAGATTTTTTCTTTGTCTTTAGTTTTCAGAAGTTTGACTATGATATGTTTTGGTGTGGATTTCTTTGCTTTTTTCCTTGCTTGTGGTGTGTTCATACTCTTAAATCTGCATGCCTTTTGCTAACTTTTGGGAGTTTGGGGCCATTTTTTACCATGTGTTATGCCTTACCCTCTTTCTCCTCTCTTTTTGGGACTCCAATGGCACAAATGTTTTATCTTTTAGTATAGTTCCACAGTTTCCTAAGTCTCTGTTTACTTTTTTAAAGTATATTTTCTCTGTCTGGTTCAGATTGGATAATTTTTATTGTTCTCTCTTCTTATTCACTGGTTCTTTCCTTTGCTCCCTGCATTTTTTTTTTATTTATCATAGTTACCATGTTTTTCAGTTCTAAAATTCCCATCTGGTTATTCTAGAAAGCTTCTATGTCTTTGCTAACACTTTTAATTTTTTTTTGTTGTTCCAGCCATGTTCATAATTTCTCACTGAAGCATTTTCATGATGGCTACTTTAAAATCTTTGTGAGATAATTCTAATATCTCTATTATCTTGGTGTTCACAAGTATTGATGTCTTTTTACATTTAGTTTGAGATGTTTCTTTTTTTTTAATGTTTATTTATTTTTGAGAGAGAGAGAGACAGAGACAGAAACAGGGCATGAGGGGGAGAGGGGCAGAGAGAGAGGGAGACACAGAGTCCAAAGCAGACTCCAGGCTCTCAGCTGTCAACACAGAGTCTGATGCAGGGCTTGAACTCACGAACTGTGGGGTCATGACCTGAGCTGAAGTCGGATGCTTAACCAACTGAGCCAGGTGCCCCCCTTTTTTTTTAATTTTTTTAATGTTTATTTAGAGATGTTTCTGCTTCATTGTATGACAGATTATCTTCAGTTTTATATTATTATTTAATTATATTATTACTATTATTTAAACTTTTGATTTTATCTAGATTCCTCTGACACTACTCCAGCAGAGAAAGGGGGTACACTTGTCATTGCAGGTATAGACGGAAGTCCAGGTCTCTCCCTCCTGGCTAGCATTGACTCCTGAGTGGGAGGGCTCTGTGTTACTGCTGGGTAGTGGTGAGTGTTCCTGTTCCCCACTAGGCATCCATTGATACTTTATTGGCTAGGAGTAATGGGAGTGGTTTGTTATTGCTCCCATGATGGCCTTTGCTGGTACCTTACAGGTTGGGGAATTGTAGGGTTGGGCAGTTTCTAATGTCCCAACTCTCCACTTGGCCTTCTCTGTCCAACACAACCTTAGTAGGGAGAGAGAAGAGTGTCTCATTATTACTGAGTTGCAGTGGAAGTCCAGGATCCCTATCTGGAGTCTACTGATGATAATACATCAGGTTAGAGTAGAGACTTTGTTATCTGCTGACAGGGACAAAAGTCCCAATCCCAATTCCCTACTCAGACTTCCTTACACCACCCTAGGATTGGGGAGAGGAGGTTAGGATGCTTTGTTCTAGCCTAACAAGGGTCAGTAGGAGGCTCCTCATTGGGCCTTTGCAGGTTAGGGATGGCTGCGTGTGTGGTGTCTGACTAGAGCAAAGTGGTATTGTCCCAGTGCTTTCTGTCTTTCTGTGCTGCTGCTTTCTTGGTTCTTTGGCTACAGAGAACAGGCTTTTGTTGGGGACTTCTCTGGTCTGCACCAGTTGGTGTCTCTGGGTTGTCAGCTTCTTCAGCTTGAAGTTTGGATATATGAGGCAAAACTAAAATCCAAGGAATTAGCCACGATGTTGTTCCTTGGGTCCTGAGGTCCCTAGCTGTTCTGTCTTCTTCTCTTCATCTTTCAGAGTCTCCTTACATTTGTCTTACGTATGATGTCCAGAGTTTTTTCGTTGTACCTAGCAGAAGGATTAGGAAAAACTATCTACTACATCTTCCTGGAAGTGAATTTCACCTGTTTCTTTCTTTTTTTTCTGTTTTATATATATTTTTTTTAATTGGGAAGGCAGCATATTCAATTTTCACAGTAGTTTCTTTAAGGAACTTAAACAGAATGATTAAAAACTGACTAATAAATTTTCTATTAAAAAAGAGAAAACTTGAAACAATACATCTCTATCTGTAATGTACTTTTCAATATCCATTTCACTTCTACTTTCCAGTTTCTGCTAGTTTGTTTCTTGATTCCTTTATCACCAATAAAGTCTTCTTTAGCATTTATTGAGACACTTACATTTAGAAGTGAGCTTTTCTCACTTGAAAGTTCTCTCTGAATGACTCCTGCATGGGCGGGGGTGGGGGGGGGTGGGTAAGGTTCATTTGATTCATTGCTATTACCCTGTGCCTGTCACAAGGCCAACCCACATTCTAGTACTTAATAAATACCTGCTGAATAAGTGAATGAGAACTGAAAATCTAAATTTTTCTTTCTGTAAGAGCATATCTACTTGATTCTTGCTATGCTGAAGCATGATACATATGTGTCTGTAGCCCATGCTTGATTTCCACCAGGCACTCCAAGCATGTGCTTAGGGCATTAGCAAACTTTGTCCAGAATTTTGCAACCTAGAAGAAAGCAATTTTAATTTCAGCACATGTGTCAGTTTTTGTTTTATGGTTTAGAATTGTTTGTATTTTGAATTACAAATGGGGCAGATGCCAGAATGGTTCCCGTGTGTGTATGTGTGTGTGTGTGTGTGTGTGTGTGCATGTGCGCATGTGTGCACATGTGCATATTCCCTCCTATCATTTCAAAAGAAAGTGACCCAAAGAACATGGCATAAAAAAGACCTAGACTATTTTTAGGGTCTGTTTCCTAGATCCCTGAATCTTTTTTTTTTGATGATGATGATTGATTTTTAGTTAAATCGTGGTTTGATTATCTTTAAACCTTTGTCATGTAATGTGCGTTGTGTGGCTGTATATCCATGGAGGAGGGATAATGTTAGCCCATCGTTTGGTAAAGTCCTGCAAATAATTTTTTTGCAAGCATAATTATACTTTAGATAAAGATCTCCCATTACCGAACCATTTTTTTTTTAATGGAGGAGAAGAACATGATTCTTTTTAGTACTACTGAGTATGTTTGGTTTAAATACTAATAATGCTCGTTTTCCCGCCTGGCTTTAGATTCTGCTTAAGGAAATGGTGAAAGATTTAATTCACTGTACTTTTGTAAGAAAGTCTGGAAATGTTCCTCCATGGGAACTTTGGTCGCCTGCTAGAATGGAAATTCATTGGGGAGGGGGAACCATTTCATTTTATTGCCTGAGAGGTGTTGATAACATTCCCTACATCTTTCAAAGGCATCTTTCATGCCAAACAGGCAAACTGTAGCTAGCGAAGGAACAGAAAGAGCACTACTTACATGAGTCATTCTCAGCAAACCAGCACAGCAGCTGTGCTAGGTACTGATGAGGATTACCACAGAACCCAGTTGCAAGGTTTTGTGTGGTTGAAGAGACAACTAGCTCTCTCTGGGGACCACTTTGAAGGAGATTGAAGCAATAATGCATCCCCACTGTTGCTAGTGGATTTTGTGGCCATGTAGTACAAAACGTGTGCCAGATAAAATCAGAAAGTAATAGAAAGCAAGAAGAATCGCACAGATTTTTAATCTTAATGTGAGAGACTAAAACAAATGTCCTGAGCTTGTTGCATGTATTAGTAAGGAGTAGGAGACAGAGGATGGGATGCCTTTAACTCAGAACACTTGCAGGGCTTCCGTCTTTTCATTTGAGAACCATTTGGGTGTGTTGTGAAATAAAGTTGCAGAGTAGGCATGTTCAGACCTTTATTTGCTACAGTTAGTAGGAAAGATCCCCCCCCCCCACCTTAAATAAAAGAAGCCAGAGTTTTCTGTGCAAACTGAAACAGGCGTTGCAAGAATCAGATTCACTTTGGACGAGTCTTCACATTCCAAGTCCTCATTGCATCAGGCAGCACAATTCCATCTCTGGTTGATGGGCAGAAAAAGTGGGCAGCTTGCCAGGTAGACGTTTCCATGACTCCCAGCCCCCAAAGGTGATGCGTTTTTCAGCTAATTCAATGAAGAGTGGGCTGAACTTTGGGTCTAAACGAGACAATAGCTGCCTTCGCAGTATCAGCAGAATGGTTTGATGGGAATGCACTCTACATTTGGCAGAGAATCATGTGACCTTACGACTGAGATTTTGTGATGGTGCCAACGGAGACTTGGAAAGCAGCAACCGTCCTGACTTTTTTCTTCTTTTCTAGCATGGCTCAGAAAATGGTGGATCTTAATACTTGACTTTAGCCAGACTCAGCAAGCGACTGAGCTTTGAAGCACAACTTCGCCTTTATTCTGGGTTTTTGGCAGGCCACCAGGAGGCTGTCCCTTTCACGCCTGATAAATTCTGCTGCTTATCTCTAAATAGGAAAAAAAAAAAAGAAAGAAAAATATAAACAGAATATTGAGGCATAACAAGTGAATCTTAAAATTGTATGTGCTTTTTGTTTTTTGGCTTTTCTTACTGCTGATTTTTTTTAATGTTAATACCCTTTCTGCTTGCTGAAGAATCCAAGTACTTTTTTTTTTTTTTTTTTTTTTTTTTGGTTTATAATGAACAGGCATTTGAACAGGGCAAACAGGACGGCCGCAGCAGTGAGCATGAGATCATTGCAGCAGAGTAGCAAACTGGCACCCTGCCTTCTCACCCTTTTGGTTCAGGAGACAAACGTGTGCAATCCTCATTTCTAAAGTCAGCTCAGCCTGGAAGGATTCCTGGTCTCTCCCACCTTCTACCATTCTGCTGCCAGGGACAGCAAGGATTGGTGCAGCTTCTGCGCAGTGCTTTGTGCCTGGAATACCGAGAAGGAAGAAAAAGAAGACAAGCACCCTGGTCCTTTTTTTCCAAGAAATAACAGGAGCCCTGAAGAAAAAAAAATCTGAGTTTGTCCTACTTCATGCAACAGTGCTGAAAAAAAATGAGACGCTCCTGCTCAAAAACAAAAACAAAAACAAACAAACAAAAATCCAAACCAAAACAAACCAAAAAAAAGCAAACATTGGCTTGTATACCTACAGAGACATCGGGCTTTGTAAAGCAGCTTTGTAAGGCAACATAACCAAATGAGCCTTCCTATTTTTATTATTTCAAAAAATATGGCATAATTAGCAATATATTGCACTTGGTGAAATCGCACCTTTCATATCAGGTATAACTTTTTTTGTTGTTTCTTTTTAAGCCTACTCTTATATAAAAGGGGAACCTTGAACTTTCAATGTACTCTTATTTAGCTCATCACCCACTTTACTCTTATTAACTTTTTCCTTTTGCTGTCTTGCTCTAATCCTGATTAGAATAGAAACTTAAGTAAAAATAGAAAAATGTCTATGGAAAGGACGGTACATGTTTTTACTTTTGTTATACATCGAAGTTTGGAAAGACATTAATATGTTATCTATGCTTTTCATGTACAGTATTAGTTTTTGCTATCTAAGAAAAGTGAGCGTTTAGTCCTAGCTGTTTAAAGAAACTAAAGCTTTCGTTTGCTGTGACTCATAATTTGAAATGTGGAAGAAGAAACTTTTTGAACTTCTAAAAAAAAAAGGGTCATATTAGAAGATACATTAAACTACTGACAAATAAAATTAGTTTGGGGGAAGTTATATTTAAACTATTTACCAGGATTTCAGTATAACCGAAATAGAAATGTAAAGACCATGTTCTCAGTTGCTAAGTAAAAAAGAAGCTTGTTTCACAATAATACTCTCTTTTAAAATATATTTTAAAAGAAGCATTTGTCTTAGGGCAGTTCCAGAGAGCGCTAGAAATATCCATTAAGTATTTTAGTGGAAAAAGTACATACAAACTTGTTTTAAGTTTAAAGCAATGATTGGCTCAGTAGATAAATGCATTGCATTCTAATTATTTTGTCTATTTGTACAAGTAAATTGCTAAGCAATTTAAGCATTTCATAACAAAACCCAGTTTTGCCTGGTTCAGTGGGAAAGGATTAGCAGATGTATTCCACCTATTTTAATTTTGATTAAAACTGTTTCTAAACATGTTTAAAAATTGCTAAAAAGAGAAAGTGCTTCTTAAAAATACAGCGTATATGAATGAACACTATGATTTGCATATTAAGAATTGGTGCTATAATATTTGCCACGAAAAGAATAAACTTTAAGCAAACTGTTGTGCTTTTAAAATCATATTTTATCATATTGACAATATGTAGGGTAAACAAAGAGAAAATATTATAGAACTGATGCATTCTACCTTCTTTTTTGTTATTCCATGAAGAATTATGGGAAATTGCAATTACCCTATATACTGATAATATTCAAATAAAACGTTTTATTAAGTTTATCGGTTATTGTTCACTAATTATTTAAAAAATAGCCCTTGCTCCTTCATGCTGCCTCAGCTAATGGAGCATCAACTTTCACAGGCTTAATTAACATTTATAAACCTGTTTTCATGTTTCAAGATCCTTTAGTTGAAAAACATTATTTTAAATGTTATTTTTAGGAGCCATTAATCTCTACACTCTTAATTATCTTATTAAGCTCCATGCCAAATCCAAATCTCTTTTCAGCTTTCACTAGTTCATTGTGCAAAACCTAGTCGCTTCTTTAACAGCCATGCCTCCTTTCACTTTCAAAACTGTTACTGTGAAAACAACACCAACCAAAATGAACGCATAAATGCAAACTATGAAACCACATTATATGTCATATGAGTAGCCTTGGGTGGGGCTCTGTGAGTCTTCCAAGCCTTTAAAAAAAAATACTTTAAAAGGTTTTGCCCATTTTGACATTGTGTTTTGTTCTCGACCGTCTACCTTCATTCCCACCATCCAGCCAGATGATTCTCCTAGACAGCAGTTGTCTGATATTTCTCCTTTTGTGGTTGTTTTAGGGAAAAACTTAAAATGGATATGAGAAGTGAAGAAAGTGATCATAGGAGAAAATCATCTCAGGTAAAAACAAAAAGCAAAAGAGCAATTAATATTTAATATTTTTAAAGAAAAAAATAAAACAATTTTGACTGTGTTTAGTGATAAGAATTCGTTTCATATTCTCTATGGATCTAGCTGTTGGAATTTTCATTGATGGCTTGAGAATTTATACTGTTACCTACCTTTGTGAAAAATTTTTGTCTGAGTTTGTGATCAGTGTGCAGTTTGAGTCCCTTTGAATTCTGTATCTATATATCCATTCATGTAGCTATACATCCATTCATAGAACGGTTGAATAGAAAGTAATTTAGAAAAAGAAAATATATATTTTTTATTTGTCATACCATATAAAAGGAAGTGAAATCTGGGGGGAGGGAATAAAGTTGTGCTGTTTTCAAAAAATGATCTACTAAGATAATGAAACCAAAATATACATTCTTATAGTTATGATAAAACCCAAAACAAATGTTGCTTTTTATTTCACATCTAAATTTATTAATATATGTTGAGACATTTTTACTATAATTAAATGCATGATTGTTGATTTTTTACTGTGGCTTTTAATAAGTATGGCAATAATTAGAAAACAAATAATGGCAAAAATTATGTAGACCGAATCATCTATTTAAAGTTTAAGAAACACATTTCATTTATTTCAAAACATGCAAAAACACTAAGTAATTTTTATGTAGTGTTACTATTTTTCACAATGAAGATATAATTTAGAAATGCTAAATATTGTGGATATGAGTGATACGATTAATGATTGTACAACTTACAATTTTGTTGCTGTTGAGCTTAAAATCTTTTTAAAAACGTGAGTGTGGCTGGCTTTATGTTTATTCTTTGTGTGTTTGCTTATTGTCTGGTGGTTTAAAATTTTTTTAGTGACAATTTATTTTTGCCCAACCTGTTGACCAGGTAAGAGTTGTATGTAGCTATATAGTATGTTTAAGAATATCTTTTTTTGAAAAATAAATTTAAATATATTGTGTTGAAGAGGCAAGATATATTCTCTTTTATGCAATAGATCTGGAGTATAAATTTTAGTAGTAGTAACATTGCTAGTAGTAGTAATGCTTGCTAGTATGTCATTAATTTTGGTTTTCTGATAATAGTTTATCCAAATATAGTTAATTTCAGTTTTATTCCAACTATAGACACATATGTATACATTTAATACTTTTCAATAACTTCCTGCATTCTCTGTCTAGTCAACAGAATCTTACTTGTTTTATGAGAAAGTTATAATGTTACCCATTCCTTAAAACCACTAACCGAGGTTTTATAAAAGAGTTAAAACAAGCACAGTCTGACTCTTACACAATTAGCTTAATAGTTAATTTGGTCTTAATTATAGGCTGGTAGTACTACATTCATGCCTCACAATTACATAATTCATACATGCATGTATATATCCTTTTTTTTCTTTTAAAACTCGTTATTAATTAGAACAGTCCAAATACAAAATATTCACTATTAAAACAAAAGTTATCTGTGAAAAATATTTCAATATACTAGTCTTTAAATTCTCATGTATAGAAACCTGTATTTAGTGTAGGATATTTATGAAGGCCTTTAACTGGGAATATGTATACTAAAAGCATTTTAGCATTTAAAATATTTATACTAAAGGATCGATATGATTATTTTCATTTAATTTCATCAGATATTTACAACAAATTCTGCATTAATAGGGAGCCCAAGTGAGATGTTGCCCATTGGCATAAACCCGTAGATCCGATCTTGTGGTGAAGTGGACTGCACAAGCTCGCTTCTATGGGTCTTTGTCAGTGTGGTAATCTAACAAAATGTTATAGACAAATGCCGTTAAATAAATTTTAGTCAAGCTCCTGTTAAATTTTAGTTGATTACTTTTGAAGAATTTATATTTTTCTTTGTTTCTCATGTATATATTAACCCTCATCTGTCTTTAGAGGCAGGCTTCAATTGTCGAACACTAGGAAGGGTTTATAACATAGCCATTTAAGTTTGAATCCAAGTATAGTAAATTACTTAAGAAACTTGAATCTTTATAGCAGGGTTTGAAACATGGTCTGAATAGATCCTGTTCAGATACTTAAGTTCACATTATACTGGTTAGTATACCTCATTGACTTCAATAAGGAAATTAAAGGTTATAACTGGGATTTATGTATTACTATTGAGCTGTTTTCTCTTGAAAAATGAAGTTGAATGCTATTTCTCTTTAATATTATTAATTACTGGGAGAACTATGCCAGGAGAGATGTCAGAGGACATTTTGTATGACCTGTGCTGGAAATCCAAGAGGTTAGGATAGTCCTAGGAGACACATACTAAGTTCATTGGTGAAATGTTAGCGTATTATATCTACATCCTTGCCAAGCCCTTAGGTGTATGGCCGCCATATTTGGAGGAGCTGACTGAAGATATGATAAGGAGTTTGAAGCAACATTGGAAGCTGTGTGCATCCGGGTTGAGGTAGTAGGTTGTATGGTTTAGAGTTACACCCTGGGAGTTAACTGTACAACCTTCTAGCTTTCCTTGGAGCACACTTGAGCCATCGAGGAATCCTTCACCACTTTAATCTGATCAAGCCAATTTCTGTGCAAGAAGGTAATGTGTCATGAGTATTTTGGATAATTAATTTGAGGCTTTATTACATTAAAATGATCTTTTCATCCCTAAATACTAGATTATTCCATTTGAATCTTCTTATAAAAATTGGCAAGATGGTATTTCTAATAGGTTGTTACTTTATGAGCGAACATTTTTAGGAACTGGTGAGCTGTGACTTAAACTGCATTGATATTGCAACTCTTCAGTCACAGATTCACAAAATTTGGCTCTTAATTTTGCAAAGGGATCATTGGTCTCTCTTTCTATTCTATTGGCTACTTAGACACTACAGTAAAACAAAAACAAAAATAAAAAACAAGTCTGCTGGTATCAATGATCTAATAGCACGTTGTCTGAGTCTTTCTTATGACACATCACTTTCTCCCTTATATTATGGTTATCTATGTGCTTGTTTATTTTTTTCCCAGTATATACTAGACTGTAAGCCCCTTGAGGGCAAAGTCCATGCCTTATTTTTCATTGTATCCCCTACAGTGGTTTTCACATAAGATCTAAATATTTATTGGATGAATGAATGGAGTATAAGATCTCACCCTGTGATGAGTTTCTACTGAATATTTGAATGAATTACAAAAATAGTCACAAATTTGAGTATTGTGTGTTGGTCCCCTGAAATTTGCCTAAATTTAATTCCCACACTGCTCTGCATCAGTTAATATACTTGCTTTTTTTTTTACTGTGTTGAGTGTGCCCATTCATCCTAGACATACAATTTAAAATTTAGAATTACTTTTTCCCTAGAATAAAAATAGAGCAGATTCATTTTTATTAATAATTTCATTATAGTTTATAACTCTAAATTTAGATTGTGCATATTTCTTTTGAATTTTTAAATTCCTTGATTTCTAGATAAATAGTTTTTCTTTCAGCATCAATTTTACAAATCAGCTTTTTGTGTTTTGTATACTTCCCTTGTATTCTACCTTTTATTTTTGTACAGCTACATCTGTTGAATAAACCAGAAACAGCAATATCATAAGTATGTCAAGAAATTAATAATAAGTATATGAAGTATAATAGAGGATTAGATCACACTTTTGTTTGAAGGGAAGGCACCTGTAATATTCTGTCTGTACAAAGCAAATGAGTCTCTTTGGAGTCCATTAAACTGTCATAAATTTTAGTGGCAATGAATGGTGTAACTTACATAGAGAAACCAGTTTATGTAGATCATCTTTCAGTCACAGAATTGAATAGTTGTAGATATTGGAACCTTAAACTCTATGTATGAAACATTGAATACATTAGAAAAGATTTTTAGATATCAATGTGTTAAGAACCCTAAGATACTGGCAATGTGGTGATAAGCTTCCTATAGAACACTCTGGCATCCAGAATATCTCAGAATCTAGAATTTGCCAACAATGGTGAAGAAGGAACTTTTGAATCACCAAAGGAAGAACACATGAGCCTTAGAAAGCTGAATACCAATAATTTCAAGCAAAGTTATTTGATTAGTACGCAGAGGTTAAAGACTAGTATTCTTAAGGCTCCTGGATGGCTCAGTAGGTTGAGCATCTGACTCTTGATTTCAGCTCAGGTCATGATCCCAGGGTTGTGAGATTGAGCCCCACTCAGCATGGAGCCTGCTTAAGATTCTCTCCCTCTCCCTTTGCCTCTCTCTCTCTCTCTCTCTCTCTCTCTCTCTCAAATAAATAAATAAATAAATAAATAAATAAATAAATAAATACTAGTAGTTGCTAAGAAGGAAGAGTCTTTTTATTTTTTTAATTTTTTTTAATGTTTATTTATTTTTGAGACAGAGAGAGACAGAGCATGAATGGGGGAGGGGCAGAGAGAGAGGGAAATACAGAATCAGAAGCAGGCTCCAAGCTCCGAGCCATCAGCCCAGAGCCTGGGAAGAGTCTTTTTAAGGACCAATCAAAAGATAGTGAGCAAGAGGCAGGAGACATAGACAAGAGAGTGAGAAAGAGACAGAGGGAATGAAGAGATGAGAAGGAAAGTACTCCTAGCAAAGAAAAACAATGTTGTGCCTAATGGTAGCAGTTCTACACAAAAGTGTAAGAAGTAGACAACTGAGTGGTAAACAATTACATCTTTGTAAATAGTGTAGCCCTTGAGAGCCTGGAGTTCCTTTTGCACACACGTGTGTGTGTGTGTGTGTGTGTGTGTGTGTGTGTGTGTATCCCAACACTCTTGTGTATAGCTTTGAAGACCAAGTCAGCATCTTTGATGGGCCAAGTAGAATACTATTGCCCAGAAATGCCTGTTTCCACGTGTTGCAACAGAGTTAAGTGTATCACAGAAGTCAACTGTGGTGTACAGTGATAATCTTCTGAAAATACCATGTCAAATGCATAGAATTGTGGTCTCTTATCTACCTTATCTAAAGTGAACTGTTATCATGAGAGAACAGTTTAAAACTTACAACGACATAGCTGTGATCAAAAGTGTTAGTCATACAGAAGTCATAATAATTCTGAAAGGCAGAGGATATGATTAGTATAAATGAAGAAAATAAAAACTCTTCTGTAGGGTGAGAATACTACATGGGGATGCTTTCACTAGTGATTAATTATGAATTTTCTCTTCCAACTATGGAGGTTATTTAGCTTAATATAGTTTTATAAAAAAAAATTATGGATGACAAATACACAGATTGATGAGATTATTTCAAAGAAGCCAAGATTCAGGACCACTGCTGGTATCAAATATCTAGGAATAGTTCAATTATGCCCAATAAACCATGGGGAAATATTGTACATTTAGAGAGTTAGAATTCAGTGAGGAAACATCTGTGTAGATTGAGTAATTCCTGTAAGAATTTTAAGTGGTCAAGTTTTATTATGTAGCAAGATTTCCATATTGGTAACAAAAGAAGTATGAAAATTCAGGAAACAATTAAATATCGGCAAATTTCACTTAACCACTATCACTCTTGATATTTTGAGACTTTTTGTTCAGAGTAGCTGATTTTGTTTAGATGCTTTGTGGAGTGAGGCAGGAGGAGTTGGAACTGGAAGCATGGAATCAGGGAGGGAGAAAGGAAGGAAAAGGAAAACCAACTGCAAATCAGTCAATTGGACCATGCTAGAAAAGTCTAATTTAGTTTATAACACCAGTTCATGTTAATACTCTTATATTGCTTGTTATTATTAGTTCAGTGAACTATGAGGGAATCAGATAAATTACTTGGCAGTTGAACTGAGCCTTTTTGAAAACAATCCAGAAGTCCATGAACTATGCTATTAGAATAAATGAGTCTCTTTCTGTAAATAATTATTCTGTTTCTCTTATTCCCTATTATCAAGTGCTGACTCATGAGCATAGGTGATTCCCTAAGATTCCCCAAAAGATGTGATACGAAATTCTGCCACCCTGAACCTTACTTTGTACCCATGCCTGGATTCTCTTCCACAGAATGTAGGAATAATTCTTGAAGTCACTAATTATATCCTCTGCCTTTCAGAATTATTATGACTTCTGCATGACTAACATTGATCTTGGGGAGCACTGATACCTCCCTAAAAGATCTGTAAGGAATGCCTGTGAAAGACCATGAGGTGAAGGATCTGACATACCGAGAGAGCATTCATCTCTTACTTGTTTACTGATTGCTACCATCCACTACTATTTCCAAACAAACCTGCTCCATGTTAACATCATGTTCTTCAGGATTAGTGGATATCACTTCTTCATCCCCAAGTCTTTACTCTTTCTCTAAGGACTTTCTCAATTTCAAATTCTGATAGCCATTGAAACTTTTTTTTCCCACAGAGCTTTTTCTAACTTCCATTAGCGGTGAGCCCAAGTGTCCAAGGGGACTGACTTCCTAGCACTGTATATACTTTTTTTTTAATTGTTGGATTGGGTTGAACTGTAGATCATTTATAGGCAATGGTGAGAAACTATACACACCTTAAAATAAACTATGCTTCAGCAGTAAAGTCCTATGTTATCTGAGATATTTCTAGACTCTTAAGAATATATCATTATGGGATAAGGTTTTTTTTTTTAACACAGTCTATAACGTTCAGTTAAGCCTGTGATATACTATTTGAAGGTAATTTATGAAATTAGCTACTCTCTATTATTTATACTAAACCTAAGCCCCTTGTGTACAGAAATAGCTGTCTTTTCCAAACTCACAACTCCCTACCCTAGTGCTCTGCATATATGATGAAATCTTTGGTGAATGAACAAAACATTTTTAAGTGAAACAAAAACATTATGTGATACATTAGGGTAATTCTATATTTAAGTATACTTCCTCAAGATTTTAAAGTTTTTTTAAAGAGAAATTAGAAATATCATATTTAACTTTGGAGAAGTCTATTGGAGGGTAGTTCTTGATTTTTAAGTTGGCATTGTCTTGTGTGTGCCTTCATTTGTGACTTCTTTCTACTCCATGTGGAATGTGTGAGTTAAATAAACTTACCCATGTCTCTCTCCTGTCTCTGATCCCTCTTAAATCCTATTCTGTTTCTCTTCATTCTGGACTCCTGGAACTCTTACTTGACCCTAATCATATTCAACCTCGTTTTTCCCATTACATTTTGTAGGTTTAGTTATGATCAGTGACGTTAGTTTGTAAGCTGTATAATTCATGTATTACATTTACTTAGTAAGAACTTAAATAGTACTTGATTGAAATTAAAAATTAAATCTAGATTTATAAGTGGTAAGAACCTTAGAGATCAATAACCCATTTTCCAGATAACGAAACTGAGCCCTAGAATGTTCAATGATTTTTGTCAGAACCAATCCACTAGTAATGGACACAGCCTAAATTTTTATCTAGGTCAATGATCTATGCAAGAAGATGTATTTTATGTATGCTATCAATATATTTTTAGGTAGTATCATTAAACAAATTGTAATTGATTGAAATAAGATGATAAAGTTTTATTTTTAAAAGACTACAAATAACACAATAATTTATCTGCACACTCAAATATGATAGATATAATTAATATCATTTAAAATGAACTCTGTATCCATTCCATTTCATTTTTTCTTTTCAAGTAGAAATGCACTCTTACTATGGAGGCATAGAGAAAATTTTATCTACTTTCTAGTCCACTATGGTAATTCCCTTCCTTCCAGAACCCTTCTCTAGGGGAGAGGAGTATGGCCTAGCAGTTAGTGATATATCCTAAGTAAAAAGGGAAGAAACTGTGAATTGGTTAACCTGTTAGTATTATGTTGCTTGGAAGAATGAAAGTTAATATGAAATGGTAGCCATAACTAAGCTCAACTTCAGAGCTCAATTGCTTGTATCCTCCCCAAGACATACAAGATAGCATTATGTAAAACACTTTTACCAGGGATCATGAACTTGAATAGCTTCAGGGTCTAGGCAATATAGTAAGCCAGACTTGAAGACAAGAGGAAGGAACAGGGACTGTGGTAGACCAAAGATACAGTCACTCTCAAGGTATTTCAAAGTGACTTCATCAGTCATTTGGCTCCCAAGGGCAGCCATTTTTCCATCTCCTACATGAAAATATCACACAGTAAAGCAAAATTGCAATGAATCTTCTCCTTTAATAAACCTAGAAGCATCTTTTCTTACAGTTGACCTAGATAATTGGGAGTATCTATGATACTCTATGCTGATGCTATTATGTCAAATAAAGATGTCTGATCCATGATAGTCTAAATATTTCCTTGAATTTAATGGACTAGTGGAAAATATTTACTGATCAAGCAACAACTATCAATTGCAATATTTGTTTGATGCTGTTTTAATGAAAGAAAGGTAGTGGTAGTGATTATAGTAGTCCCAGTAGTACTATGTAGTTTTAGGTTTCCCTCTGTCTCTGAATCTCAATGTGCAAAACAATGAAATCCTGATACTTTTTATTTCTCAAATATTTGATACTGTAAATAGATGGATAAATAACCTTTTGAAGTCAGAAAAAAATCAAAAGGTTAAATAGAGTGAACACAATTAAAGTTCAAGGGTTTTCATCTCCGTATAATGTCTTAGATTAGGGCAACTGAGTAGAGCTCAAGAATAAAGTAACTGGTGGTGTTGTTAATTGTATTTTATTGTGTGATAATTAAAAGACCAGTTATGCATACATCTGGAATTAGATCAGGTTCCTGTCCATAAATTTTTCAATATAATTTAATCCAATGAACTTAAATGTGGCAAATAGAAATGACACAACTAATTATGAAAACACTGAGTTTGTAGTAATGAAGAAGACTCATGTTTGCAGTGTTGCTGTGTGTAGTAGAAACCTTCCTATTAAATACAATTAGGATTAGCTGTTGATACCATGAAGATTTTTGAGAAATGGATCTTAAAAACTAACACATACATACAGTACACATTTTGTTTAAATTTAAAAGCTTGATTGTATATTTGCCAGTATTTTTATGCAAGCCAAGAACTACTCTTGAGTTTGGTTACTGATTACAGATCTTAGTGATTTTTTTTTGGTTTTTTTTTGTTTGTAAATCCCTTAATGCATCATCTATGATTTCTAATTTCTGTTGTTCCTCAGATGTCTTTAAGCACACATCTAATGCCAAGAAATCTAACAGCAGAATACTACTTTCTTTATGATTGTTTCCAATCTTTTAACATTGTCTTACCTACATCCAACTCTCTAGCATTTTTTTAAATATGATCATATAACATTTCCAAAATGTTAAGGTTTAGAAAACCCTTCATTCTTTTCTCACTCATCTTTAAATTGGTTTATATACTATTTAACTAAATGATACAATTTCACATTAACCTAACTGGCATAAACTGGTTTGGGAACAAACATAACAGATTTCTGGCAAGCATACAAATCACTTGATGGGAGCAGAAATACTTGAGTGCTCTAGAACTTTCTGAGGTGATGGAAATGTTCTCTACATTGTCCAAAACAGTAACCATTAGCCACATGAAGCTGTTGTGCACTTGAAAGATGTCTAATGTGACTGAAGAAGTGAATTTAGGTTTAGTTAATTAAAATTTAAATAGCTACATGTGAATAGTAGCTAATGTATTGGACAGTGCAGTTCTGGAAAGGATCACACTTGCATTTAGCATGCTGGAGCATTTAGCATCTGTTGAAAATGTCAGCTAATCTGTGAAGTGGTAAGTGATTACAAGTATTTCCTCAGTAGCTGAATTAAGATTTAGGGGAAGAATAACTTGGGAAACTTTAATTGATTTGGATTTCATTTTTGTTTTATTGTTTTTTATTTGTTTATTTTGTTCCTATTTGGGTATAGATTTAATTTGATGGGATTTTAAAAATTTATGCAAAAAAAGGCCGCCAAAACATTTGAAACTACAGAGGTTTGCAACTCTTTCTGAAGCATTCAGTCAACACAAACCTAATTAGAAAGCAAATGGCATTATTGCAGTAGCAAAACAAAAACAAAAATGTGTTCTTACTTTAGGATCATGGATCCATAAGAGACATAGAATGAACTTGTTGAGTCTCTGGGGTCTTTGAAAAAATGTATAATACTTTAAAGGTATGTAGGTGTGTTTATTTTTCTGAGGAAGAAGTCCCAGCTCTTCTCAGATTATCCTAGCAGTCCATGATTTCCTGAAAAAGTTAAGAATAACTTCAGGAGGTTGCTGTTTAATGCTTTTTGAGGGACCAGAAGTTAATTAAGTAGTAAATACATAGAATTGAAAGCCTTTTTCTTACAAACATCATAAATCTGTCTTCCTATCCATCCATCCACATACATATTTCAAATTATATAGTTTATATGTGTAATTAAATATGTAAAATTCTAATTAAACATTGCACAATATATAATTTATATGTATTTTAATTAATATTATATGTATAATTTAATTAATTGGCTAAACCTGTGGAACATAGTTAAGAAAGAGAATAGCGTAATTCTTTGGAAGGATTGAATAAAATTAGATGGCTAAAATCACTGTCATATGAAATGTGAATATTCAACTGTGAATTATTGGCAAAATCATAAAAATATAGATTAGACCATCTCTCAGTTTATTATATCAGTGTGTTTGCAAATTTTCTGCTTATGAGTGATTGGGTCCATTAAACCAGTATAATTTATGAAACACAAAAAGACTGTCACCAAACCTATACTCAATAAAAGGACGTGAAAATATGGGGAAAAGTAGAAAATTGAACTTTATGTGTTTTAAGAAAAATTAAGGTATTTATGTTTTAACGTGTCTCTTTCTGACTAGTATTTTTGTTTAATGCGTCAACTACTGGTCCAAACACATCAGGTAGGATGGACTCTACTATAACAGTATTAGTCCTGTTTTTCTTTTTTAATGTTTCTTTTTATTTATGTTGAGAGAGAGAGGGAGAGCAGAAGAGGGACAGAGAGAGACGGAGAAAGAGAATCCCAAGCAGGTTCCGAGCCGTCGGTGCAGAGCCCCATGTGGGGCTGGAACCCATGAACTGTGAGATCATGGCCTGAGTCAAAACCAAGATTCGGGCCCTCAACCGACTGAGTCACCCAGGCTCCCCTGGGGTTACTCCTCTTTCAGAAGTGAGAAAAAAGTCAGGGGGTTATGTAATGTCCTACAACCACATAAATGGTAAATCCTGGGACTGAAATGCATCTTACACCAAAGGAGTTGATTTCAACTACTTTGTTGTGATGCCTCCCACAAGAGACTCAGCAATTTGAAAGCAGTAGGTATCCACAGTAAAATTTGAAAGTAAGATTTGCTCTACTTCTTCTAAAATGAAAGTACAGCCTCACTTGTTGAGCTGGCCAGCCCTTTTTGTGCTTCCAGAGATTTTCTGGCCCAGTGTTTCTTTCAGTTTAGAGATCCACACAACAAAAGTTCGATGGGCTCTTTTCTGTTTGATTTTTTTCAAACACTGAATAGCATAAGGTTGCCAGACCTACCTAAAAACAGCAAATATATTTATTTCTAATGGAAATTTATCAGCTCAGTGTGGTTAAATGTTTATTTAATGGCTAAGAGAAACATTGAACAGCATCTCGCTATTACATAAATGATTACTTCTGTTTTTAAAGTATTTCAAAAATGGGAGTACGATAGGGGCACCCGGGTGTCTCAATCAGTTAAGCGTCCAACTCTTGGTTTGGGCTCAGGTCGTGATCTCAAGGTTCGTGGGTTCGTGGGTTCTGTGCTGGCAGTGCAGAGCCTGCTTGGGATTCTCTCTCACTCTCCTTGCCCCTCCACCACTTACAGGCTTGCTCGCTCTCTCAAAATAAATAAACTTTAAAAATGGGAGTACAGTAAACCTTAAGTATTATTTGAGATTAGCTGATTAATATTTGGGAAGTATCTAACATTGTTCCTTACATAATCTAGCGATTTAAGAAGACCTCCTTTTTCGTCTCCCTCCGCTAAAAATATTAGCTTGACACTTGCTTATTATTCCCTGACTTTCTCTGAGTTTTAAGACCTCTTAGAACAGTGGGTCTCAAATTTGTCTCTCTTGAGGACCCGAAGGGGGAAAGGAATGGAGGGCGGGAAGTGGGTGTAGTTTGAAAAAGTTCTCAGCATTATTCATATTTTCCATCTGCACAGGCACCCATTCCAATAGGCACCCATTATGCGGTCTGATTTCAGAGGCCTCAGAAAGGTCACCCCTGCTCTGAAATAGTTTGGTCTTTGATTCCACGTTAAACTTACAGCACAGTCATTGACTATTCCCCACTCCCCAGTAATAAAGGAATTGAACTCCGGCCCTAGAGTCAGACACACCTGAATTTATAACAAGTCTTGAGTCAACAACTACTACAAAAACAGAGCTTTTCATCAGTGCTTTACGATCTTCATCTGTAAAGTGAAAATTATGATACCAGTACTGCAAGATTTTTGTGAAGATTAAAAGATTATATGTATATGGCATTTAGCAAGCATGGGACCTAGCAGATAATAGGAGTGGAAAGAATATAATTATTATGACCATCATTGCCTTCTGAAACTGTACAGTGTATTGTTTATTTATTAAAGGTCCCACAAGTCCAGAGCTGTGGAATTTACCTGAGCAGAGCCAACCACAGGAAACACTGGGAGGTGGTTATTTTCTCTAAGACCTCTCCTTAGATTCTTGATCATCCTGGCTTTGCTGCCAAGCTTTGTTTTGAATATGTCACATTTCAAATATTCTCATTGTCAGGCATGATAGTGAAGAAGTCTCACCTTTTCCTTCTGAAATTACAGTTCTTCTACATATGTCTGAAGTTAATTCTTTTCCTATTTGTACAATTCATATTTTTGTAAACATAAGCAATTTATCACTACTGTGTATATACAAATAAAGTGAAGTGATAATTTGCTTAAGAGCCTTTTCCCATCTGTAAAATAAGAGTAATAATCCCTGCTTGTTGCATTTCTCCAGTGCAAAATGTTGAAAAAGTAAAATATATAATGAGAAAAAGCCTCAGCTTTTTAATATAAATATGAAATTAAGCCATTTAAAATATAAAATTAAATATAAAATATTTAATTTATATATAAAATAAATAAAATTAATGTATATATATGTAAATATATATATATTTATATATATATATATATATATATATATATATATATATAATAGAAAATTAACTCATTTAAACTTTTCTCTAGGAAATTTTATAAATAGACCCCCAGGGGAGGAGAAATATCAAAGTATTCTTAACCTGTTCCTCCCCCAAGAAGAGGATCTCTCTCTCTCTTTCTCCCTCTCTCCCTCTCTCTAAGTCTCTTCAGTACCTCTGTCTTTCTCTTTGTCTCTATTGCTGTGACTCTCTGTGTCCTTCTCTCAGTCTCTTTGGTACCTCTGTCTTCCTGTCTCTCTTACTGTGACTGTCTCTCTCTGTCTCTCTCCTTTTTCTTCCCTTTTCTCTTTTGTGTAGGTAGGTCCTGCTTATATTTTTATTGCTTAATTCTCTGCAAATGTCTGTTTCCGTCACTACATATAAATTACTTCTTTTAGTATCTAGCCAAATGCCAAAAGTAAGAACATTATATTCACTAGATAAATGAATGATTTATTGAATTAATTAAATCAATGAGAGCAGCTAGAAATGTAGACTTTCTAGTTCATATGACACTGGAAGGTATTAACTATAGTATAATTAAAACATTCATTGTTGGCCAATCTTGGTCATCATCTTGTTCAGGTGATGCCATTGGAAGCTAAGTTAGTCCTGTAATTTCGTCCTAACACATTCCTTTCTTATGAAGCCAATCATTTCTGTCTGAGCTAGTGAATATACACCATGCCTGTGCGATAAAAATGATTACATTAAATATTTCTCAACAGAAAATTGGGTGGATCTCTATGTTTCATGATTAAGTTATTTTTGTTTTTTTTAACCTATAGAAACTAAATTCGGTCTTCCATGTTAGTTTAGTGAAAGCATTTTCAGTAATTTTATTGTAACTTATTGTCTTTCTAGGTAATCGACAGCAGGAGTCTTTTTATTTTTTAATATTTTGGTGGGAAAGGAAAGGTTGCTTTATTCGGGAAGCTGGCAACCTGGGATGATGGTTCTCAGAGACCATCTTCTAGATAGGAGGTATCTGCACTGGGTTCAAAAGTTTGTGAAGTTTTGAACTTGATTCTCTTTCTCTCTTTTCGGCAGGCTGAATACGATTCTTTGTCAGGGTATTGGATAGTTTCCCAAAGCAGGTTTCTCCCAGAGAGGAAGCAACATAAGCATCTAAAGTTCAATTGTGCAAGGCATCTGGGGCCTGACACCCATTAGCCAGGGTTCTGATCCTGTCCCACAAATCTACAGACAGGCCACATCACATTCCTGGGTCCTGGAGGAAGGCCTGAATACCCTCCAAGAAATAGCATCTTTACCTACTTGGCCCTAAGTAGGTGGCAGAGATTTCAGGAGCTGAGATGGTGAACTTGCCCATTTTAAAATGCTGATTATCTTACTGATGGCTTTGAAAGTACTGTGGCCTTCACACTAGGTCTCCTCAGATTTGATGGATAGTTGTTGGGTACAGGGAAGGTAGACCTTCACTTAGATAGTTTCATTATAAAACATAGGCCTTAGAGATAGAGAGCTGCCAGATTTAGCAAATAAAAATATGGGATGCTCAATTAAATTTGAATTTTAGGTACATAATGAGTAATTGTTTTAGTATCACTAGGTCTGGCAGCTCATGCTGTTTTCATTGTTTATCTGAAGAAGCATTATTTTTATTTGGCAATTCTTTTCTAGATAGCATTTTCCAAAATAAAGTGTCACATGCCATTGTCATATATACTTGCACTCTCATTAAATAAGGGGAGTAGTGCCAGCTAGTAAAGAAATAAGAATGAGATTTAAGATATGCCAGGGAAAAGCATACAAAATTAATACAATAACTTATGTTAAAATAATAGAAAGTTGGAAATAATTTTTTTTCTTCGAAATGTTAAAGTCAAGTAAAATAAGTATGAGGCTATATTACCTCACGTGATTAAACAAAGCAGTTTAGCAAATGACGTTGAACAAGCAGGAGCCAGTCAACAGCATCAGCATAAAATTCAGGGAACTAAAATTTTGTTATAATGTCAAAGCCGCATTACCTGGTGCATTCTCTGATGTTCTAAGTGGACTTTGCATTAATTATGACAGAATTTGGGGTTGTTGTGGGGTTTCTTTGTTTGTTTGTTGAGAGTTCTGGAGGGAGAATCTCCCAAAAGATGAACACTCCGGTTAAAGCACTTTCACTTCTGAGTTAATGTAAATCCTCCCTTGCTTTGCACAGGATCTATTGTGTCAGTCCCTTTAACTTTTGCAGCCTCGGTTGCTATGACAAGATAAATCTCACACAGATAACCTGTACTGGGTCTGTGTTCGTCTTATACTCGGTGAATATTTGACATGGTGCCTTAGCAGTCAGTGACACTGACTCCCTCACTATGTTTGCCCATGTCACATCACTGTCTCCCCCAGCCAAACCCGCTCCTTCCTGATCATCCCCCCTGCCCCCACCCAGCTCAACAGCTCCCACGCTTTCCAGTTTTGCTCAAAACCCCCATGGGAGCCAAGCTGCCCGGCTGGGTCTTCTCCCCACACTCATCAGCACCAAGTTCCTTCCTGTTCTCGCGGCTTTGGGCAGAGAATCACAGACCTGGAGACTTTCGATGTCACCCATCAAGTCCCACCAGGCACACATATGCTTGTCCACGTGCTCACACACCATGAATCTTTTCATTTAATGAGGCAATTTGTCCTGTCATCTTGGCCCCATTTCCTTTATTTTATACAGAAGGACACGAGCACATAAAGATCAAGAGATTGTTTTCAAAGTCACGGAGTCACTTACAAGTCAAGGCTGGAACCCTGATACCTTCATTAAATCAATCTTTTCAGAGACTTAAGTTTTTCCTCTGTCTTATAGGATCATATGACCAGAGAATAATGTCTTTGTGAAAAGTAAATGAGAACTTAAAGTCTCTAGCCAAACTGTTTATTGTGGGCTTTCAGAAAATGTTTGTTTTCTCTACGCATTTTCACTAAACTGTTAGACAATTTATTAGAATTTATTCATAACATTTATTAAGAGACTTTGCTTTGGTTGCTAAGAATTCCATTCATTCACAGATCTCTGCCTAGCCTGCTTTTTGACCCTGACAAATTTATTTAATCTTTCTGTTTCTAGACATAGTTCTTGGCTATACGGTAATGTTCTGTGATTATATGATTCTATAATTTTTCTGTTTTAAAGTTTGAGTCATTAATTAGCATGTATTTGTAACTCAGTAGGTATTTTCAAATGAATAAATATGTGAGTAAATGGTAGTATCCAATGTTGTTATTATTTTCTGGCTGTTTAATGACACATTTGAAAGTAATAGACGTATTATATGGTTTCTATGGATATTTCAAAGTCAACTATGGGATATTTTAAAGTAATTGGATTCTTTAAAAAATTGTCCCACATATCTGAGTTAGATTTTTACTCCGTTTCACAATATTTCACATTGACCCTCATTTCAGCCTCTGGCTTTCTTTCGCCTCCCGAAGCTCCTGCTCTTCTCCCTAAGTCCCTGCTCAAAGACTAGTGCATATTTTGTAAAAAAAAAAAAAAATTTATTATCTTGTACACACAATAAAGTTTAAATTCCTCTACAGGATGTTAAGGAACTTTAAAATCTGTTTCCAGTGTACCAGTATAAACCATATCAGGCTACCCCTCCATGTCCTGGCCCCCTGTCTTTCCAGGTCATGCCCATTTACCACTGCCCTATATCCACCCCCGCTGGGGCTCCATTCACCTGTGTTGTGTAATGGAAGGCAGTAAGGCACATAAGCAGAGAACAAATGTGGCCGTATCATTTTACAGGTGTGGGAGCTGTCTCTATAAGCCTCACTTGCTTTGTCCAAAACCAGGGTAATAATATAAATTGCTTGTTGCATAGAAGGCAGTACGTGGAAGCTGTTGTGATGTGCTAAAGATGAACTCAGAAGTCTTTGCTTATTTTGTTCCTTCTAAAAGCTTCTGAATTACTTTTATTTGTGGCAAAATTGCATTTATTCTTCAAGATCTGCTTATCCCCTATGTTCACATTAATATGTAATTAATAATGTTTAATTTGCATGCTTTGGCATTTCTACTCTCTTCTGTATTCATTGGTATTGTATCATTTTCTATTTTATCACTTCCGGAAACAGTCATAGGTAAGAAGAGTGAAAGGAGCTTTGACGATCATTTGCTCCAATATCCTGATTTAATAAATAGGAAAACTGAAGTTCAAACTCATTAGTAACATTTTTTTACAATTAATTGTATAATTTGTGCTTCCATAGTAGTCTGTGAATTTCTAAGAAGTAGAAAATGGTGTCTGCCTGATCAGTTTAGGTATCCACAGTGATTGGCTCAGGGTAGACCTACAGTGATGGATACTTCTGGAAAAAATGAACGTTGCAAAACTATTCTGGCCAAAGTTCTGAACTCTAACTTAGTGTTTTTGTACTGTACTGTATTTACTTTCAGTCAAACTTCATCTTTTTCTACAGATTCGCTTACTGAAAGATTCACGGTCTCTTGAAAGTTTTCGATCGTCCTGGAGTGGTCTAAATAAAGATGATCCTTATAAGAGTCAGGAGCTCTTCTGGTTCTATAATGCAGTCACTTAACTTTGAGTTGTAATGATTCATACTCCTAGAGGCAGGCCCAGAGAAAATTGAAGTTGAAGCGGTATTATTTTTTCCTGGTAAAGTTCTTGGACATGTGGATCCTCTATCCTTGACATCAAACTCAGTGGTCCTTTTTTTTTTTTTTTTTTTTTTTTTTTGCCTAACAACTGATTGTCTCAACTGTGACCTCACAATAATGCCTATTTTGAATTGATCATGGCTGTCCACAGACTACTTTCAGGCTTGTTAACCTTGTTTCTATTCTATAATAACCTAAGGAGAAGCAGGGAAATTATTTGGGCCCATGTTTTATAGATGAAGAAACTAAGATTTGGTGTGAATTAAGATCTCCTTTCTCCCATCCTAGAGTTTACATTGCATAATTTTGCTTCTCATTGCTGGGTTGGGTCGGCCTTTGATCTGTGGCTGACCTATTCTACACCAGTACAATATTCTATACTTATTTTATACCAGTAGGAGAAACCTAACATTCTTCCATGTAAGTTCTAGCAAAGTTCCAAGAACAGCCATGGGCTATACACTCATTGATTCCCCATGCTAAAGGCCCCTTCAGTTCATGAAAATAAACAGCTGGCTGGTTCAGATTGTGGTTTAGGAATGCAACGCAGCATTTGGTAATTAGCACTTGAACTGAGCAATAACCTTCAATGAGTCTTTCATTTCCCTGTTCAGGGAGAGAAGGATCAACACACAGAGATAGAGTGTGTTCCATTATCAGTTTGTCAGAACTGGGGTCGCTTGTTAGATGTATGGCCTTAAACAGGTTCTTTAACTTCTCTGTGCCTCTCAGATGCTTCGTGTGTAAAGCCAACTGCAAGGTTGTGGAAAAGGGCGAAGGAAGTAACAAATAGAATGGCGCTTGGCTCATAGCGAGTGCTCAGTAAATACTACTCCTAGTCATTATTATTATTCATGACTTTGCAAAACTTAAAAGCAACAGTTCATCCAATCTGAGTTTATCATTGAAAATACGATCGTATTTTCCCTTACGCGAATAAAAACAAGTTACTTTTAAAACAGGAAAAAAAGTGTTTGGAATTAATTTCTTTGTATATAATTAGGTGATTTTGGTTCATCTTATTTTCAGTAAAAGCATCTTTGTCGTTTTTGACCCTGATGGAAACTGAACATGTCTCTCGCGTTGATGGCACCACATGAGGAAAGTAAATAACCTTATGTTGAAGTGGAAAGTGCAATTACAAGTGCTAGACCCCCCTCTCGATAGTTGCCTGAAATTCATCCCTTTAGGGTTTGTGCGTTAATAATGAAGGGTGGAAATCTGCTGTAAGCATTCACTTTGACATAGACATAGGTTAATATTGTTTGCCTGTAATATATTTAACATTCCAAGACTCCTTTCTGATTTATTTTATCACATCTATCGTAAAACTAACAATTATAATCACTCCCATTTTTCTGTTGAAGCAGCTAGGACACAACAAAGCAGAGCACTAATATAGTTTGACAAATGATAGAATTTCAAAGCTCTTCCTCCTCAAGAAAATAGAAAATATTCTGTGCAGGCAGTTGACAGTAAAAAGGAAATCTCTTCCTACGAAGTTATCTCATATAAATATTAATATTCCTTATTGGCCATTACTTCCAGCATTTCATTTTCCAAATGCACTTTTTACAAACATGTAATATTATGGTCCATTACCAACCACTAATGGAGAATTTTATGACTAACTTTTGCACCAAAAACGATTATTTGCTGTGTGAGGATAGATTTGCAAAACAAGATATGGTAGCATTTAAATGGCCACTTATTTTTAGAAGACTACCCTGACACTGTGGCCTAAAACTTAGATTGCCATCTCATGGCATCATTATCTCCAGGCCCACATGGGTGTCTCTTTCACTTAAGGAGCATAATGGAAGCCAATTTGATTAAAATAGGCTGTTTCTTATCATTAGGAAATTTGGGGATGGAAAAATAATAACTCGTATAATAAATACATGATTTGAAGCCACATTTATCCTCCAAGGTAATTAGCATTCAATTCTTTCAGCAACCAGGAAGGCACCAGATTTTTCTACTATATGCTCTTTTCAGGGAGAGTAGTATGTGTATTTTTAGATAGGTCATACTGAGCAAAGTGAACTGTTTCATTTAGGGTGTGAATATTATGGGGATTATTCTGTAGCTAATTTCTTCCCTTCAACACATAAAACTGTTCTTTTAAACATATTTATAATCACAATTTCTAGAGAAATACCTAAGGTTCTAATCTTGTCATAACATCATAATTCTATCTTATTTTTACTGAATATCTTGGATATGTGGATCTATTAATGTTATTGTTTAAATGTCTTTCTTTATTGACGTTGCCACAGTCCATTTTAAACATTGATATCTGAGGATAGTTATAATGTAAAAAATAATTCAGTAAAACATATAACTTACATTTGTATTTTAAAACAGTACTAAAAGAGATAGTTCTGAGTTCAGAATTCAGGTACTGAATTAGAAGGTGATAATGTTATAGAAGGTTTTTTGTTTTGTTTTGATTTTAATTTCTAGGATTTACCCATACTTATTGTAAACTTTAAGTATGTAGTTTATAATTAGTCTCCTTGGAAAAGTCAAATACTATTTCTACATTGTTTAAAGTGTAAATGGGAAGGTTAAAGAAAACAATTATTAAATAAAATAGAAGTTAAGTGACCCACCTGAAGCCACAGAACTAGTTTGTGGCTACACAAAGAATCAAACCTAGATTTTCTGATTTGCCTATGTTCTTTTCACTACTCCTTTAAAGAGGTTATTTTAAGACAACTGACCTTAGTACATGGTTTAATCTTTACTTGTTAGCATGAAATAGACATCACACGATTATGGTATTGACATGAAACATACAAATCATCCAATATGTGATAATTAATCATAAGTAGCAACAGAATGTGACAAACATTCATTAAGTCGCTAATTCTGTTAACATAAATATTTTTGTGAAGAGTATTCTTTTTACCTTAAGGAAGCCAAATAATACCAGTAATTAATGAGAAGTGAAACCACTCCGTGGTAAAACACTTTCAGATTTTTAAAACTAATTTTGTTATACACAATTATTCAGCAACATTATTGACAAGATTTTTTTTCCATAGTAAAGATGGGATTCTGCTATTATTTTTTTTTTCATTAGAAACATTTGCTAAATCACAAAAGTGATAAATAAGGTTATATGAGTTAGGAGACTTTTGGAAATGTAGTTCCAAAGAGAAAACTTCCTACATGATGGAAGAAAAAAAATGTAATTGAGCTTAGATATTTTTCTGTATGATTTGGAAACAGATAAAAGAAGATTATAAAAGCATTCCTGCATGATCTTTGGAACAACACTAAGACACGAGGAATTTACAAAGCCCTCCTCACACACATGTGACATCGTAGTCTCACTCTTCCTTCTTGGTCTCTTCACCTTCTCTTCCATTTCCTGAAATATTTACCGGCCATACATGGTCTTAAATATCACATTCTCCAAGAATCCTCCTCAGGATATCTCCCCAAGATACCCGAGGCTGTGGGAAAGACTCTCCAATGTGCTCCTCAGGGTCCTGTAATTTGCCCAGCATTTGTCATGTGTGTTCCTGCAGTTGCCCATTTAACTGGCATTATCTCCCACTAGACTCTCCACTCTACTAGCAAAGGAGCTGGGTGTCCCACAACCTGGCCCAGAGTTTCACACATTGTAACTTGAACAGCTCCGATTGAGCTAAAATACACTAAAGTTAACCAAGCCCCGTGTAATTCTTCCTAGTTTACATACACAGGGCATCTTTTGAAGCTCTTTGCGACTCCTTATTTCACCCATATTACAGATGAGGAAGCCGAGGACTTGTGCAGGCTAAGAAGTAGGAGGTCACACACCATAAATGGGCAGAGTAAGGAAATCCTGCCTGTTCTCTTTCCTCATTTATTCCTTCATTCAGCAGATTTGTGCTGAGCATCCTCTATGTGCCAGACATTATGTCAGAGCTGGAGATCCAAAGATAAATAGGTTAAGACCTCCTGAAGCTCTCTGCCTCGTCAGAGAAATAGACTATAAACAGTAATTATAATACAGTGTGATAAGGGCTTTCACAGAACAATGTATTCTTGTGCTGTGGGATTTCCAAAGAAGGAATAAAGATTGTGCATATTCATTTGCACTATTTTAATTTTTAATATTCTTCGAATACTCATTTGTGTCTCAATGTGTAGTATATAACCCTTCTAATTCAGAAAAAGCCAAAGGCCTGTGCAAATTAATGAAATTATAAATATTGCAGTAGTATTTCTAAACAAACTAGTCTTCATTGTTGTTCATATTATACATTAATTTGGGTATCAGAGAAAAGTCTATACATAGATTAATCTATGATAGTTTTAAATGGCTTGGTTAGGCAAAATTATCATCATTGTCATTTATATAACTTGAAATCCTAAGATAATTCTCAAGAGAATTACCATAAGCACATTAGCAAGAATTGATGAGTGGAAGAACTAGGTAGGAGTGCAATATGGCATGAAGATGGCTTAGGGTGAGTCAGGAACTCATGAGACTGTTCTAGAAAGCAGCTGTGTGCCTGAGTTTTGATCAGAAGCTCATCTGCTGTTTTTAAAAATCTTTTTTATTTTTTTATTTTTTTTATATTTTTAGAGAGAGAGAGCAAGTGGGGGAGAGGGGCAGAGGAAGAAAGAGAGAGAGAGAGAAAGAGAGAGAGGGAGAATCTTAAGCAGGCTCCATTCTCAGAGCAGAGCCTGACATGGGACTCAATCCCACGACCCTGGGATCATGACCTGAGCCCAAATCAAGAGTCCAATGCTCAACTGACTGAGCCACCCAGGCGCTCATTAAAAATCTTTTCAAGAAAAACTAGTTGACTGGATAAAAAGATTTACTTCATTTTTCAGAGTTTTTAAATTATTCTTCAGAGAAAAGGAAGTAGCCATGGAAAAGAGTAGTATTTAATAATGGCAATTAAAGTACTTTACTGAGTAGATGGAAAATATAGGTAAAGGCCAATAAATAGCCTGAGTTTGTTTCCATTATTTACTAATCACCAAGTCACTCCAAATGAAGAACAAACCATGAACACACCAGTTCCTTGAGGAAAGTGGTCTTGCCTTATTAATCTATTTCCAGTGCTAAGTATGCTGTGTTGCTCATTGCCAAAAAGATTTCAACCAAGACCAGACAACTCTCTCAACATTTTTTAATTTAGAAAGAGAATAAACGCGACACCTGGGTGGCTCAGTCGGTTGAGCGTCTGACTCTTGATTTGGCTCAGGTCACAGTCTCCCAGTTTGTGAGTTCGAGACCCAAGTGGGGCTCTGCACTGACAACACAGAGCCTGCTTGAGATTCTCATTGTCCCTCTCTCTCTGACTCTCCCCTGCTCTCTCTCTCTCTCTCAAAATAAATAACTAAACTTTAAAATAAAAAGAAATAGAATTTAAAAAAATGGGCACCTGGGTGGCTCCTTTGGTTGAGCATCTGACTCTTGATTTGGGCTCAGGTTATGATCCCAGGGTCGTGGGGTTGAATCTCATGTCAGGCTCTGCACTGAGCATGGAGCCCACTTAAGATTCTCTCTCTCTCCCTCTGCCCCTCACCCTCCTTCTAAAATTTAAAAAAAAAAAAAAGTAAACAAACCAAAAATTGAAGAGACCTAAACCATATGTGGATAAAACATAGCTCTGTTTAAAAACCTGATTTCAATTTCAAAATCCTAAGAACATCAGTTGTCAGTGATTAAGAGCTAGGGAACCCACTGTGTGGTTAAAAGTAGTACCTGTTTTCTACTGACGCATCCAAACCAGTGAAAATGGGTAGAAGCCAAGAGGGCAGCCACCCCTTCCAAGCATCTAAAGAATGCACATTCTACACATTCCAGGAGCACCTCCCCCGCTGGTGACTTTGCTCAGCCCCCGGGCCATCCACCTCAAACTGCCTTGTTCAAAAATTAACACGGGAAGAAAAAAGGAGATGCTTTTCTGGAATTGTCCACACTGGTAACCCATTCCCTTGTAATTAGGAGGAAGCAAGTCATAAGCCCATTGCGAGAAGGGGAAAAGTGTAGACCCAGGCTTTTGATAAAAGAAGTGAAGAGGTCTATAAGGATAAACATAGTAACCCACATAGATTTTGCTAGATGTTTTTTTTCCTTTTGGATGCTCTTTATAATTCTTTGGTGAAATCCCCATCTGACTACCCTCAAATGATGCTCCTATTTTCCCAGTGTAAGAATGGAGGAGGAGGTGTTTAACTGTCTTATGGCTGTCTCACCTACGGTTGACTACCGTTAATGGCTTCAGTAGTCAAAAAACCCTGCTCTTAACCAGTGTTCACAAACCATCTGTTTGCTATGCACAAATAAAGAATGTTAGGAAACTCATTCCATCCCTGATAAGCAGAAGTAGATCAGCAAAGTGCATTAGTTGTGCTATGTCACTAGTTTATACTGCTATGAAGATACCTCCAGATACCCCTCAAGGGACACTAGAACTTCATATGCATGGAGGGGACTTGCTCCCAATTTCCTTACTTTCTATCAATATCTATTTTTCTTAGTAGCGTTCTCATAAAACTTTAGCAAGATTCTAAAATTTTTAAAAAATGAGCTTCACATAAAAAAATTTAATAAAGCAAGAGAATTGTACGGAAGTCTAGTAATTATCTGTATTTAGTATGATTTCACTGTAACTCCTGCTTTTTTTACATTGTCCTTATGTATTAACACCTGTTATAAAACATATTTGATCTTTTTTTTTACCAGATAGACATCATGCTTCAATCTTTTTTTGAGAAAATCTTTATATTATAGCTTCATATTCTTGGGGGAACCTAATTTAACATTTAATTTTCATTACGATCATATATTAACTTGAGATTATAATCCTGCTTTTAATAATTCCTCTCTTTTCAAAAACAAAATTCCTCTCTTTTCTAAATTATAGATGTAGGAAGATGGAAGTGTGTGTTTGCCTCAGAACAAACCCTGGGCATATTTCAGTCTTGCTTTTATGTAAACATTATAAAGTACCCTAAAATAAATGGCATTTATCACTGTTTGTCATGTTGTTTGCTATTGAAAGTGAGTTTTATACTAATTCTAGTTGACTCAGATTTTTAAGGCAGTATTTTCCAGTCTGTCCTTCATATGAAAAATGGCTAATAAGACAAGTTATTTTTATGGGACCAAAAGCTAAAAATAAACTTTTCCTGAAATAGCTGTATTTCTTCATGCTATTCAAATGTATGTCCTTGGGTTTTACCTGCATGGTATTTTCAATACTACAGCTATGTAATCCTGAATTTTTGTGTATATATTTTAAACTCTTGGCGTATGCGCTTTTTATCATCCCTAGGTAGAATAAATTAGTACTTAAGTATCTTACCTTTACTAGTTATCTACAGGAAATATAATAAATCACAGTTCAGGTCCTCCGATGAGAATGTATCTACTTCTGTTGGTCAGTTGAGAGGCATCAAGAATTAAGAGAGCGTATGGGTTGCCCAGATGGCTCAGTCAGTTAAGTGTCTGACTTCGGCTCAGGTCATGATCTCGGGGTCCTTGTGTTCTAGCCCCGCGTCAGGCTCTGTGCTGACAACTGAGCCTGGAACCTGCTTCAGATCTTGTGTCTCCCTCTCTCTCTGCCCCTTCCCTGCTTGTGGTCTCTCTGTCTCTTAAAAATAAATAAAAGCTAAAAAAAAAAAATTAGGACAGCATATATCTGCAAAATTCTGAATAACATTGTGGAGTTGAAAGCAGTGACTTGTTAGTCTAACGTCTCATATATGCCATTCTAGGTATGACTTTGGTCTTACTTTTCATTCCTACAATCTTATTTTCCCATTTTTACGTGATAGTCTGCCCTTAAATCCCGTGTGTGTGTGTGTGTGTGTGTGTGTGTGAGACATGATTGCTTTTTGAAAAACAATGTAGATAGAAGAGATAAGTGGGAGAGTAAATTGAAAGTTACCATATTTTGAATGTTCTACACACCATAATTTAAAGTTCAAAAGAATTATTGTATATGCTCAAAATTAAAAATTAAAAAGTGAATATAAAATTTTAAATAATAAATGCTATGTCCTAAAGCTATGCCCATAGAAAAGTGTATAAAATACTAAATATAGTTAGTCAGGAAAGAGTTACACGGAGTAGTTAACAGGATCCCACTGTCAAATTATGATTATCTCTGGCTAAATATTGTGTAACTTAATTGTGTATTTTTAAAACATTAGTAACTGCCATCAAATAGGAATTTGAGTGTGGATCCCACATAGTCATTTTTTCCAACTCTTATCAGTAAAATTTTTATTTAAAAATTCTTAGAAAGATACAGATGAAGAGGCTGTTAAGGGTTTTTTGGCAGTCTGAGCTTTTTGGTCATGTTAAATACTATGAGTGTATAACTTTATGATACTATAATATCATTTGTCAAAAAAAGCAGGCTTATTATTTTTTTATGTTAAAACAAGTTTTAAGGAGAGAATTCAGATTTTCAAAATTTTAAGTGGAACCACCATGCCCCATTTGTTCCCATAATAAGAGATTACTTTTGTAAAAACTACTTTTACTATTCAAGAAATGGAAAAGTATAAATCCATATTGTAAAGTAGTTAATTAAAAAGGGTTTTTTTGTAACTAGCAACTTTCATTCCCATTTAATGTATACTAAATTTAAATCAACTTTAAATTTTAAATCAAGTTTAATGTAAACTAAAAAAAACAGTTTTACTTTGAATTATTAAAACTAATATAAGACCCTTGTATCTTTCAAGTTTCCCTGGTCTTTGAGACTCTATAGGGCTTGCTCTGAGACCACTTATTCAAACCTTCTCATTTTTGGTGTTCCTATTTTAACACTGCCTGTTAACAGCACAACATCATGCATCAATACTAGAAGGTCTTCCTTAAAATGAGTAATGATAATTTCTTCAACATGCTCACTAATATTTTTTCCTATGAAAAAAATCCCCCCTATATGTTTATATGCATCTCTTGATTTCATATTTGGCCTAGATAAAGCTCTCTGTTAATTAACTTGTTCAGTTAGATGAAAGAATGACTTCAAGCTTTGTATTTCTTACAAATCAAGAAAAGGTGAGTATCCTACCTACATAAGAAAATATATTTACCCTACTTACTTCCTTTGGACAGTCAACTCACTTATGTGCATGCAGTGAAACCAGTTTGTATTTGATGCCTGTCTTTCAACATTGTAAAAGGCATCTAAGCCATTTATTTGCTATACGTTGTCTGCATGTAGGGTTTCAAAACATAGATCGACTTAAGTGTATGAATTCAGTATTGAGAGAAAGGTAATTATAAGCATCTAAAAACTGTTTTGAAGACTGCATTGCTGCAAGGTGGCATAGCCGTGTAAACATGACACCTCCATCTTATGGAATGTACAAAAAAGGGATGGCTTCTGTGCCAAATAAACATTCTTCAATTAACGCTCTACAATATGTAGTGTGAATGTTCATAGTCTGTGTTTACCATCCTGAGGCTGCTACTTTTAATGCCTCAAAAACTGTTGCCTGTGTATATTTTCCTGGTGGATCTAGGGGTGAAGGTCTGATTACAGGCACATTTCCCCCTTGAATCTAATAAACTAAACTAAAACCAAGTGAATATGAGAAGGAAGGCCTCTTACGATGAATTAAACTGTCCTATAAGTACGGGTTAGAGAGGGCTACATGGAAACTCATGATATAATAAACTCTTTGTATTTGAATGTACAATGCTTATTTTTAATTCCATAATTAGGATGCTTGTATGTGAAAAGTTTCCTATCCAGGACATTTTTAGTCATAGTTTTTGCAGAAAAGAGTTATTTTATTTTGAGATTTTGAACAGGCATTTTAACACCCGTTATCTATTTGCAGGGAAATGATGGGTTTTCAAAATGAAGACTGTATTACCGGCTTATCCCTTTTGCTACTGAAAGATTCAAACTCTCCCGTTATTTGTTTTGTCTGTACTACTCATTTTTTTAAACAAATAATGCACATTCCTTTCCATGAGTTCCATTTATTTCAATAAAATAGAACATCTTAATTTTGAATAGCTGTGAATAGCCTTATGTGTAGTTCTTTGCAAAGGTTAATATTCAAATAATTATAATGGTTCTGTTCTTTATATTTATTGTATATTTACACATACTTTGAAGAAAAAAGGAATGATTGCCCATGAGATGGCTTAAGTGGTTTGCCCCCATTTTTTCAGAAATATCCCTATTTCTTCTGGCAGCCAAAATTCACATCACATCATCAGTGTACAAACCCCAAACATGATATAATTAGGTTTTCATAGAAGGACATATTTCCTGCACATTTTATTACTGATTCTATTTCATGAGTTTTCCTTTTCTGGTGTCCGTGCCTTGAATTATTTTTTTTTCTTTGTTTAGGTTAAACTCAGTTTTATCAGCCTACTTAGAGCTGATCTTCAAACAGTTAAATAGTTCTTTAAATATTTAAGCCTTGTTCAGTGCTACCTACGTGATTTATTCCAATTAAACATTATCCCACCCACTCTGAGCTGCCTGTTAGGTGGTAATAGCAAAGGTCAGTCCAGTCCCATGCAGGAAAAATAGGGATGGACTTGGCAGATAGTCTGGTCAGTAAGTCTACATCAGGTGACAGCTCTTAGATCCTTGTTAAATTCACAAGTTGTTCCAGAAGAGCTAAGGCTCTGCTTTTTGAACTATGGGCAGCTGGCCTTCCTCTTGATGCATATTACCTCTTTTACCATTGCTAGCATTTTCTTTTCCATTTATTATTTTGACCAAAGGAGAGAGGCCTTGTGATACTAGCCTTGTTGTATTCTGTTCTATGTAATATATGTGTACATATTACTCAAATCATACATGAATTAGATCCATTCTTCAATAACAATTTTAAAACCAGTATGTTCTTTCCTAATAATTTTTCTAAAAATAAATTATTTTTAAAACCAGGTAAGGCTAATAGGTAAGGATGTCCTTGGTGTAGACTCCTAACTTAGAACTAAGCAATGTTCTCTGATCACCAGGACTCAAGGTACAAAAGTTTTCTTTCATTATCAGAAACATGGTTAGTGTGACCTAAAGCTCCAAATTGTTATCACGTTTATGAAATTCAATTCTCTGGCTACTCTTTATTATTCAAGTTATCTTCCCTTAGAGCTGTGTTACTGCTGCACTTTGGGAAAGACTTAAAAGATTTTCATTGCTGCAGTCACAGCTAGAAAATGTAACGGATGTAATGAAAACTCATGTAATGAATTTTGCATGTGTAAGTAGAGAAAGGTGCAAATACTTTTAATGGTTCATTATTGTTTGAAAACAAGGTCAATAAATAGGATCGATCTATATTTGTTAACAAAACACATGCCAAACTACTACCATCTAATAGTCAAACAAAGACAACTGAGTAAGAGTAACCAAGTGTTTTCTGAATTTATCACAACAGTCTCAAAAGAAAAAGAGGCAATCACAAAATCAGTAGGTCTGGTGAATGACCATTTAGTAGTTGGTTAAAAGCTGATGGAAATGATAGGAATGGCGGCAAAAAGCATCTTGAATATAGGTAGAAATAGAAGTAGGCTCAACTAGTCGAGTGTAGTAGGATTTCTGTCACCCATAGCTGCATTAGTGATTGTGCACTAGAAGGCATGGTTTTCACATTATCACGATGCATCCGCTCAGTGGATGAGTAGCGGGTGATATGGAAGTTGTCTGGTAAATCCCAAGAGGAAAATGATATAAGCCAGTGAAACAGGAGAGTGAGGAATGTGAGAGAAACATGTTTGAACCTCATGTGTTGTTAAATTTTGAAGCCCTTAGTAATTTCATCTTTTTTTATTATTATGTACCATTGTTATTTCTCCTCAAGAACAGACTGTTCCGTGACTTTTCTTTCCTATCTTCATATTTTTTAAAATAGTGTCTAACACATTTTGTACTTAATCTCAAGGAAAATTTACAGGGTTTCTTTAAATTCTTAACTCGGCATTGTTCAAGATAGGGCAAACCGTTCTGAAGAAAGGAATACGAAATTCCAGACGTGTTTGGGATACATAAAAGTCTAAAGTGCCTGGATCCTCAAGAATTGTAGGCATAGTTTAGGTAGTTGTCCTGAAAATTAGGAAGGTCAACTTTTGCCTCTTTGTTTAGAAATTCTACCTCTGTGATTTGTTCAAGATAGCCTTTTTGTGAAAAGAGTTTTGACCATACGGATTGAATGACTGAAGAAGCATTTTTTATTAAACAAGCTCCACTTTGTTCTATCGCTGCTATTCTTTTGTTGTTGTACTGTATGCTCCTAATTTGTGCAATACTCAACATGTTCAATTCTCTTTAAGAAATAAACATTAGTGAAATCCTTTCACTTCTAACAATGTGATTATATATATAATATGTATATATTATATGTATATGTATATATATATATTTATATGTATATATATATATATATAGTTAGTTAGTTAGTTAGTTAGTTAACAGATCTGTGTGGGAGTGTTGTCTAGAATATTGGTCAAAATCCTTCCAAATACTCTCGAGCCTACCTGAATAGGAGATGAGGAGCAGTCTGAGTAAAAATATGCCTTATATTTCTCCGCACTATTTGTTGACTTTTTTTCCCTAAATAATGACTAAAAGTGAAAAGAAACTGTGAAAATGATCCAAGATATATGGGCATGTACCACTCACTTTACAATTGCAAAAGTTGGGTGTCTGAGGTTTGGATAAATTATTGCAGTACAAGTCAGCACCATTTAAAACTGGTTGGGATTATTTGAGAATCCACCCAATATATCCCCTCCTATCCTGGTGAGGAAGTGCCCTGCTGCTGCTTCTCTTAGTACAGAAACACCAGGGTGCATAGAAGAAACCAGTAAAAGGACCCATACATATTACATTTCCTTGATTTTTTCCCTCACCACCTGTTCCTTCCCATAAGCATACATGTGTTTTAGATTCTATGTGTAGGTAGTTACTTTAAACATTATTATAAGGTCATCTTTTTTAAGGAGTCTAAATGCCTTTCATATTTTTCTTTGGTTTGTAAATCTAAAACTTTTTTGGAAGGGATATGTGATGGGATGGCATTACTACAGTTTGGAAATTTTTATTTATCTGATTTTTCATCTCTGAATAACAGTGCCCTCACATCCTGAAAATTCCACTGGCAGTCTCTATTTCTTTTTACCCCACTAGACCATATGTACCTCAATCAAAGGAAAAAGTTCAGGCTTTTTCCTGTACTCTTTGTGCTGCATCACATTTTCAAAACCCAGAAACTCTGTCACCACATCCAGGTGCGTAAAGCCTGGTTTAAGAAGCAGAGATGAATTGGGAAATTTTTTTTCATTTCACAGAACTTGATTTTAAAATAGCGGCTAAAATAAGCCTATATCAATCTGTTATATGGAAATGTTATTTTGCATTTATATGGTACTTTTTATTTTCATTGGGCTGAGAGTTGCAGAAATGACATTCCAATCCAATGTGGTAGCTTAATGCCTTTTCAATGGTGAAACCAAAACCCCACACTGCTAAGTAGCTTGTCTGTAGTTTCAAAATGAACATGGCAGAGGCAGAATTAGAACTCAGAGTTTCTAAGTTTCAGCGCACTTTTTATCTGCTTTTTAAAATATATCTAATTCTCAAATTAGAAGTGCTGTGTGCTTTCAGAATTAATGTAGACCTCTCAGAAACCTTGTCCTGTGATACACTTATCCATACTTTTCTGTGATTTCAATGCTTATTTTCAAAAGGTTAAAAATGTTTGAAATGTGAATTCGATAGAATGCAAATAAAAGCTTCCAAACTGGTAGATTTCTTGTTTCGAGAAAATCCTCATGGGAGATTTTGGTACAAACTTTGATGTTCTACCAACTGACCTTATTCCTTGGAATAGACATACTGGTGTATTGCTAAATGTTCTTTTATTGTATAACTTCAGACTTTACCACACAGGAGAAAATAGAATATTTTTTGATATATTCTTTGAACATTAAAGTACTCAGTGGCTACTCTCAAAGTCTGCCGTGTAGAGGAAAAATTATCTTTGCTTGATCTCTCATTTAATGTGTTGCCAGATCAGAAATAGATAAGCAAAAAAAGTGTTTGAGTAATAAAACAATGGAAAATTGAATGCATGAATGAAACCTATAAGCAAAGGCTCTAAAGAAATCATATTAGTTACTATGGTTCTATGTTTGAGATATTCTACAGATAAAAATGGAAAACCTCTCTCGGCTACCAGTTTTTCAGTTATGCCAAAATTACTCAGCTATTTTAAAGCATTGTAACCTTCTCATTTCTGCAATATTACTCAAAGGAGGAAATGCGAATAGAGAACAAGAGACAAAAAGTATTGATTTCAACACTATTCACAGTATACCCAAATTGGAACCCCTAGAGACTTTCAGCAGTTGGGAAATATTTAAGCAAATTGTGATACATTCCCAAGATGAAATTTTCTACAGCTGCTTAGTTATCAATTAGACAAATAGAAGCATGCAATGAAGGAAAGAACATGAGCTTTGGCATTGGAAAGACCCATGTTTGAATCCTTGTCACTTCCAAACTGTCCAGAATACAAAGGGATCTCTGTACCCTCTTAGAAGTTCCGTGGAGGATCTTCCTGGCATGCTGTAGTCTGCCCACATTTTTGGGTAGTGAGATCCAGATTCAAAAGTGTTCTCTAAGAGAAGCCTATTTAATTTCAAGAGGTGATATGACAAACTTCAGAATCACATAGGCAAGGATCAAATTCTAGCCATTTACTAGTGGTATGACTTTGGGTACATAACTTTCTTTGAAGCTCAGATTTCCTGTCAATAAATTGCAAATGAGAAATGCCATTTACTTCATGGAGTCATTGGTATGATAAAATGGCATGATGTATATCAGCACAGGACTAGATAGAGATTCGGGGTTGGAATCCATGACAATTACTGGTATTACTGCTATGGGGTCATTATTCTAATTGAAAAAAAAAAACCTATTCAAGAAGAATTTAGTTGGTTATTTTGCCTAAATAATTAACTCCCAGTATAAAATTAAAGACCCGTTATAACTGTGCTCCAGTCCAACTGCCTGGCCACTTTTCCTAATAGCATTCCTTGCATAAGTCAGAGTTCTGTCACTCTCGCCAGGCCATTTTCCCAAATATTGCATGAATCCCCACTTTGAGCCTCTCCTCTTTCTCTACCTCCAGACTAGATGGGTTTTTTTTGTTGTTGTTGTTGTTTGTTTTTGGTTTTTGTTTTGTTTTGTTTTGTTTTGTTTTGTTTTGTTTTTCTCTAACTCTGCCTCCTCTAGTGTCTTTCTCCTTCAAGGCTCAACTCAAGTGGAGTTTCCTGCCATGGGCCTTCTCTGCAGTGCTCGATATTAATCATCTCTTTCCCCTTTGTTCTCAGAGCATTTTGTATAAAATAGCATGCTTCACATTTTCATGCACTATAATCTTGTTTGTGTCTGACACCTCCCCTACTTATTAAGGTGTTCAAGGACAGATACCATTTCTCCCCTCATTTTGTTAATTCTGTTAGCGATGCAGTCACTTGTACACAGTGGATGTTCACAAAATACCTGTCAAATTAAATTCGTGTGTGACTGAAAGCTTAGAAATAGCCTCACGTAACTCTTCTTGAAAGATGTGTACTATTTGAGGTGTCCAATTGAATGTGATTTTGCCAATTTTTTATGTATCAAATTTTCATTTATGTGAGTTTGGTTCCTAAAAAAGGCAAAAAGTATTGAGATACTTGACCCCAAATCCCTTCTTTCCCCTAACTTTATTTTAATTTATTGCACAGATATAAAGCTTATAGTTATAGTAATATTGGTGTAATGTGCCTTCTGTCTAGGCTAATTCATGGATATAGCCTTTATGTAGGTCAAAAGCTCTGCCCCTGGCTCGCTTATGGTGGTGCCTATAACATTTGGGGAAATTTTTGAAGAAATGGAAAGATAAATGTATTGACTAACATGGTGTATTTGGAAAACTTGTAGATCCACTTGAAAGAAAATAGACTCAAGATTTCAAACATAATATTTTACAATCCTTTCTTTGGAAAGGAAGAAATTTTGGCTCTTTAAAACTGATTAAGGGTGGTGATATTGGGGGAAAGAAGAAAAAAATGAAACCTGGCCCTAACATGAATGTCAGCATATTTTGATAGTTCCTAGTTTTACTCTAATTAAAATAATTTTATTTAGTAGTAGCCTGGTATGTAACTTCACCCATTGATAGGTGATATCAATCAAGCTTCCAAATCAAGCTTCACCTTGTAGGTTTTTGATTTCTTCATATCTTTATAAATCTAGGAGCCATTTTAACAGGAAGTTACTTTCTGAGTGACTGAAAGGATTAAACTAAAAAATTATATATATATATGTATATACACAATTATATATATAATTATATATATCATATATAATCATATATATCATTATATATTATAATTATATATATATTAATTATATATATAATATATAATATATAATTATATATATAATATAATATATAATTGCATATATATGCATATATGTGCATATAAATAAATAAATATACAATATATTTTATACATACATATTTTATAAAAAACATACACACGCACACACACACACACACACACATACATACATTATATATACTTGTAGTCTTTTTCTTTCCCAAAGAATTTATACCTGAATTAACAGTCTATTCCTTCCTGACCTCCAGATTTTGGCTAAACCCTTTTGTATAAACATTCTAAAATGGTTCATGATATTCAACTTTCTGACAAGGGGTCCATAGATCTGATAATCCTGTCAAAGAATCAAAATGTTTGATCATAATCTTACGGTTGTTAAATATCTTGATTACTTTCTCAATATTTCATATGAAGGGAATATTACCAATATCCAAAGCTGGGTAGAGAAGTGACTGGACCGGCCAGATTCTGACAGATAAAACCCATCAAAATTTGAAATTCCAATGTCAGAGTAGACTTTCAAAAATCTTTATTCCTGATTATATGCAGTGGTGAGCTTAAAATTTAAAGATAAATCCATCATATTTTGCAAGTGAATGTAACATCCAGTTTTCTTTCATCAGACGTAGAGAAGAAATTGTTTAAATATTACATATTTTTTATATAGAAAAGAGACAAATTAGTTCATGTATAATCATAACTTGGAAGTATTATTTGAGTCAAGAAGTCTCTAGAACATGTGTGGAAAATCATCTGGTCTTGGGGCGCCTGGGTGGCGCAGTCGGTTAAGCGTCCGACTTCAGCCAGGTCACGATCTCGCAGTCCGTGAGTTCGAGCCCCGCGTCAGGCTCTGGGCTGATGGCTCAGAGCCTGGAGCCTGTTTCCGATTCTGTGTCTCCCTCTCTCTCTGCCCCTCCCCCGTTCATGCTCTGTCTCTCTCTGTCCCAAAAATAAACGTTGAAAAAAAAAAATTAAAAAAAAAAAAAAAAAAAGAAAATCATCTGGTCTTATGAGCCCTTTCTCTGTTTCACCCCATGGCACTTCTCCTGCCTCATATCCCTGCATTCTCCTTACGCTCATCTTTATGTGACAAAACTGGATTTCTCACCCTTCCCTGAATGTGTGTTCTTATAACTTTCCACCTTACCACATTTCAAACCACTTTTAAATATGTAAAATTCTACCATCTCCCCATAGAGACTGGATGAAACTTGGGTACCATTGCAAATGAAATATACATATAAGCAAATAACTAATATAAATAAATGCTGCCTAGATGATTAAAAAATCAATTATTAGGATTTTAAAAGCCTTTATTAAATTGCAACTATAATTCTTCTGGCTATTTTAATGGTAATTATATTTAAAGACATACTTTTAAAATGTGTATCGTGACTGTCTAAACAGCTAGTCCAAAGAAATTAAAACTATTATTATCACACAAGATTGTATGTAATATGCTTAACAAAGGATTTGGAATATTGATGAATACGATGTCTGGCTAGTACTTAAAAAGAGGCTAATATCAATGGACAAAATAATCCTTTAGCATAATAAAAGCAAAATTCACAAATTGGCATTGAATTTTTGCCTATTTTAGACCTTTATAGTCTAACCAGCTCAAAATTCAATGAAAAACCCATTCTTAGTTCTTGATGACGAACGAGGGATGACATTTTTGTAGCTTAACAATTCATAATGACACAGATAGGGCATTTTTTTATCAAGTTTTCCTGAATCACTTACAAATATGTATTTTATAACTAAAATGTTGAAAACTTGTGAGAAAAGAAAATGGGTAAAAAAATCACAGTTTGATTTTTTAGATCTAAGTAAGGAACTATTTCTATTACCCTGAAATTCTTAAAGGGAATCCTCATGACTAATTCATTTTTTATTAAATTTAGTTGTAAGCTGGGCATATTACAAGCTATCATCAGTTAGGAAACACCTAAGACAAATTACTTTCTAATAAGAACTTACCCCTCCTCTTATTATCCAGTTGAAATTATTGTGGGAAGTCTATTTTTTTTGTCTTGTTATGAACAAGTGTCTGTGGAACATGAGAACTTTTCACGCTATTGGTACAGGTGATTTTCTCTCACGGCTTATGAATATTTTTGGATATTTTTTGTTTACAAATATAATGTTCACTTGTATAAATGTGAATATATATGTGGTAAATATGTCATATGTTACAGATGTTTTAGAAACACTGCACATTTGAATCAATGTATAGACATCACAGATCACAGGATTCTGGGAAACATATGAATTTAAATAACTAAAATGTTTATAAATAGCACTGGAAACTTCAGTCATGTGAATTTCCTTATGAAGCCTGCTTTAATATTGCAGTAGGGAACAGAGTGTGGGAGTTGCCTAATTTTAGACCTATTTTAAAACAATGAAAAATTTAACTGGTTGCTTAATTTTTAATGATGTATTCATAAAATTAAGCTATGTCCATTAAATAATTTTTTCCCATAAAGTTAACTTTACTTCTACTCATCAAGAATATGATGTAGTCGATTCTGGTTATTTCTAGATTTAGTGGTTGATATCTAAAAAGGGACAGATAATTGTTGTTGTTGTTTTTTAATAGTGTTCATCCCCAAAGTGATGAAATTAAAAAAGAAAATCTACGATTTTACATTTCAGGAGCAATAGGAGAAACAGACATATATTGGGATTTCAAAAATTACCTATAAGAATGTGGGCATTTGAGCTGAAAGGGACATTAGATTCTTATTTTACAGGGATCTATACAGTTACATGCCTTCCTTGAGGTGCTACGGCCAGTCAATAACCAGTAGAGGACAAGAGGGCAGATCTCCTGCCTTTTGGTTAGATTCGATTTTCTCTGATTCCGAAATTCTTAAAATCATAAATGTAATCCTCATGACACTGAAGATTTTATTATTTATTAAATCACATTTCTAACTGTTCCAGACTATTTTTCTACAGCCTTTGTGCACAGTGACATAAAAATCAGGCATATGTTCACCAAGTGAATGAACTTATATACACCTTTATGTGAACTCAACATCTAATGGGGAATTGCTCCTTACTATGAGAACACCATCTGTCATTCAGTAAAAACTAAAAGTATACTTTAGTACTATTTGTTTTTTCACTTATATTTATTTTTTTAGAGATATAATTCATAAGGAAGTTACTGACTCTTCCTCCACTGTAATTGAAATAGCCACACATTTGCATAAGACGGCTAAGGAAAATAACTTGTTTACTTGTATATAGACTTAACCAGAGAAGGAAGAACAAAATGTATTGGTGCTTAGTTTGTGTACTTTTTTTTTTTTTAACACAAGAAAAACTACTGAGAAGTTTGGCAGACCTATACATTCATTTTCCCAAGATGAATTATCTTTGTGATGGCTTTAGTGAAGAAAATGATGCATTTGAATCGATATATTGTGTGCAATTTAAATGCTAAGCTACATTTATTCTTCTGGATTTTTATTTGCTCTTAGTTTATCCAACTTTTGCGGAAGGCTCTTTACATCAAGTGTTGGCTGCCTCAGTTTTTGTTTTGGGAATGTCAGCTTCTGCCCTGGGTGCGCATATATGCTTCCAGGGCGGAGCACAAGTATCTGCTACTCTTGGGTTTCTTTTCTATGCCAGAATCACCTCCCTGGAATACCTCATGTGGAACATTCCTAATCGAGGTTTGTCTCTCCCAGGACTCTGGCTCCTTAGGGATTTTCCTGCCTGGCTTGACGGGGGTGTTCCTGCTCTGCTTTCTTTCGGATAGTGTTTCTCCTTTATTTTTATCTAAATAGAGGATTATATTAGCTAAACAAGATTAAACTTGAGATATGAGTAGGTACATTTCTGGTATCTGCTTTTGTTCCAGGTCTGTGTAGTCCATGTTTCTGCATGTAACATAATGTTTTAATGTAACCATCTTTAAATAGCTACAACTCTTATGAAAAGTTTGGAAGCACCCTAAGCAAGTTGTTTGAAAGAAACAGGCATTTAAGTGCGTAATTCAATTAGCAACTCATAAAGTCTATACAGAGGAGGATGCAAATAGCCTTTATAAGAATTAATTTCATGAAATGAACGTTTTGTAAAAGTGAATCTGGAGTTTGTAGATCCTTAGGCAAATCTTCCCTGTCGGTTGAATTTATTTAAAGAGCTTTTCTGGTCACCTTTGAACCTCAATGATTTCTCCAGATGTACAGAAGTGAACAATGTAAAAATCTTGCTGTTTCAGCAGAACTGATTCCAGCTGGCTGGGAACTGGATCTGCAAGTCATTGGTTACAGCTGTGTTTCGATTTATGTGATGGTTGAAAAAATAAATTACCCGATTAGATGGCTAGAAAGAGGACTCTTTGTTTAGCCCTTGTGTGGGGACTGAAAGTGTTTATGGTGCTGTTTTCTACGCAATCTTTGCAAAGTAAGCTGGACAAATAGACTTATTCAATGCTCCTAAGAAATGTTGCATATTCAGCTTTAATTCTTTGCTAAAGAAACTATTTTTTTCTATAATGCTGTCATCTAGCAAATGTTTTAAAGGTTTAGTAGTATTTAAGAGAACCAGTAAGTTTTCTGTCCTACTGCAGTTAGTAATGGAAAAGCTGTTCTTTTTTGTTTAATGTGTACTTTAAAACATGTCTTTTTCCAGCACAGGAATGGAAATATGTTTCTCCTAAATTCAAAGTTCTATAATGGCAAAGTATCTAAACATAAACTCTAACCCTTTTCCTTAATGAGTTATGGCTTGTGGCACATAAGAGAAAATAAATTAATTAAATTGCTAAATAAAGAAATATAATCAAGCATGACTGCAAAAAAGTTGACAGGCCTGTGGGCCATTTGGGCTAGGAGGGTTTTGAATTTTTGTAAATATTTACTTTGTTACCAAAGTAGAATTTACAGGGTAGGAAGGATATTAAATAGCATGTAACTTTTCAGGACAGTGAAAATCAAAGTACTAGTAACTCCTGGAGGTTTAGAGTACAGTGTCTTACAAAATACCCTCCTAAGTGTATTAATATGCCAATATAACACTGTGTGAAGGTTTGTTTTTAAGTTTGCTTATTTATTTTGAGAGAGGGAGCGATAGTGGGGTAGGGGCAGAGAGAGAATCCCAAGCAGGCTCTGCACTGTCAGCCCAGAGCCCAAAGCGGGGCTTGATCCCATGAACTGCGAGATCATTATGTGAGCTGAAATAAAGAGTCTGATGCTTAACCGACTGAGCCACCCAGGCACCCCTGTATAAAGGCTTTTTTTTTAACTTATTTTCCAAGGCAACTTAAAGTGGGTCCTCCAGTTTCTTGAAGTGACAAAGAAGCTGTCAGGACCAGTGGACTATTTGCAGCTCAGCCGGTTGCACCAAGGCAGTAAAAAAATGAATGGGTAGATGGCTCTGGAAAAGAAGGCTACAATGATATGTTTTCAAACAGACACTTGTTTTCTAAATGAATTCAACATTTTTAAGAAAAAAATTTTCCCTAATACTTTGTAAAATCCTGAAAAAGGACAGAATTTTCGCATGAACTAGAAGATGAAGCCAAGCACTTGATCAGGTGATATAATGCCCACCAAGTTCAAAAGCAATTCAGTATGGGGAATATCCAGAAATGTATTATTTTTTACCCAAGAAAATAGGTGATTCTTTCTCCATTTCCTTTCTTTTTTTTAATATGAAATTTATTGTCAAAATGGTTTCGTACAACACCCAGTGCTCATCCCAACAGGTGCTCTCCTCAATGCCCATCACCCATCCTCCCCTCCTTCCCACCCCCCATCAACCCTCAGATTGTTCTCAGTTTTTAAGAGTCTCCTATGGTTTGGCTCCCTCCCTCTCTAACTTTTTTTTTCCTTCCCCTCCCCCATGGTCTTCTGTTAAGTTTCTCCATTTCCTTTCTTAGGCTAAGATAGATCTTATGGAATTTGGGTGATGCAGAATGAATAACCATAAAGTATCCAAAAAGAAGCAAAGGTGGGATTGATCTGCCTTGACTTGTCAGACGGTTTTGCTGTGTCAGGCTATTTCCTTGATCAATGAAAGTGTACCCTCTAACCCTTAACAAATCAATACAATTGATTGGAAAGAATGGGAACAAAGCATGGGAATGCAGGATACACTTGAACCTTCACTGTTCAGAAATATTTAAATGGGGTTCATCATGCCTAGAAGCATTTTCCTCTGCTCTCAGGTAGTGGAACCTTCTTCAACTTCTGTGGAAAACCTATGTAATAACATTTGAGAGTATAGCATAGTGGCATTCTTCATGAAAGAATAGGTTTTGAAAAGTTAAATTTGTCTCACAGTATTTATACTTCTAAAAATATATTAATCCAGAAACAATTTTTGTCATTGAGCATATAAATAACAAAGTGAAAATTCAGTCTTAAAAAGAATATGTATGATTAAATGATAATGGGTTTCAAAAATATACATTATTTTAATAGAAAAAATTAAGAAAAGAAATAAAAGTATAAACAAAATACATTTTTAATCATTATTGCTCTATTTTACCTATTATGATCAATAGATAAAGACTTTTTTTCTTTATGATGAAACAAACCATATGAAATCAGCATATTTTTTTCATATTGAGGGAAACTCTAAAAAATATAGAATATGAATAATTATGAGCAATCAGAATAATAATGATCCATTAATAAGTTTATTCCATCCAAATGAAGCAGCATTCAAAATGTGCACTTTGAAAAGACAAAAAGATGTCTTAAAAGTTTTTGATAGTTGACAGATTTTTAAACCTATGATTCACCTGATTTTCTGATTTTTTAAAAGAATTTTTGTTTATTTTTGAGAGAGAGAGAGAGCATGAGCAGAGCAGGGGCAGAGAGAAAGACACAGATTCTGAAGCAAGCTCCAGGCTCTGAGCTGTCAGCACAGAGCCTGACACAGGGCTTGAACCCAGGAACTGCAAGATCACCACCTGAGCTGAAGTCAGATGCTTAGCAAACTGAGCCACTCAGGTGCGCCTGATTTTTTTACTTAAAACTTCTAAAATCTACTGAAGGAAGTTTTATAAACTGACGTGTTTTAGCCTAACATGTTGAATGCATTATTAAAGCTGAAATATGTCTATTTGATCCATTAATCAAAAACATTTTTTATCTATATAGGCTAATTTTTAAAAATGAGTTATCCAAGGAAACGATGACTTCTCCCTAGTGCATGTACCATAACAGTATATACACATTTTTCTAAATCTTAGAAAATTGCTACCTCCCTAGTTCTAAAATGAGAATATTTTATATATTTTTTCAAATAAATGAAAATTTAAATTTAAATAGGGTAAACCATATAAAATATCAAATGCAACATTTTAACATTAGCATATTATGCAGCTAATATGAAATGATACATTTTTTATATTTATTTATTTATTTATTTATTTATTTATTTATTTGAGACAGGGAGAGAGAGGGAGAGAGAGAATCCCAAGCAGGCTCCACTCTGTCAGTGCAGAGCCTAATGTGGGGCTTGAGTCCAACCGTCGTATCTGACCTGAGTCGAAGTCAAGGCTTGCGTGCTTAACCAACTGAGCCACCTAAGTGCCCCTGAAATGATGCATTTTTGAGACTTAGTTGTTAGGTGAGATATCACTGGGACATAAAGATGTGTCATGGATCTTTCTGGAGATAGATGCTACAAACAGTACTATGAAAATCAAATCAGATAATTATGTATGCAAATACCTAAATAGTAAGTAGTAATGACTGACATGTGTTTCCAATTTACTCCCCTTCCATTGCACAATATTTTAGAGCTGAATTAGGCCTTGATGATTAACCTAGTATCCCTCCTAATTTTAAAGATACAGGAACTAGGGTTCTGAGAGTTAAGTGACTTATCTGCGACCATAAACTTTATTATTTACTAAGTTGGCACTAGACCCAGTTTTCTGACTCATAGATCACTTCCCTTCCCATTTCCCAGCTCTGTTTCAAAGTGTTGTGTGTAGAACATAAGGAAAACAGTACTTTTTTAGAGTAACGTTAGCTTAAACATAAACTATTATTGCTTCTTTGCCATAATGTTCAAGCTCTAAAGATGACAGTTATTCTGAAGTCATTTGATACCATTTAAATCCTTTCTACTCATGTCCCATCTTAAAAAGCCAAGATTAATTCTGTTCTCTTTCACCTGCTAGGAAGCACATCAACACAGCAGAAATGTTGTTTTATTATTGGCATGTATCCTGCTAACTATTGAAAAATACTCTTCCAGATTTACATATAATTTGATATGGCATGGCATCATTTTTTCATGATATCCAAATTGCCTCTCATTGTCATACCCGTTTTTCTTTTTTTTCTGCCTTTTTCATAAAAGACGGATACTCCACCAGCATCCTCAAGACCTATTTCTATTTGGTCCTTCCTGTGTGTGGCTGTACAACAGTGGCTATTACTGCCACTTTCCCTTCAAGACCTCCCTCAAGTTCATGTTCTTACTCTAATTACCCCGTCTCAGACAAGCTTTCCTCAAGTCTCGTCTCACTGGTGTGGCTTTGAATGGGGTCCCCTTGTGGATATTGATGACAGGCTGGATCCGCAAGGGGTTGCTCACTTGAGGGAAGCAGAGGCAGGGAAGGGAAGAGGGAAAGAAGGAGAGAGGGAGAGAGATTACCACAGAGAGTTACTATCATACATTTCTTCACTAGAAGAATGAACATTAGATTTCATGTACCAGCAACTAAAGGATCACCCCTGAAAGGAAATCTGTGTGATTATTTTTCCATGTCAGTTGTAATGCTCTGTGCTTATCAAAAGAGAGTTAAAAAAATAATTCCAGGTTGACAAATAAACCTTTTGCATCCCAGTCAAAAGTGTCTGAGTTAAGCACTGAATCATCCTCTAGTAGTCCAAATACTAAACTTTGAAAGGAAAATGTAGGTCCGATTTTTTTTCCTGGTTAAAAACTAGCTATATCCCTCACCATATCCCTCACCATAACATTTTTAGAGTTGTAATTCATATACATTTGTATTTTACTATATTTTCATTTTGTTTCGGGTAATTAGTTCTAGAATCTGATTGGTAACTCAAAATTACCCAAACTAGGTCTGCACACACGCACGCACACGCCAGTTTTGTGTTTGTTTGTTTTTGTCAGTGTTTTATTCAGTAGCGAATTCCCAACCAGATCAACATTGTGTATTGTCATCTGATTCTTGTCTCCCCTACACTTTAATTACTATTTGTTTTCTCTTAAAAATATATAAACTCTAACCATAGTTGTTGCTGCTCTTAACTGCTATTCGTTCCTTATATGATTAGGATTTTTAAAAATTACTTTTTCTCTGGATTTTTGTTACTCACTACTATTATATCCCTTCTTTATTGAAAACAGAAATATGTAAGATATGTTGTTTGACACAAAGAAAGAGCATGGCTCTCATATCGGGAAAGGTTAGACAAATCAGCATCTGTCAGATTTATTCAGAGGCTTCAGCTTGAGTGTTTTGTGTGTGTCTTCTAATGGTTTTGTTACCAACTACCTTAGAGTCATTTGCAAGAAAACCCCTCCCCGCAATTAATCTTGCATATTTCAAAACTATTAGTAAACAAAAGCACTAGATGTTCTTCAGTTAGAAGAAATTTAGATGCTTAAGTAAATCAGTATAGATTCATTCTCCAAAAATAGACTGGAAAGGGGGTGCCTGGATGGCTCAGTCGGTTAAGCATCTGCCTTCAGGTCATGATCTCGTGGGTTCAAGCCCTGCATTGGGCTTTCTGCTGTCAGCTCTTAGCCCGCTTGGAATCCTTTGTCTCCCTCTTTCTCTGCCCCTCCCCTGCCTATACTCTCCCCCTTTCAAAAAATGAATAAACGTTAAAAAATTAAAAAAAATAGACTCAAAAGAAAGTATTGGGGCCCAATGATCAGTTATGTATAAACTTTTCACAAACACAGTTTAAGTCAGCCCATCCAATAAAACTTTCTGCAAGGGTGGAAATATTCTATAGCTGCATTGTCCCAGATGGTAACCACCGGCCATGTGTGTTATATTATACATTGAAATATGGCTAAGGCAACTGAATGTTTACTTTTACTTAATTTTAATTTAATAGATACATGTGGGTGCACCTGAGTGGCTCAGTCGTTTAAGCGTCTGAGTTCCACTCAGGTTATGATCTTGTGGTTCGTACCCTTCATTGAGCTCTGTGCTGACAGCTCAGAACCTGGAGCCTGCTCCAGATTCTGTGTCTCCCTCTCTCTCTTCCCCTTCCCCACTCATTCTCTCTCTCTCTCTCTCTCTCTCTCTCTGTCTCTCTCTCTCTCTCTCTCCACCCCCTCTCAAAAATAAACAAACATTAATTTTTTTTTAAATAGCCACATTTTTTTTAATTTAATTTTTTTTAATTTACATCCAAATTAGTTAGCATATAGTGCAACAATGATTTCAGGAGTAGATTCTTTAATGTCCTCTCCCCATTTAGCCCATCCCCCCTCCCACAACCCCTCCAGTAATCTTCTGTTCTCCATATTTAAGAATCTCTTATGTTTTGTCCCCCTCCCTGTTTTTATATTATTTTTGTTTCCCTTCCCTTACGTTCACATTTTTAAAAACAGCTACACTCTTCTAAAAAGGTCGGACCTTTTTAGAAGAGTATAGGTTAAGTAAAACAATGAAAATATTATACAACTAGCAAAAAGCAATATATTCTGCATATCCATGCAGACTTTTGAATCAGAGTTTGAATCAGATCTTTTTTTGTTTTTCATCTCTTACCCCAAGCCCCACCAATATTTTTAAATATGATTCCCATAATAACCCTGATTTCAAATGGCCTCTGTAAGAAATAAAATATCCCTGCCTTGTCAGTAAGGTGGAGGACAGGTTATGTTAAAGTATTTCACAGTAGTTATTGCTTCCTCTAACTGAATATTTCATTTGATATACATCCAGATCTATCTTGGTTATTTTTTTAAGAAACAGAGCAAAACTCAAATAACATGTAAAAATAATTAATCTAGCAAGACCATACTTGCATTGCATTGCTTAAATGAAGTATAAAATAGTAAAATTTTTACCTTGTAAATAGTTTAGCCATAGTCAAAGCCTCATTTAGGGATGTTTTAGTACTGGTGATGAGAAATTAGAATCAGAAGAGACCTTAAACCCATATCTATGACAGCAGCAATTGAACTGATTGATTACAACATCTTCTTTCAAACAAATATTGATTTAATCAAGTCTGCATTCCCATTGGCCCTAATGGTGGTCTTGACAGAAGCCTGGACACTTGAAACTGGCTAACTCCTGTTTGGATATAAATATTTTAAATGCATGGCCATTCAGTCATAATCATTATTTTTCACCAAACCTTTATTCCTCTTGATTTTCTAACCTCCTTAGTAAGTGCTTTTATGCCTTCTGTAAAGTTGAGTGTTGTGCGTGTCTGTCTATGAATGTAAGAGAAAGAGATGACATAGATTTTGGGGGGAAAAAGTTGTATTTGCATCTGTTGTTTCTGATTCACAGAGCTGGGAATGAGGTGCTCTTGCAGACAGTGCACGGAGCTAAGATATCAGTAGGGAGTTTGCTGTAAGCGCATGTTCAATTATTAAAATAGTCGACATTTTACGTCTGATAGCCATAGCGAGGTCATGGCATTAATTTATCCAGAGTATTGTGGGCACAGTCTAGAAAAAAAAATAGCATAAAGGACAAAGATGCTAGAGAGCTTGAAAAAAGAAAAAAAGAAAAAAAGATGGGTTTGAGCAAACAGACCTTAAGAGATGACCAGTTTAATACAGGTAGAACAGGAAGGAAGAAGTCAGCAGGCATCTCTGTTACTGACAATAAGTATTTTAAGCTCTGCTGTACACGCATTAATTTCTGTTACAGTTTTTCATTAAATTCTGAGCTTGAACACCATTCCTGAATCTTGAGTTTCTGAAATCTAATTTCATATGTTATTTGTTGCTTCAGTGCTTGGTGATTCTTTGCTCTTTACTTCCTGTTCCTTTCTTCCCCTCCTTCATCATTCCCCTCCCTCTTCCTATTTCTCCATTTCCTTTTCTTTCTCCTTTTCTTATGCTTTTCCTTCCTGCCTTTCTCTCTCTCATGAGAGTGTGTACTTAATTCCATGTTTTCTTTGGGTGCCCCCTTCTTTCATTTGTGTTTTTTTGTTTTCTTTTGTTTTGTTTTGTTTTTGCACTTAAGTTTTTCTTTTTTTCTTTTCTTTTCTTTTTTCTTTCAAATCAGGAGCCTGTCGGAGCTGATTTCAGACACACATCTCCTGCTTCAGAGGCTTCTTTCTCTTTATGGGTTGTGTGATGTTTTCTTTGGAACCTCTGCAAATGGTTGTGCTTCGCGCTTGTTGCCACAGATCTGTTGCCAAACTGCTACCTTAGTTGGTCCTGCAGTGCTGCAGTGCATGCTGGGATCTGTCTGTGTGAGTAAACTGAAATTTCTACAGCACCAGACAGCATTACCGTTGGCTTGCGAATGGCCGTACTTTCCTTTGTATGTAATTCTTGTATGCTGCAGAGTCATCGATGGCTAGTTCTGTCTGGCAAGTAATTCAGAAATAGTGCGCATGTAGAAAGGAAAGGTAGGCAGTTTACCACATTCTGTCATTAAAAAGAACCACCGAAGAACAAAGGAACTGGATAAATACTTACATACCGTCTTTCATGTTGTGAAACACTGTAGCACAAATAGAGCTGTGTTCAGCCAAATATTTTAGACCCTTTTGTAACAACGTATATAGTAGACGGTTTTCATATATGTACACAAATCCATATTTTATGTAAGCATATATTCAATCTCTAATAGTTACAGCCTGCAAGCGTTTTTTAATCCTAAAAACTTTTACACATTCACCACCACACAGCTATTTGTTATTATTTTTATAAGTTCTTAAATCAAATAAAAATAAAAAATATACCAATATCCCGTTGGTTGGTTTTATTGCAGCAAATTAGGATTTCAACACAGTTTAAATCATATTGATGACTCAGATCCTGGCAGATCTTATAATTCCTGCGAACTGAGAGCACAGCTAATAAAAATATTAAGCAATTATTTTTATTAAAATTGTAGTTTTGTTCATTATTAAATAGAAATGATTGATCTATGCAGATGGGTCTCACTCATGTGTCCCTTGGGCTCTTTGGGGGCTTCATATAGAAGTGGGAAGACTCCTTTTGCTCTTTCTTCAGCCTGTGGGGGGGGGGGGCCGCCGAAAAAGAAGGCGTAGAATGAAGTCTAGGACTGTTAAAGAATTGCTGGCGTTATCTCTCTATCACGTGTGAGCCTGGCTGCCTGTTTTCTGAGGTAGTGGATCCAGGATGAGACTGTGTCGGAGCCTGTGTCCACAACTGCATTTGGAGATCTGTCTTATTGATTAGAGGGGAGAAGGGGTGGGGATCCGAGTGTGAGGGGAGGGGAGGACCAACTGACTACTGGCTCATTGAAGCACAGGACATTTTCTTCCGGAAAGATGTCAAACAACTGAGACATAGCCACAGAGGAAGTAGAAAGGTAGAAACATAAGGAGCCCCTGGAAGAAATGAAGGCATTTCTTTATGAGAGTCTTGGGGCTTTTTCTTTTCACTCCTTTTCTTTCTTTCTTTTCTTTATTTCCCCCCCTATCATCTGACCTGCAAAGGCTAGAGTGACAGCGTCATGCAAATGCTGCAGTCCCGCAGGTCTGGGAGAGGGTGGATGCTAGACTGTGAGTTAATGTTAATGATGAGCGCAGTGAAAATACCAGCCGCCGCCACCCCCTGCACACAGAAGCGCTCTGAGTCAGCATCAGATGCTTTGCCTCGCCTCTCGCTGGGTGTCTGTATGCCTGTGCGCGCGCGTGCTCGCTCGGGCATCCGTGTCTAGCCGAGGGGAGGGGGTGGCGTGTGAGTGCGTGGAGGGTAAAAGCCAGTCAGTCAGTGAGAAGCAAAGGTACGTTGGAGAGCAACTAAAATCTGACTGATTTCCATCTTTGGAGCATCAGATGTATTCCCTAAGGAGGATGGGTCTCCGTGATGGGGGTGGTATAATTATGTTAATGTCATATTTATGGAGGGGTGAGATTTTTCATTCTAATAATTGGTTGAATGCTATGGTCAAAAATTGTAAAGCCATATTCAGTTTTAAGGAAAAGCATGGACTTATATCTAAGGACTGTTTTATTTTTTGCTTTTTGTGAGTGCTGCTTTTTTATTTTATTTTTTAACTATTTACTATTTTAAGCCATAACGGATTCACTATGGAAAATCAAATGATAAACAGAAAGAGATCTTATATAATGATGCATTACATCATGGAGCAGAATATTTAAAGTCTTGCAAGGCAAAGTAAAGATCTGGACAGGGGTGGGGGGTGGTGGTTTGGAAAGGGGTGTGGTACTAGGGTGGAGGAGGGGGGCCAGTTAGCAAATATTTTGTTCAGCTTTCCTTGCAGCTTACTTGGAAATGGATGATTCACCTGTTCTACAGGAAAACATTCTAATTCTTTCCATTTTTTTTCCTCCTCTTTTCCCTTTTAAGATCAACCACTTCAGAAGAACCAGATTCCACTTCTGTGGCCAGGACTTTTATGTTATGGCTGGTCCGATTGTTATACACTGCGTTTTATGCTACTAAACCTTGGATCATTCCTAAAGTACCAATTCTGTTCTTGAACCACAAACAAGGCTAAAAGATCGGAGGAAATTCAGTGAATATGCAGGATTGGGATTGTGTATTTTCAAAAGTATTGAGCTTTATAATGCAATTATTTAAGAAATAGAATCTTTTTTTTTTTCTTCTCATGTTGCCAGCATTTTAAGTTACATGTTTCTTAAGTGGCATTGCTCAAATAGCTACAGAGTATGCATGGAAATATTTGCTGTCTGAATAGTTTGGAGATTCAAAGAGAAAAATCAAGCTTCAGAGGTATTAAGTTATGACATGCAAAAAAGTTTTCGTTTTATTCTTAGCTGCAACAGTATATATTTAAATCAGATTTAAAGTGTTATATGTCCTTGGCCCACCTTAACAGTTGTACTGTAAAGAAGTGTAATGGGAAGCAGAATTTCAATTAGGGTCCCATTAACTGGCATATAATCCTTCTTTAATGTAATAGAGGCTATGGTGTTTCTGTACAAATCTGCTAGAAACAGATTTTAACCCATTTTTAGTCTCTTTCTTTGGATCTGATGGAATGACTCTTAACTGTTCATTGTCTGCATTGTTTCTCATATTCTTCATTATTTGAAGGTCTGGAATTAGTCTATAAATGGTTGTCGTGAATATTCAGCTAATCCTAACTTTTATATATCCTATATATTTCTACGTATGTATTTTAATTAGTATTTAGACGAAAAAGTTTAACTGAACCCAACTGTAATTTCTAAGCTAGCCTTATTACTGGAAGAAGAATTCTACCGCATCAAACCAGACTTTTCCTAGTCCCTGAGACCCTAACTTGTGAGGTATTTTAGTAACATCACAAGTCAGGCTCTTGGGACCTAGGCGGAGGGGAACCAGCAGCTTTGGACCTTATTGATTGTCTGCAGTTACCACCAGAACAAAAGAACATACATAGATTCTGCCTAGGAGAAAAGAACAATGCTTTTCTTTATAATCAGCAATGTTTTCATCATGACCCACCCCCAAATATACTATTTTCAGAAACTGTACTCAAAAGTGATTATAGAGTTGCACTGAGTAGCATTTGTATTATATTATAAAGACCATATGAAAGCAATAGAAGATAACTATGTGAGAAGCAAAGTTAAAATACAGGTGTTTTTAAAATGCTTCTTTTAATGTATTTTGAGAGAGTCTAAGAGAATACCTCCTTAGTTAATAAGGAAGAGAGTGGTTTATATTTAAAACTTCTTTCGTATGCATAGAAATATATACATTAGCTACTTACATAAATCCTATATGTCTCCATGTAATGATGGCTCAGAATATGTAATGTATAGCTATAATCATGCTTGAGGCCTAGAAATAAATCATTTACAATCTTCTTTACTGACCCTATTAGTTTTTACTACTGATTTAAGGAGAATGCTATTTTATACTTGGTATTTACTCCCAGAGTTTTCCTTAGTCTTTTAACCAGACGAAATACTTTATATGCCATATTATAATAAGGCATACTCTGGTCGTAAGAGTCATCAGTAATTAGCAAAAATATGGTACCTTTTCGTCTTTGCATTTTACTTTGTATATATATCATGAACCTATGTGAGATAAATCAGTAAACACCACCTATGAAGTCAGACTGCTCTATTCATCTGTCAACTGAATCTGAACTGCATAGTTTTCGTTTTTGAAGAATTTCAGTTTTATAAACTATTCCAACTATAACTACCGTGTCATATTTGAACATTATTAGCCATTACCACATCACATATTTATTTCTTGTAAGTGGAATCAGTATATTAAACCCCTTTACAGATTTTACAATAATATTGCAGATACTAAGATTCAAAATGGAGATGACAGACTTTCCATAATAGAAGAACCAAAATGATTTCATTCTCTTAACTCTAATGCTTTACATGGGTGCTATAAATTATATGTATCTTCTGCATTGTTAAAATAAATGTATGAATGTACTTTAGAACACTGTATGGAGAGTCTTTGTTCACCTTTTCATTGGATTTGTTACAATTACTCATGTTTGAAATATCCCAGGATCCTAATCACCCATGACTTGTATTTCCTGAAAAATTGATACTACAATATTATAAACATATTCTTCATCTATACGAGCCACATAGAATATGTTTAAGCATGTGTCCACACTGTACCTATTCAGATTCCTTATTTATATCACCTATTTCATTTATCTAGAATCTCTGAAATTTTAAGTGTGTATATGTGTGTGTATAAACATAGGTTTTAAAACTCCATCTGAAAGGAGGTAATATAAACAGTGAAGATTTTTGGTAGTATTTATCTTTTACTTGTTTTAACCACATTTTCATTATAATTAGACAGCTTTAAAAGCACAAGTTTCTCAATTCAAAGAACTCTATGTGTATGTATCTACAAGTGCATAGAGACTTGATTATATTTAATAGCAATGTTTATATATCCGATCAGGAATGACCTCATATATAAAACAATGTCACATACAGGTATATGTTTACAGACACCTGATTCAACACAATCATAAATAACACGTAAAAGGTGTTTCATAAATTTACTTCTAAAATAATATAAGGGATGATTGTTTATTGGCTATAGTGATATCAGATATAAGCTATTTCAAATGCAATATTTTCTATGTTATTATATCTATGAACTGCACTATATATTAACTTCTGTTTCATAGAAGAAAGATACCAGAGCTGAATTTAGCATGCAGTGATGTTTATCTTGCTTTTTTACTAATCATCATGCATTCGTTGAACCCTCTCAATGTAACCTTCCTGCATATAAACTATCTTTTCTGAGAACATCATTGATAAAGCTTTTCTCTTACTCCATAAAGGTGAGTAGAGATATAAGTGGATGACTTTGTTTATATAAAACTACTTTATGCTGTATATGGATAGATGAATGCCACTTTTTCTGCATTTCTACCTAAGCTGTCACAGAATAATATTGTTTGGGGGGTATAAAATATGACTTGGAAAATCAGATCATACTAAGCTTAAAATAAAAGGAGAGGTCTACAACAAAGAACGAGAAAATTATGTGTGTTGCATACAAAAAAAAAAAAGCAGTGATATTAACAATTCGATGGCTTCCTGGTTGGGAGACCAGCCTGAGCCAGACGCATATATTAAGAGCTGTCTGCTGCCGATGTGAGCTTGCTCAATGCGGTGGAAATGAGGAATCACCTCCTCTCTGACACCAGCTTATTTTCACATTTTAATTTTGAAATAGCAAATCACTGTTTTACATAAATATACTAACCTCCGCTTGATTCTTATTCCTTTCTCAGATTGCTTGTTAATTTACTATGAACTTCAAGTTCCTTTTTTAAAAACCATCACTCACTTTAAACTTATCAGTTTAAAATCTATCAAAGACCAATGAAGTATTAGTTTTTTTCTGTCTCTTTTGTATTGCTCTGTTAATATTGTGATACTCATGCATTTAACTTTTAATCTCTGTAAGGAAAATGTCAATTTTCCAAAATGGCATTTTTTTTTAGGTCTTTTAGGATCCATCAAGGCAGCCACTTCTGGAATTTTGCCAAATCTAAATATGATTATATTTCATTGCAGGGTTCATGGGATCAATATTTTTCTTCGTATGAAAGTCCTTAACACTTTAGTGTTCCAGAAGCTAAAGAAGAGGTATATAGAGATATTCTTAAGTCATTTAAGCTTTAGGCTACATTAATAATCTCTAGAAGAGGTATAAGTATCACAGGGGAATTATAGTATAAGTTAATTACTAATGAAATCAGAAAAGGTGTATACTGCCTTCCATTCTCTTCCAAATGGGCATGCCTAAGTTTGGTCGAATTCACCTGATAAATATGTAAATGGTTTTACAAGCTGTCATATTTGGATAGGTTTTGAGAAAACAGTACATAAAGGGTTAGCTAACGCCCAAGTTTTCTTGCCATTTACACATGCAGTGCTGCCTACATTTCCGTAGGCAGCAAGCACAGGCATCATTTTGATTACTTAGATTCTTTTGTTTAATTTCTTACTAGACATTTAACTCGGTACTCAAATTCCACTGATCTCTTAGTAACTGTATTTGGAAAAGGAAAATGAAGTTTCTAATATAGAGAAGTTTTAAAAAATCCTGGGCATTTTTAAGCATCTGAAAAATAGACTTTTTCGTGTAGCTATGCAAATACATGTTTAGTGTGCAGAAACTTAGGTGCTATTATTATCTGTCATCTCCATACTTAGTTTTCTGATGATTTGTGGTCAAATACACACTGAAGCACATATGCATATATTTATTATATATGTATATATCTTCATTTGTAAAAAGTCTCAATAAAATCAATGTAAAAATTGACATATTGTCATAAAATCATCCACAGCAGTTTTTCAGTGAGCTAGCTTCAACTTTCATTGCCTTTTCCCCAAATCTCTCTTATGTTAAATGTAGCTTTACTGGATGAAGTGCCTTACTATCCGGAACTGTTAACTTGTATGTAATGTTTTACTTGTGGAAGTTTAAAAGCAGGTGGAACTTGAAGGTAATGATATTAAGGGAATGTAAGATTAAATAGTTTTGTTTTTATAATCAGTCAGCTAATTTCATGCATGTTTTATGGGGAATTTAAAAGTGAAAAATTCTCATATGGTGACATAAATCTTTCATTGTTCATATAAGTAGTGTGATTTTAAGTTTGTTACCTTAATAGTTGATTCCTAAAAAAGTGTATGAATAATCATGGACTGCATATCAGTTAGGTTAATGAAATAAGAATAGTGACTTCCACTTTGCATCTTAGTCTTTTAAGGTATTTTGGCTTCTTTTATGCAGGTGGATTTAACCATTCCTTTTTTCTAAGAAGTTTCTCCCTCTCTGTTGGTAGGTGTCTGATGATTTGTGAGCACCAAGTGACTATTCTGTGGAATCATCTTTCCTTGCCTTTGAATTAGCTTTCCCTAGGCCATGAGTCAACATCAATGTTTTGTACATCCAAATTGGTAGGTCTTTCTTGAAACCCTTCTATTTATTTTCCTATACATATAAGTGAATGTTGAGAAATTGTAGACTTACATTGTGATTCTCTTTCCAGTTTCCAAACATCTTCAGTAAGAGAGTTGGATTGTGTTGAAACACTAGACGGTGGGAGTATTTGGTTCTGTAGGATCCAAAACTGTAATGTCTTTCTCCTAGTAGACTTCGTCTTCTTAGTGAGGAGAGGGCAACCCAGCTGTGGCTAAGTTATTACTCTGTTATATATCACACTAGAAACCCAGCCTATGCATTTGTAAACCTTGGGGAGGTTTCTACATGAGACAACATTTTTTGTTGGAGGATTACACTACAGTCGGTTCACTTCACTTCTGTCTCTCTTCCTGCTCCCCTCACCCTCCCACAACATGGAGTCCTTTCAACTTCTTCAAAGAAGTGAGGGAAAAAAGTAGACTCTTTATTAATGGCAAAAAACAAACTGGCTGCTGGACTTCCGAGACAGCCTTCTAATAATAAAGCAGAGTAGGCACTGCGACAAAGAATTCTTGAATGTACTAAATATATAGGGAAGCCTATTTAAATTCACCAGAGGGGCTTAGAGGACAAGCAGCAGAAAGTTTAGAATTCAATTCAAGCCATGCCAGAAAATGAAAATGTACTTAAAAAAGGATTTCTGAGACAATTGTTCAAAGACATGTCAACTTTTAAGGTTCTTTCTAGAATAATGAAATTCGTACTCTAATTTCTGTGGTGACTTTTTCAATTAGAAAGGAAAAATGATTAACAGGATCTCCAAGGAATTGTATCTTATGTCTAAAGAAAATGTGTTTTCTTTCCATAGGGTGTGCTCTATTGAGGGCCACCTAGTGCACTGACTAAAATCACTTAAGTATATACATGAAACAAAGAGATAATGTATTTTTCAACAATTAGACATACCATAACAGAAGTGCTCTTGCTACTTTGGGAGAAAGATATTCAACTTATGTCTTCTTTTCAGCTCATTTCCTCCCATTCATTTCTATGATTTATAATATTTTAAATAAATGCAATAAAGTGATTCTGAAAGAGCAAACTGCTGATAAATAGTTAGACTGTGTGATGCTACATTTGAAAGATAAAAAATGATCCCTGCCATATCTCTTACTGACTTTAGGAAATGTTCTTTACCCTTGATTTATCTACAAGACAGGTGCATCTATAAAGAGTACGCACATCTATAAGAATATATACCTTATTAGTCCTAATGTTGAGATAAGCAACTGCTTATAAAATCCATTTAAAGGCCAGTATGACCTATTCAGGACTGAAATTTCTCGCAGCTTTTCTCCTAATGTTCTCCTTTATAATTGACACAGATATTGGGAAAAGATTGTCATTCTCTGTCTCAGGAATTACAAGTTGTAAAGAGGATAGAAATTTGGACTCACTAGTAACACATCATTGTTGCTGTTGTGGAGAGACCCTGCTTGAGAATGAAACTCATGTGGGGTTTGCCAGTTCATAAATATAATTTATCAACTCAAAATGAGCTGGTAATCCATGAATTTATCCATTTATTCACAAATGTATACCTAGCTTAAAAAAAATCTCAGTGAATTAAGGCAACATCAACATGTGGGATCACTGTGGTCAATTAAGACTTGATCATTTAACAAATTTTACTGGCTTTAAAATGAAATGTCAGATGTATGAATATTAGCTATAGAATTTTAGATATTATGATAAAAAGTAATTGTTGCCCTCAATGCATTTAGATGTAGCCTGAGTCATTTACCAAACAACTAAACTGATTTCCATCTATTTAAGTTTTTTTTAATTTTTCAAAAAGATTTTTGGGGGGAGAGAGTAAGTGCATGCATATGCACACAAGTAGGGGGAGAGGAAGGGGGAGAGGAGGAGGAGGAGGAGGAGGAGGAGGAGGAGAGAGAGAGAGAGAGAGAGAGAGACTGTTAAGCAGGCTCCACGCCCAGCGCAGAGTCCTATGCAGGGCTTGATCTCATGACCATGAGATCATGACTTAAGCTGAAATCAAGAGTCTGAGCCACCCAAGTGCCCCCATTGATTTAAGTTTTTATGACCTTTTAATATCAAGGGCTTGTGTAGACTTAATGATTGATCAATAAAATAATCTGAGTAAATTTCTTAGCCTAGTCTTTAGCACCAAGAAAACATTCAGTGAATATTAATTTCTTCCTGTTTGGGTCTTACTATTTGCCTTTGCTATACAGACTATCGTTTTCATCACCCAAATTTACTGGGCGTACACTGTCCCAAACTGTGAGAGGCAAACATCATTGGGAAATTATTTCAGATCCAGGGGCGCTTAAAAATTATTTACTATAAATGTGTTTATCACATGCTTCCTGAGTGCCACCTATAGGATAGAAAAAGAGATATTCTCGTTTCAAATAGCTTATGGTCTACAAAAGATATGTCTTATTTAACACTCTTTGTCCTCTTTGTGTGCCTTAGCATTTCATAAGTCTTGTAATTTGGCAGTTTATTCTCTTTTATACTTTATAGATGAGACTTCTATGTGGTGTGTCCTATTTTATAGTTGTAGCTGAAATAACTACCCATATACTTTGAGTTGCTTTGGGCAAGATATGGGGTATTGTTAGGATTTTGCAGTGCTTATGTTCTGTTCTTATGATTCCCTATACTATGCAAAGGTCTGGTGATTAAAAACCATAGACCATGAAAATGTTAATAATTATGGTTTATAAAAATGCTATTTCCAGAATAATTGGACCAAAATGCAGTATTTACATATGACTTCAATCCCTCTAAAAAAAGCTATTATTTAATTTCTTTTTTTAAGTGAATTAATACAATAACATTGATCATTCAGTTTCATAAAGTAGCAATTACATTACTTAGTCAAAGGACCAAAGCATTCTAATTGGACTGTTCTCTGGGAGTTAACAAAATATGCAGAATAAACTTGGAGTTTTCCACCTTTGCATCATAAGTGCCACCACTGAACTTGAATAGTGAAGTAGAAGGTAGAAGACCACATTCTAATACAAGTTTTACCATTAGTTATCTTGTGGAACTGAACCTCTCTCCTTTTCATTTTCCTCATTTACAACTGATTTATAAAATAAAGATGTGGAGGAAAATGATTGTAAAATGATTTCAGGAAAAAAAATTAGTATCAGATTAGACAGTTGGGTATTTTTCCATTCCACAGGGGACATTTCCACAGGAAAGAATAGCCTTAACTTAAATCACAGCATTAATCAGAACTCTTTTGATAGCAAAAGCTCAAAATCGAGCTCAGAGTAGAAAACTGTGTATGTACATCATCATCGTCTCTTCCTCCTTCTGCCCCTCCCCCTTCTCCCCCTTCCCCTCCTCTTTCCCTGCCCTCCTCCTCCTGCTTCTCTTCTCCTCTTCTCCTCTTCTACCCAGGTGCTCCCTCCTCCCAACCCCATCTCAATATCTGTCCCTCTCTCTTTCTTTCTCTAATGTGCTAACTTCATTCCTGGGTGGTTGACTTCATCCTCACATTCTCTCAGTGTGATGGCAAAGATAGCCACTGGCAACTCTAGACATGCATCATGCATCATTCCTAGAGCTTGTGATTCCAGAAGAAAAAATAAAAAGGTTCTCTCTGCCCCTCCATCAATTTCATTTCTCAGAAAGGCTCTGATTGGTTCTGTTTTGGAGCCACTACTCTGTCCAGATGAGAGTTACTCAGATTGGACAGACTATGAGGGGAGGAAGAGCAAGATTAACATAGCAAGGTAATGTCAATAGCAGAGGCTGAAGGGAATTTAAACAGGCAAAATATAACAGGGTTCCCAACAACCACCACAAATTTCCAAATTGTTTAAGCAGAGTGGTATGTTATGGGCTTCTATCAAATATGTTTGTCTTGGTAAACTTCGTGGAGCCTATGAACATACATACAGGCAATATTAACTTATTTAGTCCAAATGTGCTCTGTACATAACTATAAAACATTTGCAGCAGCAAATTGCAACCTTGAGTGTATCATGGAGATTAATTGCATTTTCTTAACATTTTCTGTGATCATTTAATACATGGCATACATCGGGAAGGTCAGCATTTGGACTCATGTGGGAATTTGACATTTAAAAAATTATTTAAGATCATTATAAATGGGGGTTTGGTAAAGAAGGCATAGTGATTATATTCTGTAGTCCAGTGTTTATCCTCAGCCAGCATATGTTTAGGCTGTTCTGTTACAGAAAATTTTATATCCCTTCCACTTTCGCCTCTAATATTAGGGAGTTTTATGTTGCTGACATCCTAATCATATAAAATTATATAATGGCTGTAATTATATACAGATATGACAACTTATTTGGCTATATTTGTAGAGAGAGATGTAATTATATCTCTATATAATTGTGTCTATTATATGATTATATATGTATTATATATGTATCTATAATTATATCTATAATTATATCTATATATACTTGTAGCCATTATATGGTTTTATATGATTAGGATGTCAAACTGTTCCCTTCTTGGCTTGTTGTTTATTATGGTATGACCTGGGCAGTTTTAAACATTATACTATCAAGAACTACTATTTAGGGATCTTTCTCAATGAGAAAAAGATTAATTTGCTATGAATAATGATTCTAATGCAAAACATTTTGGGTGTTTTTTTTGTGATGCAGATGAGCAATGCTATAAATATAATTTAGAGAGTTTGAAAATTGATTTTAACACTCACAATTCTTCTCCTTAATTAATCAAATTACAAAATTATGCTGTGGTTTCAAGTATATTAAAATAAGTTGTCATATTTTAAACATCTGTTTATGCACTTATTATGAATATGTGTTTCTAAATGTCTGAAATATAGATTACCATAAATAATGTTTGTTATTTATTCTGTGAAAGTACTATACCTACTTCCTCCCTCAACGCTTGTTTATTTCCCACCAAGTAAATTTTCCAGATTGCATTTTAGCGTTTTCTTATCATGATGGAGGCAGAAGGACCAGGGTTTTAGTTAAGGCTTGCTGATTGGCTAAGAAAAGCGGTGACTGTCATCAGCAGCCTTTCCAGACACTGTGCTGTGGCTCCAGACAGTCAGCTGGTACTATCGCTTTGTCTCAACTATAAATCACAGTCTTGTAATGGCCAAGGCTGACACCTTGACATTTTCAAGAAGAGTAAAAGACCTGATTTGAATGGAAATCAATTTCATTGCACAAATCTTGGGTTACTACTCCAAGCCTTTTCTTATGTCTTCTTGAGACTTATTTGAGAGTTTCATGATCATCAGAGGATTAGTTCAGTCATACTATTGCTCCTTTTAGCTATAAAACCACATTCTTACTTCCTTCTTCAATCTTGGAATGGAAAAATTGATTTTTAAAATTTTATATAAGAAGAAAAATCACCAATAAGCCAGAGTTTATTTTAACCATGATATACTGATAATTTAAAAATATGGCAGTAACAGCAACTGATATTTAGCTTAGCAAATTTTTTATATGTTCTGTGATTTAAAAATATAAGCTGTGTACACACATATACAGATTAACCTTTGATAATTTAATAATACATAATGTCATTTATGGAATGATTTTGAACTTTAGTCAAGTGGGTCTCAAAGCCAAGAATCCTCTGAAAAGAATTTGTACTTTTATATTCTTGCATATAAACGCCAGGTTCATATATTCTAAAGTCAATAAAAAATAGCATGCATTTATTTGTGTTTTTTTGTTCCAAGATTTTATTTAAATTCAAGTTAGTTAATGTATAGTATAGTATTGGTTTCAGGAGTAGAATTCAGTGATTCATCACTTAACATATCACACCCCGTGCTCATCCCAACAAGTGCCCTCCTTGATACCCATCACCCATTCAATCCATTCCCCCACTCACCTCCCCTCCAGCAGCCCTGATTGTTCTCTACAGTCAGAAATCTCTTATGGTTTGCCTCCCTCTCTGTTTTTATCTTATTATTAATAGCGTGCATTTAATTGTATTAGGTGGGTGAACCATTAAACTCTGCCTCAATGATTTTGAACATTCAACCCAGGAGGTACAGAAATAACTTCACACTTGACTAGTGGTAAAAGAAGTTATTTTTAGATATTTTAGGAGGTTGCCATTGAAAGTTTTAAAAAATTAACCTACTGTGTGACATCTTCCACCTTTAGGAGAACACTACCATTTCCTTAAAACCATAGAGAGGAAGAAACTTCTGCTTCCTTAGTATTGTTGCTTGCTTGCTCCCTCCACAAGAGTGATCTAAATTCAATGAAGCCTTAGATCTTCTCAACTATTAATGGAAAATTTGAGCATCACCTCTCTGTGTTTGTCAAGTATGGAAATATTACCACAAAGTCTGGTAGTGATTTTTCTTTATTTTTTTTTAAGTTTATTTATTTATTTTGAGAGACAGAGACAGATTGACTGGGGAAGGGGCAGAGAGAGAGGGAGAGAGACAGAATCCCAAGCAGACTCTACTACCTGCACAGAGCCCCATGTGGGGCTTGAACTCACGAAACCGCCATATCATGACCTGAGCTGGAACCAAGACTTGGACGTGTAACCGACAGAGCCACCCAGACGCCCCATGATTTTTCTTTATCTTCATCATTAATCTTCAACTTTGTCCTAAATCTCACTTCTAAGCAGGAATACTCTTTGCTAAATTCATTATTTTGTAATGCCCCACAGACAAGTAGGATTAGAGATTATTATAAACAGTACACTTCTAACCCTTAAATCTTTCTATCCATCGTTCTACTTATCCATATATTCTTTCCTTATCTATACAAAATAAGAATCTGCTCTAGGTATGTGGGAAATACAAAATGAAGTTAGTAGCCTTTCTTCACAGGATATTATGTTCTTATGAGAAAATAAGAAAAACTAAAAAAAAACCTTACCAAGCTATAATGTGATAGATCCAGAAAGAATACAAAAACACAATGCTTTGGGATTTGCAGTGTTTGGGGACATGTTTACTTAGTTATTGAGAATCAAGAAAATTTCCCTAGAAGAGACTGTGGTTAGCAGCTATGTGATAGATAGGAAGGGTTTCTACAAGAAGGGATGGAAGGGCTGGATTTCAGGAGGAATATACTCTGTGTGCAAACGTACAGGAACAACAACAACAACAAAAAGATGGGTTATGTTTGGCTTTCAATTTTGGTGGAAGATTGAGTATATTTTTACAAAAAGCCAATTGGAGAGCAAGCTAAGAGCAGCTTAAGGAGGCTGTACAGTGCTCACAGGGGCTCTTCTGGCAATTGTGCAGTTTTACAGTGTGGTAGGCACTGGGAACCTGTTAAAGATTTGGGGGGAAGATGCAAGAATGAAAGATACAAGATTAATCTGAGGTCAGTGTAACTTAAGACCTCAACCCAGAGGACATATCAGAACTACTTATGAAGATACACCACTCTTACTATCCTATAAATTCCAACTCCTTAGTTTTGGAATAGAGCCTACACAGACAGATGCATTCTGTAAACCTCCTAGATGGTCGACTGACACTCCAGTTGAGAAATAATTGGATAGAGAATGTTGAAATGAGAAGATATTGGGGACAATTAGACAAAAGAATAAACAACAACAAAAAGATCTAAACCAGAGGTTCCTAATCTGGGTCCCCATACCCTGGGTCTTTTGAAGTTTTATGTTCCCGTTGGATTACATGAAACATTTCAAGCAGGCATGCCATTTCTCTGGGGGAAATAATCTAATAGTATTAATAAGGTTCTCAATAAAGACTAACCACCCCGAAGTTAAGAACCACTATGCACAGTTAGTGTGAAAAGGAGGTAAATGTGTGAAATCTCTTGACTGTATACTAAAGAGGACTTAATGACTAAGTAGATTGCATAGGTATACAAAATGTGGCAAGGAAAAAAAGGAATAGATGACATTAAATTTCTCCACCTTTTGACACTAGAAGAATGAAAGAATCATGATAATCCTTCTGTGAACCAGCATCAGACCCTCCTTGGTTCTCATTTCAGTTAATAGAGCTTTGACATCAGACACGTTGGATTTATGGTGTGACTGTGACATTCAGAGGTAGATGTGAACAAATCATGGAAAATTGGGAGGTGGCTACACAGCTTTGAAAATCATTCTCCCAGAAACCTAGCTAGTTGAGCACTTTGAAGTCAGGAACATATGCTGCTTCTATTTCGACGCTCTTTTTAAATTACTTTCATTCCAGGGCACCTGGGTGGCTCAACTGGTTAAGCATCCAACTTGAGCTCAGGTCATGATTTTACCGTCCATGGATTTGAACCCTGCGTCGGGTTCTGTGCTGACAGCTCAGAGCCTGGAGCCTGCTTCGGATTCTGTGTCTCCGTCTCTCTCTGCCCCTCCCCTGCTTGTGCTCTGTCTCTTTCCCTTTCTCAAAAGTAAATAAAACATTAAAAATTTTTTAAAATAAAATTTTTATTTTATTATAAATTAAATAAAAAACAAATGACATTTCTTTCCCAGGTAATCTCAGGATGACCATTGGAGCTCCATCATATTGTTTACTTTCAGTCAGTAGGAATAAAAAGAGAAAAATAAAGACACTGCACTTCCTTTTAAAGATCATTTCCGGGTGCACCTGGATAGCTCAGTTGGTTGAGCATCCGACTTCAGCTCAGGTCATGATCTCACGGTTTTTGAGTTTCAGCCCCACATCAGACTCTGCGCTGATAGCTCAGAGTCTGGAGCCTGCTTCATACTCTGTGTCTCCCTCTCTCTCTCCGCCCCTCCCCCACTTGCACTGTCTCTCAAAAAATGAATAAACGTTAATTTTTTTTTTTAAAAAGATCATTTCTGGAATTTTTCTACACATCTTCCACTATATATTTAGAACTTAGTCACCAGGCACACAAAGCTTTTGGGGAGTGTGTGCATAGAAATATAGACTTTATTCTGGGTGAATAGTCATTCACCCAGTTAAATACTAGAGGGAGATGAAGAGAACAGATATTGCAGGAAAACTAGCAATCTCTGTCATTGTGAACATAACCTTAAAGCTTTCAATGATTTTTTAAATCTTTAATGTTTATTTATTTTTGATAGAAACAGAGTGTGAGTGGGAGAGGAACAGAGAGAGAGAGAGAGAGAGAGAGAGAGAGAGAGAGAGAGAGAGAGACAGAATCTGAAGCAGGCTCCAGGCTCCTAGCTGTGACAGAGCCGGATGCAGGGCTTGAACCCACGAATCACAAGATCATGACTTGAGCCAGAGTCAGACGCTTGACCGACTGAGCCTGCCCAGGTGCTCCTAAAGTTTTCAATAATTAATAAAACAAAATCATAATATCTCAACCGTTAGCCTAAATAATATATTTTTATTGGAAAGAGGTAGAAATATTTTATAACATTGTTTTATGAAAACATATCTTCTTTCAAACTCCTGTCCTCCTCAAGTGACTCATTTCCTGAAAATAATGAATTTTTTTATATGCAACTGGAGAAATGGTATTACTGGTTACAAATGGAGTTAAACATACTGTTCCAATGTTATTAAACCCTGTAGTGTCAATCCATTTTAAGCCAATTAAAAATATTTTCACATTATTCTAAATACAGCTAGTTTATTTACAAAATAAATATAACTCTACCTGCACAATGATAACAAGAGCTCATATTATAAAATTTTTAAATTCTACACAAATAAAAAAGTGAAAAATGTATTAGTCTCATCACTCAGAAAATAACACCTATTACCATGTAGTATATACGCATACCTTCTCTCTGTCTCTCCCTTTTGTTCACACACACACACATACATTCAGTATTTTCATAATCATTTCTAACTTGCTTTCTAGTTGGTCAATACCAAATGAACACTTTCCCACATATTGTCATTTTAACATATGCTCATTATGTTATTGCTTTGGTATAACATAAGTCGCCCATTCAGAAGTATAAATTGAGTTTTCTTCCATCCTTTTTTCCCTCATATAAATAGTATTCTGATGATAAATACAATTTTATATAATTATGTATAATGATTCCCTTGGGATATTAATTGGGATAGATGATAATGGCCTGAGTGAAAGTGGTGGCAGTGGAAATGGAGAGACAAGGAGAGAGCAGAGGAATATTTAGAAGATAGAATTGATAGAGCCATAGTTAACTGTATAGGGGGATGAGACCTAGAAAATTTCAACCAAGGTTATTCCTTCCCCAAATCATGCTTGTTGCTTTATTTTTCTCTATTCATTTAATGAATGACATTTATTGCTTTATGGGGAAGGCGGGCACAATCAAGAACCAGTCAACAGAAGATTTAAAGTGCCTAGCAGATTATGTGTTCAAAAAGTGTTAGCAAGTCAATAAGCTCAAAACAAACTGCTCTAGTTTGGAAGGGCTAGGTTCCTGAGAGGGAAATGACTTTATTTTTAATTCCTAAAGGGCATGGCAAGAAATGTTAACCTGATGCTAGAGACCTGGATTGTAGAATTTTTTAAGGTTAACCATAAAAGAGAGAAGGGTTCAGGATGAACTAGTAGTAGTTTTCTATCACAGAGGACAACATGAAACTTCGTGGGCTGTGGGCAGTAAGAAGCCAGCCTAGAGTCTAAGAGAAAGGGAGGAAAATGCATGTAGGTGAAGAACATCATATATTCGGCTCTTTGTGTTGCAGCTTCTATGGGAGGGAAGTGAGTAACAGATTCCTGTTAGATGAGTATAAAGACAAAAGGGCCAGAGGGGTTATGGTCACTGCCCACTCAGAACCCTGGGAGGCAGCTTTGTAGATGCTTGTAGAAATGACATCAGGGGAGAACGAGAGGGAGTCTGAACCTGCACCCTTCCCCTCTAACCCTTCACCCATCACCATCTCCTAAGAAAGTCCATTAACCGAGCATGGAAAAACTCTGGAGAAGTTTCCATGTCCTCAAGAAGCATCAAGGATTTAGCTGACACAACAGGAGGATGTTGTGGAAATTCAGAGGATCCAAAGCACCAGCTAGACCAATATGGAGAGGTTTAATCAACAAGCTAGACTTCTGGAGAGTAACATTATACAGTTTTACTGCTGAGGGAAGAATTTTGTGAATTTTTCAAGGGTGAAAGGCCAATACCCAAAGAGACATATTAGCAGAGGTTAGTGAGGACCAGAAAACTGGGTAGCCTTAATGGGGAGAGAGTAGAAATCAGAGATGAGAAACCTTCGTTATACACTAAATTCTTATGTATTCTAGAATGTTCTAGTCCATTTTAAAATGGTAGAGACAATAGTGACAACTATATTTCTAGGTTTTCTTTTTCCTTCCTAGTGAATTAATTTAGAATGTCTTAAAATTGGAAGCTTTTTCATGCAAAGTTGTGTATCCAAGGGTAGCATATGATTTAATCTGGCTTTTTGTTGTTGTTGTTGTTGTTGTTGTTGTTATTGTTGTTGTTAAGTTTCTTTCAAGACTTTGCTTTTTCTCCTTTTGGTTTAGTCCTTAGGAGATAGTCTAGTTTATTCACTCAATCAACAAATGCATTGAGGACTTTCCATATGGCAAGCAGATTATTTTAATCTGTAAACTTAGTTTTAATTTTAAACTTAGTTTCAGCTATAATTTGTTTTATTGTATTTGGTTAAGGTTAATTGAACATATTAATGCCTTTATACTGGATGGAGCATATGCTCCACCCGATTCTTGCTTATGGATGGATTTTAGGATTATAGTTAGAAATAAACAAAAGCACAAGCACACCTATTTACAAAAATACAGGAAAGATTGATGCTTTTAAAGAAAGTGTGCAATGGAATAGTTTAGAAAGATTGTCTAAAGGAACATCGTGAGAAAAACAGTACTATTTCTTTGTTAGTGCTTCCAATATCGTTTCTGGGAATCCAAGTGGAACAGAGAATCCAGTGAAATCTGGTGCTTTGCAACATTATTAGGCTCATATCTGCAAGCTAACCATGTGTGATAAGGCTAAAATGTAAAAGCATTTAAATCAATAGCCCTTTCAGATGCTTTTCTGATAAAATTGCCTCATTTTCTTTTCTAACTAATTAATTCATCTAAGGAGAAAGATTAAAAGAAAAACTTATTTATATTATGAGTAATAGGACCCAAAGAGTGTATTGGACTGTATTGTTGGCATCTTTGCAACTAATAAGACCCTTTTAATAATCAGATCTCAGAAACATCTGTCTTAGAAAGAGGTATACTTTCTGGCTTCCATTTACTTGAAAAGGAATTAAGTTAGGGTCAGGAGCAGAGGTTAGGTTACTTCTACCTGGAAATTAATCAGAAAATTCATTTCACCCTTTGATGTTGCTTTTCTGTCTGCCCCTCACCCCACTACTACCACCTTTTATCTTTTTAAAACACTAAAACTCCTTTTCATGCATCACGGTAGTTTAAGGAAATTTGAAGTTTGGACTTATGTAATTATATAGTGAAAATATAATAGAGCAGGATAAAATGTTTTAAAAGATGTGGCATCTTAAAGAAAATTCACTGAAATTGTAAGTGACTGTAATATATTGGCAAATTTCAGGCTACGTTCTTAGTCATATTTCTGCTAGAAGAAACCTACTTTCCATTTTGTGTTTTCTCATTTGCATTACTGCAGAGTTATTCATGCATATGAAGAGGATATTATTCATCTCCATATTCCTTCCTGTCCATATTCCAAACCCAATATATTTATGAGTTATACATGAAGAAACACTGCTGTATCTATATATTTATACATACATATCTATGTGATTCAAATTTGGTATTACAACTGGATAGCATGCCCAAGTGATAACATTATGTGCTAGATGTGTCTTATTACATCATTAATGGCATATCAAAATTGTCAAATATGGTGAAATCCAATAATTGTAACTGACAAGCTTTAGCACGATTTATCTCCATTGGGAAGGATTGAAAAGAGAGAAAGGAATGTACTTCTGAATTTCTCTTCCAAGTGCATATGACTGTATGGTAAGCTCTTGTTTCTTCTTCTGCAAATATTTTTAGTGAGATGCCATTTTCACAGTATTTACGATAACTGGCTTCTGAAGTTTTTATGTGCATAAGTTGTATCATCTCCTAAATTCATAAATCCAGTGCTGTTCTAGAAAGAACTACAAAGATGAACTGGCCAAAAGAAAAATGACCAACCTGTCAGGCTTATCTCCCTCTAATGTTTGATTCTTCTTAACTGGATATTCCAGGAAATTATTTCACTTGAAAGTTTAGGTGGAGTTCACAAAGGAATATTAGCTCTCCCTTACTCTTCGGTTCTACCCCAACCCCTTCAACAGGCAAATATTATTGCTTAATTCCCACAAGTTTTCTCTCAAAAGTATGTTGGCATTTGGGAATAAGAGGAAAATAGGATGACAGTGCATTTTGTAGACACGGAGCTCATTCATTACAATGATGAAGTATTCAAGAATCCGCACCCTTTGTGTCCTGCTTGATCTGTGTTTGGGGATGGCATGGAGGAGGAGAAAGAGGAAGCTTATGTATTTCTCTTTAAAATTAATTCCCAGTTAGCCATTTGTTAGTGGGCTGTTTTTAAACCCAGAGGACATTGTGATTGCATTTCCCTTTTCAGTAATTGTAGCAGATATTAAAGTGAATGGACAATGGTAGACATGTATAGGATAACCTGATTTTCCAGACGGACCACTTGTGTGAGATCAAACGGCTACAGCACATTTAGGGTTACAGTCTCCTTCTTTTCCTCCTTATTCTCAACCACAGTGGAGCTTTTTCCAGCGTTGCCATGGTAACACTATATCTGGCTGCTAGCTCTGTCGTAAGTTATTGAACTGAGACTGGCTTTTGGTTTAGCAGATAATTAGGTTCTGTCTCACAGGTTCATTTTCCTGTGACTGGGACGTGAATATGACCTACAGCTGGCCTCAATTTCAGTGTCACAGACAAAACTTTAACCCTTCCGGAGCTCCCAAGGCACTCTCTGAAGCCTTGCTTGTGAGGTGGAGGAAGTCATACCTTGTAGAGGATTACCATGTCTCCATTTTATTTTTTATCTTCACCATAATACTATGGAAAATATGGTCAAGGTTGTACGCTTAGGGCATTTTCAAAATTAAAAATATAGCAACAACGTGTATGTGTGTGTATACATATATATATATATACTTATGTATTTTATATATAACATATAATATATAAAAACTTGCCATAGTCATTACCATTTCCTTGCTTTTTAAATAATTTTTAAGTCACATCAAAGTGCCTTGTATTGCAATTTGGCTTCCACAGTGTTTAGATTTCAAAAACCGTATTTTCAGGAATATTAGCTTGGTACACTTATTCTCAGCTTTGGGACCTGTCTGCCAATTGATTCACACCCCTCCCTCTCCTTTTTATAAAACCCAGATTTTAGCTGACATTGAAAGGTTCCTTTGGAGTCGACAAGCAAGTCTATGTTACCAGGAACAATGCCACCACTCTAATAAAATGCCCAAATATTCTCTCAGGGCTTGAATCTTGTTGGTTTGGGAAACCAGCAAAGATCTGCCCTTTGTTTGGGACAAAGAAAGAATCATAACTTTTGGAGCAGACACTGAATTCACAACACTCACTGCAACATGGAGAGCTGTAGGGTTAATCTGAGAACATATGTCCCTCTCTGTCAAACAATAGGAAAGACCCTTAAGAGAATGTTTGAAACTTTTAGTGCATTTCACCTGAAACCTTACAATGAAAAGGTAAGAAAGGAACAAGGGACAGGTGAGACCACCATAATTAAAACATTAAGTAAAGAAATTCCATAGTTTAATTGGCTGAAGAACTGTATAACTGTGTCAGTAGAGATAGGCAAAATTCATAAAAGGCAAGACTTTAGAAGATTCAACCTTGTATATTGGAACTAGGATACTTGTGTGTGTTGTGTGTGTGCATGTGTGTACACAACACATAAACTGTATTCTGTTTTAATCCATTTCACCCATCCTCAAACTCCAGATGAGAAGAGTATCTTGAAGAGCAGCAGCCTCAGATATCCTGAGTATGAGCAGCTGTGGCCCTGGATTGTGCCATGAATACAGTGTGGAGGGATTTGGGGTCAGAGTCAGGGGGGTTTGTATGAACTAAGAGAGCCTATAGATGAGGAACACAGTTGTTGCCAATTACCTCCACTGAACTGAACTTCTTTTGACCTCTTATCTCAAGTATATAGCACCTATTGTTCTCTTATTAACGATCAATGTTTGTTGAATAAATATTCAAATTCTTCCCTAGTCTCTACTCTGTATAGTAGGAGCTAAATTAGCACTCAGTTATAAAGAAGACTTAGGAAGCCTACAAGAATTTTCAATCCAAGATCATTTGAACTATCTTTCCATGGTTCCCAATAACCCCTAAGCCCTATACACGTGGGTCATCTCTTGCCTGAATTATTGCAATAGCCTTGTAACTGGTCTTCTTCCTTCTTGTTACCCATTCTAGTCTCTACTATGCACAGGAGATAGGATGTTAATCTAAAGGCAAATCATTTGAAGTCAGCACCCTCCTCCTAACTTCCCAGTGGTTTTCCATGTAACTAGAATATAATACAAACTCTTCACCATGCTTACAAGGCCCTCTATTACTTAGTCCCTGCCTGCCTTGCTGACCTCATCATCCCCTCTTTTCATTCTCCATCTTGCTTTTTCTCACAGCTGAGGGCAGGCCCCTGGGGAGCCTTAGCTTCTGCTGTTTTCCCCACCAAAAATGCATGGCTCACTCCTTTTATTCTGGTCTCTCTACTTGAATGTCACCTCCTTAGAGATGCTTTCTTTCCCTAAACATCTTAAAAAGCACCTCATTCATTGCCTAACACCTTTCCTGATTTAAATTTTCTTCATAATGTTATCATGTCTTGATATGATATTAGACAACATGCAAGCAATTATATGCCTTTCCCACTAAAATATAAGCTCCATATGGACAGGAACTTTGGTTATTCGTGAGCATGCCTCTAGTGCCTAGAAACTGGTAGGCTGGATCCTAGTAGCCTTTACTAAATATTTGTAGAATGAATAATTGAATAAAGAGATTCAGGTAGAGGGCCTGGATATCCAGTGAGAACAGTAATGAGTGTTCCTGACATAATGAATGAAATCTTACCCTACATTATGAATTCACATGAGTGGATACAATAAAATTTAGAGACGTAGCTTATATTTTGGGGACTGCTTTCATTAGAGGAAGGTAAAACAAAGAAAACAAGAAATCTGAGCTTATTTCTGCCTCATCCCCACAAGAATTTAACCTCACATAAAATATCATCCATTTGTCAAACATATCACAGCCCCAGTCATTTTGGAAAGCCTCTTCTGTATGGGCCAGATAGTAAATATTTTTGCCTTTACAAAGGCCATACAGTCTGGGTCACAATTACTCCGCACTTCTGTGAACTAGTGTGTGAAAGGAGCCATAAACAGCACATAAACAAATGGGTGTGGCTCTGCTCCAGGAGAATGTTACTTATAAAAACAGGAAGTCAGCTACATTAACACACAGGCCATAGTTTGCTGACCCCAAAGTAGAGAGTCTTTCCCTAATTCTACCTCCCACCCAGTTACTGGAAGAACGGCCCTCATATCTCATCCTTTCAAGAAATCAAACAAATTGGGGCAGGGCTAGCTAGTTGTGGAACTCGACTGGTGCTAGTTTCTTTCCCTTCTCCTCTTATTTGTTCAAAGTTCATCCTAACTTTAACTGTTACCACAATAGCAATAACTGGGCGATGGCAGGTCCTCCCAATGACATTTCCATTTCTTGGAAAATGAAAGAAGGATACATACCGTGGTGTATTAGTAAATGTCTAGCAACTGGCTCTCTGGGGGAAAATAATGACATTTACTAATATCCATAGTGTACATTCTCCCACCACGGCCATTTAAACTAGCAATATGATGTCACTTAACGTGGAGTTAGGGAAAAAAGATGCACAGAATAGTCTCCTGAATCAGTATGAGCTGGCTCCAGCCCACAGCAGGATACATATTTAAAAGCTGCAATAATTTTGCTCACTGCCATCACAAAGTCTGGAGCAAACAGTGGTTTGACAGAAGCAACTGACTAGATGATCTCTTGGAATGCCAATCAGTAAATAATGAAAAAGTATATAAATGCAATGCTTATGTAAAGCCCTTAGCTCAGTGTTTGGTTAAAATACATACTCAGTAAATGATAGCTATTACCTTCTCAGCTTAGGTTATTCTAAGCATTAAAATTAAATGTTTAGCTACAGACTCAATCCAATTTTAATGTCCTTGTGTTAATAAGACCTCTCCACACTGAAGCAACGATGATAAAGGAATTTTATGTAGCTATTCGTGACTCTGCCCAGCATAAGGTTAAGATAGCAACAAAATACTCAAACCAGAATAAAAAAAGCCTCCACTTGACTCCAGCTCTTCATAACACTTCTGTGTTATTTTCCTTCAATTTTAAACAGAATGCATTTTAGGAGCATAGTTCAATTATTGATTGAATAGTGGGTTCAATTTGACTACAATCCAAACAAATACACTCCATTTAGTTCAAGACCAGGGATGGGCCAACAAAAGGGTAAAGGTTTCGCTCAAGTTTTGATGCACACTCAGACTGAATTAGTAACATGGATGTCTTCTAATATTTGGCCATGAACAATACAGTTCCGTTCAAGTTAGGGACAACTAGCAAAACAGCAGGCAAAATATTGACAATGGTTTGGGTAACCAGACAGTAAAACCGACATCAATCTGAAAGGATTAGTGGGAAAATATATATGGACCCTTAAAGAGATTAACATACAGCCTATGTCTAAACACTCAGTATTTCAAAGAAAAGACTAATATATGCTGTTTTGAATATGATAAAAGTGCTATTTGAATTATTTACCCTCTAATCTCCTCTGCTTATTCCCTTCAATCTATAAAGTTTTCTGTACTTCCATAAAAGGTATGACTTAGCATTTGGTCTGAAGGTGAGGATTCCTTTCAACCTTCCAGCTAATCTTAATCTTTTCTCTTTGCTTCTATGAACACATAAGCCAAATATATTGGTTTCGTTGTGGTTTCCTGCTCTGCTTCTTCAGTGACCTCTGTTCTAGAAGACTCATTTTAGGTGGAATACCTCAGCCCAAACTCTGGTCACAATGCCCCCTGGCCCCCAAATATTACTAAAGGGGCTAAATTTTCTGTTCCAATGAGTGCTTCCATATGTATTGTTTGCTATATTTTCTTTTGGTTTTCTGCTTATACTATTAATGGAAATATATTTTAGATACTCATCTTTCTTTTTAAAAGATCTGGTATTATGAAAATTCCAAATAGATACAGATTAGAAGGAATGGCACTACAAACTTCTACATGCTCATCATCCATAGAGGTTTAACTATTCAACATTTTTTGGAGGGGGAGGGGGGCAACTGATATCTTTTTCCTCCAGCTATATTGAGATATATTTGAGATATATTTGACATATAACATTATGTAATATATTGTGAAATGATTACCACAATAAGGTTAGTTAACACATCCATCATCTCATATAGTTATACAGTTACTTTTTCTTTTTTTTCTCTTTTTTTTTTTTTTTTTTTTTTTTGGTGGCGAGAAGTTAAGATCTACTCTCTTAGCAACTTTCAGGTATATGATGCAGTATTGTTAACTACAGTCTCCATGATGTATGTGAAATCCCCAGGACTTACTCATTTTATAACTGGTATTTTGTATTTTTTGATCACCATCACTCATTTTGCCCCCACTACTCAGCCCCTAGCAGCCACTAACCTACAATCTGTTTTCAGATTCCACATATAAGATCATACAGTGTTTGTCTTTCTCTGTTTGACTTATTTCACTTAGTGTAATGCCCTCCAGGTTCATCCATGTTGTTGAAAATGACAGGATTTCCTTCTTTTTTATGGCTGGATAATATTATATATATATATGTATATATGTGTGCGTGTGTATATATATATATACATGTATACATGTATATATATATATATACACACACGCACACATATATACATATATATACATATATACACACGCACACATATATATATACATATATATATAACATTTATAACATTTTCACCAATCGATAGGTACTTAGGTTATTTCTATATCTTGGCTATTGATAATGCTGCAATGAACATGCTGGTGTAGATAAATCTTTAACATAGTGATTTCATTTCTTTCAGATATATTCCCTTCTATTCAATTTTTATTTAGTTTATGGCCAAACTGGTCTCATCTATACCTACCATTCACTCATTCCTAAGTTCCTGGATTATTTTGAAGCAAGCCCATACATCATATAATATACATACATCTATAAATAGTTCAGTGTGTACCTCTAAAAATAGAGCACTATTTTTAAAACTATAAAAGCATTATTACATTTGCAAACATTTATAGTGGTTCCCTAACATCATCAAACATTGCATAAGTGTATACATTTTCGTGATTGTCTTATTTTTTTTTACAGTTAATTTGTTTGAATGAAGATTCAAACACAGGTCACACATGGCGTTTGGTTGATATATTTCTAAAGTCACTTTCAATCTCTAAGTTTCCTCTTCTTTTAGTTGTTCGCAATTTATTTGTTGTAAAATGGAGTCATTTGTCTTTCAGTGTCTTTCTTATTCTAGGTTTTGCTGAATTGTATCCCTGTAGTGTTGTTGACCATGTTCTTCTCTACTGGTAATTCCTGTAAACTGAAAGCTAGAATGAGATGCTTTGTTCAAGTTCTTTTTGCTTTTGTTTTTGTTTTTGTTTTACCAAGATTTACTCATAAATGGTATTGTGTATATTCTACCAAGAAGCACATAGAAAGCTCGTCTGGATTGTGGCTAAGTGGGAGGATGTTTGTGATTTCATAAGTATATATTGGTTGTATCACCTAGGAATAAAATTTCACAAACTCATATGTTAGAATTGAATATGTCATTATTTTATGATATTTCAAAAAAAGCAACTTAATCTTTAGTGATTCCACCGAGTAAGTATGAGCACCATTACCCTAGTGAATATCAGACTATGGATTGTTCCCCCCATATGTCTGAAATTGGATTAAATTAAGGAGAAATTCCAGGGGACATAACCTTGCACAAATACAAGGCATATATGTAGAACTTCTTTAACTTAAAATAATCATTGGTGGTTCTCGGAAAAGAGTGAGGAGCACTGTATTAGAACCAGACTGTTGTGGTGACCCCTCACTTTATAAGAACTTTAAGGAAGACTAATATGGAACTAGATTTCGAGGTCAATTCAAAGCATCAGAATTATCTTCTGGTGGAGCATGTGAACTATTTCCGCCTACTCCAAGAAGATGTACATCCTTGTCTATGCTGGAATGCAGAGTTGAGATAAAAATGTGAAAGCATGATAAGAAATCTCAACTATCTTTTAAAAACAGAAGTATATATGCATTCTTATGAATGGAAATAAAAGTATGTGATTGTTCATGGGCTTTCAGAAATGTATGGATTTTAAAATAGCCATCTTTCTGGTCGCCTTTTTGTTTCCTCTCATTAAAAAAACTGGAGGGGCTCCTGGGTGGCTCACTCAGTTAAGCATCTGACTTTGGCTCAGGTCACCATCTCAGGGTTCATGAGTTCAAATATCACATTGGGCTCTCTGCTATCCGAACGGAGCCTGCTTTGGATCCTCTGTCCCCCTGTCTCTCTGCCCCTGCCACACTCATGTATGCTCTCTCTATCTCAAGAATAAATAAACATTTTTTTAAAAACTGGAGGGGTGACTAGGTGGCTCAGTCGATTAAGCGTTCGACTCTTGATCTTGGCTCAGGTCATGTTCTCACAGTTGAGTGAGTTTGAGCCCTGCATCAGGCTCTGAGCTGATGTCGCCAAGCCTGCTTGGGATTCTGTGTCTCTTCCTCTCTCCCCCTCCCCCACTTGTGCTCTCTCTCTCTCTCTCTCAAAGTAAATAAGCTTAAAAAACTGGAAAATTAGGGTTTTTCAATTTATAGTTATCTCTTTGTGATAGAACTCTAATTTCATACCTCTTGCCAGATATGAAGAAGGTATATCTTTCTACTGTATATTTCTTGGGGATAAATAAGTAATAATTTTCCATGTGTGTGGGTACTTTTAATTCAAATCTATGGTATCATGTATAAAATACTCCAGTTATTTAATAATACATCACAAAAATTAGACCCATATTCTATCATAAAACTGGTGGAGAATATCTTACTTAGACTCTGAGAACTGCATTACCTTAATGAGTTCTCTTCAATTTCTGTGGCTCCCTCAATATATTTTAATACCATATCAGAAATTGGAGAAGCTTTTCCGGAAAGTGACATAAATCTACAAAATGAAATGTGGGAGTCTGTGACCCAATTCTTATATTTCTTTTCTTCTTGCTTACTTCTGTTCCCAAATAAGAATGTGGACATGTTGCTTTATAATGACATATTGTTGTTACCAATTTTTTTAACTTTTTTTAATGTTTATTTGTTTTTGAGAGGGAGAGAGACAGAGTGTAAGCGAGGGAGGGGCAGAGAGAGAGGAGGAGACACAGAATCCGAAGCAGGCTCCAGGCTTGGCTGTCAGCCCAGAGCCTGATGAGGGGCTCGAGCTCACAAACTGCGAGATCATGACCTGAGCCGAAGCTGGACGCTCAACCGACTGAGCCACCCAGGTGCTCTTATTGTTACCAATTTTTAAAAGAATTTTGTTTTAGATAAGCTCCTTAATCTAATGTGTAACTTTTAAATTATTATTTTATATAATATCTTTCTTGTAACTGTAAAGTTAGGAACCTGGAACAGGCTGAGCCTTTAGAGCAAAATGTTGTCAAAATCGACAAGGTGAGCCCGAGGCAACCCCAAACTTGTAGTCTCTACAGAGAAATAGCAGTAAGACACTCTGGGTAAGGTTGGGTCAGGAATTATTACACTTCTCAAATGATGGGATTCTTATTATTTTATCTCATATTTCATGATACACATGTCCATAAAAATTAACTGTCTTAAGTAAGGTGGTTTAGTGCTAGTTTCTCTGACAACACTCTGTGCTGATTAGACTATGAACAGAAAAGTGTGAAATATAACTTAGACTAAAGAACAGGTTAATTTTTGATGATTCAATAAAACCCATCCTCTGAGAGTTTTACTTAAGAACCTAAAAATTCAGGTCAGTATAAAGAACTGGCAATTACTCAGAAAGCTTCAGAAGGTATATATCCTGATCTGTTGATATGAACAACTTTTAGTGATATGTTATAAGGTGAAAAAACAGCTTCATGGAGTGCATGTAAATATATTTTGTATTAAATTAAATTGTTACATGTGTAGTTTCTGTTCTTGTGTGACAATCTTAGATTTTTTTTATATGCATTTATGATTCATTTCAAAAGACTTTTCTGTGATTTGGTTGATTTGTAACAACATACTTACGGTACATCATCAAAATTCTTATATTCATTGTAGAATGGTTTTTCAGGGAAGGTAAACATTCTATTAATGTCTGAAAGTAAGTATTCTTTAACTTCCCCAGATAATGACAAAAATGTGTATTGGAAAATTTGAGCCAGCACTACATAAATTGAAATGGTCTCTCCGAGGACACCCCATTTTTCCCTGGTATTTTTAAGCTAAACAAAATTAACAGATTTTTGTAAGAGTCAAATAGAATACCTTGACCTATTAAACATGTAAGAGTGGCTTCATTAGTTGCTATTTTGAAGCAATAGCACGAAACAGCAGAATTTCAGAGTCTGAAGATACCTCAAAAATCATCCACCCTCTCTTGGGAGGCTGGAATCCCTTACCACTACATCTAGCTTATAGCATTCTACACTGGGAATTAATATTTTCAGAGGTGGGGAGCATACTACTTTTATAGGAAGCTAATGATGTATTTGGATAACTCTAATTTTTAGAAAGTTCTTTCTTACATTGAGCCAAATTTTGTCTCTGAGCAATACCAGGTATGTCTACATGTTAATACTTTGAATATTTGAGGTCAGTTTACGTTCCCTTCTCCACAACAAATGTTTAATATGTTATAATACATTTTTAGAGATCTCTAAATTTATTGTATTATTATTAGTGTACAGAGTTAAAGGTATAGTCTTCCAGACCACCAAGTCTGCCCAAGATTTTTGAACCCAACTACAAGGAGTTAGGGTACAACTACAAAGTTAAAATGTCCACACAGATCACCCTTACTTCTGACATCAACTGTATGTGTAGGGTTTCTCAAATCAATCCTCAGGTTTGATAATTCACTAGAAAGACTCCTAGAACTAACTGAAACCTACTCTACTTATAGCTGTTACAGGGAAATGATGCCAGAAGTCAGCCAAAGGAAGAGACACAATGCAGAGTCTGGAGGGTTCCAAATGTGAAGCTTTCCTTGTTCCCAGGACCTGTTGCCCTTCTAGTATTGATCTGTGACAATACGCATGTGGTAATGCCAAGGGGGAAGCTTTTGTGAGCTTCAGCATCCAGAGTTTTTATTGAGGCTTCATTACATAAGCATGATCGATTGATTTACCAGGTTTTCCAGAGGGTCCACCGTGAAAAACAGAGACGCCTGTCACTTGGAAAATCCCAAGGGTTTAGAGGTTACCTCCCAGGACCTATGTACAAAAATGGCCACACCTCTTTTGGATGAGGCCAATTTCCTCACCATGCAATATCATTTACTATTTTCTTGGGTAAAGTTCTCCGATTCCTTAAAGTGACATGAAATATAGCTTTAGAAGCTAAACATATCTTGGTTGCATTTCTGTAGATAAGTCCTAATTTACCAATGTTCTCTTTTGGGGTCCAGGCTTAGGGTAACTTTGATAACAAAATATATACCTTGTGTCACTACAAGCTACATTGAAGTATTACTACTGTAAAGTATGATAATACTTTAGAGTCAGGGGTCAGACAGACAGAGAGAATCCTGACATTTAACAGCCATTAGACCTTGTGAATGCTACTTATTCTTTTCTGAGCTTTCATTTTTTCATAGAGAGTTAATAATATTCCATATATTATGGGGACTAAGTGAGATCACATGTAAAATCTTTAATGTATCATAGGACCTTAATAAATATTAGTTCTTGTCTGGAAAAAATGTTGGATGATATGAATTTGTGTTTGAGGGGTTATCTTAGGCAACGTTTGCCTATCCAGTCTTCTAGACTAGATGTATGCATACATTATTAAAACAAAACAGAATTCATTCAATTTATCAAATATTTGTCTAAATCCAACTGAGAAGTGTAAAGCATTATGCTAGCAACTTAGAAAAAGGCAGTTTCAGCCTTCCTGGAATGAGAACATTTTCATTAATATCTTTGATATAAGTAGACTGCAGTAGGTGTTGAATTAAGGTACGTATCAGATGCAGTGATGGAAGTGTAAGAGAAAAAGAAAGTCTGACTGGGATTATTAGAGAATGCTTCCCTAAGAAGGTGGTATGTCTGAAAGGCCCAATGTACTAGCAGGCTTTGATAGCACTTGTAGGAATAGTGAATACCATTTTTCAGAATTTATAAATGTATTTACTTGGTGAAAAGTGAATTTTATGACAAGGTATATATAAGTTTATCCTAAACATAGGAACAGATCATAAATCAAATTATCTTATGTCAGAAATAAGTTCTCTAAAAATAAGAGGCAATGTTAAAAACACTTTCAACTAAAAGCTTAATCTTTGTAATAAAAATATCTCGTTGATTTTAAGGGATGTAAAGAGATTGCTTCTGTTCATTCCATTTTAAGAATTCAGAGACTAAAAAAAATTAAAAAATAAAAATCCAGTAGACTTAACCCAATTTCTGATACTTATTATGTCAGTTTTTGAATTCCAGGAAAACATAGATTTTATTTAAGGCAGGCAGTTCATTTGTGAGTAGCGAAAGAGTTAAACATAATTAATTTGTTCATCAAACAATTCATTCAGCACATATTCATTGGATGTATTCTGTGCACCAGGCACTATTCCAGGCTCTGTGGGAAACTGACAATAAACAAGTAAATATATAGAATGTCCAGTGGTATAAGTACCATCAAGAAGATTAAAGCAGTATAATGCGTGATAGAGAGTGTTGGAGAATAGTCGAATTTGCTTTTATGTAAATCGGTCAGGAAACACCTTCTGACAGACATCTGAGCAGACAGGAATCTTCGTGTGGTAACAAGTCAGAGAGATATTCTGGGGTGAGGGTTCCAGGCAGAGTAGACAGCAAGAGCAAGGTTCCTGAGGTTGGAGCATGCTTGGCATTTTATAGGAGGAGCAAGTGTGGCTGAGAAGAATGAGGGAAGGAGAAGGCAGGAGGTTGCTGTATCATCGGGTTCCATAGGCCACTGCAAAGACTGGATTTTATTGCAAGTGGCACCTCAGTAACCTGACCCATGCCTACCTCTTAAACCTCTGTCTTTGCTTCTTATTTTTTCTTCTCTACACTTGTGCTGCCTAGTATGGTAGCCAATACCCCACATCCGACTATTGAGAACTTGGAATGTGGCTAGTTCAGTTGGACAGCATGAAAAAAAGTGAAATATCTCCATAATTTTATATTGCTTAATATGTTGAAATGAAAACATTTCAGGTATATTGGGTTAAGTAGAATAAAATAAACTTCATCCCTTTCCTTTCTTTTAATTAATGTTTTTATTTAGAAATAATTCTAGATTCCCATGTGGTTGTAAGAAATAATACAGAGAAATCCTGTGTTCCCTTTATCTAGTTTTTCCCAGTGGTAATGTCTTATCAGCACAATATGACTACCAGGATATTGACAGAGATACAATCTTACTCAGATTTCTCTAGTTTTAATTGTACTCGTGTGTGTGTGTGTGTGTGTGTGTGTGCATGCTTATCTGTTCAACTTTGTCACATATATAGGTACCACAATGTCAACATTCAAAACAGTTTCTTCACCACCAAGATCCATTGTATTGTTCTTTTGTAACTACACCCACCGCATATCTATGCTACATCCCTCCCCGGGGCCCCAGCCTTTACCAACTACTAGTCTATTCTCCATTTATATACTTTTTTCAGGTTAGAAGTGTTATGTAAATGGAATCATTCAGGGCATATTCTTTGGGAACTGGCTTTGGTCCCTCAGCATAATTCCCTCAAGATTGATCTAAGTCACTGTCTGCCTCAATAGTTCATTCCTCTTTATTGCCAAACAGCATCCCATGAGCGGGATGTACCACACTTTGTTTAACGACTCACCCGTGGAAGGACACCTGGGATGGTTCTCGTTTCTGCTACTATGAATTAAACTGCCATAAACATTCCTGTACAGATTTTTGTGTGAATATGGGTTTTCGTGTATCTGGGGTAAATGCTTGAGTACAACTGCTGGGTCATATGGTATTTGCATGTTTAGTTTATAAGAAACTGCCAAATCACTTTCCCAGGGTTCTGTATCCACCTGTTTCTTTTTACTTTTTGTAACATGGCTACTAGAAAATTTAAGATTACATATGTGGCTCACATTTCTATTTAACAGTGCATCTCTTGTGTAGAGCACTGGTTCCTCATCTCACACTCTCCACATGTGCTGTTCTCTCTGGAGTGTGTTCATGACCCCTCTCAGTTGTACATGAACATCCATAGCACAGTGGTCGAAAGCAGAGTCTCAAACCAGATGGCCTGGGTTTGGATCTTGGATCTACCCGATATGGGGTATCTGATTTTTAAGATAGTTAATACTTTTCCCTCAGTTTTTTTTTATCTGTAAATGGGATGATTATAGCAATACCGATCTCATTGGGTTGATATGAGGACTGAGGTAGCACATGTGAAGTTATTTCCTAATGAGCTCTTTCTGACTCCTGCCCAAGAGCAGATTGAAATCCTTATATAGTCTCTCATCACAGTCAACATCCTCATTAAAGTTGTAATTCTATGATTATTTTGTATCTCACTTCACTATTGCAGGGGCAGTGGTCTTATCTAACTTATTCAGTCCTATATCCTTAGTACTAGTATAGAACTTGCAAAAAGGAGAGAGTATATCATTGTTGAATGAATGAGGGAATGGATAAATTGCTTTTTTTGAGTCGTGTTTTAAGTTTTTTAAGTTTTTAAACTTCAGTTACCATGCAATGTAATGTTAGTTTCAGGTGTACAACTTAGTGATTCAGCTCTTTCACAGAACACCCCTGGTGCTCATCACAGCAAGTGTACTTCTTAATCGCAATCACCTATTTTACCCATCCCCCACCAACCTCCCTTCTGGTAACCATCAGTTTGTTCTCTAGAGTTAAGAGTCTGTTTCTTGGTTTACTTCTCTCTCTCTCTCTCTCTCTCTTTTTTCTCCCCATTGCTTGTTTGTTTCAGTTCTTAAATTCCACATGTCAGTGAAGTCATGGTATTTGTTTTTCCTCTGAGTGACTTACTCTTTGTTATGGCCAAGTAATATTCCAGTGTGTGTGTGTGTGTGTGTGTGTGTGTGTGTGTGTATTTATTTTACTATTATATATATATATGTATATATATATATCACCTCTTCTTTATCTATTCATCAGTTGAAAAATTTCATTCAATGTAAGCATTCAATGGAAGCATGATTTACTTTAATTATTTAACTTAATTTCTTCTTCCTTAATTTTCAAAATCAATGTTATTCATGTTTCTCTGATTTAGAAGACTAGGTTTCTATCTGCGAGTTCTATGAACAACTTGTACATGTGGATCCAATCTATTGTGGAGTAAAAATTGTTCTGGAAAAGTGATTGAATTCAATAGTAACAGTACTAAAATATATATGTGTATATATATAGAGAGAAAGTACTCCGTGACAGTTTTAGTTCAGTTATTCAGTTCAAGCAATCATGTAATTGTTATGATACAACTCATGTTACTTAACTGCTTCCTTTGGATTATGGGCCCTATGAAGACCAATCCCTCAGTCAGTAGGTGACATTAAGGTAAAAGTACTTTTTAATGCCTCTGCAGCTACCTTTTTCTCAATATACCTAGTCCTTAAATAGTAAGCTCCATGACATTCTTAGGAAAGTCACAGAAAACCGTGGCATAGCATAGATGATTTTAATATAGCCACTCTGTTTTAAAACCGTGTACCAACTACCAACAGCACATGCCTGTTTCACACACACACCCAAATATATTTTGTCAGTGACCTTTATCTTCTCACCTACAAAGTGAGGTTACTATAGTAGAAAGAACACTGACTTAGGGTCACTTTGACCTAAGGTGAGTGAGGCTCTTGCCATTAATTCTACGGTCTTGAAAAGACCAATTAATGTTTCATCCTTCATTTCATTTCCTAAGTAATGGGGATGTTGATGAATTCTAAGTGCAATTGCAATGATAACTAAATACAAGTGTCCAGATACAGAGGCTAAGTAAAAAATATCTCCATTTTTGGATGGTACCAGGATGTACAGGATGTGCTGAGTTTCACATGTTTTCTTCAATTTTACCATACACCCTCACAGGCATTAGGCCACTGCTATACTTTAGCATGCTGAGTACCAGAAATGCACTTTGTTTAACCAGACAGTTACATGACAAGACTTTGCCATAAGATTATGACTTTCAACTCCAAACTAACCAGTGAAATAAAATACGCCTTCTTTCCATTGAAAAGTATTTGAGCTCAAACTTGTACTGAAGCATATCTGGGTGTAAAAGATTGCGATGCCATTTGTTTCCTGGTTTAGTGATTTTTAATACCAAGTAGATTAAAATAATACTAAATAACAAAAAATTTGCTAATATTTATTGAATTTTTACTCTGTGCTCAGAACTATACTGATTTGCCAGAACTATTTTGCGATATAATTGATATATAACATTGTGTCATTTTAAAGTGTATAACATGTTGATTTGATACATTTGTAAACTGCAGTATTATTACCACCATAGCATTAGCTAACACCACCATCATGTCCCATAATTATCATTTCTTTTTTGTGGTGAGAACATTCAATCTGGTTTCTTAGCAACTTTGAAGTATATAATGCTGTATTATCAATATAACTACACAGGTAGCTACTATAATCATCCCGATTTTACACTTGAGGAAACAGGCTAAGAGAGATTAAATTAGTGACTCAAGGTCAGAGTACTAGTAATTATTAAAGCCAGGATATGATTCTTTGTAATGTGAGAGTTCAAGCCTTTGCCAGTGATGCATGTTGCCTCTTATTTCAATAATAAGTTGGCCATTTGGGTTAATCATGGGGAAGGTGATGTTCCCTTTGTTTTCATATTCCTTATATTTTTCAACACTTTTTATTCATATACAGTCTGGTAAAATAAAATCATGTCCTCTCTTTCCCATGCCTTTACAGTTATTGTGTTACTATGGCCTTTATAAATGAAACAAGCCATGACAACAACAAACCCTTGCCCAAAGTGAGTGAAAATTCTAGCTCCTTTTCTCATTTTCTTATTGCAACGCAAGGACTTTGAGATTCATCACAAATTATCTATACACCAACAATATTTAATTTTCACAGTCAGTTAACTCCTGTGCTATAGACATGAAAGCGTGACACCTACATCTTTACAATCATTTCTCCTACCCTATTTTAATAGAGCTAGCTGTATGTAACTATCATCTGGAATAACAATGTTAAATGTATTATTTTATTTAACTAAAATATTAAATCCTTAAAGATGGCCATTTACTTGCCACTCATTTACATATTACAAGTCTATGTTTGGACTTTGTTAGCCTTTTCTCTACTGTACCTCTGCTCCACACAACTATTTTTATGTGAAAATTGTTGCTTTATAGGATCACTTTGCCACTATGTTGCTATTTTATTATTGCTATTATATTTAATTGGAATACTACTATTGTGTAACCAGGGAGAGTTCTTTCAACCTGGGAACATTTGCTTCAAATAGTATGGAGCTATTTATTTATTTATTTTCATTTCCTTACAATATCAGCTTTGATTAATAATTATATACAGGCTTTGTTCGTCTTACCTTGGTGTCACCAGTAATTGGGATCCATATCCATATCCTAACTTGCAATCATGCTGCAAGAGGCCAATAAATTCCCGCCGAGTGTGTTACTTGTTAAATTTAGTGCATTACACTCAGGGTAATGAATAAAAGCAGTGGGCCGTCACCGTCTGGCTGGCTGAGGAAGGCTAGAGCAGGCAGACTCCCCCGAGGCCTTGAGCTGGCTTATAACGGTGACAGGCGGAATCAAGGGAGTCCCCGAGCATCACAGTTCAGTTTGTCTCCCTTAATTTCCTCTTCTGTAGAGACTCAGAAGGCTGTAGGGAGGTGAAGTAATCTCAGCCATTAATTCACCACACTTTCATAAAATGCTGCGCGCTCTGGTTTCATTAACAAGCAAATACAATTTAGATAAATAGTCATGTGTTTGCATTCAGCAGAGATGAGAATACCATTGAATATAAACTAGTGGGTATGCTCCATGCAGCTCACTTTGTGTATCTACATATGTCTACTGTGTATTCACTTGTCTATATTAAATATGCACATAGGTATTTTTATATGAGCGAATAACCAGTAAACCAAGCTCCTACCATATATATGTACTTATTTCCAGCTCATATTTATTGAACATACATAAGCAATTACTAAAGAAATGACTACCACATTCTTAAGCCAACATGTAGCTTTTTCCTAATAAATAAATATATTCTTCAAAGGAAAATGTTCTTTCTTAAACTATACTATCACAAGAATTTAACATCTGCCATAAATGTATAAATGCAAGAATGTTAGAGCAACCAGGTCTATCTTCTGAGTAACTGCTTTTTCTTGGTAACTGAAAGTTTTTGTTATTCCAGCAAATAATTGTTATATACTATGTCTCATGCCAAAACCAGCAGACTCCTTTAGTCTTTGAGTAATTGTGAACGTTAATATCTATCCAGAAACAGATTCTTAAAGAAAGGAGGAAGAATAATTGGTATGAAATGACCACTTAACATTATTCTTGAATATCTTGGAAAATTTAGTGTAGAGTGTCCTTTGCTATCCATGATAAAGCAGCTGGTTCAAAATAACATGGTGTATCTCATTAGAGGGATATTAGATCTAATTATGCAACATATAAGTGAGATCATTATAGTAACATTATCTCAATGAGGTAAGTAAAGCACACGTGAAATCTAACACTCTGCCGCTTGAAAGAATTTTTGAAAGCAAATGTGAGGAATTAATGATAATTTAAGTGTACTTTGAAAGATGTTGAAAACCCATCATGAATCTTTGACATGTAATGGAAAAATATAATAGAATGATATTACCCTGATTAATTCTACTGAAGATAAAAATGAACTTCCTGGGCGAATATCATCTTTTAATGCAGACAAATTGTTTTCTAAACAAAATAAAACAAAAAGGCAGAGAAGTGTCATAGGGTTTTTGTGTGTGTGTTTGTTTTATTACCTATTTGGAGGGGGGGTACTTTTGTCACATCAGCGATCTTCAAACTTCAGAGTGTAACAGAATCACAGAGAGGGTGCTTTTTTTAAAAAAAAATTTTTTTTCAACGTTTATTTATTTTTGGGACAGAGAGAGACAGAGCATGAACGGGGGAGGGGCAGAGAGAGAGGGAGACACAGAATCGGAAACAGGCTCCAGGCTCTGAGCCATCAGCCCAGAGCCTGACGCGGGGCTCGAACTCACAGACCGCGAGATTGTGACCTGGCTGAAGTCAGGATGCTTAACCGACTGCGCCACCCAGGCGCCCCGAGAGGGTGCTTTTTTAATGTTAATTTCTTTTGAGAGAAGAGTGAGGGGGGAAAGAGCACAAGCGGGGAAGGGGCATAGAGCGAGGGAGAGAGAGAATCCCAAGCACGCTTTGCACTGCCAGCTCAGAGCCAGATGCAGGGCTTGATCTCACAACCATGAGATCAAGACCTGAGCCAAAATCAAGAGTCTTATGCTTAACTTAGCCACCCAAGTGCCCCAAGAGAGCTAGTTAAAACAGATTGCTGGCCCCAACCTCAGAGTTTCTGATTCAGTAGGACTGGGTGGAATCTGAGAATTTGCATTTCTATAATTCCAAGTGATGCTGATGCTCTGGTCCAGGTGCTCTTTGAAGACTACAGGACTATGTGAAAATCACTATAAAGGACACTTAAGTCATATTATCATCTGGATTATTTTTCTATACAATTAAAGTCCATATATCCCATACTCTGCTTGATATTTTTCAATCAAGTTATCTTCAGAAATCCAGATTCTATTATGAAGAAATCTGCCTTTAAAATATAATTAAGGCTATCTGCCTGACAAGTGCATTGGGCATATTTTTAACAACATATTTAAAAGCAACCACACGACAAAACGAATAGATGCTACCTAGCAGGGAAGAAGCCAAAAATAATGAGTTTTAGCTCTGTGAAGCTAATTTAGCTTTCTTATCTGTAGATATTATCTCTTTCCTAAGAGGTCTGAGTTAACTACTAAATTGATTGATTCTAATGTACAGCATGGTGACCATAGTTAATAATACTGGATCATACACATGAAATTTAATGAGTATAGATCTCAAGTGTTTTCATCACGCACATACACACAAAACAGGAAATATGTGAGGTAATGGATATGTTAACCTGATTATGGTTATCATTTTATAATGTATATCAATCATCATATTGTACACTTTAAATATATACAGTTTTGTTTGCCAATTATACCTCAATAAACCTGAAAGAAAAAATAATAAATTGAAGCCCTCAAATAAACTTTAAATTAAAAATTAGCAATTGAATGAATATTGTTATCCTGTATAAAACAACTGGTTTATTCCTTTAATTTGTAAAGTAATATCAGGTATAGTGTGACTGGTTTTGTTAATTTATTACCTAAAAGTGTGTTTAGGAAGATGTGTACAATAAAATGCCACCCAAAGTTTGCATACGAGTTTTGTTTTCCTTTTTTTTTTTTATAAAAAAAAATCTGCTTTTTTCTCAAGTCAAGCATTATAATTGTTATGGTAACAATGATCAAAGGGCATTCCCAGACAGAGTATTTTCTTGACTCTATGTATGTAGGTTTCAAAATTAGATAATCTGGTTTATATTCTGAATTGAAATGCCTGAGTCTCCATAAAATAAGGCAATATCTACGTGGCAGTCAGAAAAATATTATAAGACCTCAGTATTAGGACAATAACTTCAAATGTTCTTGTGGAAAAGATCCCAAACCAAATTTATGAAACCGTTCTTAATATTGAAAAATTGGATTACATTCTGTTGTTTCAGTGTATATTTTAGCTGAGCTGTCCGTCAAATTCTGGATTCTCTTGTTATCTCTGCTCTCACTGCCGACCCCCCCCCCCCAAACAAAGCTGGATGCTCCATTCATCTGCATGTTTAAATGATGAAATAGTTATTGCAATGAAAGCAAGTGCTTTTCATCACTTTGATATGGTTGTCATAGTCCTAAAGATAGCTCTGTCTTCCAGGATCAATTTTTAAGTACCCCAAAAAGCTCTTATGTTGTGTTATATCCACAGGCAAAATTAGACTGAGGGTTCAGACTTTACTGACTACTCCTATGCTCTTATTCCTGGCTGTACCCTGTAGTCAGATGAGGGGCTTTAGAAAGTACTGATGCCAGGGTCTCAACCAGAGTGATTTGGAGTTAATTGGTCTGGTGAGTAGCTAGGTCATTAGGAGTGCTTAAGAATCCTCCCATGTGATTACAATGTGCAGCTGAGTTTGGGACCAATGTTTACAGTTATTTACAGGTGAATCCATTAGAAGGGCTAATAACAATGAAGTCAGTGTCAGCACCACACATTCCAAGAATATTAGCACATGGGAAATGGTAAAGTGTTCATTCTCATTAGAATGGATTTGTGTGCATGTGTGTGTTTGTGACCGTGACTGTGGCAGAGCTGGGACTATCAAAGTAAATTCTGCTTTATGGATGTATCATAATCTTGGTCGTGAAGTGTTTATGGTAACTTGCACTTACAGAAAGACTTATGGGAGTTTACGTCTCACTTGGTCAGGTTCTTATCTTCTCTCTCGTTCTACTGCATTGGTTCCTTAACCAGAATTCCTGAGAACATTTGATGTGCCAGCCATTGTGCAGGGACAGGAACACAGCAATGAATGAAAGTAAAGGTAAACTTAAATAACCATTGGTAAAATGCTTGGAAAACTGAATGCCAATGTGAAAACTGTTGGCAAAATATGAGACTTCAGTGTTTTTTAAAAAGTCAGCATCATCAGTTGGTATTAAAATGTGGCTTATGTTGACAGAAATTAGGGAATATGGCCATGGGAGAGGGAAGGAGGAGTAGGAGGATTATAAAGGAAAAATGTACCATGATTTGCATCTTAACTGGGAGGAGTCAACTCTACTGTTTCATTCTTGGCTTTGATAATGACTCAAGTATAAGGTAAAAAGAATGCATGGAGATATTTTAAGGGGAAATATAAACACGTATTAACTTTAAACATGATGTGTAACTACCAAATCACTAGAGAAGAGTTACATAATTTAAATAATTAAAGTCAAGAAGACAAAAAGTTAATAACTGATATATATATAAGTACTTATACCCTACAAACAGACACTACACGTTTTGCAGACATCTATGGTTTATTTAGCAAAATAGAACAGTGTTATTCAAGAGCAACTAAGTGATAAATAATAGAAATTATGTAAACCGCATATGGTCACAATTTAATAGTACTAAAATATTCATTTTTTAAAAAAAATCTCTAAAATATTAAAAAATAAACATTAAAACAAAAGTGACATTAAATAAACCATTTGCTTAAATAACTGTTGGGACAAATTGGAAAATAAAACCATAATCATAGACTGTTTAGAAATCTCACATTGCAGCACCACATGTTAACATAGGTAAAGTACCAAATTCATAGGCTTTAGCCTTTACCACAGAAAAAAATAAATATAAGTGAATCAAGTCTTTATCTCAAGATCATAAGTAGATGACAATAAATCAAAGACAAAACTTAGAGACAGCAGCAATATAAATGTAATTTAATTGGAGAAATGTAAAATCAAGAAGCAAATCATGCACTAAATTAACTTTTAAGGAAAAATATCTTTAATTTTATGTAAAGAGCAAAAAGCAAAAAAAAAAAAAAGAAACAAGAAAGAGAATTAAAAAATAGGAAATGAAAAAACATAGAGGGTAATCTTGTTTACGAAGATGATTGCAATTTTCTTGGTGAAATACTGTAGTGTCCTTATCTGTGGTTCCAAGACCCCCCCCCCCCAGTGGACACCTGAAACCACCAATAGTACTAAACCCTATATTTATTATATTTTCTCCTATGCATATATATCCATGATGAAGTTTAACTTATAAATTAGGCACTATAAGAGATTAACAGCAATAACTAATAATGAAATAGAATAATTATAGCAAGAGGGGCACCTGGGTGGCTCAGTCGGTTAAGCGGCCGACTTCGGCTCAGGTCATGATCTCGCGATTCGTGAGTTCCAGCCCCGCGGCGGGCTCTGTGCTGACAGCTCGGAGCCTGGAGCCTGTTTCAGATTCTGTGTCTCCCTCTCTCTGCCCCTCCCCCTCTTGTGCTTTGTCTCTCTCTTCCTATCAAAAATAAAGGTAAAAAAATAAAATTTTGGAATAATTATCACAATATATTGTAATAAAAGTTATGTGAATGTGGTCTCTCCCGCTGTCTCTCAAAATATCTTACTGTACTATACTCAGACTTCTTGTGATAATGTGAGTTGATAATATGCCTGTGTGATGAGATGAAGTGAGACGAATGCTGTGGGCATTGTGACCTAGCATTAGGCTACTATTGACCTTCTGAGGATATGACAGGAGGATCACAGCTTCCAGACTGTGGGTAACTGAAACTGCAGAAAGCAAACCCGCAGATAAGTGGGGGACTATTGTATAAGCAAATATAATTTGAATAGAGTATTAAAATAATACTTGGTAATACCAACACTCCCATTTATCTCAGCCATTTGTAGATCATTCAGGTGACCAGTCTCTAGTATTTGACCTTACTGTGTCTCTCCATGTATTCGAGTTTTCTTATAGGTCCCATAAATATGTCCTTAGTATTTTTCTTACAATTGTATATTTTTGTGCAAATCTAAATCATTTATTTCCATTAAATTTTTACCTGGTTATTCCTGAATTACATAAGTTACAAAATTCCATACACTCTACAGTTTGAATGTCAGCAGAGAATACAGTACCCATAAGCTAGTCTTTCTCTCAGATCCACACCCAAACTCTGACAGAAAAACAGTTTCTATCTCTTTAAATCTACTCTGATCTGCTTTGTTAGAAAATAATCCTCCGATCATAATTTCCCCCTTCCCATAATCTCTTCCTAAATATTGCCTGGCAATTGCAAACCTAGTAAAAATTCAGATCTGCCAGTTAGCAGAATCTGAATTCCAGTTTTTGGCTCAGGTAAAGGAATATATTTAAAGATGTCAAATTTTTTGGGGAATTTCATGTAATTGTGGGTAGGTTTTAAAACTTTTTACATATACTTTTCATTTCATTTTACAAAAACTTTATAAAATGCTTCATCTTATTTATTTATTTTTACTTTTGGCATACTTGCTACTTAAAAAAAAAAACAAAACGTGTTAACTTACTAGAGACCCACATTTTACTTTCTGCTGCATTGGTTTATCCTATCATTACTCCTTAGATTTTAGGCTTAATGGTCTTTGGAAAGCCTCTTCCCCACAGACACCATCCTCCATCTCCCCTACTTGCTGTGGCTGTTTTATTGGTGCGGTGAGGGCAGTGCTGACTCACAGGATGTCTTTAAAAATGTTTTTTTAACGTTTATTTATTTTTGGGACAGAGAGAGACAGAGCATGGACAGGGGAGGGTCAGAGAGAGGGAGACACAGAATCTGAAGCAGGCTCCGGGCTCTGAGCTGTCAACACAGAGCCTGATGCGGGGCTCGAACTCATGGACTACGAGATCATGACCTGAGCCAAAGTCGGACGCTTAACCGACTGAGCCACCCAGGCGCCCCTCATAGGATGTCTTTAGACTGGACATTAGGATAGGAGCCTCTACCACGGGATCAGCAAAGTGGTATCTGAAGCCTCATCCACAAAGGTTGATCCAGTCCAAGTCCTTCCAGATTTCATGCTTGTCTACAGCTTTACAGTTACTTAACCCACGTGGCATAATGGGCAATGAGAACCATCACCAAGAACATTAGGAGGGGCAATACTCCACCACTGTCTTCCAGCATCTCACCCTATGAACTTTTCTCTTCTTAGACTGGGATACTTCACACTTGCCAACTTAACACCTGAGGAAAATCAATCTATATCATCGTTTGCTCAATTTCTTAGCACCAAGTAGCTTTTCATTTACAAATGCCCCACCTGGGATACCTAACAGAAACTGATATATCAAAGATGAATTGAGCATGAATGTTCATAGAGGAAAGTAAAGAAGTTGTACTCTAAATGTATTCAATCGTAAAAAGAATTTTAGAATATATTCTAAAATAAGTTGGAATGCAGTATGTGCCACAAAAAATAAGATACACCAGTGAGGATAGATTTGAAATACCAGTTCAAAGTAGACTTTCACCCTTGAGGCAGGCTGCGGTTCCTTCTTTAATTAAGAACTTACTATATATCACACATTGTGCATAAGAAATGTGCACATATAATCACATTTAATCTTTCCACTGCCCTATCCGTTACACTTTGTTATTGCCCTTCATTTTAGAGAAGAGAACCAAGCTTTCAAAAGATGAAGACATTGGCCCTCCATGATACAGACAATAAATACCAGAAGCTTGATTCAAATCCTAATTTTGCATCGGACTTGAAGGTCTTAAGCACAATGTTACAATGTTGTCATATGTTACTTTTATTGAGTGGATAGGACTGAAATCCAATTCACAGTTTAAGAAAAAGCAGAAAACATAGAAAAGACCTGAGGGGTTTCATAGCAACCAAAGAGAGGAATGTAGCTGGATCTCAGGATCATCAGAAACCAGGCATTGAACCCTGTCCAAACTCAGGTTCCATCCATCTCCACTCTTGCCACATCATCCCTTCCCACACCCCGTACTTAATCCCTCCCCTTCTACCTACCGCCTTCGCCATCACTAGATTACTCACTTTAGTTCACATGGTGGAAAACCAGTTACCATGAGCTTTATATGTCCTAGGTCACAAACTCAATGCCCAAAAGATGAACTTGACTGTCTATTAAACACGAAGCAAGGGGATGGAAAACTTTGACGAGGTTTGGGTCATTGCTCATTCTATAACAATCATTAATTCGTTCACTTAAATGAAAATTCTTTTGGTTTACGCTCCATGTGTCGGACAGTGTTTTGAATACCAGGAATACAGTGGTGAACCAGATAGTTCAAGATCTTACGTTCTAGTGGGGAGAAACGGGTAGTACGTAAGTTAAAGTATGAATACCTGAGAGTCTAGGACATATATAAAATAAATAGATAAGCCAATTTGTAATGATGCTAAATTAAAACAACATAAAATATATAGCGAGCGATGGGATGGAGGTCAACAGTAGGTAGAAATATAAAAGAAAATTTCTTGGAGATGACATTTGAGCAGAGACTCAAATGACAAGAAGAAACCAGCCATCAAAAAATCAAGGAAGACCACTGCAGGAAAAGAAGATGAAAGGTACAAAAGCAATGAGCTGAGAATACTGGTCAGCCAGGATGGCTGGAACTTAGTAAGTGGATGGGAGAAAGGTAGTGGATGAGTTAGGGGTCAGAGGGAGATATAGGGACTAAAAAATCCATAGAGGAGGCATTTGACTGTTATTCAAAGTGGGAAAGTTGTAGCCAGAGGGAGGGTGCTCTGATTTGCCTAAGTTAGGCCTGGTATCCCTTGGGTTATATTTTAATGTGGCTGCTGTTGCTGTAGCCAGAGGGCTGAAGGGGGTGAAGGAGGAGGAGGGGTGGGTTGGGGGGTGGTATTTCCCCATGGGAGCCATGGTTCTGGGCAGATAAAGCAAAGAACAATTCCGTTCTCTTCTCATTTCTTTTCAAGCACTTCTGTTATAAATTCCCTTAACTGTTATTCCCCATATATTGTCAAGCCACTCTTCTTGCAAAGCCAGCTTTATCTAAAAGTCTGTATTTTCTGCTAGTTTAAATATTTTACTTTTTCTGATCTTCCATGCAATTTTAAGGCTTTCTAAAGGGGCTATCTCAATTAGAATATTATCCAGAGTTGGAATATTATCTTTGTAATGCTGATTTGTTGATTGATTACCTGGTGGTTAATACCCACTTAAATATTGTCTGTTGCCTCTAGGCATTGGCTTCCACCTCCATTTCATTGGGCTTTGTATCTTAAATTCCCTATCTTCCAAGCTCTGTTATTTGCCATGCTTGTTTTCAGTTTTCTTGGTAAAAATTATTGCATCCTGAGGGTGTTTACTAGATCTCAGGCAAGGAGCATCCCACAGCTATAAAAGCAAGTGAAGCTAATGGGAAAATGGAGTGAAATAGAAAGGGATGCCAAGAGAAAGGAAAGAACCTGAGAGCAAAAAGAAAAGGGAAACTATAGACAGTCAAGATAGTAGTCATATCAAAAAAACAAAACAAAACAAAACAAAACAAATGGCCTGAAGAGTTATGAATCGCTGCAGCAGAATTAATGAGATGGAAAATTTCTCAAGGAAAGGAGCCAAGTAAAAGGAAGAAAAAAAATAGCATAAAAGGAAGAAAAAACAAAATGGGAGAAAAGAAAAAAATTTAAAACCCCAAAGTCCAAGGTGAAAGTGTAAAACAAAAGAATGGATAAATTAAGAAATGGTGCACTGCATTAAAGCAAATGTATTCTGTTTTCTTTATTCTTATCTTTAACTGGCTTTGCATTTCTCCAGTAGCAAAGCCAAACTGAAAGGATAATTTTGTTTATGTACCCAATTTGCATAATTGTGCAATATAAATTACAATGCTAATTAAGGACAGCCCTTGGGCTTCTGGAATTGGGTCAAAGTGGCTCCCTGAGTGCAAGGAGGTTGGGGCATTGGCTCTGTCCCCTCTCCCACCGCAGGGAAACCAGGCAAGAGAAAAGAACCTTTCTGACAGTGTGTGAAATCTTGTCAGAATTTGTTGAAGACCCAGCACTGTACATCTCACTCCAAAACTTGGCTTTTAAAATCATCTTTGTGTGATTCTGCAATGAGGCGCTTAAAAGCTAAAAGTTCGCCTAAAGACCGTGTTGGTTATCTTTTTTATGAGTTTTTTTTTTTCTCTCACCATTTTTTTTTTTTTGATTCAGGGAAAAAAATTTTTTCAAACTGTAGATAACTGAGTGTGAACCTGGCATGCAATATTTTCTCACTGGACTGTTGCCAGAATTGTCCCAAACCAGTGTGTATGCAAGCCCTGTTCTTCCTGAGCCTGGGGAAGACGACAAGCTGATTTCTGAGCTGTAGTTAAATTCATGTCCTTAAAATGAACGAAGCTATTGCACTGTATCTACATCAAAAATTCAGTCCCAGAGAGTTTATTCCCCGCACTTTTTATAATAGGGGTCTGTAAAATATAGGGTTCATATAATCTCAGAATATTTCTGGGTTCTGTAGTGAAGGTTGGCATAATTACAATGGGGAAGTCTCTATATAAAGGGCTATTTCAAAGGTGGTGTTTTGTGAGCTTTCTTTTCAGCCACTGAACCCTGACCTCAAGCAAAGGTTATACATAAAATAGAAAGAAATATATCCCAAATCACTCAGGTGGAAGTAAGGATGAGGGGACAGTAGTGAAAGAGGCCTAATGTCCTATGTGAGCTTTTTATATCCACCTACCTCCCTTCTCCCCCACCTTCCAAGAGTATAGAAGCCACTTCTAGTTTTTATCTATCTAACTTGGGTAATTTCTATGGAACATGGGGGTAAACTGGAAGAGAATTGCTCATGTTCCAAGGTTCTGGGACTCTGGTCAACCCAAACTTCCAATTACCTAAGAGCATAGACATTGGTTCATGGTTGTACATCACACTAAAATCTGGTAAATCACAGTCTCAGGAACAATTGGGAAAGTTGGCAAGAATCTTGAGAATATTGTTTGAGCATGTAGATATAGCCATGGATAAATTTTCCAACTTACTACTGGTATATGAGATAATACACTTCCCATTTTGTTGAAACTGGTCTGAATTGAGTTTCATTTTCAACTGGAAGATTCCTTATTGATATATATTTTCATTTTCTAAAATTCAAATCTAACAGGTCATGTTCCTGCTTAAAACTCTTCAGGACTCACCCTTTCATATAGGATAAAGTACAAATTTTATCTAATTATAACCAATATATAGGTTTACCTATAATATAATCAATATAGGGATAGTATTCTATCTCACTGGTTTACTGATGACAATGTCAACCAGGGTGGTCAGTGTCTCTTTTCTGGTCGGTATCTTTATATTATCATAGTTGAGCAGCCTTCAGCAGGCAGGTTGCTTGCTATTCTTGGAACTAATACACTTTTTGGTGGATTTTCTTTCTCTTTTTCTTCTATTGCTTATTATTTACTTATTCTAGCTTTTTTTCTCTAGCATATACTCTGATCCTAGTTGTAAAGGCATTATCTTACAATGTAGGTATTATACAGAACATGCCTTCTGGTGGTTGTATATATATTGAGAGCAATTACGGTCAAGCCAGTAGAGTAGTGGTTCTCAAAGTACGGTCTCTGGACCAGCAGTATCAGTATCACCTAGGAAATTGTTAGTAATGAAAATTCCCAGGCCCACCCTCAGACCCACTGAATCAAAAAATCTGGAGATGGGTACAGAAAACTGCTTTAAAAAGGTGATTCTCTTGTATGATAAAGTTTGCACACAATTGTCAATGAAACCATCTTGGCTGAGGATTTCCTAAAACTCTCTCTTACTTTACTCCAATATATTTTGCTCATGCCATTGCATTTATTTTTTATGTTTATTTATTTTGGGGAGAGAGAGAGAGATAGAAAGAGAGAGAGAACGAGCAGGGGAGGTGCAGAGAGACAGGGAGACACAGAATCTGAAGCAGGTTCCAGGCTCTGAGCTGTCAGCACAGAACCCAAAATGGGGCTCAGACCCACCAATTATGAGACCATGACCTGAGCTGAAGTCAGGTGCTTACCTGACTGAGCCACCAAGGCGCCCCCCTCATGCCATTTTAAACTTGTTTCTCATTGGCATTTTCTCTTCCATGGGGAACTCATCCATTCCAGGGATGAAGCTTTCCTGGTCAACTGGATTTGTAGTTTAACAATTTCATGCTCACTTTGTATGAGGTGTTAGGTTCTCACTTCCCTGAATCATTCCTGCAAGATTGGGAAATCAAACAAATTAGATTTTTATTAGTCAGCTGCCCTCATATCTCCTTCAGGAGGGAATTTTGAAATTATCATATATACCTTTCTCCCCCTCTTATATTTGCCTTCTTGCTGACTTCAGGCTAGCATTAAAATCATATCGTGTAGGCATACCAAAATTGATAATATTGGGCAATACAAACTGACCCATACTGCATGGTGAGAAATACATCATTCTCAAGTTCAACTCATGTCATGCAAAGTCAACCAAAGAGGCACACTATATTTGCATAAAGTGAATTTTGACTATATACTTGTATCATAAGTAGACATTGGTATAAGCCCTGTTTAGGGGGTTAGAGTTAAGTATCAACTCTGGAGCCAGACTTCCCAAGCTCTATTTTAATTCACCATTTACTTGTTATGGGACTCTGAGAAACCCTCTGTACCTCAGTATCTTTATCTGCCTGTCACAAAGGATGCATTCAGGGGCACCTGGGTGACTCAGTTGGTTAAGTGTCTGACTCCTGGTTTCAGCTCAGGTCATGATCTCACGGTTCCTAATACTGAGCTCCACATTGGGCTTTGTGCTGACAGTGTGGAACCTGCTTGGTATTCTCTCTCTCCCTCTCTCTCTGTCCCTCTATTGCTTATGCTGTCTCTATGTCTCTCAAAATAAATAAATAACATTTTAAAAAATGTGTTTAGTAAAATTTAGCTAATGCCATAGTTGAAACAACATTCTGCAAAGGATGCAGTAGTAGTCAGGCAAGATTGGTCTAAGCATCGATCTCTAAAAAACACACAGAAACTAACATTTTGAGAACAGAGAATTGGTTGGGCATGATTAAACCCATACTGGAAATGAAAAAATGAATAGTTCTTATAAAACTTGCAGTATATAATCAAACCTCATATAGCTTTCATTGGCATAAAATGAGATTTGGTAAAGTTTTCAATTTATCCAAGCCCAGAAATTTGCACCAATTTTAGCTAAAATAATATTTATGTTCTTTCTAATCTGCTTTGTTTTCATTTGACTATGCAAGTCCCTCTTCCTTTTTTAAGAACCTCATTCTCTTCTAGCCCTCCTGCTTTAGAAGATATTACCTTCATATTTATGAATGGATTGGACTGATGGATGATATGTTGTTACTTTCATGCCTGTAAGCACACATTGTGTCAACATTGTGGAAAATGTTCTAAAATTTGTAATAGCTCAAAGCTTATGTTAAGATCCATGATATAAACAAGTCTGCAAGAGGTTTGGCTTCTCTCTACTTTGGCTATAAAAGCCTGCCAGGAATTATTAATTATCCCAGGAATGTCCCTGATCCCCACTGACATGCTCTTTGGATGTCTGCAGTTACAACTGTACTCTTTTTCCACTTTACACACTGTATCTTATTGGCTACATTTGTGCCTTTGTAGTTACATTCAGCATATGCTTTCTAGTGTTGAAAATTCACTTAAATATGAAATGTCTTACTGTATATACTTATTAAAATTACATTAAGTGCCAGGCACTGTTCTAGGCATTAAAAATACAGTAGTAACTAAAGTTCTTGCCATCATGACGATTGTATGAACCTAGTGAAATAAGCTGGAATTTCCTTGAAGTCAGAAACCAAAGTTTATTGTGTCTTCCTTGTTCTTAGAGCGGTTGGGATATAAATAGATGCTCAATAAAAACTGTTGGATTATTAAAATAAGTATTATATTTACGGTATCAAGAACTTTTGAGGAGCCTGTCTGAAGGAAACTCATCAAGTATACATTTACAAAGTGAGAGATTATTTGAGCTGCAAGGTGCTTAAAAGGATACCTAGTGAAATGCTTCATTTTTAGGTGAGACAATAGAAAAAATACCTGTGTCAGTAATTAAAAATTGACTGTAACTGTGTGGCATACGTATACCCCCACATACCTCATTGGGATTGAGGGACGTATTAGAGTGCTGAGTTGAGGATGAAGAAACTGGGGTTGGCTTGGTTATTTAGTAGCTGTATGACTTTACAGCAAGTACTTTACAACAATACTTTAGGCAAGTATCTTAAAATGGTTCATTTGAACTTTCAAGAACATTGTGACAAAGGAATAGCATATTCTGAAGAATTTTGATACATTTTTTATAAATGTTAATTATTTTGCCAGGCAGTCAGGCAGGATTGGGTTTGGGAATGTGTCTGGAATGAAAAGGTAGTGAGGAAAATAAAGAGTCTTTGGGAGAAGGGGAAACATGTCCTAATTCATAATCATTTAGGACTGCCATGATGTTATCCTTCCTCCCAAATCTGAAATGTGTATAAATACCTTTAAGAATGTGTAACTTGATCATCAAGCCTTTCAACCACAGGGCAGTAACACCCAATTTAGACCATTATTGTATAGTAGAGCCAATTAAAAATATTTAACCTCTCTTATTGTCAAATACTTGGTACAGAAAATAAGAATTTAAGTATTTCTCAAGATAATCATGTATATATATATATATATATATATAGCATATTTTGTGGACAACAATTTCTTGGATTATTAGTCAGTTTACTATTTGTTTTTCAGTAGGTGCAAGCATATTGTGAGATGTTCAATGTTTTTTGAAACTTCAACAAACCGTGAAGATAACAATGTATTTTGGGTGAGCCAAAGAAGTAGTGAAAACATTTCATTAAACTTTGGGCCAACACTTTGGGTTGTATATTTATTTCAAGATAGATTTTTGAATATTATTGAAAGCACATTTCTCAATGGCACTTTTTGATTTCCATTTTTATATTGTGGGAAATGCATTAGACCAAAAATCAGCAAACATGAAAACTGGACCTGATGTCAGCTCACCCAGCTTGGATATGTTGTCTTTGGAGACATCTCGCACACCCCACTGCCCCCCAGGAAACATTATTCCATGGCGCTATCCTCTAATCTATGCTATCTTCCTCTATCACACTTTTGTGTTCACCCATCTATCTCTTATATCAAGCAGTGAGTTCCCTAGTGGGAGATACTTAGTCTTTTTCTTCTTGGTAACTTTGGCACAGGGCCTGGAACATTAAATGTTCATTGGCTCGAGCACATTCTATTAAAATTAATATTAACCTTTGATTCACTCTGGAAAAATGCTACAAGGTTAGGACTCTCAGAATGTATTTTTATTTTGATTCTGGTTCAGCAATCCTTTGAACCTCAGAACTTCTTATTGCTTGATTTAGAGGCATAGAAACCCAGGTAAATAACACTTAGATTTTTATATTCTTCAAAAAATATACTTATTCTTTAAGGGAATGAATCTACTGAGGAAATTCATAGAAGCTGAATGTAAGTGGGTAAAAAAAGGTGGCTTAAGAGTGTGTGTGTGTGTGCATGTGTGTGTGTGTGTGTGTGTGTGTGTGTGTGTGTGTATGTGTAATATGAAGGTTGGATTGGAGAAATTTGGATCAAGAAAGAAGATCTTGTCTGATAGTCACTTGTTGCGACAGACACTGCCCAATGTTTACTCACTATCCACTTTCCCTTTTTGACTTAGCAGCCATGCCAATTAAGGGGTAATGTGTCCAGCTAAAAATCTTGCTTTGGCAGCTTCCAGTGAAGATAGAAGTCAGGTGACCCAATTTTGGCCAATGATTTAATTCCTTCATTCCCTTTACCATCCTCCCAGATGGATGCCTGGAGGAGCAATCATCTTACAATCATGAGGATTAAAGCCACATTCTGGGATTGGTTTTAATAAGAACACAAAAGAAATCTGGATCCTTGATGACCTTGAGCCACAGTACTAATCCTGATCTTCCTATCCGTGGGCTTGTTGCATGAGACAAGTAAACCCCTTATTTATTTAACTCACTGTTGGGTTTTCTTAAAACCAAACACAGTTCTGATACATTCGCCCGTCCAAGGAAAAGGGTAGGACATGACTTGTGAAGTCTGATGAGACTCGCATGCGGCCAAAACCACTCTCCTGAAAGAACTCCATCTCAGCCCTGGTGGAAGGGAATTGCCGTGAATGACATATGGTGTCTGATCATTTTGTTTATTTTTTAAAGTTTCTCCTGAAACCTAGAGTTAAAGAACCCTTGAAAGTTGTCTTGAGGTAAATATGTAATTTCAGCAGACATCAATGGATAAATTTAATTACTATATGTATGCCTAGATTTGACAAAAGTCAAATAAGCAACATCCCTCACATAATATTGCTTTGATTAAGTTTTATTTCTCTCAGGGTGTGATACATAGTGCGGAAGCACAATCAATGAACATTGGCAATTTGCTCAAATCTTGCTCTTTTGTCCTATTTATGTAATTTATTGTGTCAGTGGTTCTTAAGTGGTCTGCTTCTGCCTCTCATCGTCTGAAAATCCTTTCCAGATGTTCTGAAAACGTTTCATTAATTTTTATATTTTATTTTTGATAAGTAAGTACATATGCTTGTGACTGAAAGAGAAAACACCCTTCTTTTTAATCCCAGAGGTTTATATTTGGCCTTGAGAATAATTTATTTGTGCCCTGCCCACTCCACCCTTATTATTCAAATAAAGATTATTGAAGAAAGCCCTGACCTATAAATTTAGCTGATCCAAAACCGAAAGGGAAAAGTACTTTATTTTAATGATTTCTGTAGGATCTGTGTATAAATCCACCCTCCTCCCCGCCCCCCCCCCCCATTAAGAATCCTATGATCCTAGAATAGGTTCCATTCCTAAGTATCAACCCTGGGACACATTTGTAAAACAAGAAGTGATGATGTCTGTGATGGCATTTATCCACACAGGTAGTTTCTCTGGTTAGTGAGTTTGAGGACCAGAAACCAGGCCTGCTGTTTCTTGGCTCGTGAGACCATAAAGAGAGGAGGAAGACCGCTGTATATATTCACATGAAGAATATCTGTGTTGGGCAGCTCTCATTACATACATTATGTTTCTCTTTATATATTATATATTATTATATATATTTATATAATATATATTATTATATATATTATAATTCATTGTCTTTGAGCAAAGTTTTTTTCTCCACGGGGAGTGTATACGTGAATGTTTATACACATGCACACGTATGTGTGTATGTGCTTGATTTGTTAGCTCTGGTCTCTTGAATATACCAAAGTAATGAGGAGAAATATTTATTCCTTGAACTGAAAAAGCTGGCTTAGCTCAACATCTGTACCATGTACTTTCTAGTATCTGATCCTTTACCGGAGAGAATGGAACCCAAAACTAAAATTGCATTTGCTAGACTCCTTTGCAGCTTGGTTGCTGAGATTATATATGACCAACCAGATGTCCTCACATAGCATTGAGAAGGTGACAGTGAGGAAAAGGTCACACGGCTGACTGATAGTTTATTTTTAATGAGTTTTATTGGGGAAAACTTTATACAGAATACAGTGCACACATTTTAAGTGTATAGTTTGATGAATTTTAAAAAAATTATAGACCTGTGTAGCCAGTATCAATATGAAGGTACATAATTATTCCCTCACCACAAAAAAAGTCCCCTGTGCCTTCTTCCAACCAGTCCTCCAGCCCCCAGTCCAGGCAACTACTAATCTTTTTTTCATTACCGTAGATCACGGTTATGTTTCCTGGAGATTCAAATAAGTGGAGCCATACATGTATCCTCTCTAACTCTGCCTTATTTCCCTCAGCAAACTGTTTCTGAAATTCATCCATACTGTTGATGTGTGTTGATGTGGGAAGATGACTCCCAAGATTCTTGCCTCCTGCTATCCACATCTTCTCTCAGTTCTTCAATCTAACACTAATCCAGATGTTATTATGAAGGAAATTTTCAGATGTAATAGAGTTTCTAATATGTTTTCTTTACGTCGGGAGATTTTCTTTGTTGAGACTGACCTAGGCAGATGAACCTGAATCATGAGAGAAACTTTACTGTTGGCTTTTAATGAGTAAATATCTATGTTATTAGAGAAGCCTTGAGGTAGGGAGCACCAAGCGACCTCTAGGAGCTGAGAACAGCCCTGTCTTGACAGCTAACAAAAATGTGACCTCGGTGTTCCAATTATAAAGAACTGAATTTGGTCAACAATCACATGGACTTAATAGAGACCCCGAATCTCCTGTCGTAAGACCACAGCAGTGTCCAACACCTTGATTCAGTCTGGTGACAGGTGAGCAGAGAACCCAGCTATGCCATGCTCAGACTTCTGATGTACTGAGCTGTGAATTAATAATAGACATTGTTTGAAGCTTCCAAGTTTGTAGTAATTTTTTATGTACCCATAGAAAGCTAATATATTTATTGTATATATCATTATATTATTCCTTTTTTATTGGTGACTATATATCTATTACTGTATAACAAACCAACAATTCAGTGTCTGAAAACAACACATTTACTGTCTTATAGTTTCTGTGGGTCAGCAACCTGGGCATGGTTTATGTGAATAATCGTTTGATTCAGGGTTGCTTATAAGCCTGCAAACAGTGTCAGCCAGCACTGAGGTCTTATCTGAAAGTTAATTTGGAAAAGGTCCACTTTCAGCCTCACTTAATGGGATTGTTGGCAAGATTCAGTTCCTTTGGGGTTGTTAGACTGATGGCCTCAGATACTGGATAGCTGTTAGCCAGAAGCACCTTTAGTTTGTTGCCTTGTGGGCCCCCATACCCAAGATGGCAGTTTGCTTCATCAACACCAGCAAGGAAGAGAGTCGCTAGGGAGATGCTACAATCTCTAGTAATAAAATCACAGAAGTGATATCCCCTCAACAATGAGATACTTTATTGGTCAGAAAGAAATTACTCAAGAAGGGAGGGGATTACACAAAGCTGTGAGTACCTTTGGTAGTTGGGATCACTGGGAGCTACCATAGAAGTTACCTACCACCATGAATAGTATTCCATTATATGAATATACCATTCAATTCTAAGTAGACACAGGTTAATACATACCAGTGTTAACCTAGGTTAACACTTAGGTTGGACTATTACTTAGAAAGGAAACAAGAGTTGGTATGAGCATTCAAAGTGTAAGTGTTCATGTGGGCACCTTTCATTTGTCTTGAGTGAAATTACAGGGTCATGTAGAAACTATGTGTCTCATCTGAATGCAAAACTTCCCCAAACGCTTTCCAAAGTTATCCTACCATTTTAGACTCCTAACAATGCACAGGGATATATGAGTTCCAGTTGTTCCATAGCTCCACAAACACTTGAAAGTGTCAGCTTAACTGTAGCCATTTGAGTGGAAATATAATGGTATTCCTTATTGTTTTCAATATGCATTTCCCTTGTACATATTAGGTATGTTAAGCATCTTTTTATATACCTAGAGGCAGGCTATTTGTATATCTTCTTTTGTGAAGTGGAGATTGCCACTATATAGTGAAGTATAATTGACATACAGTGTTATATTCATACCAGGTATACAACATATTAAGTTGACAACTCCATATATTACTCAATGCTCTCACCATAAGTGTAGACACCATGATGTTATTAAAATGTTATTGACCGTATTCCTTATGCTGTACATTTCATCTCTGTGATTTGTTTTGTAACTGGAAGTTTATAGTTTTTAATCTTCTTCATCTATTTCATTCATCCCCTTTCTCCCCTCTGGCAACCCGTTTTTTAAATTTTTTTTTAAAATTTGTGTGTGTGTGTGTGTGTGTGTTCATTTTTGAAACACAGAGAGCACAAGCAGGGGTGGGGCAGAGAGAGAGGGAGACAGAATTCAAAGCAGGCTCCAGGGTCTGAGCTGTCAGCACAGAGCCTGACACAGGGCCTGAACTCACAAACCACGAAATCATGATCTGAGCTGAAGCTGAACGCTCAACAGACTGAGCCACCCAGGCACCCCTAAATTGGGTTGTTTTAATTATTGAGTTGTAAGAGTTCTTCATATATTCTGAATACAACTGCTGTATCAGAAATATATATTACAAATGTTTTTTCTCAGTTTGTGGCTTGTATTTTCATTTTTAAACATTCAGCTGAAGAGAGGTTTTATATCCAATGAAATCCCTTCTATCCATTTTTTGTTATGATTAATACATTTTGAACTATTTATGAAAATATCTTTATATCAATATAAAAATATTTTATTTTTATCCCAGAAGTTTTATGATTTTAGCTTTCATTTTTACATTTTGGATCTATTGTGAGATCATTTTTCTGCATATTTTGAGGTAAAGATTGGTATTTATTTGTAGATTCTTCCAATTTTTCTAGCACCATTTGTTGAAAAACCTCTCTTTTCCCCATTGAATTACTTTGTCTAAATTATCATGTTTAAAATCAAATGACCATATATGCATGGTCTTATTTCAAACTGTTAATTTTATTCTATTAATCTATATGTATATTTTTTTCACAAATACCACTGTCTTAATTTTATTTTTTTTTTAATTTTTTTTCAACGTTTATTTATTTTTGGGACAGAGAGAGACAGAGCATGAACGGGGGAGGGGCAGAGAGAGAGGGAGACACAGAATCAGAAACAGGCTCCAGGCTCTGAGCCATCAGCCCAGAGCCCGACGCGGGGCTCGAACTCACGGACTGCGAGATCGTGACCTGGCTGAAGTCGGACGCTTAACCGACTGCGCCACCCAGGCGCCCCACCACTGTCTTAATTTTAGTAGATTTGTTGGAAATCTTGCAATCTGTGTATTCCAATTTTGTTCTTTTATCAAGTTGTTTGGCTATTTAGATCCTTTGCATTTCCCTCTAACTTTTCAAATTAAGTTGTCAATTTTTCTCAACAATAAATCTTGCCAGGACTTTGAATGAGATCTTATGGAATCTATAGATAATTTAGGGAGAACTGGTAGCATTTTAATATTGAGTACCCTAATCCATGAACATAGTATCTATCACTCTCCATAATGGTCTTCTTTAATTTCTCAGCAATGTTTCATGTTTTGCAGTTTGTTTAATTCTAAGTGTTTCATGGTTTTAGATGGATTGTAAATACTTAAAATATTATCTTTTGTTCATTGCTAGTACATAAAGACAATTGATTTTTATATTGATCTTGTCTTGTGCAAGTTTTGTTTTACTCACTTTTTTAAAAAAAGTTTATTTTAAGAGAGACAGAGAGACAGAGAGCAAGTGAGGGAGGGGCAAAGGTGGTGGGAATCCAAAAGCAGGCTCTGTGCTGACACATCATGTCAGCACTGTGAGATCATGACCTGAGCCGAAGTCAGATGCTTAACTGACTGAGCCACCCAGGCACCCCTGTTATACTCACTTTTTAATTGTACTAGGTTTTATTTTCATTTCCCTAGGTTTCTTAGGAGCATTTACATACATCATCATGTCATTTGGTGATTAAAACAGTTTTATTTCTTAACTTTCACACTGTGTGTCTTCTTTTCTTTTTATACTTTATTGCACTTCACTACAATGTTGGTTATGAATGTTGAAGATATCCTTTCCTTGTTCCTAATGTTAGGGGAAAAACAATCCTTCACTCTTCAGTATGGTGTTAGTTGTAGGTCTATATAGATAACTTTTATTAGATTGAGACTGTTCCCTTCTATTACTAGTATACTGAGATATAAACGGGTGTTGAATTTTGTAAAGTGCTTTTAGTTTCTTTTTCTTTTTTTTGAACTTTTAAAAAAATGTTTATTCTTGAGAGAGAGAGACAGAGTGTGAGTGGGGGAAGGGCAGAGAGAGAGGGAGACACAGAATCCGAGCTGTTAGCACAGAGCCCGATGTGGGGCTCGAACTCACAAACTCATGTGAAATTGGGCACTTAACCGACTAAGCCACCCAGGTACCCCATGTAAAGTGCTTTTCTAGATCTAGTGAAATGATCTAATGGTTCTTCTTTATGCTGTTAATCTGATGAATTATGATTGATTTCAAAAAGTTAAATTAACTGTGCATTCCTGAAAAAACCCATATGGTTATAATATATCCTTCTTTAAGATTTAGTGGATTAAATTTGCTAATATTTTTTCAGGATTTTTGTGTCTGAGTTCATAAGGAATATTTGTCAGTAGTTTTTGTGTAATATTTCGACTCAAGGTAATGCTGTCTCATAAAATGAATTAAGGAATGTTCCTCTTTCCTATAATGTTCTAGAAAAGTTATGTAAGATTATTGTTTCTTAAACTTATGATAGAATTCACCAGTGAAGCCATCTTGAATCTGGAGATTTCTTTGTAGGATCTTTTTATTTTGTTTTAATTTATTATTTATTTATTTATTTAGAAAAAGAGAACAAGAGCAAGAGCATGCACCCTTGCAAGCTGGGTAGGGGCAGAGGGAGAAGGAGAGAGAAAATCCCGAACGGGCTCCATGCCAAGAGTGATATCATGACTGGCCATGAGATCATGACTTGAGTTGAAATCAAGAGTCGGTTGCTTAACCAACTAAACCACCCAGGTGCCCCTGTGGGATTATTTTAAATGATAATTCTAATTTCTTTAATGATTTATGGCCTTTCAGATTTTCTTTTTCTATTTCTTTTTGAGTCATTTGAGTAATTTGTAACTTCTAAGGTATTTGTTCAGCTATCTATTTTTTTTTAATGTCTTGACTTAATACTGGTCATGGTATTCACTTACTGTCTTTTTAATGTCAGTAAAATTTAAAATGATGTCTCTTTTTATATTCCTGATATTGTTGACATATATCTGTCCACTTTGTCTCAGTTCATTTTCCTTTGTATGGTTCCCGCTTAGTGTTTGTGGTACATCTTATATCCTTAAATATTTCTTAAAACCTGTTAAACTTGGAAAACTTGTTCATGATGCCTTCAAATATTTGCTTGGTTACTACCCTTTCTGGGCCTTCAATTGTACACGTTTTAGACTGCTTAACGTTGTCCCGTAGGTCACTGAAATGCACTTCAATATTTTCATTATTGCCTTCCTCTCTGTGGAAGAAAGCTGCTTTAATATCATTTCTTGTCCTGCTTCTATTGGCTAATTTTTCTCCTACTTATGTGTCTCATTTTCCTAGTCTTTAGCATGCCTAGTAATTTTTCACTGGATGGTGGATGTGTACATTTGAAGTGGTTGTGATCAGCAATCGCTGCCCCCTTTTAACGTTTATTTATTTTGAGACAGAGAGAGACAGAGCATGAACAGGGGAGGGGCAGAGAGGGAGACACAGAATCTGAAACAGGCTGCAGGCTCTGAGCAGTCAGCACAGAGCCTGACGCGGGGCTCGAACTCACGGGCCGTGAGATCGTGACCTGAGCCAAAGTCGGACGCTTAACCGACCAAGCCACCCAGGCGCCCCTCGTTGCCCCCTTTTAAAGAGCAGTGGCTTTTGTTTAGAAATCAGTTTAATTCCTTGCCATTTACCTTCTTATTTTTGAGGTTTCTGTTTCATTTTATTTGGATATAAGTGTAGCAGCATTTACTTTAGGTAGAATTTAGCTCTACTACTGAGATGTGGCTTTTGATATTGCTACTGAATTTCAAGAGTGACCAGCAAAGGCTCTCCACATTGGCTGCAGTGAACCCAGAGGATCCCCAACTCTCCCAGTCAATTTTCACCTATTCTCATGGTGTTTCATCCTATATGTATACATCTTATTATTTCGCTAAGTCTCCAGGGAGCTTTACTAAGATTTCTAGTGTTCCTTTTGTGCATAGTTTCCCCTTCTCTGGAATTTTAATTCACTATTTCCATCCTTCTTAGACCTTCTGAATTCCATTCTCTTTCTTTTTACTTGGTTTAACAGCCTATTTCTGCTTAGAACCATCTTCCCTGCTCCACGTTCTAGAATATCAGTCCAGGTAGGAATCTAGAGCAATTGTAAAGCTTACCTCATTTGTTCCTATTTTCTCAAGGATCACAGTCATGAGTTGGCTCTTGTCCAATGTACAGAAATAGTAGTTAAAAAAATTAAATTGTATTTTTAGTGTATTTTTTATCTGATACCACCTTATCTGTGTCCCTCCTCCAGTGTGGCTGATATAAAATTGACATAGGGCACTGTATAACTTTAAGGTATACAGCAGAATGATTTGACTTACATATATCATCAAATGACTATCACAATAAGTTTAGTTAACCTCTATCACCTCATATAGGCACCAAAAAGTAAAAGGAATATTTCTTTGCCTGTGATGAGAATTCTTAGGATTTACTATCTTGACAATTGTCATATATACCATACAGCAGTGTTAACTATAGTTGCCATGTTGTACATTACATCCTCAATTTATCTTATAACTAGAAGTTTATACATTTTGACCACCTGAATTTAAATAACAGTTTAATATGGAACCAGAAAATGCCCTGAATAGCCAAAGTAATCCTGAAAAAGAAAGCCAAAGCTGGAGGCATCACAATTCCGGACTTCAGGATGTATTACAAAGCTGTGACCATCAAGACAGTATGGTATTGGCACAAAAACAGACGCTTAGATAAATGGAACAGAGTAGAGAACCCAGAAATGGATTCACAAATGTATGGCCAACTAATCTTTGACAAAGCAGGAAAGAATATCCAATGGGAAAAAAAAACAAAAAAAAAACAGTCTCTTTAACAAATGGTGCTGGGAGAATTGGACAGCAACATGCAAAAGAATGAACATGGACCACTTTCTTACACCATACACAAAAATAAACTCAAAATGGATGAAAAACCTAAATGTAAGACAGGAAGCCATCAAAATCCTCGAGGAGAAAGCAGGCAAAAACCTCTTTGACCTTGGCTGCAGCAACTTCTTACTCAACATGTCACCAGAGGCAAGGGAAACAAAAGCAAAAATGAACTATTGGGACCTCATCAAAATAAAAAGCTTCTGCAAGGCAAAGGAAATAATCAGAAAAACTGAAATGCAACCAAAAAAATATAGGAGAAGTTATTTGCAACTGACATTTCAGGTAAAGGGTTAGTATCCAAAATCTATAAAGAACTTACCAAGCTCAACACCCCAAAAAACAAACTATTCAGTGAAGAAATGGACAAAAGACATGAGTGGACACTTTCCAGAGAAGACATCCAGATGGCCAACTGACACATGAAAAAATGCTCAACATCACTCATCATCCAGGAAATACAATCAAAATCACCATGAGATACCACCTTACACCTGTCAGAATGGCTAACATTAATAACTCAGGCAACAACAGATGTTGGCGAGGATGCAGAGAAAAGGGATCTCTTTTGCACTGCTAGTGGAAATGCAAGCTGGTACAGCCACTCTGGAAAACAGTATGGAGGTTTCTCAAAAAATTAAAAATAGAACTATCCTACATCCCAGCAATTGTGCTACTAGGTATTTATCCAAGGGATACAGGTATACTGTTTCCAAGGGACACATGCACCCCAATGTTTGTAGTAGCGCTATCAACAATAGCCAAAGTATGGAAAGAGCCCAGATGTCCATCAATGGATGAATGGATAAAGAAGATGTGGTATATATATACAATGGAGTATTACTCAGCAATTAAGAAGGATGAAATCTTGCCATTTGCAACAACGTGGATGGAACTAGAATATATTATGTTAAGCAAATATATTATGTTAAGCAAAATTAGAGAAAGACAAATATCAAATGACTGCACCCATATGTGGAATTTAAGATACAAAATAGATGAACATTAGGGAAGGGAAGCAAGAATAATATAAAAACAGGGAGGGGGACAAAACATAAGAGACTCTTAAATATAGAGAACAGAGGCCTGTTGGAGGGGTTGTGGGAGGGGGCATGGGCTAAATGGGCAAGAGGCGTTAAGGAAGACACTTGCTGAGATGAGCACTGGGTGTTATATGTAGGGGATGAATTACTCCTGAAATCATTATTGCACTATGTGCTAACTAACCAGTATGTAAATTTAAAAAAATCAAATAATAAAATAAAATTAATTAATAAATAAATAACAGTTTAATCTACTTTAATATACTTTGTCCAGTTTTCTATTTGCTAAATGCAGGAGAGAAAATCTAGTTCTTTTTATTTCATCATGGAAGCAGAAATCCTCCTCCTCTTTCTCCCACCCTCCTTTCCCTCTCTCCCTCCCTCCTTCTCTTCCTTTTCCTCTCCCCTGCCTCTCCCCCTCCTCCTTCTCCTCTTCCCCTCCTCCTCCCCTTCTACCTTCCCTTCTATCCCTCCCCCCTTCTCCTCCACTTCCTCCTCCCCCTCTACCAGGAGATTTTACAACATCTATATTTCTATCCAATAGACTTAAACTCTTCAATGCAGGTCTTACCTAATTAATTTTCCTAAAATATAAAAATGGCTCAGAGTTTGCTATATGTCATCCACTTGGAAAAAAAAAAACACCTGTATTAGTTTCCTAAGGCTGCCATAATAAATAAATTTTATGGCCTAAAACAACAGAGATTTATTTTCTCACAATTTTGGAGGCCCAAAGCTCCAAATCAAGTTGTCAGCAAAGCTACGTTTGCCCTCAGAGGTTCTAAAGGGAGAATCTTTCTTCGCCTCTTCTCGCATCTGGTGGATCCTGAAATTACTTAATTACACCTGCAAAGTTTCTTATTCCAAGTAAGGTCACATTTTGAGGTTTTGAGTGGATATATCATTTGAAGACCACAATTTAACCCACTATTATACTTAATGAAAAGAGTGTCATTTAGTATCGAACCCTTGAATTTCATATTATAAGCTGATTAGAAAGTGTGACTGGGAAATCCAGCTTTCCAGGAAATGACTATAATATCATGAAGAAAAAAAAAACTTCTCTCTCTTTCTCCAACTCCTTTGACTAGATCTTTGTACACAGCTTTAAACCATCTGCTATAATAGTCATAAAAGAATGACATAATACTCTCCTTCCATAGAGTTAGTAATAAATCATGAATACACAAAAATATAGAGCTCTGTTCAGGCGAACAAATTAACAGATGTCCAAATGTAGTCATTGAGTGGTTGTAAAATGGGCGGGTATGTAAATTTAGAGAAGAAAGATCTGAAGTCTGGGTTCAGTTGAAAGTTTTCATTAAATAAGAGGGAGTTTGGGAAGGGCCTTGAAATATGAAGGACCAAAAGAAGGACACTTCAGAAGAGAAAAGGGAGACAGACCAGAGTGAATAAAGGCTCAAAGGTAGGCATGGGAATGGTGTTCAGGAGGAAGAGGTAGAAAATTCAATAATTAGGTACTGAACTAGGAATTAAATCTAAGATAAGAGTTTACCTTTATGATATTATGATTTATAATAAGTATATATTTGGTCTTTGTCTCCATTGCTGGCACAGAACTCACAGAACCCTTGGCATTTCCAAAGTAGGAGAGCATAATGATATCTTTTGCCATGTTAATGTTGACTTTTGGAAAGCATCTAAGGAGAAGAGGGGAGAGGGGCTGGAGGTTGAATGGCAAATGGCCAGATTTAATCAGTCATGTCTGTGTAATGAAACCTCCATAACACCCAAAAGGAGAAGATTTGGAAACCTTCCAAGTTAATGAATGCATGGAAATTTGGAGAGATTGGAGGAGGCATGGAAGTTCTGCACACTTTCCCCATATTTGCTCTGTGCATCTTTTCCATGTGGCTGTTCCTAAATTATATCCTTTATAATAAACTTGTAATCTAGTAAGTAAAATGTTTCTCTGAGTCCTATGAGCTGCTCTAGCAAATTAATCAAACCTAAGGAGAGGGTTGTTGGAACCTCCAATCTAGAGCCAGTGGGTCAGGAGCACAGCTAACAACCTGACTTTTGACCAGCCCCAGAAATGATGGACGATCTTACAGGACTGAGCCCTTAACTTGTGGAATGTAATGCTATCTTTGGGTAGAAAGTGTCAGAATTGAGTTGAATGGTAGGACACTCAACTGGTGACAGAGAATTGTTTGGGTGTGTGGGGAAACCCCTACACATTAAACTTGGGTGCAGAATTATAACCTTTATCTTACAAGGAATGAAAACCCTCTTATTTTTAAAACATGGGATGGGAATGAGCTTATCTCTTCTAGCTTTTTTTCTACTTCCAAGCCTCACTCCTCCAATGTTCCAACTTGGTCATTCCAGTAGTCTCCTCTGCAGATTCAAAACCTCTCCCCAGTCTTTTGCATGTCTTCTTCTCCTCCCCAAATTTCAAAATCTTCCCTCCTCCCTCTCTAAGCCATTTTCAGAAAATCACCATAGTGATTCTACTGTCATTTAGATGAACATCCTTGCAGGTGGGCCATACACAGAAGTAGTACCACCAAGTAAGTGTTCTCTTTCTTTTCAAACCCAGAGCCTATTTAGATGTTGATTATACTTGAATACTCCTTTGGTTAATAGGTAGAGTTTCTATATATTGTATAGATCCAACCCTACTATAATGGAATGCAAAGCATATTTACGTTTATATTTTGCAAAGATCTGTTCAAAATGTGAGAGTGTTTATTTCCCCTAGACATGCTAGGGTGGGGCAGGGACAGCTGACCGAGGGAGTAAGAGTTGAAGCATACTGTTTTGTCATATAAATATTCTCTAAGCTCCAGCACTGGAATATTTCCCTCAACCACTCATTATTTTACAAGAAAAATACACGTGCAAAAAAAGCATTGTAATGCAAAGTTGCCTTTAACACTGTATCTACTCTTAATATTTCCAATTTAGTCTTTTCTGAAAATGAACAAAAATGAGGATTTAAAAGCTTGTCACAATATCTTCACAATGGTTATTTTTAATACAATGAAAGCAGCTTCGTGGCATAATCCATGGTATAAACTGTGGTACATTGTGCATATCCATTTCCCTGCCTGAGCCTGCTCCTCCACACATCACATGACCACAAATGATCAAGCATCATATACATGCTTTGTTTTTCAAGCCTTACATATTTTGAAGGAACATTTTACAAAGTCCCATATTGTAGAGCATAGCATACGCTCCAGGCAAGAGAGGACAGCACTAGCTGGTTATAATAGGAAAACCACCCCAGAGCCATGATTATTAGAGAAAAGAAGCACACAAAATACAAATTATGTAGACTTGGTAGGCAAACTTTTCCAGAAATGTCTCCTCTCCTTTTTCACAACAAAAACAAAGCAATGCAGAAAAGAGTAATCAGGGATTCTGGAAAAGGAAGAAGAATGTTTTAGCTACTCTTTCCTATACCAAGTTCATCTGCTCCTCCTGTCACCCAATCCTGACTAGAAGGTAAATGAATACATCTACTAATAAACTGACTCTTAGGTGGCCTCAATCCCCCACTACAATCTCTCCCCAACATGGCAGGAAAGATCCCAAGGGCCTCAAGAAGAAAACCTACAACAGAAGGTAAAAGGTATTACATTTGCTGAGCCCTATGGAAAGGAAAAATAAGCACAGGTGTAAAAATTGTCTTTGTGAAGTGGCAAGCCGCTTATTCCCATGAGGATGAGGATTGGTGTCTAAATTAATCCTGCCCCTGGCATGAATTGCAGAGGCTCTGATAATTTTACAAACGTAGCTGTTGCTATTATGGCTGAACTGATACAATGTATGTATGAGACAAAGGGTTTAGTTTGGACACTTTAAATAATTTGCAGATTTCAGGATTTAAAACAGGAGTTGTCCTAATGCCCTCCAGTGAATTGTTTCTGTAAAGGGAGACACAGTAAATATTTTAGGTTTTCCAAGCCATACTTTGTCACTACTCCCCAAACCTACAGCTGGAACAGGAAGGCGGCAATAGACCATATGTAAAACAGCGGGTGTGGCTGTGTTCCTGCATGCCACACTGTTGCCAGCTTCTGCTCTAAAGTATTTCGCATCAGTTACCAGACCTGAGCCAAAACGTGACTCTGGGGAGTGGGAATGAAAGTGGTTTCAAGGGAAAGACCAAACTCCAGCTCCCATAGTCTGCTAATAAACATCTTCAAGGAAAAAGTTTCCCGGCAACACAGAGAAAGCATCAATACCAATTCCATAGGCCTCCTTCTAACCACACATCTGCCCTCTTGCTCAGCTCCATAGTGGTGCTGCAACGTTCATGGCACAGGAAGATAATAGCGAGTGTTCACCCAGCAAAGGTAATGAGTTAGGTGCCCTTCCTGCATGTTTCCTGCATGTTGGGAATGGACTATGTTGCCTCTCTCAGCCAAATCAATTAAAATATTTCGACAGTTCAAATAAAATCGAAGTCTGACGGTTACACTAGATCTGCAGTTCTCAAATGGAGGTGATTTAACAGTATGTGGAGACGCTTTTGGTTGTCATAACTGGAGAATGGCTATTACCGGCATTTTGGAGAGGCTAGAGAGAGATACTGCTAAACATCCTATGATGCACGGGACAGTCCCCCGCCATGAAGGATAATCCAGCCCAAAATGTAAATAGTGCCAAGGTGGAGAAACCCTATGGTAATGCTTTAATAAATCCCTCCTTTAGTGAACATAATTACAACACAAAACACATTTTCTGAATGAACATTAAGAGACATCACTAAATAAAAAAGTTCTTACAGTAAAAGACTCCCAAGTACTTTGCAGAAAGAAGGAACTTGCATTAAAATATTTTGCTTTCTCAAATTAATGCAAGAAATAAAAGAACATCTCATGTTTTTAGAAAAAATGCAGTATCCTTCAGAATATGACTTGAAACAATCTTTCATTGAATTCCAGGTGTTTTACAGAATTTTCTAATCCTGGCTCTGGTTATAAAATATAGATACATTTAGATTGTCCAATTTGTGCATGATATAATCTGGATATACATCAAGCCTGAACAGTAACTTAATCTGGCTGATGCTGAGAATGGAGACTTTGGAACTTTTTGAGAGAAGGCTTAGAGTTCATGGTGAACTAGAAGAAGTCATGGTTTTGTAGAGTTGCAAAGAGATTAGTGGGGCCTTAGAACTGCCTGGGAACTGTATGCTTTTCTGTCGGGAAAGCAAGAGCTAAGATAAAGTTGAGGCTGGGCTGACAGAATCAGGTCAAAGTGCTCTGCTTCATTTTGATGTGCCTTAATATGGAGTTTCTCGGGTGGAGCTAAACCTATATAATTCTGAATCTGAGAAAAGAAAAAACATTCATATACATGGACTTTCCTCCAGTACCTAGATTTCATTATGTGTGTTCATGTTACCCCAAAATGATCACAATCTATTGAAACTCATAAAACCATGCAAATTATTGAATGACTGCTGAGTTAGGAAGTAGGAACTAACTAATAAATTCTCCCCAAACAAAAATAAAACCAACCAAACTGGTTATTTACATCATTTAAGACAAAATTTCTGCTGCTAGGAATTAGTTTTTAAAAACTTTTTACTTTAGGAATAGTTTAAGCCTTACAAAAATTGGAAAGACAGTGGTGCCTGGGTGGCTCAGTCGGTTGAGCGACCGACTTCAGCTCAGGTCACGATCTTGTGGTCTGTGAGTTCGAGCCCCGTGTCGGGCTCTGTGCTGCTGACAGCTCAGAGCCTGGAGTCTGCTTCTGATTCCGCGTCTCCCTCTCTTTCTGCCCCTCCCCCACTCATGCTCTGTCTCTCTCTGTCTCAGAAATAAATAAACATTAAAAATTTTTTTTTAAAAATTGGAAAGACAGTACAAGAAGTTCCAGTATACGCCATTCTTAGTTTTCTTAATATCTTACATTACATTATTAATATTTTACTTTAATATAGCATAGTATCACCCGATGTAAACCAACATCAATACATTATCATTAACTAAAGTCCATACTTTATGCAGCTTTATTTTTTACCTAGTGTCTTTTTTCTATTGCAGGATCCCATGAAGGATACTACGTTACACTTTGTCATATCTTCTTAGGTTATAAGTTTCTCAGATATTCCTTGGTTTTGATAGTTTTGAGGAGTACTGGGAAGGCAGGGTAGAATGTCCTTCAGCTGGGAATCTTCTGATGTTTTCGTCATCAGTAGACGGGGGTTGTCAGTTTGGGGAAGAAGACCACAGAGATAATAAGCTAACCTTAGCAAATCATACCTACATTACATGCTACAGATACATGACATATCACTCTTGATATTAATCTTGATCACTGAACTGACATAGTGTGCATACTTTAATTTTCAATGGAACTAAATTTATGTACTGATATTGTATGTACTAAATGACATATGTTATATAAAATAGCTTGAGAGAATGTTCAGGTAACATTTTTTTTTTGAGATCATTATGTTTTCTTGAAAAATGTTTAGTCAAATATTTCTTTCATTGAAATCATAACTATTTACTACTGTGTAACACTCAAACCTAGCTAACTTAGAGTAAGCCTTATTTGTAAGAATCCTTTACTTCTGTGAGATAACACTGAAGGACACATCTCTTTTCTAAGATAGATAAAAATACTACTACTAGGATAATGATATTTTTAATAAGAGCATCCTACACTTTCCATGGGATTTTCATGCTCATTATCTCTCTTGAATATCATAACAACTCCAGAAGTTAGTGGATATTATTTCTTTAATCACAGCCATTACTTTTTGTAGTTCATGCTCAATATGACAAGTATTTTCATATTATATGTGTCTTCATATGTGTTTTGTGAATGCAAAGATATATTAATAGCTAAGGAAAAGTACAGCCCTTCCTTCCTTGAAAAATTTACATTAGTACTTACTGTATATATGTGTCTGACATATATTTTTGTAAGAAGAACATGATCAGTGATTACCATTATAAAGGAAATATTGGGCTTTCTTATTTGTTAGCAGTTAGCAAGATTTCACATTTCACTAAAATTAAGTTTCAAGTCTGGTGTGTCAACAGAGCAAGTAATTTCCCTGGTAAATGCCAAATTATGCTGGTACCTGTAAGCTAAGTTACCAGCTGATAGATAAAATATTACTATGGAGATCATTTTGAAATTTTGAATATAAGATTCTGAAATATATTTACTGCTATCTTGTAGTAAGTTACTTTTCATAAGAATAGAAATATATTAAGTGAACTATTTTGGGGTGCCTGGATGGCTCAGTCGATTGAACATCCGACTTTGACTCAGGTCGCAATCTCACGATTCATGAGTTCAAGCCCCGGGTCAAGCTCTGTGCTGACAGTTCAGGGCCTGGAGCCTGCTTCGGATTCTGTGTCTCCCTCTTTCTCTGCCTCTCCCCAGCTGGTGCTCTCTCTCTCTCTCTCTCTCTCTCTGAAAAATAAATAAAAACATTTTTAAAAAAAAAAGAAAAAAACGATTTTTTTTTTCTTTTTTCAAAATAGAGTCTACTGCCTCTATCATTTGGATATTTCCTCAAAGTTTTGACTACTTTTCAAAAGTTAAGACTAGTATTTACTGACTAAAGGATTTATCAAAACAATTTTTATATGGAAAAGAACAGATCTTGTCTTAGGATAATTTATATTAACAAGACTTAGTTGTTAAATGTTTATAGTAATAGAAAAATCGTTAAGCAAAGGATGGACAAGAAGAGTGAAAAAAAAACCTCTCCCAATATAGAGCATCTAAATATGTTGGCAAAATATTTTTTAAAAGCTTTTCAAGAGAACTATTTACCTTGTGTAAAGAAAACAATTTGAGGCTATAAACAAAGAAAAAAATACGGTAACACAAGGCCAAGAAAATTTCTGTTTTTTTAAGTTTATTTATTTTGAGACAGAGAGAGAGAGAGAGAGAGAGAGAGAGAGATAGCATGCAAGCAGGGGAGGGGCAGAGAGAGAGGGAAAGAGAGAGAGAGAATCCCAAGCAGGCTCTGCACTGTCAGCACAGAGGCCGATTCAGGTCTCAAACTCACAAACCATGAGATTATGACCTAAGCCAAAATCAAGAATTGGGCACTCAACCAACTGAGCCATCCAGGTGCCTCAAGGCCAAGAAATTTCTAAAATTGATTCTAATCCTAAAGGCATCTGTTGGTCCCTGGTGGTCTAGAACCTAGATTTTAGTGGGACACTGAATGCAAAGGACAAGAGACAGAGTCTGAGCCTCAGTCAGTATGGGAAGTCAGACCAGAGATGCCTGCCAATGTGAGACACAGGAAGAACAATATTTTCAGTAGATGAACACACACACACACAAACACACAAACACACACACACACACACACACACATACACACACACAGAAGCTTATCCAGTTTACCTTCTTGGAATTGCTTTTGCATAGAGGAGGATAAAAAATAAACACTCACCTGAGAATTCATAACCACAAACCTGCCCTCAAGTACATATGGGTAACTTGAAAAACCCATTTTAAACACTTAGCTGAACATGGTCATGGATTGTCCCTATAATTACCTGGATGAAGGAAAAGCAAATCCTTAAAAGAGAAATGTATTCTAAACTCATTCCCTAAAGAATTCTCACAAAGTTCTAAGACACAGGACTTCATAATTAAAAAAAAATTACTAAACATATAAGGAACAAGTTATTATAAGAGTTATTAGAAACAAACACACTGCATTTTGAGACTGAAAAAGACTGTAGCCATTGGTATTTTGAAATGCAGAATATAAGGCCTGAAGTGGTACAGGAATATTACTAAATCAAAGACGAAAGTAGTAGAGATGACTGTATATTTATTCCAGGCTCCTCTATCCTCCAAAACAATAGACAATTGGTATGCCAAAAAAATCAGCAGAAAACTTTTAGAAATCAACAAGTCCACAGGCATGCATATTACCATGAGCTAGAGATATGAAGTCTGGAGAAATAGAAAATAAGATTAAGCCCCTCAAAATGATCAATTAGAATTATTAAACACAAAATATAAACTGTTAATATATTAAAGTCCTTTAATATGTTAATGATGCTAAGGAGAGGTTTGATATCTTGAATAAAGAATTAGCATATTTGTCAAAGAACTGTTAGAATTCTAAGAACTGAAAAATAGAATAACTGAAATAAAAAAAAATCAGTAGATGTTATCAGCTATGTGCCTGGCAAGATTCTGCATGCTGGGGATACATCTTTACACAAAAGAGTCAAAATCCTTGCCTTTATGTAGCTTTAACTTCTGGTTTGTAGAAATAGGAAAATAACTAAATAAATTTCAGATGATTGAAATGTGTTTATGTTGCATGCATTCATGCATTTTCCTGGCTGTAAGCATTTCATTGTATGACTTAGCACATTTTGATTTATCCATTCTAATATTGGTGAATAACTGACTGGTTTTAATATTTTACTGTTCCCTACCTCTTGATGCATCTGTACGCACTCATTTTGTTGAGTATAAATTTAGTACATGAGTGCATTTAATTTGAGTAGACAATGCCAGTTCTCTAAACTGGTTGTGCCCATTTAAATTCCTAACATTTTAGGGGCGCCTGGGTGGCTCAGTCGGTTAAGCGTCCGACTTCGGCTCAGGTCATGATCTCGCGGTCCGTGAGTTCGAGCCCCACGAGCCTGGAGCCTGTTTCGGATTCTGTGTCTCCCTCTCTCTCTGACCCTCCCCTGTTCATGCTCTGTCTCTCTCTGTCTCAAAAATAAATAAACGTTAAAAAAATTTTTTAAATCAATAAATCAATCAATAAATAAATACCTAACTTTTTAGAGTCAAGTCCATCCTTATCCTTGCCAACATTTGCTATTATCAGTATTTTGCACTTTAGTTTGTCTTTGAAATTTTGGCAGAATTGCCTTGTAAAGACACCTGGGCCTATAATTTTCTTTATAGAAATATTTTTAATTATAGGTAAAAATTTTTAATAGATATATTCGGATTTTTAATTCTCTGTGTGACCATTGGCTACTGTTGTAATTTTAGGAATTTGTCTTGCTTCATCTAAAATTATCGAATTTATTGATGTAAGCTAGTCTCAAATATGTTTTTATCACCCTTTACATCACTGGGATCTATAATGATTTTCCCTTTTTCATTCCCAATATTGGTAATTTGTGTTTCTGTCTGTATTCCTGCTCCATTTTACGAGATCGCCAGTTTTGTCTTGCCGAAAAACAAAATCCTAGGTTCTTGATCTTCTATACTGTAGTTTGTATCTCCCCCTTACCCCAATTTCACTTGCTTTATTGCAACATTCACCTTATTGGGATGGTCTGGAACCAAACCTGCACCATCTCTGAGGTGGGCCTGTAGTTATCTCTGGAGGGTAAGCGATTGGAAAGGCATGAAGGGGAGCTTCTCGGGGTTTGTGATGTCCTATCTCTTGGCCCGAGTCACTGTTTCAAGGGTGCTTTCATTTCTTTAGTTAGCTGTACCCTTAACAACTTTTCCAGTTTTTTTACTTATTTTTAAATGCTAAGGAGGCTTTTTTTCCTACAAAACTTTGTACACGTGCGATGTAATTCAGTGCCATGTTGTTTTTCCTGAATATCTTGCCTTGACTCATTTGCTGTATTTTTATTAAGAAATCCTTGCCATAATTGCACCTGGATACTTATGCTCTTTCTTCGCAAACCCCTTGAAATGGCACAAGATCTTTCTTTCTTCTCCTATGTTAACATGTTGCTCTTTTCATGTTTATAGGCTGTAAAATTTATATTTCTAACTGTAGTTTCCTGTGACTAGCAGCTTATCATTATGTACTGTTTAATTTCTATTTTGTGTTGAGCTCATTCATTTTAAAGGATTAGTTTCACTTTGGAGGATTAAATATGGCCAAGGTTTCTTTCACTGTGTAAGATGAGGCTATTAGAGGCATATGCTAAAAAAATAGATGCTGCCGCTGTTCCTTCTGCTCATGTTGATGGTAATAATGGAGGTCAAGGGCACAGGCAGTGAGAGGATATAGACAGTCTTCCAAGGGCGTGCCTGAGGAATGCTAGATTCTCCGGTTGGCCCTACTCATTGATCTTTCATTTTGTTGAGTAAAAATGCAAGCCAAATTCTTGTTCAAATGCTAGGGAAACACAGTAAAGGAGATTATTCAGAGCTGGAAGAGAAAGGAGAGATGAAATGGTTTGCAGAGACAAATTATGGAAGTGATATATTTTTAAAAATTTTAATGGAATTTTACTATATGGCATATGGTTAAAACCTTCTATCATATCTTCACACAAAATGTTCAGTAAAAGATTCATTTTTACTATTGGCATTTTTCCCCGGCATGATGATGCCTGTTTCAAAGTCAGGAGGTTGACAATAAAATATGTCTGTGAGAAGCCCTCAGTATCTTAGTTACAACTAGAAAAAAAACAGTACAGAAATATTTCTTTAAAATGCATCAAAGGAACATGTCTTGATTTTCAATCCTCAGTCAATTGCTTAGAAACTTTAGAATGCCCTGGCTGGCCAACAGTAAATTGTCTAGCTTACAAAAGCAGGAAATAGAATTTTTCTTGCTTGATTTTAGTTCATAGCCCTGTCCCTGATTCCAGAGCTCTTTTTTTCCATGAATTTACCAATTTCTGCCTTAAAATAAAACCTGTTATTTTCAAACTCATCAATATTATTAACACTAAAAATAAAATTCTAGTGAAATGTTATTTTAAAAAATGGAATGGGATTTTCCTAAAGATCTTGGATTAGACATGGCTGGCAAAAGACCTAGGGCTCTTGGTTGACCCTCTTTGCCACCCTCGTATTTCTCAACAATTTGAAAAAAAAAACATTCAAAAGTCAGGTTATCTTTTTCCAATTAAATTTCTAATTAAAGACTTTTATCTGATACAAATTTAAGAGTCACTGCAAAACTTTAAGCTTTTAAGTCCCTTAACGTGTTAAAAATTGAGATTAATAAAATTGTTAGTGTATTTTAAAAGTTAGAAAAAATGTTTTGGTTTATTGTACTCACCGACTCAGAGAATTAAGGATTCTTTAATTTCAGTGGAGAGCTTTGTATGACCAATCACATATTACTGGCTGTCTTTGAACTTTCTTTCTTGGATAATATGTATCTCTATTACCTTGCTTGAAATTTTAATAAATTTATGAGCTAATCTTGCTGTAATTTTACTTGCTAGCCCTATTTTAACACTGGGTCTAGAAAAAACATAAATCTATCCAGTTTAGGAAATAAGAAACAAATGCTTTTTTTTTTTTTTTTTAGCATGCATCAGGACACATCTTAGTTCCTTAAATAAGCTCGTAAAAATACAGTAGTGAAAAGTAAATAATTGCTTATTGGAAACCTATAATTGAAAAAAAATAAACTTCTTACTTGACATATCTCTGAAGGCAAGGGAAATAAAAGCAAAAATGAACTACTGGGACCTCATCAAGACAAAAGGCTTCTGTACAGCAAAGGGAACAATCAACAAAACTAAAAGGCAACCAACAGAATGGGAGGAGATATTTGCAAATGACATACTGGATAAAGGATTAGTATCAAAAACCTATAAAGAACTTACCAAACTCAACACCCAAAAAACATATAATCCAGTGAAGAAATGGGCAGAAGACATGAATAGACACTTTTCCAAAGAAAACATCCAGATGGCTAATAGACACATGAATTCTCAAATCACTCATCATCAGGGAAATACAAAACAAAACCAGACTGAAATACCACCTCACACCAGAGTGGCTAAAATTAACAACTCAAGAAACAACGGATATTGGTGAGGATGTGGAGAAAGGGGAACCCTCTTGCATTGTTGATGGGAATGCAAACTGGTGCAGCTACTCTGGAAAACAGTATGGAGGTTCCTCAAAAATTAAAAAAAAAAAAAGAAAAGAATTACCCTATGACCCAACAACAGCACTACTGGAAGTTTATCCAAAGGATACAGGAGTGCTGATTCATAGGGGCATATATACCTCAATATTTATAACAGCATTTTCAACAATAGCCACATTATGGAAAGAGCCCAAATGTCCATCAACTGATGAGTGGATAAAGAAGATGTGGTTTATATATACAATGGAATACTACTTGGCAATGAGAAAGGATGAAATCTGGCCATTTGGAATAAGATGGATGGAACTAGAGGGTCTTATGTTAAGTGAAATAAGTCAATCAGAGAAAGACAGATAACATATTATTTCATTCAAATGTGGAATTTGAGAAACTTAATGGAAGACCATAGGAGAAGGGAAGAAAAAATAAGTTACAAACAGAAAGTGAAGCAAACCATAAGAGACTCTTAAATACAGAGAACAAACTAAGGGTTGATGGGGGGTGGGGGTTGAGAAGGTGGGGAAGTGGGTGATGGGCATTGAGGAGGGCACTTGTTGGGATGAGCACGGGGTGTTGTAAGTAAGTGATGAATCACAGGAATCTACTTCTGAAGCCAAGACTACACTGTATGTTAGCTAACTTGACAATGAAATTTTAAAAATTAAAAAAACAAAAACAAAAAAAAGAGCAAAATATATATGTGGTTGTGATGTGCCTTTGTTCCTCATGTCCTCCTTTCTAAAGTGTTCATTTTCTTTTTTCCTGGCCATCCTAAATCCTTCCATTACGAAAGGGCCAGCTCTGACTTGCTCTCCTCATTCCTGAGCAGTTTGCCACACTCACAGCAGTGAATTGCATGACTTTCTACCACTCAGTATAGCAGATTTCTGGGCTATGTCTAAAGTTTTTAAATACAAGGCAACAACAATTTATTTTGTTTCTCCTATATCTGTTTTATCACCTACAACATCCTAAACATCTTTCCCCCTCAGAGATGCACATAATAAAATGAATACTTATTCATTCTGTGACACAAATATTCCTTTCTCATGACAACAGGATAATGTGATATCAAGATTAAATGTGCCTCTATGTGCCAAGAGAAGTTCACAGAGTCCAGTGCCCATATAATATGTTGCTTGACATGGATCTCTAATTAATTCAATTCAAAAAGTATTTATTGAGGGGTGCCTGGGTGGCTCAGCCGGTTGAGCGTCTGACTTCAGCTCAGGTCATGGTCTCGTAGTTTGGGAGTTCAAGTCCCGTGTCGGGCCCTGTGCTGACAGCTCAGAGCCTGGAGCCTGCTTCAGGTTCTGTGTCTCCCTCTCTCTCTGCCCCCTCCCCTGCTCTCGCTCTGTCTCTCTCTGTCTCTCAAAAATAAATAAATGTTAATTTTTTTTAAAAACTATTTATTGAGAACCTACTATGTACAGGACACCATGTAGGTAGGTAGTGGGGATAAAGTAGAGAATCTCTGCTTCCATAAAGCTTACATTCCAATGGGGGGATCAGATAATAAACAATAAAAACTAATGAATTTATGTGTGTGTCAGTTTTGCGCTATATCTGAGTATATCTGAGAGAAAACCATTCTGGGCAGGGAGAACAGCAAGTCCATTTGAAGGCCCTGAGTCAAGAATGTTAAGGCTGAGCAAGAAAAAGGTCACAGAATTAATAGGGAGTCACATGATCTAAGTCCTTAGAGAATATTGGAGTACAGTAGGAAACCATTGGGCAATTTTGAGCAAAGGAATGACATGATGTGTAATATATAATACTGTGAAATTCTATAGCCCCAAAACTTTCTATTCTCTATTCCTTAGTACTCATCTTTTTAAAAAAACCTTTCAATTTATAATCCACATACCATGACAGTCTTTCTACCCACACCATGTTTTATACATGTACATTTAAGAATAACATTGTATAGAGGTAGGAATAAATTTCCTTACATGATCATCGAAAAAAACTGGAAATTATAGATATCTAAATGCTTTTTTTTATTACATTATTCTTAGGTTTACACAGACTAGTTCTCCCCCTTCCCCTCCAAACATGCTGATATTTAAACCTAGGAATACTTTCAGAGATATTTTTAAAATAAGAAAATGAGCTTGGTTTTTCCTTTTATCTTCTTTTTTTGTGATTATCTGCACACTTCTTTCTCATGCATGTATTTTTAATTTGAAACCAAAAAGTGCTCTTTCTTGTCACCATTCTAACATCTATGTTCTCGGAATCTAATTAGGGTTTAGGTGAATCATTTTCACAGTTGTATATATATTTCAGCCAACACCCTCCACCCTGCAAAACCCTGGTATTTGACATTTAATTTTTTTTCTGAGGGAGACTACTGAGCAAAAATAAATTCTTTGCATTTTAAGATGTGATGAACTAGGAGAACCTCTTTTTTTTTTTTTTAACCTGTTTGGGAACTTTTCCATCCCTTTCTTTCCCGAGCACATCTTGCTAGCTTTTAGGAAACTTCTACTTGTTTCCATGTGGTTCTCATGGGTTGTCAATAGGAAAACACATGTGACCTAACCTGAAACAGTCATCTATCTCCGCAGATGTGTTCAGTACATGTTGTGACTGAGCAGCTCAAACTAAAGTATTTAAAATTCCTTATTGGAATTATCTGAATTCCTTGTAGAGGTACAGCCTTATTTTCCTTTTTCTTTGCGAGCTTTAAGTGTATAATTCTGGAGCCATCTGTGTCCATGATTACGGACATATGGAAAAATCCACTTTGCAGAAGGAGACAATGAGAATGGGAGAAACAAGTACAGATGTGGAGAGGATTTACAGACAGGAGTGAAGGGACAGAGAGAGAGAGAGACAGATGGAGAGAGATAGAGAAGCAAAGAAAAACATTTATTTTCCAATTCCAACCCTTGTGCTCTTACTCAACATAAACCAATAAAACCCTTCTTGTTTAAGGAAATTTGACATGGATTTCTGTTATCTGCAACCAAAACAAACCTGGGGTAGAAATTAACACCAAAAGTTACACTGGAAAAAGAAGACCCTAAAACGGAAAATTGGCTGAGTTGAAGTGAACTAAGTTACAAGGATTATTCCATTATCCCAGGATGGAAATTGGAAGCTTTGTTCTGCCACAAGAAGCAGGTTAAAAAGTTCCATGTTGAATCTTTAGGCTTTGTGTGCTTACTGAGGCTGGAGCTGTAAGAGATTTACTGGAAAATATCAGAACTCTTGGGATAGGTTCAAATCCTTCCCTTCAGTAAGGTCTTGAACAAATGACACAGGATTTTATATAAACTGGCCCATCCCAAATTAGAAAGGGTGTAGCATAGAGGTCTGTTGAGGGAACTTGCCATTTCTTCTTTCTCTGTCTCTCCTCACTTAGCTTGGGACAAATTATTAGAAACTGTTCATCTTTCAAGAAACATTAACTGCATGATCCCCAGTGGTCCTGGATTGTTGGCCAGAAGAAAAGACAGAAAGAGAAGAGCTGAAGAGATGGGAAAGAACTGTCCCATAGGCCTGTTGGTATCAGGTTGAATTCTCCAAATTTTAAATAATAAAATCCAAGTCCAATTCCTTTGAGTAAAAAAGTAACTTCTTGGTTTATAGAACTTAAATTCCAGTGATAGTCTGGGTGTAGGTCCAGGGAGTCAAATGAAGTCCTTCTGACACTGTTTCTTTCTGTCTACCCACTTTGCTTCCTTCTGTGTTTGATCAATTCTCAGAAAGGTTCCTTTATTCAGAGAAAAAAGATGTTTGTCAGTAGGTCCAGATTTATATCCTACCACCTCAACGTCTAGAGAAAAATATTGTTCCTCTTTTCAAGTTTCTCAAGCAAAAATCGAGAGTGGTCTTCTTGAATATTCATGCCTTGGCTTGTGTGATGATGGGCAAATAATTTAATTTTCTAGATCTTATTTGTAAGCTAGTAATGATAATTACAAAAATAACAACACCAGTAACAGTACCTCCCTGATACTGTTGCTGAGAGGAATAAAAGGGCTAGTCTGTGTAGCACATGGCAAAGATAAACTGCTTGGCAAATGCAAAGTTCTATAAAAGGATCGCTTCTACAATCCACTATAACCCACTTATGGCTGCCCAGCACACATGCTAATGTATATAAGTCATAGTAGTAGCGAAAGTAGTAATAATAGTAATAATTATTATTTCAATGGTTTTGAGCTACCCAGAAGTCTTATGATCATCACCCTTGAGTTAAGAGTGCCAGTCACCAGTAGGGAATTCCTCCCTTTCTACATGGAGTTATCATGGTGCCCCTCTCCCCCCAGGATTTTAGATTAGTAAGTGATATAGGCTGGATTAGATGCAATAATGCATCCCTTAGACACAATGATTATTCTAAAATATAAACATATTTAGGGACGCCTGGGTGGCTCAGTCGGTTAAGCGTCCGACTTCGGCTCAGGTCATGATCTCACGGTCCGTGAGTTCGAGCCCCGCGTCGGGCTCTGTGCTGACAACTCAGAGCCTGGAGCCTGCTTCAGATCCTGTCTCCCATTCTCTCTGCCCCCCCCCCCCACTCATACTGTCTTTCTTTCTCTCTCTCAAAAATAAATAAGCACTTAAAAATTTTTTTAAAGATAAACATATTTAGTCCAGAGAACTTCCCTGAAATTTTTGATAAAAAGGAAGTAAGTGAGGGTATCTCTTGATTCTTCTGGGACAGAAGGCTATAAACATGTAGACATGAGGCCATATGAGACCCAATTCCTGCTATGTGAACAGAGTCTATCTGAGAAAAGATTGAGAGGAAGCTGATGACACTGTTTGTCCAATTCCAGCTTTTTGATCCAGTTCTTGAGTTCTTTCAATTTTATTTTTAGTTCTTTCATTATTCTTCCAAGTCATAATCATAAAGAAATTTCTTTTTTTCTTAAGTTAAGATGAACAACATTCCAGTGTTCATAACCAGAAGTGACTAGAATAAAATAGGATGTTAGAGGTAATGAGCACTGTGTAGTGTATAGTTTGACAAATGCCTCACACACAGCAAGTCATAGAAAGCTAATTCTGAAAGATCCCTCAGAGATCATTGAGACCAATGCCCTCTCAGTTATAGATGAATTATAGATGCCTCAGTTATAGAGGAGTAAGCTGTTCTTGGAGAGCATGTGTTAGCTTGTGATTTCAAGAAGAATCCGGCCAGCTGTATCAGGCAATGTTAATATCTAGTGTGTTAATATCTAGTGTGACAATAAAGGGAAAGGTCTGGTGGAGAGCCTGAACTACAAGTCCATGGTTCAGATTACAAGAAATCCTGGGGACTGATGATTCCTATTAACCAAATGTAGAAGACCAAATTCACAAACCAAAATGTCCATATATTAATTTAGATTGGGAGGTGAACCTTGATCAGGAGGTATGCCAGTCATCTGAAATATGCACCCCTACAGGCAGGCAAGCTCAACGTTAAAGATTAATATGGGCAGAGTATTTTTTTTATTTTAAGTTTATTTATTTAAATTCAAGTTAGTTAACATACAGTGCAGTATTGGTTTCAGGAGTACAACCCAGTGATTCATCACTTACATATAACCCCCAGTGTTCATCCAAACAAGTGCCTTCCTAAATGCCCATCGCCCATTTAGCCCATCCCCCCACATCCCCTCTAGCAAACTTCAGTTTGTTCTCTGTATTTAAGAGACTCTTACAGTTGGAGTGCCTGTGGCTCAGGTCATGATCTCAAGGCTCCTGATTTCAAGCCCCGCGTTGGGCTCTGTGCTGACAGCTCAGAGCCTGCAGCCTGCTTCAGATTCTGTGTCTCCCTTTTTGTCCCTCCCCTGCTTGCTCTGTCTCTCTCTCTCTTTCTCAAAAATAAACAAAAAACATTAAACAAATGTTTAAAAAGAGACTCATATGGTTTATCTCCCTCTCTGTTTTTATCTTATATTTTCTTCCTTCCCTTACATTCATCTGTTGTGTTTCTTAAATTCCACATATAAGTGAAATCCTAAAATATTTATCTTGACGTATTTTGCTGCATGACTTATTTTGCTCAGCATGATATGCTTTATTTCCATCCACATTGTTGCAAATGGCAAGATTTCATTCTTTTTGACCACTGAGTAGCATTCCATTGTGTGTGTGTATGTGTGTGCGTGTGCCACGTATTCTTTATCCATTCATCGGTTAATGGGCGTTCGGGTTCTTTCCATAATTTAGCTATTGCTGATAGCACTGCTACCAACATCAGGGTGCATGTGCCCCTTCAAATCAGCATTTTTATATCCTTTAGATAAATACCTAATAGTGCAATTGCTGGGCCATAGGATAATTCTATTTTTAGTAAATGGTTAGTATCCAAAATCTATAAAGAACCTATCGAACTCAACACCCAAAAAAACAAATAATCCAGTGAAGAAATGGGCAAAAGACGTGAATAGACACTTCTCCAAAGAAGACATCCAGATGGCCAACCAACACACGAAAACATGTTCCACATCACTCATCATCAGGGAAATACAAATCAAAACCACCATGAGATACCACCTTACTCCTATCAGAATGGCTAACATCAACAACTCAGGCAACAACAAATGTTGGTGAGGATGCGGAGAAAGAGGATCTCTTTTGCATTGTTGGTGGGAATGCAAGCTGGTGCAGCCGCTCTGGAAAACAGTATGGAGGTTCCTCAAAATATGGTAAGAGTATTTTAAAATTAAAAGTTTTCAATACCAAAGTAAGCTCCATGAAAGAAAAAAAAAAGCTGGACTTTATCAAGATTAAAAACTTTTTCTCACCATTAAAAGATCAGAGACAGAAAGTATTTGCCAATAACATATCTAATGAAGTAATTGTATACATAATATATATAAAAAAAAACTCTTAGAAGTCAACAATAAGAATAAACAACTCAAAACATAGAATATCCGAACAATCACTTCATCAAAGATATACACATGGAAAAAAACCATATATTAAAAAGTGTATCATTTGTCATTGTGGCAAATGTGAATTAAAACCATAATGAGATATCACTGAACACTTTTTAGGATGTCTAAATAATTTTTTGCACTTTTTAAAACTTTTATTTTGAAATATTCTGAGAAAAAAAAAGTTACAAGTACAAAACCACCTGGGAGTAAGTTGCCAACTTGATGAGCCAATCACTCCTGAATTTTATTTTCTAAACAAGAGCATTTTTTTCCATGTAACCACAAAACAACCATCGAATCAAAAAATTGCCATTAATACCTATTACCGTCTAATCCCCAGGCGCTTTAGCTCATGTATCACAGTTTAATCCTTAATTTTGCAATGGCTAAATTTTTTCAAACACTGACAGTAATGAACACTGGCCATGCAGAGCAGCAGAAATTTTTCTGCATTGCTGGTGAGAATGCAAAATGGTAGAACTACTTTGAAAGACAGTTTGGCAGTAGCTTATAAAGTGAAACACAGCACACTATCCAGAATTCAAGTGATTTGAAAATTTATGGCCACATAAGAACCTGTATGTGAATGTTTATAGCAGTTTTATTCATAATCATTAAAAACTAGAAACAACCAAGATGTCTTTGGAAGGTAGGGGAGGAGATGAATAAACAAACTGCGGAATGTCCATACAATGTAATACTATTTAGTAATAAAATGAAACAAGCTGTTAGTTCATGCAATGACATGAATGAATCTTAAGTGCCTTTTACTAAGTGAAGGAAGCCAGATCCAAAAAGCTATGTATGATTCCATTTATACGGCCCCCAAAAAGGCAAAAGCTATAGGGATGGAAAACAGATCAGCAAGCTGTCAGGCACGAAGGAACCAGGGAGTGGCTGACTATTAATGGGACTTTTCCGTACACAGAAGGGAACTTATGTACAGTGTGAGGATGATGGATGCACTATCATTTTCATTTTTCAAAATCTGTAGAATTTTGCATCACGAAGAGTGAATTTTAATGTATGGGGGGGTGGAAACAATGAGAAACATCCACGAGGATGTAGAGGTGACCTATATGTTACAAATGACTTGACTGTATTACACAGCTATGGCATAATCTGACTGAAGAGCGTGGAGAGAGAAAGGGAGCCGACTCTGGAAGTAAGTTTGGAAAATGCATGTAGTAGCTTGCATCTTCAGGATGAAAACAAAAGGCGCTGGCCATAGGCTGTACTTCAGTCGGTACATTCGTTTCTCATGGGATGTGGGCTAACATTCTTAAACATTTTTTTCTAAGTTTATTCATTTTTGAGAGAGACAGCATGAGTGGCGTAGGGGCAGAGAAAGAGGGGGACGGAGGCTCCAAAGTGGGCTCTGTGATGACAGCAGAGACCTGATGCAAGGCTCGAACTCATGAACCCTGAGATCATGACCTGAGCTGAGGTCACTCAACCAACTGAGCCACCCAGGCGCCCCTCTTAAACTTTGCTATAGAGACACACTGGGGTTGAATAAATGAGTAAAGGGATGGTGGGGGGTGAGCCAGGTTTCTCAGAGTCAGAGAGAGAAACTAAAAACAAACCAGAAAGGAAGGCTAGAATGAACCCTGTGGTACTCGACCAGAGTTAGCAATATCAGTACAAACTCAGGCTTACCTTAATATTCACACAGGGGGATAGATATAGAAACAACTATAGATATGTGCGCATTCGTTAATTATCACACATCCATGTAACTTAACTCTCTATGCTGAGAGAGTCTTTATGCAACTGTACCCCGGTGGCAACAAGCACAGCGAGTGCCTAGATCTCGGTTTTTACTTACCGTGCTTTACTTAAAACATCAGATATGGCTGATTCTAGGGTTGAGGTAGGAAAAATACAAGATGAGCCTGGACCATCTTATAGTATCAGAAAGTAAGGAAGTGCTCAAAAACAAAAAGATGAGGATATTACGAAAGAGACCAAAGACCCAGCCCAAAAGACCCCAACAACCAATACGACAAAGAATTTAAGCAACCGAACAGAATCATGCCCTGTCCCTGAGATGCCCCTTCTCACACTTTGTTAAATTCCCTCTTGCCCAAAATCCCTCAGAAAGAGTACTCTACTGCTTGTGAGGCACTGTACTCTCCCAACCCATGGATTATTCTCCTTTGAATAAAGGGCATCAAACTCATCGCCAAATTGTTTTTGTTTGGTCATTTGATGGTTTGGCAATGAGATGGGACCCGAGGATGACTGTTGAAGATTCTGGGGACAGACAGCTCCTAGTTACAGGTGAAGACACCCGCAGAGCTCTTTCCGTTTGCTACTATATCAGCTGCTCTCTGGGATCTCTGATGACGTGACCCAAATTAACACCCCTCCTCTCTGCCTCGCAGCATCACGTGTTAGGTTCCTCTTCTTCCCTACACTACATGGGTCTCCATTATGGAGACATTATATTGCAAGAAGAGTGTGTTCCTTACTTCAATAGGAAGGAAGAAACAAATCAAGGCACTGGTCCCACAGGACAAACCTGTGAGTCTCTGTGACCCTCTTGGACCTGCGCATCCCCATCCACCTAGGTGGTGTGGACACCACCTGAAGCAGCCCCAGGAAGGCCACGGAAGGGGTGCTGGCTCCCTAGCAAGTCCTTGAGGAAGAGCAGGAGGTGAAGGGGTTCAGGGAGTACTTGTCCTTCAGATCCACCTCTCACCTGAGGAGGGACCACTTAAACCTTTAATAACCACAGGCATGAAAATGATTTCAAACATCATTTGAAAATGTACTTAAATTCCTTTTATCTTACAGTTTTGCGAATGTTGAACAGCACATTTTCTACTTTGTTGCTCTGTCTCACTTATCATTTGGCCTCTTGTCAACATATGAGGGCATTTGTTTGTCAACACATGAGACAGACTGATTCTTCCTGAGGTAGTGGCAAAGGAGAAGTTTCTTCTCTGCCGTTCCCAAGCCCGGGGCTCCCTGCAGGCTAGTCCCTCCTCAGGCTACAGGACTAGCCCATTAGGGCACAGGATTAGCATGACAAATTCCATCCCATCACCCCACCATAGATGTTTTCAGCCTGACCCCTCTCCTAGTAGTGGGGAGGGGGGACAGAGGTCGTCTGAGAGGTGATGGCAGCCCAAAATAGTGGGACACTTGACCACCATCACTGCACCAGCTCCACACCAGGAAGGCAAGACAAAAAGAGTAAGATTTGCCACAGCCCTCCAATGTCCACTTTTAGAGCTGGGTGTCACTTGGTGAGAAGTGGCTCCTTGTCTCTAGTTCCCATGCAGTGACACAGCATTTTCCAGGGGAAAAGACAAGCCGTAAGGGCTAAAAGCTCTCTTGCTCGGCCCAGAGAGACTGACTTTATTTAGAACAACAGAATGGAGTAATCTAATACCTATGATGCTGTAGGGGGAAAAAATATGGAGATCTTAGAAAAGAGTAATTAAGGAAAAGCTGGTGGCTCTACTACCAGCAAAATAGCACACCACCCAGAAGCTCAATAGAGAAAACCAGGGAAAGAGCCAAGGCGAGCCCTTCTGGGATCACAGGCAACTCTGGGTTTGGGGCAGTCTGTGCGCATGTGCATGGCTGTAGCCAATCAGGAACAACCATGACAGCCAGCCGTGGGCAAGTCTCGAAAGCATTTTCCCAGCCTCGCACAGTCTTTGCAACAGAGCACAGAAGCTTAACTGGCATCAGGGGTTTAAACACAAACTCTGACCAACCACGGACCGAACAACTCAGAGGTGAACTGTGAACTGCTCTACTTCACAAGTTACTCCTAGAAAGTCAGACTTAAAAACATTTTCACAGACACCGACGACACAAGCAACAAAAGATAAAATAGATACACAGGACAACGCCAAAATTAAAAACTTCTATGCTTCAAAGGACACCATCAAAGTGAAAAGACAACCAGATGGAGAAAATCTTTGCAAATTATATATCTGGTAGGAGACTTGTATCTAGAACATATGACGAACAATTACAACTCAATAATAAAAACACAAAGAACTCAGTTTAAAAATGGGCAAAAGATTTAATAGACATTTCTCAAAAGAAGATATACAAAGGGCCAATAAGCACATGCAGATATGTTCACAATTAGCCATCAAGGAAATGCAAATCACAATCACAAAAAGATACCATTTTAAACCCACAGATGGCAATCATCAAAAAGTTAGATAATAAAAACTTTTGCTGGGGATATAGAGAAATCAAAAGCTTTATGCATTGCCATCAGGAATGTAAAATGTTACAGTCACCTTAGAAATAAGTCTGGCAAATCTTCATGTGGTTAAACATGGAATTGCCATGACCCAGAAATTCCACTCCTAGGTAGGTACCTAAAAAAATGAAAACATATGTCCCTACAAAACATTTGCATGAAATGTTCAAAACAGTTTTATCCATAATAGTCAAACACTGGGTTCATCCCTAATTAATGTCCAGCAAGAACTGAGGGGACAGACAAATCATGGTATATTTTATACAATACAGTATTTTTAAAGAATAAGCAAAAAAAAAAAAATGTAGCATTGAATTATAAATCAAAGTATAAAATAAATATAAATGATTACATATTTATATAAATAGATTATTGATAGGTGAAAGGGAGAAGAGACAAAGTTTCCTTATAGAAGAATCCCAAATATATATACAGATTATTTCATCTGTAATTCTCATCTTACCCCCTACCAGAGAGTGGGTTACACTTAGTGACTTGCTTCCAAGATATTTTTCATGTGAATATCATGTAACACCTGATACAATCGGTAAGAATGGGGCCTCACTTTGTTGGTATTTATTTAAGCATATAACTCCATTCTAATCATAAAGATTAGATAAAGAAAAACAAAAAGCAACTTCAGGGTGGGGTCATTCTAGAGGATATCTAGCCAGCTCTCCTCAAGCAATGTGTTAAAACAAGAACAAAACCCAAGAAATACTCACAGAGACACTGGGGATGCTTGACAGCTAAATGCTAGTGAAACCTGCATCAAGTCTAGACTTCACAGTTAAAAAGTAAAGAGTTTTGGAGATGCCTGGGTGGCTCAAGTGGTTGAGCGACTGTTGATTTTGACTCAGGTCATGATCTCAGGGTCTTGAACTCAGTGTTGCGAGATCAAGCTGTGTGTGGAGTCCTCACATAGGGCTCTGTGGTAGGTGTGGAGCCTGCTTAGGATTCTCTCTCTCCCTCTCTCTTTTCCCCTCCCCCATGCATGTGCACTCTCTCTCTCTCTAAAAAAATAAAAGAAAAAAAGAAGTGAAGAGCTTGTACCAAAGTCAGTACCTTAGTTTTGACAAAAGTACTATAAAAATGTTTTTAAAATGTTAAAAGATATTAACCAGTGGGGAAATTGAGGGAATTCCTGGGAACTCTCCGTATGATCTTTGCAACGTTTTCTGCAAATCCAAAATTATCCCAGAATAAAAAAGTAAAAGTATGTTGAGGGGTCCCTGGGTGTCTCAGTCAGTTAAGCATCAGATGTCGGTGCAGGTCATGATCTTGCAGTTCATGGGTTCGAGCCCCGCACTGGGCTCTGTGTTAACAGCTCAGAGCCTGGACCCTGCTTCAGATTCTGTGTCTCCCTCTCTCTCTGCCCCTCCCCACCTCACGCTCTGTCTCCGTCTCTTTCAAAAATAAAGAAACATTAGAAAAGAAGTTATTCAAAAAAGGAACCCAAACAAAAATAACGCAGGAAAAAAAGGAGATGGAAATTAAAAATTATAAAGGATTATATAAAAGTGATGCACATGTAATGCAAAGAGGATTCAATATGCATAATTTATATCCCAGGAAAAAATAAGTGAAATAACATAACAGAAAAAGAGTTAAAATGAAGTTGAGAAAATTACTAATGAGTCAGAGAAGAACAGCTTTACATATTGACCCAGGAAAAATAAAGAATTCATGAGGAAAGTTGCTTACAGTCAGACTGAAAAAAAATTAAAATCAAGATTTCCATAAGAGGAAATAATCAGTTTGACCTCACATTTCTCCAACATCCAGGACTAGAAATTAGCTCAACAATGGCATAAATAACTAATGGAAATAAATGTACACAAAGCTAATGCATATGCACGTATCAAAGCAACAAAAAACATTTTGAGCACATAGAAACTCAGGGAACAGTATTCTAGGAGGCTTTCTTTTAGAGTACTTGAGAATAAATTTCATTTTTTGTTTTGTTTTTATTTTTAATTTTTAAAGTTTATTAAAATCCAAGTTAGTTAAAGTATAGTGTAATAATGATTTCGGGAGTGGAATTTGGTGATTCATCACTTACATATAACATCTAGTGCTCATCCCAACAAGTGCGCTCCTTAATGCCCATCACCATTTAGCCCATCCCCTCATCCACCACCCCTCCATCACCCTTCAGTTTGTTCTCTTTATTTAAGTCTCTTATGGTTTGCCTCTCTGTTTTTTTTCTTATTTTTCCATCCCTTCCCCTATGTGCATCAACCAGGATATGAACTGAGAAACAATGGTAAATGGACCATGCATAGTACTAAACACAAATGAATCAAGTAATTATGATTACAGAAAAGAGTATCAGTATTATAAACCTGACAAAACCTGACAAAGCTGAATAAATGATAGTATTCAGCAAGAAAAGGGAATGAAAAAGCCATAGGTGGTTTTCTCATTTTAAAGCTACAAATCCATAGAGATGATTCATTTAAAAAATTAAATAATAAAATTATAAAAATCACGAATAAATAGCATCATCGACTAAAGTTAAGTGGTGGAAAAAAGGAAAGAGAATAAGAAAATCAATGTATAATCACATCATTGTTTATAGTATGGAGTCAATAAATGCTTCATTAAAAAATTGTCATTAAAAAATAATTATTTAGTCTTGAAAAGGAAGGAAATTCTAACACATTCTAGAACATGGATGAACTTTGAAGACAGTACGCTGAGTGAAGTAAGCCGGTCACAAATTGACAAATACTGTATGATTCCACTTATGTGAGGTATGGTGAGTAATCACATTCATAGAGAGAGGAAGTATAATGGTGGCTGCTAGAGGCAGAGGGGAAGAGAGCTAGTGTTCAATGGGTGTGAAGTTCCAGTTTGGGAAGATGAAAAAAGTTCTAGAATGGATGGTGGTGATGGTTGCACAGCACAGTGGATATTCTTAATGCCATTGACTATACATTTAAAACTGGTGAAAACGGGGGCACCTGGGTGGTTCAGAAGGTTAAGTGTCGCACTTTGGCTCAGGTCATGATCTCAAGGTTTGTATATTCAAGTCCCACATCGAGCTCTGCTTGGGATTCTGTCTCTCTCTCTCTCTGCCCTCTCCCCACTTGAGTGCTCTCTCTCTCTCAAAATAAATAAACCTTTTTAAAAATGGTTAAAAGAGTAAATTGTGTTTTTTGTATATTTTACCACAATTTAACAGATAATTTTAAAAAAGTAATAAATTGTGATGTATTTACTATGAGGTTAATGAAGATTAAGCTTCAAGGTTCTTCTTTGCACAGACTCCTACATTTTATTTTGGTTCTTTTTCAAGTTCTAAAGAAATTTTCACTTGCCTAGTTACTCTTGCTTCATTCCTTTTTTATTCTTTTTCTTAAAGAAGTTCTCCCCAGGTTGTATAAGCTTTAGGTCCCCAAACCTGGATTCACTTCTGGTTTGAGAAGTAAACATCAGAGAAAAAAATGCACAAAGCACAGCATACGCACAAACAGCAAAAACAATGAAAACAAATAAAAGGATCATAAAATATCTAAAGAGATAGTTTGAAAACTATATAAATGAAATAATTATGTATTTTGGAACAGAACTAAGATGAAAATAGCCTGATTTTAAAAGCCTCACTCATCATCAGGGAAATACAAGTCAAAACCTCAGTGAGATACCACCTCACACCTGTGAGAATGGCTAACATTAACAACTCAGGCAACAACCGATGTTGGCGAGGATGCAGAGAAAGAGGATCTCTTTTGCATTGTTGGTGGGAATGCAAGCTGTTGCAGCCACTCTGGAAAACAGTATGGAGGTTCCTCAAAAAATTAAAAATAGGATTACCCTACGACCCAGCAATTACACTACTATGGATTTATCCAAAGGATATAAAAATGCTGATTTGAAGGAGCACATGTACCCCAATGTTTACAGCAGCACTATCAATGATAGACAAATTTTGGGAAAAGCCCAGCTGTCCACCAACTGATGAATGGATGGAGTAAGATAAAAACAGAGATGGAGGCAAACCCTAAGAGATTCTTAAATACAGAAAACAATTTGAGGGTTGATGGAGGGTTGCTGGGTGGGGGGATGGGCTACATGGGTGATGGGCATTAAGGAGGGCACTTGTTGGGATGAGCACTGGTTGTTATATGTAAGTGATGAATCACCAAATTCTACTCCTGAAATCATTATTAAACTATATTTTAACTAACTTGGATTTAAATAAAATTTTAAAAAATTAAAAAAAAAAACTATGAATGGACTGATGCATTTATCAAGATGAAAACACTCCCATTTGGATCATTATAGATGTCATCTATATAGTGGATGCTAAAGAATCCCCTAAAAGAAACTAACTTAGAGATTGGAAACAACGACTGGGAAATGTATAACAGAGAAATGAAAATTAAAAACAAATGAGGAGCAATTATCTTAGATGAGGTAAAATTCAAAGGAAAAAGCACTACACAACATAATTTATACCATTATATAAGAGTGAAAAGTGAAATTCACATCACCATCTAACAAATTTGTATCTCTGCTATGACCCTGGGTGGGGTAAAAATAGTATTTCCTGCACATGATAAACATAGGCCTTCATCAATTATACTACCTGGAGAGGTATAGGATCCCTCAAGTTCAGAAATAAAAGTTCCAAGTTGTTAGCATTTTTTAGTACTAGCAAAGGCTACCTCAATTCTTCTCTGAAGATCCTTAATCTAGTAGCAAGAGTCTTAGAGATTAAAACCAGCCACTAGGTCTATTTTTTATTAAAATTTTTTTACATTGATTTATTTTTGAGAGACAGAGGCGAAGTCAGATGCTCAATCAACTGAGCCCCCCCAGGCGCCCCAAAACCAGCAACTAGATTTAATGCCAAATATGCAAAGAAGAAAGTTACCACAATTGGGAAATCATAGGAGCAACAGGAAAATAATTTAACCTGTCAGATGCTGAAATAACTAAGAAAATATAAAACAAATATGTATAAAATACTTAAGGTAATATAACCGATTGAGGAAAGATAAAAACTCAAGAGACTCCTATTGGTAAAATGTCTAATTAGTTGTGGAGAACTGGTGATGGTTTGCCACGATATAATAAACATTACACTGATAATAAGTATAGGATGCCTCCAGCCATTAGGAAACTTTCAAAACAAAAAATGATGGAGAAATCCAACTTAAGGACTCTATAAACTAGACTTTGTATGTCAAAACCAAATTGTTCCCCTCCAATCCCACTGGACAAAATTGTAATTCTATTTATTGTTTTTCTCCTAAGAGGAACTGGTAATCACCTATCTAGGAAAATTGCCCTTAGGAACTGCAGTCTAAATACTAGCATTTGGTTACTCTTGCTGAATTCAACTAAAAATTGTGTGAAGATCATTTTCACATTACCTATGAGACTAAGAATGATAGATGTATATACACCCTTGGCTACCATCACAGCTACTATGGCCTCAAGACACATTTTCAAGTTAAAAAAATAATAAAAAGGCTTACAAGTGTGTTATCTGTCCAACAACTACATCTGTTAGCAATGTACTCGTATAAACTTTACAGTTGGTGAAAAACTTTAATACAAGCTTTTGTAAACTGAGATTACATGGCAAAGGAAAATAACGTTTTAGTGTTGTCTTCTGGGCCTCTTTTGTTTTATTTGTCTGAGTCAGCAGCATGTGCAGGCTCATGTCTTTGAGTGATTAGCCAAACTCTGCCAATGTTTCATCCGATGTGAAACATTCCTATTTTACAAAGAATCTAAGTCCTTTAAAAAAATGTTGACCCATGTTTACAGACATTACAGACAAGTGACAAGAACAATTGCTCAAATGGAAAACCATTAGGGACACCTGGATGGCTCAGTCGGTTTAGTGTCCGACTTCGGCTCAGATCATGATCTTACTGTTTGTGAATTCAAGCCCCGTGTGCGTGGGGCTCTGTGCTGACAGCTCAGAGCCTGGAGCCTGATTCAGATTCTGTGTCTCCCTCTATCTCTGCCCTTCCCATACTCTCTCACTCTCTCTTTCTCACTCAAAAATAAATAAACATTAAAAAAATTTTAATGAAACTAAGAGTTGGTGTTTTGAAAAAATAAACAAAATTGATAAACCCCTATTCAGACTTCTCAAAAAGAAAAGAGAGAGGACCCAAATAGATAAAATCATGAATGAAAATGGATTTATCACAACCAATCCCTCAGAAATACAAGCAATTATCAGAGAATACTATGAAAAATTATATGCCAACAAACTGGACAACCTGGAAGAAACTGACAAACTCTAAGACACCCACACACTATACCAAAATTCAACAGGAAGAAATAGAAAATTTGCACAGACCAATAACCCATGAAGAAATTGAATCAGTTATCAAAAATCTCCCAACAAATAAGAGTCCTGGACCAGATGGCTTCTCTGGGGAACTCTACCAGACATTTAAAGCATAATTAATACCTATCCTTGTCAAGCTCTTCCAAAAAATAGAAACTGAAGGAAAACTTCCAGACTCATTCTATGAAGCCAGCATTACTTTGATTCCCAAACCAGACAGAGACCCCATTAAAAAAAGGAGAATTGCAAGCCAATATCCCTGATGAACATGGATGCAAAAATTCTCAACAAGATACTAACAAATCAAATTCAACAGCCTATAAAAATAATTATTCACCATGATCAAGTGGGATTCATTCTGGGCTGCAGGGCTGGTTCAGTATTCGCAAATCAATCAATATGATACATCACATTAATAAAAGAAAGGATAAGAACCATATGATCCTGTCAATGGATGCAGAAAAAGCATTTGACAAAATACAACATCCTTTAATAAAATTCCTCAAGAAAGTCCAGATAGAAGGAGCATACTTAAACATCATAAAAGCCATGTATGAAAAGCCCACAGCTTATGTCATCCTCAATGGGGAAAAACTGAGAGCTTTCCCCCTGAGATCAGGAACACGACAGGGATGTCCACTCTCACCGCTGTTGGTTAACATAGTGTTGGAAGTCCTAGCATCAGCAATCAGACAACAAAATGAAATAAAGGCAGCAAAATTGGCAAAGAAGAAGTCAAACTTTCACTTTTCGCAGACAACATGATACTCTACCTGGAAAACCCGAAAGACTCCACCAAAAGACTGATACATCAATTCAGCAAAGTCGCAGGGTACAAAATCAATGTGCAGAAATCAGTTGCATTTCTATACACCAATAAAGAAGCAACAGAAAGAGAATTGAAGAAACTGATCCCATTTACAATTGCACCAAGAACCATAAAATGCCTAGGATTAACCTAACCAAAGTTGTAAAAGATCTGTATGCTGAAAACTATAGAAAGTTTATGAAGCAAATTGAAGAAGACACAAAGAAATGGAAAAACATTCCGTGCTCATGGATTGGAAGAATACATATTGTTAAAATGTTAATACTACCCAAAGTAATCTACACATTCAATGCAATCCAGATCAAAATTGCACCTGCATTCTTCTCAAAGCTAGAACAAACATCCATAAAATTTGTATGGAACCACGAGAGACCCTGAATAGCCAAAGTAATATTGAAGAAGAAAACCAAAGAGGGAAGCATCACAATCCCAGACTTTAGCCTCTACTACAAAGCTATAATCATCAAGACAGTATGGTATTGGCACAAAAACAGACACATAGACCAGTGATATAGAATAGAGAACCCAGAATTGGACCCACAAATGTATGGCCAACTAATCTTTGACAAAACAGGAAAGAGAATCCAATGGAAAAAAGACAGTCTCTTTAGCAAATGGTGCTGGGAGAACTGGACAGCAACATGCACAAAACTGAAACTGACCACTTTCTTACACCGTACACAAAAATAAACTCAAAATGGATGAAAGACCTAAATGTGAGGTCTTTCATCAAAACCCTAGAGGAAAAAGCAGACAACAACCCCTTTGACCTCAGTCGCAGTAATTTCTTACTCAACACATCTCCAAAGGCAAGGGAAACAAAAGCAAAAATGAACTATTGGCACCTTATCAAGATAAAAAGCTCCTGCACTACAAAGGAAACAATCAACAAAACTAAAAGGCAACTGAAAGAATGGGAAAAGATATTTGCAAATGACATATCAGATAAAGGGCTAGTATCCCAAATCTGTAAAGAACCTACCAAACTCAACACCTGAAAAACAAATAAGCCAGTGAAGAAATGGGTAGAAGACATGAATAGACACTTTTCCAAAGAAGACATCCAGATGGCCAACAGACACATGAAAAGATGCTCAATGTCACTCATCATCAGGGAAATACAAATCAAAGCCACACTGAGATACCACCTCACCCCGGTCAGAGTGGCTACAATGAACAAATCAGGCAACTATAGATGCTGTCAAGGATGTGGAGAAACAAGAACCCTCTTGCATTGTTGGTGGGAATGCAAACTGGTGTAGCCACTCTGGAAAACAGTGTGGAGGTTCCTCAAAAAATTAAAAGTAGAACTATCCTATGACCCAGCAATAACACTACTAGGAATTTACCCAACTGATAGAGGAGTGCTGATCCATAGGGGCATATGCTGATGCAGACCCCAATGTTCATAGCAGCATTTTAAATAATAGCCAAATTATGGAACAGCCTAAATGTCCATCAACTGACGAATGGATACAGATGTGATTTATATACACAATGGAATACTGCTTGGCAATGAAAAAGAATGAAGTCATGCCATTTGCAGCAACATGGATGGAACTGGAAAGTATTATGCTGAGTGAGATAAGTCAGTCAGAGAAGGACAGATACCATATATTTTTACTCATATGTGGATCTTGAGAAACTTAACAGAAGACCATGGGGGAAGGGAAGGGGAAAAATAGTTACAAACACAAAGGGAGGGAGGCAAACCACAAGAGATTCTTAAATACAGAGAACAAACTGAGGGTAGATGGGGGGTGGCAGAAAGGGGAAAATGAGTGATGGGCATTAAGGAGGGCACTGGTTGGGATGAGCACTGGGTGTTGTATGTAAGCCAATTTGACAATAAATTATATTAATTTTTTTTAAAAAAGGAAAACTTTTAATTTAAAAAATATAATCAATGCAAACTACAACTCCTTCATACAATCTTTGAAAAAGTCCTCCCTTCTCCAGGAGCACATTTAATAAATTGGCCATACCTGAATACTGAATGACACCCCCCCCCAAAGTAGCACTGTAACTATATCTTGAAACCCCAAGAGTTTAGATTGGCTTCTTTTTTTTGGAAATACCTAATTTATTTATTTAAAGGTTTTACTTGATAATTTTCTCTCATGTCTTACTCTAGAAATCTAATAGTCAGATGTTTTGTCTTCTTGTCTCTGGCAGTTACAGCTTGAGCATTTGACCTGGTATGAGATTTATAATCTTGACAGCATGACCAAAGGTTACCTGTGCCATTGAGAATGCAGCAGCTGTGGCCTCACATATCCTCAGAAAGCCACGTCCCCTGCTGTAGTGCTGGGAGGCCTTCCAACCAGACTGCTCCTAGGATGAGAGCCTTATTTTCCTGCTGCCTCTCTTTTTAAAATATTTTTTAATGTTTATTTTTGAGAGAGAGAGTGAAAGAAAGAAACAAAATGTGAATGGGGGAGGGGCAGAGAGAGAGAGAGAGAGAGACAGAATCTGAAGCAGGTTCCACGCTCAGAGCTGTCAGCACCGAGCCCAATGAGGAGCTCGAACTCACAAACTGTGAGATCATGACCTGAGCCAAAGTTGGACGCTCAACCATCTGAGTTACCCAGGCGTCCCAGATTTAGTACTTTTCTTAATGTTTATTCTGCATCAGGAACTGTTGCAAGTGATTCAGATCAAGATTTCTTAACCTCAGCTCTATTGACATTTTGGGTGGAATAGTTTCTTGTGAGTGGCTGTCCTGTGAATTATAGAGTGTATAGTAACATCCTTGACCTCTATCCACAACATGCCGCTTGTACCCCTCTCCTATCACCTGGGTCCAGGGCAGGGGGAGTGTCCCTGTTTGAGAACCACTGCTTTAGATAAATTTTTCATTTGATCCTTAGAACAAATGCATGAAATAGGAATTATCATTACCTCCTTTTTACAGATGGGGAAAAGGAAGTACCAATGTTTGATTAGTCAATCAAACAGCTAATAAGGAGAACTGGGATTGAAACCTCCACAGTCTTGACTCCACGATTTTTGTTCACATTATTTGTCAGATGTACTCGAAATGGTTGGGCTAAAGGACTAGTTGAATTCAAGGGTTTATTGAATTCATCTGTGTATACAATTCAGAAAAAAAAATATACAGAGTATTAATACCCCCCCCCCCTTAGGTATTCAGTGCCAGGGAAAGATTCATAATGTCACAATACTTAAACTCACTTAAAGTCCATCATTCCTGGACTTCAGTTACACTTAAAAAAAAAGCCCTGGTGAAAAAAAGATGTGGAGCTATAACTTTTAAAAGTCAACATTTATGTCTTCTAGAGTGAAATTAATAGCACATAGACAATTTCAACTCCCTCCTGTAAACATATTATAGATCTGAGCTTTGAGTGGACTCAGTCCCATCCCAGTTCAGACTTACCTCATGTTCGAGACCACACTTGCCTGTGGAACTCAAAGCTCTCTAAATTGGAGCATCCACAGAGCTCATGTGGAAAAGCCTATGTTAATTCATGGTGCTCACATCTATTTTTTTAAATTTCAAAGCCCCTTTTTTTTTCTTTCCATGAAAGCATGGAGCATAGGTAAAAGAAGGGAAGAAAAGAGGAATGTGGAGGAGGAAATAGGAACAAAAATTTTAACTTAAAAGCAATCCCCCCAGAACGAATTTTTAACTCATAATTTCAATTGAACTATAAAAATATGAAATGAAAATTAAATCTTAAACATCATCCATAACTTGAGTTGGCAAAGTAATTGGATAGATTCTGCCAAGAATTCTACTTCTAGTAAACAAATAAATCTACAAAATGTCATTTTTCTTCCCAGACTCAAGAAAATTTTATACTTGATACCTTAACATATTGAAACATATAATTTTCAAACCTACTGTGTATATCTTTGTAGCTTTCTAACTTGGCTTGAACATAGGCACAGGTGAGATGGAGATTGAACGGTTTTTGCAATAGGAAAAATGGTTCATTGGAGAAGGAAATTCCAGACAGCACACTGAGGCTAATAGAACTTAGTGCCTATGGATTTAAAGCAGGCCATAATTGAGTCTTTATTTGCCCTTTCAAGGACTTAGGCAAAGCTTTATTCCCTTAGCATAGTACATACAAGGTGACATTTTTCAGCAGTCTGACTTTTCAATTATGGATCTTTTGGAAAGCTAATGATGTCTGTATTGTTAATACTGCCAACATTGTGTCAGTACATTGAAGAACCTGTGATATTAAATATGCTGATGTAAAAATATATGTTATTTCTGCTCAGCCGTGTGCAAACAATCTGGCTGAAGTGCTAGAATTATAGGAAAATCCTCTCCAGAGATAAAAGTAGAATGGAATTCTGTGAGCAGTTAAAAGGCTGTCTTAAGTAGTTTCTTAAAGTATTAAGGCCAAATTTTTATAAATTAATTACATGGAATCTCTCACTCAAGATTTCTGGCTAAAGTTACAATATTCCTACCATATTATTCTTTAGTTTTTGGGGTAGAGAGAACATTGTTAGAAATCATTTAGAATATTAAAAAATCTATACAAATTGAGTTATTGAATAAAATGGTTGATGATTTTTAAAGTTTCAAAAGAGTGACAATAATAATTCTTCATGAAGCATGATATAAGAATCTGAGACTGAAGATTTTCTATCACATAATTATTATAACAAAGTTAGGATCATATTCCTAATGTTTATCCTTCACAATAAAAGCTCACTAATTGGTTATGAGCATTGGCCATTATTTAGTATGATGGTTTCCAGATGTTTAAATGCAGTGACAGCTTATTGATAAAATGAATTATGGTGATCAAAGTAACAAACTAAAAGCACATTCTTCTCAAAGGGAAAAGGAATACTAAATGCGATACTTAATCACGTATTTAAGATATCACCCTTCCATATTTTTGTATTTGTATTCCTTAGTTCCAAATCTCTTGCCTAATGTATCTATGTTAGACAATAAATTTCAATAATGATATAATTTCTCATGTATAAAAATTTTTGATATTTTCAGAGAATAAACCTTATTTGAGATGAAATTAAACTGCATGCTACACTTTTAAAAAATTTCACTTGCTCATAATGACCAAATGAAGAAAAATATTTGGCATAGGATGGAAATTATCTAATGGTAACAAAAAACAATGGGGAAGAAATGTTTTCATTATAAAGGAAACCCAAGAAATCCAAGAAATCGCATATTATTTTTGTTTCTAATCTCCCATCTTAGAATAATAGGGTAGTATTAATTTAGGGATAGTCAAGAAATGTATGTGTCAATATGTATTGTTCTACAGATCATCAGTAGAATATAAATATTAGAATATATCCTTAGATGCTATTATTTAATAGAATGTTTATAATATTTTATAAATAGCTTCACTTATATTACTAGAAAGAAATACTTCATATTGCTTTTCAACCTATATAAATTTTTATGAGTACCCCATATATAATTTTCACATAATATTAATAAGTATTAATATTCATAAAATAATAAAATAAATACAAGCAGAGATTAGGAAAGGTAATCTCTCTAGAGGTTAAACTCTAAGGTTTGTATTTTTTTTCTTAGAGACAGAGAGCACAAATTGGGGAGAAGGACAAAGAAGAAAAGAGAGAGAGGGTGAGAGAGAGAGAGAGAGAGAGAGAGAGAGAATCCCAAGCAGGCTCCATACTTAGCACGGAGCCTGATGCAGGGCTTATCATAACCTGAACCAAAACCAAGAGTCGAATGCTTAACCAACTGAGCCAACCAGCCGCCTTGGGTGTGTATTTTTTTAAATCCCATTTTGTGTGTATTTCCAGTGGAAATGACTTTGATGATGGTGGCAAAGTGAAGAATGGAACCCATTTAAAATTAAAGACTCAAATTTACCACTATATAGTAAAATTTAAGATAAGTATTACCTTTCAGAGTATTTCATAATGACAGGAAGATTTTCTGGAAAAAGATTTTCATACTAGGGGGAAAGATTATTTAAAAAAAAACTATAAAAATGAGAATAGTGATAAGTAATCCAGATCCTTGGGCAAAAGATCATAAAAGTTTTGATACAGTTAGAAACATTTTTGCAGAGGGGAGTCTGGTTAGTGGGAGGGAGAATGGCTGATGCATACATTATTATTAATAACTTTGATAACTGGAGGAAGGTGGTAGAAAGATATGAACTTCCAGTTAGTATTAGAGATGTCACATACAACATGATGATTACTGCTAATGCTGCTGTAGGATAGATAGGAAAGTTGTTAAAGACAGTAAATCCTAAGCGTTCTCATCACAAGGAAAATATTCTTTCCTTTTTTTTTCTTTCTTTTCTTTTTGTTGTGTCTATACGAGAAGATGGATGTTAGTTGAACTTATTTGGTAATCATTTTGCAATATATGTAAATCAAACCATCATGCAGGATGCCTTCAACTTATACAGTAATGTATGTCAATTATTTCCCAATAAAATTAGGAGGAAAATTTTTGACAGTCCTCAAAATTAAACATGATTCAATTACAGAAATGGCCCAAAATGTAGTAAATAATTGAATGATATGAGTAAATTTTTGTCTTATTTTGTTTTTAATGGGTGATGTGACTAATTTTTCATGATAAACTGCTACAAGATCATTCTAAATGGCTCTGTAAATATTTTGTTATAACATAAATTTATTTTCTTCTTTGAATCATGTGTCTCCTTTGTATTAGTTTTCTGTTGCTGTGTGATAAATCGCACATATTTAGCAGTGTTTTATTTATTAGCTCATTGTTCTGTAGGTCAAAAGTATAGACATAGCACGGCTGAGGTGTTTGCTGAAGAACTCACAAGGATAAAACCAGACTGTTATCTTGGCTGCATTCTGCATTTAGAAGAGGGTTGGGATCCTCTTCTAAATACATAGTTTAGGCCCGATTCAGTTCCTCGAGATTATAGGACTGAGGTCTCTTTGCTGGCTGTCATCCAGAGACCACTCTTCAGTCCTAGGAGCCACCCACATTCTTTGCCATGTGATCCTTTTCATCCTCAAAGCAAGTAACAGAGCATTTCTCTGTCATTAAATTGATCTCATGCTCTTAATCTCTTTCATCACAAGCTCAGTCCTTTTAAGGACCCCCTTGATTAGGTCCAGCTCACTTAGGATAGTATCACTACATTAATGTCCAATTAGTTGGAAGTATAATTATATCTGTAAAATCCCTTTGTCATATAATACAACGTCATCAGGGATGTCTGGTCAGAGTCACCGTTTCACTCACAAATAAGGCAGGTTATACAAAGGTGAAGGACATTGGGAATCATTTTGGAATTCTCACCACCACATCCTTCCTAACCAAACCTCTCACTTCCCATCTCTAATGTGCTGCCAGATCTTTTTTTTTTTTCTAAATGCAGCTATGACCAAGTTGATCAATATCATCAACAACATTGTCCCTCCCAGAAATGCTTAAAATGTTTTGTTAGCTTTCATTTGTTCATCCTTATGATAGCAAATTGACTATTGCTTTTTCAAATATTTCTTGCCCTTCAAGTCTTCGTACTCAGTGCTCCAGTTCCTTTCACCTAATATCCATTCCTTTCTGAGACCTTCTTATCTCCAAACTCCCTTATGCTTAGAATGTTTATTTCTCCAAATCTACTGGTTATCTCCCCACTATACAAGTGTGTTGCCTCTTTAAGTTCATTAATATTCCAATGCAGCCTCATATCCTTCAAGAATGCTCCCTATTACCTTGCCTCCATTCCCATGACCTTCAGTTTGGGACAGATGCCTCTTCTCTGTGATTCCATATGACTTGTGTGAATCTCCTGACATCATTCTACATCTTAGTTGCCTGTTGTTCTCTCTACTCATCTAGATCGTGACCCTGCTAAAGAAGAAACTTTCTGAACTTGCTTTCATATCTCCTTTGTTGTATTCCTGGTGTCAAACACAACGTCTGTGACCAAAAAATTTGTTAAATTCATGGAACTTTGACATTTTCCAATTAGTAATCCATGTCTAGAAGGGACAAATAAATGGACTATTCTGTATTGTGGTTATTTTAGTTACCTTACACAGTCGACAAGATTAACAATATTAACAAGATTAACATATATATATATATATATATATATATTAATGACACAGACTTTTATAATCAAGTGGAAATTTGGCTTCCATAGAGCTAACTCAACAGTTGACTAGGCAAATGTCTATTATGTCTGTATTACTGGAAACAGGGTCTTAATTATACCTACATTTTGCTCAGTTAGTAGCATGAAAATACTGGAACATGTATCAAAAGGCAGATCAACCAAAAAGACCCCATAATTAAACGTAATTAAAGGAATGGATGTAACAAAGAATTTTTTTTAAATGTTTATTTATTTTGAAAGAGAGAGACAGACCACGTGAGTGGGAAAGAGGCAGAGAGAGAAAGGGAAAGAGAGATCTCAAGCAGGTTCTGTGCTGACAGCGATGTGGGGCTCAAACTCATGAACTGTGAGATCATGACCTGAGCCAAAACCAAGAGTGGATGCTTAACCGACTAAGCCATCCAGGTGCCTCACAAAGAGACTTTTAACAAAGTTATAAAATCAAATAGACTGATGTGGTTTTTTTAAAATAGATAGATGTTTTTGCTTTAAAATACCAGAATTATCCTGGCTGCCCTTTAACTAATTTGTAGTTTTTAATTTTAGTCTATTACTTTAAGAAAGTTTTCAAAGTTAGTTAATTCCTTAAAGAATCTATTCCCCTAGGTCTGCCAGGCACACAAAGTTTCTTTTTTTTTTATCAACACTAGTTAAATGGCCACTCTGATGCTAATGACCTTTTATCTATTCTCCACTTTAACCTTTTTTTTTCCTCCTTCTTAATGAATGGTGAATAAAGAAGCTATTAATTTCCCCGTGCATTATACCCTGGTCATATCATTTTATAGGCATTTTATCACTCATAAGTAAACATTGTTGGATTAATAGTAGTTTTGTTAATAAAATATCTATCCTACATTGCAGATGTTAGAATTATAGAAACAATTATTAAGAAAAATAATCTGCTCAGAGAAATAAAATCCCCACTATCATCAAATACAATGCACACACATCATCCAAATTTTTTTTTCTAAGTGTTTTTTTTAAGGAGAATTTTCTTGTTGATACTAGAGAATGAGAACATGAATCATTTTGACTGCAAGCAATTGGGTATGTTTCTGGACAGGAAAAATACTTTAGGCATTAGCATGTATAAATTAAGTTATAAGAAATAACTCATCCAGTGTTTACACAACACTTCAGCAAGCTACAGTAAAAGAACCATATAAACCTATTGCACAAGTGTGGAAAAATCTTTAACAGTTTACACCTGGCTTCTCTCTGGATACGTTATCAAGACCTTCCTTAAAAGAAAAATCAACACTGTACCTATCATTCAGATGCATGCTATCTGTAATCTTTAAATAGATATTCCTTTTTACATTCCACTTTTCAGCAATTGACAGTTTACATTAGCTTTCAAGAGCTTGTGTTTTTAAGAAATTCTAAGTAAAATAAACATGTAAGGGTGGCTTTTACACATCTAAAAATATATATTTGAGAATGGATCACACTCTTTTAAAAGTGGTGAATCCAGCTAGAAGTGCCTTTTCTCTATCTCATTTTTACTTATGAGTAATAAGGTTCTCCCCAAGGTGAGCTTAATTGTCATATTGCATTAAAAATAACTTCTTTGGATTATACTTTTCATAATTTTCTTTATTCAAATAGTAATAATTTTGCCCTTGAATCTTACACTTTTACAATGAGGATAAGATTTTCTTCTGGGAGATTTCCAAATGTAATTATCAGTTATTCTTTGCCTTAATTCATGAAACTATACTGAAATAAGTCTATTTTAAAACTAAAATTTTCTGTATTATATATTTAAGAATTCAATGTAAGAAACTTGATAAATGTAAAAAACTATACTGATCTTCTTCTGACCCACCAAAAAATGAAATGCTAATCGGTAGTTCTCAGCCTCGGCTTTTTATTAGAAACACCTGGGGGTTGGGTGAAACTCACCTTCTGGCTGCACCTCAGATTAATTGCATGCAGTTGAAATGTGGGAACTTGGCATCAATATTTTTAAGAATTCCTAGAAGTTTCCAGTGTGCAAGATTAAGAACCATTACTCGAAACTAGGGGCTCTCATTTCTTTGCACATTAGAATTATCTATGGAGCTTTTAAAACTTCTTTTAAAAACTCCCAAACCATACTCCCTACCAATCAAAACAGGTAGAGTGAGACCCTGAAATCAGCATTTTAAAAATGTGCCAGACAATTCCAAATGGGTAGCCAAGTTGGAGAACTAATGGGTAACCAAAGTTATGCTGAACATCTGTTTACATATATTGAAGTTTGAGAACTAGTGCTTTAGACTGTAGTTTAGATGCACTGGTACTTTGTGTTGTTTTGGTCTTATGAGATAGGGAGTTGGTGGAAAAGATGGCAGGAAGGGAAAGAATACAACTGCAATTTTAGCAAATGCTACTTTGTAGATTCTGTATAAAAGCAATGTAATTACAACTTATATTAAAGGTGGAACATGTGTAACAGAGACTTTGGCATGAAAACAAAGTAAAAGTGTTTAATGAAGATCTGGAAGGTATTCCCTTAGAGTCAGAAAAGAGTATGTGAACCATTATGTAATCCATCCTTTATATTTTTCACAGATGAAATACACCATAAAGGCGACAAGCGTATGCTAAATCAAATGTATTGAAAATGTATTTCCTTTCTTTACACATTGTGCCCTTTATTGAAAACTTTCAGATGATAGTTTATTTTTTTATATGCTTAGGTTGTATATAAGGTGCCATTTTCAAGAACTGTTCTAACATTTTAGTCTGAATTGAGCTTGGACTCTTCCAAGTTCTATTACCATATAGATTAAGTTTCAATCCAAGTTTTAAAATTTACAGTTACGCTTTTCAACAAGCATTCCAAAGAAAGTTAAAGCCAGGTCAATTTTTTAAAGTGTGCTAGAATAAAGAGCCAAAATAATCATGAACTTTCCCCATAATCATTATGCTTGCCCTGATAGATGGCCAAATAATATTTGATGTAGTTCACAGTCAACCAGGATAATATAGGTAGATATGCCCAATACTTCTTTTGTGTAATTTTTTGTAACAAGTAAACTGCCAATTCAGTACAGTGCAAAAGATATATAAATTCTAAAATATGGAACAAATTAAATTTTGAATAGGTTTTCTTATTCCTTGTTGAAAAGGACTGTGAAATTATATTTTGAATTTGGAACAAAAGTAAGAGTTTTACAAAATCCTTCATGTTCTTAAACTCTATTTCTACATGTGTCATCAAAATCACCATGTAGCTTTCAAAGGGTGTTATAATTATCTAGGTGCAGATACCCTCTGCAGGGTATCTATATCACACACACCCCATTCTCCCCACACGCTCCCACACACCATGTAAAAATCTCTTAGTAATTTCTCTACTGGCTTTTGAAATTATGGGAGTAATTATATTCCTACCCCCTGATTTAACCACATTTCAATGATCAAACATTGTACAAACAGGATTAAAACACATCCAATGTTTTAATCAAGATCATTTTCCCTGCTGGAGCTATCATTTGTATCAAGGGCAAGTATATGAACTCAGTTTGAAAATGATTCAAGAGGCTAGAATAACTGTGGCAAAGCACTTAAACAAGACTCTACATGACCAGCCAAAAACAACTTGTGTCCTCCACTCTTTAGGTGATTTACTCACACACTTGTTCAGGTGGAATTAGTTTTCTGAAGATAACTGTCTATACTAGATTACTTTCTAAAGCCCTGCTGAGCATGTGACTCAATGAATTAAAAGGAATCCTCTGTGTTGGAAAAACTATTGTTTCGTGGCAATGGAAACCCTTACTTCAAACCTGTCTGGTCTGCTGTGGAGTTCTAGCTGAATCCCTGTCTCAACTGTGAGGCATACTGAATATAAATCATTGAAACACCATGCTTGTGGGACAATGAGTAGATACTTGAGCTACTGGATTAACCAACCATAAATTTAACTTCTCTGCTCCCTAATCTTTGAAAAAACAATAACTACCAGAGATTAAACAATTTATATTGCCCCTGAATCTATACTTTAGGAATTAGCATGACTCAATCCAATCATTTTAGAAGTGTTTTATCAGTAGATAGAACATGAGTTTTGAGATTACCCAGACTTGAATTTGGGCTTCATCACTTACCAGTTCTCAGACAATGGGCAAATTATGTAATTTCTTAAAGCTTTAGTTTCTTCATTATAAAATGGAATTAACAAAACTTCCCAAGAGCTTGTAGAGACAATTAAAAGGGACAAAGTTTGTAATATACCTAACACAGCAAGTTGCACACATTAGGTACCAAAATAAAATGAGCTTTCTTCCTTCATAAGTGTAAGGAAAGAGAAGTCTGGGTTCTGAGAGTAGGCTTACTTGAAGAGTGATGAGATAAATAATAATATGAGAATAGTGAAATAAAAATGATGTAAAATTAAAATGTTTTTCATCTGTCTTCTGTAACTGCATTTCCTTTCCTTCTTTGACCCATTTTCTACTTGTTTTTCTCACTCCTCTCAAGGATTGTGTGCTCTCCTATTAAGCCTAACTACTCCACATGCACATTCTCTGGCTACCATGTCTGAAAATATTTTAAGGCAAATGTATGAGTTTTATATCAAAATATTCACATAATTGTGGATATTTGGGTTTCTTAGGTATGTATTTTTACACTTAGTAGTAATGACAAAAATGTGATAAATCAGGAAAATTAGGAACTATGCCAACCGTACTGACCTAAACATACATGTATTGATGCTTCTGATGTGGTTCCATAAACACATCACCACAATGTTTCAAAACTGAAGTATGCATGGCATGGCAGCATAAGAAGAAGTAAAATTAAATGATTATCTGTGTAGCCCATTATGAATCTCTATTAGGGATGTTTTAAGATAACTATTTTAATTACTTGATTAATAAAAACCAATATTCCTTTTTTGTCTTGGAAAAATTTGACTCAAGAATATCATTATATTGGGGCGCCTGGGTGGCGCAGTCGGTTAAGCGTCCGACTTCAGCCAGGTCACAATCTCGCGGTCCGTGAGTTCGAGCCCCGCGTCAGGCTCTGGGCTGATGGCTCGGAGCCTGGAGCCTGTTTCGGATTCTGTGTCTCCCTCTCTCTCTGCCCCTCCCCCGTTCATGCTCTGTCTCTCTCTGTCCCCAAAATAAATAAACGTTGAAAAAAAATTAAAAAAAAAAAGAATATCATTATATTTACCTTACTTTTACTTAAATGTTGGCAGGAACTCATTTATCCTCCTAGAAATTTTTACTCAGAAGAACTTGAAAATGGAAGATTTAGAACAAAGTTTATTAAAATGCAAGATTTAGGGATCTTTTCCCACCATCTCATGTTTATAATTTCCCTGTATAAAGACTTAGGGCCACCCTTTACTCCAAGTCTTTGAGGATTTCAAGTAGTACTATCTAACTGTTCAGCTTTACTACCTGTACAAATATTTTTGTGACACCATGTTCTATATACCAATCATGACTCTAACCCTTTCATTGTGATTTCAATTTCTCGACATCTGTTCTTTTCATTCACTTTAATTTTATTTTGAAAAGTACTGGGAAGCAACCTTTAAATGGTCAAGATGCTTCATTATAATCATAAGAAAAACATCAGATAAATCTCAATTGAGGGACATTCTATAAAATACCTGGCCAGTACTCCTCAGAATGATGAGGGACATCAAAAACAAAAGTCTGAGACTGGGGCGTCTGGGTGGCTCAGTCGGTTGAGCGTCCGACTTCAGCCCAGGTCAATGATCTCGCGGTCCGTGGGTTCGAGCCCCGCGTCGGGCTCTGTGCTGACAGCTCAGTGCCCGGGCCTGTTTCAGATTCTGTGTCTCCCTCTCTCTCTGACCCTCCCCTGTTCATGCTCTGTCTCTCTCGGTCTCAAAAATAAATAAACATTAAAAAATTAAAAAAAAAAACAACAAAAGTCTGAGAAACTGTCACAGTCAAGGTGATATGGCTATTTAATATAATGTGGTATCCTGGATGGGAACCTGGGACATAGAAAGAAAATTAGGTAAAAAAACAAATAGCAAAAAACAAAACCCCAAAACAGAATAAAGTATGGATTTTCACAAAATAATGAACTTTAATAAAATTTTACTACAATTTTATTTTTAGAAAATAATGAATCAACATTGCTTAATTGATTGTAACAAATATGCCATGATAATATAAATTGTTAGTAATAGGGGAAACTGGATGAGGAGTATATGGGAACTCTCTGTACTTTCTTTGCAATATTTCTGTAAATCTAAAATTAATCCAAAATAAAATTTTAATTTAAAAAAGTCTTCCTTTCTGTAATTCATGTTGGGTATTTGATGCCAATTTGAAATCTTTGTAATGTGTTCGAATTCAAAACAACAGTGGTTATTCATCACGCAGCATGGAAAATTTCCTTGCCCTTGAAATGTACTATCCTCTGTAGATAATATGTATAAGCCAGAAATATTTAAAAGAAAAACCAAGGGAAATGCACAATTAAGGGAAAAAATGAGGAGATAATACAAAAAAAAAGAAAAAAAGAAAAGAATCCTTAGCATTGAGAGGTAAACACGCAAAAAAGTGAGCAATCTCAGACAGTATTTCGGGGAGGTAGACTGGCACTGTCCCATAGAACTTTCTGTAATGATGGAAATGGTCCTGTGTGCTATATAACATGCAGCCCCTAGCGTCACTTGCTGTCAAGCACCTGAAATGTGGCCAGTGTGACTGAGGACTGAATGTTTTATTTTATTCAATTTAAATTAGTGCAGAGTTAGCATATCAACTAAACACAGAAGCCTAAGTAAAAGTTGTGTGGACATTCCATTTCAGTGCAGGGACACAGTGCAGTTAAATAAGACAACGCACTTGTGGAATGGTGAGAAGATCTTCAAGCTACTGGATCAGCCAGGGCTAAATCCTGCTCACCTCTGTTACTTATTTGAGCCAGCTCCTCTTCTGTGTAATCCAGTTTTACTTGTGATTTTACTACAGTAGCCAAAAGCATCCACACTTGTCCATGAGGCTAAAGGGAGAAATAGCCATGAAGTACCAGTCATTACCCAGGAGATCCCAGATAGTCAGTAAACAGCCGCTTTTTAACTAAGTCACCTTCCTTGCATCCCTGGCACTTATGTGTTACTGTGGCTGCCCCCAGCATGTTCCCTCTTAACCCATACCACTCACTTGAATTCTTCTCACTCTGCACACCCCCAGCTCAACTTACATCTTTCACAGAACTCATCAGCATGTGGGAAAGTGGCTCCTGTGAGCTGACACCCGTCCTGGACACCCTGCCACTAAAGTCTTTTCAAGCAGTTGCTAGAGGGCCAACTGGAGCCCTTGCCTGGGAAGTCCTGAGCTGGAGCTGAAGCTGAAACTCTGTTCACTTTCTAATCTTGAACTTGGAAGCAAGCATCCTGAGGTGACTGCTGGCCATGTCTCCTGTTGCACAGAAGACAGAGAATGAGACTTACCTGCAGAGGAGAAAAGATGAAGGCAACAGTGACAAAAGCAGCAGTGAGAGCATTCAAGGTCCAGGTTCTAAAAATTACAGATTTTTCCACATCTGCCCTGGTCCTTTCAGCCATTCTTTAATCCCCTGAGCTGCCCCTACTTTTCCAATAAGCCTTATCTTGGGTTATTTGACATTAGATTTCTGTCACTGGCAGAAAACATACACAGAACCTCATACATGTGTATTTAAATATGTATGTTTTGTACACAGTTAAATATATGTTATGGGTAGGAATTACTCTATGACAGTAGGGCACCACATTTCTTTATGCTTTGTATCTAATGTTTAATCCCTCTTAGCACCTACTTACCAAGATTAATGAAAAGTCAAGCCTTATTTTTTTTCAGGACTCTCCCTAATACTGTGGGATCATAGGAGAATCCTGAGACATACCCAGGAAACTGAAGAAGGGGGTATGACTTCATCTTACTATGTCTGCTATCCCCAGGGTAGACTGTCCACACCCATTTGGTCCACATGAAGGCAGATATGTCTTTTGGGGCAGTTACTCTTGCAAGTCACATTTAGTCCCTGAGCCCCTGTGACCTCAGAGGTACTGTATGAAAGTGGAGTCCTAGTCTCTACCATCATAGGATATTGTACTGGACCTTTTTCCCCAATCTTGGGACATCCTTCTCTAATGTATAACTTTTATCTGTAACAAAAATGGCATTAAATTATTACATGATTAATTGACCTAGACTGAGTAGGGAAAGAATCAGGAAAGCTTCTCAGATGGAATAATGCTTGACCTCAACCTTAAAGGAGCAATCTTAGGTAGTAGTGGCATAGACTTGATCTGGCTTCATTAGTAATAGATAGATGACTCAGCAAATTTCTTGATTTAAAAAAAAATCAGATTCTTTACATAAAAAATTGAGAGATTAATGGGACTATGAGAAGACACGGGAGATATGTATATAAATGCCAATCATAGTACGTGGTACATGGTGGATATGAAGTCAATAGTAACTCTTAGTAACTCGGCAGAAAAACCCTCATCTGATGCAATCAAGATCAGTAGTCATTACATTCTTAAAGTAGAACATCATGGAATTATATATAGATAGATAGATAACTATCTGTATCTTAATTTTTTTATTTTAACATAAGCTTATAAATACATATCCATTCATCAAAGTTTTGATGCAAAGCCAAGGCTGTGTCTTTCAATATAGGTATTCTAAATGGAGTTCTAAGTCATCTTCTTGCATAAATCACACCCATATTGAATCATCCAAGATTTCCTACTCCCTATTGGGTTGGGTATGTGTTCCATTTTGAAGACACTTGCACCTCAAAGAAGATAGAATTCTTCTGTTTTATTACAATAATGTCCCCATTCATTTACAGTTTTCATTCTTTTAATAGAGACAATTCACTTTTTTTGCACTTATATGTAATTGGTATGGTAATATTTATAAAAATTGTATAAATATATAAGTTTAATAGAGTGTAAAGTTCCTGAGACAGGGATTTTTGTCTTTTTTGTTCACTACTTAATCCCCAGTGGAACACTGTCCAGCACATAAATATCTGATGAATAAATAAATGAATCAATCCAACTGCCATTAAGCAGTTTAGGAAGCAGAATTGTGTGGGCAGAACAGTAAGTTCAATAGGCTGTTACATTATTCAACATACTTTACAAAGAGAATGAAGACTTCTGATTAATCTGATAAGTAGTTTAAATGAGACTGTGTTAAGAGCTTCAGTTATAACATATACTTCATACACCATGCTGTAGCTTACACCAGGTGTCACAGAATCAAAGATAAAGGAGAAAACTGTTCCCTGCCTTTTGGGGAATTTATGGTCCCATGGATAGACATGTATATTTTAAAAGACAATTAAAATACCTTGTGATAAATGTTACAATAAAAGTTTGGGCAACGTTCCAGAGAAGACAACTGGGCTTCATCCTGAAAGTGGGTAGGAGTCATGCATGTGGCTAAAGATAAACTAGAAAAAAAACAAACACATGCTTCCCTCTTCCTATGAGTAATATCCAAACTTAATTTTCTCTTTAAAATCTTTCTTTGAATTTAAATGTGATCACATTTAAAGAGATCTAAGACTACCTTTAAAGAGACCTATGACAGAATTGATTGAAGCACTCTTATAAGAGAAAAACAAACGGTATATTTGACCCTTGAGGTGACAACTTGATTTTTTTAATATATATATCTGCGTTTCTGAGTTTATGGCTGGTATGGTGCATCGTACATTGTGGTGAATCCCATTAGGCTAAACTTTGATTTCTATACCAATGCCTTGGCAGCCACAATTTTAGATTTGCGAGTTGGAGTTCTCTTGGAAAGGATATCACTTTTATCTTTCTTTACAACTCTTATCCACTTAAGTTAATAAAGCATAAAGAACAGGAGTTGGCTCTATGGCAAGGGTTCCTCTACAAGTGCAAGCACTCAACAATCTGAACTACAACCCAAAGAAAGATAAATCAGGTGAGGATAATCTCTATCAGGTGGTTTTCCATCAACTACCCTAAAATTTCCTAGGACACTGAGCCCAAGAAGCAGGTTATAAAAATGTTGACTATTCATCTTGCCATAAGAAGCCATTAGGAATAATCTCAGTAAGCCTATATTCATGTTTATATCATTGACCACAAAGAGTTCATAGGTCATCCATCTCCATCATCTACACACTAACACCTAATCAACACCCTCCTCCCCACTTTGCTAACCCAATATTCCACCCTTCCCAAATGCTACAAACACTTCCATTAAGTTCCTGGGAATGCCCTTTCAGTTATCAGAAAAAACTGTCTATACACTTAGCATTTTCCTGAGCATTCACTTCACTGTCTTGCTCTAATCAGAACCTTGTGTTTTTGTGAGGTCACTGCTGTCCATGCACATCTTCCAAGCAGAGAATTCCTTTCCTCCAGCGCCACACAAATGAGACTGCCTGGCAGTGGCATCCTTCTTGCTTCTCATTGCTGCTTTCAGAATATTTATCTTTGTTCCTCAGTCAGTCCAGCCATTTTGAAGCACATACCATCAGGCTCAATGGTATACCAACTGCTATCCCTCACTCATTGAAGATTTGAGCTGATCCCGGTCTTCCTTTTCAATCTACTTCTGTTATAATTCTCTGAAATATCAAATTTATATATGAAAGTAATCTAACACCTAGGCTTCTTAGTTCCTTGACCTCACTTTCAATATTTCCTAAAGCCCATTTCAGCCACTTAATTCTGTGGTCATAGCCTAAAGCTTGGCATTAACTGTAACAACATTTGCGGTTTCAGCCATCACTCTCTGACCACATATTTTTATCATTCCAGGTCTCTTCCTTTCACATCCCATCCCAACAATTTCTGGAGCCCGTTAGAACTGCCAATTCATCGACCATCTTACTACTTTTTCACTGTGCACCTTGTCATTAATGTGCTCCTTACCCAATTTAAGTCAATCACTTATGATCACTTTCTAGTTTCCACCCTCAACTCCCTAGACATAGTTTCCTCCATTATATTAGTTGGACAAATCCTAACCAAGGTTAAATCCAACTTTCTTCTCTGGTACACCTGCACTCAGAAGTGAAGAAAAACGCAATCGCGCCAATTGGTCTTTCTTTTAATTTATTTTACAAATCTAAGGTGGTTTTCCTTTGGAGCCTAGAAATCATGTTTCTTTTACTTTTCCTCTTAAATGACTCATTCAAATCCTTTCCCCCTCTATTCAATTCTCAAGTATCTGCTTTTATTTCAGCCAATAACTTCAGTTCTTGTCTCCTCAAAAAAAGAAGAAAGCAGTAGAGAACTCTTTTATTTCTCTAGCACCAAATCTAGTAAATTCCCAGAATTCATGTACTCTTGTCTCTCCAGTGCATGAACTGCCCTGCTCCTATCTGAGGCCAGTTCCTCCACTTGTGTATCTGATTCCACTCCTCCTTTCCTATGCAAGGACTTTAATCTTAACCATTATTTATGTTTCCCAAAGCATTCATTTTTTTCTTTGTGATAAGTTCATCTTATCTTTATGATAAGTTCAAAAATTATATATATAAATACATATGTCAACTATCTTTAGGTACATCTTTATACATGTGTGTGTGTAAACTATCTTTATATATGCATAAATACAGTATAGCGTTGTGGTGATGACCACTGGAACCGACAGGACAGACTGGATTAAATACCTAGATTTGCTGTTTTGTGAAATTGCTTCTCCCTCCCTAAATTTTCTAACCTGTAAATAAAGAAAATAGTTTCATTGCTTTCTTAATAAGGTTGTTGAGATTTTTAAATGACTTAATGATTTTTTAATGATTTAATACTGGCTGCTCGCTCATGTAGTCTGGCTTCCACTTAGGGCAACGAGGCACTTGTCACATGCCATTTAAGTCCAACAGGCTGACCCAGACTAACTTCTGACAATAACAGAGACTTAATAAAGAGTAAGCTGAAACAGGCAAGACCTCTTAAGTTCTAGGTTCACAAATGGAACACTTTCACTTCTGAATGATTCCATGACCACAGCAAGGCATATGGCCAAATTCAGAATAAAAAGGTGGTGAAACACACTCCTCCCTTTTCTTGGAAGGGACTGCAAGGTCACAAGACAAAGGGTATGGGTATAGTGAGGAGGGGACAATAGGGGACATTGATACAGTCTATCAGAATGTAGGCTGAGGCAGTGACTGGATTTCTAAGATCTAAATAATGCCAGAAGAAAGATGCACAATAGGAAAAGTACAGCTGAGTTCTCCTTACATCTAACATATCCAATATACCATCAATATTAACACATCCAAAGTACTACCATCATTATCTCCTGGATAATCATTATAATGCCATCTAGTGCTATATATAGCATCAGATACATTGTTTAGAAACAATCTTCTTTAAATTATAAATAATTTGTCTCAACTATAATTTAATAAAAAAATAAAATAAATTGAGCAGAAAGTAGAGTTCCCACTTACCCACTCTCAGTATGTTGTACATTTTTATACCCTTCTTCTCTTCTTACTTTTATGTATTTATTTTTTTAAGTTTATTTATTTATTTCAAAAGAAAGAGAGAAAGAAAGAGAGACGAGTGGGGTAGGGATAGAGAGAGAAGGGGACAGAGGATCCAAAAGCAGAGAACCTGATGAGGGACTCAAACTCATGAACTGCGAGATCATGACTTGACCCAAAGTCAGAGGCTGAACCACCTGAGCCACCTGGGTGCCCCTATTTATTTATTTGAGAGAGAGAGAGAGAGGACACAAGTGAGGGAGAGGGGCAGAGGGAGGGAGAGAGAATCTTGAGCAGGCTCCACACTCAGCACAGAGCCAATGCAGGATTTGATCCCATGACCCTGGGATCATTACCTAAGCTGAAATCAATAGTCAGACGCTCAACTCACTGAGCCACCCAGGCATTCCAATCTTTTATTGCTTTTACAGATAATATTGACATCTGCCAAAAGTTATCATTTGATAGTTTGTAGTCATTTTGGATTGGGATTCTAGAAAGTGCAAGTGATGATACTGGATAAAGATGGGACACGGAAGTATTTGGTCTCACATTGGAGTAACCCAGCCCTGATGCCTGGGTTCCAATGCCAGAAGAAACAAAGAAAAGAATTTGTTACCTGAGAGCTAGTCATTTTAAGATGTTGAAGTGCTTCTTGGAGCAATGGGGACTCAAAATACTGAAGACTCTTAATGGTGAGGTAATTATATTCAGGACAGACTTACATAGTAGAATAGAAGCCAAACCCGGCAAGTTAGGAAACTACCTGCAGATCCAAAACAGGGAATCACAATTAAAATGCAAGATAAAGAGGAGCAAGAAACACTGTATGGTTAGGTTGGCAGTTTCAGTAATAATTCAGTAGCTCAGCTGCAGGAAAGGTACTGATCCAAAGGGTTCAGATTCATATCTGTGAAGCCAGGGAGAAACTATCTATGCCAAGGAGAAACTGAAGAATCTTAAACAGCAGCATTTGTATCTCTGGTAACCCCAGACTTTAGCTCACATATTACTAATCTTTTCACCTTTCAGGTGACTCCTGAAAAGTCCCAACACAAACCTGCTAGCTTTTACTTAGAGACACAGGAAAAAAAAAAGCTACTTGCCAAGAAGAAGTAACACAAGAAGATTCAATTTGTATGCTAAAATTAAGAACGCATTCATTGTAGATGAGACAACAGTACAGAAAGGAAAGTAGAGTTAATAAAAATAGAAAGAAAGTTAATGAAAGAAAGAAAGAAAGAAAGAAAGAAAGAGAGGAGAGAGAGGAAGGAAAGAAGAAAGGAAGAAGGATTAAAAAGAGAAAAGGGAAAAATATGGGTAGAAAAGTCATATTAAGCTGGGGCATGATTTTTTTTATTCACAGGTATAAAAATATGGGATCATACATTGGCCTTTTATTGCTTGCATTTTTCTTATTGATCATGATAGGGGGAAAAATTTTAGCCAAGGTTTTACAAAAGTGGGTATCAGGGGAATTTAGGCCACCATTTGGCCCAAGAATGGTTCTGAACCTGAGTATGCATTTTACAAAAGCAATTCATACTATATATATATACCCACTGGGTCAATAAATTTAATTCCAGTAAATGCATTTTATATCAGTGACTGTGTAGAGCAAGTGTGTAATAGAAATGTATTACGCCCATGAGTATATGTCATGGGTATGCATTGCAGTGAGGTTTATGGCATCAATGAGTTAAGTTACAGTTTACTTACTTTGTCCAAATGAAGTCCAGCTAAAACTATCAAAAGGCATGACCAGGCCATTTGAATAGGTAAGTGATAACAAAAGACAAAACTGCAGCTTTTTCATCGCATCACTAATATCTATTCTTTTTGAAAACTTACCTAAATAATTTTAATGCTGCTTATATCATAAGTAGGGAGAAAAACTAGATTTACAATAGAGAATACAATTGAAATTCTTTAGTGATGTCTGTCTAGTCTACACCATGAGATTCCCTTTCATTTTTGAAGAAAATATCTTGGGTCAAAAGTCATTGCTTTAAGTCCTTAGGTATATTATGACACAGAATGTTTAATTCAAAGCCATTGTCAAGTTTCTGATAAAGGGTTTTACCATAGGACTTCTAATTTTGTGGCTATAGTTATCAATGTGTGTTCTGAAAGTTTAAGTTTACACTCTTGCTCTTATATTGCTGATTTAGTAGAAAATGTGTTACAAACAAAGTTACTCTGGTAATCTTCCTGAACTTCTCTGTAGCATTTCTTTGACTTTATCTAGAGAAGTTAATCTTGTATAGAAGTTAGAACTATCTATAGAAGTTCCCCCAAAATATCATCCACTTTCTCCTCCATGTGTTTTCTTGGAAACAGCCTCTTGAAAGAAACAAGTGCAAACTTTTACCTTAAACTTGTTTCACCTAAAACCTACAAAGCATCTATCTCTCTGAAAATGCTGTATGTTAGCATTTTAATTTGGTAAGCCATGTCCTTTTAGTAAGGTTGGTACTATTTGCAAATTAATCCTAAGCTTACAGAATACAAGAGGAAGTTGATTGGACCTCAAACAGAACAATTTTATCTTTAACAGATGTATAGATTGATGGTGATAATAGATGCACTCTGACATTATTTAATCAGAATTTATTTTGTTGTTTGGGCAATTTTTGAGATCTCATATGCATATTTTCTACTTTGTAGATTTTTTTAAACAAAATGTCTCATACCAGGTTGATTTGGATAAACATATAAGGGAAGCAGGCATTCTCAAAGAGAGAAATGTATACTGAAATGAAAAAATGGGCATTAAAATCTGTGACAGGTTGTCCAAAGAAACGTCTCATTTTTTCAATACTCCCAAACCAACAAAACTATATGGTTCTGTGGAGGACAAGGCATATATTGTTTTTTTTTTTTATTTTTCAATTGTTTATTTATATCAGTATAACAAATGGATATTTATTTTATCCTTTAGATTATACATCAACATTGTAGTTATTCATTACATTGATCAAATTGTTTCAGCTTTGGCCATTGAATATATTTTTTAATTTTATTTTTTATTTTTTAAAATTTACATCCAATTTAGCATATAGTGCAACAGTTATTTCAGGAGTAGATTCCTTAGTGCCCCTTACCCATTTAGCCCATCCCCCCTCCCACAACCCCTCCAGTAACCCTCAGTTTGTTCTCCATATTTATGAGGCTCTTCTGTTTTGTCCCTCTCCCTGTTTTTATATTATTTTTGTTTCCCTTCCCTTATGTTCATCTGTTTTGTCTCTTAAAGTTCTCATATGAGTGAAGTCATATGATATTTGTCTTTCTCTGACTAATTTCACTTAGCATGATACCCTCCAATTCCATCCACGTAGTTGCAAATGGCAAGATTTCATTCTTTTTGATTGACACGTAATACTCCATTGTACATATATACCACATCTTCTTTATCCATTCATCCGTCGATGGACATTTGGGCTCTTTCCATACTTTGGCTATTGTTGATAGTGCTGCTATAAACATTAGGGTGCATGTATCCCTTCAAAACAGCACACCTGTATCCCCTGGATAAAAGGGCATATATTGTTTTTACTATATTTACTTCTTCCACAGATGATATTGAATAAATGACATTGTGCTAATTGCTATAACTAAGGGGATAGGTCTTTTTACTCCCAGGGTCCTTCACAGAGACCTATCAGAGCATGCTTAAAATGTTTGTTATTATATTGGTCTCCCTCTCTTCTGTGCAGGTAAGTTGCTCTATGCTTGAGATCACTACATTGACACAAAAAATGGAGTTCTTGGGAAATTTTTGCTAAA